>NC_090445.1:875039001-876289001 GCF_031143425.1 Pleurodeles waltl | reverse complement strand
TCAAACAAGTACAAGACCTATAGGTGTAGTGAAATTTAATTCTAAGTTCAAGACTGCCCGTTTTTCCAGGGGTTTCGGAGAAGTAAAGATGCGTCACAGACATATTTTCCATCACTAGAAGGGATAAAGAAAGATATGTTTTTAATTCTCTAACTGCCTAAAACTACAATTCATTAACGGTTATTGACAGGGACGTTTTTTTTAGTTTTTTTTTATTGGGACTCTTTTGTTATCTACATCAAGTGAGTGGATGATATTAAGATATTGCCTCAACAAATTAGGTAGGTGAAACTGGCTAGTTAGTGGTTTCTACCGGGCAAAGGAAATGTACTATGCACAGTAACAATAAGGAACTTTGGGGAGAAAGTGACATATCTACCGTATATGTTTTTTGAGCTATGCCCGCAAAAGGACCCATAATAAATCAAGCAAATAATTCTGTCCCTAATATCGCCCACCAGATATAACGGGGAACAGGTATTGGGCCTCTGCGTGTCTTATTTAAATGTCTTTTGTATAGTGATTTTAAGATATTTCCATGTCAAAGTAAATAACACAAGTCTCCTGAATAACAAAGGGAGTAGGACCCCGACTGATTTAAAGTGGTGGAAATCAGTATGCTAATTATTCGAAGAGATTAGAGTGAAAACTTGAGTGACCCAGTCAGGGAAAAGGTAATTGTGTAGGTGTAGGTCTGGTATCTCAATCCAACAAAATGCTAAGTGTCCAGCACTTGGGTAAGTGGCCCCGAGTCCTTCGGAGCAATTTGGTGATTGTCTTTATGAAGGAGCCAGATTTAAAAGTAAACAGTCCAAAACTGATTTATTCTTGGCATTTAGAAACTAGATTTGAAGTGAGAAAATGACAGAAAGTATAGCAAAGTAAAAACCAGAGCTTGAAATGCACACATCTGATTGAAGGTAACTGCTGACAGTCAAACTTCTAAACACGCATTGGCAAAGCCAATTGGTGTGGCGTTGGCTGCTAGACATTTGTCTTTGTCAAAGCTTGTTTTGTTTTGTCATGGTTTTTGTAAAGCATAATTGTAGGGAAAGATGATGGGCCATGGTCAATCCATATATACATTTAGACAATCTATATAAATATAAATATAGATTGTCTAAAGGCAAATATATTTTATTGGTAACAAAAAGTACACATTTCCATGGTCATGGTACTGAATGAGACTAATGTGTGTATATGTCTTTCTGAAAGGGCCGAATGCTGTCACTGACAGCGAAGTTAGCCAGTCGTTGAAGTAGACTGACCCATTACCCCATGCTGTATGCTGTAGTGGGCGGAAACATGTGACTTAATCTCAAACCAATGGGGGAAGAGAGTGGTCTGAAAGTCCCTATAAGTATACATTTTACACATGTAAGTTTAGTAACAGTAAAGGTCTTGAGTAACGCCAGACCTAGGCAAGTGATTGGCCATCAGTGCAACTACCACTCCCCAAAATGCCAAACGTCTGTAAGTAATTTGTGCGTATGTCATGTGTGACACTTTCAACCGCTCCTTGAACACTTTTTGCATTTTGAGAATGCTGTTTTACTTTTCCTATTAGGAACTTCTCCATGTCAAGGTTGGGTAGCTTACTTTTCGCATTCTGGCACTTAGATTTTTGTTTTTCCCATTTCAAGTACTACGTGTACCACAATGCAAAGAAAAAAAAATTAAGACGAATTACTCGGCACTGATGAAGAATAGATTCCAGTAATCTATGTAAACAACTACGTAAATAAATTGCTTTGCGGGCGAAATAATGCAATGGAAAACATTCAAGCAGAGGAACGACTGTAAATCGCCCAAATCAACCTTCTTTAATCTCCAGGTCATTTTCCCGAACCTGCCTCCCCCTGTTTCCCTGCTCATGCGCCCATTATTCCTTACCCTCACTCTCTAACCAAACGTCGCTCCTCACTCCTTTGACCTCACTACTTGCAGGTATTCTCACTGTTTCTGTACTATTAATCCTGTTCCACCCTTCTGACTCTTTAACCCGGCCCTCCTATCTCAACCTCAGTAGTGATGGCTGCTCGAGCCAGCTGCACATGTCAATGCGCAGAGATTGTCCACACGTGAGCCCATGATCAGAATCCTTTTGCGCAATTATTCGCCTGGTCAATCGGGAAGCTGTGTTGGTAAAAGCAGAAAGCAGTGGCGTAACGAATCTGAAGAGGGGCCCTCTGCAAAACTCACAGAGGCCCCCACCCCCGACTCACTCAGGTCAGGTCCTGTGCTGAGGGGGGCTCTGATGGCTGGGGCCACCTCGCGCTGCGGGGGCCTTTTGTTCGCCACTGCGTAAAAGAACTCTGTGGCCACGCCTATGAGGTCTATTACACTGTATCGAGCGGACAGTAATTAAACAATAGCTGCCTATCTGATCACGCGGTTGACTCATATTTCAAAGATATTTTAATCATTCTGCTCTACACTGGAGAATGACTTAACCTCTCCTGGCTGTGATCTTAATCCCTGAGAAAGAAAGAACTCTAAATGTGTTCTAAATATGTTTTTATTTTATTCAGGGAATGAAAATTGAGGAGATTCGGATCAAGCCAATTCTGGCACGAGCCAAGGCGAGCGCTCCTGTGACTGAGGGGATTGTGGAGATAAAACACGCAGGACGGTGGAGGCAGGTCTGCAGTACGGACTGGACCATGAGAAACAGCAAAGTGGTGTGTGGCATGATGGGATTCCCAGGAGAGATGCAGCCTAACGACAAATTCTACAGGTACCACGATTGTGCTTTACAACCGTGACAAGAAAGGGGCCTTAGTAAAGTCGCGGGTTTGTGTTTTTATTAATTTATTTTCAAATACGCATGTCAGATTGTTGTATATGATGATTTTCAGCATTACATTTGAAACATCACATTTTGAAGCACAACGAAGGAGGGAAATGCACTTAAAAATGTGCAACGTTGATGCTGCAGAATATGTTAAACATAAAAAATAAATAAAAGAGAAACAAGCTCTTTATAATCCAAAAAGCGGCTATGCAAAATCATATTTACATTTTTTAAGAAACTTTGAAAAACTAGAAAAATGTTGGAGTCAGTTTGCACAGACGTCCACAGTCGTGCAGTAAATGTTTACACGCATTTTTATGCTGCCACGGCAATTTGGTATTACAGAAAGAGCAGAAAATATTTCTGAGTCCCATTCAGTTACACCCATTGCGCATATGTAATTAGCAGCATCTTAACTACTGGGTGCATACTACTACAGTTCGGGCTGGTCAGTGCTTGGGAACCCGGAGTTCAAAAGGGAGACGGATTCATATTTTGGGGGCGTCTTTAAACAAGTTTGCAATCAGTGTGCTTTTATTTCAGTGTAGGGGAATGTGAGAAAGCAGAGGGTGTCTCACTTTAGATCACCAGTCCAACTAGAGATGTTCAATTTATTTTCTGGGAGTGCCAAAATGGATGGTTTTGAAAGGGATGCACCAAACCTAAAGTCGAATCAGCTGGTAGCCTGTGAAGACTTAAATCTACAGCTTCAATGTGAGGTGCAATGTGATTGAAACATTGCACACGAATGAGGAAGAGGGAATTGGCCTGCTGAATACCTATTAGTGTGCCATGTGACTTGTGAAAAGTGTGAGTACTCACAATTCGTCATGACGTTAAAGTAGATTGAATGTGGAAAAGACAATTGGCCAGAGTGCATAAGGGTGGGGAAATGTTTCACCCACCTATAAACTCTTTACCAAGACAAGAATGGTTTTGCTCAACTGATAAATTGTGTTCAGAACAGACATCAATGATTTTGTGTGCAGAGATCCTAGAATACACTTTGGGGAAGGGATTTGGTCAGGTTGTGATGCCAAGGACCAGGTAAGGGGTCATGTGTGTGTGTGTGTTCTACTCTAAGTCAAGCATTGGCAAATTAAATGTGTCTCTCTTTGTCTGTGCTGTTGGCTCTACAATGCTTGCTGAATTATGCTGGCAGTGAGTTATGCAATAGTGGCGGGGTCATCGAGAAATAGTGTTGTATATAGTTCCAATTTGGCCACGAAGTTGCGTGTACATGCGACATTGCAGCCATTTTGGAAATAGAGACAATATAGAGCCTTAATAGGACATTGGCGGTCCCGTCACGGGACCGCCAATGCTGTGGGAAGAACGCCATCGCCTTGCCAGTGACTCTCCCCAGTCATATTACAATGTTTCCGCCGGGCTTTCTGGCTGGAACATTGTAATACGATGTTCCCGCCAGGCTGACCGGTGGAAACAGTGCTACCGTACTGACCGCGGCTCCTTAGGGGAGCCAAAGCTGATACCGTAGCACACTAGCATCCTCGAAATGCACACTGTCTGCATAGCAGAAAGTGTGCATTCCGATGGTGCTGCGCAGGGTGGCCCCCTGCACTTGCTTACCGCCAGCCTTTCCATGGCGGGGTTCCTGCTATGGAAAGGCTGGCAGTAAGTGGGGTTGTGATCAGCACTGCAGCGCTGAGTTCAGCGCCGCTGTGGCTGAGCACAACCCCGACAACCGTCAGCCTGTCAGGAACCCTGGCAGTCTGACTGCCAGGGTCGTAATGTGGCAGTCGGACCACCTGGAGTGCGGCGGTCCGACCGTGACCGCAAGTCTGGCAGTCCTTGAACAGACAGCCTCGTAATGACCCCCATAGTTCCAAAATGGCTGCATTGTTGCACCTACATGCAATGTGGCAACTATTTGTGAAGCATAAACATACTGTTCAGCCAATTTGGAACATTATTTTCTATACTTCTAAGATCGTTAACACATTGGGTGCTCATGCAAATGGGGTGATTACAAAGAATACTAAGCATTCATCGAAGGTACAAGAAAGAAACAGAACAGGCACTCCCAGGAAGTGCCTAGTCTGAGATGTTTAAAAAAATAGAAGCTGAATTTTCTGAGTGTCAGTAATGGAAGGATACACATAACCAATTGAAAATGAGGAGGAAACATATCTTCTACATAGGAGAGACAAAACAATCATAGGAACAGAAGCAATCAAAGCAGGAGCAGGGAGTTGAAATAAACAAGAAAAGCATTCAGTCATGAGCCGGGGGCATAACCAAGCCCACTCTAAGAATAGGTTTAATTAAGTGTTAGTTACACTGCTGTTTGTGACAGTTGTCTGCAGCCAGATTGCAGTGAGAATATGTGTGTGATTCAAAACACCTTACTGATCGAGTACTAGAACATGGGTGTGAATTAACAGGTTGAACTGTGCATGCATGGCAGACAGTTTTCTGCAACCAATGGGCAGGTGATACCATGTTAACAGCTACAGAATTTTCCTTTCAGCCAAATAGAAAGAGCAAAGCAGACAGGAGTAATGACAATTCAAGAAAGGAAACGATTTCCTATGGATGACCTCCAGGAATCCGATTGTATTTGTCTACAAACCGTTAGAAACGCTACCAAATACTACCATCTGAGATGCTTGTGAAAGCAGGGCAGGCCAGGAGTGTACCATAGATAATAACATGGGCCACAGTAGAGGTGTACACAAATGCAAGAAAAACACATAGGAACCCGTGGACGTATGATTCACTGGTGGATCCGGGCACAGAAGGTTTGGCAGTAATTTGCAAATACAGTAAAATGAATCTTGATTAGCGTGTTGGTGTGCTTCGAATACACAATACCTTTTTTTAGTTTGTATCTAACTTTTTGTGGCTAAGTCTGATGCATTTTGGAGCTTCTTTGCAATCATTTTATCAGCCCAAGACTGTGTTCTTTTCTGAGGAATTAGTAGGCAGCCATGATGGTGTGCTCAATAAGTTATATTGTATTGTAATTGCATTTATATAGTTATTACTACCCCTGACAGTGCAATAAGTTGTATCATTTAGATGGATAAAATCTTCATGAGTGCCTCTTTAATAAATCAGGGCGCAGGCCTTGTTGAGGGATCATTATATTCTACTCACTGAGGAATCAGTTTGTCCCCGGGGTCAGTATTGATCATTAAGTGTTGATTCCTTATCAATCAGGCACTATGTGCCCCTATTTTATCAAACAATGTGTGGGCCTTATTTATCATTTTATATTCTCAGACTTTAATCTTCTGTCTGAAGGATATATTACCAATAAACTGCTAAGTCTCTGCTCATCAGTCATACCAGAAAGTCACTATCTATTTTTTTTTAAGTTGTGAAAAGCACTCCATGTCACCTTAAAAATATTGCAGAGTGCAAAGTTAGTCAAATGTCAGTGCAAAGAGTTTAGTTTTCAGGCACTTTATGAAGCACATTTGATTCTGTGCTATCCTCAGCTTGAGGTTCATTGCATTTCGGAATTGGGGAGTCTCAGATGTCTATTGATTAGCCAGCATGTTTTGAAAACTAAAGGAACGTTATCAGATCACTTCTATGCTGCACAAAAATACCATACATACATTGATGTAATGCCTGTTCAGATTCTGGATGAAGCTGGAGCTTTGTTCAGTAGGTCTTATCAATGGTACAAAGAACTATAAACGTGATCCTCCACTTTACCTCAGATTGCATTAAGGTTGGTATCATTGTGATCACCCACTTGATAGTTTGATCACAGTCCAGTACTGTAGCCTCTGCAATACATTTCTGCTTTTTTGGGAGTGGAATGCATTCCAGACTTCGTATCAATGAAGTACCTGTCAGACCTATCCAGGGGTCATTTAGCGGGATCAAGGGGATTTTTAGACAGACACCTCTAATAATAGCATTCATTTTGGACATATCATTATTTTACTGTCACACGAAAGTACATAATGCGAATACCTACGTACTGATAGTGGCACTGATAACGTGAAACTAAAACATCTTCCTAACTATAAACATGGCAGACATATTGGAAGAAATAAATAAATGTGTTAAAAGCAGAGCAAGCTAAGTAGGTTAAAAATCACTAGGTGACGGGGCACAGGCCTGCAAGCCAAAGGCTAAGCTAAACTCCTGATTCCCATTAAAGCAAAAATAGGATACAATACAAGGTGGTTTTCCTCTACTATTCCTGTTTATTGGTTTGCCTTCACTCTCACCATAATTTTGCATAGGTTGAGAAACGGCTATTAGCCAGTTAAACCCTCTCAGTTTAGCAGGGGGAAATAATTTTTTTCTGACTCTAGAAGCTAATCACTGGGTGAGATTTTAGAATCTTCATCAGTGGAGAGGAAACTGTGGATATAAATAGTGGGCCGACATTCAGAGTTTGCTACAGAGCAATGAGAATTTCCTGGTGCCCAAGTACCTTTCCCAAACTACTGATACAGCCTATATAGTAGAGAATAAAAGGCAGTCCAGTATGGACTGAGCTTAGTTAGTAGCTCTAGCTAAGTGGTCTGCAGCCATTCAAAATGGTCTTTTTTTGTAATTTAAGTTGGATTGGTTTTTAAGAAATAAGAGTCAAAGACTGGAAATTAACTGCATTATGCAGCTAAGGGTAATAAAAACAGTCCTTTCATGATATTAACAACCTCACAATTGAAGAACCCCAAGTAGGAGTATATGTTACCTGCTCCGATTTTGTTCCAAAAATCATTCCAACATAGGTAGCAAGTATTATGAGTGCAAACCGGCTATATTGACATCTGTCTTACATCTACCTCTCCTATTATACAATGAGATGTCTATGACAGATTTCCAGGGACTCTTCTAGATTGGAATGATCTTAAAATGTAAGCCAGTTATGGGCAGTTCAAATGCAATGAGTCAAAATTGCTGCAACAAACTGCACCAAGGGACAATTAGTCTAGGTGATTCATTTGCTCGGCTGAGATGTGCTTAACCTTTACCTTATGTAGGATTGATCAGTAAAGTATGTTTCTGGAACACGGATTTGTATTTTAAATATTCTTTTTGAACAATAGGTCCAAGGAATGGCCTGCTAAAGCTTTGAACCACTTACTAATGTACTGAATCTCTGAACATCTAAGTTTTTAATATGATTGAAAGCTGGTTATGAGCATGATCTACAAAACCACAAGTTTGAAGTCTCAGGGCATTCTTGTCTGTGTTCTGTGGGAGTCCAGCATTGGGGTGATTGTTGACAAATTGGGATAAAGAGGGAGAGATGAACCTAACGGCTGCTGGGGTGGTGATGATATTGTGCTGTGTTGAACCCTGGTGGAACAACATATCTTTAGGAGGGAGGTGGTTGATTACAGGTCTGGCCCCAAGTAGGTTGTTTGAGTCAACATTGTTTTTAGATTTGGTAACATTTTATGTATGCATGTATATATGTCAGTATTTGATATTTCCATATTGTAAACCTAGCCAAAGGGTAGCTGAATGCTGCACAGAATCAAAGACTAGCATAAAGTCATTGAGTAATAGGAGAGGAAGCTGGCTGTGAATGCACAATGCATTGTGATGTAGTGATCTGCCCTGATGGATAGAGGGATGTTGTTCCGTGTCCTGGGTATATAGACCGAAAAGGCCTGCTGTCTTGATTTTCTTTTTTACACTTCTCAGCCTGCAGTCTGATGGTGTCCTGGTGAGATAAGAAGGGGTGCTGATCGTGTTCGTTTTGTAAATGATGCAGCTGGTTTTGAAGATGGAGTCAATGGAATTCCACCAGGATGGGGATAATATCTTCTTCAGGCCCTTGATGAGACATTCTGCACCATGTGGGGTGCTCCAAAGGGGTGCTAGTGTGAAGTCTGGGAGGCCATGGAATATGGCAATACCACCATCCAAATGTGAGAGTACGAGGGATTGAACAGCAATTCTAAAATCACTTTCTGGAAGAAACAGTTTTAATTCCTTTATAGGAAAGAGCTGGCACCCAGTCGTTTTTTTTTTTTTTTTTAAGTGTGTTCTTTGAGGGTAAGGTTGTTGTCTGGAGGAATCCAAGTGACTTGGCATTTGGTGAAAGTTAGGGTTTGAAGCCATCAAGATTTATGCCATTGAGCGAGGTTTGTACTGTTGCTTGTTTGTTGTTCTTGGCAGATAATAAGTTATGTCTTTGTTGGATTGAGCATCATGTAGGCACTGAACATCCTGGTCTGAACGATGTACCAGCGGTTTTTAAGGCATGGGATGTTTGGAGCCCAGGATACTTTCAAATAGTGTTGTGTATCATCAACACACTGGTCAATCTTGATACTGTTATGTGTGAGTAGAGCACCAAGTGGATCCATATAAAATCTGAAAATGACAGGCAAAAGTATGGAAACCTGGGAGTCCACACAGGTGATATGGATGTTCTGGGACCTGGAGGGGTCCATCTGAGCAAACCGGTGTCAGTTGGAAAGGCAGAAGAACCAGTCCCATTCAAGACTATAAGGTGCATATAAGGGTAAGAAGGTCCAGTGTGTCAAAGGCAGCTGTGAGGTCCAGCAGTATAAAGTAAGTGGTGCAGCATGATCTGAAGCTAGGCTGGTAATCGTGCAGGAGATGGTTAGCAGTGATGCGATCTTGAAGCTGAACATAGGCTGTTTTTTCAATGATCTTTCCCACAAATAGTAGGTGAGTGATGGTGTGATTGTTAGCAGGGCCATCAGAGTCTAGTGTAGGTTTCTTTTAGGAGGGGGTGGATCTTGCAAGTCTTGAGAGGTTCTGGAAAGATCGCTTGAGTGATGGAAGCATTGCCAATGGTAAGTAAGGGTAAGTCCTCAGAGAGAGCTTTGAATAATGACAATGACAAGACATCATCTTCATAAGATGTGGCTCTGAGGAAATTGAGCATGATCTGGGAGAGAGTAGGATTTGAAGGTTGACAACCGTGGGTTTCTACAGAAAGGGGTGGGTGTAAGAGAAGAATAAGACTTGGTGTCATTGATCTGCTAGTAGATCTTCTGTTTTTCACTGAAGAAGAGGTTGATGGGATTGCAGTTTTCTGTGGAGTGGGAAATTGGTGGTTCCAGCTGGGGTTTGATGCAGTACTTCATTATTTTGAACATCCTTCTGCTTCTGTTGGTGGCTTCACTGATGATATTGATGTAGTACGTGCTTTGGCCAACGTGATGAGCTGTCTGCGTGTTGTAGGGAGGCACTTTATTATCAAGAGGTCCTTGGGAGTGCTAATTTTCTACCATTTTCTGCCCTGCTAACAGATCAATCGTTATTGTCATCAAGTTGTTTAGAGTACCAAGGTGCTGAAAGACTTGGCTTGCACTTCATGTTAGATTTGGGGCGTGGATGCTCTCATAGCTTTCCAAAAAATTATAGAAGTTGTTTAGGAGGGTGTTAGCATCGGATGTGGCACTGATAGAGTAATGGATGAGTTGAAGCATCTTGTTGTCCATGGAAAAGTCTTAGAAGGATCAGGAGGTTTTGTATTCTCTTTTGTGTTGAACTTGGTTTGTTGGTAGGATGCTGAGCAGGAAAAAAAAGGGATGGAAATGTGGTCAGTCTGATTCAGGATTATGGGTGGTTTGCATGGGAATGTTGGTGATGTAGAGAATACCAGGTCGAGGATGTAGTCTTTGGAGTGTGTTGGTTGTCTGATATGCTGTACCGCACTGAGTATATCAAGGAGGTTGAAGAGGATGTCTCTTGATTTAGATTTGGAGCTTGTAGTTAGTGGGAGGTTGAAGTCAACCAAAAGGGAGGTGTAGACATGTCAGACGGAAGAGATTTGAGAAGTCATCAATGAAGTCCTTGTTCTGCCCTGGAGGCCTGTAGAGGAGGAAGGTGGCAGTCTCAGTTGCAGAAAGTGGGAAATTATAGTTTGAGTGTTACTTGCTTGCATAGGGTGCAGAACCAGGAGGAGTTATGGATGGCAATGTATCCTCCTCCCTTCTTACATCCACGGTCCACATGATGGATGGTACAGCCTGTGAGGAGAAGGATGTCTACAATCTGTGCAGCTGTTGGCATTAGCCACGTTTCTGTGAAGCGGGTGTCAAGTTTGTGATAGTTTATGAGATCTGTGATATCTAAAGTGTGGAGTACTGCAGAGTAAGAATTAATGAGAGTAAGTTGGAATATTTATTTTGCAGTTTGAGGATGAGTGGTAGTTAGTTGGATGTTAACTCGGTTAGGGTTGTGTGCTGTACGAATACTATGTGAGTGTCAGAGTTATCTATATCTGGGTGAAATTGTAGGGATTGGCAGTATGGGGTGCTACATAGGATTGTATCTTATCTTGTAAGTTTCACTGAATCAGGGGTTCTGGCCCTAGACCCCATCTGGTCCTAACTGGCTCAAAGAGGCAATTCTCTATTCTGTGTCTGCTTTTTTCAGGATATGCCCGGTCAATAGGATGCCCTGAAAAGTTTATTCAAGTATGGAGAAGGCAGGAAGCCATGTCACTTCCTGTGCAGATGGAAGATGGGAAACGCTGTGCTGTCAAAACCTGTACATATGGATAATGTGAACTGAAGTCCTCTTGCTCAGCTTCTTTTAAATTCAGTTTTTGCAGGAAACCAATGATGTAACTTCCTGTTCAAATAGATTATGGTCAATATAATGATACCACTTTCTGTGCAGATGGATGATGGGAAATGCAGTGCTCATTGTCTGTGCAGCTGGACAATTGGAAATTAAGCCCTTATGCTTGGCTTCTTCTTTTAAAGACAGTTTTGGCAGGAAATAAGTGATATCACTATCTGTTCAGATGGATGATGGGCAATCCAATGATGTCAGTTCCTGTGCAAATGGTTGATGGGAAATGGAGGGATCACTTCCTGTGCAGCTAGATGATAGAAAATGAAGTCCTCTTGCTTGACCTCTTTTTTGAAAGATGATATTGGTCTGAAAGCAGTGGTATCACTTTCTGTGCAGATAGATTATGGGAAATACAGTGGTGTGACTTTCAGTGCAGCTGGATGATGGGAAATGCAGTGGTGTTCCTTTCTGTGTAGATGGGTGATGAGGAATGAAGTCCTCTTGCCCAACTTCTTTTAAAGATGGTTTTGGTGAGAAACCATCAATGTCACTTTCTATGCAGCTGGATGATGGGAAATGCAGTAGTGTCCCTTTAAGTGCAGATAGACGACGAAGAATGAAGTCCTCTTGCTTGGCTTTTTCTTTTAAAGATTGTTTTGGTGATAAACTAGTGCTGTCACTTCCTGTGCAGGTGGATGATGGGAAATGCAGTGGTATCACTTTCAGGGCAAATGGATGATGGGGAAGAAGTCCTCTTGCTTGGGTTTTCTTTTAATTCAGGTCTCGAAAAATCATAAAATGTTGCAGGTCTAGTGACTTAAATAATCTACTTGACCTAACTGCAGTGTTGACCATATGCTGGTGTCAAATTCTGTGAGCATTGGAAAATATACTATTTTAAACAGCTGCCTTTTCTTCATTATCATATATGAGATTATCTTCAAATATGTGAGTTCAGAATGTGTGCTGTACTAAAAACTGGTTTGAGATTACACTTTTGCTCCATGTATATTACAAATCTGGTCCACAAATCGGGTACGCATGACAACTGACTTGCCTCTTAGTTCACTAACAGCATTGACATCAGGGCAGGGGCAGGAATGTTCTTCATTTCATGTTTAAAAACCCTCCCTTTAAATAAATATATTACTAAAGCATGACGTGTTAGCACACTGCAATGTAAAGTCAGCACATTGTCCATTGAAAATACCACAGAATTTCCCACTGTCATTAAGTTTTGCTGATAAAACTACATAGTGCATAGAGTACAAACGATAATGTTTCGAAATGAGGTTTCTGCAAATATTTATCATTTGTACATCACCACGTAAAGTGTTCTTACTTATTTGATCCAATAAAAACTTTGTTTCCATCACACCAATAATTATAAAACAGTGTGCTTTCTTAATGGCAGACATAGTTTGATATATTTGCACTGTTCATTTAGAAGCTATTAAAATGTTGTGTGTTAGAAACAACACAGACATCCTGTAACCATACCTTTCCCAGCACCATTATCAGACAGTTCACCTTACAAAATCCTCTTACTTTGTAGTTAGAGGAACACTATTTTTCAGAAGAAAAAAATCAGCAATTTGTAAGAAGACAGATGCTGACATTTGACCTCTGTCTTTGAACACACATCCAATAACACAAGATAAAAATCAAGAATTAAAGGCATCTTTATTGCTCATTCACTTTCCATATGAATGGAACAGCTGTTCTTTGCCAGCTCAAGTTCTCTCCTGAAGGGGCTAGTAAGGCCTAAAAATAGCTTACGCTTATAAAATTTGATTTACCATAGCAAGCGGTGAGTAGTTTTGTAGAGTTCTGTAATTGGAACTATAAATTAAATTCTATTAAAGGGTATCTCCTTGAAGGCTCCTAGCTGCTTTAATGCAGAAGATGTGATATATTCATGTCTTCCTCATTGCCTCTGGAATGCGGACGACATGAACATTACATTTTCCTCTTTCCCTGAGAAAGTAATTCTGGTACTTGTAAAGAAAAAAATAGCCAGCACCATTAGGTGCAGACTGTTTTCACTTTGATCAGTGCTGCTCAGGCATCACGATCAAGATGAGAACAGTGTCCTCTTTCCTGTGCTGCCTCTCCCTAGTTTATCCTTGTTTGGTGATCACCCCAGTCCCATGATCCCATAGCAGGGAGGACTCACTAGACACCAGGTAATATGTATTTTGGCTAGGAGTGCCCCACCAAAGATGGGCCACTGCTTGCCTCTGGGAACAACAGAATGTATTTTCTCTTGAGGGTGGGGGGGGGAGGGGTTGATAGGCCAATGTGCCTCTGGGTGAAATAAGCTGGCTAGACATCAGAGAAAAACAGGAAACAATGGCTGGGGCAGCCTACCCAGGCATTGAGCTGTGTCTGCATGCCAGAATGGGCACAACAGTCTTTCTGCCGTCCCTGAACATAGTGTCACCTCAATCCACCCCCAAGGGGGCAGAGAGCCCAGTACTCAACAGGGAAAAATGGAAACAAACAAGGGGTCAATGGGCTGTGCTCCCACCCTAGAATGGGCCTAATAGTCTTTCTGGCCACTAGGGAAAGATTGAGGGTTTACATCCTATCTGTCAGAAAGCCACATAGGCATGAGAGAAATTCAAGCAACAAAAAACAGAAGGGTGAGCTGGCCCATCAAGGAATCAGGCCACCCTCCCCTCAATCTCAGAATGAGTCCCACAGACATTCTGCACTCCTGAGGTGCAGATTGGGTGTATTATCTGCCAAGCTGCCACACAGTAGAGAGGGAAATAAGGGGATGAAGGCACCTGGTTGTGCTCTTACCCCAGAATGAGCCCAACAGTTTTTCCGTTCACTTATGAGCGGTGGGAGGGTGAGGGCGGGAGATTACTCACAATCTCACACTTGGGGGGAGCATGCGGCTGACAGACCATTAGACACAATGGAAAGATTTTTTTTTTTTTTAAACAAAAAATGATTTTAAAAAAACAGAGGTATGGGGTAGCCTGCCTCACCTTCAGGCTGTGCCCAAAAACCTTTCTGTCTCTAGAGGAGCACCCCCAAGGTCCACTAGGTACCAGGCTAATTCTTTAAAAAAATAATGAAGTAGGTAGCAGTCATTCCTAACAAAAGGTTCCAACCCAATCCCTAAGCCCGAACAATATTTCTGCTTTCATGGGTCATAAAGCATCCCCATGACGAGGGAAAGACGGTTTGTATTTTTTGTGATTACTTTTGACATAGGCTGACAGAGAGGGGGTACATCCCAACTTCCTCTTAAATGCCACTGTGAATAGCTGCACTATTTGGGCTCTGGGTCAGGAGGGAACCATGGAACTCTACCCTGGCATTTCTAAAACCTAAAGACCCTGGCAAATCCAAAGTGTTGTGGTTTGTGTGGATTCACCTACATTTTCAGAATATCCTCAAAACCTCAAACTTTGGTTAAATTCACACATCTGATCCTCAATTCTGCCAGGGAAACTTTCTGAATCTGTGGGGATCCTCAGAATTCTTACCACACAGCATCTACACTCTTCTATAGAGAAAAACTTTACCTCACTTGTGTGGTTGGGCCTTGTGCCCGCAACAGGAACAGATGTAAACTTGTGACCATATGAAATCAATGTAGTCTTTGCATGGGCCCTAGTCTGATTCCAGGAAAATCACAAATCTTGGTTGACTTTAGAATACCCAACATGTGTGAAAAAGGGATGCTAATTTTGCTAGGATGGCTTTTGTAAAAAAACGTTATGGAGGCTTAACCCTGAATTGCCTCAAACATCTGAAAAAAAAAGGTTCAGCCCTGGAAGAGGAAAAGCCTTTGCAGGTAAGGGGTTAATTTCTGTTGTTGAAACAGATCATCCTAGTCACTGGAGTAAACTTTTTATTTAATGCGTTCTGTGCTGCATTACTAATTAGTACCCTTATGTTTCTTGATGAAGCTATTTTGAATGATTCTAACAATTCCTTGGGAATATATGTGAAGATCCTTAGGTTTGTTATAGTTATACTTGTGTTCATGCTTTTGCATAAATCTACTACATGTGCCTCTGAGTATTATAAATGTTGCATTCTTAAAAAAGGTTTCCATCCATATATTGTAGATGTGGGGTCTTGACTTGTTAATTTTAAAGTTATCTAGGCCTGCTCTACACATTCGGTAATTGGACAAATATTGAAACACTTTGGTATTGAGATTCAAATGTGGGTGCATTGGGATAGTAATGCCCTTTGCATGGTAAAAGCCGTGTTTCCTAGTCCTGAGTGCCCAACTGCAGGCATAGCTGGTGTCCTGACTTTTATTTTGGCCATGGTGTCACACTAATCTAAGCTTGTGCGCAGAGACCTAGGCCTGAACCTGACCATGTGACATTCTGAACCTGTCTTGTGACATGGAGTGGTGAACCAGGCATGCCCCCTTTATGGGAAAAGTACTACTGTCTTTCTCCTGGGTGTAGTGCATGAAGCTGTTGTGGCAGCATACTCTGTTTTGGAAGGATCATTAGTGTGACCAGACAGGTTTATCTGTGCCTCTGAGAGTGAGGCCGTTTGGCTTCACTTGTGTAAAGTTTTGCTGTCAACCGTATGCTCAGCACTTTGCACTGGCATCCAGTGTGTCAAGTGTGTGGCTGTTTGTGAGTGCACCTGAGTGCTGAATCCAGTGAGATCTATTTTACGATGAACCTTTGGATGATCCTGGCCTAGCATAGCACAAGATGGAGTGTGAGGTATGTACTCCCAGATAGTGGACTTATATTGTCTGCATTCCTTGGCTGAAGGGAAGAGATCCAGATACAGAAGTGAGGAGAATGAGACAGGGCTATTGTTAGAATTTCCAGGACAACTTTTGCAAGCAAAGGGCTGCTGTTTAGTCTTCATGGGCACTGCCATTTGGTTGATGGTAGGGGTGAGGGGCAAGCCTGCAGTTCAGATGTGTGAAGTGACAAGTTTGTAGATCTGTCCTGCCCTTTTTGTCTACCGCTGGTTACTATTTCAGCTGGGTTTATGACAGCGAGGTGCAGAAAACTCAGGCCTCATTGTGTCTGTGTTATGGGCTCTCAGGTTTGTAGACAAGCCCAGTGCTGCCTGCTGTGAGAAGCATTACTCTATACAAAGGTTGTGTCTGGGGAGCATCCTGAGAAGAAAACTCAAAAAAAGAATCACCCCAAACTGATTCTGCTTGTTTCAGTTGTAAGCCAATCATGACTAGGTATGGGAGTGTTCAGGGGAGTACTTGAAGAACTGATGTGCAACCAGGGCTGTTAACCTTCCTGTCAGCCGGTTTCCCCAGAGGTGAGAGGGAATCACCTGAAGTCTGCAGTTTTTTCCTGGAGGAAATGAGGATCTGCCTGAAGTGCCTAGATGCCTGCCTGCTTGATGTGTAAAGGAGTCTGTCTGGCCATGCAAGAGAAGAGACTAATCCAGAAGAAGAGAGACCCAACATGTCCTAAGGGACTGAGAGACATCCAGAGAAAGCTGACAACTTCATATTGAGCTGGAGTGATCTGAATCGCAGAGGACCATCCCAGTCTCTTATCACTGGTTTCTAGCAGGAACCATCGCAAGATGCTCTGCCTTATGCCCCATCAGGCTGCATTTGACATTTTCATAATTTAGCCTGATCAGGACTGGGGCTTCCTTTGGCCTGATAGGGGCTGCTATGCTGTGATCATCTTTAGGCTTGACTGAGGTGCAATTGAAATTGGTTGGGCAAGGGCACACTGCTTTGATACTAGCTTTGGCCCAAATGGGCTGCATCTATTCGTGTCACCTCAGGCGGAGTCATGGTACCCCGGCTATCTAAGTAGACCACTGTGGCTGGAGCCTCACCTATGTCAGAGCCACTGCATCATAGGTCTCATGTCAGGCAGGTACTCAGACCAATGTGGGCCACACCTTGCCTACCAATGGTTTGAGAATAACGTCACTCAATATGGCACCTAACCACAGGAGCATGGAGGAGCCATCATTACTTCTTGAAAGAAGCTGAACAACTAAGGGGGAAGACTTGAAAACAATCATGAACGGAGTGCACATTTGACTGTGGGGAAACTAAGGGCTGGAGCTGAGCCTGATTCATACATTTATCTAACTAAAAAATTAGGTGGGCCAAGTCGAGAAGGATCACACAGGGGGGAGTAATCCAAGGAATTGACAGGTGTAGTGCCACAAGGGGTGATGACATTCAGGGGCACTTGCATGTATATTAAGCTGGAATATGTATTATTTAGTACTACGGTGTGCTGAAAAATAAAGTGCTTTCATTTGCTTGAAACAGAAGCACTGAGATGGACATTGAAGTTATTGTGTTTTGGTTGATTATTCAGTGCTGAGCTTGGGTGCCCCACACTACTTCCCTGAGAAGCCTGTGGCTCCTCACCCACGCTACCCTGTGAGTCAAGTGTGGAAACGGTTGTACTTAGCTAGTATGCTGAGCAAGCAACAATACTGACCGTGGCTCCCTTAAAGGAGCCAAGACCAATATTGTAGCACTGTTCCACCGGGCAGCCAAGCGGGAAGACTTAATACAGTGTTCCTGCGGTCACCCTGGCAGGAACATTGTAATATGCTTGGGGGAAATCATCGGTATGATGGTGGCGTCTTCTCCACGACTTTGGTGGTCTGGTTTTATTACCACCAAAGTCGTGATCACCCCCTAAGTTTCTTGGGGCTAAGAAAGGTTAAGGCTTTTTTTTTAAATCACACATTAATTTTTGTTAACTTTTTAAGTTATTGTTTTCATATAAAAACAAATGTTCAAATTGTTTTGTATGACAACAATGTATGTTTGTTAGGAATGATTTATGTAACAACCCTAAACTAAGCTTGCCTGATAGTGAGTCCCTAGTCTCACTAGGTTGGAATCGTATTAGTGTGATTAACTAATAATTTTGACTTCTCCAGAGACGGTTCAATACATTAGTTCCTTTAGGAGGATAAATATATATATTTTTTGCTTATCATATGTATGTTTGGTGCACTTTAGTGGTTTAAAAGGAGCAATAATGGGGCAGGTATGAAATCCCATTGTGAGTCATCTGAAGATGATTTAGCACATTGGCACTTTAGCTCAAGAACTGTTGGCTCTGTTCATTATATGTGTTTTTATCCACTTTATCTTTGAAGAAGCTGCTATATTTCAGCGATTTACAGTGAGGAGGGGTTTGAAATATCATCTAGAGCATTTTTACAAAGCACTAGGTAATCCCCCCCCCCCCATTTAGGGCTTTTACTCACTGTTTAGGATTTCTGATTATCACTTCCGTGTACTAATTATGTTTAGTGTTATATGTACTGATTGTTTTTCTTTATGAAACAAGGATCTAACGTGTATTGCTGTTCAAATATTTGGTATATATATTTTTTTTTAAAGATCAAATTTAATTTTAATTTCACGTTGTGGTATTTATTGGGAGTTTGGTATTGTTTTAATTATTTATTAATTAATGTCAATTAATTCTGTTTTCAAATGTTCTTTATTTATTTACATGTTTAATGGACATTTAAATTAAGTATTACATTTTAACACCGTGTTGTGGGGTGCACTGTGGGATTGGGTGGGTAGTATTTAAGTTAAATATTTTCCAAATTAGTAATTATTGAGTCATGTATTATACTTATTTTTTTATTTTATCAATATGAATAAATATTTGAATTTATAAAAATATTTATATATGTTGTTGGCTATAATTTCATGTATTTTTATGGATAGTGTTGTGTGTTAGGGTTTGGGTCTGTAAACCGTATAGTAATTATTTATACTTGTTTAAATTTTAAAATTATATTGATTTTTAAATATTGGTATTATTTTACAACGGTTTGGTATTTTAGCTTTGTGGAATATATTGGGGGAATGACTGGGTTTTGAAAATAATTAACAATTTTGTGAAATCCTGATGTATACATTATTTTTTAAGACAGTGAATTTTGTTTTTTAATTAATCTATGACTTTTTAATTATTAATATTTGTATTAAATAATTGTCATATTTACTTCTTTTGTGTGTGTTGTATATCACCCTCCCCTCCTCCAAATGCATGCACTTTCCCAGACGTATTTTAAATTGGAGTTAGAAAGGTAAATCTGACCCCCGAACAAATGCCTGTTCCACTATGTTTCTAAGATTGGAGTTATATTATTAAAACTGCCCTTACCCTATTGTATTCACTTTTCTCAGCGTTTGTTAGATTGAAGATGGAATGGTAAATCTGACCTGCTCAAAGTACGCAATGTCCCCACTGTTTGTTAGAGTGGAGTTAGAATATCAAATCTGGACATTCCAATGTATATATTTTCCCTAATGTTTGTTAGACTGGGATTGGAATTTTCCCCAGTGTTTGCTGGATTGGAGTTAGAATAGTAAATCTCCCCCATGAATGCTCTCTCGTCCTCTCCCGCATGAATGCACTTTCCGCAATGTTTGACAGTTTGTAGTAATAATATTAAATCTGACCCCACAGATGCATTTTTCCTAATGTTTGTTAGACTAAAGTCAGAAAATTCGAACACCTCTCCCTCAAATGCTTGCACCAATGTTTGTTATATTTGAATTAGAATAGTAAATCTGACCTTTCATCCCAAATGTATGCACTTTCGCCAATGCTAATTAGACTGAGGAAAGAATAGTAAGACTGACTAAGGCAACCCCCAAATGTAAGCACTTCACCCAATGTTTTTATACTGGAATTAGTGCCTGATTACGATATTCTCAGACTCAATGGTGGCTGTCGGACCGCCGCAGTTGTGGCAGTCGGGCCACCACATTGCAAGGTTTGGCAGTCACCTTCCCCATCAGGATCTTAGATCCTGACGAGCTGATGGCTGTGCAGGTTGCAATCAACCAAGACGGCGCTGAACTCAGTGCTGCCCTGCTGATGACAACGTTGTTCTCCGCCAGCCTTTTCATGGAAGAAAAGGCTGGCAAGGAACAATTGCAGGGGGCACAGGGGGGCCCTCCACTGGCCATGGCATGGGCAGTGCAAGGGTCCCTCTGCCCAGCACCCTTGAAATGCACCCTGTCTGCTATGCAGACAGTGCACATTTCGAGGGTGCTGGTGCCCCCTGCGTGCAGCAACATTGCCACCAGCTCTATTATAAGCCAGCGAAAATGCTGCTGCCACTTTCCTGCTGGGCTGACGGGGCTGGCGGGGAGGTCGCCAGCATGGTCGTGACCACCCCATTGGGAGTTTTGGCTGATGGGAGTTCCCGTCCGCCAAACTCATAATAGGGCCCTAGAACTAATCCCTCTGACCCTCCAAATGTATGCATTTTCACCAGTGTTTGTTAGACAGTATCTAGAATAGTAAATCTGATCTCCTCCCCCATTGTACATACCTTCTTTAATATTTGCCAGCTTAGACTTGGAATAGCATTTTTTTACATTCAAAGTGTATGCATTTTCCTCAAGATCTGTTTTTAGTAAACATAGTGTAATTAAATTGTATTTATTTATTTATTTATTCTCAATAGTTACTGATTGGAGTTTGGTTACTGCATGCCACTTTAGCCTGGCGCTTTAGTAGATATTTTGAACGAATTTAATTTATAATTATGTATTTGTAAACCTATTTTCCATATTATATTCTACTATGTTGTGCTTTGTACATTTTTGTACTTGTTTATATTGTATAGCATTTTATAAACATTTGTTTGTGTTTTACATTTTTAAATAATAATAATAATGGCTTAAGAAATATATACGTTTTGAATTAATAACAATCATATATTTATAGTGTTTTATATTTGAATACAAATTATAGTCATATGTTTTATTTAAAAATGTTTTTATGTGTATAATATATTAATTTTAATGTATAATTTAATAATGTAATGTATTTGTCAACTGATTATAAATGGTTAATAAAGCTGTATGTATTATTTAAAAACATGGTTAATAAAACAGGGTATATTTATGTGTTAACTTCTGTTTAATATATGGTTTTAATATAGCGATCTTATTAAAAATATTTTAATTTTTATTTTAAATAATGATAATTCAAATTAATTTAAAAATTGTGATATTTTGAACAAAATGCTTTTAATTATCATTATAAATAGGTAAAGGGATAGAAAATATTTTCCACTATATTTTTGTACCACAATATGTTTTTGGTATATAGTTAATCGCACAAAATCTGGGGTGTGGTATGTGTTCAGTTGTGGTAAAAAAAATCAGAACGGGGAGGTGGTATGGGTTGTTATGAGGCTGTTGGGTCATTGTAGGTGTTTGTAAGCAGGTAGCAGCTTGGATTCTACATGGGGTTACCATAGGGCAAATCTGAATTGAACTCGATTCTGCAGGAGTTTGCAACAGTGAGTAATAGTGACAATGGAGTGTTACCAATACGGGTTGCTCTGGTGCAAGAAGCCTGAAGTGTATCTTGCTCAAAGGTCACTTTCATGACTTAAGTGAGTCTGCTGACTACTGGCTGCGAGAGTGATACTTATGCTGTGTGGTATTAATGTGAATAATGGTTAGCTTATGAGCTCTGGTAGCAACTCACTCTATTGTAATACTGGACTAGCTTGGTCTTCTGCCATCTTTTCATTAGTCCTCATGTTCATGATAGGTAGCTGTTCCGGTAAAAGCTATTCCCCACATAATGACACCACCACTCAAGGTGGGATTGGAGGCTTTCCCCTGTCAGCAATGAGTACAACTAATACCTGTATTGTGTAATGGAACTAAACACTATTTTCCCAGCTAAGTTAGGGAGGGCAAATAACATAGCAGCCGTATGCCGGATCACGTTCAAAGTTAGACTGTTTTTGTATGGCTTAATGGGCCAGCACACACAAATGTGCCCTAGAAGGCAATCTTTCCTGCCTTCCTATCCAGATTTGTTTAGTTGTACTACCCCTGCTCACTCTCCATGATGTATTTGGACACGGAACGTTCTCCCAATAGGTGCTGGGAGAGCATGTGCTGGTGGTTGAATGTTTGTGCTATGCTAGATGCTGAAGAGCTGCTGGCATACATGGTTAAGTGGATCTCGGGAGTGATGATTTAGCAGAGGGCCAAACATATAGGATAAAGTTGAGGATTTGTGAGTTAAGACACTGTGGTATGTTGAGCACCCCGAAGGTGCTGAAAACAGGGTCCAGCATAGGTTTCCAGCCTCAATCACTTGGTTGTTTCTGAGGTCCTGTCGTGGTGTGGTCAAGTTGCCAGGACTGGAAGAGATTACATTTTGTAGGTCAGTGGTAGAGATCTTATCAGCATAAACGAAAATGCCAATCATCCATTGGGATATGTGCCCTGGGAGGCAGGTGTGACAGGGGGATACTTCTGCAAAACTTGTGCTTTTATGTAGTAAGCCAGTGATTCTGCTCACCTTGACTTTTCAGGTGGGATTCTTAAAAAATAAATCCTTATTGTTTGTGGCTCAAGCTGATACTCCCAAACTGGACCTTCGCTCTGATGGAAATAAGGCAAGAGCATAATCTTAATATTGCTTATTTATATCTGAGACGACACAAACTGAACTATTGTGGCACTAAAATAAAGGACTTGTTACAAGGATGCTTATCGCATTACTATAGAAGGACAAGACTTACAGTCTGATTTGGCCATTGGGTGTTTCATCTGAAATTATGGCAATATTACGTCCTTGGCTAGACTGGCAACTCATGTTCCACTCACTTTAGAAGACTTTGCCATTGCTGCATAGAACAGTGCCATAATGGAAGAAGCCAGTTCCAAGGCACAACCCTCTGTTGGAATTCATCCCAAGGCCTGTGTTGCAAAACAGAATTTCTGCAATCAATGTGTGCACTCACGGAGTGTGCCCCTATCTAAGAAAACATAGCTACTGCACATACATGTTACCCAGGATGTCCGGGAGGCAATACTTTATTTTCTGAAAAAGTTTGCTATGCTTTGCATGGCAAATTTTTATTCAACAAAAAAGTAGGCACAGCAGCCACTGTGTATGGGGCAGCAGAACAGTCACGGCCTTTGATGAAGTAAGGCCAGCTGCATTTTGGTAGATCTTCCATTACCTCTTTCATCAGAAATCAGGCCCTAGGCAAGTCTTGTCTGCTGGTGGGCCTGTGGTCAGCAGCTAATACAAATATCTACATCAGGCACTCACCCAACTACCTTTCCAACTGTAACACAAAATAACACTGGGAGTATTGCCGTGCTTGTTCCGTTCTCGTTGTTTCTATTTCATTTCCATAAATGTTTTAGTTGAACTGGCCATGTTTGCATTGCCAGCTTGCCAAGAGAAGTGAATTGCATGACATAAGGCACTTAGAGCGCCAACTCTGACATCCCAGCAAAGCAAAGCGCCAGCTCTAGTGCTCTTTAACAAGAAATCTACACGGCCTGTATGCGAGCTGAAGAATTCTGCCCTGGTTCTGACCTCCTCATCTTTCCAGATCCACTGATGACTTGACTCTTTTTAAGACTCAGCATTTTCTAATCCCGCCTTTACCGACGGAGGCAGCCATTTAACGCCTTATTATGTCTCCAATGTTTAATCCCCCACTAATCTCCCTGAATTCTACGGGAATTAGCCATTCAGAGTAATTTTAGAAAAATTACAATTATTTACCTTAGAAATAACAGGCTAATTTACAGCCGCATCTCGGGTATGATTTAGTCAGGACAGTCTGAGCGATGGGAAATGTCTGACAGCTCTGACACAATCAGCAAGTTTATACATGATGGAATGTCCGAAAATCCCAAAATTATCTTTTTTACGATTATGAAGGGAAAAATAGAACAGATATGCGTGCTTCTGTGAGTTTACCTGAGAGTTTTTGTGGAAAAACGATTCTTCAAAACATGAGCATAAAGAACTCCCACATCTGAAGCCTTATTTCAGAAAAACGAAGGTACCGGATTGTGTCTTCTCGTCTGAGACAAGGTTGTCGAGGTTTTTTTTTTTGCTTAATTATTTCACCATCAACTGGTGCTGCTGGATAACGCAAAGCAAATGTGTCCGGCTATTTCTGAAATTATATTATTTGTGCAACTGTGTGTGGGTACGTGCTTCGATGATGCATGTAAGAATGAGTCAATGGTAGAATCAATGAACAAGTTAGTGACAATGCATGAATAATTAATAAGTGGGCGTATGTGTTAATTCTTGAACAAATAACTGCATGGCAGGTGATTGGCTAAAATGGTGAGTGCATAATAAATAAAAATGGTGAGTGCACAGAAGCATTAGAAGCCTGCAGACAGGTTTCATCAATCGTGAACCGTCAGGGAGCGGTAGAGCTAATATTATGAATTGCCGAGAAAGACTAATATCGTGGCAGTGCAAACATTACCCCAGGGTTCGTTACCATTGGGCCAAGACTCCCCGCATAAATAGTGCATTACTACCAGTTTGTCACTGCAAGTACCACATCAGCAGTGAGCACTGCAGTGCAAAGAGTGCACACATTGTGATAAGAATGGTCACCTTTAGGCTTGTCTAGATGACTCCTAATACTCAGCAATCCTCAGTGCATGTGCAAATTAGCAACACGTTAGACCTTCGAAAGACCAGACAGTGAAGCAGAAACCGCACAAGGGAGACAATCTAGGTGGAAGCAGAAGGGAGAGGCAGCTATTGCACGTATAACCAGAATCCTCCGCGCATATGGGTGAAGACTGCCCGTTCTGTCTGCAGTATCTCACCGATGCCTCAGGACCCTGCAGTAGGGAGTGCATTTATTAGGTTCAGTCCTTTAAATGTGTCGGTACTGTCCGGGACTGAGTACTGGCATTTTTTTATTTTGAGAGGGAGAGTACCTGCACTTCTCAAGAAAAACGTAATACTTATAATTGGAGTGCAGCACTTCTCAGAAACGAGCAGAGTACCTGCACTTCTCTTTTTCGACTTCAAGGATTGACTATGGTGACCAGAATATTAAAGCCAAAAAAACGGGACATTTGTTTCGCAATAAGAGAAGGACGACACTTTTAATTTAACCAAGCGCATAGAATGACAGCGCTTATCAGTATAGGTATACCAAAGAGGCGCTATGAACATAAAATGTGATTTTAAAGCCTGTGTTCAGGCGACTCTCTTTAAAAACCGGGACATGAGCTTCATTTCCAGAAAACCGCCGGGACAACTGGTCAAAAGCCGGGACTTTCACGGCAAGTTTGGGCCTTCTGGTCACCCTAGCATTGACCCTCCAAGTCTTATCCTGCTCGTCTGCTTACTCTAGCCGTATCTCCTTACTGCCTTAGACCTTTGTCCCGACTGCTCCTACTGGTCCATACTCCAAATCTCATTGGCATAGATGAGGGACTGCGTGATTTCCGCTACCTTCATGTGAATACGCAAAAGGTGGGCGGGGCCTGGGCTGCACCGCATACACCGCTGCACTGGTTTGTGAAAAACCATCAGCTGTGGACCGTTACGTTTTATTCTCTGAAACAACTGCCTGGCTGTGAAAGGAAGTGCACAGCGAACGCCTGTTGAAGTAATGACTCGGTGTAATATAAATTCAGCATTAATTTAAATAAAATGTAAATACAGTACACGAGCAAACGTTTTCAGAGGGGTTCCAGAAGTAAAACGTTTTACAAAGTGGTTCTTCCGAAGCTCGAGATGTCCAATATTGATTACACATAGGCAAAGTCTTATTTTTTTGCTTTGCATTCTGGTACTTGCTCTCCCAGGCTTTCAGTTTGAAAACTAAAACTGGAGGCATCGTGATGCAAGATTAAAACAGGAATGTCTTAGCTATTCACACTTGACATGAAACAAGAGATCGCTGTATTTATTTTAAAAATATATTAAAATGTATTTTGCTCGCAACACATATTTAGCATTTTTTCTAACTGTTCTAATCAAATGAAAGTATCTAAGCTGCAATACGAAAGACAGCTGGGATCTGCTTTGGGCAACACCGAGAGAGATCTCATGATGGAAGCTTCACGAACATCACAGGTCACTTGAATGCATAAAAAGATGGAGGACTATAATTCTCAGAATTACAGCAGTCTTGTTCAAATGCTTGTGAAATTGTGCTACTCAATGTGCCATACACACGTCAGGCGCACACTGTAATCAAAGAAATGTCACATATCCAAAGTGAATTATCTGCATCACTGGAGTGCAGTACCTGGGTCCATAGTGTGGCTCCACAGCTTCGCAGGACAGTTCACCAGATACAGGGAGCCATTGCAGAGTAGCCTGTGTACGGAATTTAGTAATGAGTGGGCTTCCCACTCGTAAAACCACAACGAGAAATTAACCGGCACTAAGGACAGCTCAGGTCTTGGCCTCAGACTAAGACTTTATGTAGGAGTTTGACCCATCGCATGCCACCCTTAGTTTTCATGGCTTCTCAAATCCCTTTCACTCCAGCTTAGAGTCAGTGAGGTAAATTTCAAATAAGTGTGGTGTTCATCTATTGAGTTCACTGTTGTTGTTTCAATTGTCCCTTGGCTTTCCCCTCTGTCCTGTGGAGTAGAGTGAAGTTAGATTTCTAGAGCTGTTTCAAACTCGTCTCTTACAATAGAGGGAGAGGCCCACACACCCTATATTGAGCCGAGGCCTCCATGTACCTACCTGCTAGTAAGGTGGTGTGGCTTGATGGTGTATATGAGTCTGGAGTGCTTGTAGCATTTCAATGCATAATGGGAGCATCACTCTCTGCTGCGAGACCAGAGTCAAGCATGAGATTTTGAATTGGTAAAGGGGTGAGTGTACTTCATGAGGAGGATAGCAATCATTTTCCTATAAATATGTCTCTTGACCTGGGGGTTAATGAGTCATGAAATAGTATGCCTGCCATTACAATCTGAAGGTTCGAGAATATCGGTAATTTGCATTGGAGAATTCTTTCTCACCTAAAATGGGTACAAGATATGTACCCTGTCTTTTATATACGGACAATTTGGTTATAATGAATATAACCACAGTAGGTTGACAAAGCAAACTGGGTGTTTTTAATAAATATTATAAAATAAATTATAGATCTGAAAAAAAAAACATGGTTTTTGGTTGATAGAGTGTCAGAACCTTGATAAGTAAACTTACAAGGAGACACGCCTAGGCCGATTAACCTTTTGACCACGTTCGTTTGGAGACTTCCCAGTACGAGGTATCTTTCTGGCATCACAAAATCAATATATCAATAACCCAATCAATATTCTTAGTAACTAATCAACAAGACAATCAATAACATTTATTAAGAATCAATAAATGAAAAGTACCATGACCTTTCAGTCAGAAATAACCACATAAATCTTGTTAAGTGTTAGGATATTTATTCCCCATTGATTACAATCTAATAATCACCTCCGTTAATCTCATTAGCAATCAATCTCATTAGTAACTCTTCAGATACATAATTTGAACGCATAGAGAATATTCATTGAGCAGTAACACATCAGTAATAAGAAGCAGCTCAGCAAAGTCTCAGTACTGCAAGATTCAACAAAGCAAGAACTCAATCATTTGTCTATTTGCGTCAGGTATTTTTGAACACCTTAACTAACCTCGAATTAGCATCAGCATGTTGGACTTCATGCAAAACAATTTAGCAAACACAAATTTGGAAAACATCTAACTATGGCCTCTATCAAAAGTGCAGTTGGTACCTAGAAAGAAAAGGCAAACAGACAATTCAAATTTTCATCAGATAGTTACCCCTCCAAATGAATCAGCAAACAGCGTCAGTCTTCGTCCTCAGGACATCAGTCGATTCACCATCAGCAAAGATAGGACATGGCAAAGTCTCAGTATGGCATAGCTTAAAAAAAATAAGACTCTTCCCTCATATGGAGGAGAAGTAAGCATCAGTAAGGACTTGGATTGAGGATGGTTTAAAGTATCAGGAAAAATAAACAGCAAAGGCTCAAAAGAGCAATGACAAAGTGTAGCTTAAGGCAGAATGTCTAAATAATGGCCAGTAATGTCCAAATAATTTGGCTAATAATGGCTGATTTCTCCTCGGGTCGTGCGGTTATATCAAAACTGTTGAACTAGCCCTTAATTCCCCATTGGATAATATTTGGCGTATCATTATCTCTGTCCAATAATTCTTACACACCTCACTAGAATTTTCCACAGAACACAGTTCTCATGCCGTTGATTGGCCCATGTTATTGACGTCTTAATCGGGTGGAATGTAAGGTAAGAAAAGTTACACTTTACGCTCCAGTCAGTGGTCCCATTGTTTTCTCCTACTCCAGGCAGCCTTGCACCTGTTACGAATTACACTGTTGCATTCAGCAAGAATGTGTCGTTGAGCAAGTCGGGTCCCATGAGAAAGAATTTACTACGGCTACACACACATCTCTAGCTTCTGGAAAAGTACAGCTTTGTGTCCTTCAGAAAGACAGCACATTGCATGTTAGGAAAAGCACAGTTAAATATGAGACCATGCAGCTAGGCCCAGACCCTCGCTAACTAAGGCCTAGTAATTTAGTTAACAAACCCCTAATATATGACTCTAATTATAATATGTTGATACAAATTCATAACATTAGTACATAATGAATCCATCATTAATAAGTTTCATTAGTCTTCGTATACATTGTTGGTCACTCCCGTGGGCACATTTCAAACGCGTACATTATTTTCTATGTTAACCCATTCTCTATGCAGCTTCATTACACAATGTATTGCAAGCTTTTCATGTTAATAATAATTTTAAAAGACACACTCCAACATGTTCAAAGGAAGAAAACGTTTCAATTGCTTCTAAATAACATCAAAGTATAAGAAGTACATTTAAAAAAATACCTTGTAATGGTATTTACTCCACTTTTGGACTGGAAGATGCAAGTAGAAGCAGAGAAACCAAGGGCTGTTTCAGCCATAGCAGAGTTACAGTGGAGATTATGGAGGTTCTTCTGTACCAGTGTTAGATGTTTTTAAAGCAACAATGTCAACTAAATATTTACATGGTACAGAATGATTGTTTATAAGTGGGCTTCATAACTGGACTAAAGTTGAGGGTCGGTGTATAAAACCGCTACTAAATCTTCCTAAGCCATCCATGGGCCATGCAATAAGAGTGGAAGCAAGGTTAGTTTCTTGGTACTTTGTATCGATGAAGCTCAATTTGAAATTCTAGAATCACCTGTTATTAGCTGATAAGCATCACTTGGATTTTTATTGTAAAAATGAATTATTGATTAGTGAACTGTGGTGGACTGTGAGATGAAGAGGGTAGATACAATTATAATGACTCTACTTCTCTTGAACTCTCCCACCTTGGATGTTCCAATGAATATTTCACTAGTGGATTTAAACTTAAACATTGAATCAGTATCATAGGATAAGGATTTTCAATTTTAGCAACATAGAATTCAAAAATTTGGCATTGATGTTAATCAATTATTCGCCTGGCAATGGTTATCAAATGTGATAAGTAGAATTGGAGGTTCCTGTGGATGTGTTTTACATACAAACTATTTTAATGTACATACTTCATTGGATTGTCAATTTTATGGATCAATTCGGTTTATTAGAGCCTCAGCAATTTGCAAACATACACAGCTGGTCGCCCGCAACCCAGGGGGATGGCAGCATCAATTAAATGTTCAGACCTTAGATTGACACAGCTGTCTGCCTACAACCTGGGACCGGCAGCATTTCTAAGGCAGTTTTGAAAAGGAAAAAATAAAGTAACTGAAACAAGCACCACTCCCCCAATTCCTTCATTAGAGATATCTAGGTGATCTATGTTGGAAGCTTATCAAAGATATTGGTAGTTATTGAAGAGTGTGTGATAGCCAGGAAGATTAGGTTGGGGATAAATTATCAGTGAGCTTTGTCACTGGGAGCAAGTTGAGCAGTTTAAGATACATTGCACATAGTATATGTATGAATGGTGCTCATAAGTTTTGATAAGAGTCACTTTGTTGGTCAACAGCTAGGGACAAATTTTCCATTCACAGTGTGAAGCATAATTTGTGGAGCCATGTGGTGTAGTCAGGGATCCTATCAGTGCACCACAGGGTAAGAATGACCTGGTGGGCTGCCCAATGCCAAGGCCATTTGTTTCCCCCTCAAAGAGCGAAGAGGGAATGTCAGTGTATTAGGAAGCCCCAAATTAGTGTAGACCATTGATCTCAGGATTGTAGTGTTAAAGGTTTGGTCTATGTCATCTAGGATATGCTCCCAGTAGTGGCCTAGTTTCGGACAATGCCATATAAGGTGGAGCAAGGGGCCGGTACACCCACATCCCGTCCAACACTCTTTCGAGCATTCAGGGTTGCATGCCTGGGGCCGTGCTCGGGTTAAGTACTAGTATGACACTATTTGCTCACCGTTTCAGTGCTTTCCATGTTGTGGGCTGAGTTCCAGGTTTCTATAATGGATGTCTTGCCACTCTTTATCAGAAAGAGCCCTATCAAGTTCCGCCTCCAATTCTAGAGTTTGATGTGGTTTAATAGAGGGTTGCATCACCCGGTGTCATACCTGAAGGTAATGGATATGGTCTGCTTCTTTGAGCCCATAGTCAGATACTAGTTGCTCAAATGGTATTACCCTTTGGAGATCAAACAGGCACCCTATGCTTTTGCACACACCCTCCTGCCAGTGCCGAAACCTGTCTTGTTGCATTCCCTGGGTGAAGTCTAGATTAGACAAAATTGGGGTCATAGGGGACGGAAAGAAGGTTGAACCAGCTTTGTTCTCTATGGCATTCCATACTCGGAAGACTGAGCTGGTTAGAAAAATAAAGACCCCATGCCTGGTGCTTGCAGGAGAGCCAGGGTTCTTTCCATATGCAAGAGCCTGCCACAGCCTGGTCCATAAAGCACCAGTTTTTCTCCAAGAGTGGTTGAATTTATTCTACCAGAAATTGGAGCTGAGAGGCCTGGTAGTATTGCAGTAAAAGGGGTACTGCCATTCCCCCCTCCAGTGTTGTGTGATATAGCAGGTGATTCTGAAGGTGGGGTTTCTTACCATCCCAAATGAACTTGATGAGTTCCAATTGTAAGGACTGCAAGGTTTGTTTTGGAGGGGTCAGTGGAAGGGCCTGAAAGAGATACAGAATTCATGGAAGGATTGTCATTTTATTGGTCGCTATCCTGCCCAGCCATGAAAGGTGAAGCCCAGCCATGAAATGTGTTTAGGTCGGCTAATACTTGGGAAGTAAGGGCCGCATAGTTGAGTGTGACGCTTTTAGGAACAGCGAGCCCTAGCTGGATCCAAAGGAAGGTTATACAATCTTTCACCCACTCAAAAGGAAACATTGAGTGCAGGTGAGCTTCATGAAGAAGAATTACCAAATAGTTTAAGATCCAGCACTTTTGCATGTTTACTTTAAGGCCTAATAGATTCCCAAAAGTTTGGACTTCTGCTACGAGGGCTGGAGCAATGACATCGGGTTAATGATGGCTAGGATCATGTCGTCAGCACAGATGCTAATGAGGTAGTGGTCTCCTCTGAACTGTATCCCTGAGTGAGCTGGGTTGGATTGTGTCTTTTGGTCTATGGGTGCCACATATAAGGTGAAAAGGAGGGGGAAAGGGGATACCCCCTGTCGTGTTCTGCGTTGGAAAGGGAAGGACTGAGGCATCATCCCTTTAACTCTTACTGATGCGTAGGAGCACTTTATACACAACAGACCCTTCTACGGAATTTATCTCCAAAGCCAAAGTGCCCCCGGGCCACAAACAGATAGGGATAATGGACTCTATCAAATGCTTTTTAAGCATCAATAAAGAGGAGGAGAGCCTGCTTCTGGTATCTGTGTATCTTATGCAATAAATGTAAAATGCATTTGGTGTTAGCTCCACATTGATGGGTGGAAATAAAGCCTGCTTAGTCCGTATCAATTAGGCCAGGCATTAGCAGGTTGAGGCAGTGGGCCAGAATGCTAGTAAACAGTTTGGAGTCACCAGTGAAATGGATCTATATGACCTGCAAAGAGCTGGGTCCTTGCCCAGCTTTGAAATAACAGAGATTGAGGCTTCTAGCACAGAATCAGTAAGGGAGCCAGTGTCATCAAAGGAGTTGTAAAGTCGTGTGAGTAGTGGGGCCAGGTCCTGGCAGAAGACCTTGTAGAATTGTGAAAAGAAGTAATTGGTCCAAAGAATTTCACGGGTTTCAGGTGGGAAATGGCTGAGATGACCTACTCTATTCTGATGGGTTTCTCTAAGGCCTTGGAGCCATGTGGTGTAAGGAAAGTAAGCGAGCTGGCCTCAAGATGTCCCAAGAACTCATCGCAGATGCTTTCTGAGTCTTCTTATAGTGTGCTATAGACTTGTTGGCACTCTGACGCAATTTGTGTAGCTGTGTGAGTCTCGGTGGATGGGCTGGAGCAAATTACTTGGGCCGAGCCTGTATGGATTTTGGCCCAGAGGCTATATGCAAGCATACGGCCACAGCGGTTGCTCCTACGTAGAATTTTTGTTTCAGGTGGTATCCTGCCCTATCTAGATCTAGGCGCTTTAGGTGTAGTTGTGCTTTTTCCAATTTCCTCCACAACCTTGGGGCCCCTGAGCATTCATGTATGGCCTCAAGTTCTAAGACTTTCTGCTCCTGGTTCTGCCACTTTACCTTCCAGTGGCAGTTGTCAGTGCCTGATATTGCTATGAGTTCCTCTCGTATATCTGATTTCACTGACTCCCAGAGAGTGGCTAGAGATGCCTCCTCATTATCATTATTGTGGAGAAAATTGGCAATCACCTTGCAGAGAGATGCAATTTGGGATTGGAGTAGGCTGTCCCTGAGGCACCAGCACAATGCCCTATTCCGACTCAAGTCGATGCTTGCAGCTAGGGTTGGGGGGGGCATGATCTGATAGAGAACAGGTAGCAATGAATGTGTTGCAGACATGTGCCTGTAGGACCGGTGTCGCTAAAAGGGGTCGATCTGGGCATATAATTTGTGGGCTGCAGAATAGACGGTGTCTTCTTGCGTGTTGGGTTGCGACTTCTGCCAGACATCTTTAAGCCCACAGTCATCTAACCAATGAAGCCCCTGGACTAAAAAGGCCCCATTTTGATCGGAGCGCCTACCAGACTGGTCCTGATCATTGTCCATCACCTGATTCATGTCACTGCTGACTAATATAGAAGCGTCCAGTGAGAAGAACACAGCTGCGAGGGTGCCTGTAATAAATGCCTCTTTATGTTCATTAGGTGCATAAATGTTGGCAAGAGTAAAGTGAAAGCAGCCCAACTGAAGCCTGTAGGCTAGGAGACAATCCTTAACTTCAGCTATTGCAGACAGAATCTCTCCTTTAAAACTTTGTGAGAAAAGAATTATCACCTCCCTCCCCTTGTTGTGGAGTTGGAGGACCAAAGCTGAAGGAGAAACCATTGTGATTGCATCATAGGAATGTCCTTGGAGAGCGAATGGGTCTCCTGTAGGAAAAGCGTCAAAATGGCTGCACGTTTGATGGGGTTGTTGAGGCCTCGTACATTGCGGCTCATTATTTTAAGTTCCAGGAAGGTCCATCAAAGAAGTGGTGCATGGTGAAGTGATTTGAGATGAGATTGTGAGGCACTGGTAATATGCCGACTATCTTAGTATGCTCCTCGATATTGTGAGTAGACCATGTGGAGTGAAGGAATAAGAACTTACAAAAACATTAACAAAAATACATGAACAGAACTATGATTTGGAAAAGTCCATTATTGTTGGAGGTTTGAATTTTGGACAGAGGCTGACAGGTTTAATATGTAGGGCCAACAGCATAAATTATTAGTCTGCTTTCCGCGCCACCACAGGCCATGTTAGGTAGAAGGTGAACCATCCAGGGACAGACTGCAAGTGGGGCAAGTGTCATGAGATGGCCCCGCCAGTACCAGATGCCAGGCTGTCCAGCACCACCTGCTGCTCCTGAGAGTGCACCTGTGGCCCAGGGTGAGGGTGCCTTTTGCGCTTGCCTGCTTTCTGCCAGAATGTCATCCGGGACGGGGACAGAGAGGGAGACCCAGGAATGGACTGAAGAGATGGTTCGTCCGACAGGAGCAGAACGCGTATGTGTGCTAACTATTGGCATATAATGGAATGGAGCCACAGGGTGTTAGTGAAGAACCAAGTGATCACACATGTTGGTGAAGTGGGGAATATAGGGGGTTGAAGCCCAGGTCTACTGGACACAAAACGTAAAGATTAGCTAGTAGTCAACTCCGAGTCGTATGACCAGTGGCGGCCAGACCATTTATAAAGGAGGAGGCGGGGCCACACACATACACACTCAGACACACCCATGCATTCACACACACAACATACACATACATTCATACATTGACACACGCACCAAAAATAAGAAACACATAAAACACATAAAACTTACCTTCACTGTGGAGATGGAAGCCTCGGAGTTCCCAAGAGGGTTGGGACTGCTGCCTTCTCTCACTGGCTGACCTTACTCTGACAGAGTGGGGTGGTGTCAGCAATCACCCAGACCCCATCCCACTCTGTCAGCAACTGGTGCTTTATGTACCAGGCTGTGGCAGGCTCTCGCATATGGAAAGAATTCTGGCTCTCCTGCAAGCACTGGCATGGGGTCTATATTTTTCTAACCAGCTCAGTCTTCTGAGTATGGAATGCCATACTCTGGGTCGAGGTGTCACTGATTGACACTTGACCCTGGTCACTTAAAACTGAAGCACCCAGTTCCGAGGCAATCAGTTACACTTCCCATCATCGCAAGGGGGAGTACCTTGATGCACTTTTACCAGGCTGAGGAGATCCCGCCCACAGGCTGTGACATCCTCAGCCTGGCAAAGTTCACCTCAAGCAGCCAGGAGCCTGCACATTTAGTGCAGGTCTAGCTTCTGACAGCCTGATCTCAAAATGAAGAGTGTCTGTCAGGCTTACGTTTGTTGTTTTCTTGCTGGTAAAAAGGGATGGTGTGGCCCCTCAGCTCAAATGGATGAGCCGCTGCTACCTATGATATATTTTTGAGGCAGGACACACAGGGATGCTCAACAGCAAAGGCCCTTCATTACTTCACAGTAAAGGAACAATACTCACACCACAACATGGCTATTTTGCACAGTTCCCGCATGTTGCTCTCTCCAGTCCACTAAGTTGCCTTCTGTTTACTGAACTTTAATAGCAGTGAGTCTTAATGTGTAAAGCGTTTGCAAGAGGACTGCCTGTCTTGCATTTGACAAGAGTTTGCTGCCTTGTCTACAGCCTGTTACTGCCTGACTCCACTTTTCAGGGCTATAGACCTGTAGGTGTTTTACAATCTCTCAATCGATCTAATGTAGTCTTCCAGACAGACACTCTAGTCCATTGAAGCACAGTTTAGCCCAAGGGAAAGGTGTGTCATTAAATGGGTCACATCAACTGGTCACAATTTGCGACCATTCTTTTTTAAATTAGTATCAAATTTATGCGAAAGGACCTATGTATTAACGTGTCTTTTAATAACATTTTAAATTGGAGTGAGCTGCAATCAGCCTACCTAATTAATATCCATTAGGTAGGTCACAAATTGTGAGTCACTTTGGATACAATCACATGGACAGTGGGCTGAACGCCACATCAGACTACCATTTCTGTCACTGAAGTAAAGAAAGGAAACGGGGCTGCTTTTAATCAAAAATATTTCGTTTTTTAAAAGTTTCTTAGAGATTTGGGAGTGGTTCTCTGAACCCCAGCCTATCTCTTCCGAGACATTTTCCAGAATTCACAAAGAGAAGAGGGTCCAAATAAGAAGCCTTTCCTTATACGAATGAGTTACCAGCCCAACTTGAAAGTCTATACCATTTAATGGTTTGCAGCTGCAATTATGGTTGCAAGCCAATGATACACAGGGTACTGATTCAGTATTTGGAATAGACACCCACAAAACACCTTTTCCAAATACTGAATTGCTACTAAGCTGCAGTCCCACTTTAGGAGTCGATAAAACCTTACCAACTTTTAAAATGGGATTGATAAACCATTTTGTAGTCGCACATTCACTTCTGAGTGTTTGAGATCCCAAGATGTTTAGTGAATCAGGTCCAAATTCAGGTAATGGAACGTGTGTAAAGCAGCACACCTTCCATGAACTGGGTGAGAAATGTGCATTTGCCAGTGAGGGAATTCGCCCACATGACTGTGACAGTGCACCCTTTTTGCAATTCTAAACTATGCCAGGAACAGTAAAAACGTGAGCTGCCTGGCAGTGTAACTTTTCTGCACAGTTTTATGCAGCGGGATCATCCCCATGGGCCAGATGTACGTAACTTTTTCCTTGTTGCAACCAGTCCGATACGCAGAATCGGGCTGTTTGTGACAAGAAAAAAGCATTTTGGTATGTACCAACCCAATTTTGCGATGCAGAAATTTATATCTTGAATCGCAAAATAGGTTTGCGAGTCACTATTTGGAAGGGATGTGCCGAGGTTGTCCCATCTAGATAGTGAGTCGCAGTGGTATGTAAGGTTGTTTTGTGACCGTGAGTGCGGTCACAAAATAATCGCAGTCACCACCAGCTTCAAGTTGGTGACAACTCATTTGCACATGGGAAGGTGTTCCCAAGGGACCCTTTCCCCTTTGTGAATGGGGGTGCCAGCATTTTCTCATAGCAGGCAGTGGTCCCAGCGACCACTGCCTAGTCTGAAGAAATGAAAAGGAAACTTTTCATTGTTTTCTGTAATGCATCCCATTTTCCTTTGAGGGCATTTATGAATTTCAGTCCTTAAGTGCTACTTTATTTTCTGCTATGTGGTGCCACATATTTCTTGCATTAATATTTCGCAGTATGGTGCAAAACTTTTTGAACATCCTGACTTTAACAAAGGGGCGGTTGTGTATTAAGTCACAGGTAGTATGTTGCTTGTGTGCTTTATTTCCATTTTAGAGGACTGTGACTTTCGATGAATGTGCTACAGCTTTCGCGCAAAAGGGACACTAAGCTGATCATGGGAATCAGTAACACATGCCTGTGCTCATGTAGAATGTTGTAGCTGGATGTAACTGGTCCTCAGTGTGATTGTGAGACTGAACCAGGCAGAAGAAGTGGGCTGTCCTGTTGAAAGACTTCTGAGGAGACTTTCCTTCAGAAACAAATCCCAGGATTGTTCTCGGCATATAGTGCTACTGGTGACCTCACTCGTTAGCATTAATCTCAGAATTTTGGTTTAGGTCTACATCAGTAGAGAAATTCCTTGTGTTAGTAAATCAATCAAGATAAAATGTAAACCCCAGAGGCCTAGGCTTCTAAGTGATGTATGTGGACCCTAAGAAACGCAGCTCTCGCAATAAGCTCCCCCATTTCGACTGAATGAGTGTCTGCAAGTAAGGCTATGTGTGAGTGGGTGAATGAAGGCTGAGAGTGTCCTGGTACACGGGACCGTAGTACCAAATGCAAAGTTTTCCCAGAGACCCGATATAGTCTCACAAGCAACCCACACTAGGGTAAAAGGTGCGCCACAGTTTGGTGAGGTGCCATTAAGATAAAATTGCTGATCTTGTTTTACTGAGACCCATTGCTAGAGTAAGGGGGCAGGTAGACACTTGATAGGGTCATCTAGAACCAGTGAACCGAGAGGTATGAAAACTCCTAAGGGTCATGCAATAAATTGGAAGCTTTACGATTATTAGTACTTCAACAGTCAACTACAAAGTAGACCGTCAATAATAGGAGACAATATACTGTATATAAGTGATTCTCAATGAATCAGAGTGAAATAATGATCAAATATTCTGTAGGATTAAGGGAAACGCCTAATTTTGGTTCCACTCCGAGTCTAATTAAGGTAAGAAAGTTATATTGGAAAATGTTGGTAACTAGAGTCAAAGATTCACGAAAATACATCTTCAATTGACATAACTCACATTGTTACAGATCTGGGAGTGAAGGACCCTGTCAGGTGTGTAATTTGATGAGAAAGAGAGTCCTTCTGTGTTAACCAACCGCAGGGAGTAACGTGCTGGGGCCAAAAGACCGTACTGTTCATTGATATGAGGAATAGGACTGAAAACCTCTTCAGTGACTAAAGGATTCAGTGCATCTAACGAAAGTCATGAGGTTAATACAAATCAACATCGTTTTTTGGGCTTACAGTAAATAAATGGGGCATTGAGAGGAGCTAATAATGTAAATATACAGAAATAAGTTACGAGCCACAGACCTTAAATGACATAAACAAAGTCAATTAAACAACAGTATAGTGTACATTGTGTGTAAAAGGTGTGTTATTGAACCACAGGGATAATGAGTGATTGCCGGTGCCTCACTGTTAGGAATGGGCAGAGGGAAGTCCAGGTAGAGAAGTCATTAACAGACCTTTTGATGTGGATCACAAAACGTATTCATACAGGTAAAATGGCACACCCTCTAAAAGGTCAATCTCGGGCATTAAGTTACATTAGATCCAAGTACAGCATGGTTAGTAAAAATATCTCACCCCACCGACCCTCCCCTTGGTGAGAGCATAGGGCTCCCCTTTATGGTTTTCTGTGACAGCGCCAAATGCCAGGCTTAGGTCATACAGGAGGGGTGATGAGTGGTCGGACAACTCCAAACGTACAAAGCTGAGATACATGGGCACAGGCATTTGGAAGGTAAGTCCTTGGAGAGCACATACTTGAAGCATATGAAGGTGGGACTGAAATTAGCGTCCTGTCATCTTTAGGCGGGCCCAGGGTTGGATGCCCACAAATGATGACTCTATAATTTATGGACTTGCTCCTTTCAATTTCCTTTTATGCATATATATTTCCAGAACGTTGCTAGGACTCCCTCCTCCGCGACCAGACCTATCAGCCGTAGGCTTCGGGTTTTTCATTTTCCAAACAGTTTATTTAAAATATGCGGATTTACTTGTAGCAAGATCCACCCAGCAGTGAAGTAGGAAAAGCCATTTATGGAATGTTAGTAGCAACAATTCAAGACACTGCTGATTTCAGAGTAGATTTAAGCATTTCCCCTAATGCAATACTCTGCTGCTTCTTCTCCGTGGTTAGTCATAAAATAGTTTTTAGAGAGAAATATAAAAGCAAAGGAGAAATGGTTGAGTTAAAAAAAAGAATGGGAGAGATGTTCAAATCAATACGTTTCAATACTTTTTATTTTTTTAGGCTAGATTTCACTCAGATTTGTCTATAGTGGAAGTAAGCTGCTATAAATGGCAAAAGATAGAAGCAACAGTGAAAGAGAAAAATAAGGATAATTGCAAAGTGAGGCTCCAGTCAATTGACGTATTCGCTTATTTTTACAATAGCCTTCTTTGAAGGCCTACGTCAGACAAAACAGTACACTAGTACCATATTTATGTGATGGTCGGTAACTGGAGTTGAGATACCGGACCCGGAGTTACCGATTTTAGCCAGTGTCTCTGTCACCGTTAATAGGCATTGTGAGATAATGGTCCTATATGTAATAATTGTAAGGTCCCTTACTGCACAAGGTCCCCAAATTCTGGGCCGTTATGCAGGAGGAAAATGTACACAAACAAATGTATGGTTTTACCCGGTGTAAACTTGGAATGGCGTGGGTTGTGTCACCCGTGAAGACACTACTGCACGCTATTTAGAATGGGCCACTTTTGGTGTAAGTGTCCATTAGTTGCTGCATCCACTGAAGAACACTAAGGTCCAGATTTACAAAGCTTTGATGCAATTCAGGGCAGTAGGCAAAGTTGCGGTGCTGCAGTGTGTCAACTGGAGAGAACAGAACTGCACCATATCTACAGAAAAGTGGCACAGTGCTGCTCTCTCTGTGCATTGGCATCCTCACTGCAGCCAGTGACCAACACAGGCATCTTTGTGCAAGGCTGTCTGCATTGTGCTCAGCATCATTTATGTGCAGGAGGGTTTCCTTCTTGCAAAAAAAAAACTATACTGAATGGCAATTTCCTCTTTGCATAAAAGAAGGAAAAATGAGGAGAAATAAAAGTATTTCTCCTCTTTACACCAGCACCAAGGAAGCATAGGATGTTGGCACAAATACATATCCAAAAGTCTTTGTGATAAGGATTTACTTGAGACTCCTTGGGTGGATGCATGGGAACACCCATGTACCACCCATGAAAACGTAAAATAACGCAAGGCAGACCATTGTGCTACATTGCATTGTTAATGGTTACAAACCAGCGCAAATTGCTATGTCCATTAGTTTCTAAATATCAACCTGAATTCTGTGTCCGGCCTGAATTAAAAAAACATAAAGCAAACTAAACATAACATCTTTGTAAATCTAGGCCCCAGTGCTCTGCTTCCCAGCAGCATCCATCTAGCTTCACACCTGACATTCATGCCGAGTGTTGGGCACAGAGCCAGTTCAGGAGCACGAGCATCCATATATTTTTGTAGACCCAGATGACGATTTCAAGGGCAAGGGTTACGTTTATAGTGGAAGAATTGGCCGCAAATAAGTGGAGTTCAAGCCCTATTGCATTCAACTGCAGTGCCTCTTAAATCATAGTGAAAAATTTCATTCGTAGGTGTGTTAGAGCCAGTTACAAGCTCTCTCACTAGTGTTAGCATCCGAAGTAAAGCTAGCACGTGAAGCCTATTAAAACAAGCGTTTGTGAACTCAACAAGTCTGGCCTGCATTTTCAGTTATAATGCAGAACTACTAGCTTAGCTAAAGCCTCTGGGTGAGTTGAATATGTGTTTTTTAGTAGCTGCCTGCTGGCAGAAGCACGGGAGCAAGGGGGCATACTCTCCTATCAGTGGACAGGTAGTTCAATGTGGGTGCCGGTGACCATATAAGGCTGTTGTTCTTCTAATAGGAACTATAAGAGGAAAGTCCCTTTGTCATCTCTAGCAATTCATTTTTATTTTGCTGTAAAGGAACCTATGTGGCTTATTGTTTAAAAAAAAAAAAAAAATATGGGTTACTTTTTGTATACAATGTATGCATGAAAGACATAATTGAATGTGACAAAAAGGGTGCTTATTGAGTGTGCTTTTCAGATGTGAAATAGTCCCTCATTCATTGCAATGGAGATAGTTCTTAGGAGGTTTATGAAGTGGAATAAAAAACAGCCAATACGACGAAATGAGAGGTTCATGTACCCCTGGGCTGAGCCAAGATGTGTTTGATGCTGTGTTGAAGCAATGGCTGAATCGGGCCAACCCAGGCAAGCCAATGTCTTAAGGTGGCTGAACTAAAGACTTCTCTTTGTTTGATGTGAACAAAAAGATCCACGAACAAAGGTGGAGATGTGTTAAGCATGTTGTGTTAGTGTGTGTTTGCTGATGGTGAGTAGTATGATAGCTGACTTTGTGACATATCGGGGCATGTTGGATGCATGTTAGGAGTTTCCTTTAATGTGTTCTGTTGAATGTCAGTGTGTGGCCTTTCATGCTGTCTGTGAACATTAAAAATGAGAATATTATGAATGACTATGCATACATCATCAGCAAACACCGCAATTAAGTAGTTGGTATCACAGAAGTATTAATTATTAGGCAGATCATTCTTCACCACAAAAATCAGACAAGTAAGGCCACAGGCACGGGCAGGCATATCCTTGCACACAATTGTCCAGTTAACCTTGGAATAAGTCTGACACCTATCAGACAAGCATCACATCCCTTTAACATTGCCGCAGCCTTTCTGATGTTCCAGACCTCTGAGAAATGTCTTCATATATACGCCTCGTCATCTCTTTTAATTTTAACATTTCCGCATGCCTTACCTCACTCTCTTCAGCCTCCACCCTCTTTCAGCTCCTCCCTCTCAGTTGTTTGTGATTTCATCGAAAGACAATTTAATGGAATACCATTAACAAGAACCATTCCACTTATATTGTATAATAGACATTTGAATGATGAATGGCATTCACCACTTCATGAAAACCAATTCATAGAATGTCTTTCTTTTCACAATTGGTGAAAGTGCAATGGTTGTAGGACTTAGTTTCAGAAACATTTTCGTAAGAGGTATTCATTTCAGTGCTTTATTTCAGGAAACATTATTTCTGATTCATACATTTTACATTCTCAATTATTTTAGATGATTTTATTTAGCTGACCCCTGACAACCCCTAAACACAATCCATTCTGGCACCTCACAACCTCTAAACACCTCCTATCCCAGCCCATAAGAAACCCCCTTTTCATGCCCAAACTACACCCATCCCTAACCCAATACACTCCACCCATCCCTAAACCCTAAAACCCTGACTACACCTAAACTCCAGCCACTCCTGACCCCTACAACCCACACTACCTCTATACTTCAGCCTTTGCTGAACCCTAAAAACCCCTTTCTACGAATAAATCCTACCCATTGCTCAGCCCCTAAAACTCCTCTACGGCACTAATCTCTACACATCCCTGAAACCTAAAACAACTCTCACCACCGCTAAATACCACCCATTGCTGATCCTTAGAAAACACTCACCATCCACAAACTCTACCTACCCCTGTACCCTAAAAAGCCTTTTCTACATCTATATTCTAACAATCCCTCACCACCCTAACCTTTACCCAATCCTTATCTTTAAAACTCTTTCTGCCGATGAACTCCCTGGCCCCTAAATCCCCTTACTACCCTTAAACTCCACCCATTCCTGAACCTTAAAAGCCCTTCACCATTCCTAAAGTCTATCCACCACCAGAGGCTGCTCCATTTGGGCAGAGGAGCGTCAACACCCCCTGCTGTGGACACTGGAAAAGTGAAAAATAAAATGGTAATAAAGTGGCTTTATTACCATTTTATTTTCTGCTCTGCCAGCCCCGGAGCTGAGTGCTAGGGCATTGCGAGGCCTGGCCATTGCTGCAGCGCAGACTGGGAGCAGGGAAAAGTGGTGTCCGGTGGCTACACCAGTGTAATCTGCGCATGTCACTTTGGATGCCCTTCTTGCAACCACCAGCTTGACATGCACAGTTTAAACTTCTACAGCCCTAGCTGTTATACAGCCAGGTAGCTAGACAGCACAGGCCACTAGTGCCAGGATGAGTGGTGAGCCAGCCCGCTCCAACCAATCCCGACGCTCCTGTCATGCTGGGTAACAGCATAAGAGCAGCGTTGGGATTAGTTAGGGTAGCTGGCTCTGGGACATCACCAGGCCATCCTCGGAGCCGGAGGACAACTCGGGTGAATTCGAGTTACCTCCTGCAATGCGAAACACATCAGGGTAACAGTTCTGTGGCTAGACCTGCAACTGGAACCATACTTCTGAACTCTGCTGTACTTATAAGGCTCACAGGTCAGTCATTCCACGGACCATCTCATTTTCACTTTTTTGTCTCCTAAAATTAATTTTTTGTGTGAGTAACCTGTTTGATTAAACAATGTTCTGCATATGAGGTGAGGACCTGTGACCCAGAACCCTGTGGTTTTGGGGGAACATCCGTCAGAACAATTGGATGCTTCCAAAATAAGGAGCCTGTGCTCATTTGTGTGCGATCCTTGTGATCTGCACTTTGCGGTATAGACTTCCTTGTGCCGTGCTGTATGTCACAATATCCTCATTGTTCAGTCTCTCATTGTTGGCAGGTTATTCTCTGGTACTTGCTGTCTGTTCTGTCTGTGATGGATAGATGAGCTGCGAGAGCCAAGAACCATCCAGGCAGTGCTAGTATAGTTTTAGCCCATGCAGCCCTGGTAACTCACCTGCACTCAATGGACAGCGGCTCTCTTCAGCACTTTCCACTTTCTGATTGGTTGGTCATGCCAGAGGGTACTCCTGAGACACTTCTGGGAACCACACCTAGTGAGTACCAGAGGGGAGAGGGTAGAAAAGTGATGCACACATCGTTTTAAGTGTCCAAACTTTGCTACGATAACAGCAGGATCACCGAGTGTGGCAACGGGGTCCCTTACATAGTGCCTCATGCAAATAAAAAAAATGTCTCTGCAGTGCATCCTGAGTGTTTCTGTATACCCTGTTTGCTTTCCCCACCACTGTGAAATGTCGCCAGTCACCACTGCCCACCACAGAACATTGAAAACCCTCACTAGGCCTAAACTACTCCCATCAACACACCTAAACTCCACCAATCTCTGAAATCAGAAAACCTTTTTTACTCCCTAACAAAACAAATTCCTTTAATTTATTTGCACTTTCTTAAAATTGTCTTTCCTTAAAATTATTTTTCCATGACTTGCCTTCCTCCAATGTGGTTTCTCAGTTTTCACTTTTCCATTTATTCACGTACTTCACTCCCCCACGGTTTGGTATTAACCGAACAAATCGGCACTTGATTACATACGCAGGTGTGTGCGTCTGTTGTGGTGGAGGAAAGTTTGAGTACGACGCCCCATCACAGATTGCTTCAGGGCATGCTGGGGCCTGGGTGCAGGTTTTCCACAGCAGTGAGCAGTTTGGCTGTCTGTGGTCTGAATGGGGGGTAGTTAGTGTTATTCGTAAACAGACATTTTGTGATTATAGTAACACTGTTATTATTCATGGGCCCTTTCAGTTTGCAGTCAGAATAGAAAGGAGTGGTACCACAGTCTGAGGTATTATTAGGCTGGGAGGGCGACAGGCGAGAAGAGGTGAAGCTGTTCTTTGGCCTTCAGTGCCTGGTTTAGGGAGACATTTGCTATCACGCTAATCACCAGAACGTTAGAGTGATTTGCAGTGAGGAGTGAGGCTATAAATGGCTATCTGAACTCTTGAAAGGAACGCTTCTACTCCCTTCACTCGTGTAGCTGTCATAATGCAATTTTCTTAGCATAGTGGCAGGTGGGACTGTGGCGATGGTGGCAGTCATATATTGCTAAAGAAAATTAGAAGGCGGCACTCCATAAGCATGTTTCAAGATGTAGTAGATTCAGCTAATGGACTAATAGAAACAAGCATTGGAAAGTCTAATAGTCCTGCCTTTTTAAAGCTGTGTAGGCTTTGCTAATGCTTTTTGTAGATGCTGCTTCACATTGAAAGAAAGGGAAAAAGTACTTCTTTGCTAATGTGGAACAGTATTTGCCAAAAAAACGAAAAAGTTGTTATACTATAGCAGTTCAGCATGATGCACTTATACGTGAGGCATGACACGGCCATGGTTTTGGCTTTTTTACTTCACTGTTCTATGATGGAGGACACCTATCTTGGACGTAAAAAAAAAAAAAATAATGAAATGTGCGCAAAAGTACATGCTAAGAAAGGAGCAACTCAGCAGCAAACAGCAGTTGGCAAGACCACCCCAAAAAATGAACTAAAAGAACGTATGTCAAATATAATGCAAACTGGAGGGTAGGGAAAAACAGAGAATCGGGGGGACATGTGGAGTAGGAAGTCTATGCTGCCGAGTAGCGATAGGGGTGGGGTGGGGGGGCGGAGGAGTAAAAGAGGAGTGACTTAAGAGGCACACTTTTTTTCGAAAAAGCGAATGTCGAATAGTGATGGACTAGGTGTGGATGAAGGGAGCTAGCAACACAGAGAGCGAGGGGCATATGTGGGTGAAGCAGCACATAAGGGAAAGAGCAAGAAATCATTCACATGCTCTCAGCTCTCCCGTGGGGAGAAAAATAAAAAAAGTAGCTTCCTGAACTCACGTAGTGGAATAACAAACATCCAAACAGAAAACTGTGAAGAAGAAATAGTCCAGTGGTGGGACAAGCAAAGAATAAGGAGGTAAGTCATCCAGTTTGGAGCAGGAAAATGCAAAGGTAAGAAAGCCATTCAATGAAGAGCAAGGGGGCTGACCCAAAGGCCACCAATCATATTTTTTTCAAGTATTAGAGAAGGTGGATCTGCAACAACTAACTACTAATACGGTCTGCAGGTGAGACCTAGAAAGGGAGACCATAGAACAGTCGGAAGAAATGTAAGGCTGGTGATTCCAGAGGATGGATTGTTGCCAGTGGTGGACATCATCTTAGTCAGGTTACTGTTACAGGTAATGATACTAGAACTGTTTCTCGTGTAAAGTAAAACCTGTCCAAAAATGGTCTTTTTATTACAACTGCACTACTATATAGCCTGTCGTGTCAGTGTGGATCTTTCCTGCAAAACCTAATCTCTTCTTAGAATAAAAAAACAGTATAGGCCCAATTCACAAAGGTAAACGTAGACCGAAAGTCTAACTTTTGACCAAAAGTCTAAACTTAGACCAAAAGTCTAACTTTACTCGTAGTAAAGTTAGCCTTTGGTCTAAATTTACACTTTTATTCATAGTAAAGTTAGACTTTTGGACTAAACTTTGACTTTTGGTCTAAGTTTATCTTTGTGAATCAGGCCCTATATGTTTTCTATTTACAAAATCATACTGTGGCCTTGTCTTTGCTGCTTTCACCCAGAGTAGCAGTCAGTTTTATGATAAAACGACATGCCCTCATGGAATGTAAATATAATCCAGAGCCATGGGGCCATTTAAAAAGAGACAACGAAATCAATGTTAACATTGTTATTGGTTTAGCATTAGTGATTTATACACACCACATGTTGAACTTTGTTGGGAGCCTCCATTTGTGACGTGAGATAGAGCAATTTAACCCACCATCTTAAGGTGTCTGCACTGAAGTCTGCTCGCTGCTCGTTTAGTTTAAACGATGCCCTTTCATACGTCTGATGGGCTTTTCCAATACTTGTTGTGTTAATTAAACAAGCAGTGCCAAAACCAAAAGCTTAATCGTCAATTGGCAGGGCAGCAAACACCACTAAGGAAACTGACAGCTGGTGAGGGAGTAAAGTTTGCGGGAGCTAATCATAAATTTTAAAAAAACATAATAAAAGGCACGGCATGATACCAGTATGTGTGCATGGTCTACTTTTTAAGCAGTCCGCGTTTGTGAAATACTATAGGCTGAAATCAAAACTGAAGGACGGGGCGGTGAGTCAGTGCCTAAGGCCAACTCACGCACAGTAGTCAATGGCTGAAGAGGGTTATCGAAATGTCCTTTTTATATATGTGTTTGTGCGTGCGTGCGTGTTTGGTGTGATCTGTGATGACAAGAGGCCCAAAAAGGATGTCTACGTGTTTTGTTTGCATTAAAGGCTGCGCTAGAAATGAGAAAATGAGCAATTTGCAGAGACAGCACGTTCGTAATGACAAATGTCTTTAGGAAGTCAAAAAGTAAACGTATGATTTCTAAGTAAAACCCATTCCTCCTTTCTTTGATTTCATAAAAATATGGAGATTGGTTTGTGCAGTGTTTAAATACAGCAATCACAGCAAAACCACTGTGCTGTTGGCAACAAAGTGATGTGCCTGCATCTGTTTGCACCGCAGCGCCGGAGCTCATATCCCTAAACACTGTCATTAGCAGGGGAGCTACTCCGGTATGTCATGGTTGTGAATGTGTTTGTCAAGAAATGAAGGCCTAGAAGGAGCAGCTATATGTTTACGGTTTGTGGCTATGCCTTTTCAGCAATCTTTAGCTCACGCTTCTACTTACGTGTACATGCGTGTGACAATTCTGTAAACTGGGTGCATGCAGATGTGCATAGTGTATTATGATATGTATTACCATTGTACAGTGTGCGAAGAGGTGAATGTACGAGTGGTTCATGATGCTCCCGCAATAATATTAATGAATAGCCTATGACACTATGCACATATGGTTTATACTATGTTTTTTTTGTGTGTTTATCTTTAAAAAATGTATTTAACCAAAACCAAGCAGGTGAGTGGTTAAATTTGTTCAGTAAGGTAAAATCACATAGAAGAGGCCTCCTGATTATTAGAAAAGTTGTTTCTCTTGTGGAAAAGTCATTTTTAAATTAAATCTGTGAGTAGTAAACAGTGTTTTTCAAGTCAGTTTTTTTTGTACTGTGGCAGTAAATGTGTGTATTAGTGCAGTGTGTGTTTATGTATGTGTGTATAAAATATACATATCTCGCTATAAATATAGTGACTGAAAAAAATAAAGATTAAAGTGACATTATAGTTCAGTTTTGTAATAATGTGGAAACTAATAATTGCAAATTAAACCACCCACTGAAATTTACAGTTATATTTTACAGACCTAACTATAACTTGTGCCCCCACCATGCACTGCTTATGACCTCACATATTACATCACTCATTATATGTTAAATGATATCACTGATCACATCACCGATGACATCATCCTAACAGGAAGTGCTGGAGGGAGACATGTCTCATTCAGTACAGTAAAAGTTATATGGTGCACAGTTTAGCTACCAGTGAGGTTTAATGTGCACGCAGCACGTCAACGGAGAAAAGTCAAGACTGTGCGTAACTTGTGTGGGTTACAGTGATAAATTTCAAATAGGTTGTGTCTTAATTCAAAGGCCTGTTACTAAAAATATGTGAGAAAAACAAATGCGTCCCTTTATAATCCATTATTCTCATGTTGATGATTGCATATATACTGGCATTAAGAATTTGTCATGCAGTGCTATAGACAATTTCTATTAAAACTGGATATTTATAATTGTCAGATATTTATTTTCAAAAGTTCAGTGAAACTTCTGAGATAAACATTGTCATGCAATACGTAATGTATGGGGGACTCACTTATAGACGGTTCAAATCACATTATGATTGTAATTGTTGTTTAAATGGCCTGCAGCATTCTGCTCATTTTAAGAATATGTGTCCGGTAATTTTACATGCTATAGAGGATTGTCCATAGGGCCTAGTAGTGCATTCATTATAATTGCCTAGAATATAGAAGTGAAGTTATTGACTTAAAATTCTATGTCAGATGAAATATTTAGATGACATGTCTCATTAGGGTAAATAATAGGTGAACTCTGTTTTTGAACTGTATTCAAAGTTTAATAAGTTGCTGATGTCAACAGACCCATCCCATTTCTTACTCACCTAAGTACCAGTAACAAGCATTGGCAAAGCCAACAGGTCTAGCCTATAGAAGGGCTATTGGCTTTGGCAATGTGTTTTGCCGTGCTGTACACCGTTGTGGCTGCTGTCCAGCATGACTTAAAGTTAGTGGTGTGGAGTGTCAAAGTGTAGTTAGGGAGTAGCGTGTCAAAGAGTGGATTTGTTGAAGTGTTGTAGAGTAGAGTACGGGGAGTAAAGTCGAGTGGAGTTGAGTAGAAGGGAATTGAGTTCAGTGGCAGAAAGGGTCATAGAGTGGAGTGGGGTGGAATTGGGTGGAGTGGGTGAATTGGATTGGGTAGAGTGGCTGGACTGAGTGAAGTGGTATGGATTGGTGTGGGGTAAATTGGATTCAGTGGGGTGGCTTAAAATGGGGTGAGGTGGATTTGAGTGGGGTGGATTAGATTGGATTGGGGAGGGTGGTATGGATTGGAGTGATAGGCCTGTGGTGGGGTGTATTAGATTGGAGTGTGGTAGATTGAATTGAAGTGGGATGGATTAGATTTGATTGAGGTGGATTGGATTCAGTAGATTGGAATGGGATGAAATGGGCAGGAGTGGGGTTGAGTGGATTGGGGTGGGTGGCCGGATTGGAGTGAGGAGGATTGGATTGGGGTGGATTGGAGTGAGGTGGATTGGATTGAAATGGGGTGGGGTGGGGCGGGCTGGATGGATTGGATTGGATTGGGGTGGATTGAACTGAGATGAGGTGGGATAGAATGGATTGGGATAGAGTGGGGTGCGCTGGAGTAGACTGTAGTGGATTGGAGTGAGTTGGGTGGATTGGAGAACTGGGTGGGAGCCCCACAAGTCACCCCATTTTGGATTCCTCAAGGTGTCTAGTTTTCAGAAATGCACAGGTTTGGTAGGTTTCCTTAGGTGCCGGCTGAGCTAGAGGTCAAAATCCACAGCTAGGCACTTCCTAAAAAACAGCTCTGTTTTCTTTGGGAAAATGTGATGTGTCGATGTTGTGTTTTAGGGTATTTCCTGTCAAGGGCGCTAGGCCTACCCATACATGGGAGGTACCATTTGTACCGGGAGACTTGGGGGAATGCTGGGTAGAAGGAAATTTGTGGCTCCTCTCAGATTCCAGAACTTTCTATCACCAAAATGTGAGGACAAAGTGATTTTTTGACCAAATTGTGAGGTTTGCAAAGGATTCTGGGTAACAGAACCTGATGAGAGCCCCACAAGTCACCACATCCTGGATTCCCCTAGATGTCTAGCTTTCAAAAATGCACAGGTTTGGTAGATTTTTCTGGGTGCCGGCTGAGCTAGAGGCCAAATTCTACAGCTAGGGACTTTGCAAAAAACACGTCAGATTTCAATGTAAAAATGTGGTGTGTCCTACCCACGCAAGTGAGGTACCATTTTTATCAGGAGACTTGGGGGAACATAGAATAGCAAAATAGTGTTATTGCCCCTTGTCTTTCTCCACATTTTTTCCTTCCCAATGTAAGACAGTGTGTAAAAAAGTCATCCATTTGAGAAATGCACTGGAATTCACATGCTAGTATGGGCGCCCCAGAATTCAGAGATGTGCAAATAAGCACTGCTTCTCAACACCTTATCTTGTGCCCATTTTGGAAATACAAAGGTTTTCTTGATACTTATTTTTCACTCTTTAGATTTCAGCAAATGATTTGATGTATACCCAGTATAGAATGAAAACCCATTGCAAACTCATTTATTGGCTCTGGGTACCTAGGGTTCTTGGTGAACCTACAAGCTCTATATATCCCCACAACCAGAAGAGTCCAGCAGATGTAATGGTATATTGCTTTAAAAAATCTGGCACCTCAGGCAAAAAATTACAGAGTAAAACGTGGAGAAAAATGGCTGGTTTTTTACCTAAATTTCGTTTTTTTTATTTCAGCTGTTATTTTTCTGTAGGAAATCCTTGTAGGGTCTACACAAATTACCCCTTTCTGAATTCAGAATTTTATCTACTTTTCTTCAAGCCCTTTACTGTACCCAACAGAGTCTTGCAAGCGAGACGCATGTACTAGCACATGCAGTCGCAGGCTCAACCCTAAAAAAAAGCACAATATCTACTTAATGTGCATAATTTCACACATATCCTTCATGTTCTGCTTGTTGCGAAAGGATACACCCAGACGTATTGGGTCTGCATGTAACCTGCTGAATAACTGCCACTAGGAAAGGTTTATAGCAAACTGTTATATTGGTTGGATGACGTAATCAGTAATATCAGCAATTATTTCATTTAACATGTCATGAGTGATGTAGTATTTAAAGTCACGTAGTGCATGGAATGAGCACATGTTATAGTTAGGTCAGTAAAGTAGAACTGGTGAATTTCAGTGTTTTGATGGTCTTTAAATGTTTGTTTTATTTATTACAAGGCCTAACTATAATGACGCTTTAACCTTTGTGTTTTTTCCGAATTTGTGATTTAAAAAAAATGTATAGTACAATTTTAAAACCGAAGCTAACTATAATATTACTACAATCTTTGTTGGTTTCTGTGAATTTCTGTTTTTGTTATCATATACATCCAACTCCCTCATTGAACATAACTTTATGCCATCCATGGTGTGGTGTTGGCTGCAGGGCCAGGCTGCCTGCACTGTTTATATCTTCCTCATAGGCCTCCCCCCAAAAAATAAAATGTTCAGGTAGGCCTGTTGTTTATTTACTTTACCTTTCAAGCATGCTTTCACGCTCTTTGTCCTATAGGGATCCCCGACCCTGACGAATGCCCCGACCTTCCAGCTCTTAGTGCGGGCAGAAACATGTTGGTCCCTCATTTTTGGACTCAGTGAGTCATCATTCTCAACAGAGTCCTTACCACAGTTTTTATTCTTACCTACAAACACCTATATTAAATAATCTCGAATCGAAACAGGTGATTAGTAAGGTAATTTTATTTACCAATTCCTTATCTGGATCCCTGTACCATCCAGCTAGATTTAATTTCAGCACTCCCTCTGCAGTTCTTTTAACAACGAGGTTGAGTCCACCCAGGTAGTCTCATCTTACATGGGTGGGGCTAGGTGGTCAAATGATGAAGCATGACACTATAATGTGTGTGAGACCACCTAGTCCGTAAAAGGGAACTCCCCCAAAAGACACAGCCACTTATTACACATATTTCTACCTGGAAAATACGCACCCAACTAGTGCGCCTCCTGAACAGGGCCTAATAGTCCAGTTCCTTCCAGTTACACCCCACACCTTTTTGTGTATTGATGATTTTCTAGCCAAGACGGGAGCATGTGTGGGGTTAAACCACTCCAGATACTCTCTTTTTGTGTTTCAAGTGCCTGTGGTCAACACCCCATCAGTACACAACCTATGGCTGTGTATTGTCAGGTAGTGACCAAATGGCTAGACCTGCATCCAACCCTCCTTGGGAGCCTAACAGCCACAGACCCCAATCCCACATTTGTTCTTGTTATTTTTTGATACTTTGGTAAGCCTGTGGTACCAAAGCTGACACACCACCAGCAGTACTGCAAGACCATGCAAACTTCACTTGTTGATGCTTGCGTAGCTGTGTGTTATCCCAGCTCCCACAAGAATCATTCAGTACCACATTAAGGGTCCCCGGCTAGGGGCCCAGAACACTTCTTACAAAACCCTTTGAATTAATTTTTTTTAAATAACTCAGAACAAAGTGATCAATTCCTTCTAGTCCTGAAATGGCAGCCTCAACATTTCATATTTTTGAAGTACCAAGGGTACGATGGGAAAAAACACACTAGACCAATCTTTATTTTTAAAGTTTGCTGGGCTGCAGGAGTACCATAGCACTCCTGCAGGACCAACCATCCAGATATCACTATATTTTGCCCCTTCGTTTCTTAAAAAACGGATGAACAGATTGGCACCAAAACACAAAAATGACACAAAACATAATTACTTAGCTTTCTGCCAAATTTGGTGTACTTCTGTTCATTCAAATTTTCTGTAACTCTTCCCAAAATTCCTATTGGAATGTGATTTGGAAAAAAAAAAGTTTGGGACATGTTTCTCAGCTCCTTTTTGATGGATCACCACAAAACTTTCCAGGAAAGTACTGAGGTGTATAGACTTTTTTGGAAAAGTTTCGTGAAGATTCATCAAATGGCACCAATGTTAGTAGCAAAACAAAAAACTCTCTACTGTGACCTAATGTGTAACTACACAGTGGAGACTGCCACTATGTAGTAAACATATATATGATAAAAGCTTGAGTTAAGGTTTACAAAGGGACAACTGTGAGTACAACACATCAGAATGAATTTTGTTCACCTCATACATTATTTGACACATATAATACAACATTATATAATGTACGATTTCACTACTGTTTACACATACGCCCAAATTATGAGTAGGTCTGTGGTTTCCGACCCCTGTATAAACCTCTGTTCGCACAGGGGTCAGAATTACATGTTGGCTGGTATTTACTGCATCCGGTAATTACCAGTGAGGTGAATATCTTACCCTTAGTTACATTTCGGCAGGTCAAACCTGTCGGAATGTAGCAGGGGAGAGGCGTCCAGTATTTTCCATACCTTGAGGGTTTTGGTGCACAAAGGACCAAAATGTGTACTTTATTCACCAGAAACCCATAATGCATGCTTTTTATTGGATCCAATAAATATCAAACTCAAGGGTATTACTATTTATGCAGTGTGATAAAAAGCTCCTGGATTCGGACAAACTCAAAATCAGAGCCTTAGACGAAATCACACTTTAGCATGGAAAATAAGTGCAACACCACCTATAATATAAAAAATACAAATTTAAATGACGTGTGGACCATTTAACACAGTGGAATGAAATGTAATCGCCTTACAAACAAACCCACTAATAATTTCATTAATGTCACTCACTTTTAGAGAACAATAATACGTATGCACAAAAACATGATAGCCCAATTAACGATTGATATCGTCTCCCACTTCTTGAAAGTAATCACGCAATCATTGAAGCTCTCACCCAGTCTTCAAGACACTGAGTCACTCTCTTATTTGCATATGTATTTAACATTTCACTTTTGATGGAGGGGAGGAAGCTGAGGTTTTCTTACTACCTTAATTGGTGAAATTCCTAATTTTTTTTTAGGATTTGTGTTAAGAGCAGCATTTTCCTGCTTCACCCTTAACTAAATTTAATGTTTTCACTTATTTTAACCAATTTTTGATTAATTGAGTGAAATGCGCAATAGAGTGCAGATGGTTAAATTTAGTGGGCTAATAGACAAAATATTGTGGTGAAATGTTGTGGGGACAGGAGAAGACATAGGGCGTAGTCATGAGGGTCAGTGTAATATGAAAGTGTCCTCAGGGTTTGAAAAGTCAGAGTCTGATGTGGCAGTACAGGTACCTCATCCCCTACAATGGCCAAGTGCGGAGATGGGTTGTTTAACCTACGAAACACACTCAGACATTTACCAAGTGGGTTGTGGTTGACTCATAAAATACTTAACATGGATGGCTCTTGTAGGAGGCTGGACTGGCTTGTAGTGAGTACCAAGGGGTACTTGCACCTTTCACCAGGCCCAGTTATCCCTTATTAGTGTATAGGGTGTCTAGCAGCTTAGGCTGATAGATAATGGTAGCTTAGCAGAGCAGCTCAGGCTGAACTAGGAGACGTGTGAAGCTACTACAGTACCACTTAGTGTCATATGCACAATATCATAAGAAAACACAATACACAGTTATACTAGAAATAAAGGTACTTTATTTTTATGACAATATGCCAAAGTATCTTAGAGTGTACCCTCAGTGAGAGGATAGGAAATATACACAAGATATATATACACAATAGCAAAAATATGCAGTATAGTCTTAGAAAACAGTGCAAACAATGTATAGTTACAATAGGATGCAATGGGGAAACATAGGGATAGGGGCAACACAAACCATATACTCCAGAAGTGGAATGCGAACCACGAATGGACCCCAAACCTATGTGACCTTGTAGAGGGTCGCTGGGACTATTAGAAAATAGTGAGAGTTAGAAAAATAACCCTCCCCAAGACCCTGAAAAGTGAGTGCAAAGTGCACCAAAGTTCGCCTAAGGATAAAATAGTCGTGTTAGAGGAATAATGCAGGAAAGACACAAACCAGCAATGCAACAACTGTGGATTTCCAATCTAGGGTACCTGTGGAACAAGGGGACCAAGTCCAAAAGTCACAAGCAAGTCGGAGATGGGCAGATGCCCAGGAAATGCCAGCTGCGGGTGCAAAGAAGCTTCGACTGGACAGAAGAAGCTGAGGTTTCTGCAGGAACGAAAAGGGCTAGAGACTTCCCCTTTGGTGGACGGATCCCTCTTGCCTTGCAGAGTCGTGCAGAAGTGTTTTCCCGCCGGAAAGACGCCAACAAGCCTTGCTACACGCAAATCGTGCGTTTGGCGTTTTTGGACGCTGCTGGGGCCCAGGAGGGACCAGGAGGTCGCAAATTGGACCTGAAGAGAGAGGAGACGTCGAGCAAGACAAAGAGCCCTCACTAAAGCAGGTAGCACCCGGAGAAGTGCCAGAAACAGGCACTACGAGGATGCGTGAAACGGTGCTCGCCGAAGTTGCACAAAGGAGTTCCGCGTCGCCGGAGACCAACTTAGAAAGTCGTGCAATGCAGGTTAGAGTGCCGTGGACCCAGGCTTGGCTGTGCATGAAGGATTTCCGCCGGAAGTGCACAGGGGCCGGAGTAGCTGCAAAGTCGCGGTTCCCAGCAATGCAGCCCAGCGAGGTGAGGCAAGGACTTACCTCCACCAAACTTGGGCTGAAGAGTCACTGGACTGTGGGGGTCACTTGGACAGTGTCGCTGGATTCGAGGGACCTCGCTCGTCGTGCTGAGAGGAGACCCAAGGGACCGGTAATGCAGCTTTTTGGTGCCTGCGGTTGCAGGGGGAAGATTCCGTCGACCCACGGGAGATTTCTTCGGAGCTTCTGGTGCAGAGAGGAGGCAGACTACCCCCACAGCATGCACAAGCAGGAAAACAGTTGAGAAGGCGGCAGGATCAGCGTTACAGAGTTGCAGTAGTCGTCTTTGCTACTATGTTGCAGGTTTGCAGGCTTCCAGCGCGGTCAGCGGTCGTTTCCTTATCAGAAGGTGAAGAGAGAGATGCAGAGGAACTCGGCTGAGCTCATGCATTCGTTATCTAAAGTTTCCCCAGAGACAGAGACCCTAAATAGCCAGAAAAGAGGGTTTGGCTACCTAGGAGAGAGGAAAGGCTACTAACACCTGAAGGAGCCTATCAGCAGGAGTCTCTGACGTCACCTGGTGGCACTGGCCACTCAGAGCAGTCCAGTGTGCCAGCAGCACCTCTGTTTCCAAGATGGCAGAGGTCTGGAGCACACTGGAGGAGCTCTGGACACCTCCCAGGGGAGGTGCAGGTCAGGGGAGTGGTCACTCCCCTTTCCTTTGTCCAGTTTCGCGCCAGAGCAGGGGCTAAGGGGTCCCTGAACCGGTGTAGACTGGCTTATGCAGAATTGGGCACCTCTGTGCCCAACAAAGCATTTCCAGAGGCTGGGGGAGGCTACTCCTCTCCTGCCTTCACACCATTTTCCAAAGGGAGAGGGTGTCACACCCTCTCTCAGAGGAAGTTCTTTGTTCTGCCATCCTGGGCCAGGCCTGGCTGGACCCCAGGAGGGCAGCTGCCTGTCTGAGGGGTTGGCAGCAGCAGCAGCTGCAGTGAAACCCCAGGAAGGGCAGTTTGGCAGTACCAGGGTCTGTGCTACAGACCACTGGGATCATGGGATTGTGCCAACTATGCCAGGATGGCATAGAGGGGGCAATTCCATGATCATAGACATGTTACATGGCCATATTCGGAGTTACCATTGTGAAGCTACATATAGGTAGTGACCTATATGTAGTGCACGCGTGTAATGGTGTCCCCGCACTCACAAAGTTCAGTGAATTGGCTCTGAACAATGTGGGGGCACCTTGGCTAGTGCCAGGGTGACCACACACTAAGTAACTTTGCACCTAACCTTTACCAGGTAAAGGTTAGACATATAGGTGACTTATAAGTTACTTAAGTGCAGTGTAAAATGGCTGTGAAATAACGTGGACGTTATTTCACTCAGGCTGCAGTGGCAGGCCTGTGTAAGAATTGTCAGAGCTCCCTATGGGTGGCAAAAGAAATGCTGCAGCCCATAGGGATCTCCTGGAACCCCAATACCCTGGGTACCTTAGTACCATATACTAGGGAATTATAAGGGTGTTCCAGTAAGCCAATGTAAATTGGTAAAATTGGTCACTAGCCTGTTAGTGACAATTTGAAAGTAATGAGAGAGCATAACCACTGAGGTTCTGGTTAGCAGAGCCTCAGTGAGACAGTTAGGCACCACACAGGGAACATATACATGCACACCTATGAGCACTGGGGCCCTGTGTGACAGGGTCCCAGTGACACATACATATAGGCCACAAACCTATGAGCACTGGGGCCCTGACTAGCAGGATCCCAGTGACACATAACAACCATACTGAAAACATAGTGTTTTCACTATGAGCACTGAGGCCTGGCTATCAGGATCCCAGTGAGACAGTGAAAACAGTGACAAACACCCTGACATACACTCACAAACAGGCCAAAAGTGGGGGTAACAAGGCTAGAAAGAGGCTACCTTCTCACACAACCCCCCCCCAAACGAAGGACAATAAGGCTAACCTTGGCCAGTTGAGACTTTATTGTCTAAGTGGTGATAAGTAGAGAGTAGCTCTGCAATAGACTGGTTACTCCCTTTATCATCCACTATATGGTTACTTCCCTGTGGGGATGTAAACCACCCTGTTTGAAGTTTTTTAGCTAAGCAACAATGTGAAGATGTATTTTCAGAGTTTCTATCAGTAAGTTTTAGTTTAGAGCAGTGGGAATTGTCCACTGAACCTATTTGTAGTGATGGAAATGCCAGACAGGGATGCTGTCTCAGAAAAGCCATAGCTGGGCAAAAACTTTGTCCATCTGGCTGGAAGAGAGAACAGGGATGCTGTTTCTCTTGAGTTGGAGCAGGGCAGGGATGCTGTCCTATCAGCTCCACACTAGGGCAGGGATGCTGTCCTAAGTGTTGTGAGGCAGTGCAGAGTTTCTGCACTAAAGTTTCTCTGGGAGGGTTGGAGGGATGCTCCATGTTAACTAAAATGGTGCTCTTTTTCTCACCAATGTTAGTTATCCCACAGAGAGGTACTTCCACCTCAGGGAGTCCAGCTTTGCTAGCTGATGATTCCCTTGGAACAGGTGCCACCCCAGGAGAGGTTTCTCCCACCACAGGAATAGTATCCTGAATGGTAGGGTGGTTAGGGGATACTGTGATACCCTTTTTATCTGTTGATGGAGAGGGATCCTGAGTTTTCAGGCCTTCTCTCCTTTGCTTTTTCATTTCACTTGAAATGAAAGGGAACAATTCCTCAGGGATGCCCAGCATGGCTGCATGGGCATAAATCTCTACATCAGCCCAACCTGAGGCCTCTAGGTCATTACCTAAGAGACAGTCTACAGGTAAGCTAGGTGATACCACCACCTGCTTAGGGCCAGTAACTCCACCCCAACTAAACTGAATTATAGCTAAGGGAAGAAACTTAGTGGAGTTATGGACATCAATAATCTTATACTGTTGTCCAATGATGTGTTGTTCAGGAGGCACTAGGTTTTCAGTCACCAAAGTGAAACTGGCACCTGTGTCTCTGTAGGCCAAGGCCTCAACACCATTTATTGAAACTGTCTGCCTGTACTTATCCATTGTAAGGGGACAAGCAGCCAGTGTGGCAAGGCCAATGCCACTAGGTGTGACAGAAACTGTCTTGGGACTGATTACATCAGTTTCCACTATGGACCCATAAGTGAACCCAACTACACCCTTTGCTTGACTGTTGCCAGCAGTCCCACCACTAGTACCACTACTGCTAGGGGCACTAGAGCTTGATGTATTAGTGGTGGTAGGCTCAGGGGGTTTACCTGGACAGGACTTATCCCCTGGCCTATGGCCTCTATTTTTACACACAAAGCACCAAGGCTTTTTAATGTGTGCAGGTTGGGAAGAAGAGGAAGAATTTGTTTTATCCCCACCCTCTGAAGAGTGTTTAAGATTTGAAGTGGGATCTTTGGTTTTACCCTTATCCCCATGCTTATCTTGAGATTTTTCACCATCTTTCTTCTTATTGCCATCTTTGTCACCCCCTGTATGAACTTTTCTGTTCACCCTTGTTCTGACCCATTTGTCTGCCTTCTTTCCCAATTCTTGGGGAGAGGTCAGATCAGAGTCTACCAGGTACTGGTGCAACAAATCAGACACACAATTATTAAGTATATGCTCTCTCAGGATTGTGTTATACAGGCTTTCATAATCAGTAACTTTACTGCCATGTAACCACCCCTCCAAGGCCTTCACTGAATGGTCAATGAAATCAACCCAGTCTTGTGAAGACTCCTTTTTGGTCTCTCTGAACATTATCCTGTACTGTTCAGTGGTTAAGCCATAACCATCCAGGAGTGCATTCTTAAGAACTGTAAAATTATTGGCATCATTTTCTTTCACAGTAAGGAGCCTATCCCTACCTTTTCCACTAAATGATAGCCATAGGATAGCAGCCCACTGCTTTTGAGGGACATCCTGTACAGCACAGGCCCTCTCAAGTGCAGCAAACCACTTGTTAATGTCATCCCCCTCCTTATAAGGGGGAACTATCTTGTGCAGATTCCTTGAATCATGCTCTTTTGCAGGATGACTATGGGGAATACTGCTGCTGCCACCATGGGTATCTAAACCCAACTTCTGTCTTTCCTTCTCTAATTCTAAAGACTGTCTATCTAAATCCAGCTGTTGCTTCTTGAGCTTCAGTCTGGTTTGTTCCACTCTCAATCTATTGAGCTCCCTTTCTAACAATCTGTCATCAGGGTGGGTGGCAGGGACATTTCTAGATACAGAGGTATGATGGGAATGAACAGAAGGAGACCTGTCCCTTACAGAGGGCACCCTAACAGCTTGGCTACCAGCATAATGTGAGAGCACACCATCAGTATGGTGTGATTCAACCTCTGTACCAACTATGCTAGACTGTCTAGTAATGGGCAGGCTGAGAAGTTTCTTTCCTGAACCTTTTCCTGGGGGAGTCCCTGGATCAGATTGAGAACCATTAGCTACTTTTTCACCAGATTGGGCACTTATGGCCTTATCCTGTACTCTAAGCATATTAATTAACAGTTCTAAGGAAGGATTCTTCCCTACACTCAAACCTCTCTCTATGCAGAGACTCCTTGCTCCTTTCCAGCTAAGGTGATCATATGCAAGTTTGGACAGTTCAACATTTTTGCCTGTGCCAGACATTTTTTAGAGAGAGTTAAAGTGATAGAAAAAAGAGAAAAAAGTTTTCAGAACTTTTTTTGGAAAGACAGAAAAAACTTTTTAAACTTTTAAGAACTTTTTGAAAGTTTAGAGGTACTTTTCAGCACTTAGAAAAGAGTGAAAAGAGGAAATGCAAAACTTTTTGGCTATGTGTATATACACTGACCTTGTTTTGTATATTTTTCTCTTATGAAAAGTACAATGACAAGAGTGGTAAGTAGTCTCAAGCACTTATCCCACCACTGCACAACCAATGTAGGAGGCTGGACTGGCTTGTAGTGAGTACCAAGGGGTACTTGCACCTTGCACCAGGCCCAGTTATCCCTTATTAGTGTATAGGGTGTCTAGCAGATTAGGCTGATAGATAATGGTAGCTTAGCAGAGCAGCTCAGGCTGAACTAGGAGACGTGTGAAGCTACTACAGTACCACTTAGTGTCATATGCACAATATCATAAGAAAACACAATACACAGTTATACTAAAAATAAAGGTACTTTATTTTTATGACAATATGCCAAAGTATCTTAGAGTGTACCCTCAGTGAGAGGATAGGAAATATACACAAGATATATATACACAATAGCAAAAATATGCAGTATAGTCTTAGAAAACAGTGCAAACAATGTATAGTTACAATAGGATGCAATGGGGAAACATAGGGATAGGGGCAACACAAACCATATACTCCAGAAGTGGAATGCGAACCACGAATGGACCCCAAACCTATGTGACCTTGTAGAGGGTCGCTGGGACTATTAGAAAATAGTGAGAGTTAGAAAAATAACCCTCCCCAAGACCCTGAAAAGTGAGTGCAAAGTGCACCAAAGTTCCCCTAAGGACAAAATAGTTGTGTTAGAGGAATAATGCAGGAAAGACACAAACCAGCAATGCAACAACTGTGGATTTCCAATCTAGGGTACCTGTGGAACAAGGGGACCAAGTCCAAAAGTCACAAGCAAGTCGGAGATGGGCAGATGCCCAGGAAATGCCAGCTGCGGGTGCAAAGAAGCTTCGACTGGACAGAAGAAGCTGAGGTTTCTGCAGGAACGAAAAGGGCTAGAGACTTCCCCTTTGGTGGACGGATCCCTCTTGCCTTGGAGAGTCGTGCAGGAGTGTTTTCCCGCCGGAAGGACGCCAACAAGCCTTGCTACGCGCAAATCGTGCGTTTAGCGTTTTTGGACGCTGCTGGGGCCCAGGAGGGACCAGGAGATCACAAATTGGACCTGAACAGAGAAGGAATGTCGAGCAAGACAAAGAGCCCTCACTGAAGCAGGTAGCACCCGGAGAAGTGCCAGAAACAGGCACTACAAGGATGCGTGAAACGGTGCTCGCCGAAGTTGCACAAAGGAGTCCCACGTCGCCGGAGACCAACTTAGAAAGTCGTGCAATGCAGGTTAGAGTGCCGTGGACCCAGGCTTGGCTGTGCACGAAGGATTTCCGCCGGAAGTGCACAGGGGCCGGAGTAGCTGCAAAGTCGCGGTTCCCAGCAATGCAGCCCAGCGAGGTGAGGCAAGGACTTACCTCCACCAAACTTGGGCTGAAGAGTCACTGGACTGTGGGGGTCACTTGGACAGCGTCGCTGGATTCGAGGGACCTCGCTCGTCGTGCTGAGAGGAGACCCAAGGGACCGGTAATGCAGCTTTTTGGTGCCTGCGGTTGCAGGGGGAAGATTCCGTCGACCCACGGGAGATTTCTTCGGAGCTTCTGGTGCAGAGAGGAGGCAGACTACCCCCACAGCATGCACAAGCAGGAAAACAGTCGAGAAGGCGGCAGGATCAGCGTTACAGAGTTGCAGTAGTCGTCTTTGCTACTATGTTGCAGGTTTGCAGGCTTCCAGCGCGGTCAGCGGTCGTTTCCTTATCAGAAGGTGAAGAGAGAGATGCAGAGGAACTCGGCTGAGCTCATGCATTCGTTATCTAAAGTTTCCCCAGAGACAGAGACCCTAAATAGCCAGAAAAGAGGGTTTGGCTACCTAGGAGAGAGGAAAGGCTACTAACACCTGAAGGAGCCTATCAGCAGGAGTCTCTGACGTCACCTGGTGGCACTGGCCACTCAGAGCAGTCCAGTGTGCCAGCAGCACCTCTGTTTCCAAGATGGCAGAGGTCTGGAGCACACTGGAGGAGCTCTGGACACCTCCCAGGGGAGGTGCAGGTCAGGGGAGTGGTCACTCCCCTTTCCTTTGTCCAGTTTCGCGCCAGAGCAGGGGCTAAGGGGTCCCTGAACCGGTGTAGACTGGCTTATGCAGAATTGGGCACCTCTGTGCCCAACAAAGCATTTCCAGAGGCTGGGGGAGGCTACTCCTCCCCTGCCTTCACACCATTTTCCAAAGGGAGAGGGTGTCACACCCTCTCTCAGAGGAAGTTCTTTGTTCTGCCATCCTGGGCCAGGCCTGGCTGGACCCCAGGAGGGCAGCTGCCTGTCTGAGGGGTTGGCAGCAGCAGCAGCTGCAGTGAAACCCCAGGAAGGGCAGTTTGGCAGTACCAGGGTCTGTGCTACAGACCACTGGGATCATGGGATTGTGCCAACTATGCCAGGATGGCATAGAGGGGGCAATTCCATGATCATAGACATGTTACATGGCCATATTCGGAGTTACCATTGTGAAGCTACATATAGGTAGTGACCTATATGTAGTGCACGCGTGTAATGGTGTCCCCGCACTCACAAAGTTCAGTGAATTGGCTCTGAACAATGTGGGGGCACCTTGGCTAGTGCCAGGGTGCCCACACACTAAGTAACTTTGCACCTAACCTTTACCAGGTAAAGGTTAGACATATAGGTGACTTATAAGTTACTTAAGTGCAGTGTAAAATGGCTGTGAAATAACGTGGACGTTATTTCACTCAGGCTGCAGTGGCAGGCCTGTGTAAGAATTGTCAGAGCTCCCTATGGGTGGCAAAAGAAATGCTGCAGCCCATAGGGATCTCCTGGAACCCCAATACCCTGGGTACCTTAGTACCATATACTAGGGAATTATAAGGGTGTTCCAGTAAGCCAATGTAAATTGGTAAAATTGGTCACTAGCCTGTTAGTGACAATTTGAAAGTAATGAGAGAGCATAACCACTGAGGTTCTGGTTAGCAGAGCCTCAGTGAGACAGTTAGGCACCACACAGGGAACATATACATGCACACCTATGAGCACTGGGGCCCTGTGTGACAGGGTCCCAGTGACACATACATATAGGCCACAAACCTATGAGCACTGGGGCCCTGACTAGCAGGATCCCAGTGACACATAACAACCATACTGAAAACATAGTGTTTTCACTATGAGCACTGAGGCCTGGCTATCAGGATCCCAGTGAGACAGTGAAAACAGTGACAAACACCCTGACATACACTCACAAACAGGCCAAAAGTGGGGGTAACAAGGCTAGAAAGAGGCTACCTTCTCACAGCTCTAACCAACAATGAGCCTCAGCTAATAAAAGTCAGGGCACAGTGTTACAGAATACACAACCCTACCACTGGCTTCCCCAAGGATGCAGATGGTTACTTTGGTCTCTGAAATCCTACTCAGGCATTCATAAGGTGGTCAAATGCTCCTGGAGTGCATCAGTGTGTTTAGACAATATCGAACATGAATGGCTGCAAGAAGGGTAGCATGGCTAGCCAGCAATGGAGTAGGCAGCACATTTCTGCGCTCCGACTGGCAAACCCCCATCCAGCTCCATCCTGGACCCCTAGAGCCCCTTTGGCACTGCTGGAAGGAAGGAGAATGTGTGGGGGTGAGATGTGGCTCTAACTAACACATGAAGGGCCAGGATAAGAGAGCTGACAGATAGGCCCCCTGGACACAGTGAGGTGGCCGCCAGTCCAAGATGGCAGCTGGGGCACAGAAAAAATGGAGCGGCCCTATGAGTGGCTGCTGCAGGCCTGCAACGAGTGAAGGAGGGCTCCCCTTTTGACCCATATACCCTACGGCGGAGAAACAAGGTGCCGGGAGGGGTCCCCGCAGTCACCCAACAGGAATGAACAAACAGCAGATGTGCTGAGGAGGCTCCGAAATGGGGACACTACCTGGGCCAATAGAGGTGGTGAGCAGCCTAGAGCGGGTCTAACAGTGGAGTCTGACCCTCTGACATAGAGGGCTAGAGTTGGCTCTGTGGGAGCTGGGGACCGCTGCACGTGGGTAGAATGGCAGATGTGTGATGTGAGTACCTGGGTGATTCATTTCACTTTACTATCCCATGAGAGGTACTAAGTGCAGTAGTGACTGGGCCTGCAATGGGAGGTCCATGGGAATGTGAGAAGCAGTGGGCAGGCCCGGAGCCCTGATACCTGCTTTGAACTGACGGTCCTGCCAGCCAGAAGTGAGAGTGTCTATGTAGAGGGCCCGGACCTATGAGTGTCCATAATGTGCCTCCCCTGCACTAACTACATGCAGGGCTGCCATGGTGAGCTGCAGAAGATGCTATGGACATTGAACCGGCCCGAATATCAGGAAAATGCTGCTGCACTGTAACATGGCCCTCCCTTACTCACCCTGAAGCCTGCATCACTGGCCCTGGTTAACCACATCTGCTGGGCAGCATAAAGGCAGGGCCTGACACTCCACCAGCAGTTCTCCAGAAAAGTGAGTAGAGTACCTGAAGGCCCAGGATTTCTACAAGGGGAACACCCACCGGCATCGTCACAATGAGTGGAGTCAGAACATCCTGCACCCACAGTGAGTTTCTGCCACTGTTACATAAGCCCCGAGGGAGGAAGACACTGCAGGCTGCTGGCCCATTCCTGAACCAGACCTTGACCCTGCCATGTGAATCTCATACTGGGCTCTGCTGAGATGACGCAGAGTGACCAAAGAACAGCTTTGGGGATTGGGTCATGTGCTCCTAGCTACACAGGATTCATCTTCCTGCAACTGCCAGCCCTCTGTCAGCTCCTCCCAGGATTTTTAGTGGATGGCGAGCCGAGTCCCCAGGTGAGGCATGGGGGATCTTCCTCACCCTCATCTACTGGTGCTGCAACAAGGCCTGCCTACAATACAAACTTTGTAAGGTAGCAGCTTGCCACACTGCTTTTCTTCTTCAATAAGTACAGGGGTAAAGGCCATATGAGAAAAGAACCAGAAAGCTGGTCACAAGTTTGGAGGCTCTGATTCAACGCGTTGGGGTTGACACAGTGAGCTCAAGGGACAACCGGTGGGCCCCATATTAAGGGACATTCTCCAGGCAATCACAACCTCTCAAGAAGCACTTGAGATGAAAATTGACACTTGGGTACCTGGGAATGTTTCTTATGTTGTGTTTTTACTTTACTACTGTTTGAAGTGCTGCATAAATACTTTACACATTGCTTCAAAGTTAAGCCTGACTGCCTTGTGCCAAGGTACCAGAGGATTAAGCACAGGTTAATTTGGGGCTTGTGCATCACCCTGACAAGAACTGGTGTTGTTGCTTGATTTGGACTTCATCCCCCTCATCAGTAACCCAAATTCCAACCTGGGGAGTTAATGGACCCAGACAGTATCAAGCCTCAATGTCCCAGTGATAATGGACGTCAATGGCCTGATAGGAGTTTTTCAAAAATATTTGAATGAAAAAGGTGTTTCCCTTTTTTGTTTATCTTTATAAGGTCATCATTACTAGTAGCTGACTAGATGGCACAGTAATTCTGGCAGCCAAATTGGAGAATATTGTGCAGTAATCACCGTTTCTGCACTATTTTCCACATGTCATTCCCCATTAGAGGGTGCTTTTTGTACCAGAAATTTGGCCTGCTTTGGGCATGGGAAAGGCTGGGTTAAAACTCACTAGCCACAGGATTCAAATGTTATTCCCAGACCCTTGTAATCCTGGTGCGGCTGGTAATTCTTGTTACCAGCTGCATTGGGATTGGTTACATTGTAATATCACATGCTCCATATTATACATTCACTGTAGGGCAAAGTGATATATTTATTTTTCCTTCCTAATAGGAATGGGGACTCTACCTCAAGTGAGCCGGACCATGTAAAAATGGTAATGCACTCCCAAATCTGCAAAAGTGGATATTATGTTTCATCCACCACCAACGGTTATATTTTACAAGGTAGATTTCACCAAACAAGGAAGCAGCTAACTTGTAGTTCCCTCTCAAGTTTCAATATACTTAGCCTGTGTTCAGAGATCAACTGTGGCAACTTCCATGTTCTTTGAATGTTCATCTTATTTATCCCTTTTTATTTTCTGTGTCAGGAGATGCTTCCCTCTCTTCTCTTTCAAGTTGTTCTCTTCCTATATTATGTCTCCCTCTTTTTCTTTTGATAAGATATTGTGCTGTCCGGGCATTGATTTTATTTGGCGTGACTACTGTATTATATTAGTACCTGTTTCCCAAACATAATACCTCCTCCTGAGATGAGTCTTAACTGCATGCATACGTTACTACTGCTACTATCTATTTGGTTAAGCATTACACAAGTACAACACTAAAGTACAAAGGACCCTGGGATGCCAGTGGTACACAAAAACTCCCACAGATAAAGTCTAATGAACACTGACTGTCCTATGTTTCAGACGAAAGGCCAACTTAACAAATATGCTTGCATTTAGTCAAACTAAAGATACCAGCATGTTATCTGTGCTGTAATGTTGTATCTAGCACCCTGTGAATTTTTACCGTTATTCCTTTCATTCTTTCATTCTGTCTTTCCTTCTAGTTTTCTGTATTCATTTCTTCTCTCTTCTTTTCTTCTTTTTTCTCTTTGCAGCATTCTTGCTTGTTTATTTTCTTTCTGTGTCCTTTCTGAGTTTCAATTTGTTTGCTTGTCTCTTTCTTTCTGCTTTTCATGAATTTCCTCGTTTTATTGCCCTGTATGGGATTCACTCATTCGCTTTCCTTCCCACGTGGAAAGGATGGATTGCTCAGCACCCCAGTCGGTGAGAGGACAACGGTTACACATACGCTGCCGCAGTTCTAAAATACAGTAATGGAAATTAACACAATTAAAGCAAACGCTGCTTTTATTTCTTGACTGCGCCTTTTGCCACTATTATTTAGCTTAACGCCAGACACCTAAATTATTATCTTTTGCCCCTGTGATGTGATGCAGCTCAAATGGATATGAGAAACCGAAGGACGTCTTGAAGTCGTTCACACACACACAAACACAGACAGCGTGGGTCACACACACACGCAGACACACACACAAAGTAATGTTGCCAGTGGGAGGGTTTTCTACCTTCACCAAACATTGCATTTCTACTGAGAAAGCTGATCAGTAAAACGTGAAAGAAATGCCCGTAGCAGTAAAGTACACACAAAGCTTCTCAAAAGAAGGAAGAGGCATATGGTTCCGAAATTTTGCTCCCAATATCTGTTTTCGGCTAATCATATGTTTCGGTTTATTTCGTTTTTCATCTTTTCATAAGGATAATGATGGTAGGGCTGATGCACACAGCCCTGTTACACTTAATGCACAGAACGCTATTAGAAATGCTGAAACGGGGCTCTATCTTACACCGGTCCATTAGGACTACATCAGCGGGAGCCTCAGTGTTAGCTAATGTTCTCTAACAAGCTCAGGGAAAAAGTACAAGAACGTTTAGTACCTAAGATATTAAAAGTTATAGTGCAATGAAGATAAGAGGCTAAAAAGTCCATCTAAATAGGTTATTAGGACAATTCCATCATATTTTGCATTTACATCGTGGGCAGTTGAGTGAAACGTCCTTCATTTCTTGCACTGTAGCTCCTAAAATTATAGACACAGACAGCATTTTTGAAAAGGGCGCACACAACATGAACATTGATGTGGTATATTTGTCAGCTTGTTATAATTTAGTAGAGCTCTAATTCACTCGTTGTGTTGGTTATTGACACGCAGAACTGAATAGACAGTAGATGGTATGAGCAGACTTTTACACCTAGTCTGTAGAAACACCTGCCACAGAGACCAGGCCTCAATAGTGTTTGGTAGGCGGCATAGGAAGGGTTTGCCTGAAGCATCCTGGTGTGTCTTACAACATTTTCAGGAGCTTGCCATGTTTGATGATGGTATGAAACTCATCAGGGGCTATCATGGCCCGGATGCCTGACTTCTGTCCAGAGGTCCTTGGGAATATTGCACTAAATTGTGGTAAGAAAGTAGTCCATCTTTACTCTTAACTCTCCAATGGTAGCTTGACAGAGTAATCAAAGCTTACTCCAAGAGGGTGTTGCACGCTGGTGACTCAGATACAGTTTGACACGGTGATCAAAAACAATAATAAAAATGTCCGATTATATTTTTTTCTGTTAGAAAGAACATGTCTGTATTTACATGTTGGAATAACGTAACCGCTAGAATAATACACAACACAGACAGCCGATAATTAGATTCTAACACAAACTTTTGCAATAGGGGCCAAAATGTGTAGAGTGAAAATATGGTAAGTACGCTGACCTCAGATGTCATTGGTTTTCAAGGCAGCTGTCATGGATGACCTCAGGGGCCATGAAGGCTACTACAAGGGGGTAATGGTTAAACTTCAGCCAATGAATGGACACCATCAATCTTGGATATATCTTGTATGCTATGATGTCTAGTCTGCTCCACGGCTCAAGGGGAATAGTTCAATAGGTTTGAGCAACTGCTGGAGTCTGCACTCTCTCTGTACATTTTTGCTCTGTTATGCGGGGATTGTTTCCTCCTATGGTAACTATTTGGCAAACATAGATTTTGTGATTTCTGTCGGGTTCTCGGAAAAGGATAACCGACATTGCATCATCCGTGCTAAATGCCTATGTACAACAGCTATTTTGGAGACATAGAAGTAAACGAACTACACAATATCTCAAATAACCAATGTCGAAGACTAACAGAACTTGAACATTAATTGTATCTTACACATGTGGCTGCCTGAATAGGAAAACATTTTGTATAGCAAAGTCCATCTCTTTACATTAAGTGATATCCGACGCTGTTTTATTGAAACATCATAAACATCCTTCATTTGCATTGGAGCAACACTCTAGCTAAACCTCTTGCCCATTTGAATACGGTTATTACTGAAAGGCTGATGTTTTCTGACTTTTCACTCTGATTCGATGACCTGACATTTTTACATTGATCATTGACTTTCAAAAGTGGCTTCACAGTGCTATTTCAATCATGCATGCCTCCAAAACCATTTGCCACTTCATGTAGTCAGCAAGTCTGCGTCATGCCCTCTGAAGAGAGAACAAGATGTATTACAATAACCCAAAATGTCAATGCTTAAAAGTAATTTCCATTTTCCATTTTAGAAAATGTATGTGTAATCCCATGCTTTGGCTCTAACTCCCATCAGAGTTAGGGCACAGTGTAGTACACCACAACAAAAGTTCAAGCAAAACAGACATTAGATAGACACGTGTTAAATAGCAAATATTTTTAATTGTGAAGTACAGACATCCCGCTATTCAAACATTACAATAGGAAGTACCGCTCTCAGCATTGTTTGATGCACATTGTCTTCTTCATCAATACTGTAGTTATTTTTTAACCTAAGACTATGTTAGACACTGCTATTTTAAAAATATAACACAATGTACCCCCAGCAACTATATTAATAAAAAATTTGTACTGACATCAAGCTTATTCTTTCCAGGAAACTTTGGAACCTGAAGATGAAAGACCCCAAATCCAAGTAAGTACTTTACCCTTTTTAAGCTGTAATGCAGGTAGGCCCTGTACTTTCTGAGATATTTCTTGTCTGCCTTCTTCTCTTTCAATACATTAACTTGTCTTCTTCTTCAGTTTGTTTCAAGTGTTTTATTACATTTGTAACAACAGTCCCCCCTTATTCTGCCTTCTTATTTTGTGCGCGCCTTGTTTCGTTCTCATTCCTTTTTCTTTCATTTCACATATGCCATTCATTCTAAAATGTTCTTCATTCTTCACTTTGCTTAAACATTACTTCAAGATTTGTTCAAATAAATAACGAAATAACGAAATAAAGTTATTTCTAATTCTTTCCTTCTTTCATGTATGCTTCCTTTTGCTTCCATCACTCACATTCATATTAATCAATCCATATTGCTCTCTGTATTTTTCCATCATTTCCTTCACCAACACTCGTCCTTGTAAACTGCACTTTTGTTATTGTCCAGGATGAGAGTGATGACCAAGAAGAGCATGTTCTGGATTCACAAGGTGAACTGCTCAGGGAGTGAGCCCCACCTGGCAAGCTGCAAGATCCAGCTCTCACCCGACAAGTTGAAACCTGCCTGCAAGATAGGAATTCACGCCGTTGTCCGCTGCATTGCAGGACCCCAGTACAGCAGTGGGCATGGAAAGCCTTTCCGTAAAGCCTTTAGGACAGAGGTACTGTGAATGAAGAACTGTTAAAGTTTTACAACAAATTAGAATCCTATCCTTCACAAGGAGAGCACTGATTCCAATGAGGAAAACACTTTAGTGGATTCAGCTGACCCAAGATGCAAAGGTCTATTTGTAGAATAGTCAACATGATCAGATTCTGGTGGGCTGAATACAACTTTCACTCTTTAGAGGCTGATAAAAAGTAGTACCATGTTTTGTGTGATATAGTAACACCTCTTTGTTTGTATAATTCATCAAAATTATAATCAGCACAATCTGCTCCCAAGTATCTCTCTAAAGTTTTCAGAAATCACTACTTCCTTTCTCGGAAGGCACAACAAAAGTATTTCTACCCATAAATATTGGCCTGTAAAGGTGATCATTTTATTTAAGATGTAGGCCAGAGTCCCGGGCTCAAGCTAAGCGTGACTTACATAGACAACACAAACCTAATGAATGTGAATACTTGATTTAATATTAACCATTGATAATTATATTTATCATTTTCTAGCTCCTCTTTACTATTACACGGATCAACCCACTATATGCAAATCAGTTTTGGCCTTAGTTCAAAATTTCTAGTATATTTTTAATTTGCCATATTGTATGTTGACATTGTCCTAGTGCTTTCTGGAGTGATCAAAATTGATGTATTGGCACAATGAAAACAACCAAAATAATTTGCATAGACTGTACAGCCTTAAGGGGCTCATCCCTGGTTATGTTGCCAGGTGTTTTATGAGTAATTAATCTTAGTGATGTACTAAATACCTGTATTAAATGCCTGTACTGGGGAGGCCATGGTACCCATATCTTGCACATGTGATGTAAGCAGATTGAACGTCCATTTTGGAAATATAGTGTTGGTTGTAAAATTTGTTCAGAGATAGTGACAACTGAGCATTTAACTTCATAAATGTGTCTAAAGGATGTCATTAAGATCTGTTCCGGGATTCCAAGGATAAACCCTATCTATACAGGTAGTTTAGAGGTGTTAAAGTCTGTAAGAGGTTTGATTCCTGACTATCCAAGATTTAGAAGTGATTTGTGTTTGTGGTTTATTAAGTGTCTGGACTTCTCTCTCTTTGCTGTCTGATCTTACTGTTGTTAGGAGCCTTTGGTCAGACTCAGAGCCGGTGCCAAGACTGGAGAGGGAAGAGTGGAGGTACTGAAGAATGGCAAGTGGGGCACCGTATGTGACGATAAGTGGAACCTCATCTCTGCCAGCATTGTGTGCCGGGAGCTGGGATTTGGATCTGCCAAGGAGGTGCTGTTCGGCGCTCATTTAGGACAAGGTGAGTGTGCTATGACTGACAAGTCTGTCATGTGCAACGTTGGTGAATAACAACACTATAAAACATCATGTCATGTAAAATGTATGATTATATTGGGGTCTGAGTAGTGTAAACCTAACTAGAAATCAGCAGAATGCTGAAAAAAGGGTCTGAGCCATAAGGTACAATTTAAGATTGTCTACAAGAACAGCAGGTTGCCATTGTGTGCGGAGATAGTGCTCTTTGAACTGATGGGTCATCAGTTCCTTTCTGAAACGTAAGATGCTGAGGGCTGTTCCGATACGGATGAGGAGATTGTACCAAATCTTGGGAGTGTGGAAGGAGAAGGCAGCTTTCTAGTCCTCTCTTTCTTGCTCTAATTCTTCTTCAGCTTGTTGATGTCCTGCAATCTAGTCTGCGGTTGCTCAAGCTACTATGTTTTTCTTCAACAGACTCCTCTTTCAACTTCCTGTCAGATGGTATGTTAATGTGCACGAACAGGTTCATGGATGATAAACATGTATTTAACATGAGAACATGCAATATGTTTAGCATGCTCTGCCTATACACAGCGATATATTTTGTTATGGTTGCCTGTGTTTGGCTCAACTTGTTTTATTATGGCATGCATTTTCAATGCTAAAAAGGAAAATTCCATAGAGTAAACTGCAAAAGTAAGTAATTGGACAGACTGTTTTAAGCGATCAGGAACAGTTTATTTTAGAGCATGCAATCCATTTTGTAACATTGTCATTTTAACCTAATATGGATGTGTCCTATGTTTATGATAATAAACAGATCATGTGGTCCCCTACTCTATTCCGGGGTTTGGTAGGCACTTCCTCTAGGCCACCATGGCCCACACCCTCCAAAAAGTGAATTGAAACTTAAATTGCCTACTGCTGGGTCTACTGTAGTTCATCAGCATTCATCTTTGGTTGAAGGTCTGGGGCCAATCCACATGAGCGAGGTGCTATGCAGTGGTCATGAGAAGTCCATCACAAAGTGCAGCTTCCAGGAGGCCAGTAAAAAGGGTTGTCAGCACGAGGAGGATGCAGCAGTCAGGTGCAATGTTCCACAGATGGGGTACCAGAATAAGGTATGTGTATTCAACTGCCCCAAAACTGTGTCCATGAAGCATCATAAGATCTTTCATAATATCCACAGCTTTGTCATAACCCTTCAGAGCAATACACATTTCTTTGACAGGGTCCTGTTAGGGAAGCTGTCCGTGCAGTATCCCACTTGGTTGCTGGCATTAGGATGTTTAATTACATCACCAACTACTGATTTCTCTCTAATAGCTCTCTAATAGCTCCTGATTAGTGACATACATTTTCAGAACATTATGCCCGATACTCAAGATCGTATACAAACTCTTCCTCACTATTTTGTCAGAATTGACTATTTCAGAGGACCAAAGCTACCTCCACTGCGCTGAAGAATTGTGGCTCTAAACCCCAGGATTATAGAATCCACGCATTCTAAACCAAGTATTCACATGATATGCCCCCAGCTACCCGCCTGAGCTCCACATGACTTCATTACACCAGACATTGAAATACTGTTAAGACATCACCTTCTCTTTTCACTGGCCTAGAACAGAGTTCAACCATTAATCACACATTGCATTTATTTTCTAATGACTTTCTCTACTTTTCCCTCCCACAGTCTCTATTTTGATGTACTTCACTAGAACTTATCACCTTATTTTTGCTTCTAGTTTGTCTTATCACGTATATGCTGAAATGTGCTGTGTTCTTGCACTGTACCGTTCTTTAAGTGTATGAGCTCAAACTGACTGGTAACTGATGTTTACCAGATGGTACTCCACCACATGCTGATCCTTCTAACCCCTTCCTGACACAATATGCAAACATTTCTGGGGCTGCATACAAAGTTAACTTTACACGTGAGTAAATCTACATCTGTAAAGTTACTCTTAAACGTTTGAGTATTTTTACTACTTTTGGCTACTTACCATTTATGAGTTTATGAGTATAAAATTACTCAAAGGTGTTTGCTTACATGTAGAGTGGAAGTCATTAAAATGCCAAATACAACCAGCAGTGACTTAGCCCATTTTACATTCTGCACACTTGACTTCCACAACCAGGGAGGAAATGTCCTAATGGTTAAGTACAGAAAAATTAACAAAAGTTTTATTAATGTTAAAAAAAATAAATGTACATTTTGTATGTTACATTTTAATATTATAACATATTTTATTAATTTTAATACAAACAAAGCACAGACCAGGTGGACATCGCCAAAAATGATGACATGGTGCATTCATAACATTACTTTGGATCATAAGAAGTATAGAGGGTGTGCCGATTTTACAAAATGGTGCACCCTGCATCCTACAGCATTTCCGCCAATTCGATTACGAGCCAGAGACAGTGCTTTAGGCTGTTTCCCGCTAGGCCAGCGGGCGGAAACCGAGGTTTCCGGCTGCTGATCTAGCGGGAAACTCTTAATGGGTCAGATGGGGAGGTAGCCACTATGGCAGCAACCTCCCTGTCGGAAGTTTGGCGGGTGATCTAAACCGTCCGCCGAATTCGTAATGAGGGCCATACTCTCATACCATCATCATCCGTGCTTTAACAAAAAAAACCTTCCCAGCCACCCGCCAACATTCCAATAACAATGTTGTCATATCTATCATGTGTGCGCTATTTAGGACTTTGTAAAGATTGCATGGGCAATTTGACTCGTGAAACAGGCGATGTGTGGGGGACCCATGTAATTTAAGGATTTCCTCTTGGAGTAGAGGAATTACGTCCATTAGTCACTGTGTGAGAGCTGCAGATGAAACTGCTGTAGCATCACATCAACTGCCATGGACATAGGTCTCTTATGCAACTCCCTGTATTCTTCCAGGCTCAGTGTTGTAATTTCTCCAGTTCCTCCCTCCATTGCAGAACCGAAGTGGGAGTTGGAAGACTTCCAGCAGCGTGTTATTTGTCTCTTGGCTACAAGTAGGCAAAATCTATGAAACATCATTTTATATAGTTATTTTAAATGTAGAGTATTTAAAAAAAATAATGCACTACTACCTTAATTTAAAATACTGTTTAATGAATGTTGGTATATTATATCAAACAAAAATAATATCAAAATATATTTTTGTAATGAAACCCATTTTAAGTACAATGTTTATATTTATTGATTATGCATAGAAAGACACTAAAAGTTATGTACCAAAATAATTTTATACAATCAATGTTTTTAAAAAAAACACATATACATACATTGAAAAAAGGTCAATAAATTATTTAAATAAAATACTATTTATGTATGATTGATATAAGTGTTTTCAAAGTTAAAATAATTGGATATATTTTTTCAAATTAAAATTAGTTAACGTATTTAACAATTATTTCCTATGGGATTTTATTTTGGGTGCCTACCTCCATTATTTTCCATGGGAGGCCGCTGCAGTACCTAGGAGTGGCCGCATGTGGGACTAAACTTACTCCAGCTTTAAGTTGGAGTACATTTTCAACTGTTTTGGGTCCCTTTGGCTGTAGTAATTTTAGAAGTGCAGTTTGAAACTAAGAAGAGGCTTACTATTTTGTGAGGGGGTGCACTTCCTCCCTAAACAGCTCCCTAAATAGCTCCCTGGCCCTCCTTTAATCTCTCCTTATGCATCTCAAAACCCCGTTCTCTTTAGTCATAAACATTCAGCATTTTCAAGCCTCTCCCCATCACGCCCACATCTACTACCAAAATGTATTCTTATATATGCACAAATCTCAGCAGTCATGGCAGAGATCTCTGCATATAATAGATAGGAGAGGTGGAACCTCCACATGTAGGTTTATGAATATAATTTTGTAGTACATCAGTAGTACTGTTGTAGTACTATTAAATGTGCTACGAAATGCAGTTTGTGAATAGGCCTCTAAATGAAAATCTGTAACCTTTATTTATATGCCCTCTCAAGATAATGGCATATTTATGTATAATAATTGCTATTGTTTTTACCCAAAGACGACTGTCTACACCACTACTTCTTATCTTGCTTTCTACATATTTATTTGTTCATTTAATGGTGTTCTTGGCATATCATTGATATCCCTTCATGGCTTGGTTCATGCTAAACAAAACTTGTAAAATAAATACAATATTATATATGATTATTCAGTTGTAGATAAAAATGTGGAAATATGCTAAAAGTATAAATCGGCAAATATTCCTACTGTAATTATAACATTATGGATCCAGAAATGGTGAAAGAGTGTTCAAAACTCTAGTCAAAACAGCTTTTTGGCAGAGGAAAACAGAACATCTGCTAAGATAAAAGCTTTTTGATGGTAAGGTAGTGGTGGGTCCCTAAAGTTGCTTCCTTACTTTGTCAATGGAGAACCCTGAATTCTATAGCAACAACAATATTTGAGGATGAAGCAGAGTTAGTTACTTTCTTTTTTGCTGATGGTTCATTTAAATCATCCCCAGAGGACAGGGATTCACATGTTACATAAACAATGCAAAAAAGAAGATATAGAACAAATAAAATAATCAACTTTTAATATCTTCAAAGACAAGACACATAAGTGTGGTGCAACTTGCATTTATTCAGTAATGAATTGAGGAGCAAAGCCCAAGCTCTCTGGTGATGACCACACCTGATGACTCCACTGGTACACTTTACTGTCCCAGCCTACACCGATTTGGAAAGACAACAGTGTAACTGATGAGAACCAGCCTCTCAGAGTCCAAGCCTGCAGTTTAGTTCAGCTAAAAGTATATCAGGAACAGTGAAGATAAAATGACAACATCTGTGATTGGAGAGTGTGTGATAATTTGCTTAATTTATATAGAAGTTCACCTTTAAACTAGCCTTTTTAGGTCTCAATCAAATAGCCAGGCCTCCCACTGGAAGATGCCTATATTAGGCGACTATAAGCAAGCTCACATTTACATTTCTGCTCTGGCTTCAGTCCAGTGGCATCAACTCCAATTGAGCACACTCTTGCAGAAAACAATCAACCCCCTGTTCCTGCTTGAATATCTCCCAGAGCTCCATCTCAACCCACAGGGTGTGCCAATCGAGAGTCAGTGTATTTTTATGGTCTGACTTGGCATTATACCTGCTGCCAGACAAATATGTGAGACTCACAAGATTATGTGCTTTGGAGACAGGAGTACATGTTTTGATTAAGTAGATGTTGTGTGCTTTCACAAAAAAATCGCTTGCCCTCCACACAGCTGTGGTTACTTTGTTTAGTGATATAGCTGTCTGAGTTTGAACTTTCAAGGACACGGCATTCTAAAGCTATTAAAGTGTAATAGATAATTTATGGTGCTTTTCTCTGGCAACACAACAGGTGGGAGGAGGGCAGTTAATAACCTATATGGACTTTTAGATCTCACTTGACAGTGAAACGGTCACCCGACCTCATGTGATCAACAGAAAATGGCTTTTAGAGAGAGTGAGGGCTCCAACTGCATGCTGTTCCTTTGAGTGCCGAATTTGCCTCAGCTGAGTTTGTGTGCTTTCACTAAAAAGGCTTCATGTTTTGCACTTATTGGCATATGACAAAGTTTTAACTTGATATCTCAGGACTGAATTGACTATGGTACCAACCCAATGATCATTATTATAGGCCTGATCTATTTATTAGGAAATGTTATGATAAAGTCACTACAGCTGAAAAATTATTGTGAAAAGCATATGTTAAAGTCGATAGACTTTTAAGTGCAAAGTGTGATTACTCTGCATTATAGCCTATAGAAGGGTATTTAGTTGCATGGAATCTCATAGATTACCACAGGAGACAAAGTCTTCGACGTCGGCCACCGACCCTGACAAAACCTGCTTCATTGTGATGATTCTTGCTAGGTCCTGTTGAGAGGGGTTGTGTATTGTTTTCCAAGCTGTATTTTTCTACATATTTGTACATATTTGTAATTGTATACTGAATGCATGATGCCTGTTTATGCACCTAAACAGGCTGGTGTTGGGTAAAGTGTAAAGCCTATGCTAAAGAGTAAAGGCTTTGTAAGTTCATCGAAAAACGCATGCAAGGTTTCTTAGTTTTGAGCTGTTTATTATGAAGCATTATGACAAAGCCTGTAAGCCTGACCTACTTATTGTAAAAACGTGCACTAAAGACAATAGGCTTTTATGCATGGATTGTTACCAGAAATTTCACAGATTACTGTAGTAGGCAATGGTTTTGGTGTTGACCTAACCAAACAAATTGTGGAGATAGAAGCTATGCACTACAAAATTCCAGTTTAGACTCTCTTAGTAGAGATAGTATTTTGCTTTGTCAACTGTCATTTTGTATATAGTTGTACTTTTAATACTGTAGGTCTGATGGACTTAAGTTGATTATGTTGACAAGCCAGGGATAACGACTATATGCCTGATTGTTTATTGTGAGAAGTTACAATAAAAGCAGTTGGCTGGACAAATTGATTGTAAAATGTGTATGCTAAATTCAAAAGTCATTTAAGGATTTACTGTGTTGCTCTGAAATAAAGCCTTTATATAAGTTTTTTGTTGCATGGAATCTCATATATCAACGTATTGCATGAGTAGGCAAAGGTAGTGGAGTTGGTTACCTGATCTGACAAACCATGAGCATATAATATTTGCAGTGTGAGAATCCTTGTTAAGCCCTAATAGTAGATATACTATTTTAGTTTCCCCACTGTAATTTTGTACACATTTGCAGTTTTATGCCTATATAACTGAAGGGTGCCTTGTGGGAAAACATATGCTCAGGAAAGTAGGCCTGAATTGATTGTGGTTACAAGCCAATGATAACAGAGATAGGCTTGATTGGTCTGCAGGGAAATGTTATGCCGTGGCCTGTTTATTATGAAGAGTTATTACAAAAGCAGTAGACCTGGCTTATTTATTGTGATAAGTATATGGTAAAACCAGAGGCCTCTAACGTGGATTGTTGTCACATTATTCAACAGCCATAGAAGATTATCTGTAATCTCATAGATTAATGTTGCAGGCAAGAGATATGGTGTTGGTCACCCATGCTGATAAACCCTGGGAGTTCATTATGATCATTCTTGTTAGGCCCTATTGAGAAGGGCACTATATTGTCTAGCCAACTGTAATTTTGTGCATATTTGTAATTTTATAAATGTATGCCTGCTTCTGGGATCTTGCGTAGGCCTGGATTGAATATATTGTCAAGCCTCTGGTAAAATGCAGGGACCTGATCAGTTCACTGAGGAATGTTATGTCAGACTCCTTAGGTATGATCTATTTATAATGAAATGTTGTGACAAAGCAAGTAGCCCTTACTTACTTATTGGGAAAAATAAGGATGGATTGGTATTACACTGTTCTAAAGCCCGTAGGCAGACATTTTGTTATATGCAATCTCACAGAATATTGTAGTAGGCAAGAGGTTTGGTGCTGATGACCCACCTGAACAAACCACGGGGACAGACAATTTGCACCATGGAAATCCTTATTAGACTCAATTAAAAAGGAATTTCTCCTATTTTGACAACTGTATTTTGTACATATTTGTAATTCTGTAATGGCATACCTGATGGTTGCCAAGTGGGAAGGCTTATGAACTAACACAGTAGGTTTGTGTTGCTTATGATGACAAGCCAATTATAAAAGTTATAGGTTTGATAATTTATAATGAAAAGTTACGATAAAGGCTGTAGCCCTGAATATCCATTTTGAAAACCATATGTTAAAGTCCATAGAGAACAGCTACAGGTCCAATTGGTTCATGTGGGGAAAATATTTCTATTGACTTAGGTCTGATCTGTTTATTATAAAAAGGTATGATAAACACAATAGGTATGACATCTTGATTGTGAAAAACATTTGTAAATATCAACAGGGTGGATTGTTATTTTTCTGTATTAAACCCTACAGATGGGCATTTTTTGTTACACCAAATGTCTGAATACCTTTGTGAGGAATGAATTTGATATTAGTTACTGCCCCTGACAAACCATAAGAGGGGAGAATCACAATGTAATAATTCTTGGTAGAATCCCTCCTTCGATGACTGCCTGGGTCCTGTAATAAAAAACATTAATTAATATATACATCCACCTATACAAATATAAAGCCATATGGATACATAAAGGACCTTTGGATCTACTTTGTTCTGCCATTGGTCTGTCTGCGTGTCATTTACATTCTGCTTCCATTCATGACAGTGAACTGCATTTGGTAATGGTTCAGCCTGCATCAGTCATTGCCCTGTGAATAATGCTTTTTTCTGATCACGTTTTGTACATCCATCTGAAAATCAGTGCACTTCAGTATCAGGGCTGGGTGGCCAGCTCTTGGGTTTTGAAGTTTCTCATTTTAGAAATCTCCATTTATGTCTTTGCTTCTCCTCTTTTTATTTTAATGTTTCTTAAGAGGATCCTTCAAGTATCCTCGCAGTGGTAACAGGTTGCTGGATTGCCGCTGATTTAATCTGAAGTGTGCTGCATTGCCTGAGGCCAATTCCTCTAACCCAGGAGATCACTATGTAATGCTGTTGTCCATAGTGCATCATTGTTTCATCATTCCAAGATGGCTAGATGGTTCTAAGTATGGAGGCCATGATTGAACTTTAATAAAATGATGATATACTATTTATGATACCTTTGCACAACAAACACCTGCTGCTATATTTAGTTTTGTTAATAAAAACATATGGCCTCCATGTTTAGATGGCAGCGTGTTTCCTTTTTTAAAATTTGTATTCTGTAAATTTTTGCATTTGTTGTTGAATTTTTGTATGTTTTACTGTGGTTGTGTCAGAGGGTGAATGGAAGGATGAGCCAGGCCCTCCAGCTCCACCTGGTCACTTAAAACTGCTGCAAAGCACTACATAGCACCTGCAGTCAGTGTCTTGCCCAGTCTGCTGCCTCCCTCTGCCAAGCTGTCCAGCTATCGCCTGCTTAGCCCTGTAGGTCCCCCACAGCCTCCCTGCTCTTTTTGCTTCTCAGTTCACCCCCACTTAGGCCTCCCTAGGATCCTTATGTTTTCTGCTTTTTTTCCTCCCGCCCCGGAGTCCCAGCCACCCAGGACCTACTTAATGGAGGTTGCTGTACGACCATGCAGCGGACATTCCCGTCTATGCCCGTCTGTGCCTGGACCATGCCCAGGACCCCTAGATCTGCAACACGGAGCCTATACTCATCAGACAAAGTCAAAAACCTCAGACCAAATATCAGGGACTCTAAATGCTGCACTGCCTCACCGCAATGCACCAAAGGCCACTTTTCCTGTCACACTGCCAATTCTCCTGCCATGATGGAACAACCGCAACCTACACCCAGCCATCCCCAAGCCTCAAAACTCAACTCCACTGCGTACTACTGAACGTCCAACTCCTCTGCAAGCATGCCATAGAAATCTGGGACACCCTCACCACCCTCACACTCAACATTATGTTCATCACCGAAACCTGGCTCACCCCCTCCTCTGGACCAGACATCGCTACACCCTCTGGATACATGATGATCCACCACGACCCCCCCAACAAACACAGTGGAGGCATCACCATCATACACAAGGACCCCCTCCACTTCACCACCTCAGATGACACTACACCGATCATAGAACACCTCAACTTCCAGATCAAACCCAACACCAAAACCATCATCAGAGGAGCCCTTGCCTACAAACCCACTGGCCGATGTGTCAGCTTCTGCAACTCCATCACCCCCCTGGCTATTGAATCCAGCCACTTCATCTTCCTAGGGGACCTGAACATTCACCTAGAAGACCTGAATGATGCCAACTCTGCCTCAATCCTTGACAACATGAGCATCATCAGCCTTTCTCAGCTGGTCACCATGCACAGCACAGGACACACACTAGAAACCCATCTTCTCCTCCAGCATCATAACCAAATTCTCCCACACATCTGCGGTAACATGGAACAATGATAACCTCATCCACTTCACCATTGTGGGACCACCAGAAGCCCCAGCGAAACACCCTAGCCTCCCCCACCGAAATTGGAGCAACATCATAGAATCTCCCTGTACCGCTGCCCTCAAAGAAACCAGACCCGCACCTTCAGACACCCTTAAACACCTAGTGCAGAACTTCCCCAACTGGATCTCTTCAGCTGCCCACACTATTGCCTTGCTAAAGAGGACCACCAGGAGAAAGCCCAAACGATTCACCATGGAATGTCTGACCCTCAAACAACACTGCAGGAAACTAGAGACACTGGCGTTCCAACAGGACCACCGCCAACCTAGAAGCTTTCAAGACCAAGCTCAAATGATACCACCCAGACTCAGAGAGACCAAGAAAGAAGCACTCACCACCTGTATCTAAGCAAACACCAACCACTCCAGAGAACCTTTCAGCATCGTCAGAGAATTCTCCTGCCCCGCCACCACAGAGAACACGATCCAGCCCTCCCAGGCCTTCTGTGACAAGCTATTGTCCCATTACTACCACAAGCTAGCTGACATCCACCAAAGACACCCTCTCCCTCATGGCCTCCGTCCATTCCGGGTCCCCCATGAACTCCTGCCCGCAACATATCTACAACCTAGGAGGAGAAACTATTGGAGCCGCACTCACAGAGCTCCTCAACACCTCCATCTCCACAGCCACCGTCCCAGTGCCTGGAAGCATGCCGAGGTAAAGCCCCTCTTAAAGAAAACCCTCAGCTAACCCCATCGAATTCAAAAACTACCACCCTATCTCACTCCTCCCTTTATCCGCTATAGTCCTGGAAAAAGCCATCCACCACCAGCTCACTGTCTACCTCAAGAACAACAACCTGCTTGACCCTTCCCAATCTGGATTCCGGCCAACCCACAGTACCAATACCGCACTGATCTCAGCTACAGACAGCATCAGGTGCCTACTTGACCAAGGAGCGACAGCAGCTCTCATCTTCCTCAACCTATCCGCAGCCTTCGACACCGTGTCACACCACACGCTCATCTCCAGACTCCACAGGATTCGCATTCAAAACAGCGCACTCAAATGGAGCCTCTTTCCTATTCGGCCAAACTCAAAGGATCTACCTCCCTCCCTACTTCTCCGCATTGAAAGATATAATCTGTGGTGTCCCCCAGAGTTCGTCCCTCAACCCTATTCAGCACCTACATTACTCTTCAGGCAGACATCACATGCACCCATGGACTCAACATTGTTTCTTATGCTGACGACACCCTGCTCACCCTCTCCCTCTCAGATGGTACCGCACTGACCAACTTCCAAAACACCATGACTGACATTGCCTCCTGGATGAGGACCAATTGCCTCAAACTTAACTCGGGCAAAATAGAGATCCACATCTTAAGGAACAAACCCCCCCCCTGAAATTACAAGTGGTGGCCCACCCTCCTCGGTTCTCCACCCAATCCCAACAACCATGCACGCAACCTCATGATCATCCTGGACACTCAACTGACCATGAAACAACAGATCAACGCTGTCCCGTTTGCCTGTTTTCAAATCCTGTGCATGCTCTTCAGGATTTTCAAATGGATCCCATCTCTATCTGGAAAACAGTCACCCAGGTCCTCATCTCCAGCCGGCTCGACTATGGAAACGTAGTCTGTGCTGGAACCACCAAACAGCTCAGGAAACACCTCCAGACCATTCAGAACCCAGCAGCAAGACTTGTCCTCGACCTCCCCAGAAGAACCAGCATCACCCCACACCCTAGGGCCCTCCACTGGCTCCTCGTCAAGATGCCTCTTCAAGCTCCTCATTCACCCATGCAAAGTCCTCCACAACGTTGGACTAGCCTACATCAGCAACCACTTCTCCTTCCACCAACCAACCAGAGACATCCATTCAGCCTCTCTCTTCCAGGCCCACGCCCTGTAAATCCACTGTGTATGCTAAGGAGGTCACTCTTTCTCCCACCTCGACGCCAGATACTAGAACGACCTCCAGCTCCACCGCCACCTGCGCTTTTCCTCTTCCCTGAAGGATTTCAGGCAGCTGCCTAAAATATGGCTTTTTGACTGCTAGCAACAGTGTGATGGGGCTTGCAGCTCCCGCCCACTCCCCCCCCCCAGCGCCTGGAGACCCCTTGAGGTGAAAAGTTTGCGCTCTTCAAGAACCAGTGTATTGTGTTGTGTATTAAGTGAATTGATGAATGGATGCATGAGTGAAAAGATGAGTGATAGAGTGCATGTATGAAGGATTATGATGGCTTATTGAGTGTCTACATCCAACAGTGACACAAAAAGCATTTTCATTCATTTATTCATTCATAAGCCAGACCAATTGGCAGTGACAATGCTTATCTAAAAGTTGGAGTCTTCTTATTTGTAAAAGGATACTAGCTAGGTCTCTTAAAGGGCCAGACACACACTATGTCTGCTTATCTCTTAAAAAGAAGACAATAAAGATGAAAATATATTCATTTATATGTGTTCCATTAGTTTCATTTCTTCAAGCAGCAACACACGAACCCACAACTAACATCTGATTTTAATTAGAGGTCCACAAATCAAACTGAGTAACTACTGAAAGACAGTGTTAGACGTGAATCACGCATCACAAAAGGCAAAAAATGCTAACTGGGAGACTTTTACTGTGGGTGGGGAAGTCTAATTTGAATTCGTGCATTAAAGCTAATAAATTGCATTAAAACGCTAATTAAGACTTCCTCTGGATTTCCGTTTCTAGTGCAAGCAGGAGTTTGAGCCCAAATTAGGATTTTAAGATCCGCAGACATTACAGCACATGTGGGTTTGCATCCGAATCCGAATTCCAAGATGTGCATCCATTTCAACGCTCTTCAGCTTTTTATATACGATTTTCAACATGTAAAACCTGCCGGAATTTGAGCAAATAAGAAGCACAACATTCCGAGTTATCACACCACAAACGGAGGAAAGTATATGGTGCAGAACTCAGAATAGTGTAGTAAAATCGCACTGGATAAGAACGAACCATGCTGCATTGGCACTTCCGCTTCTGAATTAAAGCATTGTTTTTTTTTACCCAGGCATTGAATATTGAGGATCTTTGTGTTGTGTTCCACTGTCAACAATGGTTCTTGGAATTGCCTTTTTCTTTTGGCGACACGTAGGGGCAGATTTACTAACATTTTCCTCAAAGCAGTGGGGCAACCAGAGTTGCTGCATAAAAGGGAGAGAGCAGAGCAGCACCGCATCTAGTAAGATATGGAGCTGGTTTTCTCTCTACCATTGCTGGGGCACTTTAGGCTTCTATGTACCTATGCACACACCCTGCACTGCAGTGGAAGGGTGTGTGCGTTCTGTCAAGTTTAGGTTTTGTTCTTGAAGGGGGCCCTTCCAGCACAAAAAAATATGGTTTCGTTATTTCACACTTTATATGTGTGCTGTACAGTGCAGCACACATGCAAATTTGGAAAAATGTGGAGACTTTTAAGACTCGCTCCACATTTACACCTGCCTAAAGGAGGCAAAGGTTTTTGCCACAAATACCTGTCTACCAATATTAGTACACAGAGTTTTGCATCAAAATCCACGGGAGGTTGCAAGGGAATGCCAAAGAACAACTGATGGTATGCCCCCTTGGCGCAAATTAGCACAAAGTAGTACATAGCACTCCTTCCGTTACCTTAGCCCAGTGGCGTAACCAAACTTGAGGGTGCCCTCCTGCACAGTACATGCCCCCCCCCGGATTCACTCATGAGCTCTGAGGCCAGGGTACTGTTCTGAGGGGGCCCCTGTAGCTTGGGGTCCCCCCGCAGCACAGTGCTGCATGGGGCTTTGTTACACGAGTGCCCTATTCAACTTTATAATGCAGATTTATGTTGAAAAGTAAATATCACCATAATACTTTACACTGTGTTTGTGTTACAAAAGTAAGACAAACCTGGAGCAAAGTGTTAGTAAATCTGGCCGCAAGATTCATAACCACATTCAGATCACAGCTTTGTATCCTTGTATAAAACTTCATGTAGAATGTGTATTTCCATTGCAGTGATCTATTCCCTAAAACTGTGTTTTGTAATTTGGAAAATTGTCATTATTGCTATGGCCGAGACCAGTAATCCGCCTTCATTGGATGCAGAACTCAGACACATGAGGCAAGCCCAATATCGGGTTGGGGATCTGATTATTATAATTTATACTTTCTCAAGCATTACCCAGTAGCGGCTCGTGGGTCACAGAGGGGGTGGGGCGGGACGGCACGCGCAGAAGAAGGGATGATGGGGAGGCACAAATTACATTACAAAAATATATAAAAAACACTAACCTACGCTCCCGTGCCGCACTACTCCTCTGCTCTTCCATCTGGCTGCAGGCACAGGCTCCCAGACTGCCCTGCAGCTAAGCCTGACGCTGCTCAGAGCAGCGTCAGGATTGAATGGGAGCACCCAGCCAGGGCGCTCCCAAGCAAACCTCAGAGCCTGTGCAGGCTCTCTCCAGCCTGGAAACTGTGTTGCTGGGCTTGAGAGACCCTTCTGCGCATGTGTGTTTGGCAGGCCCAAGACGACCGGCCAAACATACATCCGCAGTGAGGGGGAGTGCTGAGCACTCCCCGTCATTGCTCATCATCCCCGTGGCCCCACCCCTTTTCTCCATAAACAAAGTTTATTATAGTTTTTGGGGAAAAGGTTTGCAGCTGCCGCTGCTGGCAGTGGGGTCACACTCCTCTGTCATTATGGAGGAGCCACCCTTGGCATTACCCTCTATCTGGCATGAATAACTATTCAACCCTTGTGTCTCTTTTTAGTTTTGTGGAGTCTAAAGTTTTTTCTTTCCTATTACTGAATGATTGTTTTTCCTGAATATGTCTTCAAATTATACTTTTATTTCCTACATGTAGGCGCGCCTGACTGGTGGGAGAACGCTTGATGAAGGCATTGTGGAGGTGCTGGCAGAGGTGAATGGCGTTCTAAAGTGGGGAGCTGTGTGCAGTGATCTCTGGGGCCTGAATGAAGCCATGGTGGTGTGCCGTCAGTTGGGACTCGGCTTCGGGAGCCAAGCACTGCAGGTTGGTGCCCAGCATCTTCTACAGACTACTTGCATCTCCAAAGGTGTGATTATTACAGGAACCTGTTTTACAATGTAGTGATTGAATTTTGTATGTCAGAGGTTCCTCGTATTTCTGCCTTGTTTGTCATGGTGCAGTTGTTCGTATTGCATTTTCTCTAGATAAGTACATCACTTTAGCATCACGTGAGATACCCTTCTCGAAGTCTGAAGGTTGATTTTTTTGTAGCTTTCCGTTGGATGTGTAGTGTGATTTAGAGGGAGGTAGTGGATGGTGTGCAGAGTGAGGCGGAGAGGAATGATATGATGTTTGAGGTTTCTAGCTCTAGCAACTCACATGGTGCCACTTTGTATCACACAGTATCGCCTCTCTTCACTCGTTTACCCAACAGAACACTGATATCATGCAGTGAACTGAAATATGTTCTGGAAATCCTTAATTAGAGTAGGTTTCGAGCTGTCCATTATGACTACTGCAGCATTTCCAACCTTCCCACTGTCTCAGAACATAAGCAGAGGTTTCAGACACCTTTGTGTATTGAGGGAGGTTAAAAGAGGCTGCCAAGGATAGCAATGAGGGACTTCATGGGTGCTCAGGCAGTTATTCAAACCCCGACCTCCTGTTCAGCCTCGCTGCCAATCCAGGTCCCACCTCCTCTCTCACATGACTATATGGATTGGGATGTGGCTCTGAGTAATTACCAGTGGCTGAGATTAAGTCAAGCATCAGATCCACCACTTTTTTGTATACTTTATAGATTTTTAAGGTTAGTCTGGATTCCTGTAATTTTTGTTCCTTCTGTGTATTTTTTGTTCAGGACACGTGGTACTGGCAGGGTACACCTGGGGCAGGTGAAGTGGTAATGAGTGGAGTGAGGTGCTCCGGCACTGAGCTGTCTGTCCAACAGTGCCAAAAGCACAGCGTGGTGCACTGCCCTCGAGGAGCAGGACGTTTCTCTGCTGGAGTCACCTGTGCGCAAAGTAAGTGCAACAATAATGTGTATGAGCCACTTTATATTTAAAAGCTTGGGAGTGAATACTCTGAAAGTCTATTGCAAGAATGGGGGCTGCCTTACTAAAGCCTTGATTAGGAGTGTATGGGGGTCATTACAACCTCGGCGGTCTTGTAAAAAGACGACCTAGGCTGCGGGAGCCAGAATACCGCCATTGCCGGCAGTATTCCTGGCTCCCTATTATGACTTTTCCGTTGGGCCAGCGGACGGTAACAGTGTTACCGTCCGCTGGCCCAGCGGAAAAGTCACATCAACATTACTGCCGGCTCGTAATAGAGCCGGTGGCAATGCTGATGTGCAGTGGGTGCAGTAGCACCCGTCGCGCATTTCACTGCCCAAAAGTCGGGCAGTGAAATGCGCGACAGGGCTCTGCCTGGGGGCCCCTGCACTGCCCATGCCAAGTGCATGGGCAGTGCAGGGGCCCCCAGGGGCACCCCAAGTCCCCTTACCGCCAGCCGTTCAATGACGGTGTTTACCGCCACGGACAGGCTGGCGGTCGGGGACTCATAATCCCCAGGGCAGCGGTGCTTGCACCGCTGCCCTGGGGATTATGACCGCCAGGCGGAAGCCTGGCAGTATGTTGGAGTGGCCGGCGGTATGGCCGTGGCTATTGCGCCACGGTCATAATAGCTGTCGGAACACCGCCAGCCTGTTGGCGGTGTTACCGCCAGCTTACCGCCGGCCGCCAGGGTCGTAATGACCCCCTATGTGTCGTGCCTAATGAATTCCCACACTCCAGGGTTTGGAATTTATATGCTGTGATAAACCTCAACTATTCTGAGTTGTTTAGGAATAGCAAGCATATTTTGGTGCTCAACCCACTGAATTCCGCATGTCACAATAAATACAGTAATTGTTGCCTCTTTTGCAGAAAACTTTGCACAATTCAGAACTTTGACCACTTCGCAAACTGTAGTTTGTGCAGTGGTTGAAGAACTCTGGCCCTCTCATAATCAGGGCCTAACTCTGTTTTCTGGGTGCCTGTATTAATAAAATGAAAATGTAATATGTAGTGTTCAAGGGATGTACGCTGTTTGCCTGGACGCAATGGATTGCATTTATTGGATTAAACAAGAGCAGTATATGTATTGCTTGTGCATTCACATTTGATGACTCATATATTTCTTGGTTCAATAGAAACCGCTCTACCTGGATAACTGCGATTCACAGTACGCACACTCAGGAATTTTTCACAGATAGACATGACCACCATTTGGTATCAAGCAGCAGTAATGCATTATGATATTATTTCTTTACATTGTGACACACTAGGAGTATAAAATACTGAGCTAAGTAACCAGGGACAACCACCTGTGATAAATCTCAATCAAAGCCCTCAAATCAAATGAAGACACAACTATGGTAGAGCCTCCTCCCAGGGAAGAGTTAAAAGATAAATGCTACCAGCAGACCACATTTTACTTCAAGCCGGCCCAGAATCCATATCAAAATCAGTTAAGACTACATTTAACTTGACAGCAGGTGCCATGAGCTTGTCCATGGTCTTTGTTTTTACCGGATTTTTCATCCGCATTAAAAACCCTTTATTATGACTGAATCAAAGGGACAGGTGAACAAGAATTTGTTGCTTTGCATGGGAAGAGAGAAAGAGAGTTGAAAGGAGGTCACCTAGGATTATAAACCTCTTGCCTTCCCTGCCATAGACTATCCACTGGCGGTGCCAAGGTAGTGCTGAGTGATCCACCTGCCTTCTTGGGGAATTTAGAGTATAACACAGAAAAAAAAGCCAATGGGGAGGGGGCGACCATGCTGGAAGCCTCTCCATAAGTCCCCTTACAGGTACAAGAGACAAATGTGGCTCACTGTGTTCACATCGTCAGTGAGAGTAAAGCCTTCACCTTGTCAAAGATGGGTAGGGGTTAAATAAGTAGACTTTCACAATTACAGTAGGCTATAGCCTGGCAAACAATTTTGCTGATGAGCTTTCATTGAATATGCATGAGTAGGAAATGCCTGAAAATGGCAAAACTGACAAAGACTAGTAGTATTCCAATGATAATCAGTCTTCAAAACAGTTTTACTGAGAAATGTATGGTAAGAGTGTCCAGAAGAGAAAAGCAGAGGGAAAAACAAAAAAATGTGAGCAGCAGTTTTACCACATGGAATAATTTGCTGAGGAACAAGAGAGCCACAGACAATTTTGACAGGCTACTTCTAGAGCATCCATAAAGTGTACCCCACACATAAGAAGGGGTGAGCCCTCACTGTCATCCATAGGTCTGCCTGGTCCTAAACCCTAAGAAAGCAAATAACACTCAAAACCTTAGAGCTCCTGACATACATCTTCCCAATTTCTGAAATTCAGACTGCCACCTTCCATCTCATCTACAGACTTTCTGAACAGGACAAGGACTTCATTGATGAATTCAGCATGCCTACACTACCCTCGTGGTTGAATTCCATGTAACAGACAACACAAGCTAATAAAAAAAACAAGAGACACCTTTTTCAGTCTCATTGACTCACTCAACGTGGCACTGCATGTCACATAACCAGCAAACTCAAAAAGGCCACATCCTTGAACTTGTCTTCTCAACATCACCAACAAACCAATGAAAACCACCCCTACCTCTGGACTGGACTAATGTCTTTGGCATCCCTATTTCCCTACTTTGCAATCTACCACCAATCCAAGGTCAACACAAAAGAGAAGACCAAACCTCAAGATCCTTCAAAGACATTTCCATAGACAACCTACTGCTTGAACTCATGTCTCACCATATGAACTACAGATTCAATGTCATCACCCATCTAAACATCTTCAATATTTTTGGGGGGTATATCCAGACTCTAGTTACAACATGCAAGTGCAAGGCAAAGCTTTAAGGTCCCTGGTACTCTAAAGATCTTGCCTGACAGTAAACGATCTATCCACAGACAATAAAAAATGGAATTAAAACAGAACTGGCAAGGGACTCATGATACAGAAGTCCCACCATGCAACACACAGATGGCTCGCAGCATCAGCCTAAGCAAATTACTATACTAACACCCTGAATGAAGCCACCAAAAGAAGAAAAATGCTGTTCAAAACAATCAAGAACTGCACCAACCCGCTGCTGGACCCACCTAGCCCTCATTCCACAGAAAAGTGCAATGCCATCAACCTCTTCTTCAGTGAAAAAATACAAAGGATCTGATAGGACTTCAATAACACCAAGCCTGCTTCATCTTTGACACCCACTGCTTCGACATACTGAACTCTGTACAAGTCACTTCTCTAGGGTACTCTCTTACCCTTAATTACCATTGTCCCTAAAGAAAACTATACTATATCCAGATGACTTAGCCAACTACCAGCCCATTACTCACCAACCATTCATCAGCAAAATCATTGACAAAGCTGTTTATGTTAAACTCCAAGATCACATCAATACTAACAATCGTCTGCACAACCACAAGTGTGGCTGCAGACCACACTGCAACATGGAGGTCACAGCATAACATATTGTAGTCTATGTCCTCTTGGCCAGTGTTTGAAAGTGACCTCTGCTTCTTGATGTTGCTAGACCTCACAGCTGCATTTAACATTCGTCCATCACACTCTTATACTCACCCTGGAAGCTCAAATCAGATTAATCTACAATGCCCTCCACTAGTGCTCATCATACCTTCCCAACCAAATTCCAGTTTGGTCAATGGGCACGTCCAGGTTACAAAAGATTCCTATCACCTGTTGAGTCCCTGAGGGTTCCATACTTTCTCCTTTCTTCATCAACCTTTAACAGAGCTGCTTAAGAGTTCTACTTGCAGATAACAGCATCAAGATTCACCAATATGCCAACAATACCACAATTCCACTTGAAAGTCTCCTCTGCTTCTGGCATCCAACTCCTCAAATATTGCTTGCACATCATCTAGACCTGGATCTCTAGGGCTCACCTGAAGCTCATCCCAACCAAGACAGAATTTTTGTTATTTGCTTAGAATAACAAACAAGAAAAGTGCAAACTGGCTCAATGACATGAACCTTGATGGCTTTGAAGCCCAAGGTTCACTGAATTCCAAGTAATTTGGATTCACCTTGGGCACCAACTTCACCCTCAAGGAACACATAGCCAAAAACCACAAAGACAGCCTGCTAACAGCTCTGTCTTATACAGAAAGTCTTGTCCAGAAAACAACATCACAACTGTTGCTCACGCCCTTGTACTCTATCACCTGGTTGATGGTAATGTCCTACTCTGCTACCTCACAGAATCCACACCGACCCCCTCACACCTCAACACTTCTGACCAAGAGTGTGAAGAAATATGATTGTATCACCCCCATTGTGATGGAATCCATTGGTACCACTTGTCGACCTGCACCTTCTTCATACCAGCTGCATCACTTACAAAGCTATCATCTCAAACACCTCCACTTATCATGCAAATAACCTCAACATCTCTGGTGATTCTCGGGATACCCAGAGCCGGAACATTATCAGACTCAAGACTAAGAAGTGTAAACAATAAAAGAACAAGACAGCAGGCCTTTTCTGTCTATGCACCAAATATATGAAAAAAACATCGTCATAACCATGAGGACTGTCCCAGTGGTGCTCCAATTAAGGAACGAGTTGACGACTCAGTTCTTTAAGGAGCAGTATATTACATCCACAACCCAATTTCCTATACCATTACTCTTTGACTTTATTCTTGTCTTCGTTCCTTTGCCCACGTACAGCATTTTGATTAGGTCACTGTATTAGATTTGCTCTGCTATGTAAAGCACTGCTCGTCACTTTTTGCCCACTTAAAAGTTGAGCAAAGTTTACACAATGTAAAGATTAGAGGATGTTGAAGAGAATTACAAGGATAAGCAAAGCGAGAACCTCAGTTTCGCTCGTGAGTAACGGCCCTGCTCAGTAGTGCTCAAGGACGGCAAAATTAAGATGTTCTGTTTTGGTATGAAGTGTATGTAATTCATGTCTCACCTTTGACTTGCCTTCATGGTGCTCCACCTTTGGGTACCCTAAGCTTCCACGGACCTGCCTCGTGATTTATCCACTTGCAAACGTGTTGATTGTGCAGATGTGCATAGTCATGTGCAGGTTTATTGCCGAGTCCATCGTAGGATGTAACATCCTGCAAGTCCCCAAGTGGCCAGCTCAAGTCTGTCACTCAAGTAGGCCTTGTCTATTTTGCAGGACACTTTGAACTGCAACAATTGGTTCCAGTAGGTCACTTTCAGTGGTATGGTATAAGGATATCAATAGTTTAATATTGTGCTACTAGAATATTATAGCAAAAATATTAACAATCAAGATATAGAGAAGGTAAGTATTTGTAGGTAAGTATTTACTAAACTTAACTGTAAATGCATGTACTTCAGCAACATATATATATTCAAAGTAAATACACGTGGCGCTTAGAACAGTAAATCTATACTTATCTGCATATACTTACCTGCTTGATATTTTTGCTGTCAGTATTTTTGCTAAGATATTATGGTAGCCCGATATTAAAGTCGTGAGATTCTGACATGCACTTCTGTTGAGAATTGTTTCCGGTGGTCATGCTTAGCAGGCTCAGTCACAGTCTGCCTTCCTAGGCCTGGGGCGTTGATGCTGAAGATGTCTAGGAAGGCCATCTCAATAGTTCTCATCAACTCTACCTGTCTGAGGTCTCAAAGAAAGAGGGGGGTTATCAAGGGCAAGTATAGCCGCAAGGTAAGAACCATTGACTCTAGTTTGGAATTGGTATGCGAGTGAGAGATAAGCATTAAATAGTCCACCCACATTTCTTGTCTCCATTGAAGTGGCAGGGATTACTTTTAAAGATGGTAGGTGTGTTATCCAAGCCAGAAATTCACCAATTTTTGTTAAACGTGCAACATTTATTATTCATAGGAGTTCAGTCCTGAGTGCACTATACGAAAGCATGTCTTCCCTTTCCTGTGACCTGTTGCTTGAGACTATCCTGTGATATCAGTGCAGTGAGCACCCACATACACTCCGATGACTGCATCGATCAAGTGTGAGAATGGATAGAAAAGAGCAGTTTTTGCTTCAGCCTTTTGAAACATAGGGCCTTCTTTTATGGAATATAATTTAAAAATGTGACAGACCCAGTCAACAGAACTAAAAGATAATTAATCTTGAGATTGTAGTTCAGATGACCACATAACTTACGCACATTGGTATTCGCTCACTCTCTTAATGCTCACTTATTTACTTATTCACTAAGTGGGTCACTGACTCCCTGGCTTATTCACTCACTGGGAAAATACTACCCGCCGAGTACTCCTGTGAATAGTAATTGGAGGTGAGGGCTACTGGCTACAGTGTTAAGTTTGAGATCAGGGCTCTTTAGGTGACATCCTGTTTAACCATTCATGTCTGAAGTTAGTCAATTAATATTTTCCTTTTCGGTCACAACTAAGGGTGGGCGGTGAACTCCACTCCGCTAGCGGAGTTTGCAGAGTTTTTCCCACTCCGCACTTCGCTTAGAGTGCGGAGTTCCTAAAAACTTCACAGAGCGGAACAGACTTTTTCCTCACTCATGCTCACTATGGGCGGTCACAGATGGTCACGACCAGTCACGTGGAGAAACCTTTTGTTTGTATTGAGGAAGCTGCTGCTCCAGTAGAAAATATACTCAAGTGGCAGAAAAGAAGCAGCACCCTTTTGAACTGCGCGGGGGCCATTCGCACTGATTTTTAAACATGGGACAAACACCTGGTGCTAAAATTAACGCAAACACTGTTACCTAACGCACTCTGCCGCTTGCGGAACTCCACTTAGTGCGATGGAGTTTTTTGGTTACTTCGTGAACTCCGCCCAGGCCTAGTCACAACTAAGTAGCTAGAGGTTTGGGCAAGCATGTGCCTCTTGAGTAGCTATAGGTTTGGGCAAGGCTGTGTCACTTTAAGACTTGGATTCGCTTACTGAAGATGTCTTGTGTCTCTTATCGAAGGTATTTTTTCTAGTTCTCCTCTAACAGGTCTTTTTGCTCTCCCTCTTAGGTGCCCCAGACTTGGTTATGAATGCTCAGCTGGTGGAGGAGTCTGCCTACCTGGAGGACCGGCCCCTCAATATGCTCTACTGCGCACACGAAGAGAACTGCCTCTCCAAGTCCGCTGATGACATGGTCTGGCCCTATGGGCACCGCAGGCTGCTGCGCTTCTCCTCCCAAATCCACAACGTGGGCAGGGCAGACTTCAGACCCAGGGCTGGACGCCACTCTTGGATCTGGCACGAGTGCCACAGGTATCGTAAACCGGCCTCTTTAACTACTCCACAGCCACATGATTGTAAAAAACATTAAGGGTCTTAATATGAACCTGTCTAGAACTTTGTGACCACAAGAGCATACTGGACCTGCAGAAAATCTATAGCAGAAAGTTAAGACATCCGCAGCAAAGCTTTAAATCCCCTCCCAAATGTCCGTGCTAGAGGACACTGCTCATGCGGTTTGTGTACACTAGGAGGCTGAGGTGTTTATCACTGAACCAATATGGGTACTTTAGTGACTTTTCAATAAACCCTTCTAAATATGTGTTGTAATGTATATCATTCCACATTGTAATGGACACTTTCTCAATTTAAATATGCAAATTACCACGTTTTACATTTTACCATGTATATGCATCACCATTATTTCTATATTCTACACAATTGGCAAAAGAAAGGGTAATCAGTGGGTGTAGAACAGTGGTTCCCAACGTTTTGACTTGTGTGCACCCCCAGTTTACCAGTACTGGAACCCGGGAACCCCTCACTGAATCATTATTGAATTATGCGGACCCCCTAAAGAGTCATTACTGAAACTGGGGACGTAATCTATTAATATTCTTAAATTTTCTACGCAGCCACGGAGCCTCTGAGTAGGCTTCTCCCAGGGGTCCCCGGACCACAGCATGGGAACCACTGGTGTAGAAAATATAAACAGAATCAGGAAAGAAATGGGATGGAGAGGGGGAACAGATATTGAATGGTACCCAATTAAATAATGTCTCTGTGAGGCTTGATGGAAAAACACTTAATATGACTTTTATATTATAATGGAAAAAACCAAGACTGCTACTGTTAGCTCTTTTTCTTGATTAACCTTTGGACAGATATCACCATAGGCAAATACTTAGCATGTCCTCAAAATACTCAGGACCCTTCTATCAGGTAGGATGTAAAGACAGACTAGCAGATCACACAGGTCTTGTTGGTAGAGTGTAAAACAGATGAGGTTTTCGTCAGATCACTCTGTTCTTACAGGTGAAATGTAAAGACAGCAGAGCGATTACTCGTCGCACAGGTCTTGCAGGTGGGGTGTGAAGACAGAAGAGGTATTGCTCAGGTCACACTGAACTCACACGTAGCATGTACAGAGAGTGGAGCTATGGTTCAATTCACAGAGGTCTTGCAGGTTGGATGTAAAACAGCAGAGTTATCACTAGGGAACAGTGGTCTTGCAGGTAGGGTGTAAAGACATCAGGTCACACCGATCTCACAGGTAGAGTGCAAGGACAGCAGAGCTATCTGCCAGGTCACATGTTTTGCAGGAATAGCTGGACTGCCCTTTCTGCCACTCTGGCATTTTCCCAGTAGGCCGCAGGCCAATGGGGCTGCCAGGTCCCAATCATGCCCCAATGGCCCTAATCTAGTCCTGAGCCTCCTGAGTTGTGGGACGGGTTTGAATATTTTTGGCCAGGGCTGAATTTAGTGTGCAGTCCTGCCTAGCTTGCAGAACATTTTACAGGCAACAGAACTATTAGTCATGTCATATAGGTCTTACAGGTATAGGATTAAAGAAAGTAGAGCTATCCCACACTTCACACGTCTTGCAGGTAGGGTATAAAGACAACAGAGCTATTGCTCAGAGAATGCAGGCCTTGCAGGTACTATGTAAAGACAACAGACCTATCAGCCATGTCACACTGGTCTTTCAGGTGAGGTTAAAAGGTAGCAGAGCTATCACTCAGGAAACACAGGCCATGCGTGTACAGTGTAAAGGCAGCAAAGCTATCGCTCGGGTCACACACGCCTTACCTAGTTAAGATCACATTTAATTATCAGATTTACTTTGAGTGTTCTTCTATTGCATCACCTTAGTCTCCATGCTTTAATGCCCACTATAGGAGTGCAGTTTTGGAGATTCCGACACCATAAAACATACATTTAATATCCACTCAGACGAAAGATACACAGATAAAAATGTCATGTAGATTCATTTGCTACTTTGGTTCATTGTGATTAGACTTTCAATTTGACTTTCTGAGATCAGTCATCCAGCCGCAGAGAGCCCTTTCCATGGCTGGCAGCCTCTGACTCATTGCTGTGATATTGGGTGGATGGTGTGCCAAACCAGAATTTAGAAACCTGTCTCAGCGCAGTGGCTTGTGAACTATAGCTGGAGTCCGACCATCTCCAAAAGCCAGCAACGGCAGAAGTTCTCTCAGTGACAGGGCCAAGCTCTGTGCTGAGATTCCTCGTAGCAGTTCCGCCTTTCTCACATATTGGTTTCATGATTTCCCAATGAAGAGTGTCATGGAACTTTTGAGTGTCTTTCTGAAATTCGCGCTGTACTCCCATGACCTTTACAGTTTTAGAATGTATTTATTATTTAACACTTTTGGGCACATATTAAAGCACACAGTGCAGAAACACTTTCCTTGGGCCCCTTAACGCCCATTGCACAAGTCAGGTCATTGCCACACTGGAAACAAAAATGTGCAAGAAATTAGAAGGCCTACCTTTTGTTTTTGAGTCTAGGTTTGCAGAGCCCAGATCAACATCCTCACCAACATCAGAACTGCTTGAACTCTCCTGCAATTCAGAACAAATAAAAGCTTATCTCTTCATGAAACACTTTTCCCTATACAAAATAGCATTTGCAATGCAATAGATCTTGCATTAGTTGGAGTTGTAAATTGATAACTGGACTTTTTTTGCCACATAAATTGGTCAACCCTCCCTCATAAATTGGTCTTTTCCTGCCACATAATTCCAGTGGCCCTGCATATAACTAAAGCACTTCCATTTACCTTCTTCATCTATCTGCAGCAAAAATGAAAATTTTGGCATTTAGCATCCTAATTTAAATCTGCAATGCTAATTCCAATAGAATACCACTTTCACCACCCCACTATCAGAGTTGCTGGCTGGCTAACACAATTCCCGAAAAAAAGACACAAGACAGCCAAGCGAGAGAATTAAACTAGAAGGGTTACCCAAACATATCAAGAGTGTTCAAACAGTCATAGTGTAATAAGGATGTTAAGTTGGCCTGAATCATTGTCATAACTGCAATAAGGAGAGATTCGTAAAACATATACAATCATCATGTAAAACCAATAAAAAACCTTTATCAGAAATAAACTTTTGGCATTAGACTGCAATGCTCAAAATAGCCCCTAGAGGGCACCACAACAAAAATATAATTTTAAAGAAACATGGTTATATAACCATACTGTCAGCCCCTAGAGCGCATAACCATGTAAATACAAAATGGCAGAAAGTAATGCAGTGCAACCATATTCTTAGCCCCTAGAGAGCAATAGTACATTACACATCTTCAGGGCTAGCAGCTCTACTAGAGAATTATTACTAACAAGGCACTTACAACACAAACTACTCCCAGTTGTAAGACAAAAGTTCCAACCATGAGAGAACACAAAAAAGATACTGAATGATAGGAGGGGTCATTATTTTGGGGTCCATACTAACTTAGTGTGGGCACCCAGAGATGATCTAGACAGAATGAGCACGTTGTGCAAAGTAAAACTGCACCTGCTTAATGCCGCTCCCTACTGCACCAGTAATTACTGGCTATGGTATTAATACCAAAAAGTAAAAGAAGACACAAATGGTACTCAGTCCTGTTTTTTTGTGTGTCATGTTCCTTCATGTACTACGTGGAGGAAACTGTGCTAGGAAAATAATGTGGTAAGGAAAATACCATGTAAAAATAGTTGCAAAGACTATTGTTGTAGTTCTTCCTCCTGGCATGGTGAAAATGTTGGATACAGGCACAAAAAGCAAAATGATACAAAAAACAAGTGGATAATCTGTGTCTACAGTAATTCCCTTTGATGATTTATGTACTTGATTCTAACCTAGCCCTCACTATGTAGCCTGGTACTGCCTACGATTAGAAATCCCTAAGCTGTGGTCTACATAGCAATACTGTGTTTTTTAGTGGAATTTCCTGAGGTAACGGGATTTCATACCTGGGAAGAGGACAGTGTTAATAACGAAGCACTTGCTGATTCACGCTTTACAAGCAACAGCTTGAAGTATTGGCCTTTGAAAATGTAAACGTACATGGATTTGACTGGATGCCTATAGATGAATTTCTTATGAAAGCTGACCTTCTCTGCCCTGAACCTTGTCTTTCTTCCCACTGGCATTGGCCTAAATGTCCTTTAGGGATAGTTAACATTTCCTTTTGTGAAATTAGAAAATATTTCCTGATCAAATTTCCTGATTAAATGTGTGTAAGGAAAGAAATGCAAAATATAAGCACTATTTGGAGTCCCAATTTGGGTGCATACGGTTGTTTGCATTTCAAACAGGGTTAGAATGGCATTCGGAATGAGTAGAATTCCTTACTGTGCCAGGCCTTATAAGTAAGTAACATTAGGACAGCACAGAGCTCTGTGTAGGCATACTACTTGTCATAACACTGATAAACAACCAGTTCAACTCACTGTCGTGTCCTCTGCCCAGACATTTCATCTGTCAGGAGGAATATGAGATCAAATTCAGGTCTGGGCACCAAGGCTGAAGCATTGATGTAGGAACAGTGGCAAAGGTGCGAAACTGCACATTTAATCAAAAAGAGCTATTAGTGTTGCAGATTCATAACTGGACTTTTCTTGCCACATAAACTGAAAATGAAAAGTAAAACAGATGATATAAGAAAGCTGATTCAAAGCGCCTCTGCCACCATGAGCATGAGCACGAAGGGGAGACACAAAAGGAAAAAGAAGTTTGCTTGCAGTCAAACATATGAGCAAAAGTGCAATTGTCCATGTAACAGGGTCGATGGTCAAGGCGGTAACAAAACTGCCCCAGGGAGGAACAAACGTAAAGCATTTACTAATGATAACAAAGGATTTTTGAAAGGCAAGCCAGTGAACGAGTGATAGTGATATAGTGATGGGGGTGCAGTGGGTGTGGTTAAAACCCCACAGATAGATTACAACAAGTCAGAACACTTGCGCGCTCGACCTAAAAAGCAGCACCGCAAGTTTGGGAAATAAAAAACACAACAGAGACATGGAAGGCACAAAATGAGACATGCTGACAGACATCCCACAAATAACCTAGGTGCCAGGGGCATCACAAGGGCCCCTGCTGCCCTGTGGTAAGGGGAGCAGCTCGTCAGGGGGCTCAAAACATTCACAGGGCCCCATTTAAGCTGACACGTGCGCACACACACACAGACTCCTGTGCAACATTCGAAATAAATTATTGTGTGATTTGCACACTGTCATACCCACAACGGATAGACCTGCTCGTGTTCCCATATGATGCATGACTACTCACATACCTATGCGTATTGTATCTGGGTGATGTGTCTATGGGGTGTGGTGTGTTTGCTTACTTTAAATGTATGATATATTTGCTCACATGCCTCTGCGCAGCGTACCTGCTCTCATGTATCGCTGTGTGGTGTGTTTACCCACATGCACCTCTGTGATGTGCCTGCTCATAGAGCCCTCTCTGGTGTGGTGTGGATGCGCAACAGACCTGTGTTGTGCTTGTTCACGTACCCCTACATGTTGTGCTTGCTTACATACCCTTGTGAGGTACCTGCTGCCTGACAGGGAAGCCGCTGGCCTCCCCTTTAAGAGGCTGTATGCCAGCACATGTGCCCCGCAGAATGGAACGGACAGGAAGCGGAAGGGAGCGATTAAGCTCAATGGTTTCCCAGAGAATGTCATTGTGCAGCAGCCAAGAAGTCATAGAAGGCCCAGGGAGACAGGGGGGAGAGCACATCCCCGCTGGCATCTACCATGCTCCTGTGAGACCCATGGACTTAGATGGGGCAAATACTGTTGCCTGTGTGCCGCTCATACGCAGACTGCCTTATTTTGTATATCTAGGTATGTTAAAGATAATGCAGATAGCTAATGAGAGGCAACTGTTGTGATGTTAAATCATCACGGAAAGAACTGTCCTCTGCGTTCCTCGTAAGGAGAAGCAAGCATGTTAGCAAATATAAATAATACTAATAACATACATACCATCTTATATCTTGAGGAAAACACCAGTTGGCTAGACACAGAGGAGGTTTTGAGAGGACAATACAGGACATGGACATAAATCAAATGTCTGGTTTCAAAAAGGAAAAGAAATACCAGTTTTAGAAGTTTGTGGCCAGTTCCCTCGCGCCCGCTCATCAAAGGATCCCTTTGTTGAGCTCAGTTTATCTTTCCTGCACAGTGCTGAAACTGGAAAAATGAGTTAGAGCTATTAGTGTTGTAAATTTCTTACTAAACTTTTCTTGCCACACAAGGATATAAAAAAAGTAAAACAGTCAACATAGACGAGTCAATTCAAAATGCCATTGCAGCCATGAGCACGAAGGAGAGACACAAAAGGAAAAAGAAGTTTGCTTGCAGTCAAAGTTATTGACAAAAATGCAATTTATCCACATAACAAGGTCGGTCCCTAAGGCGGTAACAAAACTGACCCAGGAAGGGACAACAAAAAGCATTTACCCTTGATAACATAGGATTTTTGAAAGGCAAGCCCATGAACCAGTGATAGTGATGGGCGTGCGGTGGGTGGGGTTAAAAGCCCAGATACATACCAACAGTTGGGAAAAGCAGCACTTGCACACCATGCTCGACCTAAAAATGGCTGTTACCTACATCCACTACAGTAATCTCTTTAGAAATGCCATTATGTTATGTTAGATAAGTGGTGTTCACCGATTAAAGTCATAATTTCAGGATAAGCATTGACTGTTGAAATTAGTTCAATTTAGATTAATTGTATGGACATTTAATTTAAGTAGATTTCCTAAAAATCTAAGCACAATCTGAATTATTCTCAGAAAGATAAGAGGTAAACACCCTCTTTGAATCCAGCAGCCAAAACATGTGAGTCTGGTCTGTTTTTACTAGCCGAGCTATTACGTTAAGGAAAACTTTTTTTCAACATATTTATCACAAAAGAATAGCAGAAAATAGACACAGGATAACCCAGGGCCATCACTTTCATTACAAAGTGTGCATTTTATTCATTCCGATCCTGTTTCATTCCAACTCATGTTTTTGATCAGCAAAAGTGTGCTGTAAGCCTTTTATGGGTTTATGTTGGCTCCCTACTGTGTCTTTTCTGTGTGGTCCAATTACGACTTAATAACATCCTTTTTTAAAGAAAAAGAGCACACTGAAGGCTCATTACTAACTCTTACTTTGCCTCTGACAAGTAAAATCCATCATGACAAAGATTTTTGAACAGATCAATTCATTCAAAATATATTTTGCCAAGTTGGAATCATAACGACTGCCAAAACAGACTGTCGGAAAGGAAACATGACATTCTTTCCAGGATTTGGCACCATGGAGACTGCAAACAAAGTTCAATTTACATCATACAGCTTTTAGAATACATCATGTATGCTGATGCACTTGACTGTTTCAAATTGAAAGATCATGGAAAGACTCACAGAGGACAAGCAGAACAAGTATCCGGTCTTCGACCATCTTATTATAAAAAGCAGCAATCTCAGTGGTAGTTCTAAAGGACAGAATATCAATCACTGGGCAAGAACACTCGAACCAGCAGCCATCTTCCTTAACCAAACATCAAACACAAATCTAGCTTTAGGTGGACAAGGACATGTTTTACTGGTAAGGGTGTCTTCACTCGGTCTACTTCATTCACCAAACTGTGGCTATCGAGGTAGTTTCCAAGCGAACAGAGAAAGCGCCTTGTTACAAACCACAAAGAGACATCTTGAAGGGGCAATAGACAATCTCAACACCATCTTAATTTGTTATGACATCAAATCAAACTTGGCCAACTTCAGTGAACGGTTTTCTGTCACGGATTAGGCTATAATCCAAGATTAAAACCATTCATTTTCACATTTTAGGGTTTGCACCATCACTTGAGAAATCTAAAGGCTTGCACTGTTTCATGCATCTGTAATACTGTTAATATCATGTGGCAAAGAAGCCGCAAGCATGGATCGTATCAGATAAGCATCATTAGGACTTTCATCAGCACCACTTTCCACCACTTGACATACTTTAAAGGGGATGTCCACCACTCACACTGGCAATTTCATAGAGCAAGTGCTAACAACTACCCTGCTTTGCATAACAAGTGATATATTGCACAGGCAATATTAGTGAACAAGCATTAATCACAATGCGTACGTAACAGGGCCAGCATCAATAATATGGCTGGATTCACGAAATAAATACCATCTATAACATTACATTACATGAAACGATTACATTACATTACATGAAACTCACCTGACAACTTACAAAACAATCAAAAGCTTTAGGGGAGATTCAATTACATCACTATCCTCACAAATAATCCAAATCAAGTAAAACCTTCAAAAACAATTTGGACACCTTTTCGAAACATATGCTATTCTCATGGGCAGCTTCACAGACATAAGGTATTTATTCATAACTAGTGCTTTATGGTGGCAGGTGGTAATCTAATTGAAACAGCCCTTAGAAGCAAACACATCAACTGCATTATCAGCTTCACATATTTAGCAATAATTACAGGAAAAGCTTCAAAGAGCAAGCATTCATTACGTGGAATAGACATAAAACACATCCAATTACAAGTGGGCAGTGCCAGACAAGGAGCCCTTACACAGTAACTTCCTCAAGTCGCCCATTGATGACATGACCAGCTTTACAGAACAAAAACAAAAAAGCCCATCTTCATGGAACACACATCAGTCTCATGCTTGACCAAAAGTGACAATCAATCCTATGCCCAGCGCCACAACATAAAAGTCAAGAACAGTTCAGAGATCAATGACACCAGGTATTAGCAGACATGCAGCTATCACATGGTACTAGATTTCTCAAGGAAGACATCCATGATTATTCTTTTTGAAGGTATTGTCACTCGTGACAGAGCAAGCTTAATGAGATAGGCTTCAGTAGTATAATCAGTATTGATTGGCCTGATAATGCACAGTTATGTTAATCGAAAGTATGAGTACTAAATCTGGTGTTTGGGAAATTAAGTTTAAATAACAGAGACACCTGCATTTTAGGGCTAGACATAGGGTTCATTCTTTACATCTTTCTTAGAGGTTACGAAGTAAAGGCGACCCCTCGCAGTAGCACTGGATGCAGAAAATCTGTCCTCAGGAAATTAATGCCAAAAATCCCAAGAAGGAAAACTCCCACAGATCAAAAAAGCCCCAAACCACAATTGCATGTCGGTTCTTGTAAGGGTGAATCTTTGGAACTGACGACCACAACTGCAGTTTCAGGAGTGGCACGGAAGTGGGACTGCCAAGAGGGATGAAGAAGGGGAGTAGAACTTGAGTTGAATAAGAAATGGCAGGGCTGGGCCATAGTTGGAGCTGGCAGGACTGGCAAAGAAATGGAGCACGTGGGAGTTCAGCAGAACTTGCACTTGTGGCACAGGGAAAAAAACGGAGATGGCAGAACAGGGTTAGAAGTGGTGCTTGCAAAAGGGCAGTAGATGTGGACACCTGACATTACATATATATGGGCCTTAGTGTGTTCATTTTATGAAATTCTAACTGGGTTGATCATTTCAGGGATGCATAGGCCCATATTTATACTTTTTCACGCAAAACTGCACTAACGCAGTTTTGTGTGAAAAACTTTACCGCCAGCAAGCGCCATTCCAGGACCCTGGCCGGGCATCCTAGTTATCGAATTGTGCAATCCGGTGCAATGGGAGGGCTAATGTCAAGAAAAATTATGTTAGCCGGGTGGAGGTAGCTGTATGGGAGAAGGGGGTTTTGCATCAAAAAATTACATTAGGCTGGTTAGAGTAAAAAATGATGACTCTAACCGTCCCAGCCTCAGTTCCTGATGCAAAACCTACCATACCACATGACTCCTGTCTTATAAAAGACAGAAGCCATGCTGCCCACCCCAATGGCCATCACAGGGGACAAGGGTCCCCTGGGCATGGCCATTGCACCCAGTGCCATGTAGGGGGGCCCTTTTCATGGCCCCCAATGGCATTAAAAACAAGCATTTGCAATGCAACGGGTCTCGCGTTTGCTCATGTTAGAGCTGATAGCGTTGTAAACTCCTAACCCGACTTTTCACCTATCGGCAAAAGTGCATTTATGTACATAACCCGAAAAAGTGCAATTAACTGTGTAAAGTGCTCGACTTCTGCCAAGCGAAATCGCGCTAGGGAAATAGAGAAAAAGTAGTCCACGAGCCGGACAGAAAACAGCGAGCCTCGCATGTTTTCTGTACTTGATCGATGTGCTCGAGGAGGGCTAGCCACCGGAAAAGGCATGACATTTGCATGCCTTCGACTAATGAAAGCAAGCAGATTTAAATAGGCAAGCCCACGAACCAATGAAAAACACTGACGTGACTTCGACAGGGCTCCGAGCCCTTTTCTAATACCTAAAGCGTCTCGCTGCGATACGCATGCGTGAGCGCATGCAACGCCGGCTCAACCCTAAAAAGAATGCAAATTACTTACCTCTACTTACCTCTACTTACTTTGGATGGGGTCCCCCATCCTCTGCTGTCCCTCTGGTTTAGGTGGGGGGCGGGGGGGGGTCCCTGGGACCTGGAGACGACACCTATGGACTTATTCCATCGTGTTCCACCATGGAAATGGGCCCACAGGTCCCCTAACATCTGCCCTGACCCAGCCGTTAAATAATGGCGCTAAGCAAGCTTAGCGCCATTATTTAAGCCCGCCTCCCTCCCGTGCACCATTTGTGCATGGGAAGCACCTGGGCCTTAGAGTCATTTTTTGCCTGGGAATGCCTACCTTGCATCTCATTGACACAATGTTCTTACCCGCTAGCAAAAAATGACTTTAACTCCATAACTTTGGCGCTAGATGGATCTAGTCCCAAAATATAAATATGGAGTTAGGTTTGCATGGAATTAGCATTTAAAAAAACGCTAATTCAGCGCACAGCTAGTATACATGTAGGGCAGAATACCTAGATTAAAGAGCCCTGCTGAAATTTGGAGAATTTTTAAGGATAATTTGACAAAAACTACTGATGCTTTGAGAAAGAATCGTGAATGCACAGAGAAACGAGTAACTATGTTAGAAGCTTAATGCGTGTTTAAGAAAGTGTTGCACTTGTTTTGAAAAAGCTTAGTTCACATTTTGCATGAGCACCGTGCAAATGTTAGAAATAGTATGATGTATTTTTGATTAAGAATTGATGCACATTTTGGGGCAATCTCATGCTAATATTTGAACATGTTCATGAAGATTGTGGGTTCAGGTTAAGGCTGATAACGAGGATGATTTCATTGCATACATGGAGACATATTGTTATTTGCCCAGAGACCATTTTTAATAATTCATTCAGTTGAAATCTTTATAGAATGTGTATACATTCTATAGAGGTGAAGCTTTAATGCCTACATTTCTTTGTTGTTGCTTTAGTGAAATGTGTACCATTAGCAGGAAACATGTGCAAGCTTCCAGCATGGGCATCAATTTGACTGAGTCCCCAAGTCCCAGTTTTAGGTTGATGCCTCGCAGTGGTTCACTAATGACATCTTGGGGACACCTCGAAAGCATTCCACCCATTTCTTACCATTGACTTTGTGGTTTGTAACTCACATTTGTTTGCTGTCTATTTGTTGGCTCTGTTTTTAAGACTATCAAGCTTGGGTTCATCCATTCCCTTGCCCAAACCCTATTTACTGTATTTTCCCCCAGTACTGGATTTCAGTGAGCAGACCTTTAAATCATGTTCTCATCGTGTCACATTTGCTGTGCATTCAAAGACAGAGGTCAGTTGTCAGGCTCTGTCTTCCAGGTAGCTTGGTGTTTAAATTTCTTTCTCAGACTTCAAAGCTAGATGATTTACATGACAATAATTCTGGCTACTGGGGGTGTGCTTGAGGATGGCTTTACGATGTTATTTGTTTTGTAGCACACAACAAAATAATTGAGTGTGTATTAAGTGTGCAGATATTTCAGTAAATATCATAATTAGAAAACCACAAATGAAGTACAGTTTTTGGTAATTATGAAGGGTGGTGGGGACAAACGTTTTAATACAGTCAAAACAAATCAATAAACTAGGTATTGACACTTCCACACATTATCATTTGTGCACAGTATACTTTTATAAGTAAAACTGTATGTCAGTGCAAATAAAATGGCCATTTTGATTGAAGATGTGTTGTCTGTAATAGCAGCGTGTTGCCACACTCCGCATATTCGACTCTATGCTACTCCACTCTTCTCTGCACCACACCACAGTACATCACTCCACTCCACACTGCATCACTGCACTGTAATCTGCTCCACTCTACACCACTTCATCTATGGCTTTCTACTGTCCATCATTCTACTTTATGCCAGTGTCCTCTACCCCACACAAATCTAATATGCACCACTGCACTCTTTGCCACTGCACTCTACACAGCTCCATTCTGCACCACTCCTCTTTATGTCACTCTACTATGCAACGCTGCATTCATTGCCAATGCACTCTAATCTACTCTGCATTCTACACCACCATCCTCTACTGTACACCACTCCACTCTACTCTGAAACAATCTACTCTATGCCACTGCACTCAGTGCCACTGCACATGGTGCCATTGCACGCAGTGCTACTCCACTCAGCACCACTCCACTCTACTCTGTGCCACTTCAGTCTACATCACTGTCCTTTATGCCAATGCACTCCATACCACTTTACTCAAACCCAATGCACTCTACCTACTAGACTCTATGCCAGTATACTCTGCACCACTGCCCTCTAAGCCACTATACTCTACTCTGCAATACTTTATTTCACTGCACTCTATGCCATTTTACTCTACATCACTGTACTCTATCCCACTCTATTTTACTCTGCAACACTGTACTCTACGCTACTTCTCTCTATGCTACTCTACTCTGCACCACTCTACACCACTGTACTCCATGCCAATGCAGTCTACAGCACTCTAGTATACACCATGGCACTCTATGGCAGTCTACTCTGCACTCTGCCACTGAACTCAACACCATTGCACTCTACAATGTGGCACTCTATACCACTCTACTGTACTAAGCACCACTGTTCAGTATGCCACTGCTCTGTGCCACTCTACTCTGTGCCACTGCACAGTACCCCACTGCACTCTAGGACACTGTACTCTGCAAGACTGCACTCTAGGACACTGAGCTCAATAAACCACTGAATTCAATACCACTCTGCTCTGCCCCATTACACTCTAAGACACTGCATGCTACATCATGCCACACCATTGCACTTTATGTCACTGCACTCTATGTCACTTTACTCTGCACCACTGTACTCTACACCACTTTTTTTCTGCACCACTGTGCTCTGTGCCACTCTATTCTGTGCCATCCTACTCTATGTCACTACACTATACACCCCTGCACTCTACTCTGCAAGATTGCACTCTTAACCACTGACCCCAGCACCACTCTACTCTGTGCCAATCTACACAATTGCACTCATGGTCACTGCATTCTATGCCACTCTATTCTACTCTGCACCACTGTCCTCTACGCTACCTCTCTGCACCACTCTACTCTGCACCACTCTACTATATGCCACTGCCCTTTAACCTGCACCACTCAGCTCTACTCCACTCTACTGCAGTTGATGCCAATGCACCCTATGCCAGTACACACTGCATCACTCCACGCCACTCTAATCTATTCTGCACCACTGCACTTCATGCCACAAAAACCCTCACCACTCTACACTATGCCACTGCACTAATGTCTCTCTACTCTACACCTCTGCACTGTACCACACCACTTTACCTTGAATCACTTCACTGTATGCCACTTCGCTCTACTCCAAAACATTTTACTATGCGCCACTGCAATCTACTCTGCACCACTCTGTTCTATGCCACTGTAGTCTACACTAATCTACACCAATGCACTCTACTCCACTTCACTCACAATCAATGCATTCTATGCCACCGCCAATCTACTCTTCACCACTGTACTTTGCACCACTTGACTGAAGGCCACTCTACAACACTACACTCTATGATGCTCTACTTCATTAAACTCTACTCCACTCTATGATACTCCATGGTGTTCCACTCTACAGCACTACTCCACTCTACAATGCTCTACGCAGCACCCTCTATGCCACTCCATGCCAATTCACTCCACTCTATTCTATGACACACTTCTCCTATATACTGCATCCCACTCCACTCTAAGACACTATGGCCCAATTTATGACATTGGCAGTATAAACCGCCTACTGCCGCTTTGACGGCTGCCAAAAGATCGTCACCGGGCTACCATCCGTCCACCAGATTATGACCACAGCCGGACTTCCGCCACAAGAAGGGCTGAAATCCGGCCGTGGCCATACTGGCAGATGGTAGTTAGGTGGCGCTGCTACCACCAGCACTGCCATGCCTGTAGACTGCCGTCAGCCATATCATGACATATGATATGGCCTGGTGGTGTTCTGCTGGCGGGTGCTGATGGGGGTAGCAGCGCCCCATCCCGTTCCCTGATGGAAGACCAGCTGGATGAAGGTAAGTTGGGCTTCCAAAAGGGGAAGGGGGTGTTGTGTGTGTGACAGGGGGTTGTGTGCATGAATGTGTGAGTGTGTGTTTGCGTGGGTGTTTGCATGTGTCTGAATGCATGTAAGAATGGAATTGTGAATGCATGTCTGCATGTCAGGGTGAATGTGTGCACGGATGTGTGCGAGCATGACTGGATGTATGTGTGTATGCCAGTGTGAGTGAGTGGGTGTATGTGTGGTGCATGTCTGCGGGTGTGTGTGTGTTATGGGGGTGGGGGATCGGAAGGGGGAGCGTGGTTGAAGGGGGGTGGAGGGCATCTGGGGAATGTTTGGGGGGTGGGTGAGCCTCCTACCAGTAACAGGGAAGGAATTCCCTGTCACTGGTAGGGCCTACTGCCATGGTTTTCGTGGTGTTGCTAACACCATGAAAACCATGGTGGTAGGCTGGCTCAAAATGCCATGGTGGTACTATTGCAGCCGCCTGGCTGGAGATTGATATCTCTGGCCTGGCGGCTGCTACTGCCGTAGCAGTATGAATGGTAAATTGGCGGGTTGGCTGCAGCAAACCCACCAATGTCATAATGTGGCGGTATGTACTACCAGCATGTTGGCGGTACTACCGCCATCTTAACACCTACAGCCGGGGTCAGAATGACCTCCTAGGTCACTCCACGTCACTCGACTCCACAATACTCTACTCCACTCAATGCCATTCCACTCTCCTACACTACTTCACTCTATGCCACTTCCCTCTACAAAAATCTATTCCGCTCCATGCTACTCTACTCTACAACACTCTATTCCACTCTACACAATACCCTATATGCCACTCCACTCTGCTCTACACCACTTGACAACACTCTATGCTACTCCACTCTACAACACTCCATACCACTCTAAACCACTGAAATCTACTCTCCACTCTATGCCATTCCACTTTACAACACTCATCTTCCGCTACAACACTCCATGCCACTCCATCACACTCCACACCACTCAACTCTACTCTACATCACTCTATACCACTCCATAACACTCAACTCTACTCCACTTTACGACATTCTATGCCCCTCTTCTTTACCCCAATAACTTTTAGATATGCTGAACAGCAGCCACACTGGTGTACTACATGGCTAAAACATCCTGGCAAAGCCAATAGTTCTGGCATAGGACACTCCTAGGCTGTGCCAATGCTTGTTAAAATGATTCCTCTACAATATTATTGCTTGCCCTGAGAAGCAGCTGCTTCAGATTAGAAGGCAATTTGTCACAGTGAGGTAAAAGTCTGCGATAATTAAACCCCATGTCAAATGATGCCAAGTCTGCAAAATGTTGATGTAGTAGGTATGAACATTTGTATGTAAAGATTAGATCTGAAACATGCATGAACCATCCTTGGCTTAAATTAATTATCTGTTACAGAGACAAAGATGTTGCAGCTATGTTAGCTTCTTGGAGCAAGTGCTAAGTATTAAGGTGACTTTGTGGTGACTATTGGCTTTGCCACTTATGGAGTCACTGATAAAGAGCAACCTTCAACCTGGGAGGAAAGCATCATTCTGACCTAGTGCCGGCCTGATTTCTCTCTGCTGCAAATGTGGAACCAAAATGATCCTGCTGGATAGAGGGGAAGGATTGGTCAGGGTTAGAGAAAAAGGCAAGGCCTGCAATATGATACTAGTGCACCTTTGTGCACCAACTGTCCCCATTTACCTTAAGGTCATGCTAAATCAGTCATAACAGGCTGCAGGCATAAAGGTTACCACCATCCCATGGCTCATATCAAACCTGGAAAGTCACACCTACTTAGTTAAGCTTTCATTCTTCTCCTCAAACACTTGAGGAGTGCTGCAAAGTTCATTCCTCTCACCTTCCCAGTTCAGTGCACACCTGTCTCTCTCACCCACATATAAGGGGTGTGTGAGGTTAACTTATACATGTTTGGAGATGGCACCCAGATCCATCTAAAAAAACAAAAATAATGGGCCATGGCGGTAGCAATTTGTTGCTCATCAAACATTTTGACTTGGATGCTTGAGAATTAACCATGCCTTAAAGGGTTCACAAATCAGATCATAATGCTGGTCTGAGCAGCCCCAACATCTACTCAATCAGAAAAGGCTGCATGACAGACACTTTTGCTAATTCACAGAGCTTATCACACCACCAGCCAAAAAGACACCTAAGGATGCTGGCCTACAATTTTATTGTCTTTCACAACACCAACAGCAGAAAGGTTAGAGTAGATTGCTCCATAGGAAACACTCTCTCTCTGCCCTGGGAACTCCTCCTCTCACAATCTCAAGTATTAAGAAAGTGTCCTGTGATTCCACCAGGATCTGAATACATAGGCCTCAGGAGGGCAGAAGGATGTGGCAGAACACCAGAACAGTACTGTAAGAAACTGAGTTATTAGTAGAGAGGGGTGATAGGTTCACTCAAGTAATAAAAATAATCCTTGACAGGGTAAAAAGAGAAAAGTCAGTAAATAAACTTGTGCTTAAACCTCTAGTAGTTTGGCACAAAAGCAGTCTGGCTTAAATTAGCAGCAATGTGTAAAGTATTTATGCAGTATTCAAATAGTAATAGAGTGAAAACACAACACAAGGAAACCCCCAAACCAATTTAGAAAAACAAAGTAATTTTTAATAAATAAAATGATACCAAAAAACAAAACTCCAATAAATAGAATTGGAGATGTGAATTTTTTAAGTTTTCAGTGGAAATATCACCAAATTGCACAAAAGGGCCAATCACGTTTACCTGGTTGTGCTGGACAGGGTCAAAGTCTGACTGAGATGAAGTGCAGGTTAGGTAAGGGGACCAGGTTTGTCCAATGGAACGTACCTTCTAACTTAGTCCAGATTCACATTAGAAGCACTCATCAACCAGGTCTTCAGCAGTTAGGCTTAAAGCTGGATCAGGAAAGAGGCTTATTGATGGTGAGTTGCTGAAGACTCTTGCCTCAGCCAGAACCTCACGTTGGTGTTGAGGTCGTCTTCAGCACAAAGAGCTTCCGGACAATCAGAACTACGTATTGGCAGGAAATGTGGGTCCGTCATTGTCAACAGGAGGTCGGCCAAATTACCCTTAAAGTCACTTCTGGGGTCCTGGATTCAAGACAAACAGGCCCAGTCTACGTTCAGGCTCCAGACAGCATGGAAGTCCTTCTTCTGAGTCTCCACAAGTCCAGGACTGTTCTTCTGAGAGTGTCACATTTATACCCATTACCAATCCACTGTGTGGAGGTCACCACCTTTGTCCAACCCTGAACTAGTTCTCAACAGCTCTTCTCTTTTACCTGGATGTGGCTCCAATCCGTCTAGGTGTGAGCTATATTTGCCAGCTATAGGGCAGTCATCCTTGTAGTCAGAAAGGGGCTGGATATAGACCACATACAACCCTTTAAACCTCAAGAAGGGCTGGGTACAACGCATCCTGGCCACCCTGCTCAGGAGAGCAAATCCCTCCCCACACTCAAGGCCCTTTTGTCCCTTGTCTGAAAGCAATACACATCACCCCACAGAAAAGCCATTAACAGTTGTGTAGGCTGGGATAGAAAGGCCTGTTTGGTTTAGACAGAAAAATGCCAACTTTCTAAACAAGGCATTTTGAGAATAGCAATTTAAAATCCATCTTTACCAATACAGAGTATTTTAATTTATAAATTCAATGAGTGGAAGAAGTATTTCTCTAGCTCTTCCCAAACAGAAGTTATCACTTATTAAATGTAATAAGGTAACCTAGTGTTAATCGATGAAAGTGCAGTGAAAAAATTACTTAAGAGTTTTATCACTGCAAGGACATGTAATACTAAAGTACGCAGGTCCTACTTTTTAAATACCTTGCACTTTGCTCTATCACCCTTCAGGGCCTATCCTAGAGGTGACTTATACTGTAAGTATTAAAAAGGAAGGATTGGGCCTGGCAAAAGGTTTACTTTGCCAGTTCGAAATGACAGTTAACAACTGCACCACAAGCTCAAGGGCAGGCCTGAGACATGTTTTACACTGCTACTTTTGTGGGTGTCACAATGAGTGCCGCATCCCACTGGTAGTTATTAACATATAGGCCTTGTGTACACATAGTATCATTTTCATGGGATTTTTAAGTACATTGAATGCACCAATTAGGTGAATACCAATTTTACCATGTTTGCAAGGGAGTGCACAAGCACTCTAGTACTGGTTAGCAGGGATAAAGTGGGCAGAGTCCTAATACCAACACAAATGGGTTCAGTAAAAACAGGATAGTGAAGGCAAAAATATGGGGGAATACTAAGCAAAAGGCGGTCTTTCCCAACAAGTAGGCATGCATATGCAGCTCCATACCAGAGCAAGACACTGAATTTCAAGTGTTTCCGTTCCTACTCATCTTCCTTTCATTTGTGCTCATAAGCAACTGTGAAGAAGCATTATCATATACGTCTTAGATTTCACACTTTGCGGAATCAGAATTCCTTCCTAATACAAATATAAAGTGTCTTGATTTAGAAATCTTCACCGTAGTCACACAGGGATAGACCTCTACCTACCTAATGATTTCCGCAAACATTGCTAACGTGTTCTCTCCTTCACTGCACCCCACCTCTCACCCAGTGACTGCATGGATTTATATAAACGAACCTTTCTCATTTATTTATTTTCTTGAGTTAGGGCGTTGTTCTGTTCTCCCTGGGTCGGTATAGGTAATCTTGAATAATATTGGCATGACTGTAGGAACGAAGAACCCGGCCCTTTATGTCTGACCACATCACAGCGCGCTGCACGCCACCTTTCCAGCCATGGCTTTCGAATATCCAGCTCTCAAAGTAACCTTCTGTGAACACTCTTTCCGAACTGTTCAAAGCACCTCTCATTCTGATAAAGGCACATTGAAATACTACCTGCAGCATGGTCAGGGGAAAACTGAGCAGCCAATTTAATGCCAGTGCTTGCAAGGAAGGGAAAATGAAATCACCTTGTTCTAAATGAAATTCTGTACTCAGGGACAGGGTTCAAATACAGCTCGCCTGACCATGTTGTGAACTTGTGACCTGGTACTTATGGATGTCCCCAGATCAGGGATAAAAGATGATGCCTGTTCGGAGAGAGGGGGCGTGGATGGGCGCAATAACAGGTAGCAAATTTTGATGACTAATTTTTAGCCTCTGTCAAAGACTAGTGTGAAGTTTGAGAGCAGATGGCTGGGACGACGTTGCGGTATTTTAGAGGACATGATTGGCACTGAATGTGGACTGTCGCTCATAGGTGCTACTAGGTGGGATGCGGGGCTGAAGCACCCCCAAAATAATCATGCTATAGGTCATAAGGTGAATGAGCTATAAAGATGTTTTAACATTTTGTGTTTATCTTGTCACATTTGCTGTGTGTTCAAAGACAAAGACCGTATGTCAGGCTGTTTGTCTAGTGACAAACTTGTTGCTTACACATTTTAATATACAGATTGTTTTTTACTGTCCTTTATCTAACCCAAAGTGAAATGTTTTGTAAAAGTGACAAGTAACATATTGCTGGGGTACACAGAATGAAAGGAAAGGATAGAATAGAATGTCAGGTTTTTTTTCTAACACAGAATAAAATGTAAAATAACGATACACATTTCAAACTATATCAGCAAATAGGAAAGCACACATCAAGCCCTTTTTTTAAAATTCAAAAGTGTTATGGAAACATACATTTTAATAAGATTGATACAATCAAGGCACTTTACTTGATGCACAAATGATAACTATTTAAGATTATCGGTTGTGTGCTATAAAGCTATATAGTTTTATCAGTAAAACTGCATGTCTATGCAATTTTAGTGGCCACAAGCATTAGTTTACCACGTTATGTACGCTATCATTTTTGTGGCACGGCACAGTTTCCATATTGCTGCTTTTGTTGGACGGATAATAGAACCATAAACCTTCCATTACCTATACTTCATTGACCCACGTTTCGTGCAGAATTAGCAGCCAACAGTCAACAAAATGAGCGAGACCATACAGTTCACTTTGTTAGGTACAAGCAGTTATTATACTCTTGTTGCAATCAAGGCCGTAACATAATGATTTCATTTCCTAGGTCCACCTGCAGGCATACGCATGGAAGCAGTAGATCTTTTCAGTTTACTGGGAGGAAAAAGAGTTAGCGTCAAATCTACAATTTACAATTCCGTGGAGCTCATTTGGCTACACAAAGAGGACCAGGAATCAATATTGAAATTTAGTTAATTTATTACAAATTAATAATCACTCCAATGTATGAGCATATAAAAAATCAGATTATAAAGGTACAAAATCAGAATTGGTAAGCTGAAACGTTGAAACACGTTCAGTCTCCTCAACATCAGGCATATCAAAATTACAGAATTAGTAATCACTTCATTGTATGAGCATATCAAAATCAGATTATGAGGGTAAAAAATCAGATTTGGTAAAATGAAACAAGTTCAGTCTCCTCAACATATTCAAATTATAGTCACAGCAATGCAAAAACTCAGAAATAAAAATGTACATTCTAAAAAATAATTCAGATTCTTTCTATTCAGCAGGAACAAAAATCGGGACATCTAGATAGGCTCTAGAATAAAAAGGATAAGGTTTATGGGTCTTGGGACAGAGCAAGGTAGTTGTCAGCATCGCAAGGACTTCATTAGAAGTCTTCAGCAATAAAGAATCCAGTGTTATCATGAAGCTAAACATTGTAAGGACAAAGGAGTCTAAGAGGTCTGTACCTCTTGGAGTCTAAAAGAATCTGTTTTAATTCTACCAATGTGAACACTAACTTAAAGTGGAAAGTTCCAGGAGCATCTTTATCTTTGGAACACGTCATTAAAAACCCAGTTATTTCTCTTTCTCAAAAGGTGCACTCGCAACAATGGAGCGATTCTCCCATCCAATGGAACACCAACAACCATGTTAGCCTTGATTTTCTTCGCCCAAGATAGGAAAAGAATAGGATGATTTCTATGCTTGCTAAATCGTCCAGTCAGAGCCAAGATCTTTCTTCTCAGGCCTTTCTATCGCTAATGACCAATACTCCTTTCACTAGCTAAGAAACCAAGAATGTGCACCGGCAAAGAAAAACATGTAAAGGAAAAAGAATGCATTTCACAGGTTAAATGAAGGCCTGCTCATGCTAACTTAGCAAGCCACGTTTAGTATGTGCTTTTAACCACTCACGCATAATATCAGAATAAATGGTACACATGAACAATAAAACTACAAATGCATGTGCAATTTGCTTTCAATAAATGCAGTATTTCAAAATACAAGTGTAAATATGACAATGGCAATATGGCAATATGTTAAACTAAACATAAGAACTCACATGTATAAATGAAAACACTAGTTTCTACACCGAACTTTCAGTAATATAGTTGATGCCTAACTTTACATGAATAAAGTTAAGGAGGCACACAGAGTATATTATATTGATTACATTCTCCTGTTACTTCTGTAATGTGTAGGGGTGCAGCCAGAAATATGCTACTCCAATCTCCCACCCTTTGATAACAAATCAAGATAAGACTCTTATCAGATGAGCCAATCAAAACATCATAGGTTTCATGTAATTTTGTCTAGCCTCCTCTGGATGTTTCATCTCATCTTATCTACACTGACACTTCTCCAGTTCAATTTCTTCTCCCTTCCTCTTCACACCTTTCTTTGCTTTTTCCCTCTTATACATCTTAAGGATAAAAACCAAAGATTTCACACAAATGGTGATAATCACAACTGGTCCCAAAACAGAACGTACTATTTTACTTCCTAAATTTCTAAACTATTTGCCAACTGCATTAATTCCATTTCCAATTGCTTCCCAAGCACCTGTCAATTCCAGCTCCTCCAAATCTTCTTTCAGCCCTAAAATGTTCCCAATACATGCCTTCAAATCCTTCATTTTGTCAGCTATGTAGGTGGAACACTGTTGAACGGTTATCCTACAGACTTCGCTCTCCTTGGCGAGCAGAATGTCTATAGCAAGACGATTCTAAAAAAACATAGATCTTATGGCTACCATTTCATTAAATACAAACAACGAGCTCCTGCTGTACTAGTGGACAGTTTATCAGCCATAGTAGACAGCTTACTGATCTTCAGTCATTCAAAATCACTCCTAGTGATGGAGTGTTGCACCAAAGATGTCTCCTACTAACTCTCCAGCACTAACACCTCATTTAGGCCTCAAACTAATTTCCCATAATGGATAATTAAAATGCTCCACATTATATATCTTTGGAGAGACAACAGCTAGATAACATATGCAATACCATCCCTTAGGCTAGTGGTTCCCAACCTGTGGTCCGGGGACCCCTGGTGGTCCATTATGCCTCCTCAGGGGGTCCACAACCAGTTAGATAATTAATGTTAACAGATTCATAACGTGCATATAATTCAAGTGGCTAAATGTACAATTAACAATTGTAAAACATACTGTAAATGTCAAGGAATTTGAAATTGGAGACTAACAATTAGATTAGTATCCTCAAATTGATTTGTGGGAGCAGTGCTAGTGCATCAAACAGAATATAGTATGATTGATGTGTGGCTTTAATTGAATTTAGAAAAGCTCCAACCTTCCTGGTAAAATTATTATTATTTTTTTTTTTATTTGTTTGCAAATTAAGTAAAATGTGTTATCATTTGTGTATCTCTTGGATGAATGCTTGTTTCTGTATTTTTCTCTGTATTGTTTTGCGGTTCAAATCATTGACAATGTTTAGGCCGGAGTCCCAAGCTTCCAGTAACGACTCAGTTGGAGGGGTACCCAGATTCCAGTAGTGACTCAGTGGGGGTACCAGGGTTGCAGTAATGATAAAGAGGAGTCCACAGAAGTCAAAATGTTGAGAACCACTGCCTTAGGCAATTTAAAGTAAGAATGTTCTCCTCAAATAAAATAAACTCCAGGTATGACAGGATCTTCTCCATCCAAGGACAACCTCCAATTTCCTCTTACTTCAAATGTGTGATCACATTTACCCCTACCCACATATACAGTGTCAACTGTGGATTTCTCTTTAACTATACACACCTTCCCCTTATGTTTCCAGTGCAATGTAAAAGCAGCTAGGTTTCCAGCAACGTAATGCTCAGTTTCCTCCTTAGCCCATCTATGCTGGCTCTTAAGGTCTTTCTCTGCCTTCCATGCAGACTCTAAGACCCCTATTTATACTTTTTTAGACCCGCATTTGCATCCCGTTTTGATGCAAATGCGGCGCAAACTTACAAAATATAATTGTATTTTGTACGTTTGTGCCGCTTTTGCGTCAAACAATGACGCAAATGCGGCACTAAAAAAGTATAAATACAGGCCTAAATCCCTTCGCAAATGCGGCACTAAAAAAGTATAGTACAGGCCTAAATCCTTTCTCATATCTTCAACTAAGTTCAAAAGATTCTTCTCAACATCTGTCAGGATGCAAGTCAATTTGTTTAGATGCGCATAGACAATATGTAATGTTGTGATGGGTCTAAAGAACCTCACAACTATCCCTATTTCTTTTGGAGCAGGTCCGCTGTTCAAATGCTCCAGTTTGGGAATCTCAAAAAGAATTAAAACATATTTAAAAAAATAATATTGAAAATGTCCTGGCCCATAAAGCAAACTTAACAAAAGACTACCTTTAACTCCATAATTCAAGGGAATATGGTGATATGCGATACTTTCTACAGCTGATGTTGGTAATTGTGTACAAACATAGCAATCCCTTGCCTCCACAGTGTTGATGTATTCATAAAGCAATTTAAAATAAGCATTTAAAGAAAAATATCCTCTAGATGTGTCTACATGTAACAGCTTTTCACTAAGAGAATAATTCCTGTTATTACCAATGGGATGTGAAGGTGTGGGGTCAACTTTGGATTTGTTTTCCACTGCACTAGCTGTAGGTGAACTAGCCCTATCAATAAAATGATTAATATCACAACTGCAACTACTAATGTGCCTACCACTATTTTTCTAGTTCTATTTGTGTTATTAGTTTCCATGACTCCTCTACAACTAGATCGTTGGGTGGAATATAGCAGCAGCAGAGTATTCTCTGTCGAGTTCCACCTGTGCAAAATGGCAAAATGAAGTCCAATAAATGTGATGATTTTTATTTACAGATCTTCATAAGATGTCCTTAGCCCTACTCTGCATTCTTCTAAATGACAACCTTACGCTCCCTCAGCTTTGCCTAGGGCCTCAGTACTCTTCTTAATTCCCTATCAAAGTTCCTTTTAAGCTGGTAATATGTGCACAGCTCAGAAATCACAACAATAACTAATCGAGTCTATGCATTCAGTGGCAAAGTAATTTTATATCACAGTCTGGCCACAAAGTTCAGTTCAAGGAGGCTCAATTTTATTTGTACGGTTGTTTTCAATATCTAAAAATTCACTCTCTCTGGCATCAGTAGCAAAGTATGTCCCTTCAGGTGAGGAGTACCTGTGACAGGGTACCCCTACTCTTTTTGACCTCCTTAGTGCAGGTCCTTCATCCTCATTGCCACTCAAGCCAGAATCCTCAGAATCCTCTGGAATAATTTGAGATAGTCATCCTTCAAGCAGACTCAGTCTTTCTCTATCCTGCTTTCTTGGCCAGCAGTCTCCAGGTCTCACTTGTATTCTCACAGCACTTGGCCCTTTGTCAGGGTCTGTTTCTGACTCATCCACCAACATAGGATGAGGCTGTCTTGTCTCAGTTTCAGCTGTTGGCTCTTTGAGACCCCACCCTCAGACCAAACATGTGTGGTTTCAAGCTCTGGTAGGTCCCCAACAGCTTGTGTGGCCTGCTCCCTCTGTCTCTCGGGCACCACAGTACTTCTGGGAAGGATGCTGTCACATTACCAAGGGGACACTCCGCTCTGTGAGTATGGGAGGCATGGATCTAGTTGGGAAGACCTCTGCATTTAACTGCTGTAGTCTTCAAAAGATAACTTGGAAAGGTCCACATCAACAAGGTTCCAAGCAGGACTTTCTTGCTTGTTCTTTCACCAGGACCCAGTTGCCAGGACTGAGGTGATTGCACTGTTCTTGATATGGCGGGGCTGTGGCTGCTCAGACCTAGTGAGACAGAGAACGCACCACATCAGCCAATAATCAAGAATCATATCATCTCTAATGTTCACAAGTGCATTCACAAACATAGCTGGCAGTCCTATTGCTCTGCCCATGATTGTCTCATGGAGGGCAGTCCTGTCCTCCTATCTGGAATACTGTGAAGACTCATCAACACAAGGGGGAAAGTATCATGGCCATTTCAAAGATGTTAAAACGCATACTTTAGCCAGTCTGCCAAAACAAATGAACCATGGCATCACAGCCTACAAGGGCAGAACTGTGAAAATGTCTAGCCATAGGAGGCAACAGACTATCTAGCATCACAGGTCTTCCCATCTGCTGAAACCCAAATGTTCCAGTGCAATGTAAAAGCAGCTAGGTTTCCAGCAACGTAATGCTCAGTTTCCTCCTTAGCCCATCTATGCTGGCTCTTAAGGTCTTTCTCTGCCTTCCATGCAGACTCTAAGACCCCTATTTATACTTTTTTAGACCCGCATTTGCATCCCGTTTTGATGCAAATGCGGCGCAAACTTACAAAATATAATTGTATTTTGTACGTTTGTGCCGCTTTTGCGTCAAACAATGACGCAAATGCGGCACTAAAAAAGTATAAATACAGGCCTAAATCCCTTCGCAAATGCGGCACTAAAAAAGTATAGTACAGGCCTAAATCCTTTCTCATATCTTCAACTAAGTTCAAAAGATTCTTCTCAACATCTGTCAGGATGCAAGTCAATTTGTTTAGATGCGCATAGACAATATGTAATGTTGTGATGGGTCTAAAGAACCTCACAACTATCCCTATTTCTTTTGGAGCAGGTCCGCTGTTCAAATGCTCCAGTTTGGGAATCTCAAAAAGAATTAAAACATATTTAAAAAAATAATATTGAAAATGTCCTGGCCCATAAAGCAAACTTAACAAAAGACTACCTTTAACTCCATAATTCAAGGGAATATGGTGATATGCGATACTTTCTACAGCTGATGTTGGTAATTGTGTACAAACATAGCAATCCCTTGCCTCCACAGTGTTGATGTATTCATAAAGCAATTTAAAATAAGCATTTAAAGAAAAATATCCTCTAGATGTGTCTACATGTAACAGCTTTTCACTAAGAGAATAATTCCTGTTATTACCAATGGGATGTGAAGGTGTGGGGTCAACTTTGGATTTGTTTTCCACTGCACTAGCTGTAGGTGAACTAGCCCTATCAATAAAATGATTAATATCACAACTGCAACTACTAATGTGCCTACCACTATTTTTCTAGTTCTATTTGTGTTATTAGTTTCCATGACTCCTCTACAACTAGATCGTTGGGTGGAATATAGCAGCAGCAGAGTATTCTCTGTCGAGTTCCACCTGTGCAAAATGGCAAAATGAAGTCCAATAAATGTGATGATTTTTATTTACAGATCTTCATAAGATGTCCTTAGCCCTACTCTGCATTCTTCTAAATGACAACCTTACGCTCCCTCAGCTTTGCCTAGGGCCTCAGTACTCTTCTTAATTCCCTATCAAAGTTCCTTTTAAGCTGGTAATATGTGCACAGCTCAGAAATCACAACAATAACTAATCGAGTCTATGCATTCAGTGGCAAAGTAATTTTATATCACAGTCTGGCCACAAAGTTCAGTTCAAGGAGGCTCAATTTTATTTGTACGGTTGTTTTCAATATCTAAAAATTCACTCTCTCTGGCATCAGTAGCAAAGTATGTCCCTTCAGGTGAGGAGTACCTGTGACAGGGTACCCCTACTCTTTTTGACCTCCTTAGTGCAGGTCCTTCATCCTCATTGCCACTCAAGCCAGAATCCTCAGAATCCTCTGGAATAATTTGAGATAGTCATCCTTCAAGCAGACTCAGTCTTTCTCTATCCTGCTTTCTTGGCCAGCAGTCTCCAGGTCTCACTTGTATTCTCACAGCACTTGGCCCTTTGTCAGGGTCTGTTTCTGACTCATCCACCAACATAGGATGAGGCTGTCTTGTCTCAGTTTCAGCTGTTGGCTCTTTGAGACCCCACCCTCAGACCAAACATGTGTGGTTTCAAGCTCTGGTAGGTCCCCAACAGCTTGTGTGGCCTGCTCCCTCTGTCTCTCGGGCACCACAGTACTTCTGGGAAGGATGCTGTCACATTACCAAGGGGACACTCCGCTCTGTGAGTATGGGAGGCATGGATCTAGTTGGGAAGACCTCTGCATTTAACTGCTGTAGTCTTCAAAAGATAACTTGGAAAGGTCCACATCAACAAGGTTCCAAGCAGGACTTTCTTGCTTGTTCTTTCACCAGGACCCAGTTGCCAGGACTGAGGTGATTGCACTGTTCTTGATATGGCGGGGCTGTGGCTGCTCAGACCTAGTGAGACAGAGAACGCACCACATCAGCCAATAATCAAGAATCATATCATCTCTAATGTTCACAAGTGCATTCACAAACATAGCTGGCAGTCCTATTGCTCTGCCCATGATTGTCTCATGGAGGGCAGTCCTGTCCTCCTATCTGGAATACTGTGAAGACTCATCAACACAAGGGGGAAAGTATCATGGCCATTTCAAAGATGTTAAAACGCATACTTTAGCCAGTCTGCCAAAACAAATGAACCATGGCATCACAGCCTACAAGGGCAGAACTGTGAAAATGTCTAGCCATAGGAGGCAACAGACTATCTAGCATCACAGGTCTTCCCATCTGCTGAAACCCAAATGTCATCATCTCTTTTGACACAACCTGCCCTGATCCATACTTGTTGTTCTGCCTCTGGCACGTCCTCCTGAATTCTCTTAACTTCCTCCCAAGTTTCAGCTGTAGTTAACAAAGTGTTGTAATTGGTCTCATCTGTTGTCTCATTGTAGTGTTCCAGGTTGAATGTACAATCTCTATTGGCACAATATTTTGCGACTTATTTGTTATCTACTGTCACATAGTCATCTCTGCTGTGGTGTGCAGAGCACTTCACAACCTCAATATGAGTAGGCATCTGCAGGGCCTCTAGCAAGTTATGGACATACTCTCCTTTCCAGAAGAGGTCATGAAACCTCATTGTGACCAAAACATTCCAAAACCATGAACCACACCAAAGCTATACTGACTATCCATGACAATTGTCACTCTTTGCTGTTCAGAAACACAGCAGGCTCTAGTAAGAGCAACCAGTTCAGCCCCTTGTGCACAAAGAACTCAATGAAGTCAGAAGGTTTCAACTGCGCCTGAGACTGTACATACTGCGTAGGTAGCTCTCAGATTTCCTCCATGATCTCTCAAGCAACACCTATCCACAAGCAGTATGAAATTAGACTCAGGTAGTGGCTCATCTTGAATATCTGGTGTTGGCTTTGTGCATAGTTCAGTGATGTCTAGAAAGTCATGCTCGAAAACACACTCTTTTCTCCTCAGCTTCAGGATGGGGTAACTGTAGTAGGATTCAAAGTAGCACAGCCTATGACATTCACATTTTTGGCAACCAAGATAACTTGTTCATGACGTGTTAACCTGCTATTTGTCAAATATTGTGTGTGGGTTTGGGTCAAAAACAACTCCACTGAGTGGGGCACAAACACAGCAACCGGATGATCCATCACAATATTCTCACACTTCTGGAGCCGCAGCTCCCTGGTGCACCATAAAAACTAGCCAGGGACGCCGCACACAGTTTGTGAACCACTGGCTGCAGTTTTATTGTGTCCGAACTAGAAATAGCTCAGTGGTTCCCAAACTGTGGCGCCCCTGGCTAGTTTTGATGGGCAGCGCTGCTGCTACGGCGTCAAATGTAGCAGGAAAGTAGACCACAGGCCTCCACAGGTCTTCTTGCAATGCCATGCATTTGTGTAAGCATTGAGAGGGAGCAGCCCTCCCTCTCACTGCAAAAGGTAGCAGAAGACTTATTGTAATCAGGAATTAACAGTGGCGGGGCACAACAGAGACTTTTACTCAGCTCGAGGAAGGCAACAAAGCAATTGTTATCCCAGAGTACCGGATCAGACCCATCCTTGTGTGTTGCCTCTGTAAAGGCTTGGCCACTAGGGAAGAGTTGGGGATCCACTGGTGGCAGTAGCCCACCATTCCCATAAACATCCTAACTTGTCTTCGGGTAGCTGGCGGATTCATTTGAAGGATTACTGAAATCCTTTCTTGTGACACCTTCAGCAATCCTTTCTTGATGTCATGCCCAAGGTAATGCAACTCTTTTTGACAGTACTGTAACTTGCTCAGGGGACACTTTATGTCCATTCTCAACTACGTGGCTCAACAGAGCAATGGTGTCTTGCTTACTAGCTTCCTGTATGTTCAACATCCCCCATAGGTTGTCAATATATTAAACTAGGATTGGGTTGCAGGCCATGACTAGGGACTCAAGATTCTTTTTGAACATCTGATTGAAGATCAAGGAACTCTTGGTATACCTCTTCTGGGCTTGGCACCAAGCCAAACACGGTTCTGGAACCAGAAATCAGAGAGGAACTGACTTTCCTCATGAAATGGTACAGAAAAGAATGCCTGACAGCAATCTATAACAGTGAACCACTCAGCCTCACATGTAATCTGAAAGAATATCACAGCTGTATTCTGTACCATAGAAGAACATGGAACAAAGATGGCCTTCACTTTTCTCAAATCTTGGACAATGCTCTTTTGCATGTGTTGAGCTTCTCAGTAGCTCAGCCTATTAGATAACGTGATCTCCTTTGTGCTTTAGAGACCTTCTTCTGTGGCAATTATTTCATTTTTAGCTCTTGCCCCTTTTATTTAGATTCTCAAACATACTCTGAAACTGAGAATCTTTTTAGAAGGGGCACATTGGAAATAAAATGAGGAGGAATGTAGAAGTGCAGAAAATTCTGTATGCATCTGTTGGGATGGAAAAGTCTCCTGCATGGTGACATATGTGCACCTTTGTTCTGAATGCTCCAGCTGCATGGATATTTGGATCCCTGGTAGATATCTGGTTATCAGCGAACATAGATTATTCATGTGCACCATGGCCTAGGCCTGTCTCATGGTATAGTGGTCTTGTTAAACCAGGAAGAGAGGTCCACGCATTCCCCTCTCATTGATAGAGGACTACTGCTTTTGCCAGGAGTTAAGTGATACAAGCTCATTGGTGACAACATACCTGTTTTGTGTTTAGGAAGAATCCTTAGTGTGAACAGTCCTTTACCTGTGTCACTGGAGTGTTGCCTACGTGCCCACTCATGTAAGTTCCAGTGCTGTGTATTTAACTTACACTGGGCCTACTGTGTGACTGTGTACATGGGCAGGTAACACATGATGCTGGCGTGTACTGGGATGTATATGTGCCTGTGCATGGTCCATAAAATGGAGGCCAGTGGGTTCCATTTTGGAAGTCTAATGCCTGGAAAGGCTAGTGAAGGTGAGGACTGCAATCCCCAGACAGGAGATGCAGATTGCTGACATTCCTGTGATTTGGGGTGTGAACACACACATTGGAAGAATGGGGGCAGAGCATCCGCTAAGCACATCATAGGTCTCTTTGATTCCAGGTAGAGTTACGGGTCAGTGGGGCCTGGGCTCACTGTACTGTAAGATGGTCGATCTGAAAGGGTGGCACTGTAGGACAAGGGAATCATGGTAGAGGCATATTTGTAAGGCATATTTCCATGGAGATTGTCAGCCAGGTGTGATCCCCGTTACTCCTTCGGTTGTGTTGTGGGTCAGCCAAAATTGGAGTCCATCCTGCTGTGGCAGACAGAGAGAGGGCACTTCAAAGAAGTCCACTCCCAAAATAAGAATAACGAAGGACCAGGTACTAAATCATAAGCTGTTCAACAAGAGAGAAGGTCACCAAGACTTCTAGCTGCTGGAGCAAGGATAGGGACCAAGGTCTTATAGTCTCCCTGCTAGTTTAGGGTCCATCACTCACATAGTCAAGACCACTTACCCTGAAGCTCTAGCTTTCTGCCTCCTTGCCTGTGATGACCAGTGGACTAGAAGGGGTGGAGTGCTCTGCTGATACCGAAACGGGATGACCCTTGCATGCTGACTGTAAAAGACTGTGGATATTATTTATGTGGTCAAGTGAAATCCCACAATCTGTTCTTTGACCCAGAGGGGCTACCTACGCATTCCCTCGTAATGTCATATGACTACTGTGCCCATCCTCACTTCTTAACATAGAGCAGTGGTGGTAGTGTATCATTTTGTGTTCATTTAACAGGCCTTGAAAAAAACCCAAAAAATGTTACTTGGCTTGCCGACTTAAACAAACAGTGAAAACACAACACAATAAATATCCCAAACCAATTTAGAAAAATAGACAAAATGTTAATAAATTATTTGACACCAAAACTCTGAACATGAATTAGTAGAACCAGAGGTCTGAATTTCTATGAATTTTCAAAGTTTAAGGATCAAAATAGCAACTCTTCAGTTTTGGAAAATGGCCACCTGGGTACCTTTAGCACCACATTCAATGGTCCAAGAATGAATGGAGACCTCTCAGAGATCCACAGCTCAGGTGCAGGTTTAAGATGGTGGGAGATTGTTATGCCCCTGCGGCACAGAACAGGAGACCAACTAAACTAGCCCTTGGAGTCACTTTCTGAAGTCCTGGGTGTAGGTGGTGATGCAGGGCTCTATAGCAGGGCTGGCCTCTGGAAGTTCCAAACAGGCTCCAGGCAGCACAGTAGTCCTTCCAGGTTCAGCAGAAGTCTTGCAGAGTGCACAGCATGTCACAGCAACAGGCAGTCCTCCGAGAGTCCTTCTACAGGTCCAGTAGTGAACCGAGGAGCAGGTCTGAGAGCTCTATTTTTAAACCCTGGTGCCCTGCTTCTAGGTGTTAAGAGACATTTCCATAAGGGTTCTCTGAAGTCACAGGAATTTTCTGCCCCCCTCCCACCCCTTGTCCTGGCTCCTCGCTGCCCGCACTGACAATACAGGGTCATTAAGCCTATTATGTGGTGGCAGGGCTCAGCCTTTTCAGCTGGAAGTCAGGCTGTGATTAGCTTCGGCCCACCTACTAATCCCCCTATTGTGTGACTGTCTGGGGTGAATTCACAAAGTCTCAACTGTCAGTTACACCCAGTTATGTAACCTAGGGCAGGCTGCAGGCACAGAGAGCTAAGGGCAGGAAAATGCCAACTTCTAAAATGGCAATTTCAAATTTTTAAAGATAAATCAGACTTTACCATTAAAGACGGCTTACCATTACAAGTTCATAGATACCAAACATGACAAAACTACCACCTCTGGGTTAGGGATTACACCTTATTAAATCTAATAAGGGATCCCCAATGTTATCCTATGGGAGGGGTGGTCCTTACAGTAGCGAAAAAACAATTTTGGGAGTTTTTCACTACTAGGGCCTATAAAACATAAAACCACATGTCCTACAATTTAATAACAGTGGAACCCTGCCCTATGGACTACTCAGGGCCTACTTTAGGGGTGACTTATATGTATTACAATGGGGGGTTATGTGCCAAGTCAACATGGCAGTGGGGCACTGCCTTCAGGCTGCAATGGCAGGCCCAGGGAACATTGTAAGGTGCTACTTAAGTAGGTGTGGCACAATAAGTGCTGCAGGCCCACTAATAGCATTTAATTTACAGCCCCTGGGTATATGGTATATCACTCCAAAAGGGACTTACATGTGAATTAAATATGCCAATCAGGTGTATGCGTTTTAGGGAGAGAGCATAAGCACTTTAGCACTGGCTAGCAGTACTAAAATGCACAGAGTCCAAATGCCAACAAGCAAAAATCCAGCAAAAAGTAGGAGGAGAAAAACTAAAGTTTTGGGGGGTGAACATGTTCAGAGGCCATTTCCAATACGAGCTCCCTACAGCCTAAAGCCAGCCTGCTAAGGTACTAGAACGCGGAAAATGGGCCTCTACAGCAGTCTATGGGCATCTGGGGACTGACTATGGTCCTTCTCTGGGTCACCTCTCCACCCCACTCCAGAATACCAGGGCCATGGGACGGACAGAGACCTGTCCCTGGGCAAGGCTTACCCTACACACCTGACTGGTGTACTGTTCTGGGGAAACCAACCTTTCCACTACCTTCGTCCAGCTGTCACTGGTGTGCCTCAGAGTAGTGACAGGGACCCCATTTGCTTTCACCTGGTTGAAGTGATGACTCCCACCTTCAGGGATCACAAGTTTACCCTCTAAGTCTATCTCCCAACAAAGGGAGATTAGAGTATCTTCTATCTCTTGCCCCTGGGAACTACTTTCCCTTAAGGCCATATGGGCTCTCCTATAGAGTTCCCACAAGTGGGTGGTTTCTTTGGACAGTGTCCACCTGATTGTGTCCTAGTTGAGAACAATCAAAGCAGCTAGGTTAGAAATGGGGTGTCCTGGCATCAGCCCATCAGACCTCCCTCCTTCTTCTCAGAAGGGACATTTGAAGCCTTTCCTTGCCCCCTAGCCTGAGACATGTCTGGGTCTCTCTTGACTTCTCCCTCCTTCTGCTGGGGGGATCCTGAGCCACCCTTCTTGGAGTCACTGCCAGATAACTTTTTGGACAGTATGGTGCTGACCCAGAGGATTGCCTCCTCAGCAAGCTTCCTGGGGTCAGCAAGCTTACCATCTACCAGGTACTGGTCCAGCTCTGTAAAATAGGTATTGAGAATGTGCTCTCTCAAGATTAGGTTGTACAGTCCATTGAAATTATATACCTTGCTGTCCCTCACCCAGTCCTGCAGTGCCTTGCTGGCGAAACCAATGAGGTCCACCCAAAACTGATTTGGAAGTTTGTTGCTGTCCCTAAACTTCTGTCTGAATTTCTCAGGGGTCTATTCAAATTTAGAAAGAAGAATGGCCTTCATGGGGGGCATACCTGGTCTGGTGCTCTAGACCTACTGTCAGGAGTGTGTCCCTCCCCACCATGGTCATATACCACTACAAGCAACCCGCCAGTACTCCTCTGGAACCTTGTGTACCCTCAGGGCTACCTCATTTATCTATATCATCCCCCACCCTCTATCTGGGCACCAGGTCTTCAGGTATACAAACTCTCACCTAATGTCCAGGCCCTTGGTATATGGCATACCATTCTACAAGGGACTTACATGTAAATTAAATATGCCAATCAGGTACATGGCAATCAAACCGTGTTTTATGGAGAGAGCACACACAGTTTAGCACTGGTTAGTATCCAAATTATGTCCTCTAGGGCATTCTATGCCCATTTGGAGGTTCATCCTTGACTCACATCTCTGTAATTCAGGCTCACAGTCCCCACCACATAGATCTGATTTAATATGTCTTATTCCGTAATACTTAAATCCAGTGAGATCTCCATTATGCACCTCCTAAAAATGCTTAGCCATGGTGTAAGTCCACTTCTGGTTTTAGATATCTCTCAGGTGTTGGACAATTCTTATTTTCTGGATTTAATCTTATTAACAGTGCTTCCATCATGCTTTATTGGCACATGCATTCCAAAATACATACAACATATTCTGAATTACATGTAATCCTCTCAGTAATAGCTCAATTTCTTGCCTCAAAGGTTTTACATTCTCTCATGTTGATGCAATAAGAGCATGCTTTGCATTTTCCACATTTCCAAAATCCATTATCAATACTTGCTAACCAATCTTTACTATCACACAGTGGTTGTAGGAAACTGTTCATGAGTGTGCCACCCAGTGATCTGGTCTTTTGGTACGTAATGTTGGAGGATTTGCCAGTTTTTCTTTACAATTGTCTTATTTTGCGTTGTTCATTATTGAAATCACTGATGAGCCTAACAGTCTCTTTCATTAGTCTGTTTCTTTGAACTCTCCTACTTCATTCTCCCATATAGCAATTCATTTCTCTTCTTTCCCCATTGGTATGCCTCATGCAAGATCTTTATTAAGGTGAAACCTTATCTATCTATCTATATATCTATCTATCTATCTATACACCCAGATATGTATATATGTATGTGTGTGTCTATATATATATATATATATATATATATATATATATATATATATATATATGTATGAATAGGAGAAAATATACATTGCACAATGCTTCTATTTCAAGCAGATACAGTAATAAAGAGGGATGAAAAACATTGTTTATGTAGCCACAACACACAATTGTATATCAGACCATGAAAATATTACTGATTCTTTGTACATGTGACAGGTAGTATAACTTTACTAAGTGACAAGTGCATATATGTATGCATGCACATCATTGCAAGTTTAAATGTGTGAGTATGGCTGTATAATTTCAGTTATATGTTGAAAAAAATAAATCCCTTCAACCTGTGTCCTATCCCTCCTCTGTGACCTCCAAACCATTCAGACTACCATGAACTCTCAAGCGTCCTTTTGAACATTTTGCCTTATTTTCATCAAATTCACCCAACTAACAAGCACACGTATCTACTACTCCCAATAACAACTCACAGCTTCCCTTTTTCTAGTCCACCTCCATTATTCTATCCCTGCTAAAAACATTACTGAACACTTGTGAACTCATGAGCACAAACTTAACAAACTTCCTACAACTAATCCACAAGAAAAAAGGAAGCACATAGTACTAATGTACTACCTATTTTACTTGCATTTCTACCCAGCGTTGTTACTGAGTTGTAAGTCACATAGGGCCTGTGCTTCATCCATAATCGAGATTTGGCAGTGTAAGTTTGAGGACGTTTTGTCTGCCAGTATATATGACCCAGATTGGTTAAGTGGGATCAGCTGCATTTTTTATGATGTAAATGTTATAATAAATGTACTTGCATTTAGATTGGATGATGACATATGGGCCTGATTTAGAAGTTAGTGGAGGGGGTTACTCTGTCACAAATATTAGGCATATCCCGTCCGCCGTATTATGATCCCTTTATAACCTATGGGATTGTAATACGGCAGATGGGAGATCTGTCACATTTGTGTCGAAGTAACCCATCCACCAAACTATAAAACAGGTCAATATGAGTGTTTATCAACTTTTTTTAAATGCTACCTGTGTACCTTTTTTAACTTGTTCCATTTTTATTTACGGCAATTATGTTGCTATTAAAAAAAATACAATTCATTTCGGGTGATTTGTATTAATTTACTGCCTGTTCTGACCTGGAAGATTTTTTTGTGGTAAATCTTTGGTTTAGTTGGCCACAGCTGGCTCTGGATGCAGAATATCCAAGTACAGAGTTTCCCCAGGAGGTATCACCACTGTGTTGTATGCTTGGTTATCTTGTAATTGCATGAAGCAGAATGATGGGGGAAACCTATGGATAATCTCACTTCACACAACTCAGAATGAGATACTTACATCGTAGGGCAAAGTCCCTGCATGCATTGTGTATTGATAGTTAAATTAGGTCATGCCATACCTTTCATTCTCCTGTGGGTGACTCTGGGTATCCTTTGCAGAACTGCTTGGTGATGCGTGTCCACGGTCCTCCAACGCCATCTGTAGGTGCTTGCAGTGAGGCATATTCCAGAACATCCAATGTGCGTTTAAACTGCACAGAGATTGCATCGGGTGCCTGAACACTAGAGCGTTAGAGCTCCTGTGCATGTGCAGGAAAAATGTGTCTCAGGTCATAGTCCTGTGCTACATGCTGCACAATAAAGCTATGGGATACTGTGTGCCAATGCATAGTGATGGGGCTTGGCAGTGTGGTGGATTGGGTGATGACGATGTGGATCAGTGGGATGGACATACCCAGCGGCAAGATGGCAATGGTTCAGCCACAGAGGATGAACTGTTTCAAATGTATTTTTAATAGCACTCATAGTTCATCAAAACTACGAACAAATCAAACCACACTTCCCACAAATTACAATCTGCCAAATTTTTGTTTAGTGAAAACAATCTCCCTCTCTCTCTCTCAGAAGATTAGCAAATGTTGTTAGTTGCACTCATTTTTTAATCTCCAAATGCATCCTTGTGTCAAAAATATACAGGAGGAATTATTTCACTGAATAATATAGCATCAAATGGTAGATTTGCATCATGAGCTATTTTGCATAGTTGAAGGTATTTTATTTTGAATTTCAAATTAATCACCCAAAAGGAAATTAGGTGAATTTTGCACACCCCTAATGTGAATACGTTCTGCTGTTACACTAATCCTGGCTGCTTTGTGCTACCTCCTATCTGAAATCCAAGTACAGCTATGTCCTTACAGACCTGTACTGCCCCCAATACATCTACAAATATTAACTTACAACTATCCAACATATGTATTAATATGAATCAAATAATTACATAGGGCGATACTTGGGGTTATTTTTCTTTGCAGGTGTGTGGGAGGACTCGGAAAACTGAGCGGCATGTGTAAAGGTGCATTTAGAATTGACAAGGGACACCTGAGAAGGGGGGAGTTAGTGGGTGGTGGCAAATGTTGCTGGAACTGCAATCCTTTCAAGTGGCCTGGGGAGGGAGTGTGGTGGGAAGAGCAGGCATCCTCTGCCTTTTGGTATATCCAGAGTTGATTTCTTGTCCTGGCCCAGAGCTCCTTGTTCCACTGCAAGTAGTCCTGCAAAGGTGGGAACCATCCTATACAATACTCTGTGGTTTGCTTGGTCTGACATTCTGGTCGTGGTCATTCAAACGGGGCATTTCTGAATGTGCCTTCTGACTTCTGGTGATCCCTCAGCCCAAATGTGGATTGGGTAATCAGGGCAATTTCTCTCTCCAATCAATTTTGCTGTCAGAACTGCTATTTTTCTGAAGAATACCGGACTCCGAAAATCAGGTCCTAGATATGCCTCAGGATCCCAGCATGATTAATGTCCTACAGTCCCTTCCTTCCCAGTTTCAGCAATACTCTTACATTTTTGAGAAACATAAGAAGCTGTTCTTAGCACCTTAAAGGGATTTTGATTGTGCCACACTCTTGGATCCAGGAGCTGTGGTTCCCTTTAGCAGGAGCTATTCCATATCTGAAGCTGAAAAAGAAGGCCAGAGACAATATTTACATGAATACCTACAGTATGGTTTAATTGGATGATCTTCTTCACCTGCTGGGGCATCTTGTGCTTTTAGTTCCAAAGAAGTCCAATGAACTAAGGCTATGCATTGACTACAGGGAATTAAACAGGACCACAATGTCTAAGACCCTACATGATGTACACACTCTTGAATCATGGCTCAGCCCCAATTTTCACCCAGCTAATTCTGAACTTCATAGGTTCCAAAGCATACAACCTTTATGTTTACTGTGACATTACACAGACAATAAATATAAAAAGTACTTGTAAATTAGTCTATAATATCATAAAACACTGACCATAAATTCAGTTATTATATTTGTTTCAGTTTTCAGGCATTGATTTCCCATCGAACCTGTTTGTGAAAAATAAGCAGAAACATGTGACCTTTTAAATTGTCTTTGATATGCTTTAAACTGCTCTATACTATTAGTATACATTTGTATTTCCTTAATTTTTTGTTATTCCCTCATTAAAAATCCCACAACCATGACATTTATTCGAATTGAACAAGCCCCCATATCTTCATCGGAGACAGAAAATAGTAATTCCTAAAAAATTATCTTCTGGTGCATGAATCTCGAACCCTGGTGAAATGGAGTCTTAAAATTGATTTGCAACATTCTTTCCCAACCTGAGTAATTCAATGCAAAATCTAAATACTGTTGACAGAGTTTACCGAAATTCCAGCCATCTCAGATTCATTTGTCTGGATTGCAAAAGCTTGCCAGAAATGAAGGCATATTTGGCTCCTCCCTTAAGCAGAAGTGGGGAAGGCGCAACTGTAGCCTTCCCAATACCTACCATTCTACTGAGAGAGTCCAAAAGGGCAGAACAGTTAAAAATTCAGTAAATGTCCCCGCTTTGAACAGTGAGTTTTAGCAAAAGCAAACCTTTCACTGTCCAAGGTTTCCCATAAATGATTCTGATATTAGCCTAAATATTTTGGTTAAACTACAAAGACGATTCAGAAAAAAACATTCACTTCAAACTTGGGAGTAAGCCAAGCCTTCAAAAACCTTCACGGCATAACTAGGGATAAATTTAACATGCACCAGGTGTATCTTGTGGCCGGAGGGCCACTGCAAGAGCAGGGTAACAGAAAAACAGTCTAATAGATATCTACGTCCAATATAAAACATCCAGCCTCTTCACATTTACTTTCATAATGCCAAAAGACTTTGGCCCATATTTATACTTTTTTAGCGCCGCATTTGTGCCGCTTTGTGATGCAAAAATGGCACTAACTTACAAAATACAATTGTATTAAGAAAGTTTGCGTTGCTTTTGCATAAATAAATGACGCAAATGCGGCGCTAAAAAAGTATAAATATGGGCCTTTATATGTAGACAACATTTTTTACATATATGATTAGAACTGTTAGAAAAGTAATACTGTATCCTTGGTGTAAGCAATTGCCTATTATATGGGGTGGATGACTACCCACCTCAAAGACTAATCACTACCTTGTCAAGGTGACACTCAAAGTCATGAAATTACACCGAGCTTAACCCCTGGTGACTATGTCAGAGAGCAGACAGATTTATCTTTGGGCAATCTATAACGTATTTGTGGAATACCAAAACAGCAATAAATTTGAAATGCAACACAATGAAAAACCCAAACATGGTTAGGAAAATAGAGTACAGTTTTATAAAGAAAATGACACCAAACCAAAAAAAAAAAACACAAGGAGAACCAAGGATAAACATTTTTAAAGTCTTAGGAAGAATAGTGCCTAAAAGAATAACATGCCAAAGATAGTCAATTGTCTCAATAGATTTGGACCTAGGCAGAATTTGAGGCTGACCACAATGGAGTGCAGGTAGGATCCAGATATGTCATATTCAGTGATTTTACCTTATGACTTTGGTCCTCTAAATCGCAACCCACCACAGGAGTGCATTTCTAAAGACGTCTCAGATATCAGGGGAGGTACTTGGAGTCTGTCAAGGTGTTAGACAGAGGTCAGACAGCAGAGTCCAGTCCAAGTCCAGATGCCACTGGTCAGCTGGACAGTTGTTGTGCCATGTAACTTTAAAAGGAGGTCAGCCGTATAACCCTTGAAGTTCAATTCTTTGTTCTGGGTACAACAGTGAGCAGGACCAGTCCTTTCAGGGTTCTTCTCAGTTTGCAGGTTCAGTTCTCTTCTGTTTTGTCAGGAGTGTTCTGTAATTATGGTCTGGAGATGCTACATCGAGAACCCTATCCACTTTGGGCATTTTCAAGATGGCAGAAGTCTTTAGCCATGCTAAACTTGGACTCTGAGGGACATGGGTGTGCGGGGAGTATGCTAATGTCATCCTAGCAAAATCATAAACATGCTAAATCAAGTTCAGAAGTAAATCAGTAAATGTAGGACAGAATCGCAACCCGTAGGAAAGATCTCAAAAGGAGTTCTAACTCACCCCCAAATTCAATGGTTTATATACAGTTTTCGTGCATAGAAAGTACAGGAACTGCAAAGTCAGCATGGTATGTCCATCTCTCCAACAAATCACAATTTGTACATTATAAAACTTCACGTACGAAAGAACCATTGAATGTGAAAAATAGTTATAAAAATACACAAATAACTAAATTAGCTTCAAATACAGCAACACTTTAATGAGGTTCAAAATAACCCTTTCTAGGCTCTTCCCTCCTCTACCCCTCCTTCGCACACCCAAAACCTAATTTTACTACTATGATCTGTTGAACAACCCATTCTAAATTCTCCCCTCATATATCCCTCCTTTGACTCATTCCAAACCTCGGTTTACTCCTATGATCTCCCTAATCCATTTCTAGAGAATCTTCCATCCTCCGTCTCTCCTTTTACTAATCCCACATCTCATATTACTATTATGATCTTCTAAATAACACTTTCTAGACTCTTCCCTCTTCTATCCCTCTATTATCCTATTCAATCCAACATACAGATTTGCATGTCCACTGTTCAAATTACCTCATATTTCCCTGTACTAATTCACCACTAATTCTTTTTGGGTTCCAGAGTAGCACACTACCTGCTAAAAAGCGCTTTGACACCTAGTCAGAGGTAGTAGAGCTATATAAATACAATTACAATTCTTTAGTTGTTGCATCTTTTCTTATATTAAAATACTACTTTTTCCTTAAAAGTAAGGAGCCCGATTCACAAAGGTAAACTTAGACCAAAAGTATAAGTTTAGACCTAAAGTCTAACTTTACTTGTAGCAAAGTTAGACTTTTGGCCTAAGTTTAGACTTGTGGTTAGAGCTGATTGTCATTGCTGTTTGTATTGCGCCTGTGTATGTCTCACACCTACCTCCCCTTCAATAGGGTTTGGAATGGTCGACCAGCACTATCACTGACAGTCAAGTGCTCAAAGGGGTAGTACTTGGACCCGTAGTAGGTCGAGCCCCAGGATAGCAGGAGTAACAGGCCACCACTCTCACAGTTGGTCCCGATAACCCCTTCTTGCCCCTGGCTCTCTGAAAGGGGTTTTGACAACATTTTGGAAATGCTAAGAACTGTTTCCCTTACATACCAAGAGTAAATAAACTACCTGATAACTCTACAACCAATCTTTAATAATTGTGTTAAAAAATGCAATGTTACACCAACATGTTTTAAAAGCTTTCTTGGTCATAACCCTTTCCCCTGCCACCAACACCCATCGTTGTTGACAATGTGGAAATATTCAAATATTTTATGAGTCCCCCTTTGGAACCTGCATGTAAAACCACTCGCAAAATACACAACTTGCCCTTTTTTCCTAACTTTTTTGGGAAGGAATGGGGAACCCCTGTGAAAACTCACATGAGGGAACGGGAGGACACTTTCACTTTCTGTCCTAATTGAAATTTAGGATAGCTCTTAATTTCCCTCCCATCTCTCTCTCTCACTTTTCTCTTACCTTTCTCTATTGTATCTTTCCTTTCAGCTCCCCCTCCCTTCTTTCCCCTTTGTCTTCCCCTTCATATCCTCTACCCCCCATCTTAACTACGTCCATTCTCTTCTATTCTCTTCCATACCCCTACACCGACGCAGGTGGGTACCCAACGCCCAATGGCCCCTCCCTCTCTTTCCCACGCCGTCCTTACCCAACTTATCACACCCAACACCTGTCCCCTTCTGTGACCACAGTTCCTCCCCATACTCTCGGCCCATCACCTCCAGTTTAGGGTGGCTGGACCAGTTACAACTACGAGACACCCACTCCAGATCATATCTTTGAATGTCAATGGTTTGACGTACTTTGCAAAATGAAAACAATTACTGTCATATCTCCAATCCAAATGGGCAGATATAGCTCTTCTTCAGGTGACGCATCTCGACAATGTTAAATCAAGTAAATTCACCGGCACTGGGTGGGGAAGGCGCTCTTTAGCTGCTGTCCTACGCTACAAATGACAGGGACCGGAGTTTCAAGGAAATGCGGTGTGGCGATCCTGCTTTGGAAGTCATTGCCCGTAACTGTCACAAAATCATGGTTAGACACAGAGGGGAGATATGTGTTCGTCAAACTCAAAATGGGAGACTCCTTGATATGTGTCGGCTCCGTATATGCACCAATTGGCACTAAACAGCAGTTCTTCTTGCAAATCAACCGCCTACTGACAGAAATAGGGGTGACCCGTTACATGATCGGGGTGATGGGAATCTAGCCAGAGGTGCAGTTCTAGACAGAATGGGACCCCTTGATGTTAGCAGCAACCATGACAAGAGCAATCTTGACTGATGTGATGACGGATCAGGGACTATTGGACCAGTGGAAGCTTACGCATCCATCTGACAGAGAATACACCTTCCTATCGTCGGTACATGGAACCCAATCACGCTTGGATTACTTCCTTGTGTCACGCAGCGTAGTGGCCCAAATTCAGGATACCCAAATATTGGAATCTGGCATCTCAGACCATTCCCCGGTCCTCCTGGCCCTCAACGTAGGTCTTCCCTTCCTAGGCCGCAAGGCCTGGCACTTTGCCATACACCGCTACCGCTCACCTCAGGGCAAAGCGCAATTACGGACCCATATGTCCACCTACGTGCGTGAAAACGCAGGCACTGTTTCCTCTCAGAGGGTTACGTGGGCAGCAGCTAAAACAACCACCCACGGGCAAATGATGGGAGATGCGGCAATGGCCAACAAGGATAGAAAGGCCCGTCAGAAGGTCCTAGAGGACGTGTTTTGCTTCACTAATGACCGAGCTGAAACACTCATGCACTGACAAAAATCTCTGGAATGCGCTTCTTAGTCCTAAGAAGACATTTATTATTTCAGTACGCAAGGTTCCTGAAAGGAGATTAGCATGCTGAAAGCACACTTTCAAAAATGGTCACAGCAGTGAAATGAAAGAATGTACAAATGATTCTCCACCGCAATATACACAGCAAATATACGCATCTATATTATAATGCAAAGCAAATAATGAATTGAAAAATATACATCACCATGAGAAATGGGCATTACTGCTTCATCTCTCTCCTATTCAGCATCAGATCGCCAAATCCCAGAATCGATCAAGGAGAGAGAGATCACTTATCCTCACGGGAAGGATGGCACACTCCAGGGTCCTGGATGTTCCTGAGATCTGCAAACACTCTCTGTCCCCGGTCCAGCTGGTCTCGGCCTCTTATACTTTGAACAAACAAGAGAGGAAAAGTCTAGAACATCCCTCTCACTGCAGAAGTTTATTCATTCAAAAAATGCTGATTGCTTTAGGCCAGCCTTGAAAATAACACGTCAGGACTTGGCCTCAATCCCAAGGTTCCAATTCAAAACAAGACCATTCCCTGCGTCTGAGTACATTCTTATCAGCCTAAGCCTTGGTGGTAAAAGAACATGAAGAATAAAAACATGGGCACAATACAAAGTGGAAAACTACTGGCAGCTTCTAACGTGGCAGTGTCTAATGCTAAAATAAAGTCAATAGGCAAAATGAAGTTGATGGTCACTAATGTGAAGGTGTAGTGCTATGCTAAGTGCAACGTGGAGTCAGTGGTCAAAACTCACATATCATTACAGGACGACATAAGGCACCTCACACAACAATACACTACCTATCCAACTTTACACACATGCCAGTGACTGGAGCGTGCCCGTAGGGCCCTCAATGTGCTATATAAGTCACAGGCCAAATATGCGTTACAACGCCTGTAAGGGCGACACTATGAGCAAGGATTTTTAGCATCACAACTCCGTCGGAGAGTGGCTGCACAAGCCATACCAGCTATAGTGTTCTCCAGTTGGGAGATACTAACTTGCCTACAGGAAATAGTCAATGAGTTTGCGGCTTTTTACCAACACCTCTATACTCCGGAAACAATGACTAGCCCTGCCCATATAGAGGCCTTTTTAAACAACACCAACCTCCCCCGTCTCTCGGCTGAGGGCCAGGACCTTCTAAATGGAGAGATTAGCAAGCTTGAAATAACACAAGCGATCTCCAACCTCCCACAAATTGCCAGGGGACGACGGCTTCCCTGTGGAATTTTATAAATGGCCCGGTGAAGAGGCGGTTGGTGCTGTACATGAGGCCCTTACGGAAGCATGTAGCGAGGTCTCACTGGGTGTAGTTTCCAATAGAGAAACGATAGCAGTCATACTAAAACTGGGATGGAATCCCCTACTTTATGGCAGTTTTCAACCCATCTCTTTCCTGAACGGAGATATCAAGATCTTGGCCAGTGTCTTGGCTGCCCGCCTGTGCAAGGTTATCCCATTTCTAATCCATTACACCCAAGTGAGATTTGTATCAGAACGTACCTACAGGAATCATCTGCGCATCCTCTCCCACATCCTGTGGAAAGCCAGATGATTGATGGATGAAGCTCTGGCTCTGTCCCTAGAAGCAGAAAAAGCATTTAACCGCATTGAATGGGCCAACCTGTTTGCGACCCTGCAAAAAATCGGATGGGGCACCAATACATTGCCAAAGTACGCCTGCTCTATGACTGCCCCATGGCGCAAGTCAACTGCGGAGGCTTTATCTCTGACTCTTTCCCAATCCGCAGAGGGATGAAGCAGGTCTGTACCCTCTCGCCACTTCTATTTCTGCTGGCAATGGAGCCACTTGCGGCATCGATCTGCCAGTCTATGCTGATAACAGGGATACCTCTGAAGGGGGGAGTCTCTCAAATCTATTTGTATGCGGATGACTTCATACTTACTCTAGCGGACTTGGGACACTCCCTACCAACCTTACTCAAGACCATTGAGGGTTTTGCAAAGATATCAGGTTACCAGGTAAACTGGGATAAGAGCGAAGCGTTGCCCCTCTCACTATTGACAACACAAGCTGTGATACACGGATATCTGGTTCAATGCACCCCGAACCGCCTTAAATACCTGGGAATACATGTCAATCGAGGACTAGAACCGATGTGGCAGATAACCTGGACCCACTCATGGCTCGCATGAAACTGGAGTTTGAAAAATGGTCTCACCTAGGCCTCTCAATGTGAGGTAGAGTACAAGTTGTGAGAATGGTCACATTACCATGATTTACATATATGTTGGGTATGATACCCCTCCAAGTGCCCCTCCGGTCCCTGAGATCGATAGAAGCAGCAAGCATAGCCTTCTTGTGGGGCTCCACACGTCCCCGATTAGCGTCCGCACAGCTCATAGCACGCTGCGCTTGTGGTGGTCTGGGACTTCCTTCGGTGGAAATTACGCTCTTACCCTGCACTTGTCCCAACTAGCATACATGATTCCCAGACTACTAGATTCACCACAGTGGGTGGTCACGGAAAGGCAGCTGCTCTCACACCGAGGTGGCCTAAGCGGACTATACAATGTCTGTCCTCCCCAGCCCAGCCCAGCCCAGCCCAGTCAACCCGATCTTAAAAGCAATGCATACAGCCTGGAGCAGGGTGCACCTCCTCCTTGAAATACACTCCTCTCTATACGCTCAGGCCCCATATTGGGGCAATGACGGCCTACGTCGAGGAGGTGCCCCCCTCAATTGGCCACAATGGAATGAGGCTTATATTGAGAGCCTGGCTCAGATTATAGATGACAGGGTACTTAAGCCGTTTGGGAACTTAGGGAGTAATACGGTCTCCTTTCTCACCAGGAATGCTGTTATCTCCAACCTAAACACTGCCTACTCCAGAGTATGGGAGCTGTTCCCTGGGTAGTCCAGACCTCGCCCATAATTGCCTATCTCAGGACATAGGGCCATCATAAAGGGGTGATGGCAGGCCTATATTAGGTGATAACGCGGCATCTATACCTGCACCCCTTCTTTAAATATTACGCTGTAAATGGCAGGCCCGACTGCAGAAGGACTATGATCCTGAAGACTGGTCGGACATAATAGAAGCCCTAGATAGAGGTACTAGAGAAGTCCGGCTGAAGTTCTGTCTCTTTAAGATAATCCATGATTGGTATTGGACACCGGTGAAATTACATAGAGTGGGACTCCTACCTCACGCAAACTGTTGGCGATGTCCAGAGACCCACTGCGATCTGCCCCACGTCTTATGTGAATGTCCTTCAATTCAGCCCTTGTGGGAATCGGTGGGATCCAAACTCAGCTCATCTTTACAACTCTGATCGCAGCTCTTGTCCTCTCTAATGCTCTTACATGACATGGGATCCCCCCCACCTTGTCCCGACCCCAACAGACTGTTACATACTGTGCTAGCGACAGCAAAGATATGTATCCTCCGCCACTGGAGGTCGACCGTACCCCCCTGCCCCAGAGGAGTGGATAGGGAAAATGGTACCACATACGAACGGGTAATTTATAACTTACCAGATCAGACGGCCTTATTTAACTAGATATGGACTCCCTTTCTCACAGAGGCACCATAATTTGCACCCTGCCGCTGTTTTGCTGCCCTCACCCCTACTGGTCATCAGTTGCCAGTCGTTGAAAGTCAGCACTGGCATAGCTGCATCTTCAGCTTTCCCATCCCCTTCCCCTCCATTCCATCCCTTCCTCCCGTTCCTGTCCCGATCCACCCGTACCCCACCAGCAATCAATGGATGGGCAACAAATGGGCGATGGGTGCTCAACAGCTCTGTGGCACTAGATCGAAGTGTGTACCTCTAGCTCCCACCCTCCCTTATTTCTCAACTCCTCACTCTTCACACTAAGCTACCTTCTCTCTCTCTCTGCATTCTCTTTCCTAGAATGTATTCTTTCTCTCCTCAACTCTCCTTGTGCAGTTGGCACCCTCACTACCCGCTATCCCCTCCTTCACATATTTCCCTTCACGGCACATAAGCCTTTTCTATCCTGACACTAACCGCATCTTTCACACCTTCCCAACGAAATGTGCCATTCAGTTATAGATGTACCACATTCATTATTAAGCCACCTGTCCTTCCAACCAAGAGACATGACCCGATTGTATGTCTCGACATCGACTGTCACTCTATTCATCCTCTACGTTCCCCTCTACCCCATAAGTGCTAAAGGTGCAGCTGTCTGTAAGTTATATGTAGACCCTCAACATCATGGAATACGACCACCGGCGCCCGGCCCAAAAGATAGCTTACTCAACCCACATGCCATCGGTCAGCAGACACGCCATATAGATGTCATAAGGAGGACAGCATGCCAGGATTTTATGGTACCCTGGGACGCGATAGGCTCCAGGTGGTTCCTCATTAGCAGGGACGAGACACTCCCCCAATTAGATTCTATATAAATGTGCTTGTATCTACTACCCCCCTGCTGAAGATCTCCTCCCCCACCCTTCTTCTTTCTTAACCTCCTGGCCCTTCTTTTTTTTCTTTTTCCTTTCCCTCTCTCTTACTCTAAGTCCCTTCCACCCCACCCCACACACACCGGTTTAAATTAGTCGTTGCTCTTGTCTATCCTTCACTAAAACCATGATGGTGTATTCAGATTGGCTATGTACATGACCTCCTTTCTTTGAACTGGTGTATCCCTCTAATAAAGAATTTCAAAACAAAAAAAGAAATTCAGGGCAGCTGTTTATGCCCCATAACTTTTACATTTTCAGCAGCCACCACTAGTGAAAGAAGGCTGGCGATTAATCAGTTGCACTGCCACCTGTCCATTTCACAGAAAGGATTCTTGTGCTTTACTGAAACACTAAAGGGCTAATTTCAAAATAAAGATATATTTTCCCTCCCTCTGTGCAGCATACTTTCTTTGCAATTTGGCGTACTCGTTTTTAATACCAACCATACATGAATCATTGATGGAATCTGACCTTACATCGTTGTCATTATATCTGTTGTGAATCGCCACAACCCTCTACATCAGAATGCTGCATTTTAATTGGCTAATACGTTAATCAGTGAATACCAGGAAGTTGCCTGATTAGTTCATAGCATCCTACATGTATTCTGGTAGAAGATGCCAGTTTTCTGAAGGATGTTCCTTTTCTTTCGCTCAGGCCCACTTGGGTTGGTGCAGTGTGCCGTGAGGAAATGGGTAAAAGTAACTTGAGTTTGTAAGTATTGTTAGTCATGTATCCCAGACCTAACTAAGGAGCGCTATACATTATTTGGAGGGCTGTTTGGAAGCCAATCTATGAGATCGTGTAATCAAGTGGGGATTACACAAATACATTTCACATTTTTTAGGCACAGGGAGATTAATTGATTTGCCAAGAATCCCAGTATGTTGAAGCAAGTGCCTAGACCAGGATTAGAACCTGGAACCCACAGGCCACATCTCCTTCTCCACTTAGTTATTTGAGCCGTTGCCTTCAGCTTCACAGGCCATGCGATTTCATACTGAAATGTGAAATACGTAATTTGTAGAGGGTGCACGTACAGCATTTTATGTAATTGTGAAGTAAAGTCACAGCCAATCTTGTCACTTTTTTTTCAGAGGTGGAGACAGAACATGGATTTGGTGAAGGTTTGGTTCAAGGGGAGAGTCAAAATGAAAGGGTGAACCCCTGCAACCACAAAAGGAAACAAATATAACTCTAGTTGCAAATACAAACCTGCCCCATTCCCCCGTCCATAGTCATGGACGAGATTGCAACTGCATTAGAGCACTGGTTTGCTGAAAGAAACTGGCTGCCTTTGGCGAGGAGTGTCAACTTGTATGTTGTTTCAGGCATCTCTGTAGCCTTGTGGTTTAACATATAATCAACACATCTTACAGGCATAAAAGTTTCCATTGAGTGAATAAAGTCATTGTAGGACCGAGGGTCACCAAACAAAGGGCCTGATTCAGATCCTGGCGGCAGGATTACTCTGTCTCAAATGCAATGGATGTCCCATCCACCGTTTTACGATTTCCATAACATATTATGGGACCGTGATATGGTGGATGGATTATCTGTCACATTTGTGACAGAGTATTCCCCGCCGCCAAGATCTAAGTCAGGCTCAAAGTGACATTCTGGTTTTCTTATTTTGGAGATGCAACTTTAGGTAAAGGAAACAGCTTTTTTTTCTTTGCGGTGCATAGTCATTTTTATTGACCATGACCCACAAGATCCTTGAGATCTGCTGACACACAACAGTGCTTGAATGTCTAGGAGTTAAATTCTGTTTAGCAGTGAGTTGCCAAAGCTGGTAGCATATTGTAGTCCGTCTTCTAAACTGAAGAACAACTTCTGGGAAAGGCACTGAAATAGTGCTTCCTGTGGTTTCCCACTGGGTTTCAATTATGGATGAAAGAGCATACTTTGTGGTCGCTACTGTCTTCTGCACCACCCGGGTAATTAGAGTGACACATAGGGGTTTGCTCTCTGAGGCTGTGATTAAAAGTTTTATTTGGATGAACGCTTGTAATTTTATCCACAGTACGAGTGAAGCTAGTGAGAGGCATCCCACTGGCCCCTATCCACAGTAGATACACTGGTGTGATGTGTTCTCTTCTACGTGTCACCAGCATGGTAAACACCAGATATATCAGATTTTCCCACCAATACTCAGATACACAACTGATGCTACATTAAGTCCGCAGCAAGGCAGCTGCTTTTCAGCACCAGAAAAGTTTGACACTCCGCATCAAATTACTTCAAAATAAAGACCTTGTTGCTACAGGAAAGGGGGTGCCCAAATGGCAAAATATATTTTTGCCTGGGGTATCTACCAGCCTTGTACTGAAGCTTCTCACACATACATGGCACTTGCTTACACATGTGGAGAGTCAAGAAACACTCCCTTAAATGGCATTCGCAACATGTAATGACTAGATATTATACCATATTCGTTTAAGCAGACAGCCAGGTAGAACTGTGGGTAATGTAGTCAAAGCTTTTCATGGATGTGTTATGTAATAAAAGACTTAGGACCTAATTTAGAGTTTGGTGGACAGGATACTACATCGCAAATGTGAAAGAGTCCCTGTCTGCCTATTTAACGGTCTGCCCACCTCATTTAGAGCCAGGTGGACATCAGGTGGACAATCAGCTTTCTGTCAGCAGTGCTGATGTCGGCTCTGTCAATAGAAATCTACCTCCAATGGCCTTATGGAGTAGAGTCCATCAAGAAATGCACCGCACTGACCCCCCAACCCCCCCCCCCCCCAATGAAGGGTAGATGGTGTGCTGTCTATTTTTTCCTGTCTGTCATCTGTAGGCAAACTCTGGCATGAGAGGAGAAAAATCTAATAGTGATTGTCACAACAAGGAAAAAACATTATCTGGTATTGGGGGGTCATTATTAAATTGTTTTAATAGCAAACTCACCCTTTGGGAGTTTGTTATTGAAATACAAAAGGGCTTCTAAAGTTTGGTGAACAGCTTCAAAACTGATGGAGGATGTCCTCCAAATATTTTTGTACCTTGACGAGAACCACCATGACAGTGGCTCCTATCAGGGTACAAAGAACACCTCTGGACCGGCTGTGATCTCAAAATTAGGTGGTCCTTAGTCCATCAGGTGGTGGACATAATTTCGCTGCCTCCCTGGCAGACTGTACTCTATCAGACAAACTATAAATCAGGCCCTGAATTTGTGATTCATCACAATATTCACAGTTTCTAAAAACTGCCAAAGCAATTCCTTTTATCCTTTTCAGAAAATACAAAAGTACACAAAGGAAGGAAAGAAATATCCGTCTTTGGAGCAAAGTCGTTAAATTCAGTAACTGCTTCTTTGTGCTTTAATATCTCCCCCCTCGATTTACTGAATGGCTGGCTTTCTAAAACTAGACTCTGGCCAAGATCCTCCCTGCATCATTTCATTGTGTTTCTAAATCGGTTTTCAAGCTATGAATCCATGGAGGGGCTCTATAGAGTACAGAAAAACAAAAAGAATGTGAGCAGTTGGCTTACATCACAGAGACACATGTTTCTTTTTACTGCGAGTAGGTCATTATGGGCCAGATGTACATACATTAGTACCCACAATTAGGAAATCGGTATTCCTAATGTGTGGAATGCTTTATTCCCAAATAGCAGTTCTTAGTGGGCTGCAAATCGACCTGCCTTATGAATATTAACGAAGAAGGTCACAATTTGCAACCCCTGAGGAATCACAGGGATGGTAGCCTGCTGAGGTCAGCAGACCACCATGTTTGTGACTGCTTTTTAACAAAGTAATAGTTTGTTTTAAATGAACTCCATTTTCCTTAAAGGGAATTGGGGTGTGTTTAAAAAGAAAAAAAATGAGGCTTTGAAGTTTCATTTTTTAGGAGTGGACAGTGGTCCCAGGGACCACTGCCGGCACATAAAAATTATTTTTCAACATTCTTAAAGAGTAAAGAGTCCAAAGAGGACCCCTTTCCATTTGAGAATGGGTTACCACCATTGTTAAAATGGTGGTAAAATATCACTTTTTGTGACTGGAATTCGGTCATAAAACAGTAATGCATACCATACCGACTTGGTATTTGGAAGGGACACCCAAAGCATAGCCCTTCCAGTCACCGAATTGCAAGTGCAAATTGTGATTCAATAACACTTTACCAAATCACATTTTGCACATTAGAAAAAACATTTTTCTAGTCGCGATCGGAAAAATGCTTCGTACATCTGGTCCTTTGTTTCCTTTGCATAGTCTATCTACACTGTCATTGTGAGAGTTATCTCCCTCCGTTGCTTGCCTTTTAAAACCTTCTGCAGCTTTCTGTCTGGACTGGAAAGTGTGACTTAGCCATTTAATGAAGTGTAAGGAAAGTCAATGAACACAAATCCATCCCACACTGTCTTGGCCACATCTCAACTCACATACCTTGCAAATCCTATATCTGAGGTACTTAATATTCTCTTCAAGGACACAAATCCGTAGCCAGATCACGCGTACCAAGACCTTGTTTTTCAAGTGGTTTCTGTGCATTCTATTTTCTGTTGTGTGTCACACAGGATTGTCTACAATATGGTGACAGCTGATTCATCGTGGGTATCCCAAGGCCAGCGGCAGATTGCACTCTTTGATACATTAGAAGAGATACACTAGATGAAATCGCTTTTGCATGAAAGTATCAGTGATTTCTTTACTTAATCTTGAAAATGGTTCCTTTGGAACAGATTCCTCAACCAGTGCATGATCAGAAGATCATTTTCTTGTTCAATGCTTCAGATACAGAAAAGAGTTTGTGGATGACCAAGAGAGGCATTAGCGAAATGAACAAAACAAAACTTAAGCTCCCCAGGACCAATAACAGCAGTTCTGGAGATGATAAAGAAGTCATACACATTGGGCCATCTTGAGTCTCCCAGTTGCTTTGAGAATGTTTCTCCCAAGGGAAAGAAAGCTCATGAACCTTAAAAAAGATGCTGCAGTAGTTTCATTTGGTTCAGGGCTAGATTTGCACAGAAGGGTATATTCTTCTTCATTCTTCAAATAATACAAAAATGGAAAAAATATAGTGAACAGCCACAGGAAATAAAAGGTTACAGACTCTTTCAAGTAAACTATGTTGAAATGTGCAGAATATGTTTGACCGTTGATATCAAGTCACCAAAATGGCGAGACTAGCGGGAATGGTATCATGCAGTCATTTGCAGCTATAATGAGATCACAGGAAGTGACGTGACTTTTTTGAGGGGTTCTTCAATACTGACACATCTTTCGCTGATTACTAAGCAGTCCTTCCACCTGATACCCCTTGAAGCATTACTGTTGCACCAGCTGGGGCCCTCTCAAGTCACCCCGCTGCTTCCAATTTAAATAATGGCTGCTCTTTGCCTTCCACAGCAATATTGCCCCTTCCTCACCATGCTGCAATCTTCTCGATCTCACCTTCACCCTGCCAACTTATGCCAGCTGTGTTCAGCAGCCCTCGCTCCTTTCCCTCCCCTTCTTCCCCTCCTTCAATTTCATGCCTCGCCTTCCTAGTGGTTTGGCTTCCTGCAGCCCCGAAAATGGTGGCTGGTCACTTAAAATGTCTGGCTATATACCTAGAGGGCAAACTTATAGCCAATAATAGCCCAAATAATCCAAACAGCCCAGAGCAATTGTGGACAGCTCCACTTCCCCAATCTTCCCACGGGGGAGACCACCTGGTGGATGGCTGCCCCTCCCCCACCCCCAAAACCCCCATTACTTTCCAGGGAAAGAATAGGGACGGAATAATCCTGCATCATGACCAATCATTTATAACCATTTTCTGTGCAGTATCTGTTCTGTGACCCACCCAAGCAATGAGCACTGTAAACAATCAGATAGGCTTTAGGTAGCCCATAGGGCACGGTGCTATGTAAGTAAACGGCAGGGCATATACTTTTAAGTTTTGCATGTCCTGGTAGTGAAAAACTCCCAAAGTTGTTCTTCACTACTGCTTTCACAAGTTAGCATTGGGAATTAAGTAATATATTTTTAAGCTGTAATTTCTGATCAGAAAAAAGTAGCTTTGTCGGGTTTCATATCTTTAGAATGGTAATGATAAATCCTCTTTACTGGTAAAATCGGATTTAACATTAATATTTCAGATTTGCTACTTTTAGAAATTGCACATTTCTCTGCTCTTACTGCTCAGTGTGTCTTGTATTCTGTCTCTCATACACACCTGGAGTAGGTGACAGCTACACTTTGTGCATTTTGTAGACAGCCACATACACAGGAAGGTTAGGTGTGTCTGAGGACTCATCTGCATTCATCTGCATTCTGATGGGCCTTCCTGGGCAGGAATGGTGGAGGGGAGTTGGCACACGAATATGAAAATGCCTGTCCCCACACAAATGGCTGTTTACCCCCTACTGGTAGTCTTGAGCCAGGACTAGGAAGAAAGGATCCTGTGCACTTCAAAGGCACATTTGGGTATAAGAACTGAGGCTCTGACCCTACCAAATCAGTACACTACTGGACCTAGGAAGAACCTTGCTAAAGTAAAGGCTACTGTGCTGCAAGGATTGTCACTTAGAATGGATTGACTGTTCTGAGGAACTGCTTCTCTGCTTTGCTGAGATGCCCTGCTGCTTGCTGATCTCTGCCCTCCTGAGGACAAGGACTGGACCCATCTCACTTGAACCCACAGTGACTCCAAGGGCTTCCTGTCTTGACTCCTGTTTTCCTGCAGTCTCAGGGACAAAAAAGACTGCGTGCAACTCTCCTGGTGCTGCTGGGCTCTGCCATCTGTGAGTCCTACCCTTTCCTGGATTGCCCCCTCCAGTCCTGGTCCTCAGAAGTGAGTTCTGCAACTACTTTCAGCAAAAACCGATGCATTGTCCCACTGCACTGCTCGGAACAACACAGTGCCCCTTTGACATTGACGCACAGGCTGTTCGCCAACAGTGGATCCACAGCCTGCGCGGCTCGACAATGATGCATCGCATTCATCTCAATGGAGTTCAACACCTATGCAGGACCCAACTGTGAGGCTCAACGTCAATGCTTTGACTCAACTGCACAGGCCAGAACCTATGCAACACCTTTGCATTTACTCCTCAACTTCAAAGCTTGCTCCATCCAAGGTGTTTGGGTGCATGGACTCTCGAACCGGCCTACCCTCCATTGAGGTCGGCCTGAACTTTGTATTTGCACTGGTCCCTCGCGACTTCAAAGAACATTTCTACTGATTGGGTTTTTGTCATATTGGTCTTGTTTTACTCAGATAAATATTATCTGTTCTCCTAGACCTTCATGGAGTCTTTCATGGTGTGTTCATTGGGTGGGGGGGGGAGAGAGAGATAGAGAGAGCGAGAGATAGAGAGATTAGAGAGAGAGAGAGAGAGAGAGAGTGGGTGTGTGTGTGTGTGTGTGTGTGTGTGTGTGTGTGCACTTGCGCGTGTGTGTGTGTTTAACAAAATACTTTACACATTGCCTCTTTAGATAAGCTGCCTGCTCTGTGCCAAGCTACCAGAGGGTGAGCACATTATCTCTAAGTGTGTATCTAGCTGACCCTGACTAGGATTGGGGTCCCTACTTCGACAGGGTGCATACTCCTGCCAACTAGAGACCCAATTTCTAACACATGACATTAGAAAACGTATTAATTATTTTTAAAAAGTCCCCAATCTTTTATGGGCTTTTGAACCTTTATGTTTAAAGTTAAAATGTTTTTGTTTTTTTCACCCTTTTGTAAACTAACTACATTAGGGCACCATGCGATTACTGTATGGCCTCTTTTTGAGGCTATACATTTGAGTTCAGTTTGATTATACTAGTGAAGAACATCATAGAAACATAAAAAGTTAGCATCAAAATCACACATGCACATAACCGTGAAATATCAGAATACTGTTCTGCTTTTTATTTTTTAAACAATGTATAATGAAAGTAACTCTGTTGTCGCTGACGCACGGAGACGGAGCCGTTATGACACTTTTTAATGTGCATTTTGCTAAGATTGCTCAAAGGTTACTATAAAGTTAGACTTTCAATTTAGATTGTAATTATAGCCCTTCAGACGCCATTCTAAACGCGCCTTTTCCGCTTTAAATTGGGCAGTGACTGAATGTAATGATTTTGTTGTCAGACATCACAGAGACTGGTCATTTGGGTCTCACTAACCAGCTCCCTCTTTCCTCCCCCAGACACTACCACAGCATTGAAGTGTTCACGCACTACGACCTCTTAACGCTGAACGGATCCAAGGTCGCACAAGGTCACAAAGCAAGCTTTTGCTTAGAAGATACATACTGTGGTGCAGGTATGTTATTTTTGGAGTAGCTGAGAGCTGGAGACTGAGATATTTGAACCCGACATATGTGTGAAAGGAAGACCAAAAAAGCGAAACACGATTAAAAAAACAGAGCAAACATTATGAAGTAATTGTCTATTCCATAGGGGTTCAAGCGTTTAGACAGAACCTGTAAATAGCATAGCAAAGCTCCCAAGCCCATAGGTATTTCAGAAGTTACTGCGGGGTCGGGCCAGTAGGCTGGATCATGGCTTTACCTAACAGAAGGACCTTTTTCAAAGTTTACCTGTCTAGTATTAATAAATAGAGCATCTTTACTTAGAAATGTATAACTACATGTTGCATCATGAGCAGGAGTCCTCATAAAGTGCAAGTCCTGTTCGATAGTGACCCCTGGCCTTCCCTCGAACCCCGCTTTAGACGAGCCTGTTATATGGACAGTTTCTTGCTGATAAAGTCCTACTATTATTTAATGCTTCTAGAAATCAGTCTTGTGATACTGTTGAAAGCTGCTTTGAAGTTTAAGAAACTTTCTAGCAAGCCTTTAGTGCTTTCTCTCGCTTGGAGCGGTATTGTAAGTGCAATTCTAGATGGCAGTGGTTTCTGGAAGGAATTAATGAACTAAAATCTAGTGCCAATGCTGGAAAGGAGCCATGCAATACGCTTGTCATTTGACTAGGCCAGAACATTGAGGTGGAGGCCTCCTCAGATACAATTATTATCCAACTGGAGGTAGCAGTATGCTTGAAAACACTGCCTGTAATATTAAAGGGCAAGCAATGCAATACTGTACGGTTCAGCAACTGAACACGTAGCACAACCAAAGCTCCTTGCTCTCCAGACTGCATTTTAACTTGCACCAACCTGTGCTGGAGCTGGTACTCTTCCTTCTTTGCTGTGTGGATGGAAATATCTTCACAGAGCACTTTCATCTATATACATAACGGCATACATTTCCAATATCTTTATGTAACACCTTATATTACTGATGCTGTGACCTAGCTATCTGGGTCCAGGAACCCAGCTGATGCAGAACATAAATCAGTAAATATGCACACCGAGCTGGCTAAGTCCCATACTCCAGTCTTTCTCCATAGATCTAGGGTCACATGATACAGAGGGTTCTTGTAACCCATCCCTTTGCTTAGGGGAAAAGCTGATCTGACTATATACATTACTATAACTTTCCTAAAAATGTGTTACAAATGCACTGATTGAAGTAACCATATTCGAGACCTCACTCTCTCTGGCCCACGTGGCTTTCTGTTACGGACTGGTGTATGTTACTAATATCTCTGGACTAGGGACTTGGGTAACATTCTTAATGGCAAATTCAGCACATCTCACATTATATTACTGATGCTGTGACCTAGCTATCTGGGTCCAGGAACCCAGCTGATGCAGAACATAAATCAGTAAATATTCACACCGAGCTGGCTAAGTCCCATACTCCAGTCTTTCTTCAAAGATCTAGGGTCCCATGATACAGAGGGTTCTTGTAACCCATCCCTTTGCTTAGGGGAAAAGCTGATCTGACTATATACATTACTATAACTTTCCTAAAAATGTGTTACAAATGCACTGATTGAAGTAACCATATTCGAGACCTCACTCTCTCTGGCCCACGTGGCTTTCTGTTACGCACTGGTGTATGTTACTAATATCTCTGGACTAGGGACTTGGGTAACATTCTTAATGGCAAATTCAGCACATCTCACACCTTTCTTTTAGGCAGTTGAAGTAGGGCCGTGCATGATCCTGTTTCACCTTATGTCCTATTCCAGCCTACTTTGTCATTTCCTCTTCCTTTTTCCTTAACTCTCCTTATTTAGTACAGTAACTCTTTGGGCCTTCCCATTAACTGGTCTGGTCCTGAAGCACTTGGCATTTACCACCTGAAAGAAGGCTTAACACACCATATACTCAAGCTTGGCTTCACATCTACCAGGTGGTTTGCAGATTTCCGTGTACTGAGAATACTAGAAGGATTGTTTTCTGTCAGCAAACTACCTGATGTCAACAATGCCTCGCTGACCATTAACATTTGTATCAATGGAAAACCATGTTCCGTGCCTCAAATTAAATCCTGAAAGACTCTAAACTTGATTTTCCCTACTCAACTATGAATTATTGGACACTGCTAGATCTAGTTTAATACTGCTTATGACCTATTCACCTAGATAGTCACAATCTTTTACCTACCTCTAGATCTACACACAATATTTGTGACACTATCAATGGACATCTACCTAAAGACACAAACAACCTTAATTCAGCTCCAACAGCAAAGAAGCCTGTAACAGTGACCTTCAGAAAATGCATGGTTCAAACATCGACCATGAACACGTGAAACAAGTGAGTTGTAAGCTAGTCAGACTGTGACCTAAATTCACTCTGGCAAGTTTGCATTCATCATTCACCACATGCGTCAAAAGCTATGCAGTGGTGTAGAGAACCGTGAAGGAGGCCCCCCTGCAAGGTACCTTGAGGGCCCCTCCCACTCAGTCAAGAGCTTGAGGGCCGGGGGCCCCTCCACCCGAGCACAGTGACAGCCAGTGTGTGAATGTGTGGTGCTGAGGGCCCCACCCCCTGGAGCTCAGGGCCCCCCGCAATCGCAGGGGCTGAAGGGGCTATTGTTACGCCCCTGAAGCTATGTTCTGATCTGGTAAAGTCAGGATCTCTTAAGTAGGTAACTTTGCCAAAGAAATTTTCAATATATACATCACTTTGCTACCCTCTTCCCAAAAGTGCTGCAAGGATCTCTTGTCTTTCTTCATCGTCAAAATAGAGCCAGTTCTCTCCAACAGCCCTAAACATAATCCTCTAAATCTCAAGGCTTCCATGAGACTCAGACAACTCTGCTCTCCTCTTTAAGTTCACACCTCCCCTAGAGATGGAGATAATCACAAAACTGATCATCTTCAAGAAAACATCTCCATCTACAGGGATGGTCTTGAGAATTTTCAATTTTCGTCTGGTGTAAAATTATTTCTCCAGCTCAGTTCCCCCCAAAATGGCAAACATATTTTTCAGTTTTATTAAAATATTAAACATTGCAAGCTAGCTGTAGAATTTCAGCGGGGCCTGGAGTACACGCTCTCACATATTAGGAGACAAAACTGAAATCTAGTGCTTTTTTCAAATTATTCCAATAAAAATAAAAATATGCACAATAAAAGAAAGCAAGCCATACATTTCTTGTAGTATTTCCAGGAAAACATGTATTTTAAAAGAATAGCCCAGAAAAGGTGTTGTTACATATTTTACGATAAATCTCAAATGTGACTTGAAAAATATATTGTAAGTAAAGGAACCAAAAGTATGAAAAACTTTAAACAGCACCTAAAAACATTTCGACGCAAATTGATGTTTATTCGTGCCTCATATTTTTTCCAAATTTCATACCCATCTGGAAATTGACCGATGTCATGTATGACACTTCCAAATAGGCCTGACTTGTTACCCAAAACCACTCACAGTTTTGCGCCTATACATACAATGCTAAATGCAATATTACAAGGCCCAAAATGCATTGCAATGTTGGAAAAATAAATGCCAAGTAGTAAATTGGGGGAAAATCCCACCTTAGGAGCACATTTAGGAAGCAGGAAAGTCTGCTCACACTTGCTATTTGTTTTTGGTTGCACTTAGCACTATATCTTAGCTCAACAATTATTCCTCGTGCCCATTTTGAAGACAACGGGGCATTTCTATGCTAAGAAATAGCTCTAAATGTTGAATTACTCTTCTGGTGTATTTCAAGCATAATTAAATACAGTCAAACAAGGATGGTGTTACTTGTGCAGGGAGCCCCCGAAGTGTGTTTTCAAACCCTTTTCACTGAAATTAGAAACCTTATCAACCAGCAATCTCTTTTGCTAATCATGCTATCTCCTAGTTTTATAAACAAATAAAAACAGTAATGGAAACATTGCTACTCTGCATCCAGTACTGACATTACCTTCTGCTCAGGTATGGAAAGGCGCTACGCGTGTGCTAACTTTGGAGAACAGGGAGTGACAGTGGGCTGCTGGGACACGTACCGCCATGACATTGACTGCCAGTGGGTGGATATCACAGACGTCGATCCAGGGGATTACATCTTCCAAGTAAGTGCCTTTGAGTTGCTACTCATATTTCTATTATTGATTGCATTACCAGTAATGCAGAAAAGGTGCCACAGGAGAGGCATGCATAAAGTAGATATAGGCATTGCTGCACGTAGAAATAGCAGAAAGATTCGGTAGAAAGACCTATGGGAGGAGTCTTTACGGTGTCATCAAAGTAATGCTTTTAGCGAGCTGCCAACTCTTCTTGCTATAATCGTGAACTTCTGGAACACCTGAAACCCCGATAATGATAAAAGAAAATGCTGCACAAGGGCTATGAACTGCCCAAAGTAAAGCCAGTGATTAGACTGAACAGAAGAGCTGTAATTCTCTTCCGAAAGGTAGGTAGGGCTTTTGTTTTGTGAAGATTTTAGAAGAATTACTCCAGAATCTTGCTGCATTTGCAGCTAATGATGTGCCCCAGTTCTGTGTCTCCTTTATTTCAGATAACTGCATAGTCAGCCCTTATTTAAACCTCATTGAACCCTGCTAAGGGCATTAAATGTGGTTAATTCTCTCGGCACAAAACATTGACTGTTGTTATTCGCCTGCCCTACAATTATGGCCTTGAACTCAGCATGTTCACAGGTTGCTAAAGAAGTGCAAACTGTTAATTAAAATGTATTATAAAGGTGTGTGTATGTGGGGTTAAAAATAAGAAATCTACCTATGCAAACCTCGCGTTACAGTGGATAGGTTGAGCACACTAATTTGGCTTATCATTATTTATGTACTTTGACATACAACACAAACATGTTCATTTTCAGAATAAATACAAAAACAATATGTTTAAATGACAGAATTGTATCAAGTTATGCCACTGAGTTTGCTCCAGATAACAAGCTAATTGTATAGAGATGTTCTATTTGTTTTTTTCTTGGTTGTGATTTCTTCCTTCACATGATCATTCCTTGTAGTATAGTGAGTATACCATCATGCAAAAATTGGTCACCCGACATAGTGCTTCAACGTCAGCAATAAATTGTCCCTCCCAAGCTTTCTAAGGTAGTGCTTTTGTTGTAACCAGACCATATAAAACTGAGCAATGAGCCACTCAGTCCACTTCAACTCAAAGTCAAGTACTTCTCTTTGGGATGACCTCTGTCTTTGTTTGTATGTTTTCTGCAGCAATAAAATGCCAACAGTTCTGGACCAAACCACGGCCACCTTCAGTGTACAGATTTAGGCCCCTATTTATGGAAAGTTAGCGTCGCCTTAGGGTCATTTATTTTGACACTAAAGCAGCGGTAACCTAACTCCATATTTATATTTTGATGCTAGACCCGTCGAGCGTCAAAATATTGGCGTTAGCGCCATTTTTAGGAAGCACCAACCCACCTTGTGTCTCATTGTGACAATGAGATGCAAGGTAGGCATTCCCTTCCTAAAAATGATGCTAGCCCCCGAGGGCCATATTTAACTCCTGACGCTGAAACGACGTGCAACTAGGAGGCAGTCCTAAATAATGGCACTGAGCCTGATTAGCATTTTTATTTAACGCCTGGTCAGACCAGGTGTTAAAGTGCTGGTAGGCCCATTTCCATGGGGAAACACCATGGAATGGGCACATAGATGCCCACCCAAACCCTCAGCATCACCACTCCCCACACCACAGGGACACTACTGGAAGAGGGAGCCCACCCCAGTAAATGTATATGTATGTGTGTGGTGTGCCACTGGGGGCCCTGTACATGGGGCCCCCTGGCTGGCACTGAGTATGTTGGGCTTGTCGTGGGGACACTGGTCCCTGTGGTGGGCATTGGGGTTGTGGTAATCACTCCTGTCTATACTTAGACAGTAGTCATTTTTTGCCATCTTGTGTGTCAAAAACTGATGCTAGACTGACTAGCTGGCAAAATATCCACAGGATATTTTGCCGCTAATCAGCCTACCTTCATTTTTTACCCATGAGTGCCATTTCCACTAACACAATCCGTCACTGACTTGCGTCTTTGTTTGAGGCACTAACCATTCTTTATCGCCATCGTCCATCATTTCTTAACTATGGCGCATGGATGGCGTTAGGGAATGGCGTTAGCTCGAGTTAAGAAAAATTATGCACAACTGAGCTAGCACAGTTGTGATTAATTTTTCTTAAATATGGGCCTAAGTGTGCCATACAAATGAAAATGGGAGATGTATGATGGTGGTGCCCTGGTAAACTCCATTCATCATCATTTCTCAGCCAATCTTCGATGAGAACCAAAAGAAAAATTTATGGTATTTACATTCCTCAGGTCGTATCCTCAGGTCGTATTATGTAAAGGGTGCACTGCCCTGATCTGCACCACTGCACATCTTTAACAAGGTATCCAGGCACAGATGGTCGCTATATCCTTTTACAGTAAATGCCCTGCCACCAGGCCAGTCGCAAACATGCACCTGACCTAGGTCAAGCAAATCAATGAAAGGCAGACAGGCTGTTTGAAGCAACCACTCCACCTTTCACTTTACAGGGGGCAATGAAGCCTGCTTTTCAAAAGGGGCAGAGTTTCCCCTGCAGGCGGGTGAAGTGAGTGACTGCAGTTGCCTGCAGGAGCTTGCCCTTCAAGGCTCACTTTTGGGGGGAGGAGCGCACTGACAGTATGTCAGTTCTCTGTGGTGCAGGTCCCCTCACCCCTGCCAGCTCCTTTGCCTGCCCACATCTCTAATACAGTGCAGGCTCAGAAGCAACTATTTCCCTCCTGTGCATGGGGCCGGCAAATGAGGGAAGGCCAACGTGAGCTCGCACTAGCGATACATGTGCACAGGCTCAATCTGTATTACAAAAAGAGTTGCAGAAGCATCTGCAGCCCATTCTGTAATACCACAGTCCCTGGGAGTAGGGGGTAAAAAGCAATCAAACAGGCCCATTGCCCCTCCCCCACTCCAGGTACTCAGCATAATGTGGCATCTGGAAGCCTTCTAAATCTCTGAAACAACCAAAATCTCCTTATAGTCACAATTAGTGACAAGATTGAACAGCAAACCTAAATAGGGAAGCTAGAGAATGTTAAAATACATTTTTTATGACATCAGCAGCCTGGAACAGGTTGATTTGGGGAAGAGGGTAATTTAAATGGCTCCTTGTTCACTTACTTTACCTCACTTTAAGTCAACGTTAAAAAGTGATATTGAAAGACCAAATAAATACAAAGCAATTTAAAAAATAGAGTCCAATCATTAACGTTATTTTCATGCTCGCAGACTGCACCTCACCATTAGAATATACATCAGTGCCTTAGCATAGAGGCCTGTTTTCTCCTTTAATGGCTGCTACCCACTGTCTGATAAACTATGTGTGTATGAATGTTTGTATATATGTTGTATTTATATAGTGCAAAACTTGCTGAAAGGCAGATTATAGATTTCTGACTGAAAGCATACTTCACACAAACAGGCTTATAAAAAATGTTGAGACCTCCACTGAAAACGATGGAGAGGATCAGGGCTAGTAATGCCTGGTATGGGCCTTTTGAGCCACCATTTCAACATTTGCCTTTCTATTTAACCCTTTTAAATTTGGAACATTCTTCCCTAAATGGGTGGAATGATCTAATGGCATTATTCCCTTCAACTTTAGGCTATACTGATTGTTAAAGTCCCTCTTCCTTGTTATAACTTGGATTCAGAGACTTATAACTGCAGCAGCCCTCAGCAGGGGGATATAATGCTGGGCTATTATTGTTACAACATAATGAGTGGCGCACTATGGAATGGAGTATCATCAGTCTGTATACAGGGAGTGCAGAATTATTAGGCAAGTTGTATTTTTGAGGAATAATTTTATTATTGAACAACAACCATGTTCTCAATGAACCCAAAAAACTCATTAATATCAAAGCTGAATATTTTTGGAAGTAGTTTTTAGTTTGTTTTTAGTTTTAGCTATGTTAGGGGGATATCTGTGTGTGCAGGTGACTATCACTGTGCATAATTATTAGGCAACTTAACAACAAAAAATATATACCCATTTCAATTATTTATTATTACCAGTGAAACCAATATAACATCTCAACATTCACAAATATACATTTCTGACATTCAAAAACAAAACAAAAACAAATCAGTGACCAATATAGCCACCTTTCTTTGCAAGGACACTCAAAAGCCTGCCATCCATGGATTCTGTCAGTGTTTTGATCTGTTCACCATCAACATTGCGTGCAGCAGCAACCACAGCCTCCCAGACACTGTTCAGAGAGGTGTACTGTTTTCCCTCCTTGTAAATCTCACATTTGATGATGGACCACAGGTTCTCAATGGGGTTCAGATCAGGTGAACAAGGAGGCCATGTCATTAGATTTCCTTCTTTTATACCCTTTCTTGCCAGCCACGCTGTGGAGTACTTGGACGCGTGTGATGGAGCATTGTCCTGCATGAAAATCATGTTTTTCTTGAAGGATGAAGACTTCTTCCTGTACCACTGCTTGAAGAAGGTGTCTTCCAGGAACTGGCAGTAGGACTGGGAGTTGAGCTTGACTCCATCCTCAACCCGAAAAGGCCCCACAAGCCCATCTTTGATGATACCAGCCCAAACCAGTACTCCACCTCCACCTTGCTGGCGTCTGAGTCGGACTGGAGCTCTCTGACCTTTACCAATCCAGCCACGGGCCCATCCATCTGGCCCATCAAGACTCACTCTCATTTCATCAGTCCATAAAACCTTAGAAAAATCAGTCTTGAGATATTTATTGGCCCAGTCTTGACGTTTCAGCTTGTGTGTCTTGTTCAGTGGTGGTCGTCTTTCAGCCTTTCTTACCTTGGCCATGTCTCTGAGTATTGCACACCTTGTGCTTTTGGGCACTCCAGTTATGTTGCAGCTCTGAAATATGGACAAACTGGTGGCAAGTGGCATCGTGGCAGCTGCACGCTTGACTTTTCTCAGTTCATGGGCAGTTATTTTGCGCCTTGGTTTTTCCACACGCTTCTTGCGACCCTGTTGACTATTTTGAATGAAACGCTTGATTGTTCGATGATCACGCTTCAGAAGCTTTGCAATTTTAAGAGTGCTGCATCCCTCTGCAAGATATCTCACTATTTTTGACTTTTCTGAGCCTGTCAAGTCCTTCTTTTGACCCATTTTGCCAAAGGAAAGGAAGTTGCCTAATAATTATGCACACCTGATATAGGGTGTTGATGTCATTAGACCACACCCCTTCTCATTACAGAGATGCACATCACCTAATATGCTTAATTGGTAGTAGGCTTTCGAGCCTATACAGCTTGGAGTAAGACAACATGCATAAAGAGGATGATGTGGTCAAAATACTCATTTGCCTAATAATTCTGCACTCCCTGTAATGAACATTGTGTATCTCAGGACTTACAGTAGATGTGAAGTTGTATTACATGTAGATGCAGATTCAAGGGACTTCACACGCATATTCTGTCAGAAGTAATCACCAATCTAGTCAAAGATAGCTCCTTGGGTCTATATTACACTACACCTCCTTGATGAGAAGTCTTGGAAAGTTGCATTTATTTTTAAAGTCGCTTAACCCGTGTGTCTGACTTTCACCCAGGAGAGATGTATTACTGCATATCATTGCTGTGATCGTTAACTTGACTTTCGGATGCTCAAGTTAATTCTGAACCAATGTATTTAAGTACCACATACAGCATCCTCCCATGCCCTGTCCACAGTTTCAGTTGCTTCAGTGTACGATAGTGGAATATACCCCCGGTCTGTATATGTCAGTTATCAGTGTAGTTGACAAGGGTCTTTCTGCACATGATGGATGCAATCACGTCCCTACAGGATCATAGCAGATGGATCCCATCTAACAACACCATGGCTTCACTTCCGTGGCCAGCGCCACTTATTACTAAAGGAGCAGTAGCTATGATGACTGATAGTAGAACATAGACCCCATTACACGCTGCGACTGACCTGATTGTGAGTGTCTGTACAAACCTCACAGGCAAGGGACAGCAATCCAGGATTTACTGTTACGCATATATTCTCATGTGGCTCGCCAGCAGGCAGGCCTCGTAAACATCCATAAAAATTCTATTTTAAGCTGTGCTTAAATCAGAGCATTTCACAGTTCAGACTTTCAATTTTCGCCCATATCCTTTTCAATGACCCTTTAATGGGAGTCCTCTGTTCTTTGGGATTTATCTCTCTCGCACTCTTTGTTCCTGTGCAGGTTGTCGTGAATCCTAAATTTGAAATGGCCGAGTCAGATTTTACTAACAACGTGATGAAGTGTCGCTGTAAATACGATGGCCATCACATCTGGATGCACAGCTGCCACACAGGTAAGAAGGACGTCAACGATGAGTGGGTGCAACAAGTGTTGCTGCAGCGACCGTACATTAACTGGGTACGTAGACCCCCATGCAGCCGTTAGACAATAAAATGCATTAACCAATAGATGGGTGGACTGAGATGTTCCAGTACGCTCTGAAGTATTTGCAATAGCCTGTCAAACTACAGTTCGTGTGGATCCCCAGTTATTAGCTTGTCGCCAGTTGTGCCCTGAGGAGAAGCATGTTCAATTTAAGAAACTTAACGGCACATGTGAATGGATAGTTAATAGACATTGTGAATTGACTGACTCAGTTTGCTGGCTATCACATTTTGTGAACTGAAAACTCAGCCATGTTCCCTGGTTGGATATTGCAATGTCATGAGTCTGACCACATGTTGCTTACAAAACATTCCAATAAGGAGTTAGGAGTTAGGATTCCACTCACGAAACGGTTTATCTTCTCCTTCTGTATAAAGATGTCCACCTTGTGAGGCAGCATTCAAGATGGTGCACAATGTGCAACAGTTATCAAGCTTCGAGGCACTTTGAGAAAAGGAGGGGGAGACATCCGATGCCTGGAAACAAGTGATGCCTGGGAAACTTACTGAATAATTGAGGAAATGAAATTTGAGTACAGAAAAAAACATACTTAAACTTTTATGTGGCCACAAGGAATATCTGACAGTATTGAAATAGCTAGATGTAGAGGGTTTTGCCAAGGTCAGAAGAGTTTTCGTAGTGCATAATAAATTAAAGTCCTTTACTGCTTTTCACAGTCTCAATTTCGAAACTTTAGCTCTTGTCAACGGAGGATTGACTTGAAAGTAACCTTTGGACAGGGGCTCCTATTGAAATGAAAAGGGAGGTTGTGATGGCCCACAACATATCTTCTACCCTGCTCTCTGATTCTTATCCAAGTGAAGTTGGCATCTAGGATACCACGTGCGGTGTCCCAGAGGGAGCTTTTACTCATAAACACAAAAATACATGGTTATTTTCATAGAGGGTCTCTGGATCAGCCCTCATCCTCTATTGGACTGTTCATCTATCATCTAAGTTTTGCTTCCATCCACTGCAGCATACAGAATGCGGAATAGCTCAGTCTATTTCAACCATTGGCTCTCTTGCATTGTGTGACAACATTTCATGATCACATGGGAACCTCTGCCTAATAGGAAATGCACTTAAGTGGCAAGGCTTTTCAGTCAGTACTTTAATATGCAAGTGCCTCTTTATTTCCATTGTTTATCCGTTTTTCTCTAGTGATTCTTTTCTGATTAAACTATGTCTTCGGGTTATAATAAATGAAAGCAAATAGTATTTTTCTTTGAGAAAACAAGAAAATGTCTAGTGTGCATTAAAACTAAAGAGGGTTATATCCTGTTCTGCTTTTAGGAAGCACACGTAGTTGTCTATTAAAATACTATGTTAGTTTTTTAACCTTTAACATGTTATTGCATCATAGATGCACATGCATCTCGTTTAGGTATAATGTGTGCATATATATATATATATATATATATATATATATATATATATATATATATATATATAAAATATATTCACTGAAAACACCAAAAGTTACAGGAACGATATAGTTAGATTGACGTTTTACCCTTACAAGACCATAGAAATTCAGCAGATTTAGTTAGACTTATAGTTATACTTATGTTAAGAAACTGTAACTGGTTGCTCAAAGTTACTTTCCCGCATGAGTTATAGTTTCTTCAGGTACGTATAACTATAACTGCTGAATTTATATAGTTTTGTCTGGGTAAAACGTCAATCGAACTATAAAGTCCCAGTTACCTTTGGTTTTGTCAGTGAATTTCTCTGTGTTTTTTGTAATGCTCACAGTAGTATTTGTGTCAGGTTACAGCAAGCCAATCAGGGCCTTGCTTTTCCCCAGGATCTGAGGAGGATCCTCAAATCTATGGATCCGCCAAAAAAGGGCAATTTATTGCTCATGAGGGGGCCCTAAGGACTCTTTGGGACTCCCTACCATTGCTAAGGGGTTCGGATGTCCCTACCCTGGCCCTTCTTCATTTCTTTTTACCTTTTGTCTGGGACTTGGCTCAGGCTGAGTCCCAAGATGGCTGCCAACATTTTCTGGTTTGAAGTGTTGGCAGCCAATCAGAGATGTGTATTTCTCTGCACAAGCTCGTCTTTGTTTGCGAATACTTCCCGGCCAGAGATATGCACATTTGAATTTTCCTAAATTTCTCAAAAACTACTGAACGGATTTACTCCAAATAAGCAAAAGTGTAATCTGCTTACCAACAGCTGGCTTTCTGCCAAATTTGGTGTAATTCTTAAATTAACATGGGAAACACAACCTTATTTGAGTCCCCTTTTTCTCTGTCTCCGCTTGATGGATCACCCCCAAAACTTTCCATGCGCAACAAGAATCAGCGCAACACTTTTTTTTGGAACATTTTGTGAAGATTCCTCAAATGGTTCCAAAGATATAGGCAAGTCAAAAAACGATTTTCTTATGGAAACATGGTCCTAACTATAACTACCTACTGGTGACTGCCAGTAGGTAATATATATATATAATATAGGCGCACTATGGAATGGAGTACCATCAGTCTGTGCCACTAAATCTCCTTGATTAGAAATCTTGGAAAGTTGCTTTTATTTTTTTGAAAGACTCTTAACCCATGTGTATGACTCTCACCCAGGAGAGGTGTATTACTTCATATCATTGCTGTGATCGTTAACTTGACTTTCAGATGCTGAAGTTAATTCTGAACCAATGTATTTAATATAAATTCATATATATGTAGATTTGCCAACAACTTTGCAGCCATTTGATAAATCTTCACAAAATTTTCAAAACTCGCACACTAATTCATTCAGCTGCTGTCCCGAAAGTTTTAGTGTAACTCGTCAAGCGGAGGCCAAGCAAAAGGGGGGTCCCAACACAGGTTTTCCCCATGCAGTCAACCCCATATAACCACTCAACCCTGTGCCATGCACCACCTTTGGCAGTGCACTGCGGGATTGACCGCAGGGCCTTCCCTGTGTCCAGGCCCTATGGTCAACCCCCTATAACCACCCAACCCCAAATGCATATGTTTCTGAGTGGATCTGTGAGTCTGTACATGTGTACCTCAGTGGGTGTGTGAGTGGGTATGTGAGTGTATGAGTGGGTCTGTGACTGGGTGCATGAGGGTCTGAGTGAGTCTGTAAGTGGGTGCATAAGTGTCTGAGTGGGTCTGCGAGTGTGTACGTGAGTGAGTATATCTGTGAGTGGGTACATGAGTTTCTGAGTGTGTGAGTGAATGAATACGTTTCTGAGTGGGTCTGTGAATGCATGAGTCTCTGAGTGGGTCTGTGAGATGGTGTGTGAGCCTGAGTGTGCCTGTGAGTGGGTGAATGAATATCTCAGAGAGTCTGTGAGTAGGTGTGTGAATGTTTAAATGGGTCTGTGAGGGGGTGCATGAGTGTCTGAGTGGGTCTGTGAGTGAGCACATGAGTGAGTGGGTCTGTGTGTGAGTGCATGAGTGTCTAAGTGAGTGTCTGAGTGCATCTGTGAGTTGGTGTGTGAGTTTGTCAGTAGCTGTGTGAGTGACTCGTCAATAAAGGTAGCTCACCTGCCTGTTTATCCAACATGAGTACACAGTTTTGCACAAAATATCTACACCAAAGGAGTTCTTTCTGTTTCTTTGGGTAAATGTCCAGTATGTATCCTACACTACAGCTGCATAATTGAGCACAAGGACATGTCACCAGTGACCTTGTGTGTATTTTGGCAACATGATTGTTCCTGGTGCATCTCTCTCTCGAATTCTGTGATAACATGAAATCTTCCTATAGAGAGGCCAGCGAGACTACAAAGACATAAATCTCCACAAATTAGGGTTCTTTCTGTTATCTATGTGATGTAAGTGCTTCTTTGTTTAGAGGAAATGTCATCATATTCCTCTGATATAAGAACACAACACAAAAATAGGCAGGAAATGCAACAAGGGCCCTTTGGGAAGCTGTGCATCAGTCTGACAATAGGGGGAAGATCTTGGCATACTACTAAGGTGGACGGTATGGGGCCAAGTGGGTGGAGCTTCCAGATGATTTGCACATTTGCATACTTGTAGCAGTTTAAAAGAAGAACCATGGACTCTGCTCTCACCAGGAGAGGACAAGAAAGAACCACTTGTCACAGTCACATACAGATTGTGCTCCAGTAGATACATAATGCATCCCCTGGGGCCTGGCCATCATTCAAAAGGGAAAGGGGACCCCGGGGGCCCCATCTCCTGGGGCCCGGCCTTAAACTATATTATTTCCCCCAGGGCCTAGCCATGTCTCTGGGTGCCCCCAGGACACAAAGTGTTCAATGGGACCTCAGGGGTTGCCTCAAGACCCCCGCGGTACCAGCTGGCTGCCCGCCTTCTGCAGGAACCGGCATTGCTATTGCACACAAGGAGCTGCTAAACATGAAGCTCCCTGTGTGCAGGAGCAATTGTTTCATCTCTTTCCCTGCCCGCATCTCCGTGGGCAGGGATAGAGATGAAACCTCTGCTTCCAGCAGGAAGAAACACTTTGACAGCTCCTGTTTGCTTTTGCTTGGTGAGAGCTGTCAAAGATCGCACCAAGCAAAAGCAAACAGTTATGTCCCGGAGTGGGCACCATAGTACATAGCAGGAACTGGAGTGGCAGGGTGGCAGTCCCCAGGGCCATATAGGGCTCCACGAGGGGGGCCCTGTGGCCCCTCTCCAATGTTTAATTTAGCCATTGGGAGGTGGTGGTCCCTGGTGCCAGGAATTTATGATGGGCCCCTTCCTTATTTTATTTCAGCCCCAGGGAGGTGAGGCTGTGGGGGACCTCGAAGGTCCCCCGCATTAATTTACAATGATTTGTGCTGGGAAGGTGGCAGTCCCGGGGGCTACAGTAAACCCTAGGAGGGGGGCCCTGTGAACCCACCTCCTTTTTCACCCTCAATGCCCCCGGGACCTGGCCCATCCGGGGGCAAAGAAAAGGAAAAGCACAGGAGACCGCTCTTTTTTTTAAGACTCTCAGAACAATCTGCATATCCATCGGCAGAGTTTTCCAAGATTTAGAATAAATGCTTTTTACCCATGGCCGGGTCCCTGGGGGACCCCTAGAGCAAGACTAGGAACTCAAGGTGACCCTACCCTGGCCCCTTTTCTTTTTTTGATATTTTTTTAAGGGACTCCAAGATGGCTGCCATAACTTCCTGGTTGAAGTGTTAGTAGCCAATCAGATCTCAGCACGAGATTGGGAGGGTTCATGCTCCTACATATACAAATTAGATTTTTCTTTTTTACCTCAAAAATGTGTGAACCGATTTGAACCAAATAACAAAAACAGCGCTTTCTAGACCAACTGCTACCTTTCTGTCAAATTTGGTGTAATTCCGTCCAGCAGTTCACGCTGTAGTCGGTTTAACAAACCCCATGGGATTTAACATGGGGAAAACACGTCTTGGGATCCCCGATTGTTCTCTGCCCCTGCTTGACAGATCATCACACTACTCTCCAGACAGCAGCTGAAATGGGCGTCAAATTTTGTGAAGATTCATTAATGGGAGCCAAAGATGTAGGCAAGTCAAAAATGCTTTTTCTGTAGAAGCTAGGTCCTAAGTATAACTACCTACTAGTTGTGACCGATATATGTATATATATATATATATGTATAAAATCCCTCACATCCACCAGCAAAGGCCTAACCAATAGGCTTGACCAATTGACCAATACTTGTTTATTTCGCTTCTCCAGCAGAGCACAAGGCAATCATGGTGGAGGAAGACTGCTGTCACCTCACAAGGATGAGCTGAAGCTGACATTTAGTGGCCGCTAGATCTTCAGTGTACAGTCACAAACCTTTTTACCTGTTCTCCTGAGAGAGTGTGTATCTGTTTCCTTGTGCAACATTTTCTTGATACCCATATCTTTAGCACCCCATAGTAGTTTGTGAGGGTTATGGTATGCATTATGAGTGCAGATCGCATATTACATACTTTGGTATTCTTGTTCCTTATCTGCTGAGTGAATACATGCACTCTAGCACAATATCAGGTTGTTCTTGTGACAATGTGCATACAGTGTCCCTCTTCTGGGAGGCTGAAAGTAATGCACATTTACATTCTGCCATGACAGATCTTGAGTGAAACGAAAGACTGTCAAAAACTGAGTTGTTTGCATTCAAAGCTCTTTCCCTTGCTGTGCCCAGACACAACATACATTTGCCACTTTAATGGTAATCTACGGCGTTTGGGATTGTTAGCCAATTATGAATTATGATATCAGAATGTGGCACAGTTTGTGACTGGCTCCCACATCCCCCCAGTACCCTCTGTAAAAGGATAACATTTTCATCCAGAGCCAATGTTTTTCTATGCATCAATGCATCTCAAGCACCAGCTGCGAGATATGTTTGATCAAGGCAAAAAGTTTGTCTTTTCCAAGCTTATGACATGGAGAAGCCTTCCTCCTGTCCTCTGCCCAGGATTACAAGAACATGGAATGCCTGCAGAGGAACTACTTTGACCCGGGGAACGAACACATGAAAGAGCTTACTGTGATGTGCTTGGAAGATGACTTCAGAAACCTAGACTACACTTAGTAACAGAAGTATATAGTTAACTGGTAGGCACTAAACCCGGTGTCATATACATCAACTGAAGGTTGAGGATATATTGAGAGTGTTGTAGTCCTTCCCCCAAATGTTAAGCCTCCATTTTCCATGTCTGACCTTGTGGGAATTCATATCATAACTGCACCTGCGCAGTTGGGTTTTATGTTCTTTGGCATTGTGCAGCAGCATTGCCCACAGGAAAAGGCCCATGGCTGGGCCCTGCACTCAACTCGCTGTGCATTCCCCCGCTGCACATGGCCTTCGTTTCCAATCACATTTCATGATACAATATCTTCAGAACCTCTCCAGGCAGACATGTGGATCATACAGTTCTGGAGTAACAGTGACCAGTCTCAGCCATTAGATGAAGTACCACACATTAATTCAAAGGCAAGGATGTGGAGCTTAGAGCATGGACGGTGATTCACTAATAGCCAGCTGATTTGTTGGCAATAGGGAAGAGTAACTATGGGTCTGAAGAGCTTGGAAAGAGTACAGGTGGTGACATTCACAGCTAATAGAAGGGGCAGTGTGGAGCACAGACGTATCTGTTGTACTATTCATAGAATGTGAGACATCGATATATTAGCACCCTGATTTTTCACATGCATTGAGTGAAAGGTACAATCAGATATATAGCGTTATGTACAGAACTCAGTGAATTTCACAAGAGCATGAGCTACATATCACAGGTGGGTTACTTGCTGTTTCTAATGGCCTCAGCAAAATTACCACAACCACAAACTGTCCAAATAACCATCGTGCTTTTTCTTTCAGATGATGCCTACAGATCTGACCTGCAGGATTCCTTTGAGCATCAGCAGAGACTCGCTAACAACCTTGTGTAAACCACACAGACCGGCAGAGGTGGCATGCCAAAAGTCTCTCCACACCTGCCAGCACAGTTTTTCAAAGTACTTGTTCAAAACAAGATTTAAAACTTTCACACATCTTGAAGAAATATAGAAAACCTGGGAACATATCCATAAGATCCCCAAACAAACTTTAACAGCCGTGCGCTGAAGGAGAAGCTAATGCTTCAGGACAATGAGCATGTGCTGCACTTTGGAAGGTTTTTCCTTGACCGTGAGTCAGTGCCGTCTACACTTGGCTCAAGAGCTTCTGTGCAAGGAGTGACTTATACGATGGCTAACAAAGCTCTCCTTGACAATGACTATACTCTGCAACTAGGAGCTCCGATTACGTCAATGGCAGAGAAGGAATCCCACCAATGAATTATGCTCAACTTATGTTCCTATCTTGTGTTTCCTTACATCTACCATCACAATAGGTTTCATGGACTATTGTTCTCATTATCATTTGGGTGTTATCAATTGTATGCGTTTGTGGCAGAAACCTAATGCAAGGCTTCTTTTCATTTGCATGGATTCACTCAAAAAACATTGTGATGAAATGGTAAATGTCCCAGATGCGGTGCTAACAGAAGGCAATGTTCTGTAACCCAAAGCAATTGTGGAACCAGTTGAAGAACACTTTTGTTTTTTATTCTAAAATGTTTATTCTTAGTATTTATTGTGAAGATAGTCATGCTGGAAAAAGTCCGCAATCTGTACCCTGTATTGTACTGTACATCCATAGAATCACCTTCAACTTATTTGTACAATGCAATAGGCAGAGCAAACTTGAGCCATGTGGAATTCTTCAATCGCCTCAGTGGACTATTCTTACTTGGGGTCCATCTTGGACTCTCAGTGTTATAGGAGCAGTAATGTCGCCAACTGCAGCTTCTCTTGCAAAAACAATGCAATTTTCTTGACAATCTCAAATGTAGCATTCACGTTTTTGTTGAGATTCGAAACTGAGGAAATGCCTTTTCGACACATAACACTAGCTCAGGGATGTATGCACTCCTGCTGCGCAGCTTACATTTTGGAAATAACACTGATGATGATATGTGCTGTACTGTTTGCACTGTGATAAATTGGTGAAGCGAAATGTAAAAGTGACCTTGTTTAATAATATGACCAGCAAGGGAGGTGCTCGTGGGCGAACATTAAAGCAAAATTAGACATGTCTGATTCAACCAATTTGAATGCCGCTCTATATGCCTCAAGCAGAGACTGTGTGTTTTTATCATTGAGGGCAAGTTACAAAGTGAATGGCCATGAAAAGAAGAGGTGTGTGATATTTGAAAGTTGACTTTTGCCGAGTTTGTAAAGTTTTTATCAAAGACTTGAAAAGGAGTAGAGGAAAAGTTATTCATAAAATGGCTTGCTGGTGAAATCCCCTGGAAACCTAAGGTGTTTTGGAGACGAATTTTCTTTCTCAAAATGATTGTGTGGAAGAAATCTTCCAGGAAATTTCACTATCATCAGTCGTGGAAGAGTGACACATTTTATAATTTTGTTAAGTTTGTTACTATCACAAACTTTTCAGGGAAAAATATAATTTTACACACCCAATTGACACCCTGTGAAAGAAATTCTGAACAGAGATCGTTTAAGGTCGTTAGTAAAATCGCTCTGCTGTGTTCAAGATTTCAACTTTCATGCCTCACCGGTTGACGCGATGACTTCTCCACATCATTGATGGCATTTGGAAAGACTGCAAGAAACTAAGGTGCTCTCTAAACGTATTGTTACTTTTAATTGATATGTTTTGTTGACTGGAACATTGTACCTCAAAGAGTTAATATTTGCAAATAGGACACCAATAAAAGGGAACAACTGGTGACACTAAGTTCCACCAAAGCACGAATAAATGTTGTTATTATTGCAGTAATCGGTTTAGGAAATAACCACTAAAGGTTAGCCATAGAAACCACAAATGGAAAAAGCATATTATTTATTATACTCTTTAAGAAGTGATGGTTGGAGGATTTACCTGCATCTCATATTTTATAACACATATTAAGTATAATGAAAAGCATTGGCTGCAGTCGCGGTAATCTCACACAGCACATTCTGCCTAACCAGCTTTGAAAACGATTATATATACCTTAAGAAACTCTGGTCTACTTTCATAAATGGGTGAACTGATGAAACTGTGATTGGCTGGATGGAGGGAGGGTAGGAGGCCACCTGACGGTCTATCTCCACTCCTATCTAGGTTTTGCAGCAGTCAGTTATTTGTTCGCGATATAACTTGTGGACACCACATAAAAGCACAAGGAGACAATGCTGCAGCTCTGACTTGGGTTTCCAAAGGCCATGCAGCTACCAATGTAATGGAAATACAGGGGAATGAATAGGTGGCTAGATGACACAATGAGGTCTCAACTTTTAGACCTTGGAACTCTCTTTTAATCTTCAGCCCTCTGCAACAGCACTATTCTCTGGTGCATGGATCTGTTGTAATCTTCACAAATGTGCATTTTGGGGTACGCCAGTTTTGCTTCACTTTTCTTGGATGTTGCCTTAGAAGCAACTCTCTTTCGGACGTGCTCTCCAAAATAGCCATCACTGTCCCCAGCAGTCCCTCTCCCTTCTGATGACTTCTCATTGGCAATCTATAGGCTTTGCGGGCAATCATCCTCATTGGTGCATCAGGAGGGAAAACATCTGTCAAAATACAGTAATCATAAAAAATGCATCATCTGGGTAATGGGTGCCATCTTTTATCCTCCTCTGTCCGATAGGGAGACAATCCATATACAAAAAATGAAGCGCCAGCAGTGCATCCCCTCTCGCTTGTCAGTCCACTGATAGCAGATTACAATCCCACGTCGGGAGCCACCCTCCAACAGTGGGTACGCCTCTTCCTGCCACCGCTGGAACCACAAAAGATGGAACAATGCCAGAGGGTAAAAGGGACAGGTCTCATTATGAGCACAGCAAGCTCCACCCACTCCACACATTTTAACGTATGACCATGTTACTATCTTAAACAAACAATAACATGAAAAAAACCAAGGCCAGTAGTATGACGTATTCACCTGGATACTACAACCGACATTGCTGGAGAAAAGGCGTGGGAGAATGAGGAATTACCAGAGACTTTAGACCCAGCATTATCATTTCACAAATAGGAATCCCCATTAATTACGCATTCTTGAAATGCTTTGATTTCCGATGTTGTTAACTCCGGGTGTTCGGGGGGAGGGAGGGGGCGAAATTATCAGTCCCCACATCTAGGGCACTCGGAAAAAGAACCCAAAGTATTTTACACATGGATATAGTGGACTTATTGAGCTGAATTCTTATCCTAAAATTGCTACTTGTTTACCTTTCCATTAAATAAGGGTTGAGCAAGGAAGCTAAACAGATATAGAGGACGACATTGTCTGTGTTCTTCGACCACCATAGGAGTTCCCCCTGTTCATTGTTTGCAGCGTACTGTTCTTGGCTGTGTACTGCCCCATAATTCATGCCAGCCCTCCAAGCCGTCTTCTCTAGGAGTGTATACTCAACAAAATCAAAATAATGATACCTCTTGACTCAAGTAATATTGCCACATCACCCCACCCTTGCCACTCAGCATGCCCTAAAACCTTCCATTCATCAAATAAACATTTTGGCACACTACCTAACCTGCACTGTTTAGATATACAACAGTCTACTTTTTTGACAAAACGTGCCTTGCTTCCTGCTCCCCAAACCACCTTTGCTAAAGAAAAGTCACAAAACTATTTGATTTTATTGAACTGCTATGGTACATATTCCATTCCACATTCCCACTACTGTTTCACTTCAACTATATTCTTGCCAACTCCAGAGACACACCATCCCCAATAAACATCCACCAAAACCATCTGGTGGAAAGGTTGTTGAGGGACTCTTGCACTGCCTCTCCTGTTGGTGACTTTATGCCATTAGGCCCATCCCCCCTTAATCAGGAGGAGTGGAATATGTTCCACTTAGGTAATGGCACCAGTAACAATAAGACCTCCAACCTTCTTTAAGGTATTCCCAGATTGCCATATATCTCAGCCTCTCACACTTCTCCAGTTCTGCATTAATGCTATGCTAGAATGCTTGGAATCCGCATCAGTCTGCACAAAGCGTTTTTCAGCATACTTCTTACCTGATGAAGTGACTATGCCATTACATGCTCATGCATCAAGTGCTCTTCTGAGCTTCATAACTTGGCATTCAAGCACTCCCTGGTCCCTTATACCAGACAGGACAAGCCACCGCGGTCTATCCCCAGCAGAATGTATACCCCTTTGCTATAAGCAGCAGGAGTGCGTAGGCGCCAACAGCTTGTGAACAATTTTTTTACTTGAGTTATTATAATCACTTGTATTCCACACTTGTAAATAAACACAGATAACAAACACCACATCATGCTTTGGCCTATTCATTTCTGACCACCTTTAGTTTGAAATAGCTGAAGATGAATGTCGTCTCATTGATCAAGAATGCCATTAAAATTCATCACACCAAAAATAAACATCACAACTGTATGCACAGAGGGTAGGATGTGACATGATACATAACCATAGACAGAGCCCAACAAGAGTACAAATGTGACAATTACACATGCCGGATCCAAACAACTGAAACAGTCTCTCATCCAGCCCAAAATTGGAGATCATTTGAAAGTCACATTACACGTGTTCAGAGACTGGGTGGTACCATCCATGTGTACGTGACCATGTCATCAATGGCTACTCTCAAGTGTGTGATATGAGCAATACACAATAGCTACAACATCAGCTGCCACTAACTCAGGAGGAGACCTTGAAGTTACAGTGACAACATACACCCAGACAGGTGATAGTGGATCCACATTCCAACACACATGTACACATATGTCATACAATCAATCTAATATTTGAAAGTAGACCATCACAGTTGTGTCCCAGTCTGAACCTAGCAGGAAGATTGTAACATGACACTAAACCAGTTTATGCAGAAAGGGACACAGACAACCAAAATATTCTTCTCATTATCACATCGGGAACGCTGAGAGTCTTGCAAACATAGTCATAGTAAAATGGTATGCAAGTTTGCTCCAATTCATTATTACTGCAAACGTCAAATGGGCTAATGAGATGAATGAATGGTCAACAGTCATTCATACCATATGGCCTTACATTAGCCCGCTGCTGCAGGTTTGCCATGATATAATAAATATACTCCATGGATACAGTAGCTATTCTGGATGGTCAAATCCTAGGGTGCTGGTGGCCTAAGTCCACCTCTACCGCCCCCAAAACATACAAGAATCATGTACTTGTGAACCACACACATGCATAAGGCACATCTGTGGCCTCCATGTCACAAGTCCAACACAAATCTGAAACACAAAATCATAATGGGACATGCTCAGCCCCATAAAAACTGAAAGTGACTCTCCCACTCCCTGTTAGGACTACAGATAAAAGCATCACCATCATAAATGTGGACACATTTTGGAGACGGAATACATAATGGTATCCCATCCATCATTTCAAAATAGCCATCAGCAATTACACCAAATATGTCGTCAAATATGGTCAATACATTAGTTAACGTATCCCAAACATTACAGTGTGAATGCCTTCTATACATAAAACAACGGACATGTGTCATATACAAACACATATGTGTATCACATCGCACTGTTTGACCATGACAAATCCCCTTTCCAAAGCTAAAAACATGAAGACATAAGGAAAAATTTGCTCCATATTCGACGCATACAGCATGGCCGTCATAATTTGTTCACGTACATGTGTGCACACAATGCAGAGTCAAATACAAATGTATCCAAAAGTGTCTTAATATTTTGCCTTCAAAGTATAATTGACATCCACAATATTTTTGACTCTGCATCCTATGCACTACTGAACGTGTAAAAAAAATGACGCCCATGCTGTATGCGTGGTAAAATTGACGCTACATGGACAATATGTTGGTCATCTCATGTACATTATAAAATATTAATATTCATATCATATTTTTTCACTCCGCATCATGTGCACTACTGTACGTGTAAAAAAAATGACGCCCATGCTGTATGCGTGGTAACATTGACGCTACATGGACAATATGTTGGTCATCTCATGTACATTATAAAATATTAATATTCATATCATATTTTTTCACTCCGCATCATGTGCACTACTGTACGTGTAAAAAAAATGACGCCCATGCTGTATGCGTGGTAAAATTGACGCTACATGGACAATATGTTGGTCATCTCATGTACATTATAAAATATTAATATTCATATCATATTTTTTCACTCCGCATCATGTGCACTACTGTACGTGTAAAAAAAATGACGCCCATGCTGTATGCGTGGTAAAATTGACGCTACATGGACAATATGTTGGTCATCTCATGTACATTATAAAATATCAATATTCATATCATATTTTTTCACTCCGCATCATGTGCACTGTAATGCGTCAAAAAAAAATGACGCACAACTGTGTATGCGTGAAAATATGACGCAAAACGGGAAAATAAAAACAGCGGCCATTTTCTGCAGGAAGTGATGTAATAGGATATCCTGTTTACAAAATCTGTACTGGGAGTTAACTTTCACTTTCACTTTGCAGTCTCAGATTTATCTAGACTGTGTGGTTGTGTGAAAGGTGTTGTCCTGTGTTTTACTGCTTTTGTGTCCTGTGTGCCTTGTATTTTGTCTTAGTGTCAATCTATTATTGTTGTATAACATTGTCTCAGTCTGTTTCGTGTTATTTTGTCTATACCTGTGATAGTTTGTATTGTCAGTGGGAGTCTGTTGTGGGTAGCATAGTTTGGGGGGTTATTTGGGCTATTTTTCTCCTTCTTCTTTTTCTTTCACACCTCTACCTTTCCCCATTTCCCACTTTTACTTTCATATTTATTTTGTCCAGCATTAGTCCTCTCAATATGTCAGGTAGGCCTCGCCTGTCCAGGATGGGTGAAGACGAATTGGGGGGGTTCCTATGGCTAGTAATCCATTTCCTGCCACTAATGCTGGAAGCTGGGGGCCGTGTGATACAGGGGTATCACACGGAGGCGAGGAAAATCCGGTGGGAGAAGGTGCGCCATCACCTGGTCCGGGTCTACGAGTCTGAGAAATGTACACCAACTCAAGCACCGCTGGGCAGATCTGGTCACCAGGGAACAGGACCTGCTTGACCACCTGTGACTCCGGATTGGTGGCCATGTTGGTGAGTAAAAATCTATTAAATGGGAATGATAGAAATCTGTGTGTGAACATGTGATGATTGTTAGCCAATCTGCAAAATAAGTAGCTGACTGTGTAATGCTAGGGAAACCTAGGCCCATGGTTATACACATAAATCCCCATATTTTTCAACACATGTACACGCAATAACAGCATTCAAATCCAACATCTATTTGTATTTTGCTAAGTCGCCCCCTGTCTGCGTCACAAAATGTTGCAAATGCTGCGCTACCAAGGTATACATATGTGTCCTAATGTGTATTTGTTGCAGAATGTGTATGAAGACCTATGCTACCAGTCCGATGGCTCATTTTTGCAACACATACCAGATGCCTGTAGCTGCATGTAATGTAGTGTGGCATTTGGGTCAGAAAAGCAACACGTGAACTGCTCTATTTGTACTCCACTGGTCATAATGGCCAGTGAGTACGTCATGTAGAAACAACATACCTACATATGCAGACGCCATAGCTAGACAGAAAATTGGAAACACATGATGATGCTATACATGTGTGTTGCCTTCACGTCACATGAAGTTAGTCATGTTGTTCACACATATGTCACATGTGTGTCTGGTTGCTGTGTGTTGAACCTGTCCACATAGCCTGTTGGATTGTGAGTGGTCATGCAGTCCTCATGGAACCAGTTTTGGAATGTCTCTCTGGGATGCACATGCTGAGATGTATGGTTAACATTATTGTTGGGGCATACTAATGGAGTATTAACTTGGACGACACATGACTGTCCTGGCCACTGCATGAGTGTAGTAGGGTGTGACACTGGAGCAGGAGACTCATCCAATGATAATGTTGAATACAAAGTTATCCATGCAGGATGAGCATGTGTGAAAGTCTATCATTACCATGTCATATTCACACAGTGTCATTGTAACAGAAATCATTTGTCCGTTCACCCAGCCTGAGTATAATCTTTGTTTCATGCTTTACAGGTGGACCAGCCCCGTACACCGTGGGAGAGGTGGCCCATTTTGACGACCCCGATACCTACAGTGAGTGTCGCCTGAGTGCTATTTTCATTGTTTGGTAATGAAGCATGATGGATTACTGTGTGTTCAAGAGAATTCATGATTTGATGTGCTGGCCATTCATTGGCTTGGTTGTTTTAGTGTGATATCAAATTTGAATTATGTTTCTGCAAAGCAATACGTAGTCATCTCTCAGATTGAGGGGCTGTAGCCCATTCAATTAGGCCGGCAATTGGGAATGGTATGACTCATTTTTAATACACTGGTCAATGTTAGACTTGGTCAGGGACTTGCCATCAACTGAGTCTGTATATCAGACTGACAGTCTCCCAGATAGCTTAGGCACATGGCTTTGATGACAAATGCTTCTTCCTAGTTGAGGATGGACTGTGTACACTGTAGGTTGGATCTTACGGGGGCATGTACTTCCACAAGGTGAACTCGAAGTGTGTGTGACTTGAGTGCAATGCCCTAGGTGTTCAGTTGAATCATGTGACTGGGTGTACTACCTCCTCTGTGTGTGTTGTTAAACATGCCTCACTAATAGTATGTTATGTTGGGCTAAGTCATACCAGTTTGACATGTGTGGACCTGGGATGTGACAAGGTTGGGCTGACTACAACGTGTTGCTAGCCCTTCATAGGTGTTGTGTGTGAAGGCACAAACTTGTTGAACTTTCTGTACACTCCTGGGTGTGCATTGAACATGGGATTGTTGGTTGTTCTTCCCACACCACCCACAAAGACTGGGATCTTACTGTGAAACAGGGTACCTAGGACTGTAGCAACCAGTATGTTACACGTCCTTAACACCTTTTGTGACTTGAGTTAGTACCTTGGGCCAGAGTGAGAAAAATGTCTACACGTTGCAAATGGCATAAATATATGTGTGGGATTTGCAAACGTCTGTTTCCTATTCCAAAATGTATTTGGTGGTCATGTACATATTAGCAAAATGCTTTTCAAAATTGAAATATTAAAGGGTTTTACCAGACCTACTTGCAAATCACAGTGGTAGGCAATCCCATTTGCAACCGAGTACGTGGTTGCAAAGTGAGTAGCTGTTATCATCCACTTGAAGTGGATGGTAACCAACTTGCTGACTGGAAGGGGTCCTCATTGTAAAGCTTCACCTTTGTGAGTGGACTAAAATAATCCTGCGCAAAACAGCCAGTGGTCTAAGGGACCAATAATTACAGTGAAAATTTCCAAGTTGAATTGTTGTGATTTAAAACTAATTGCAGCTCATTTTCCTTTCCGGTAAACGGCCATACACTTGGGGAAAAATAACTTGCTTAATTTAAAAGCAGTCACGTCTATGGAGTTCTGCTGGTCCCAGCAGGCCTCCATCCCCGTGAGTGCCCATGTTGCTAAGGTGGGGCAACTTGGAACCCACATCATTGATGTTCATGAGGTGGGTTTTAGGGACCCCATAGCGACTCGCAGACGGTGTCAGAGACACCGTTCTGCTTTGCAAATTGCTAGTTGATTTTTCTAAATTCCTACATCTGACCCCTAGTTTGGACATATGATTCTGGGCCAGGGGTTCAATCTTAGCACACAACTAATTCCAAATGCCATTGAGTGAGGAGTGTGAGTGTTATCACATAGAATGACATATGTACTGAAGTCAGTATGCGGAAGAGCTGGTGCCATAATGTCAAATGCCTTAGGTATGATTTGGATGAGTAGTTTAGGGTGATGTCATCCATCATTTTGAGACATGGATATGCTATGTGTGATATGACCTTAGGTATGCATGATTCACATGTACTTCCTCTGAGCCTTTCCGTGAACTATGTTGTAACAATTGCTGCAAACAATACATTTATAGTAATGGACAAATGACCCATTGTGGTATTCAACCCACTGTAAATTCAATGCTCAATATTTCCCTTTTCTCTTCACAGCTGCAAACCTGAGTGCCGCAGAGCGCAACAATTTTGAGCGCCGTGCAATGAGGTACAGGCACATCCTGCAGGTGCAGTGTGGGTATCGGAGGATGGCCCGCAGATATAATTCGGATCGGGCATCCGGGGCGTGGTATGCCACACCACAGGCTCCCCCAACGGTGCCAGCTACAATCACCCCCACTACAACCACCAGGTCTGCCCAAGGGGACCCAGCGACGGACCAGGCATCTTCATCAAGACCTGGACCCAGCCGTGTGTTGGGAGCAGGGCTGTCCCGTGGCCACTCCACTCCAGCACCAACATCCACCTCCACCGGCACGCAGACCAGCACTGACCCTCCTATTGACCCTGCAGCCTTCCAGGCATTGTCTAGAAAATTGGACAGGTTAATTTGCAAGGTGGACAACCTGACAGAGGACATGGCTGAGGTGAAGAAGAAGGTGTGCTCCATCCGGCGCACACTTCGGAGGGCAAATCTTTAGTCATTTTGCCCTCCTGAACTTTTATCCCTCCCCTCTCACCTCTTTCCTTTTTCATACTGTTAGTTGGGTTTGGGGGGTTAGTTATAGGATAAGTATAGGAAATTAGCTTAGTTAGTGTTAGGTAAGAGGGTGGGGGGTCCTTATTCTTTCTATCTAATATTTTTGTGTGGGTGGGTGGGTGGGGGGCAATGTTGGGATTCCTGTTTAATAAAAAAAAAAAATATATATATATATATATATGTTTGTTTAGGATAGTATAGTATGTGTGTAGGTTAGTAAGTGTTGTCCTGCATGTGTCTTGTCTCTTAATGGTGGGTGGGGGGTTGATGTTTAGATCGTTTCGTTACATGTGTAGAGTAAGTTTAGCTTAGGTTAGTTAGGGACAGTTGTGGGTTAGTAGTAGTCAGGTTAGATTAGTGTAGGTTTACCTTTCCCTTAGTTGCCTCTTTTATTACTACTTTTCAATAAAAAATTTGTTAACCCTTTACCTGATGCGTTAGGTGCTACCTTTTCATGGCCTTGACATCAGTGTAGCAGAAAGTTTAAGTATGACATTTGTGTTCCATGCTCGCTATCCCCAGGCTTATGAGGTTTAACATGCCAGTTACCCGTGTGCTAACTTGGTAAGTATCCACCATGTTGGAGAGCCACCATTGGTAGTGTGCATTGATCATCAAGGTTTGGGGTTGGTATGTATCCTACTTCACAAAGAGTGCTTCCAGACTTGTTATTGTAGGTAAATCGATAGGTCGGACAGCATTGTGAAGTTCAGGGAGAGCTTTATAGATGATGATTTGTTCACACTCTTGTCTTGTTGCTGTCATTGCTGACCTACATCATGTGTGTACTGATTCAGCATTAATTTCCTTCATGGAAGTATACGCCGTAAGGGTGATTGATGCTGTGTAATTTGTTTATCATTCCTTTCATTCTACAGCATAATTTCAAATTTTAGTATTGCATGGTGCCTACATTTCTCAGCCACCATTAGTTGTGTAGAATAGCTATAGATGGTGCATCATTCTGTCCAACACAGCATGATTGTGTGTGCTTAGTCCCTTCATCAGTTATTTTCCTCAGTATAGTAAAGCTATGATGCAATCCTGGCCACTGCACAGATGTTTCAGTATACATGAAATCAGGACAGTAGTATAGAGAATCGACATGGTTGCCACACAGCCACTTTGGAGTTATCTACTGCACAGTTGAATTTTGAAATGACACAGAGACACAATAGGTGTGCAGGTGATATTTATTTATAGGTGGTGTGGTGCAAAATGTCCATTCACCATGTTTGCTGACTCCTTTCTGGTGCATTATTACATGGTGATCCTACAGAAGGGGTGTGGATGATGCTCCTGACATGCTGGGGTGATGTCACAGACAGTGCAGAGGAACATGAAATGCCAAATGGTAGGAGAGAAACATTCACTGGCAAGGTGGACAAGTCATACAGTGGATTGCCGAACAGTCATTGAGGTTAGTTGTAGTGAGACTGGCAAGTGTCAAAACGTAGGACCTTGGTCAGAGTAGGGCATGGTGCAGAGACTAGGGCTTCCGGGTACTCTTGCGTGTGAATGTTATCTGTTCAATGTCTTCTTCTTCTGATGTGTGTGTTGCCTGGTGTGTCCTTGTTGTTGTTGGTTGTGAAGGGGCAACACACACCTCAGTGTTAGAAGACATGGAGGCAGACATCCCGGGGGCTGATCCCTGTTGAGTAAGGAAGGGCAGTACTGCAGCAAGGAGGGCCTGCTGGTTTTTCAGAATGGCAGCCACATCCCGATGGTAGGCAGCCAGGTCGGCCCTGAGGGGTTCTATGTTGCATTCGTGCATACGTTGAGTGGCTTGCAGTTGGAGTTGTTGTGTCAACTGGATGACAGCTGTGCCAATTTCCTTCAGTGTTTTTGAAATGTCCTCCAAGAGCGAAGTTCTGGCTTGCATTGCAGCTGCCTGATCAGCAGTTGACAACATGCACGAACGCACCCCCTCAAGGCTGGCTGCCATATTTTGCATCCCCACCAGCACCTCCTTTGCCAGCTCCCGCTGGACCCCAACGACAGTTCTTTCGAAGCTGGTGCCAGTGTCGTCAGAGTCCTCAGCTGTGTTGGAGCTGGCAGGTCTTACAATTGGGGTGGCGGGTGGTTCTACTGTGGTGGCTGCTTCTTCTGTGCTCCTCCTTGTGACTGAAGGTGGGGTTTGGAGGCTTTCAAGGACCATGTCAATGGTCTCTTGTGGGAGGTTGATGGTCTCGTCATCCATGTCATCAGGGAACTCATGGACAGGCAGATCAGCAGGAGATCCGTGTTCCTCTGCAATGAAACAGGGTACAATTAGTGTGTCTGTGTTGTGACAATTTTGCAGTAAGATACAAGCCTTTGGATGCCTTAACATTGTACTCTGTGTTTGTCTAGGTATCTGCTGTCCGTCATAGGGCATTGTTGTAGGTCTATGGCCCACCTGTGTGTCACATGTTTGATATGGAGCTATCAGACATGTCTGCCTGATCGCCTCTAGCTGTTGCTTTGTAATTATTTAGGAATAGGCGTTTTTTTCTCCTACTCCTCACTCGGTGTTTCACTATTGTTATGGAGGGACATTTTGTAGGGTGGGCTCTCATTATCCAACATGTGATTCTTGGCTTTCTAGGCAGCAGGATAGCTAATGGTGTGGGGGACTAAGTTTGACCCACTTGTAAATAACTCTGTCACCCAGATATTCAATTTAGCTAAGACTAACTTGCAGTGCCTCTGGTCTCCCACATCAAAGGAATGTTTACACATCCGAGCGCATGACATCTTTGGAACTTCTCAGGGAAGTGGTGGTCACTCAGGTCCTACACATTTCTATCTTTTCCGGTATGTTCCCATACACAAATGACAAAGACAGTATTAGTTTGATATGAATTTTCATTGTACAACTGACTTGTAGGAATTTAGGTGTGAGCCCCAATTACACAAACAATACACACTGTTAGAATTGAAATAGTCCGCAGGAGAGTAATACATTAGTACACAGCTTTCATGGTGCCTAACACTTTCTACTCTCCCTCTGCATGTTCTATGTATAGCACAGCATGTTAAGTTTGGAGGTTGCCTGTCAGAATCACAGGGGAGACATCATCCCTCATATCAGAGGAATGGGCTGGAATCTGGTTGTGCATCAGCAGCAAGGCAGGCAGCATCTAGCTGTGATTTTCTGTTTGGAAACTCCCCATGCGTGTCTTGGGACAAGGAAGTGAATGTAAAAGACATATGTCATGGTGATGACAAAGTTTCCCTACGCAGGAATGCCAAACCTTAACCCCTACCACATCTATCAGCAACGTACCAGACGGTATCCTTGACTGGGGCACAGAGTGAATATGTTCTGGCAAACTCCAGTGCAGAAGTAGGCAAAACAGTGTGATTTGACTAATTAAAAACACCCTAGGACTGACTATTTGCTACATTAACTGATAGGAAGGGCAATGAGAATCATTTAGTGCAAATTGCTCTGAGGCACTTAGATGTGAGCAAATGAGTATAAGTACAATCAGGGTAAGATGCACAAAGGCCTAAAGCCTGAAGCTAATGCGCAAAGTATACGTTACACTTACAACACTACACTTTGACTGACTGTGGGTGTTGTGACTGCCCTGGCAGCACACTTGCCTCTCAGGCCCTGCCCCATACACTTTTTATTCACATTGCATGATCTGTACATGTCACGTGGCATTACCTATGCATGTCAATGTTAGGATGTGGTATGGATGTAAACATTCTTGATGTTTTGAGATGATGTTGGGTGATGTGTATTTAATTGGATTGGCCTGTTTATCGTATGAATGTCCTATTTGTTTGTCCGACTTTGCAGGTGTGTTTCAGTGACCAGTTGCCTGTGTCCCCTCCTCAATGTTGTTGTCTGAGCAGTATGACATTAGTGATGTAGCCTTGTTAGCCAGGCACGGGAGGGACCCTGACGTATGCAGCATGTGTGTATCGTTAGTGCTGTGTGGCTCCTATTGCTGTTTACTTAGGCTTCTGTATGTGTCAGTTATGGACATTCGGCATTTGAGTGTACTGGTACCTTTGTCTTATTTCTAGGAGTAATTGCAGATGTCATCCTCACCCCCTAATTTAGGTATGTATGTTCCAGGGTGGGGTTCCTGCCATTTGGTAGTATAGCTGCACAGAGATGAGAGGTGTTATTGTCAACTGTGGTTGCAGTTAAGTTACAGTTGGTGTATTTGCTACTGCATTACAGGTAGGGACCTAGTTGATGGGGAATAGATTTTGCAATACAAGTGCCTGGATGTGGATTTGAGGTAGTGTCCTTCCCACCTGTCACTGCTATCCCTTGGCTCTCTTGTTGTAATTACAGGATGTCCCCGTGGGACTGTTGTTGTTGCTGTATTTTGTCGTGCCCCAGCTTCAGTCAGTACTGGGCATGCCCCCCTGCCGTGCCCCTTTCCCCATGCCACTTCATATATGTGCTGACTTACATGCATTGTGTAGTAGGTATCCCCCCCCTGCTTACAGTCCCCATTATTGTATTAAGATTCCCCATGCGACTTACCCTGCATGTGCGTAGTGTCGTGGTAGTCTGCGCTGTCCAGTCCTTGAATCCCTGTGACGATCTCCTCCGGGATGACGGCTGCGACCATCTCCTCCATGTGGTCCAGGGCCTCCTGTTGTGCTGGACTCCCCCCTCCAGTCTGCATTGCTGCCTTCCTGTTTACTGGCCATTTTCTCTTTGGTCCTACGTTTGCAGTCATGCCAGCGTTTCTTACACTCGGTGACTGTCCGGCGTTCTTCAGCCACACTGTTAATCTTGTCCACAATTTGTTTCCAGATGGCCTCTCTCCTACTGAGTGGCAATTTAGAGGTGATGAAAAGTTGGTGCTGGTGTTCCGTCACCTCTTTCACCAGGATTTCCTGCTCCTCTGCACTGAAGCGACACTTTTTTTTTTTTTTTTAAATGTCCTGGTTCCTGTATGCTTCCTCCTGGCTGGTTCCTGGTCTGCTCTCATCCTCCTGGGGTCTGTTGGGGCATCTAGGATCCATTTTGGGTCTCCTCTCCTGAAAGGGCAGTTTTCGCGCAAAAATGTGACGCAATAGCGTGAAAAAAACCGTCGTTTTCACGATTGCGCTGTCGTAAATCGACCCACAGTGATGTGCATCGCATTTACGTTGGTTTCCTTTACGACAGACCGACGCTGTCTGCGTCACGAAATAATGACTCCCACCTGTTGGTTGCGCCGCCGTACGTCAAAGTATAAATTTGACGCCCGCATGGCGCATCCAAATGGCGTTAGACGGCGCAATTTTTTTTGACGCAAAACTGCGTTAGCGCAATTTTGCGTCAAAAAGTATAAATATGGCCCACAATCTGTATATAAAGTATAATTGTAGTGTCGGGGCAAAAGCTAAGGTGGAGACCAAATTAAGTCTAACACGTATAGCAGAGAAGAAAATGGGCAAAATTGGGGGGGGGGGATTTACATATTATTAACTTTTGTACTGTACACTTATCCTCATTGAAACTAGGGCCATCAATCCGAATGCGGCAGAAAACCGTCCATCTGTAAAAACACAGTATTTGCTCCAGCAATTACATTCTTGGTTGTGCAAAATTACTTCCAGGTAGCTACTTCTGTAGATTCCTCCAAATATAATCTGGAGCATCGAGAAAATAACTTGAAAAAAGACAAAAGTGAGGAAACATGCTGCAGTTACTTCAGCTGCGGATGTTATCCCTTATTATAAGGCAAACACTCAGAATGGGGAGATAAAATCATCCTAGGGGAACAACCACAAGGTGAAGTAGTTTTCTGACTTAGGAGTGCCGAAGGAGAGTCTACAGTCTTAATTATGAGTGGCCTAGAAATCTCTTGATATCAAGTTAATGTGGTACTCAGGGTAGAGTATGTATGGCAGCATCATTTCACACCCACTGCAACACTGTTGGCCATCCTGAGATGGTTAACGAGTCAGATATTCTCAAGGCTAAAGGAACATTATGAAGCAAAATAACTATAATGCCTCTTAACAATGATTACAAATGGAACTGAGCAACCATCAGGAAAGTGAAGAGGAGTAAGGGTATTCCTTTATGTATAGAATAGGCCTGGGCAGAATTTTGATTACACCAGAGTAATTTTTATAATTCCATGTTACTCTTTGATGTGTAATTACTGATAATTATGAGATTACACCGGCTCATGTAATTATGAGCAATCTGGGGGAAAGAAATCCTATCACAAGAGCACATTTAGTGAGCACGAGCAGTCACTTGTGTTCAATATTCATGTTCTGCTGCATTTAGGCTTGTTTCTTAGTGCAAAATATATCCTCACATTCGTTTTGGATGGGAGCAGGTATTTTTGCACTCCAGATAGCACTAAATGCAGAATTCTTCTTCTTGTGCAATCTCGTAAAATTGGTAGGTAATTCTGCATGATTACACTACACATAATTACGTGGGTTATGCTCACCCCTAGTGTAGAAGTGGGAGATAAATGTTATTGCAGTGTTGAAAAAAACAGAAAGAGAAGAACCATGCCATAGTAAACCATTGAGATTAATCATGGAGCACCACGAGGACAACAGGAAGCAGATTTGCAAACATGCGGCTGGGTGAACTATGCCAGTAAAATGTTGATCCAGCTGATCCCCAAACCTACAAGTGTTGGAACCATTTGCAACAAAAACATCACATAGATAAATCTCAATTCAAACTGAGAGGCTCATTCCAACTTCAGTGGTCTTTTGCTTAGACCGCCGAAGTCGCGGGTGCCAGAGGACCGCCAGTGCTGGCCGTCCTCCGACCATCATATTCTGAGTACTGAAGGATTTCCGCCACAATTTGGGCAGAAATCCTTTAGTAGTCGTGCTGGCGGTGCAGAGGCAGTTCCACCGCCGCCCCTCCAAAAGGACGACCTGTAATACAGCCTGACGGTGTCCTGATGGTGCCGTCCCTCAGGGAGGAGCACCTCATCGGACAACCTAAGTGTCCTCCGCAAGGGGATGGGGGTGTGCGAGTGTGTGTGTGCGTGTCATGAATGGGGGGGGTGGGAGAGGAGTGTTTGGGCGTTTGTGTCTGTGTGTAAATGTGGTGATGGTGATGCGTGTGTGTGTGCGCATGAGTGTAAGGGTGTTGTGAGTGTGAGTGCATGTGTCAGGGTGTGCCTGTCTGTGGGTGCATGTGTGTTTGCGGGGGGAAGGGTTAAGTACGGGGATAAAGGGTGGGGAGGTCACTACTGGGAGTGAGGGATTCACCTACCGGCAACACAAATGCAAATTCCTGTTGCCGGTAGCTTTTCCGCCAGGGATTTCGTGGCGGTGCTATTGCCATGCAATCCCTTGCGGAAAGGGGACTCGGAATACCGTCGGGGATGCTCGTCTCCAACCGCCCTGGCGGTAGGAACGGGGAAATGGCGGTTTGGCACAACCGCCACACTCGTTATATGGCGGTCTGCACCGCCACCCTGGCGGCGGTCAAAAAAACATCGTCGGCGTGGCGGTTCAGTTCCCGCCATAGTCGGAATGACCCCCTGAGTCTATGGTCTCCAACCTTTTCTGCAGCGAGAGCTACTTCTGCTCAAGGAAATTCCTCCTGAGCTACTAACAAATTTAGCCACTGTAAAATAGTGATGCTTCCATTGGTCATCCCTGGTTAAGCTCAAGCTGCTGTTGCCAGTCTTCTTTCATGGCCCACTGTTTACATATATGATGTTACTGATAGAGCAGGGCTTACAAAATGGCCATTCTCCTTGTCCTTTAGTTAGATTGAGAGTGGATACAGGTGGTCATGTGGCATACCCCATAGACAACACAGTATGTGTTTGAGTGTTATCATAAGGCTCTGCCGTTGCTTTGTCTGGCTGTCATTCTAAGAGCCTTGAATTGAGCAGTGCTGTGTCCTTTAAAATGAATAGACTCTCTGCATGAGATACTGGGCTATGCTTCACCCCTGAGAGCCACTTTGTGGGTGCTGACCAGCTACCAGTAGCTCACGAGCTACTCGTGGGAGACTCCTGTAAAGCCATAGTCCCATCAAATGAAAGGAAAACAGCAATTCCCTGTTCTATTAGTGCAAACTATTCTCTCTCAAAGTTTTATTTTCACTACAAGATTCAACCCTAGACTTATTGAGCTGAATTCTTATCCTAGATCCGGTTTATCTCCAAACCTATAAACAACTCAATAATCATGTGAATGAAGACCCATAGTAAGAACTCTTACATGCCACAAAAGTGAGTTGACTTTAGGTATCTGCTCACCTCGCATGACTATCTATTTGAAAAGTACATCGTTGATCACAGCAGAGAACTAGACCCATGAACAACCTTATTGAAAGAAAATGCTTTACTCTGATGCCTATGGCTAACACTATAAAACATCATGTCTTCGCCGCACTCTTAAACTGTTATTCCACAGCAACTAATCACACTGAACTTTGGGCCTCCCTTACAGTTTGGAGGACAGGGCACTCCACCACAAACATGGTGAAGTTCCATGCCCACCAAATGACACTAGGTCAGCTCTATTTAGATTCACGCAGACCGTCATGTTTCTGGTAGCGGTGCCCCCACTTGCGTAAATCTTCCAACAACAGCAAAACAGGCTTGGGGTCATCAGTGTAAGTACCTCAGACCAGTGGTCCCCATCCTGTGGCCCACAGACCCTCAGGGGTCTGTGATACAGTCCCAGGGGGTCCACAGGCATCTAAAGGCCTGGGCCAGCAGGAAGGCACAACTCCAGCTGGGGCCTCTGGATAGAAACACATGTGTTTATCCAGCAGTTTTGGGCAAAAATAAACCTTTCAAGATAATTCTGGTGATTAATGTATCTGCTGGAGAGAGATGGGAGTTTTGTCTAGTGGCAGTTTTGACTCATCTAAGGTACCACAGGTGGTTAATATGCCTGCTGCAAAGAACGTTATCAGGTAAATCAAGGAACAGTATTTTTTGTGCATAGAAAAATGGGTTTCTGCTTTTGTCACAGAGATTCTTTTGTTACTGTGCAGTGCCCGAGTTACAATTGTAATATAGCACTGTGAGCTATGAAGTGCCATCAAAGAGCGGCTTGCAAACTGCAAGGTACAAGTTCGAAAGTTATGTTTTCTTCTCAGTGTTTCATTATTCTGATGCTGCTAAAAAGGTTTGTTTGCATAGAAATACATTCTTATTATGAAAGTCAACACTAACCACTGTGTTATGTTCTGAATCTTAGGTTAGTGGTTCTCCAGCCCAAGCACTCTTAGAAAATGCCAATCAGTATCGATGACGTGAATCCTACACCTTGTAGTACCCTTTGCCTCATGTAAAAAAAATTATACACTGATTCCCACAAATATGATTCACTGTCTCCTTATGTGTGTGGTGTAAAGTGTTCTGACATCCTACACTGGTATGAGAGCTGCTATAAAACAAATGAAATACATGTGACAGAGGGTCTATGGAGAGATGAGAGGCACTTAAGGTTTTACTTCCTTCCCCCACCACATATTTATGTGAAAAAGCTTTCTCAGATCTTATGTACATAAAAAATAAATAAATAAATCTCGAGGGAAATGTAGAATCTGACCTGAGAATTCAACTTTCTGAAATAAAACCAAACATTGAAAAGTTAGTCGCTAAGATGCAGCATCAACCTTCCCATGAAAATTTTAATTTTTTGCATCTTTTTCAAAATAAAATAATAACATCTTTAGTAATTTGTGTATTTGTTTGTTGCGTACTTCTTTTTTATTTTTTGCAAATTACAGTTTTAATGTTTAAAATGAAATCGTACAAATTGCTTGGGGGTCCATAGCTTCCAGCAGTAATTCAGTGGGGTCCTCAGGAGTCAATCCGCCCTACCATGGGAGGATATTCAGATGTACTTTTTTTTCTTGGAAACGCCTAGTGGACCTGAACAGAAAGAAATACAACCACCACACCTTGGTCATTAGTTTTTTGTTTTACAAAACCAAAATCCTGCTTTGGCAGTTTCTTTTTGTAAAACAAAACTTTGCTGAGCAGCCATAATAAGTGTTACTCTTCCTCTCTGATTTCGAATGTTATATTTACTGCTCTGGTGCAAGGTAAAATAACTTCACAGGAAAATGCCTGTAAGGCATGTCTGCTCTTCTCATTTCATTAAACACATTCCTGAGGGGGTTTAATCTTCACTTAGTACAGCAAAAGGTCATAGCTATGTTTGTCTGAAACAGTTTTTAATTTCTAATGACCTTTCACATCTCTCCTTATAACTCACACATATCATAGTTGAATATTGGACCCAAATATAGCTTGCAGAGGAAAATATGTGAGTCTTCAATAGCCACTTGACTTACATTGCTCTGATCATAAACGAATTAATTTCACTGTAAGTCATGAGAGAAATAAAACCGGTAGTTAACTGGCGCCTGACTGTTTATACCAGGATTTCCACCAGAATTACCCAGTGGTTTAGAACCCTGAGATCTACTCCCACACTAAGTGAACGAGTGGGCAACTTGGAACGTGAAGCACATTTCCAAAGGCATTTTGATGCTAGGAGGAAGAGGCATAAGCTGAAAATGCTTAACAAAACAAGTGAATCTTAAGAGCCTTGCTGAAAGATCTATGACTAGTAATCTGGTAGAACAACTAACATACTATTCCAGAGCAGTGGGTTAGGAATGAAGAGGCCTACGCCAAGCAGAGCGTGCTTACAAAGTGATACAGGAAAGAGATAATGGGGGTCATTTTGAACCTGGCGGTCATTGACCGCCAGGGCCAACGACCACGAGAGCACCGCCAACAGGAAAGGGAAAACCAGCGGTCTCCCGCCGGTCTTCCGCTGCCCTATGGGATTCCGACACCCCATACCGCCATCCTGTTCCTGGCGGTTCGCCCACCAGGAACAGGATGGCGGTATGGGGTGTCGTGGGGCCCCTGGGGGCCCCTGCAGTGCCCATGCCAATGGCATGGGCACTGCAGGGGCCCCGTAACAGGGCCCCACAAAGAATTTCAGTGTCTGCCTAGCAGACACTGAAATTTGCGACGGGTGCAACTGCACCCGTCGCACCTTCCCACTCCGCCGGCTCCATTCGGAGCCGGCTTCCTCGTGGGAAGGGGTTTCCCGCTGGGCTGGCGGGCGGCCTTCTGGCGGTCGCCCGCCAGCCCAGCGGGAAACACAGAATCACCGCAGCAGTCTTAGAACGCGGAGCGGTGTTCTCTCTGCCGCCCGCCAGAGTTGGAATGACCCCCAATATGTTTCAGACTGCAACAGATGGAAAGGAACACGAAGGATCAATGGACTCCAAATGCACTCAAGCTCGGGTCCTAAAAGGGCCCCAATGGCAAATCAAGGGGCTTTGAAGTTAATCTTACCTAGCACTCTTATCTTGTGATAGGAAGAGGAAACCAGTGAGTTCACCTGTTCCTGAACATGCCTTTCTTTATCACTACGAAAGGCCAGACTTTTATCCTCAAAGGCCAGGGAAAGTCGATTTTGCATGTTAGCTGGCCAGAAATGTAGTCCACAGGGTATGGTACCGAATATAGGTGTTAGAATATCATCTGACAATATTGGTCCCTAAATACCGTTTACAAAAATATGCCCCCAAAAGAGTTAATAATAGAACATCCACAGTCATCAGGGCAACAGACATGTAAACAATATTTAAGACAATATTTAGGTCGGATGATATTTCCATAGGTGATATTCTGACATTCAACCGTTCACCAGGCTGTTCGGCCCAAAAGGAGGAAGACCTTAATCTCCATGCCATTGGGCTTCAGCATATTTCTGCTCTTCCACGCCTGCATGGTAGAAAGAAAGACAGGACCGGCGAACATGCTAATATCCTGACAGACGTCAACCAAGGCGCAGGATCAGCTGGGTTTCACCTGCATATGAAATGGATTCCACACTAAAAGTTCTCATAAAACCTGTCAGAGGGTGCATAGTGATGGGAAGAGAGCCAAACATTGGCTACATCCTGACAAAAAAGATGAGAACAAGGAAAAGGCCAAACACTGAGGTCTACTGATGGCAGAAGACATGATCCACATACCTATAGCTCAAGAGAGAGCCAACAGTATGAGGCCAGTAGGGTGATCAGCATCTAGATTCATCTTAATATAATCCTGTACAGTTATAAGGGAAGTGTGAGTTCCCATTCAAGGGTAGAAGCCCATCTGAACAGGGTCCCGAATGCTATGTATTTCAAGAGTGTTCGAAATATACCAAATATTTTTTCTCATCTTCATGACTGTTGACAAGAAGGAGAATGGTCTGTAATTGGACTCTCTTTTATTATCCCCAACGAGTTTTCTAAGAAGCAGCTTAATAAATCCTTACTTTCAACTCTTCAGGACTACAATTCTGTAAAAAGACCTACCAACTCATCACCCAGGTACTTCGTCAGCACTTAAATCATTGTAGTCAAAACATAAATAGATTTTCGATCTGCTCAAGACAAATATATCCATGCCAACATAACCCCCCAGAGTGTCAAGAATAGTTTAATTGAGATGGCTAAATAATTTATTAAAAATGGTCTTGGGCAGCAGAGTTACTATCGAATCTCTATGAGTTCCAGCACCACTTAGTGTGGCTAAACACAACTCTAAATAGTAATATTTGGAGCACTGTCAAAATCACCAACAGATTTGCTCTCAGCAGAGCAATAACTAAAACCAAACCATCCTCTTCAATTGACAGTGCCTTGCCTGCCTCTGAGGAAAAAACATTACTCCACAACTAATCGAAATGTTGGCTCAACAATCAGTACCTCCGCAAATCAAAGTATACTACACAGTCGAGGCTCGCAGAGGTGGCAGGGCGGAGCCCGGACGGGGAGGTGGGGCACATTACATTAAAAATATATATATAAATAAAAAAACTTACCTCCGCTCCCGCGTCGCTCCTCGGCTCCTTCTTCTTACTGCAGGCACAGGCTCCCAGCCTACCCTGCGGCCAATCCTGATGCTGCTCAAAGCAGCGTCAGGATTGGCTGGGAGTGCCTGGCAGACTGGGAGCTCGTGCAGGCTCTCTCCGGCGGGTAACTGTGTTGCTGGGCTGGAGAGACCCTTCTGCGCATGTGTGTTTGGCCGGCCAAAGACGGCCAGCCAAACATCCATGCGCAGTGAGGGGGAGTGCTGAGCACTTCCCCTCATTGCTCGTTACCCCTGTGTCCCGCCTCTTTTCCCCCAAAATAAAAATAAACACAGTTTATTAATGTTTTTGGGGAAAAGGTTTGCAACTGCCACTGCTGGCGGGGGGCGATGCACCTCCACCCTTATGGAGGAGCCACCCCTGTTACTACCAAACTCTCTAAAACTTCAGATATTTAACTCCTCCATTAATTAAAAGGGCAGTTACATATCGGATCCAAACGACTACCGATGTTTCACCTATGTCTTTTTCCTAGCCAAATGCCTAGAATAACACATTGCTGACCAAATGAAAAAATACAGTACAGAAAATCAGTTCCTGTTGGAGGCAGCACTTCTGGTTGGCTGAGGTGAGGCCCTAGCCAGGCAGAACCTATCACCTCCGTCAGGGGTGGGTGATTATCCTGCGCTCACCCTGGGGTAGCTTAGCACAGAGCAGTCAGGCTTATCACAGAGGCATTGTGTAAAGCATTGACACAGCACTACCACACAACAATTACACTGAGCGTCACAAAAGAGACTTCACACGAGGTGTATGTAAATACATTTTCTATTCAACACACACATTAATTACCACAACCTGAACATCATGCAAATCTGTGCATCAATCACATTTAGAAATATAACTAGCAGTACTAGGCCCAACTGTGTTAATACATTAGCGATGTGTACATGAGAGAAAAGATAATACTTTCCCTCCCAGCGCCCTCATGTGTGCAACAACGTTTGCAGCATGAGACCCACCCTAGCGATCACCCCAATTCAATATCAAACAGTTATAGGATGCATCCTGGTTCCCAATGATAGCAGCAATGTGTACATACAGTGAATCTCAGCACTTTTAAAATAGCTCCACTGCCTAGGCTGCACAGGTAAACTTAATTGTCAACCGTAATAGTAACCCCCCACCATCTGGTGTAGTCAATCCCAGGCAATTACTCCCACACACTCGTTCCACACTGGCACGCGGTGCCATGGATATCAGGCAAGCTAGTATACATCCACTCGCACATACTCACTTCCAGCACCCTGAAACAGTGCTCTGACATTTGGCAGGTGAGTTGTCAATGAGTTTGCAGACCCCACTTGGACCCAAACCTTCCTCAACCTTCCAACCAATTCCCACCCCACAGAGCGGGAGATGTAGTAACCTTTCCCTGGAAATCAGGCCGCTTGTGGACAGTGGTTACAATTATTCAGGATCCAGGGGCAAATGTGGGGGGGAGAAAGAGAGAATGGCTGATTAGGCAACAGTCGACAAATGGAGGTTTGGCCACAACTCAGGAAGTTTACTCAGGGGTCTCTACAGCGCCCTTCTGGCGCAGCCCGGCACAGGCCCTGGTCTGCAAAGCACGAGGGAGAGTTGCCTTGGGACACACACTGTTCACAGTGGCGCCCAGCCGCCATACACTCTAATTCACAAATAGCTAACAATTCCGCACCTCCCAGGAATGAAGGCACAACGTCGGTGGTGCAATGACTCGGGCCACCCCAGGCATCCCAATTACACATGAAGAGTTACCAAACCCACACCTCCCTGAAAGGAAGCACAATGTCGGGTGTGCAATAACCTGAGTTGCACCAGACAATTCTGATCATCCATGAAGAGTTACCAATTTCCATACACTCCTGGTATGGACACAATGTCTGGTGTGCAATGACCTGAGTTGCAACAGACAATACTGATTGCACATGAAAAGTGACCGATGCAGGGTCTCCCTGGATTGAGGCACAACATTTGGTGTGCGATGACTTAAGTCACACCAAATGATTCTGCTTGCCCACAAAAAGTTACCAATGCAGTGCCTCTCTGGAATGAGGCACGTCTGGTGCACGATGACTGGAGTAGCACCAAAAAATTCTGAAAACACCATTAGTTCCAATACGGTACCTCCCTGGAATGAGGCACAATGTCTGATGTGCAATGACTTGAGCTTCGCCTGACAAATCCTGTCACACACACAGAGACGCAGGTTCAATGGTGCAGCACGAAGTAGGATGCAAGAATGCTCCACATATGCCCCCACTTCTGAGGGTCACAACCAGTGACACCGCACACAATGAGCGTGCATTCCGGTGTTGCATGCAAGAAATGCGGCATGCTCGACAAAAGGGGGCCATGCGGGTCCCGGAACTGGTGAATCCTCTCACTACCAACCAGAAGCTTATGGGGTCGTGGCCCCACGATGGAGGGCCACATTCCTTGAATGCGGGCAGTACTTTGAAGGCTCCACCCAGGCAAATAGGGTCTCCAGGTGCAATACTTAGGCCCATATTTATACTCTGTTTGTGCCGGATTTGCATCATTTATTCTGGCGCAAATTCAGCGCAAACTTAACTCAATATTTATACTTTGGTGCTAGACCCGTCTAGCACCAAAGTTATGAAGTGTGTGCCATTTTTTGTACGTGAAAATCTACCTTGCGTTAATGACATGCAAGGTAGGTGTTCCCGTGCAAAAAATGACTCTAAGGCATGTGCTCCTTATTTATCCTCCGGCGGCAAAATGACGCACAGGAGGAGGCGGGCCTTAAAACATGGCGCCCAGCGGGATTTGCGCCGTTTCTTAACGCCTGGGTCAGGGCAGGCGTTAAGGGAACTGTGGGCTCATTTCCATGGTGGGAGACCATGGAAGCAGTCCACAGGTGCCCTTCCCTGCACCCAGGGACACCCTCTGCCACCCTCGCCCACCCCTGGAGGACACCCATGGATGGGGGGACCCATCCATGGTGAGTGCAGGTAAGTATTTTTTAATTTTCTTTTTAGTGGCATAGGGGGGCCTAACTTGGGCCCCCCTACATGCCTCTGTGCCCAAAGGCCATTCCCAGGGGACAGAAGTCCCCTGGGCATGGCCATTGGGCAGGGGGGAATGACTCCTGTCTTTGCTAAGACAGGAGTCATTTCCATGGGGGTAGTGCGTCAAAAGATGGCACTAGTCAGGTTAGAGCCAATATTTCTGACTCTAATCTGACTTGCACCATTCTTTGGCGCACAACCCCCAGTCTTCCCTTTGCCTCCACTGCCCGGTTACTGTCATTTATTTTGACGCTAACCAGGCTGCAGCGCCGACTAAAGTCATTCCATAAATAAGGTGCCCGGCTGGTGTGTTGGAATGGCGTTAGCCGACGTTAAACTTTTTGACGCAAATCAGCGCTAGCGCTGATTTGCGTCAAAAAGTACAAATATGGGCCCTAGTTCTACACTCACACCGCTGCTACCTGGTGGCATTCAACAGATGACCTAGACACGTAGGACGACACCACTCTCCAGATGACACAGTTAGAAGGTGTAGGTTTCTGACAGGAGGTCTTTGATGTACCTGAGACTTCCACAAAGAACAGGGGGCAAGCCAACATGCCCTTGGAGAGCACACTTCAGAGTGCCTCACTGCAGCAAGCAGTTTGCCCAAGCCAGTCACAATTCAGGAAGGGTGCATGGTCCCTTCCCAGGGCAGTAAATACTCCTGTGAAGAAAAGAACTCTCTGGCAGTTGCTGAAGCGTGGTACCCCTAGTTATACTGAAGTGTGCCTTTGAAGTCGGGGTGGTTCAAAGGGTTTCCCTTTGAACCACAGATGTCTCCCCTACATTTCAACTGGCAAGCTGTGCCAGGCTCAGTATAGATATGAAAACACCATTGTGCAAATGTGCACATGCTGGTAAGCTATGCCACGCTCAGTATATACATGAAAACACCAATATGCAAGTGTGCACATCCTGGCAAGCTGCACCAGGCTCAGTATATATCTGAGAACACCATTGTACAAGTGTGCACATACTGGTAGGTGCCACTTCCTAACATATGTAGGAAGGGTTCGCACACTTTCACACTGTACTTACAGTGGGAAAACATCCAGGGCCCTAAGGCCACTCCAAGAGGATCAGCGAAACCTCAGAGAAGAGCCGACCCCCTACGTAGGGAAACCCACATCGGGGTGCTCCCCTACCAGGGCATGAGACACCCTTGTGTAGCTGTGTTGCTTTCTGCCTACCACCTGCTCTGCCCTCTGGGGGGTGCTCTAGGTGTAGCGGAAGGCTTACTTAGGGTTGGCCAAGGTGGGGGCTGCACAATCAGGCCTAATGCATGTTGGTCATGCTACTCTGGTGGGTGGCACTCAGTGCAGAATCCCACTCGTGGTCAAGGCCATACCTGCGCCAGGTATGTGGTTTACCATTTTACAGGGCACCCATGGGTATGGCATCTCAACCAATCATGTAAGCGTCCCTTCCTGGCATGAGTAGGAAGGGCATGAGCACTTTCCCACTGAAGTACAGTGGGAAAGTGCCCAGAGTCCTAAGACCACGCAAAGAGAGTCAGCAAAACACTGGGAGGAAAAAACAAAAAGGTTCAGGGAAATCACATAAGAAAGGTCATGTCCAACAGTCCCAAGAAAGAAACCGCTATTGTCCAAGTAACTGGCGATGCTTCTAAAATCTTGGATACAGGAGAACTGTGAGAAAGTAGCCTCTTTCTAGGATGGTTATCACCAATTTTGGCCTGTTTGTGAGTGTGTCTCAGTGTGTTTTTACTGTGTCACTGGGATCCTGCTAGCCAGGACCCCAGTTCTCATAGATAAAAACCTATATGTCAGTATGTTTTGCCTGTCTCACTAGGAACCTGCTAGCCAGGAACCCAGTGCTCATAGTTTGTGGCCTAATGTGTATGCCTATGTAGTGGCTAACTGTGTCACTGAGGCTCTGCTAATCAGAACATCAGTGCTTATGCTCTCTCTGCTTTTAAATTTGTCACTGAAGGCCAGTGACTTCATTTACCAATTTCAATTGGAACACTGGACCCCCCCTTATAAGTCCCTAGAATATGGTGCCTAGGAACCCAGGGCATTGGGGTTCCAGGAGATCCATATGGGCTGCAGCATTTCTTTTGCCACCCATAGGGAGTTCAGACAACCCCTTACACAGGACTGCCATTGCAGCCTGTGTGAAATACTGCACACACTATTTCACAGCCATTTACACTGCACTTAAGTAACTTATAAGTCACCTATACGTCTAACCTTCACTTGCTGAAGGTTAGGTGCAAAGTTACTAAGTGTGAGGGCACCCTTGCACTAGCAAAGGTGTCCCCACATAGTTCAGGACCATTTCCCTCGATTTTGTGAGTGCAGGGACGCCATTACACGCGAGCACTACATATAGGTCAATACCTATATGTAGCTTCACAATAGTAACTCCGAATATGGCCATCTAACATGTCTAAGATCATGGAATTGTCCCCCCATTCCAAATCTGGTATTGGGGAGCCAATTACATGCATCCTGGGGGCTCCACCATGGACCCCCAGTACAGCCAAACCAGCTCTCTGAGGCTTGCACTGCAGCTACAGCTGCTGCCACCTCACAGACAGGGTTCAGCCCTTCTGGGGTCTGAGCATCCCAGCCCCAGGAAGGCAGAACAAAACATTTCTTCTGAGAGCAGCTTGTTACACACTCTCCTTTTGGAAATAGGGGTTACAGGCTGGGGAGGGGTAGCCTCCCCTAGCCTCTGGGAATGCTTTGAAAGGCACATATGGTGCCCTCCTTGCATAAACCAGTCTACACCGATGCAGGGACCCCTTGTCCCCTGCTCTGGTGGAAAACTAGACTAAGGAAAGGGGAGTGACCACTCCACTGTCCATCACCACTCCAGGTGTGGTACCCGGAGCTCCCCCAGTGTGTCCCAGACTTCAGCCATCTTGCTTTGCAAGGTATAGGGGCACTCTGGAGGGCTCTGAGTGGCCAGTCCCAGCAGATGACATCAGAGATCCCTCCTGATAGGTCCATACCTCATAAGGTAGCCAATCCCCCTCTCAGGGCTATTTAGGGTCTCTCCTCTGGGTTCTCTTCAGATTCTGCTTGCAAGTTTCCTTCATGAATCCTCTGCAACAACTTCAGACTCTACTGACCTCGGATCAACCGCAGCCTGCTCCAAGGAATGCTGTAACTGCAACAAAGTATCTACAAGAGACACTTTTCTTCAGCAACATCAGCTCCAAGTCAGCAACTGCAACAGTTTCCATGGTGTGCATGCTCTGGGGACTCCCTGTCTTCATCCTGCACCAGAAGGACCGAAGAAATCTCCATTGGAGTGATGGAGTCACTCTCCTGCTCCAAGCAGGCACCTTCCAAGGAGATGACCGATACCTGGGACTCCTCTCACAGTGACGAGCATGCTCCTAAGGACACAGAGGGTGGACATCATTGACATTGACTGTCCTGAGATCCTGCTGATGCAATTTAGAGGAGGTAAGACCTTGACTTCCCCGAGAGCGACGGTACCCCTGTGTACTTCGTCTTTCTCGCCTCCTGAGGCCTCTGTGCACTCTTTCAAAATTTCTTCATACACAGCCTTGCCCAGGTCCCCAACACTCCATCCTGCGATGCTCAACTCGCTGAGTTGTTCTCCGGCGGCGTGGGACCTTCTTTTGTTATGCTGCATCAACCGCATTTTGCACCTCCTTTGAACCCGGATCCTTCAGCTCCTGGGGGGGTTGGCTGGCATCCTGAGAGCTCTCTAAAGTGCCGAGAGCCCCCTCTTCCTCCTCACGCAGAGTTGAGGCCCCCAGGTCCCTCCTGGGTCCATCCAGTGCCATTTTGATGCAAAACGCATTTTTGTCGTGGCTTGTTGGCACCTTCCAACACAAAATCTCATCTGCAACAATCTTTCCGCTGTGGGACATATTTTGCATCATGCAGGAACCCACTGGCATCTTCCTAGGCTGCATTTCTGCAGTCTTTGACTAAACGGGAACTCTTCTTTTGCACCCTTTTCTGGCTTAGCATGGGCTCCTCTCCTTCCTGGAACTTCTTTCGACCTCTGGACTTGGTCCCCTTCCTTTACAGGTCTTCAGGTCCAATAATCCAAAAGTTGTTCTTTGCAGACTTGGTTGGCTGCTGCAAAATCTCCAAAACAAGGTGTAGTGTGTCTTAAGGAAACTTGCAGTACTATACTCCTGCTTTTCTGGGCTCTGGGGTGGGGTAATTTACTTATCTTTACTGCATTCTTACTCTCCCAGCGATTCTGCACACACTACACTTGTCTAGGGGGGAATTTGTGATTCGCTTTCCACTTTCTTAGTATATGGTTTGTGTTGCCCCTAGACCTATTTTCTCCCATTGTATTCTATAGGATTTCCTACTGTTTGCCTTCTTCTATGACTATTTACTTGTCTAATTGTAGTGTCTAGTGTATATACTGTGTATAATACTTACCTCCAGAAGGAGTATTGTCTCTAAGATATTGTCTCTAAGATATTTTGGTACTGTTTCACCCAAATACATACCTTTATTTTTGATAGCACTGAGTATTGTCTTTACTTGTGTATAAGTACTGTGTAACTATAAGTGGTATTGCAGGAGGTTTGCGTGTCTCCTAGTTCAGCCTAAGCTGCTCTGCTATAGCTACCTCTATCAGCCTAAGCTGCTAGAACACTACTACATTTCACTAATAAGGGATAACTGGACCTGGTGTAAGGTATAAGTACCCAAGGTACACACTACAAACTAGGCCAGCCTCCTACATTGGTGGTGCAGCGGTGGGATAAGTACTTGCAATTGCTTTACCACTTTGTTACCTGTGCTTTTCACAAGAAAAGCTTGCTCCAATACTTAGAGCATATATAATATATACCTAGAAACAAGTTCTTTAAGCTTAGCAAACCTTTTTACAAAGTTCTGAAAAGTTTTCTTCTTTTCTCAAAAAAGTTATCTCTGTTATTCTACTAACTTTTTACTCACTTTCCTAAACTTTTTTCTTTCAATATGTCTACTGTAGAAGCCACCCTTAGAGCTGCCAACACTACCTATGACAATTTAAACTATAAAAGCTTGAAGGGGCTCTGCATTGAAAGAAATTTAGGGATTGTGAAGAACCCCAATAAGGAGTACCTCTTAAATATCCTCCTCCAGGATGACCAGGGAATCAGCACTGAGGAAGAAGTAGAGGATAACTCCAACCAGGAAAGCCCAGAGGAGCAAGATGACAATCCTGGGGAGGGTCCTTCCACAGACCTATCTGCCAACAAGCCCCCTAGTATAACTGGTAGTGGTAAGGGTTCACACACAAGTAGGGCTCCCTTAACCCCTAGAGGACAGGTCACTAGAGTGGCCCCTGTTAGAAACAGGTCTGCCTCTGCACACTCTCATCTTATCTCTGTTTCAGAGGCTTCACATAATTCTAACCCCGAGGACCAGTTCCTAGAAAGGGAACTCAGAAAGCTGAGGTTAGAGGAGGCCAGACTGAAGCTAATGCAGCAGCAGTTGGCCTTAGACAGGGAATCCCTGTCTGTGGAGAAAGAGAGGCAGGGTTTGAGGTTAGTTCCCCATGGTGGCAGCAGCAGTTTTAGAAATACAAATGTTAGGGAACCTTCATTTGATTCTAGGAATATGCACAAAGTTGTCCCTCCTTACAAGGATGGCGATGACATCAACAAGTGGTTTGCTGCACTTGAGAGGGCCTGTAAAGTTCAGAGGGTCCCTCATGTACAGTGGGCTGTTATCCTTTGGTTATCCTTCTCTGGCAAAGGGAGAGACAGACTTCTTATTGTCAGAGAGGATGATACAGATAATTACCAAATTCGTAAGAATGCACTCTTGGATGGCCTGGGCTTAACCACTGAACAGTATAGACTTAAGTTCAGAGAGACCAGAAAGGAGTCATCACAGGACTGGACAGACTTTGTAGACTGTTCTGTGAAGGCTCTAGAAGGTTGGTTTCATGGCAGTAAGGTGACTGATTATGAAAGCCTATATAACTTGATTCTGAGAGAGCATACCTTGAATAATTGTGTGTCTGACTTGTTACATCAGTATCTTGTGGACTCAGAACTGGCCTCTCCCCAAGAATTGGGAAAGAAGGCAGACAAATGGGTCAGAACCAGGGTGAGCAGAAAAGCTGATACAGGGGCTGACAAGGATGGCAAGAAGAAAGATGGTGAAAAATCTCAGGACAAGCATGGGACAACATAAAGATCCTTCTTCAGGTCCAAAACACTCCTCTGGGGGTGGGGATAAAACTTCTTCATCCTCTTCAAACTCTTCACACAAATGGAAAAAGCCTTGGTGCTATGTGTGTAGAAATAAAGGCCATTGGCCAGGGGATAAGTTCTGCACAGGTAAAGCCCCTGAGCCTACCACCACTAAGACATCAGACTCTTGTGCCCCTAGCAGTAGTGGTAATAGTGGTGGGACTACTGGCAATAGTCAGACTAAAGGTGTAGTTAGGCTTACTTTTGGGACCATAATAGAAATTAGGGTAGACAGTCCCAAGACAGTTTCTGTCACACCTAGTGGCATTGGCCTTGCCACTTTGGCTGCTTGTCCCCTTAATATGGATAAGTACAGGCAGTCAATCTTAATAAATGGTGTTGAGGCCCAGGCCTACAGGGGCACAGGTGCCAGTATCACTTTGGTGACTGAAAACCTAGTGTCACCTGCACAACACCTCCTTGGACAGAAGAAGCAAGTTACTAATGTCAATAACTCCACTCAGTCTCTTCCCTTAGCTGTAGTTCAACTTAGTTGGGGTAGCGTTACTGGCCCTAAGCAGATGGTGGTGTCACCTAGCTTACCTGTAGATTGTCTCTTAAGGAATGACCTAGAGGCCTCAGGTTGGGCTGAGGTAGAGTTTAGGACCCATGCATCCATGCTGGGTATTCCTGAGGAATTGCTTCCTCTCATTTCTGGTGAAATGAAAAAGCAAATAAGAGAACAAGGCCTGACAACCTAGGATCCCTCTCCACAACAGGTAAAAAGGGTATCAAAGTATCCCTACCCCACTCTGCCACTAAGGATACCATTCCTGTGGTAGGAGAAACCTCTCCTGGGGTGGAACCTGTAACAAAGGAGCCCTTAGCTACCATAGCTGGACTCCCAGAGGTAAAAGTACCTCTCTGTGGAACTACTAAAGCAGATGTGCAAAATTGCACAATTTCAGTAAATATGGAGCATCCCTCCATCCCTCCCAGAGAAACTTTAATGCAGCAGCCCTACACTACCTCTAAACACTGAGGACAGCAGCCCTGTCCTGGTGTGGAGCTTACAGGACAGTAACCATGCCCTTCTCCAACTCAAGAGAAACAGCAACCCTGTTCTCTCTTACAGCCATACGGACAACGTTTTTGCCCAGCTATGGCTTTATTGAGATAGCATCCCTGTCTAGCATTTCCTGCATTTGACGTAGGCCCAGTGGACCAATCCCACTGCCCAACTTTAAAACATACTTATAGGAACACTGAGAATTTACACTCACACTGTTGGCTAGGTAAACATCTCCAAACAGGGTGGTTTACATCCCCACAGGGAAGTAACCATATAGTGGATGATAAAGGGAGTAACCACTCTGTTGCAGATCTACTCTCCACTTATCACAACTTAGACAATAAAGTCTCAACTGGCCAAGGTTAGCCTTATTGTCCTTCGTTTGTGGGGGAGGGGGGTTGTGTGTGAAAGTAGCCTCTTTCTATCATGGTTACCCCCACTTTTGGCCTGTCTGTGAGTGTGTGTCAGTGTGTTTTACTGTGTCACTGGGATCCTGCTAGTCAGGACCCCAGTGTTCATAGTTAAAACCTATATGTCAACATGTTTGCCTGTCTCACTGGGATCCTGCTAGCCAGGACCCCAGTGCTCATAGTTTGGGGCCTAATGTGTATGACTGTGTAGTGCCTAACTGTGTCACTGAGGCTCTGCTAATCAGAACCTCAGTGCTTATGCTCTCTCTGCTTTAAGATTTGTCACTGTAGGCCAGTGACTTCATTTACCAATTTCAATTGGCACACTGGACCCCCCTTATAAGTCCCTAGTATATGGTACCTAGGTACCCAGGGCATTGGGTTCCAGGAGATCCATATGGGCTGCAGCATTTCTTTTGCCACCCATAGGGAGCTCAGACAACCCCTTACACAGGACTGCCATTGCAGCCTGCGTGAAATAGTGCGCACACTATTTCACAGCCATTTTCACTGCACTTGAGTAACTTATAAGTCACCTATATGTCTAACATTCACTTTCTGAAGGTTGATGCAAGTTACTAAGTGTGGGGGCACCCTTTCACTAGCAAAGGTGTTCCTACATAGTTCAGGGCCATTTCCCGTACTTTGTGAGTGCGGGGCCGCCATTACACATGTGCACTACATATAGGTCAATACCTATATGTAACTTCACAATGGTAACTCCGCATATGGCCATGTAACATGTCTAAGATCATGGCATTGTCCCCCCCTATTCCAAATCTGGTATTGGGGAGCCAATTCCATGCATCCTGGGGGCTCCACCATGGACCCCCAGTACAGCCAACCAGCTCTCTGAGGCTTGCACTGCAGCTACAGCTGCTGCCACGTCACAGACAGGGTTTAGCCCTCCTGGGGTCTGGGCAGCCCAGTCCCAGGAAGGTAGAACAAAGCATTCCCTCTGAGAGCAGGGTGTTACACACTCTCTCTTTGGAAATAGGTGTTACAGGCTGGGGAGGGGTAGCCTCCCCCAACCTCTGGGAATGCTTTGAAGGGCACAGATGGTGCCCTCCTTGCATAAACCAGTCTACACTGGTTCAGGGACCTCTTGTCCCCTCCTCTGGAGGGAAACTGGATAAAGGAAAGGGGAGTGACCACTCCCCTGTCCATCACCACCCCAGGGGTGGTGCCCAGAGCTCCTCCAGTGTGTCCCAGACTTCAGCCATCTTGCTTTGCAAGGTGTGGGGGCACTCTTGAGGGCTCTGAGTAGCCACTCCCAGCAGGTGACGTCAGAGACCCCTCCTGATAGGTCCATACCTGATAAGGTAGCCAATCCCCCTCTCAGGGCTATTTAGGGTATCTCCTGTGAGATCTTTTCAGATTCTGCTTGCAAGTTTACTTCAGGAATCCTCTGCAACAACTTCAGACTCTTCTGACCTCAGATCAACTGCAGCCTACTCCAAAAAACGCTTTAATTGCAACAAAGTGCCTACTAGAGACACTTTTCTTCAGCAACCTCAGCTCCAAGTCAGCAACTGCAACAGATTCCACAGTGTGCATGCTCTGGGGACTCCCTGTCTTCATCCTGCACCAGAAGGACCAAAGAAATCTCCCGTGGAGTGACAGAGTCACTCCCCTGCTCCAAACAGGCACCTTCCAAGGCGGCGACTGGTACCCTGGGACTCCTCTCACACCAACGAGTGTGCTCCTAAGGATACAGAGGATACACATCATTGACGTAGACTGTCCTGAGGTCCTACTGACGCAATTTGGAGGAGGTGAGACCTTGCCTTCCCCAAGAGCGGTGGTACCCCTGTGTACTGCATCTTCCTCGACTTCTGAGGCCTCTGTGCACTCTTTGCAAAATTCCTTTGTGCACAGCCTGGCCCAGGTCCCAAACACTCCATCGTGCGATGCTCAACTCACTGAGTTGTTCTCCGTCAGCGTGGGACCTTCTTTTGTTGTGCTGCATCAACCACGTTTTGCACCTCCTTTGACCCTGGATCCTGAGGCTTCTGGGGGGGGCTGGCTGGCATCCTGAGGGCTCTCTAATGTGCAGAGAGCCCTCTCTTTCTCCTCACACAGAGTTGAGGCACCCAGGTCCCTCCTGGGTCCATCCAGCACCATTTTGATGCAAAAAACACTTTTGTCGTAGCCAAGGCTTATTGGTGCCTACCAACATGAAATCTCATCTGCAACGATCTTCACGCCGTGTGACATCTTTTGCATCATGCAGGAAGCCATTGGCATCTTCCTAGGGTGCATTTCTGTAGTCTTCGACTAACTGGGGACTCATCTTTTGCACCCTCTTCTGGATTGGCAGGGGCTCCTGTCCTTCCCGGAACTTCTTTCGACTTCTGGACTTGGTCCCCTTTCTTTGCAGGTCTTCAGGTCCAATAATCCAGCAGTTCTTCTTAACAGACTTGGTTGGCTGCTGCAAAATCCCGAAAACGTGGTGTAGTGTGTCCTAAGGAAACTTCCAGTACTTTACTCCTGCTTTTCTGGGCTCTGGGGTGGGGTCATTTACTTACCTTTAGTGTATTCTTACTCTCCTAGCGATTCTGCACACACTACTCTTGTCTAGGGGGGAATTAGTGATTCGCATTCCACTTTCTTAGTATATGGTTTCTGTTGCCCCTAGACCAATTTTCTCCCATTGCACTCTACAGGATTTCCTACTGTTTGCATTGTTCTCTGACTATTTACTTGTCTAATTTTGGTGTCTAGTGTATATACTGTGTAAAATACTTACCTCCAGAAGGAGTATTGTCTCTAAGATATTTTTGGTACTGTTTCACCCAAATACATACCTTTATTTTTGGTAGCACTGAGTATTGTCTTTACTTGTGTAAAAGTATTGTGTAACTATAAGTTGTATTGCAGGAGCTTTGCATGTCTCCTAGTTCAGCCTAATCTGCTCTGCTATAGCTACCTCTATCAGCCAAAGCTGCTAGAACACTACTACATTTCACTAATAAGGGATAACTGGACCTGGTATAAGGTGTAAGTACCCAAGGTACCCACTTCAAACCAGGCCAGACTCCTACAAGAACCATGTTTCATTGCAAAATTATATCTACCTGGGCCTTCTACATCACTGACGGCAGCATTCTCCTGAATACAATGCGAATCAAACTTTGCTTTAGGGGCTCAGTGTTGACATGGTTCTCCTCATATCTCTGCATTCATGAAATGGAAATTTATATGAAAAACTATATATCTCCACTATGACCAAAGCTGCACAGTGTACTCTAGAGTGCCATACTCACTTCCTCACTGTTCAACCTTTACAGGGAGCCTCTGAGTGACCTCCTAAATGGCACTGGGATAGACACAAAACAATAATACCACATAGCTCTACATCAGAATAAACTGCATAACATGTCTTTCATTGCAGAATGCATTGATCAAACAAATTCTTGCGTGACTCAACATAAACTCATTCTCAAATACTCCAAAACCATGTTTTGTACTGATATCTCCAGCACGGACAAATGCTTGAAGTAAAGCTGGAGTACCTCCCTCCTGCTTTAGGATCTTCGCCAACAGTGGTTAAAATGTTAGAACGTTAAAATCATTGTGTTTTATACTCAAGAGAAAACTTCTACTAGAAGAATACAAGTAAAATAAAACATGCAGATTAAGGGGCATATTTATAAGTCCCTAGCGCCACGTTGCACCACATGTGCGGCATTTATTTTGACACAAATGTGGTGTTAGTGTGGCATTTCCAATGCATCATATTTCGAAAGTGGTGAAATGCTTGCATTGCGCCACTTTGTAAACACTTGTGCCACATTATGCCTGTGCCAGGCATAAAGTATGCAAGGGGGCGCCCCCCCATTAGGGGGGCTGAGAGAATGGTGCAAAGAAATCTATGACATTTCTTTGCACCATTGTTTTTGGCACTTTTAACGCCTGTTCCCACCAGGCATAAAAAGAGGGCATACCATTATTTACAATGGGCCCCTATGTACTCTGCAGGAGTAGCGCCAACATTTTGGTGCTACTCCTGCAGAGGACATCAATAGTGTCACATAAAATAACGCTATTGCCCCCCATCCTGTGCCATGGTGTGTTGTATTATAAATACGGTGCACAGATGGTGGCGGTAGGGAGGCGCTAAGGGACGCAAGAAAAGTGGTGCTGCAATGTATGCAGCGCCACTTTCAATAAATCTGCCCTTAAGTATCTTCAGGGGGAGATAAATAGTAAGTATCTAGAACCGGAGCAAGATATGGTATAAAAAGATTGATAATGTTGGGCGTTCTGCCATATATTTAACTTCTTTATATTATTTTTTTGTTTTATTTCACTTTACTTATGAGTGATTTTCCATGAAAACCTCTGTCAGAAAGGAGGGAATCAGAGGTTTACCATACCTCCAAGACTCAAGGGAAGAAAGGACAGAATATTATATCCCATCCCGCACTAAGGGAATAAGCCTTTGAGACCTAGCAAAAGAAAAGAGGGCGAGACGGAAACAGGAGAAAGAAGTAACAGAAAAAAGGAATAGATAAGACCTGCGGATAGACCTGCGGTTATCCTTAAAATTACAAAACTTACTTGCACTTTGTTTTCCCAAGGGCTCCAGATGGGAAGATTGCCCTAAAGAAAACAAAGAAGCAGGAAGTTCAGAGAAAAGGGCATATAAAAAATAAACCCAAGTGAGGTGAAAAGAGCTCAAATAAAAAAAAAAACTATAGTTGAACAAATAGCTATTTCATGCTGTTATTTATGGTTCAAGTATCACAAGACGACAGGCATGTACTGCAACAAACAACAAAGTGATGGATGGAATGCTGAAATTAATCTGAGGCACTGGCATTTGCTTGGGTTGCATATTATTCCACTGTTTTTCCTACTATTCCACTCTTGGCAGAGACCTGCCATATGCAAATTAAGCTTGTATTACAGTTCATTGTTTTTAGCCCATCATGCCACTCTACACAGAGAGGCACCTTATGCAGTTCCATCTTGATTCTGCTCCAACTGTAAGAGTACAACCTGAATGGACAGAAAAGGTCCCCTCCAGATAGCAACCCAAGCAGCTCTAGGCTGGTTTTGGTCTCTGGTGACCTAGTCCATGAGGTGTAGCTTTAGTCCTCAGGCACAGTGATCATGGGGCTTGTGATAATTCTTTTGAAGATGGGGCACCTTGATTCAGTGAACTTCAACTACTGACGAAAACAAGTGGAGAACTGAAAAAATAAATGTATCAGTGAAATTAGGGATTTGGGAGTGGGGGAAGGAAAATAAAAGAGGCAAAGGAAGCATTATATATCTTTGCTTTGCTACCTTCTGAGATCAATGACTTAAACATTTCTTGTGATAATCCATGTGAATGTAACAGAATATATTATCTAATTTATAATCTCTACTAGTAATAATCAATGTTAAACACCACTCTGAAAAAACTGAAACATTTATTTGTTTTCTCGTTGCCACTTCTCTTGATTTTGTGTTTTTCCATAAATAGTGTGTCCTACAGAATAGACATAATCAAAGTAAGTTGCTAAAGATTTCAATACAATAAAAATCATTGAATTAATAACCTGTATGAGTGAATTGTAGGCCTAACTAATAACTGCAATTTAAACATGCATTTTCCTTTCTAAACTCTGCATGACCTGAACTTGCTTGACTTTCTAATGTTTCATAGCTCAGCAGAAATGTTTATTTCAAGACTTTTTCTTTCTTTTTGCATGACTTTTCATGACACACACTTCCTATGCTAAGAAAAGTTATATTGTCTATTCTCTTAAACGCATGACCTGTTTTGGAATCTCCATCTTGCTAAACTAATCTTAAAACCTGCTTCCTTACGTATAGGGTTTTAGTGTGGAGACGTGAAAATAAAAATGACATAAGCTGTAAAAAGATCTGAGAACTACTGATTAATAAAACTTTTAAAATTGAATCACAAATCTCATTATTGACTCCTGAGATTGAAATGTCACTGAAATTAAAATAATTGATTTCTGGAGGCAGTTTTATATTTCCCTGCTCATCTTCAAGGTCCCCAAATGAGTATCATAAGAGTGGCGGAGGTTTATAAATTTTAGGATTTCTGCTCTCTCAAAAAATTCGTGAGAGAGGTAAGGGTTAAATGATGAGGGGTAAAGAACCTGCAATAAATAAAAAGTGCCAAAATTAGATAAAGCCCAATTGCCCAGAACCTGATTGCGGAGACTGTTGGAGTGCAGTTTCTGAAGCGGTTGCATAAAGCAGTTGAAGGACTGGTGAATCGTAGGGGTAATGCGCCAAAACTGTGATGATTAATATAGATTATACATTTGTGAATTGCATTGAGAATTTGTTTATTGATGTTTTGAATTCCATAGTAAATATTACATGTGTTTGTCAATGTAAAGAGAAAAGATTATTGGACTATGAACTAGTCTATGATCCTGGGATAGAGATATAAGAACATTTTGGCATTCTTGTCTGCTGAGAGGTGGAAGTCGAGAGATGTAATTGACTACACAAGTAGTTAAGGGCACAATAAATTGTTGCGGTCTTGAAACCTAATGCGCAAAGGTGATGCAACACTTATTGGATGGTTTTCTAGTAGGTCAGGACCTCATCATTGTGAGTAGAGAATAATGTTTGATTGAAAAATTGGAAAGTGTAAACTAATTCTGATTACTGATTGTACTATCCTTTTCTCTAGGAGAAGAAAAGATTTTATTTCTGTTGTTTATCTATTAGAATTGAACCTTTTTGAATTGTACGAAGAAATTGTAAAGGAGGAAGAGATGCTGAAAAGAGCCAGTTGTTGCGCCATAGGGTGCCACGCTGATATTGGTTGGTTGGAGTAACGATGTGATTATTTGAATTGCACCAGGAGCTACGCTGAGATTGATTCATTGAGTTACGGAACTGTATTGTGATTTGAAGAAAAGGGCTTTGAGATTTGACATATACAGAATAGTTTCAAACCAAATGAGATGTTGCAAAATTTTTGATTAGCAAGTCTGTTGAAATTAATTTGAAACCATTACATTTTTTAAAGCTATTAGGAGTGTAATGTGATTCAAATAAGGGAGGGTGAGGAGGCATCTCCTGAGGGTATGCCAGCGTATCAAGTTCAAGTTTATTTATTTGCATAGTTTAAAACCACTGCATACAGCTAAAAATAAGAAAGGTCCCACCATGTTAATTAAAATCACACTCGCACTTCATAAAAACAACATAAAATCATAATTTAATAAAAAGTAACACCATTAATAATTCTTGAATACAAGAATCCTTGATGATCTCAGGTCTTTTATGACACAATTTAGAATGTAAAATTGACTAATATAAGTTCGACCCTTTAAAAACAAGTTGTAAAATACAAGCACCCTGTGAAAAACCATTCCTTTTCTTTTTTATGTCGATCTTTGTGATCATTGGACTAGTGCAGGTATGATCCCCTTGAAACTGGTTGTGAAGTGAGAGTGACTTAAGTCCAAAGAAGTGTTCCTGTGATTTTTACTAGAATTCTCCTTCACCAGCCCAGTACCCCTAATTCCTTTACGAGTGGTTTTAAACATTTTAAACCCAGGCAGGCTAGAGAGAGATTGAAGTGCCACTTAACCAGGTAGTTACCTTTAGTCTGCAGGAGCGAACTTCATGCCTCAAACTATTTTCTTTGCGCCATGGGCACTGGGCACAGACAGAGGTTATGTAATAATGACTCTTGCTTGTATTATCCACATAAGCTACAGCTTGGGTTTTGGGTCTGAAATCGCAAAACATTATAACATGAACTACTGCTTGGAAGCTGAGGAAAAATGAGCAGACAAATCCTCCTGGGGTCTTAAGGCCTTACATGAATTAATTACTGACCAGGCATGCCATCTCATTGCAAATTAATTTTTCTCTGTTAAGTGCTACAGAAGATGGATTGAGTAGATGGTTACCCGGGAAAATACAACTTTACCCATTCCGTGGCCCATACATCTTGTATGCTTAAGGGCAGATTTCACCCAGTGCAGCACCACTTTCCTTGCGCCCCTTAGTGTCCCACTACCGCCACCATGTGTGCGTCATATATAAAATTCAACGCTCCATGGCGCAGGGTAGGGGTCAATAGCATTAGAATTTCTGACGCTATTGATGTACAGCACATAGGGGCCCATTTTAAATAATGGTATGCCCCCTTTTAACCACTGCTCGGAGCAGGTGTTAAAAATCCTGAAAAAAACGACACAAAAAATCCTTTAGATTTCTTTGCGTCATTTTTTCGGCCCCTGTAACAGGGGAACCCCCCTCTTGCTTACATTATGCCTGGCACAGTGTAATAAATAAGCTCCAACACACTCCACGAATATGAAGTAGGTCCTTTTATTTGAACATCCCATCCACCATCAAGCAAGTCCAACAGCTCCCTTTACTCTGATCTTCATCTTCATGGCAGCATTCCACATTCTACTGTTATGTCATGGGTGACCTCAGCCCAAGGAAAGCTAGTGAGCATTCCAATCAGGCTGAACTCATCCAAAGCCTATACCACACACAGCTATAATGTGGCACAGGGGGTTACAAAGTGGCGCAATGGATGCATTGTGCCACTGTGTCAATCTGGTGCAACATTTTTGCCTTAATATTGCCACATTAGTGTAAAAAAAAAAAGACGCTAATGTGGCACACGGGGCACTTAAATCTGCCCCTTAATTTCTCAAATGCCTGACTTAAATACTCTCCCTATGATCCTTTTTGCTTATTAGACTGTCAGTCCTTGATTTCAATCCAACATAAGTTATAAAAGAGACCCCTTTGTGAAACACATAGTCTCCGACACAATTTGATGAAAACGTTTAACCTTGAAGCAGTTTTTGGTATGGAAAACACAGTTTTGTAAACATTTGTTTGGAGTTTGTTGAGTACTGCTGTTTCTCTTGTGTGCATGATTTCCATGCCATAAGCCACCATTGGCATTAACTGCACCAGCATTACTGGGAGTAGATGGCTGAATGACGGGCAACTTAGTTTCTTTTTCAATAATTTAACTCGAAGGTAAGCAACTGTGCTGTGGCCTGCGATGCGGCTACATGATATCTGAGGGCATTTGCTGGTCCACGATGATGCCTAAATATTTGCATGTGGTGGCAACCTCGACCTTTTTGTCCTCCATGAACCTGGTGAATTAGTTGAGTTTGGTATCAACCAAGCAAACCACTTTGGTTTTGCTTAAGTTTAATTCCAACCCTTGGTGGTCCATGTAGATTCATGCTGTGCTGCAAGCCTATTGGCACCTGACTCAGGAGAACAATGTTTGTCTTCATACTGTAGGCATCATATTTTCTCTAATACCAAGGATGGTGGATGGCTGTTAGCTTGGGGAAGGGACTGTATGAGGTCTGCTAGATATAAATGAAAAAGACTTGGGCACGTATGCATCCCTTTTTGAGGCCATTCATTGTGGCAATTGCATTTGTGACTTGTCTGCTGCCTCCTATTTTCACCTGTGCCCAGGTCTACGTGTACAATGCTATAATTGCTCTCAAGAAGCCCTTCGGGAAGCCCTATTCTTCCAATTATTCCTCCAATTTCACCCAGAGCCTACCGCGAGGGACCCGGTCAAAAGCTGACTTGAGGTCAACGAAACATGCAAATAACTGAGTTTTCCTCCATTTAGCTTTCTCTGCTAGAATGCTTAGTGCTGCTAAATTCGTGAGGGTGCCCATACCAGGTCTAATCCCGGCTTCAATTTGGGGTATTCCGTTGTTTTCGTTGTCCCATGCTTGAAGCTGTTGGAGCAGAAAGGACACATAATTTTGCTTTCACATCAATAAGTTTGATTAACCTAAAGCTGCTTGGTGAGTCTGGACTTCCGCTCTCACAAACTATTTAAACGATACTGCAGTTCCATGAATCTGATATTTGTACACAAAATTTGGTCAAAGAGCGGTGCAAAATAATAAGCCTTAAAATTATGTTCCACTTAAACATGGTATTTGGCAAACCATTCGGCCCTGCTGTCCCATCAGCTTTCAGCTTTTTTACTAGTTGGTCAGTGTCTGCAATTAGTTCCGTGTTCTTCTGGAGTTTTCTTGTGCTTGTCACCTTTTCTACAGGGTAAACCTGCCTGACCAGGGATGAGGATGATATTCTTGCCGCTTCGCGATTACTGGTTTCAGGTTTAACCTGGAAGTCTTCAATCCCACCATCGATAGCAGGCAGTGCTTACTTTGCCTGAATTTGGTCTTCCCAGGATACTGCTGCAATCCCAGCGATTTTGATGTCTGGTCAGTTTCCAAGTCTCTTATCACTTGCCAAAAGTCTTTGCTATTTGGTTGTTTGCTGGGCCATGAGACCTTGTTCCAGATATCCTCTAGGTATATTCTCTTTCCTGACGAGCATTCCTCATGATATTGCAATCTCAAGGTACCCAATGTGGACTTATTAACTTCTAGTGCTATTCCTCTTAGTTCTCTTGTGAGCTTTTACATAATGTAATCCTCTGCTGTACCAGCATTACCTTACTAACCCCACTTTTTTATTCATGCCGACAAGGAGCATTGACGTTTGTGTTTTGGCTGGGAAGTTTGTCAGCAAAAATGCAATTAAGGTTACCCATGCAATATTACTTTCACCTACTACTATATTTTCTTCTTCAGGATTTTCTGATACTCTTTTTACCTCTTCTAATGGCCCTACACAACAAATACTTCAGCCATTATCTTTTCTATTCTTGGACCATGACATTGTAGTCATTTTAGGTTTTTGGTGAGTGGAGCATGCGCGGGATAATTTTAAATTGCCGCACCAGGGACAAAGCTACCTCCCTTATCAGGGTGAAATCTATTACTAAATTTATTTTGCCACATAGATGGGTAATTAATACTGGGCCGTCCTTCAAATTACCATTCAAGATTTTTAGGCCTCATTTTCCCAACCCCGTTCTGTACCCTAACGGCACTAAGTTGATTGCCTCTTTTCGTGGAGCCTTGACTTAGGTTTGTGGTGAAGTCACCAGAAATGATGAAAATCGAATCCCGATTTTGTATGGTCTTTGCTAATTTGAACATGATTGCCATTTTTTCCGCTTTCCTCTTCTTAGATGGATGAATGTGAATGTTTATAATGAGGAGTCCACTGAATGGCCTAGTGCTATCTGCTTCTGTTTGCTTTCTGTCTTTCTGATTTCTCCGTTTTTCTCTCTTTTCTTTTCTATTTTTTTGCTTTCCGCTTTCTCTGTTTTTTTCACATTTCTTTGCGATTTTCTGCTGCTTTTTGCCTTTCGGTGCCTTTTACCTTCCCGCGCTTCCCTCCTTGCAGCTACTCTCCTGTGGCCCTGCCCTCGCCCACGAAGTGCTTTTCCCACCCTCCCGCCTCCCAGCACCTCCCTCCCCTTCTTAAGGGTGGCCGCTGCACGGCCGTGCAACAGGCACACTGATGGTGCGCCGAAGGCTAGCCCCTCTGCTCCTGGACCACGCCCAGTGCCATGGACACTGGTCGTCGCTCCATCCGCCAGTTCAGCTTCAACACACTACGCACCCTAAACCTCGGAAGATCCCCAGCCTGCCACCTAGCCGACCCGAATAACACTCATAGACTTTTCTTGTGCCACACATGCTTCCGTACCCTCCATTAACCCCCACACGATCCGAAACCAAGCACAGGCTACCACCTCAGGTGAGTACTTCTCAACACACGCTCCCTCATCAAGCACGCAGCAGAAGTCTAGGACCTCGTCAACTCGACCGGCCCAGATGTCATCTTCCTCACGCAGATGTGGATCACCCCCACCTCAGCCCTGGACATCGCCATGGCCATCCCAGACAACTACAAGATCATCCACAATGACAGAGCTAACCGTCCAGGAGAAGGCATCGCCATAGTCTACAAGAACACCCTCCGCCTGTCAACCACCAATGAGTCACAGATTCAGCCAACCCATGAACACCTACACTTCCAGATCCAGACCAACCCCAATTCTTCCCTCCATGGTACACTCACCTTTAGGCCACCTGGACCCCAACCTCAATTCAGCAAAGCCATTGCCAACCTCGTCAGCCCCCCCCAGGTGCTCTCCTCCACTGACTACATCCTACTCGGCGACCTCAACTTCCACCTTCATATCCATGATGACCCCAACAACACAAACCTCTTGGACGACCTCGCAACACAAGGCCTCAAACAACTTGTCAACGTCCCCACCCACACAGCCAGACACACCCTCGAGCCGGTCTTCACAGCAGGGAACAACATCACCATCTCTCACACCTCTGAACACCATTGGACCGACCACAAGTGCATCCAATTGAACTTCACGAAAAACACTGCATGCCACAATACCCCTGCCCTCCTGGCAGATGCTGGGGCAAAGTCATAGATGTGTAACTCACCAACGCACTCAGCCACTCCCCCCACTGGACGCAGCAAACGGAAATTAATCAGCATGTAATCTACACAGCTGGATATCGGAATGCGCTAACAGCGCATCCCCCCTCAGGAGACCCGCAGGAAACCGACAAAGCACAATACCTAAATGGTTCACGACAGACCTACAAGAGTCCAAACACTCTTGCAGGCTACTGGAATGGAAATGGCAGAGCAGCAAATCAACCGAAGACTGCATAGCCTACAAGAACTCAGTCACCATGCACCACCAGAACATCAGAGCCGATAAAAAAGCAGCCAATCAAGAACGCCTCAGCACCAGCACCCTCAACAGCAAGGACCTCTTTGCCATCATTAGAGAGTTCACGAACCCCAGGACAGACATATCCATCCCTCCCTCTCAAGATCTCTGCAACAACCTTGCCACCATCTTCCACCAGAAAATCCAGGACATATAGGAAGGCTTCAAGAAACAAAATCATCCCGCACTGCCCATAAACACCACCACGGACCCGCACCACACCAGATCCTGAACTCTTGGACCCCTATCACCACAGAGGATACCCAAAGACTCACGAACCCCATCCACTCAGGAGCACCCTCGGATCCATGCCCTCATCCTATCTTTATCTGGCCACTGCCACCATAGCACCTAAGCTCTGCCGGGCTATCAACCAATCCTTTGAGACCACCACATTCCAGTCAGACTAGAAGCATGCAGAGATCAACCCGTTACTCAAGAAACCCACAGCCGACCCAAGGGAGATGAAAAACTACAGACCCATCTCTCTGCCCCCTTTCCTAGCCAAAGTAATGGAAAAGGCAGTCAACCAGCAACTCACTGAGTTCCTCAAGACACACCATATCCTAGACTCATCCTAATCTGAATTCAGGAGCAACCACAGCACCGAAACAGCACTCCAAGCAGCCTCCGAAGACATACATGCCATACTAGACCAAGGTGAGACGACTGCACTCATCCTGCTCGACCTCGCCGCTGCATTCGACACCGTCTTCCACTCCACCATCTGCACCAGACTCCACGATGCCGGCATCCGCAATGAAGCACTGGAATGGATCAGATTTTTTCTCACCGGAAGAACACAGAGTGTCAGACTACCGCTGTTCACATCAGAACCCAAAGACACATGCTGTGGAGTGCCCAAAAGATCATCACTCAGCCCAACGCTCTTCAACATCTACATGGCCCTGCTTGCCAAGATCATCAAACAACATGGGCTAAACATCGTCTCCTATGCTGACGACACACAACTGATCCTCTCCATGTCCGATGACCCTGTAAAGGCAAAGAGAAATTTCCATAATGGGATGAGAGCAGTCGCCACCTGGATGGAAGCCAGATGCCTCAAACTTAACTTGGACAAGACGGAGATCCTCGTAATTGGCTCCACCCCTTCTGCTTGGAACAACTCCTGGTGGCCTACCGCACTGGGAAATGCACCGCTCTCACTGACTACGCACGCAAACTGGGAATCATCCTGGGCTCCTCTTTGTTCATGACCCACCAAGTCAACGCTGTCTTGTTGTCATGTTTCCACATCCTTTAACTCCTTCAAAAGATCTTTAAATGGATCCCCACTGACACTAGGAGGTCAGTCCCCCACGCACTCGTCAGTAGCAAACTGGCCTACAGCAACGCACTCTATGCCGGCATCACCAAGAAACTGCAATCAAGACAACAAAGAGTCCATAATGCAGCAGCCAGGCATCCTGGACATCCCCGACACGGGCACATCTCCACCCACCTCAGAGACCTACACTGGCTTCAAGTCAACAAGCGCATCACATACACACATCTGATTCACACCAAAAAGGCACTACACAACATAGGACTTGCCTACCTCAACCACCGCCTCACATTCTACGTACCCAACAGACAACTCCGTTCTTCCCAGCTCGCACCCACAGCCATTCCCAAGATGCGAAAAACCACAGCAGGCGGAAGCCCCTTCCCCTACCTCGCATCCTGGACATGGAACAAGCTACCTCTCAAACTCAGACAAACCGCATCACTGAAGCAGTTCAGGAAGGACCTCCAGGCCTGGCTTTTTGATATGGTAGCACGCCCGCAAACAGTGCCTTGAGCCCCATGGGCAATTAGCCGCACTATAGCAATACTGATTGATTGATTGATTGAGGAGTGATTTTTGATTGGATCTAATCTTCGTGTGTGTTAATTTAATTGCTTGTAGCTAGTTTACTCTGCAATTGATTGTTTCTGGAATCCAACTAAACTTTGCGTACTAAATTTTGAGGACTTATTAGCCGAGATGTGATGTTCCATGTAGCCAATTATTGATAAAGTTTCTAGGCTCCAAGTTTTCTGGGTTAAAAGTAAGCCACATTTTGGGAGAAATTACATTGTGTTTCCGTCTTGTAGAAGATTGTCTGTGCCTTGGGTATTCCAAGAGCAGATATTATTACAATCTGGATCATTCTCAGGATAATTTGTGCTGTACGTGTTCCAAGCGCTGCTAGTTATGCAGACTGGATCTTTTGCTGGCCTGTTACTGTCAGGACCAATTAGTTACCTGGATTTTAGGGGGCTGAGCCCAAACCTGGTTTGTATCTGCCGTATCAGCTTGCTGAAGCTGTTGATCCTGACTATTATAAATGTTTCTTGGGATATGAACAATGGTTACATTTAAAAAAAAAATCAGATCCCAGACTGTCCCCAGCGCCCACCTTTGGACCAAGCTCCTTTCTTCAATAGTGGATAACTTATGCATTTTATTTCTTGAATTAGCAGGAAGAAGAGGACCAGGGTATTGTGGCAGTTCAATCCTTTGTTGCTATGTCCCCCATGCTTGGAAGGATTCCCACTGTCCCAGTGATTGAAGAACTATGGCCCTCATTATGACATTGGTGGTAAGTCCCGCTTACCGCCATGCTGACTGCCGCCAAAATACTGCCACCGCAGCAGTTTACCGCTACCCATATTATGACACACACATAGCAATCTGTCACTATACAGACACACACGAAAGTCCGCCAGCCCAAAGGTCAGTGATAAAATGGCGGTATCAAAACCCACGCCATTACTCCAACAGAACTATGCCCACAGCATTATGACCCACGAATCACTGAGGCAGATATTCAACCGCGGTAAACCATTTGCGGTACATACCGCCATGCTCAAAATACACTCACTCATACAAAACAACACTACATTGGACAATTTGAATAACACACGCCGGACACCCATACACACACCACACCTACACACCACTATAAAACACACACACACAATATCCATATCCCTTTACAACTAACAAAAATTGCCACTAGAGAGAGATACAGCAAGAGCACCCACACAACCAGAGCGACAGAACACCATCACCCATAAACCATCCACGCACCTCACAGCACACACCCCAACACATCACCCCACACACCCTCACAGACACCACTCACACAACACCCATGGCACCCCAGGTTCTCAGAGGAGGAGCTAAGGGTCATGGTGGAGGAAATCATCCGGGTTGAGCCACATCTATTCGGATCACAGGTGCAGCAGACATCCATTGCCAGGAAGATGGAGCTATGGTGGAGAATCGTGGACAGGGTAAACGCCGTGGGACAGCACCCCAGAACAAGGGATGACATCAGTAAGAGGTGGAACGACCTATGGGGGAAGGTGCATTCCGTGGTTGCAAGACACCAGATAGCAGTACAGAGGACTGGCGGTGGACCCCCACCTCCTCCCCCACAGCTAACAACACGGGAGGAGCAAGTCTTGGCAGTACTGCATCCTGAGGGCATGGCAGGACAACTAGACTCTGGCAAGTCAGATCTCTATTATTATCACCCCCCAACCTGCATGCCATCACATATCCCCACCTTTACCCTCACTCCCATCACTCCACCACCTCACATACACCCCACCATCACAACCCACCCCTCCCACTACCAAGCCTTGCATGCAACACCAATGCATGGACACCACTCTCAGACCTGCATGGACACCCATCACCAAAGCATGCACACTTGAGACAATCACCTATCCGACCAAATCACCACTCACACAAGTCTAAGCTGTCAGGGCAATTACAACCTTGCAGGGCAACACACCCATGCAGAAGATGTCCCATGCAGAAACAATAGCACTGCATTTACATCCCCACAGGTCCCCCACACAATGTCACCGGAGAGGAGGTGCCAGCAACATCCAGTCCCCCCCCTGAAGAGGCCCACAGTGATGACAGCAGCTCTGCTCACCTGGATCAGGATGACCAACTTGACCAATCAGGGACCACCGGATAGTCAGTTATCCAGGCACAGTACCATATCACCACAGAGCCTCCCCCCTCAGGAAACAACACCACAGCACCCACCCAGTGGACCCATACCTCTGTCCCCAGGACACATCAAGCAGCAGTGTGTCCACCACTACAGGGACCCCAGGGCACAGTGGCAGTGGGCACATGGTTCAGGGGACAGAGGCCCAGGACAACAGGGAAGCTGGGAGGACTGCTGTGCGACAGGGGGAGGACAGGCCCAGGGAACCGACTCTCCACGAGGCACTCACCACCATCCTGGGAGCATAACACCATTCCCAGGAGACGATGGGCCAGATACTGGCCAAGTTGCAGGAGACCCAGCGGCTGCAGAAGTGACAGTACCTGGGGATCAGGGAGGACCTGAGGGACATCCACACCACCCTGGTCACCATTGCAGGGGTGCTGGCAGACATGGCCAACACCATGAAGGAGGCAGTGGCACACCAACGGCCCCTGACACTAACCAAACTGATGAACAGCCCTCCACCTCCACTGACACTAGTGGGCAGGAGGCCCACCACAGCAACAATAGGCCACCGGCACCCCACCCCCTGCAGAAGGAGAACCACTCCGCAAATGGTTCCTGCAATCCAGGCAGAAGCCAGAGAACATTGACAAGACCCCCACCAGGAAATAAGACTCTCCTGATTGTTACCCTTGTGTTCTACTCTCACCTGTCCACCTTGAACTGCCATTGCTCCACTTCCTATGCCCCCTTGGACAATGCACCTGTGATATAAATAGACTGGAACTCTTACCTGGACTTTCCTCCACCACCACCCCAGCCTATAGCAATACCCCATCCACTTATTAGCACATGCATAAACATCCTTGTAAAAATACAAGTATTGAGTCTGTCAAGTGATTGAAATATGTATTATTTTAACAATCTGTAGACATTGCAATTCAACAGTACAGTAATGTATACATAGGTATGACCTGTAGTTTGCTGCAGTCTATACACCAGGAGCGAGAGTGGGGCACAAATATCTGTAAATAGACATGTCAAAGGGTATAGTAAGTGGCCATAGTAGTGGGACTATCAGCCTGCCAGTGAAAATTTACAATACAAAACTGCAATGGAAGGTGAAGTTACAGTGTCTTACCTGTGTGTCACTGGAAGTACTGTTGAATGATTGCTGTTCTATTGTCCACATCCTCATACTCTGCCTCATCTTCGTCACTGTCCATAGGCTCCACCGCTCCCACACGCCCATTTCCAGCCTCATCCTACTGCAGAAAAGGCACCTGGCGACGTAAGGCAAGGTTGTGCAACATGCAACATGCCACGATGATCTGGCACACCTTCTTGGGTGAGTAGCACAGGGAACCACCTGTTAGATGGAGACACCGAAACCTGGCCTCCAGGAGGCCAAAGGTCCGCTCTATAATTCTTCTTGTTCACCCATGTGCCTCATTGTAATGTTCCTCTGCCCTTGTCCTGACATTCCTCACTGGGGTCAGTACCCATGAGAGGGTGGGGTAACCAGAGTCACCTGCAAATACAGAGAGATATCTGTTAGCCAGACACTAACCCTTAAAGCCAACCCCATACACCAACATATACTGGGTGGGGACCATGGGCTCACCTATTAGCCACACCCTGTGCTTCTGGAGTTGAGCCATCACATATAGGATGCTGCTATTCCTCAGGATAAAGGCATCATGCACAGACCCAGGATACTTTCCATTCACATGGGAGATGTACTGGTCCTCCAGGCACACTATCTGCACATTCATCGAATGAGAGCTCTTTCAATTTCTAAACACCTGTTCATTTCTCTGAGGGGGGACAAAGGCATTATGTGTGCCATATATTGCCCCAATAAAGTTGGGGATGTGTTCCATTGCATAGAAGTCAGCTTTCATTGTGGCCAAATCCTCCACCTGGAGGAAAACAATGTAGCTGTGCATGTGTTTCACCAGGGCAAACAACACTCTGGTCAGCACTATTGAGAACATTGGCTGAGACATTCCTGCTGCAAGCCCACTGTCACTTGGAAGGAACCAGGTGCCAAGAAATGGAGCATAGATAGGACTTGCACAAGAGGGGGGGATCCCAGTGGGGTGGCGGATAGCAGAGATCAGGTCAGGCTCCAATTGGGCACACAGCTTTTGGATTGTGGCCATGTCAAGTCTGTAAGTGAGGATAATGTGCCTGTCCTCCATTGTTGTCCACCAGGGGCCTGTACATGGGGGAAAATCTCCATCTCCTATTCATTCACAGCGGTTGTAATCTAGGGGGCAAAACGATGAGCATCCGGTCAGTATTCAACATTTCCAAAATGTACAGTGCATTGCATGTTGTGCCAAAACAGTATGTTGAAGAATAGGCCCAAATGGTGCCTATGTGTGCTGTGACACAGTTAGGTGCCATTGCCTGTCGCGCCGCACCGCGCGGCGCGAGCCGAGCGTTCGGCACAAGCCGCGCATTCGGATCGGGCCGCGCTTCGCGTCTCTAAGACGCGGCGCGCCCCGAGCCTTTCTTGCACCCTGCGAGGCCCCAGGACTTACTAGGGGCCTCGCGCTGCGCTCTCCCTCAGTCTTGTTGGGGTCTCCTGACCCCTCTTACCTGTTTGGGGCTCCTTTTTCTTCTTTTCTGTCTTTCTTCCTTTTTGGGTCTGTTTTCTCCTCTGTCCTTTATGTCTTTTCCCCTTCCCAGGTTACCTCTGTCTTCCCAGCATTCCTCCTTCCCTATTCTCTATGGTTTCTGCTCCAGTCTATTCTATCTACTTTTCCCTATTCAAGATGGTGTCCTTTTTCTTCCTGTGGGTCACTTCCTGTTTTATGGTATTTAAGGGTGGTTTTTCTTTTCCTCTTTGCGCTGCAACACTCTCTGTTTCAGTTAGTGTCCTCGCTCCTGATTTCCTAGCCCTGGGCTCTGGATTTCGCCATTTCTGTGTTACGTCAGTTCCTTTGATTCCTGTTCCTCTGTTCTTGTTCCAGGAATCCCTTGCGAATCTTCTGGGAGGTTTTTTCCTCTTCTTCTGAAGGGGTTTTTTCCCTCTGGCGCTACTTTCTCACGGTCACGGTCTGTCCTTGGCGTTTCCTCGCCTACAGCACCGTGGCTACCAGAAAGAGTCGCCCCTTTTTGGGCCAAAGTCGAACCCTCAAGATCCACGCCTCAAGATCTGCAAACTCCAGGCGCAAGCAGCACGTGAGTCGTGACAGATTGCAGCGCCAAACCATCCCGACGTCTTCTAACACCATGGAAGACACTGTGGTAGCTGCTGCGGATCCGGATCAAGCTCTGCTAACTACAATTCAGCAACAAGCTCAAGAATTACAGCAACTACGCAGTGAGAATGCTGCGCTGCGACAGGCCTTGGCTTTCCGCAGTGGTGATGTCCCGACGCTCTCCGCCTCTACCCATCGTTTTTCGGGTGAACCAACCAAGCTGCGAGAGTTCCTTGACTCCTTGACAGTGTACTTTGCCTTCCGACCCACCCAATTCTCCCATGACAGAACAAAGGTGGGTTATCTCATCAGTGCCTTATCTGGTCCTGCCTTGGCCTGGGCAACCCCGATGGTATCATCTAACGATCCGGTATTGTCGGATTATTCCGCCTTTGTGAACCGCTTCAAGCTGATGTTTAGTCGTCCGGGATTGGAGGCTTCAGCAGAAGAGGCCTTATGCGATATTCATCAAGGTTCACAAGATGTCCTTCAATACATTACACGCTTTCGTCAACTAGCGGCAGAGACCACCTGGGTGGAACGTACTTTGGTGACTTTGTTTCGTAGAGGACTCAAAGAAGAAATCAAAGACGAACTAGTACATTCCACCAGAGTGGAAGATCTTCGTGGCCTGATGGATCAAGCCCTCTCCATCGAGTATCGCCTTCAGGAACGGAGAGCAGAGAAGAGAAAGAGCAGAGGGTCTTTTCAACCAAGCACCTCACGAGTTTTTCCTCATCGTTCTGAGGAACCTCGCCCTCCTGTCAGAGACACCGAAGGAGAACCCATGCAGGTGGATACAACTCGAGGCCCTCTCTCCCCTAGCGAACGAGAAGATAGACGAAAGAAGGGTTTGTGTTTATACTGCGGATCTGCCGGCCACATACTGCGTACCTGTCCAGTACGTCCATCAAGGCCATCGGGAAACGCCGCTTCCCGTCCTCTGTAAGAAGGGAGGGGACGGGATTAGCAGCTATACCTTCCATCAGTTCTTTCAACGACAATACCACATCCTTGTTCATTTTACCAGTAATGTTACAATTACCTGATGGCCGTCAAGAGAAGACGATGGCACTACTAGATTGTGGAGCTAGTGGCATTTATATGGATAAGAAGTGGGCCACCACTCAACAAGTTCCTATACAACCTAAGGAGGTTCCAGAACAAGTTCACACGGTGGATGGATCTTTGATATCATCGGGTCCAGTAGATACAACTACCCTGATGCTGAATCTACAGATCAGTAACCATCAGGAACACATTTCCTTTGATCTTATAACTTCCCCCAACCATACCATCATTCTTGGAATCCTGTGGTTCATCAGACATAATCCATATGTGAACTGGGCTACCCGGACGGTTTCCTTGTCTTCACAGTTCTGTCACGAGCACTGTTTTGCTTCAGACAAGTATTGGTCGCCTAAGAGGTCAATAATCACGGAGGGTACCACCGGTTCGACCATAAATACAGTCCAAGGAGTTCCTGAACACTATTTGGATTTTCAAGATGTCTTCCAAAAACCTTCCAAACCTGTGTTACCTCCACATCGAGATTACGATTGTGCTATTCCCTTGGAACCTGGCACTATCGTTCCTTTTGGCAGGATGTATTCCCTCACGGAAACTGAAAAGGAAGTACTAAAGGAGTATTTGGATGAAAATATTCAAAGTGGTCTTATTGTTCCATCGTCTTCTCCGGCCGGGGCTCCTCTCTTTTTCGTACCCAAGAAGACAAAGGACCTTCGCCCTTGCCTGGATTTTCGAGGCCTGAATAAAATAACTATTAAAGATCGTTATCCTTTGCCTCTCATAAGGGACATTTTAGAGGCAGTCAGAGGGGCCCAACGGTTTACCAAACTAGATCTACGGGGAGCCTATCACCTCTTACGCATTAAAGAAGGAGATGAGTGGAAAACGGCCTTTAGGACTCCATTTGGTCACTTTGAATACAGGGTAATGCCTTTCGGTCTTACTAATGCCCCGGCAATTTTTCAGAGATTTATGGACTCAGTATTCTCGGATCTCCTGAATCAGACAGTTGTAATCTACCTTGATGATATTCTTATTTATTCCAGAAATCCCGAACTCCATTCTTCCCATGTTAAACAAGTCCTTCAACGACTCCGGGCACATCAACTATTTTGCAAACCCGAAAAGTGTGAGTTTGACCAGACGGAAGTCAAATATCTAGGATATCATTTAAGTACCACCGGAGTAGCCATGGATCAAGAAAAGGTACAAGCTATCCTAGATTGGCCTTCTCCATCTTCCATTAAAGAAACACAATGCTTTCTAGGATTGGCGAACTTCTATCGACAATTCATCGCAGACTTTGCTAAACAAACTAGCCATATAACTCACACTTTAAAGAAGGAAAATCTTATTAAAGGGTTTGTCTGGACTAAAACTGCTGAAACAGCTTTTCAGGAATTAAAGAAGGCATTTACACAAGCTCCCATCTTAAGACATCCAGATACCAACAAACGATTTATTGTCGTCACCGATGCTTCTGAAAAAGCCATTGGTGCCGTTCTACTCCAACAACAAGAGGACGATGGTCTTGAACATCCTGTTTTCTATTTGTCTCATATACTCTCTATTGCAGAACAACATTACTCAGTATTGGAAAGAGAATTGTTGGCTCTGAAAACAGCTTGTATTGAATGGAGGCAGTTTCTGATGGGTTCCAAGGAACCTTTTGAAGTGAGAACAGACCATCGAAACTTACAATGTTTACGAAATTTCGTATGCCAAAATAGTCGTCAAGCTCGTTGGGCCTTCTTCTTCAGCCAGTATGATTTCTACATTACATATATTCCTGGCTCCCAAAACATTCTGGCTGATGCTCTATCGCGTCGTTATCCAGATTGTACTCCTGTCCCAGCTCAACCCCTACTGGAACCTAGTAAGATCATTGGGGTAGCCCAGTCTTTTCTGGAGGAGGTACAACTGGAGTACCCCAATCTATCTGATGATGAAATAGAGAACTTAAGGCCTCTTTTACATAAGAGACAAGGATACTATTATTATCACGATCTGTTATTCATCCCCACTAACAGAGTGAGAGAAAAGGCATTACAAATGTGTCATGATTCACCGGTTGCTGGTCATAGAGGCATCAAGGCCACACAAGAACTGTTATCACTATTTTTCTGGTGGCCTACTTGGAAAAAGGATATTGAAACATACGTTCAGGCTTGTCCCACATGCGCTCAAGTCAAGATTCCCCGAACCAGACCTGCGGGTTTACTCCAGCCCTTGCCGGTTCCGCCAACTCCATGGCACACCATCTCCACCGATTTCATGTGTTCGTTACCACTCTCAGCAGGAAACCGGGTAATCATGGTCACTGTGGACTCTTTTACTAAGATGGCTCACTTCACTGCCTTGAAAAAGCTACCTACATCCCAAGAATTAAGCCAGATATTCATTGAACATATCTTCCGTCTTCATGGACTTCCTCATACTCTTATATCTGATAGAGGACCTCAGTACATTTCCCGGTTTTGGAGGTATTTTTGTAAGACACTAAACATCGATAGAGCTCTGTCATCGGGCTTCCATCCTCAGACCAATGGACAGACCGAGCGTCTGAACCAAGGCTTAGAACAATACCTTCGTTGTTTTTGCAACTCAACTCAAAGCAACTGGAACACTTATCTCCCTATCGCTGAATTCTCTTATAATAACTCAGTCCATAGTGCCTCCAAGACCACTCCTTTTTTCTGTTCTTATGGTTTTCATCCTACCTCTTTTCCTACTTCTTCTCTGTCTCCCACTCCCTTACCCGCTATTACTCATTTTTCCAAACGTCTTTTACAAATCCATAGACTGATTCGTTCTAATCTCTTACACACAAGAGATATATGAAGAAAGTAGCAGACAAGAAACGTAGGGCCCCTCCGGACTACCATCCACAGGATAAAGTTTGGCTTTCTTCTAAATTCTTACCCTCACGTCTTTCTCAGAACAAATTCACACCTCGCTATTACGGGCCTTTCCGTATTCTCCAGTTGCTTAATCCTGTCACTGTCCGTCTTCACTTGCCTCACACATGGAAGATTCATCCAGTCTTCCATGTCTCCCAACTCAAACCTTATGTACCAGATCCGTATTCCCGTCAGTTTTCCTGTCCTCCTCCTGTCTTAGTGGATGATGTTCCTGAATATGAGGTTCAGGAGATTTGTGACTCTCCTCTTTTTCACACCCGTCTGCAGTATCTGATTCATTGGAAGGGTTATCCTCTCAGTGAGTGTTCTTGGGAAGATGCATCTTCTGTTCATGCTCCTCTTCTGACTCAGCGCTTTCACCGTTTATTTCCTTTCAAACCAGGGCCTTCGGGAGGGGGGCCTACTGTCGCGCCGCACCGCGCGGCGCGAGCCGAGCATTCGGCACAAGCCGCGCGTTCGGCTCGGGCCGCGCTTCGCGCCTCTAAGACGCGGCGCGCCCCGAGCCTTTCTTGCACCCTGCGAGGCCCCAGGACTTACTAGGGGCCTCGCGCTGCGCTCTCCCTCCGTCTTGTTGGGGTCTCCTGACCCCTCTTACCTGTTTGGGGCTCCTTTTTCTTCTTTTCTGTCTTTCTTCCTTTTTGGGTCTGTTTTCTCCTCTGTCCTTTATGTCTTTTCCCCTTCCCAGGTTACCTCTGTCTTCCCAGCATTCCTCCTTCCCTATTCTCTATGGTTTCTGCTCCAGTCTATTCTATCTACTTTTCCCTATTCAAGATGGTGTCCTTTTTCTTCCTGTGGGTCACTTCCTGTTTTATGGTATTTAAGGGTGGTTTTTCTTTTCCTCTTTGCGCTGCAACACTCTCTGTTTCATTTAGTGTCCTCGCTCCTGATTTCCTAGCCCTTGGCTCTGGATTTCGCCATTTCTGTGTTACGTCAGTTCCTTTGATTCCTGTTCCTCTGTTCTTGTTCCAGGAATCCCTTGCGAATCTTCTGGGAGGTTTTTTCCTCTTCTTCTGAAGGTTTTTTTTCCCTCTGGCGCTACTTTCTCACGGTCACGGTCTGTCCTTGGCGTTTCCTCGCCTACAGCACCATGGCTACCAGAAAGAGTCGCCCCTTTTTGGGCCAAAGTCGAACCCTCAAGATCCACGCCTCAAGATCTGCAAACTCCAGGCGCAAGCAGCACGTGAGTCGTGACATTGCCTGCCCCTCCCTGAAATGGCGCCCGCCTGTCCTGTGTGGATGGACATGTGGAAATGAGGTAATGCCGTTGACGTTGTGTGCTGGTGCAGGAGGCGGTTGAGTACTGCCGTGCAACTCCTCATTGGTTGTCATTGGGCCCTATGGGTTACAGTAGCCAATGGTGATGTTCGCCGGTAGACGTGACCGCCATTTTCTATCTGTTCACTCACTTGCTACCTGACCTTCAGCAGGAGAGGACCTACACTGCAATTGCTGCTGTGTCTGGAACTGACCATGGCTCGTGTCCCGGGGGAAAGGGCCCCTGCCTTCATCGCTGCGGATTTGGAGAGACTGGTGGATGGGGTCCTACCCCAGTACTGAATGCTGTATGGGCCTCTAGATCAACAGGTGAGTACACTGTGAGCACGATGCATGGGGCATGAATGCAGGGAGTGCTGTATGTGAGGATCTCGTGCAAGGAGGGAGTGGTTGAGGGGTCCTAGGCAGCGTGCTGCATGTATGGTGGGCAATGTATGTGCATAAGAGGATGGGAGGGCTATGGTCGGCTATTAGTGTAACAGGCCGGACGGTATGACTGATACCCTTTTTCTATGTGCATTTCCTCTGCAGGTCATATGGCGTGCCACCGCCAAGGATGTGTGGACCCTGGGGGTCTACGGCAGGTGGAGCACCCACTGTCGCAAATGGTTGGAGGACCTGAGATGGTGGGCACGGAAGACGGCGGAGGCCCAGCTGGGGATGGCCTCCCAACAAGGAAGGGGTGCCCGTCGAACCCTGACCCCCCTGATGTTCCGCATACTGGCGGTGGCCTATCCGGAGCTGGATGGGCGCTTGAGGGCATCACAGCAGTCACAAGGGGGTGAGTACAGTTTCCCAATATACTACTTACGCATGGTGGGATGGTCTCCGGGTGGGGGATGTGAGCCTGTTGGTGCCCCTAGGCCAGGCCAGACATTGCAGGATAGGTTCCATGTTGGGCAGGGGCTGATGAACTTCAACCAAGCTATTGGGCATCCAATACTGGGCAGGGCTCTGTGGTTCTCAGGTATGCTGCAACTGGCTTTATGTATTACTGTCCATGGCATGGTGACTAGCATTGTGACTGGTAGTGCATTGCCTAGTGCCTAGGGCTGTTCCCTGTGTGTTGTGTACGCCAACGGTGTTGTTGTTGCTGCCGTTGACCAAGTGTATCCTCTGTCTCTTCCCCCCCCCTTTTTGTTTTGTCACCCTGTCCTTATGTGCATTAGCATCATCTGGTGGAGGAGGGAGCTGTATCCCACAGAGCCCATCAAGCCAAATCCACCGATGGCGAGGGCACCAGTGGGACGGAGGGCGAGGGCAGCACCACGGTGGGAGACAGGAGGGGACAGTTCTGAAAGTGATACCTCCTCCGATGGAAGCTCCCTCGTGGTGACAAACACCTCTGTGGCCACCCCAACTACAGGTACAGCTGCCATCCCCCGTACCAGCAATGCCCTCCCAGCAGCCTCTCAGCGAGTTTCCCCTGCCCGCTCACCCAGGAGGGTGGGCATCTCCTTCACCCCAGGCTCCTCAGGCCCTGCCCCAGTTAGCCCTGCTGCCCTGAGTGAGGAGGCTATTGACCTCCTGCGATCCATCTCTGTTGGGCAGTCAACCATAGTGAACGCCATCCAGGGGCTGGCAGGGCATTTTCAACAAACAAATGCATTCCTGGAGGGCATTCACTCTGGCATGGCGGCCCAACAGAGATCAATCCAGGCTCTGGCCTCCTCCCTGATGGCAGCCATTGTTCCTGTCTCTAGCCTTTCCCCTCCAACTTCCTCTGCCCAGTCCCATTCCCCTGAACCTATCCCAAGCACACGGTCAGACAAGCATGCACCCAGGACAACACACAGGAGTGGCTCAGGCAAACACAAGCACCACACATCATCCCACAGGCACTCACACAAACACCATCCAGATGCAGACATCCCAACGTCCACTGCCTCCACTGTGTCCCCCTCCTTCTCGTCATCCATCTCCCTCCCATTAGCGTCTCCACTCACACCCGCACGTACTGCATCCGCATCCACTGCCTCCATCACCATCACGCCTATCACTACACGTCCCTTACTGGCAGTCACCACCCACACATCCATGCACACATCCCCTGTGTCTATGCCCCCCCTCCTGAGGTACACAAACGCAAGCACTCAGACACCCACTTCCATCCACCTCACAACAGCATCCAGCCCATGCCCTGCACCCAAACATAGCAGACAGACACCTTCTACAACCACTCCCTCTTCCTCCACTCCAAAACCTTGACTCTCTTCCCGCCCCAGTGTCCCTAAGAAGCTTTTCCTCTCCGCCGTTGACCTCTTGCCTACCCCTCACCCCGTCCTTCACGTTGGGCCAGGGTGGGCAGAACCCAGGCTAGCACCTCAGCCACGCAGTCCACGGCCACAGTAGTTTCAGCAGCTACTGCAGATGTGAGAGGCTCCAAGGAAACACCTATCAGCACTGGTAGTGTGTCTGCACAAGCTGCCAAGGGGAAGGGCAAGGATGTACCACCAGCTGGCAAGGGGAAGGGCAACGATGCACCACCAGCTAGCAAGGGCAAGGAGGCACCACCAGCTTACAAGGGCAAGGGCAAGGAGGCGCCACCAGACGGCAAGGGCAAGGAGGCACCACCAGACGGCAAGGGCAATGGCAAAGGGCCTGCCCCTGCAGAAAGGAAGGACAGGAGACCTGGTGCTGGGACTGAATCTGAGCCCCCAATACCAACCATGGCGCTTCAGCCATCTGAGGCTGCAGGGGGAGGGCTGGAGCCTCACCCCACCACTGCCTGCACTGCCACCAGCACCGCCACCTGCACCGCCACCAGCACCACTGCCAGCAGCAGCAGCCCCAGTGGGAAGCCGTCCGAGGCTGCAAGGGAAGGGCTGGAGCCTCACCCCACCACTGCCTGCACTGCCACCAGCACCACCACCAGCACCGCCACCTGCATCACTGCCAGCAGCAGCCCCAGTGGGAAGCCGTCCGAGGGTGCAGGGGAAGGTCTGGAGCCTCACCCCACCACTGCCGTCACCGCCACCAGCACCACTACCAGCAGCAGCAACCCCAGTGGGAAGCCGTCCGAGGCTGCAGGGGAGGGGCTAGAGCCTCACCCTACCACTGCCTGCACCACCACCTGCACTGCCACCAGCACCACTGCCAGCATCAGCAGCCCCAGTGGGAAGCTGTCCGAGGCTACAGGGGAAGTGCTGGAGCCTCCCCCCACCACTAGCAGCACAGACACCAACACCAGCACTGCCACCACTTAGCAGTCGTCGCTGCCGGTGAGTAGTGTAGTCCTGCCTCCACGGACTGTAATGCATCCTGCCCACTGCAAATCGTGTGGGTCTGACACCCAGGTGAGTGACTGTGACCTTGCACTCCCCAAGATCTGCATCACAGAGCACAAAGCCCCCTCCGGAACTAGTGGAAGAAGGCATCCACTCACCAAATCCTTGCCAGGATGAAGCACACTGGGCCCAAATCCTCCTCCAGAACCAGTGGAAGAAGACATCCACTCACCCCCTTCTTGCCAGAATGAAGCACACTGGGCACTAAGCCCCCTCCAGAGCCGGTGATAGAAGGCATCCACTCACTGCATCCTTGTCAGGATGAAGCACACTGAGCACAAAGCCCCCTCCAGAACCAGTGAAAGAAGGCATCCACTCACCGCATCCTTGCCAGAATGAAGCACACTGGGCACAAAGCCCCCTCCAGAACCAGTGAAAGAAGGCATCCACTCACCCCCCCTTCTTGCCAGAATGAAGCACACTGGGCACAAAGCCCCCTCCAGAGCCGGTGATAGAAGGCATCGACTCACTGCATCCTTGCCAGGATGAAGCACACTGAGCACAAAGCTCCCTCCAGAACCAGTGAAAGAAGGCATCCACTCACCGCATCCTTGCCAGAATGAAGCACACTGGGCACAAAGCCCCCTCCAGAACCAGAGAAAGAAGGCATCCACTCACCGCATCCTTGCCAGGATGAAGCACACCGGGCACAAAGCCCCCCTCCAGAATCAGTGGAGAACCATCCACTAGAGAGACTGTGGCTTTGCACTCCCCAGTACAAACTACCCACTTGGGGGACTGTGGCTTTGCACTCCCCAGGACCAAGCAATGGGCAGACCACCCACTTGAGAGACTGTGGCTTTGCACTCCCCAGGACCAAGCAGTGGGCAGACCACCCACTTGAGAGACTGTGGCCTTGCACTACCCAGGACGAAGCAGTGGGCAAACTACCCACTTGAGAGACTGTGGCCTCATACTCCCCAGGACCAAGCAGTGGGCAAACCACCCACTAGAGTGACTGTGGTCTTTGCCTCCCCAGGACCAAGCAGTGGGCAGACCACCCACTTGAGAGACTGTGGCCTTGCACTCCCCAGGACCAAACAGTGGGCAAACCACTCAATTGAGAGACTGTGGCCTTGCACTCCCCTGGACCAAGCAGTGGGCAAACCACCCACTAGAGAGACTGTGGTCTTGCACTCCCCAGGACCAAGCAGTGGGCAGACCACCCATTTGAGAGACTGTGGCCTTGCACTCCCCAGGACCAAGCAGTGGGCAAACCACCCACTAGAGAGACTGTGGTCTTGCACTCCCCAGGACCAAGCAGTGGGCAGACCACCCATTTGAGAGACGGTGGCCTTGCACTCCCCAGGACCAAGCAGTGGGCAGACCACCCACTTGAGAGACTGTGGCCTTGTACTCCCCAGGACCAAGGAGTGGGCAAACCACCCACTTGACAGACAGTGGCCTTGCACTCCCCAGGACCAAGCAGTGGGCAGACCACCCACTTGAGAGACGGTGGCCTTGCACTCCCCAGGACCAAGTAGTGGGCAAACCAACCCCTAGAAAGACAGGACCGAGCACAGAGCATGTTGCCCCCTCCAGGAAAAGTGGAGTTGTACCATCTTCCAGCTGAGGTGCCCCCCATTGCACATCCTTCTGAGATGCCTGTGTACTTTCGACCTGATGCCCCAGAAGTGTCCTCTCCGTGTTGATGCAGGAGTAGGGTGGGGCCTTGGCCTATGTGATGTGGCCCTGTGGCCCACGGACATTATGGACTGGGCAGTGTCCCTCTATTTGTACATATGTAAATACTGTTTTGATTTTTGAGGACGTATTTCAAGTATTTTATCTTATTACACTCACTTCAATCACTTCCTTTTGTCCTTGCATTATTCCTGAGAGGTACAGGGTGGATGTGTAATGTTGTTGCATCTGTTTGTGTGTATGCTGTTGGGGTGGGGGCGGGGGTGTTGCATGTGTGTGTGTCACTCTCTTTTTCCTCCCACCTCCCCTGTGTGCTTGGTGGCAGTACTCACCGTGGTCGTCGTCGCCGGCATTGGTATTGGCATTGTAGGAGGAGGTAGACCAGCATGGGGAACAGCTGCAGTTCGGGCTCCATGGCAGCGTAGTTGTTACCCGAGTCTCCAGAGGTGAGTCCTTTGCCTTCTGTGTACTGTTTCCGCCGCGCTTTTGATGTCGTTGGTACCGCCCCGGAGAAGGTGGTGGATAGGCCTCTTGTAATACAGTGGGCGGTACATTGTCTTCCCTCTGGCTGTTGGAGGTTGCCACCATGGTGCTTGTTGCCCCCGCCGTGGCAGTAATTCCATTTTTTTACCGCCGGCTTGTTGGGGGGTATTACCGCTGCATTGTCACTTGACTGCCAGGGTTGTAATGAGGGCCTATATATGGGAAGCCCAAGTTATTGATGTTGCCTCTCTGTTGCTTGTATAGGGATGTGGTTTGAGTTCAATGGTTAGGAGATCTAAGTAGTGTGTGTAAGCTCCCTTATTTCCTTTGTTAACTTGATAATGGCTCCTCTATTTAAGGTATCAGATGCCCCTCCTGCCTTATACATTGGTATTAACAAGAGTTTTGCAGCTAGAGTCTGTGGGTTGACTCTTGCATTTTGACAACATGAGAGCCTGGGTTGAACTGTAGTTGGACATACCGGGGGCTCAGCTCTTTGCATATGTTGCCCTTGTGCTTGTAACTGGACTGCCTTATCTGCGCTGCAAGCCTCTTGATGAGTTTGATTGTTCCTTCCTCCCTTACCCCTATTTGGGACCTCATTACACAATATCACATTTTGGTGCCTCTTGCTGTCTGAGACTCTGGGAGGTGATGTCTCTTTGGTCTTATCCCAGTATTTGGCTTTGCGCTGGATTTCATTTTTTCCCTGTTGAAAATTGGATGCAAACTGAGTGCCTAACTGGCGCTGGACTGTATCATGGCTCTCAATGGGTGGTGTTGAATTTTGTGTCATGCTCTGCTGTATTCTGAATAGGCATTGTGCTGTTGCTGGCCCTTGATTAGTGACCTGAGTCAATTCTATTGCTTTAGTATCTTCATTTTGTGGTTCCTCTATGTCAGCATTGGCTTTTATTCTGTGTTGAACAAATTGCTACGATATACTACCTTGTTGTGCTGCCTTGCCTTTCTTTCGAGATTTTCTTTGCCATTTCCTTTCCCTTTTTGTTAAGGCCATGCCATTTCTTTCAATTTCCTCAGAGGAACCTACTGCAGCTTCTGTTTCCTGGACCTCTGCTGCTAAATTACCTCTGCCTTCACCTGCTGTTGCTTGCTGCCTCTCATTTATTTACCTGTTGAAACCCAGTAGTCTGCTTGCACTGGGTCCACTGCATTCTGCAGATGCTGATTCTCCTCCTGTTGCTTGTTCACCTGAAGTGGCCATTGTGTCACCCGGGTCACATTCTAGGACCCACAGCCTTTCCAGGGGTCTTATTGTTTGGGCTCTTACTTCTGGCACAATGTCATTAAGGATTGGTGGTAGGGCCTGAAGCTTGTCCACTAGATCGCTGCATTGGCAAACATTTTGCTGAGTGTAGGTCTGATTTTGAGCTCTCTGTATCAGCTAATTGAGTGGCTGCGCTTTCTTGTCAATGCCCAATATATGAACTGCCAAAATGTTCAGGCGGTACCCTGAAATTCCTATCTGTTTGTCTGTCAGCATATTGCTGATGACAGTGTCTCCATTGTGGAGAAAATGACCCCCCCATGTAGCAGCAGGTACATCAATGTTTGCTGAAACGGGTGCTGCATTTTCTGAAATTTCCAGGATTAAAGCCTTGATTGGTCTACTGGGGGTCTTTGAGCTGGTAGTGGAAACCGCCTTGTGCTGCTACTGGGAAGCCACCCTTTTACTAGCGGAGGTGCCAATGTTTGCTAAATCAGATGCTGTGTCTATTGGTTTTTCCAAACCTAAATTGTTAATTGCTCTTCTGGGGACATTCATGCTGGTTGTCCAAATCTCCTCCTGCGGGGGCCTCTTGATGGTGCTTGGGGTGGACTTATCGTCAAAGGTAAATTTGTCCTTGTCTGGGGGTTAAACTGATTGTACTAGTGTCCATTTGTCGACTTGGCCCTTGCAATGGGGCTAGAAGTAGCACAAGAGGATTTTTTGTTGGCATTGCCTCAAAGTCATTCATGTTTGAGATGATTCTATGATTTCTATCAGTTGTTGAGTCTGTGTTTCGAGGACTTGGCCTAAATGACTGGGTCAGAACGTGGGCTGATCCTCCACTCAATCCTTTTTACCATATACATTTCATGCAGTGAGGCGTCTTAGTGCAGTTAGATTGATCCCTTCTGTGTGGCTTGATCATTAGTATTTGGACACCTCCTTCCCTCCCCTCACACAGTTTTCCACAATAATTGAGGTGGGAAGAGGGGCACAAGCATGCCTCTCTTGTGCAAGATGTAGGCTTTCGAAGGAAGGTTTGAGAATGGAGGGTAGATTATTTCCGGCTCCACTTCTGCACAAGAAATACCTGGCTTTATTAATACTGGAGACCTTTTTTTCCCCCTAACTAGATGGCAGTCCGTTGAGTGCCACCTCGCCTCCCCCTCACCAGCTTTTCAGTGGCAGTGCAGGTGGGGAGAGAGGCATGAGGGTGCCTCATTTATGTGGCTGACTGAAGGGCTCTTAAAGTGGAGGGGAATTGGATTTCGCTTGATGCACTGCTCTGAGTGCCCAGAAGTGCAATCAAGTGTGGGGGCGAAGGAGCGTGTGGGGGAACAGGAGCGCTCACTCAGGATGCAAGCCACACCCACACCTGGTGGCTCACTTTTGCAGACCACAGGGCTCACCCAAAGCCAGGGGCAGCTAACCCCCCCCCCACACCACTTCAACGCTTCTTCGCCTGTCCTCTCTCCTTTCTTCTCATTCAGCTCCTGTCTTGGCTCTTGTCCCTCCCCTTTCTCACCACTGCTTTCACTCTGTGCAACTATGTGCACCTCCACCACCTGGCCTCAAGCTCCAGTGCCCTGACAGAGGAACTCAGCACCAGCATGGGGTGTGAAAATGCTATGGTGGTGAGGGCGATGGTGATGAGGGTGGTGGTGCAGTGAGAATGGTAACTACAATAGCTCCAGTAGCTCATGCGGTAAAGAGTCGGTGATGGAAGATGTCGGTCTAGGCTTTGGCAAGGTCCTGGCCCTGGGTTACACCTGGTCCTCAGCACCCGCGTCCGTGATGCTCCAACCCCAATCTTACTTGCCTCGCTTTGACCTTTGTGCATCTTTCGTTCCTCCTTGCCCTTCAAAGATGAATTATTTTCCAAGAATGAACTACTGTGTTCCTTGTGACTCTTGCATTTCCAGCTGAGTGGATTTAGAGCAGAGGTCTTCAAACTGGGGGGCGAGCCCCCCTTGGGGGGCCTCAAGAGATCCCAGGGGGGGCGCCAAACTCTGTCCAAAAGAAATATTATACAGGTAACATGCCTTTGTTTTAAGCAGAAGCATGTTATTGCAGTTTTAAAACAGTAACAGTACTTAACTGCAATGTTTAAATAGGTTTAGACCTATTTAAACATTACCATCTTTCTAAAATGATCATGAAAATTTTTGAGGGGGGGGCCCAATGATTTTTATTTTTCGACTGGGGGGACGCGGCATTAAAAAGTTTGAAGACCACTGATTTAGAGGCATCTTCGGCAATGGTTCTCTGTGGCGTCTTTGATCCCATCTCTTCTTGGGCTCTTACGGCTCCTGTTCTTTCAAACACCTGAAATTAGAATACCATGCAATGTGAACCACGTTTACCCGTATGCTTTTTCTCCAACATCAGCATATCATATGGTGATTGATGAAGCATTACGTACATATATTTGGCTTCATCAGTGGTGCAAGATCACTGAAACAGAGGATGCCTTGTGTTTTCCTAGATGGGGTACATTTCATTTGAGCATTCTTGACAAATTGCAAGAAAAACGTAATGAAATTAAGTCACCTCCTAGACCTACACAGTTTGAATAACGAAGGGCCTGATTTCTACTTTTTACCACCGCATTTGCATCATTGTATGATGCAAAAGCGATGTAAATTTACAAAATATAATTGAATTTTGTACGTTTGCGCCACTTTTGCGTCAAAAAATTATGCAAATGCATTGCCAAAAAACTATAAATCGAGCTCTAAGTGCTTGGGAGAAAATGGCTCAAAATAAAGGAAGAGAAAGGTACCAAAAATGGACAAAAAGGGTAATGAGAAATTGTGCAGATGTAATTTGGGATGAACAACATCAAAGATGGAGAACAAGTATTGTAGAGGGTGCTAGGTAATATCCTGTACCTAGTAATAAAAAGAGTACAAAAGCTGAAAATGTTCAAAAGCATAAAAAGTAAAAGATAGAAGGAGCTAAAGAAATGAAAGATGAACCAAAATCTGATACTGACTCTAGTGATGATATTTTAGATGAATTATTAGCTACACACCCACCACCTTCTGTGGGTCCCACATCCCACAATACTAATCCAATTAAGGCAATAATACTGGCATTTGCACAACCTGTATTAACTCAGACAGTTGTTTCACAACCTGTTATTATATAGCCTGTAACTCAACAAACACTTACAAATGTTCAGAACAAATGGGAAAAGTTCAGACTGTAACACTCACGGATGCTACACCTTCTGTGTTTACAACTCCAGCACAAATGATTGAACTGGTCTCAACTGAATCAGTGCCATCACAAGTTATTTGTACACCAGCTACAGTAGTTTGAGAAACTACTGGAGGTATGCCAGTAAATGGGTTTATCCCAACACGGCAAAATTCACAGATTATGGTGTGGACACCCCCCACAAACCTTTCAAGCCTTATGAGAAGCCTTGGGACCTTTGAAGCTCTACAATACCCCATTGAAATTGCTGTGGTTAAGTATGCAGCACACAGGAGCGACAATGGTTATGTCACAGTTGGCAACATATATGCTGATGAATTGGCACACTATTGTATAATTGTGGTGTGCACATTGAATGAAACATTCACAATTGAATCTTAAGAAAAAAATTTTTTTCTATGATGCTAAGAATGGCAGACACTTGTGATGAATTGAGACGAATGCAAGAAAATGTATCTGAGACAGAAAAAACAGGGATGGATCAGAGCAGGTTGTGGGAAAGATAAATATAATGTTTGGTTTTCAGTGGATGGAAGACCAGTACTATTAGACAGTTTATTACCTCCTATGACAAGACATTTCCATGGACTGACTCATTTAGGAAGGGACACCATGATACAAACCTTTAAGCAACATTACTTCAACCCCAGAGTCAGAGTACAAGCGGAAGAATTGTGCCACCGATGTGTGACATGTCAACAGATGAATGTAGGCAAATTAATGCATGTTATACTGAAGCATGGAGGGAGATCAGGTGGTCCCTTCAACTGGATGCAAATGGACTTTATTGAAATGTCTGTCTGTAATGGGCTGAGATACGTCCTGGTGATTGTGTGCATCTTCTCAATATGCGTGGAAGCCTACCCAATAAGAAGAAATGATAGTCTCACTGTTGTAAAGTTATTGTTGAGGGAGCTAGTACCTAGGTATGGTATACCAGTTTCTCTAGACTCAGACCGAGGTACTCACTTCATTAGTGAGTTTAGAAAATTGTGCGCAGCATTACAACTTGAACAGAAGCAACATTGCAGTTATCGATCAGAAGCTTCAGACATAGTAGAGCAGCTTAATAGAACAATTAAATTAGGATTGGCAAAGATTGTGCATCCACTTCATTGAAATGGCCTAATGCTTTGCCTCTGGTGTTAATGGGTGTACGACGAACACCTGACAGAAAAACTGGATTGTTGCCCCATGAAATATCGATGGGTAGAGCAAGAAGATTACCTGCAGTTCCAGCAAATGCCCTTGTAAACATAACAGATGACAAGGTACTCAATTAAAGTAAAGGATTGTCTGATATAGTACATTTATGGCTTGTGACAGGTTGAAGCTATTACTGCAAATCCACACCAGGAGCAGTGCCACAACCTTAGTCCTGGAGACCGGGTCTTAGTCAAGAAACACATTAGAAAATCCTGTCTAGAGCTATGTTGGCGAGGCCTCTATGAAGTAATTCTGATCTCAAACAAAGCTGTCAAGTGTGCAGAGACAGTAAGAAGAACTTAGGGGTGAAAAAACTCTATCAGGTGAAGAAGTCAAATTGCCAGATGTCTCACAAAGTGACCTCGGAACTCTTGACAGTGGAAAGGAACTGAGGAACCAAGCCGAAGAAGTAACATCTGGATCAATCATAGAACAACCAGAGCATCTTGAAGAACCAGGAAAAGTAATGAGTTCTGGAATGGCGACAAGAAGTGATTCACGTAATACCAGATGGCCAAAAACATACAGTTGAAACAAATTGAAGTTAAGAGGGTCAGTTGAATTCATTCCACCGACAATCAAGGAAGAAGCAGAATCAAGTGGTATAAGTGACACAGAAGAAGATCAAAATACACTCAAGGGCATATTTATACTCTGCTTACGCTGGATTTGCGTCATTTTTTTTTTAATGCAAATTTGGCGCAAACTTAACTCCATATTTATACTTTGGCGCTAGACCCGTCCCACGCCAAAGTTATGGAGTTTGAGTCATTTTCTGTACGTTAAAACCTACCTTGCGCTAATGACATGCAAGGTAGGCGTTACCGTGCAAAAAATTACTCTAAGGCATTTGTGCCTTATTTATCCTCCGGCGTCAAAATGACACACAGGAGGAGGCGGGCATTAAAACAAGGCACCCAGCCGGATTTGCACCGTTTTTTTAACGCCTGGGTCAGGGCAGGCGTGAAGGGAACTGTGGGCTAATTTTCATGGTGGGAGACCATGGAACCAGTGCACCCAGGGACACCCCCTGCCACCCTAGCTCACCCCCGGGGGGACACCCATGGATGGGGGGACCCATCCATGGTGAGTGCAGGTAAGTGCAGGTAAGTATAATTTTTTTTTTTAAAGTAGCATGGGGGGGCCTAACTTGGGCCCCCCTACATGCCACTGTGCTCAATGGCCATGTCCAGGGGACCAAAGTCCCCTGGGCATGGCCATTGGGCAGGAGGGCATGACTCCTGTTTTTGCTAGACAGGAGTCATTTCCATGGGAGTTGTCCGTCAAAAAATGATGCTTGTCAGGTTAAAGACAATATTTTTGACTCTAATCTGACTTGCACCATTCATTATTTTGACGCAAACCAGGCTGCAGCGCCGGCTAATGTAATTCCATAAATAAGGCACCCAGCTGGCGCATTGGAATGGCGTTAGCCGACGGTAAACTTTTTGACGCAAATCTTCCCTGCCGCAAAAAGTGTAAATATGGGCCTCAGTACCTTGTTGAAAATATTTAGTACCTGAATGGGCATACTGTGTAAGTCAGATTCTGAACATTCCAATTTCAGATTTGCTTAACTGAAACAAAGAGCTGCCTGAACTCCCTTTAGAAAAATTATAAAGAGAAATATTTGGTGATAAGCGAACTTTGAAAACTGAAAAAGAAATGGCAAATAAAAATAAAACAATCAAATTTATAGACTAAATAAATAAAACAAACAATACAAAAAAAAGAAGATAAGAAGACTACCCAGGTCTGAGGGAGCAGCAGAAGAGTAGAGATAACATTTTAGAAGAACATGGAGTAGGGTTAAAGTAGGAGTAGCAATAGTATTAGTTATACACTTTACCTCTGACACAGAAAAATATGTATTAGAGTTTATTAATGCAACTTCAAAGCCTAGTATAAATGAAGATGAGTTGAAGGCGTCATTTGTAGACTACATGAACAAAGATTACTCAATTCATGTTTATTCTAGACTAATAAAAGAATACTCTAAAGCTGTTGATGTTAAAAACTGTTATATTTGTGCACACATGCCATCTTCAGCTCATGAACAGGTTTCATGCCACCATATTCCACCTTACTATGCTATTTCATGTACTATATTTCTTAGTTTAGTGTATAGACAAAGACATTTTAAATATTACTTCTGAAACGTTGACATGGTTCTTTCAAACGTTCCACTAAAGAAGAGTGTGAATTTGTACCCACAAGCTACAGAGATGAAGACTGCATGGCATTACTTTAGACCATTTCTTCCTGTTAACTCTGTCAAGGCTCAGGAGAAAAACCTAACTTTTAAAGAACTCACAAGAGAAAGATTTTGCCCTAGTAATAGAGGAGAGCAGTTTGTTAGGAGTGCATATAAGAAGGAGGACATCCTAAAGAATGTACAGAGAAAGGAAGATGAATTTAGACAAAAAATGTCTTTCCCTAAGCTAAAATTAGACAATAGGTACAAGGAAAAAGTATGTGTGTTTAAGAGAAGAATTCGTGGACATAAGACACCAGTTGGTGATATAAATTGTGATCATGTGTTTGAATTGTCAGGAGGATCATGGACAATATTAGAAGATGATCCAATAATACCCAGAGTATATTTTATCTGTGGAGAGAATACTTATTTTAGATTGACAGCTAATTGGGACGATATTTGCGACTTAGGTTTGCTTTTTAAATAAATGTACCATATATATAGGGGGTTTAGATGCACTAACACTGACACCTACACACAGATGCACACATAAATATTTTTGGAGTAATTATACCTGCTGTAGGAGTAGTACTGAATGATGAGAAAATTAAAAAGCTTTCAACTGTAGTAGATGGACTGGCAATCAGTACTTTGGGAGCATTATTAGTAGAAAACACTGAGCTTGTAGCAAGTAGATCAATGATGATTCTGCAGGGTTAGAATTGATACACCTTAGATATCTTACTCACAGAGAAAAGCAGAGTTTGAAAGATGCTGACGATTGAGAACCGTTGCACTTATTTCCCTAGCAACAGCAAGAAGATAAGAGACTATGCAAAGAATATTCCCCATCTGAAATTTGGTCTTGAACCTTCAAAAGCTGCTAGCATAATTCGAAGCTTTGCAAAAAGGATTTCTCCAGTAGGTAACTAGCTTAAGGCAGTCGGAGAAGGAATCCTTAAAACTATTCTAGTTCCTGTATTGACAGTAGTAGCAGCTTGTTTTCTTTCTACATTAGCAGTATATAAAGCAATAAAAATGTCACTAATTAAGAAAGCAAGGAATTTAAATAAAAGAATGAAGAAGGATTTAGAATTGAATAAAGGAGTGAACGAAGGATATAAGAAATTACAAGAAAGAGAACATTTGAAAACAAAAAGATGAGATACAGAAGAAAAAGATGAAAGTGAATTTTGGCATACATTTGTGAATGGAATTTTTGTGATGATTCCAAACCATAGGATGGGGAAAGTTGCTAGAGATTTCAATAAAATACAAATCATTTATTTAACAACCTGCATGAGTGAATTGTAGAACTAATTTAATGCTGCATTTTAAAAGTGCCTTTTCCTTTCTAAACTCTGCATGACTTGCACTTGCTCTTGCTTAGGTTGCTAAATATGACATATTTCAAACCGCCATAGCTCAGAGGAAATGCTTCTTTCAAGACTTTTTCTTTCTTTGTGCATGACTCTCATTGACATACACTTCCTATGCTAACAAAGAAAAGTTATATATTTCATTTTTTTAACCACTTGACCTGCTTTGGAATCTCAAACTTGCTAAACTAATCTCACAACGTGCCTCCATATCAATAGGCTTTTAGTGTGGAGACATGTAAGAATTAAAATGGCATAAGCAGTTTCCACATAAAACTTACATGAATGTTCTGTCTTTCAGAAACCAGATGGATGTGAAAATACCTGAATGTAGCAAAGTTGTGTGAAATGTAGTCAAATATGTTTTGTGTGTAGAAGACTCTTTGCTAGAATTTAACATCTCGACGGAAACTGTTTCTGTCTCATAAGATTATCTTTTTCTGATTGGATGACCATAAATTTACCTATTAAACTGTTCAAACTTTTGTATCATTGTGTTATGTATAAAGATTTCACATTGTAGGAACAGGTTCACACAATACAATGCAATGCAATACTATACACACACTGCACTAGCTGCAGAGACATTCTGTCTTGTTGCCTTAGCTGCCACATTCTTTTAATTGTGCTGCTTAACAGGCTTAGGAGCTAGACAAACTCTCAGACTTGACACTCCCTGGCTCAAATGGTTCTCTGTTGCTGAGCCTTAATTGCTCTCCTTACAAGAAAACTCTATATAAGTTACTTGATTCAAAGGTATTTTATTAATTTAAAAGTATAGTTTAGGGATAGATTTATGGGGCACGCTTCATGCTATGTTCTGTAATTCATATTTGATTAATAAAGAAAAAAGATCTGAGAACTAATGATTAATAAAACTTTTATTATCGAATCACAACTTTCATTATTGACTCCTGAGATTGAAATGTCACTGAAATTAAAATTATTGATTTTTAAATACAGTTACTTATTTCCCCACTCATTTTCAAGGTCCCCAATTGAATATCGCAATAGCTGCAAATTATAGGACTTTCTGCTCTTTTACAACTTTATAAAATAATTCAGATATTAACTATTGTTACTGTTGTGTCACCCTGGTATCCCAGGGTGCTGCGATAATAAATCAATCAACAGTAGTTGCCCAGGGTCACTGCCTGATGTTGTGTGACTCCCAGTCTCTTTAATTAGTTTTATGATGTAACATTGGACCATACTATTTGCTGCAGCAAACACAGGGTGCAAACCGTCGCCTGCCCTGAGGTCATAATGGCCATAATGCAACACTACATTCCTCCTTAACTGTAAACAAAACCAACTAACCATAACATGGAAAAACATTAAACCAAGCAGGACAAGTTGTCAGTAGTCAGTCATGGGAGCCAAGTATGCCTCAATAACACCTAATTGTGATATTGCTGAGCTGGCAAGTTGAATGACCGTAGAATGTCCCTCTGCCTCCTCATTGATGCCAGGACTCAACTGGAAATAAGAGGCTGTTTTCCAGACCTTGTCTAATTGTTTCCAGTGCCAGGGTTACCTCAGGCAGCTCCAGCAACCTTGGGTCCTCGGGGAGGCCTGTCCTACCTAGGGTACCTGAATCTTCTCTGCAATTGTCTTCCTGGTCTTCTCCAGACTGTTGGTGGCAGATATTTGTCCTTTTGTGGAATTGATTGCCGTTGTTAGCCCGTCTGACCTTAATAAGTAAATTTACAAGGGGACGCGAATAGGTCAATGAACCTTTTGACTCGCAATTAAGATGCTTGCACTATAATTCCAGTACATGCAGATCAATACCAATACACAATATCAATAATCAACAATAATCAATAACATTAATGATCAATAGAGTCAGTCATTGTCACGCACCATGACCTTTCAGCCATGAATAACCACAACTTTAGTAAAAGTTAGAATATTTATTTCCCTACATTAACAACACTAAAGTCATGTAAATTAATCTCAAAATCAAATGATACGCATACAGAAACAACAGTGGCTGTCCAAAGCGACGGAAAAACATAATCTAATACACCATTACACATTCTAAAGTTACAGTGCAAATTAATAACAAGAACAATTTGGTTATGAGATCACATACAATTAGCTTCAGCAAATAAATTTATCAAACATCATTCCTTATTAGCAGATTTTCATTTGTGAGGATGCTTAACTAAGACCAGATTAGCATCAGCATGTTGGGCTTCATGCAAAACAATTTAGTAATAGGAATTTGGAAAAACATCTAACTATGGCTCTCACAAAACAGTGCAGTTGGTACCTAGAAATGAAAAGCAAATATGTATAACAGACACATGGGTACAATTAATACCTCTCCTCAATTGGATCGGCAAGACGAGATAGTCTTCTTCATCAGAACACCAGTTGATCAGCAAGGCATCAGTATTCCGCCTCAAAGTTCAGAAAATGCATAATCTTTAAGCAACTTGAAAAGATAGATGTAAACCCTCAAGAAGAATAGAAAGAATGGCGTCAGGCAAAAACTCAATGGCTCGAATGCTGGTTTCTTCTCAGTGCAGTCTTGTTAAGTTAAATTCACTAAAACTACTTCCCCAACCCCTATTGTTCAAGGGATCACATGTGCACACTTTGTCCAATAAAACTAAAACTCCAAATCTATGAATTCTACTATTACTCAGTTCACATGTCGCTGATTAGTTTTTTCTGTAATGTTCCCATTGTCTGGCTCGTCAGGTAACAATATTGTGACAGCTTCTACTCTAGTCAGTGTCTCCATTGTTCTCCTGAGAAAGTCAGCCTAACACACATTACATACATATTGTTACATTTAGCAAGAACATTATCTTCTAGCAGTTGGTTCTCATGAGAAAAGATTCTTAGCTGTGAGCACATTTACACAATACAATGGAAAACCACAGTTTAACTCTCTAGGACAGCCATTTATTAAACGTTAAGAAATGCAGTTTGACATGAGGCCTGGCAACTAAGCCAAGACCTTCACTAAGTTGAGGCCTACAACTAAGAAAGCTAATACATAATGCATAAGCATTAGTATGACATGTTACTACATTAGTCAAATATATGGTCCACATTTCATAGTATTAGACTATAATTAAGTACAGTTTGTGAACATTGACGGCCACTCATCGTAATCACATTTTCAAATGCGTGCATAATTTTCGACGTTATGATATTTTCTACACAAATCCATTACTGAGAATACATAGACACTCATTAATAATTTTTATTAAAACACCTGGGTTAGCACCCTTCAGGATTCAGAATCTTTTAAAGAATAAGACACTCCTTGTGATGACCTTAGGTGCTCTGTGCACTGACACCATGACACCAGGAAACCTGGGGAATGTCAATAGGCCAGATTCAAATTGTAGTCATAACATGCTCCCTGGGTGATGCTCTTTCACCAACACCTTGTCACCCACATGCTGGTGCCAATGCCAGGCTCATCTTTGCCTTCTGGCTCGAGCCTTCTGGTCCGTTCAACTTTGATTCATTGCTTCTCTGGTGGTAGTGTGTGGAGTCAGTTGCTCCTCCCTTAAAATGCATAGATGGCTCCTTCCATGTTCTTCTCTGATACTTAAGCTATGTGGCTCCTTATGAAGCGTTTCACTTCGCTGTCGGTTTGGAGCTACCGGGGTAATTTTAGGTGTTTGGTGCAGTGGGAGCAGAGGTACTCAGTAACCTCTTGCCCATTAAACAGAGGCCCTTTGTCAGTGCAGAGCTCCTGGATGAGGACATTGGTTGTCACGATTTTCTCCAGCTTTTGTACTATGCTCTCCATTACTGTTGATGGCACAATCTCCACCTCAAGATATTTGGAATGGTCTTCAGTGACAAACAACATTTTTGGTCATCAGATAGGCTACCAAAGTTGGTGCTTGCTAGGTGCCAGGTGTCACTATAAATCTCTTCGGATCTGACTGGAGCTGGGGCCTCTGGACTTCCAGTTATCAGATGCAGCTCACACCTTCTGACTGCCTGTTCTACCGGATCATTCAGCCTGGGAAACCATACTTTGCTCTGGAGCTGACTCTTCATCTATAACACTCCTTGGCTAACTATACCACCCATTGGTTAGACTTTGTGGCATGACTGAGCCCTCTCATGAGACAAAGTTGGTGGTGTCAGACAGTTTGTGGGGCACATGATGCAGGGATGTCAGCTCTTGCCAGGCTTCCTCCATCCTTAATGCTTTGTTGAGCATGAGAAGCCTTTAATTTCCAAATTGTGCTGCCATGGCTAGTATTTGCATGTAGTCATCTTTTTGGGCGGCCTCAGTGTTCAGCACCAGAGGCATTGGCAGGGGCCTGGATCATTACATGACCAGACAAACAAACTCCTCAATATTTAGCCCTGCCTCTTCTTCTTCATTGGCAGTTAGTCAGGCACCCCTTGACAGATAGTGAGATAGGTGCTGTGTCCCTGGCTTGTCCCCTGTGTGAACCAGTATCTTGTAAGGGCAGTTTTGAAGTTGGCCCCTGGAACAGAGGATTGAGGGATTTATGGTCAGTATGCACCATGAAAGGGTGCTCATAGAAGTATAGATTAAACTTCCTGCACCCCCAATGAAAGGCTATGGCTTCCTTTTCGAAATAGGAAGTATCATTTTACAGTGGCTATAAGCACACAGCTTGCATACACCACAGGGCTCATTCTCTACACTCTTGTCTTTGGAACAAAGCAGCCGCAAGCCCTGTGGGACTAGCCTCCATGAACAGCTCTGACTATTTCCTGGGGTCGAAGTATGCCAGAGTTGTGTTCTCAGACAGCGCTTGTTTGTGTCCTGAAAAGCCATTTCCTGTTCTGGCCCCCAGGTCCATGCTGTGTATGTCAGCATGAGCTCCCAGAGGGGCACCGACAAGGTGGTCAGGTTCTCAGTAAAACAGCCACAACATGTGACCATTCCTGGGGCGCTCTGGACACCTGTCACTGAGGTAGGGGTTGGTACAGATTGAATGTCTTGGAATTTGGTTGGGTGGGGGTCCAACCCTGACGCTGAGAACCTGAAGACATAAAAGCTACTCTCATTCATTAGAATCTCTGTTCCCTCTATGGAGCATCAGCCCACTGTCCAGGAGCCTGCTATGCATGGCTTTCAGGCTGGTGAGGTGATTATTCAGTGTTGTCTTTGCACCAGAAAGTCATTGCTGACGTTCAGCACTCTGGGATAGCCAGTTAACACCCCTCACATAATATCTAGTAACACTTTTGAGGCACTCAATATGCCAAGGTTGAGGTGCTGACAGCGCCTTAGCCCCAAGGCGAGTTAACAAAGAAGTGATGTGGCCAGTAGTATCATGACCATAGGGCCATTTTGAAAACCAGCATGACCTGGTGACTTCACTCACAATGTCGTCTGCTGTCATGGTCAGGTGTCTTTCTATTTTTATTGCTAGGTTTGGAATGTGCATATCTATACTTCACCCAGCTGCTTCAGTTTTTGGGCCCCTTACACAGTTCTTATTCAACGAACCCAGTACTCCACCCTACTCCCACCATACCCCCATGCAAACTCATCACTGTGGCGAATCAGAAGGCTGCCAATAAACAGCCCCCATGAGGGACCCGTTGGGCATTGCAGCACCGGTCCAATGAGGAGCAGCCCGATGATGAAGTATGACACCTACTTGGGTGTGTGAGGGCCTACCTTCTGATCTTTAGGCTCCCCCACTTCTTGTAGGGTTCTAATTGACATCTCTATCGCTTCCTGGAAGAATAGCTCCCCTTTTATGTTTATATTAAAATAATAAAGACAGCCCACTGATTCCCTGCAATGAGTACTCTCATTTTAGGGTGGTACTAGGGATTAGGGCGGTTTGGCAGTGTCTCCTGCAGTGTGCATAATAAGGCTGTATAGCCACTTGATCGTAGAAATAGAGGAATTGTAGTGTCACTCTTCTTATGCACTCAGTCAGGGTCAATCACACTGTTTGTTGACCTACTGCTACGTGATGCACTTTTAATATAATCTAAATGAATCTATGAGCTCACGTTTCTCAGAACAATGAATAACTTACCCCTCAAATTGTTTAGAGCCATTTCGGCTAAGGCCACTATTCCACCTGCTCATTGCCCTTTTTTCCCGACTTCCGCAGGGATGGTAGAATACTTCTTATTCTCCTGCCCAGATTATCTGTTTCCCAGAAGGAGGTGAATTGTTCTTATCTGTAGACTTCTAGGTATTACACACCACTGGGAAGAACTTAGGCTCCTGAGATGTGACACAATGGAACTAGTTGTTTTTGCCATCTCTAGGTAACAATACTGGGCATGGAGAATTAGATCTAGGGAGCTCAGCAAAGAGGTGCAGTAAGTTTTTAATATATGCATTTTCCCTCTGTATGTATGTATGAGCATTTTGCGGTGTCACCTTATGTAATATGAATTCTTATAATGATGATGATTCTTAATCTACAGTATCTGTGATTTTCGACTGTGAATGGATTTTTATGCTCTTAATGTATCTTTTTAACCTATTATGTATGTTTTACTTTTATGGTTTTCATAACAGAAATAAAGTAATCAATTATTAAATCACCAAGTTCGTTAAGATTTGAAGTCTCTTATGCTCTGTGAACAAGCATTAGCGATTATAAAGATTTCAAGTCTCTTATGCTCTCCTTGGGATCAAGCATGTTAGCAGTTATAAATATGCCACTGATTTCTTGAGAGTTAACTCACTCTCCTAATCACTCAAGGATTAGTTATTAGTATTTTTAAAATCTCTATCATGCTCACACATGTTTTAGCCACCTAGCTGTCATTTTTGTGAGTTGCGGCCGATAATGCGAGTGTGACCCTGTTACACTGGAGGTGCTGAACCCGCTTAATTTTCTATGGAAGTTAATGCCGAGTCTTGGGTCCTGATTTATACTTTTTGGTGCAAAACTGCACCAACTCAGTTTTGCACCAAAAAGTTTAGCCCCGGTTTGCACCATTTCTGTGCACGAGCTGGGCACCATATTTATGGAATGGTGCAAGCTGGTGCAAAGGGTAGGCTAGCGGCAAAAAAATGACTTTAGTCAGGTGGGGCTGGCAGTTTGAAAGAAGGGGTTTTGCACCAAAAAATGGTGTTAAGCAGGATAGAGTAAATAACATGACTCTAACCTGCCTAGAGTCATTTCCTGATGCAAAACCATCCATCGCACATGACTCCTGTCCTAGAAAAGACAGAAGTCATGCCCACAACCCCAATGGGCAGCACAGGGGACCAGGGTCCCCTGGCCATGGCCATTGCACCCTGAGCCATGTAGGAGGCCCAAATACTTACCTTTACTTACCTGGGATGGGGTACCCCATCCTCCGCTGTCCCTCTGGTGTGGGTGGGGGTGCCCCTGGGGCCTGGTGAGGGCACCTGTGGGCTTATTCCATAGTGTTCCACCATGGAAATAGGCCCACAGGTCCCCTAATGCCCGCCGTGACCCAGGTGTTAACAAATGGGGCAAGGCAAGCTTTGCACCATTTCTTGACCCCTCCTCCCTCCTGTGGACCATTTTTACACAGAGGTATAAATATGGCGTTAAGGCCATAGAGTAATTTTTTGCACGTTAACGCCTACATTGCATCTCATTAAAGCAAGGTAGGTTTCCACTTCCCAAAAATAACTTTAACTCCATAAATGTGGCGCTAGACAGGTATAGCCCCAAAGTATAAACATGGAGTTAGTTTTGCACTGAATTAGAGTAAAAAAAAGTACGTTAAGTCGGTGCAAACAGAGTATAAATATGCCCCATAGGGCCATATTTATACTTTTGGACGCAAAGCTGCGCCGACGTTTTGCATAAAAAAGTTTAACGCCGGCTAACACCATTTCTTTGCGCTGCCCATGCGTCAAATGTATACTTTGAGGCTCCATGGTACAAACCAGGGGTTAGAGTCATTTTTTTTTTACTCTAACCATTGCGCCACCTCGTCAAGAAAAACCACGTTAATGCAGAGAAAAAGACTTTAATCCGGTTTACGATGTCACAAACCGGATATGTGCAATTTTTCCCGGCAACAGCGTCAAAAAGCGGCGCAAACACAGCAAAATGTGCTAAGAAGACCCAAAATGGATCCCAGAAGCCATTAGAGACCCCAGGAAGACTCCAACCGACCAGGAACCAGCCAGGAGGACCAAGACAAGACCCAGGAGAGGGAGAAGAAGAAAAGGAAGTGTTGGTTCAGTGCAGAGGAGCAGGAAATACTGTTGAAAGAGGGGACGGAACACCAGCATCAACTTTTTGTCACCTCAAAATTGCCAATTGGGAGGAGAGACGCAATTTGGCAACAAATTGTGGACAAGATAAACAGTGTGGCAGAAGTACGGAGAACAGTCATGGAGTGCAAGAAACGTTGGCATGACTGCAAGCCCAGGACCAAGAAAAAGATGGGAAGGAACAGGAAGGCAGCACTGCAGACTGTAGATGGGAGTCTAGCACAGCAGGAGGCCCGGTACCACATGGAGGAGATGGTGGCAGCCGTCATCACAGAGGAGATTGTCACAGAGATTCAAGGACAGGACAGCGCAGACTACGAGGAAACAACACAGATGCAGGGTAAGTTGCATGGGGGACAAAAATGCCTAAATGTTAACTGTAATCAGGGGGTACACACCTACTACCCAATGCATATCAGCTATGAAAATCAGGTAGTGGAAAGGGCAAAGGGGCACGGCACGGGTGCGTGGGCTGTGCAGGGGAAACCAGTGGCACAGCACAACACTACACCAACAACCTTTGCATGGGGGTACTCTGCCATGCCAAGGATGTTGGAAAGGTAAAGGCAGTCCAGGAGGGTAAGGTACTATGTAAAACTGGCCTGCTGTCACACGACAGCTGGTATTGTAGCTACATGAACTAGGGCTCAATTTCCAGTCTCAGGACATATCCGCAAGTGGTATTTACCAGTGACAACAGTTGCCACTACCGTCTGTGCTGTGTGTGCAGGTCAAGTAGCTAATGGTGGTTACGTGCCCATGGATCAAACACACCCAAAATAGAGGGTTCAGGATGATGACGTTATCAATCCCCTGTAATTCCTAACAAAGTGCAAATCCTGTCAAATGCTCATGTCTATAGGCACTATAAACATCAGGTAATGTTACTTACATTATGAAGTACAAAGCAGTAATGTCATACCCATGCTGCACATTTCAGGGTCTACCCCGTGCCTGTGTTACAATAGCTGCAATGCCACCTTGCAACATCCCAATTGTCATACTGCTAAGACTACAGCATTGATGGGGAGGACATATGTGTCTAGCTAGTTAAACACACCCACACCGTCATAAGGAAATGGAACTCTGCCAGGACCATCACTGCAAGCCAATGTAGCATACATTCCCCACCATCAACATGACACACTACCAATGCTGACACCTGTATCGTGCCATGCCAATGCTATACATAGTTTATTCTAGGTCTCAGCAACATATAGGTGTATGTGAAATATCTTAGACTGGGTCAGTTCCATATTGTTAAGTGTGGTGCAAGTGGCATCAGAACACCCACAGCCATTGCAAGACCTCACCATGATAATGGAAGTAGACGGAGGGTTGAGTAGGACAAGAAGATGGCAACATACAATTTGGACAGAACCTACACCTAGAGGATGTGATGCAGACAATTCCCCAAACTGCCCACACTACATGTGACATGCAGGTGGGGCATAGGCCTGGGAGAATGTTAATATTCATGACAGGAACAATGAACAGGAACCAAGATTACAATGTTCCACTAATAGGAAGTCAGTAACGTCACATTACAACTGCCACAACACAACACACTAATTGTACAATATCTCATTGTAGAGGACGATGGCTCTCCTGGGGATACGCCTGTCCTGGACTTCTCTGAAGACATGGATGACGAGCTGACAAACATTAGGTAGCAGACTCTCCAAGATGTCCTTGGAACCCTTCAGACCCCACCTACAGTCGCAAGGAAGAGTACAGATACAGCAGCCATCACAGAGGACCCACCCACCACCCCAATAGAACGACTTGCCAGCTCCAACCCAGCTGAGGACTCCGAGGACACTGGTACCACCTTTGAGAGGACAGTAGCGGGAGTACAGCGGGAGCTGGCCAAGGAGGTCCGGGTGGGGATGCAAAATATGGCAGCAAGCCTTGAGGCAATGCGCACGTGCATGATGTCATCTGCAGAACAGGCAGCAGCCATGCAAGCGCTACCATCCCTCCTGCAAGGACTACAACAATGTGTAAGGGAATTCACCACAGCAGTTAGGGAGTTGCCACAACACCTGGCATCCCAAACCTTTCACTGCGTGCACGACTGTAATCGTGACCCCCTCAGGGCCGACCTGGCTGCCTACCACAGTGATGTAGCTGCTATACTCAAGAACCAGCAGCTCCTCCTTGCTGCAGTAATGCCCTTAAAAGCCCCACAGTTGGCAGCTACCAGGAGTTCGAACTCCACGTCTTCAAACACTGAAGTGTGTGTTGCCCCTTCAAACCCATCACCACCAAGGGCAGAGGAGACGACACACACATCAGAAGATGAAGACGTGGAAAAGATCACCTTCACCCATAGGAGTACCAGGTAGCAAAAGTCCATGCCACATGGGCACTGATATCGTAGGTCTTGTGCTTGTTAACATGCCAGTCTTGCTACAGTTGGTCACATGTTGTCCAGCACACTGTTTACCTTGACACAATGCTCTGTAATTGTCTCTCGCTACCTCATTGGCAATTCATGTTCCTCTCCACTGTATGACACTTCACCCCAGCATGTCCAATGACATGTCCCATTGCACTTGTGTTGCATCACAATAGAAGGCATCACACTAATGGACTCACAATCCTGGACTATGTAAACATTGCACTACAGCACTTTATAATAAATAGTACTTACACAACCACTTTGTCTATGTGTGATGTGACACAAACTGTGTAGGAGATTAGTGATGTATGTCACATGTCAGTGGCCATAGAATGTCAGTACAACAGTGTAGAAAGAATGTGGGCTGATAACTATGCACTGGGGTCTGGATTTTATCATCATCTGTGCTTCCTTAGGCTTCTTTCTGAAGTGAAATGAAAACAAACAGTATGATGCAGTGTAGGACAGAAAAAGTCAGCTTCAAGGTACGTATAAGCTGAAACTCGATGTGGCCAACATTCCCTTCAAGACAACCTTTATGTATGTGACATCTGACTATAAACGTTCATCTCACACACACACACCATACAGCAGGAATGGATGTGTATGAGTGTATGGACAAATATGTAACCTGGGAGTACAAGGTAAGAAATGATAGGTGTGTTTATGTATACAATACAACATAAGATTATAACATCACTCAGCTTATCAGGGTTCACATGAACATCAGGCTGCAGGCAGATGTCCCACAGTGCCCAAGATTCCAGTTCAGGACTCAAACAATGACAGATTTAAAAACACATCCAACCTTCACAACACATTGGGAACCATAGTAACCTTGAGTGGTGGGTGCAATGGATGGTAGATGCATAGAGAAGTAGCTTTGGTGTAGCTGCCAATGTGACAGCTCATTAGGAATTGGGAATAACCATGTCAATAATGGGATTCTGATGCAGGATGAAACAGAAATGCAAATACTAAATTGACACTGTACACCCATGCCAAAGCCCTGATCCCCAAGCATATGACACATACTGTAATAAAGGAAACTTAAACTAGGGGAACCACCTTAACTAACCTAACCTATCCTAACTACATATTACCCACAACTGGCCCTAACTACCCTAAGCTAAACTTACTTATCACATTTAAACATCAGCCCCCTACCCCCCTTATATGACGGGACACATGTAGGACAACATATACAAATCTAAACACATACTAACTTATCCTAAACAAATATATATTTTTTTTGTATATTTGTTTTAGAATTTTTTTAATGTTTTGTATTTTTTTTATACACATAAACCCCAACATCATCCCCCACCCACAAAAAAACATGTAATAATATAACCCTTGCCACCCCCAACCCACTTATACTAACTCAACGAACAGCCTACTCTAACCTAACACTAAGCCCCCTAATCCCACTAAAGATAAGAACCAAGAAAGAGGAGGGAGGGAAGGAAATCGTGGGTGAGGATCCAAAAGTCCCAAATTGGCCCTCCGCAGGATCTTCTTAATACATCGCAGTCTCCTGCTATTGCGGGACACCTCCTGCTGCAGCCTGTCCATCCTGCGCAACATCTGGTGCATGTCACGTCTCAGTGTCTGAAACTCCACATTGTCTATCACAGCAGCTGGGGTTGTTTGTGTTCCACTTGTTGATGCCACTGCTGGTGCCAGTGCCGTGGTTGGTGGGGGAGGTGCAGGAGGTGCTGCTTGTGGGCCTGGAGCAGATGATGTTGAGGGACCTGCTACAGTGGCTGTCATCCTTTGGGCGACTGTGGTCTGAGCTGTAGTGATGGTGGTGGCTGTTGTGAGCAAGGCTGGCCCCCCTTAGGCAAATGCCCTCCAGAACCCTGTGGCTCTCTCATGGCGATAACAGCGTGCCATATTGCGGAACCCAGCCTCCATATCTAGTATGTGGCGGTAACGCATTGCCCGCCTCTGGAATTCCCTGATCTCATGGGCTTTCATGTTGGCAGCTGTCAAGATAGAGAAAGCCAAACATTAGTGACATCATTGTGTGAAACATCTACAGATGATATTCTAACACTTCCTCAAAAATAGCACATGCAGTCCAAATCACAGTACAGACCATAGAATGTCCCTGAGGAATGACATGCCAACTTAGCCTCCACATCTACTATCTAACAGCACAACAATGCACAACAAAGTGTGTGCCTAATTAACCACTTCGCTGCCAGGCCTTTTCCCCCTCCTGTGCCAGGCCTTTTTTTGCCTATTTGGGGCAGTTCGCGCTTAGGCCCTCATAACTTTTTGTCCACATAAGCTAACCAAGCCAAATGTGCGTCCTTTTTTTCCAACATCCTAGCGATTCTAAAGGTACCCAGACTTTGTGGGTTCCCCTGAAGGAGGCCAAGAAATTGGCCAAAATACAGTGAAAATTTCGTTTTTTTCAAAAAAATTGGAAAAAGGGGCTGCAGAAGAAGGCTTGTGGTTTTTCCCCTGAAAATGGCATCAACAAAGGGTTTGCGGTGCTAAACTCAGCAGCTTCCCAGCTTTCAGGAACAGGCAGACTTGAATCCGAAAACCCAATTTTTCAACACAATTTTGGCATTTTACTGGGGCATACCCCATTTGTGCAATTTTTTGTGCTTTCAGCCTCCTTCCAGTCAGTGACCGGAATGGTCATAAAACCAATGCTGGATCCCAGAAACCTAAACATTTCTGAAAGGTAGACAAAATTCTGAATTCAGCAAGGGGTCATTTGTGTAGATCCTACAAGGGTTTCTTACAGAAAATAACAGCTGAAAAAGAAAAATATTGAAATTGAGGTGAAAAAAACATAAATTTTTCTCTACTTTTTACTCTGTAACTTTTCCCTGCAATGTCAGATTATCGAAAGCAATATACCGTTACGTCTGCTGGACTCCTCTGGTTGCGGGGATATATAGGGTTTGTAGGTTCATCAAGAACCCGAGGAACCCAGAGCCAATAAATGAGCTGCACCCTGCAGTGCGTTTTCATTCTATACCGGGAATACAGTAATTCATTTGCTGAAATATAAGGAGTAAAAAATAGCTATCAAGAAAACCTTTGCATTTCCAAAAAGGGCACAAGATAAGGTGTTGAGGAGCAGTGGTTATTTGCACATCTCTGAATTCCGGGGTGACCATAGTAGCACGTGAATTACATGGAATTTCTCAAATAGATGTCTTTTTTACACACACCCCTATATTTGGAAGGAATAAATGTAGAGAAAGACAAGGGGCAATAACACTTGTTTTGCTATTCTATGTTCCCCCAAGTCTCCCGATAAAAATGATACCTCCCTTGTTTGGGTAGGCCTAGCGCCCGCGACAGGATATGCCCCAAAACACAACCTGGACACATCACAGAAAACAGAGCTGTTTTTAGCATAGTGACTACCTGTAGATTTTGGCCTCTAGCTCAGCCGCCACCTAGGGAAACCTACCAAACCTGTGCATTTCTGAAAACTAGAGACCTAGGGGAATCCAAGGAGGGGTGACTTGTGTGGCTCGGACCAGGTTCGGTTACCCAGAATCCTTTGCAAACCTCAAAATTTGGCTAAAAAAACACATGTTCCTCACATTTCTGTGGCAGAAAGTTCTGGAATCTGAGAGGAGCCACAAATTTCCTTCCACCTAGCATTCCCCCACGTATCCCGATAAAAATGATACCTCACTTGCGTGGGTAGGCCTAGCGCCCGCGACAGGATATGCCCCAAAACACAACGTGGACATATCACAGAAAACAGAGCTGTTTTTAGCAAAGTGACTACCTGTAGATTTTGGCCTCTAGCTCAGCCGCCACCTAGGGAAACCTACCAAACCTATGCATTTCTGAAAACTAGAGACCTAGGGGAATCCAAGGAGGGGTGACTTGTGTGGCTCGGACGAGGTTCTGTTACCCAGAATCCTTTGCAAACCTCAAAATTTGGCTAAAAAAACACATGTTCCTCACATTTCTGTGGCAGAAAGTTCTGGAATCTGAGAGGAGCTACAAATTTCCTTCCACCCAGTGTTCCCCCAAGTCTCCCGATAAAAATGATACCTCACTTGCGTGGGTAGGCCTAGCACCGGCGACAGGAAACACCCCAAAGCGCAACGTGGACACATCCTAAATTTTGGAAAAAAACAGAGGTGTTTTTTGCGAAGTGCCTACCTGTAGATTTTGGCCTCTAGCTCAGCCGGCACCTAGGGAAACCTACCAAACCTGTGCATTTCTGAAAACTAGAGACCTAGGGGAATCCAAGGAGGGGTGACTTGCGGGGCTCAGACCAGGTTCTGTTACCCAGAATCCTTTGCAAACCTCAAAATTTGGCTAAAAAAACACATGTTCCTCACATTTCTGTGGCAGAAAGTTCTGGAATCTGAGAGGAGCTACAAATTTCCTTCCACCCAGCGTTCCCCCACGTCTCCCGATAAAAATGATACCTCACTTGTGTGGGTAGGCCTAGCGCCCGCGACAGGATATGCCCCAAAACACAACGTGGACATATCACAGAAAACAGAGCTGTTTTTAGCAAAGTGACTACCTGTAGATTTTGGCCTCTAGCTCAGCCGCCACCTAGGGAAACCTACCAAACCTGTGCATTTCTGAAAACTAGAGACCTAGGGGGATCCAAGGAGGGGTGACTTGCGGGGCTCGGACCAGGTTCTGTTACCCAGAATCCTTTGCAAACCTCAAAATTTGGCTAAAAAAACACATGTTCCTCACATTTCTGTGGCAGAAAGTTCTGGAATCTGAGAGGAGCTACAAATTTCCTTCCACCCAGCGTTCCCCCACGTCTCCCGATAAAAATGATACCTCACTTGTGTGGGTAGGCCTAGCGCCCGCGACAGGATATGCCCCAAAACACAACGTGGACATATCACAGAAAACAGAGCTGTTTTTAGCAAAGTGACTACCTGTAGATTTTGGCCTCTAGCTCAGCCGCCACCTAGGGAAACCTACCAAACCTGTGCATTTCTGAAAACTAGAGACCTAGGGGGATCCAAGGAGGGGTGACTTGCGGGGCTCGGACCAGGTTCTGTTACCCAGAATCCTTTGCAAACCTCAAAATTTGGCTAAAAAAACACATGTTCCTCACATTTCTGTGGCAGAAAGTTCTGGAATCTGAGAGGAGCCACAAATTTCCTTCCACCCAGCGTTCCCCCATGTCTCCCGATAAAAATGATACCTCACTTGTGTGGGTAGGCCTAGCGCCCGCGACAGGATATGCCCCAAAACACAACGTGGACATATCACAGAAAACAGAGCTGTTTTTAGCAAAGTGACTACCTGTAGATTTTGGCCTCTAGCTCAGCCGCCACCTAGGGAAACCTACCAAACCTGTGCATTTCTGAAAACTAGAGACCTAGGGGGATCCAAGGAGGGGTGACTTGCGGGGCTCGGACCAGGTTCTGTTACCCAGAATCCTTTGCAAACCTCAAAATTTGGCTAAAAAAACACATGTTCCTCACATTTCTGTGGCAGAAAGTTCTGGAATCTGAGAGGAGCTACAAATTTCCTTCCACCCAGCGTTCCCCCATGTCTCCCGATAAAAATGATACCTCACTTGTGTGGGTAGGCCTAGCGCCCGCGACAGGATATGCCCCAAAACACAACGTGGACATATCACAGAAAACAGAGCTGTTTTTAGCAAAGTGACTACCTGTAGATTTTGGCCTCTAGCTCAGCCGCCACCTAGGGAAACCTACCAAACCTGTGCATTTCTGAAAACTAGAGACCTAGGGGGATCCAAGGAGGGGTGACTTGCGGGGCTCGGACCAGGTTCTGTTACCCAGAATCCTTTGCAAACCTCAAAATTTGGCTAAAAAAACACATGTTCCTCACATTTCTGTGGCAGAAAGTTCTGGAATCTGAGAGGAGCCACAAATTTCCTTCCACCCAGCGTTCCCCCACGTCTCCCGATAAAAATGATACCTCACTTGTGTGGGTAGGCCTAGCGCCCGCGACAGGATATGCCCCAAAACACAACGTGGACATATCACAGAAAACAGAGCTGTTTTTAGCAAAGTGACTACCTGTAGATTTTGGCCTCTAGCTCAGCCGCCACCTAGGGAAACCTATCAAACCTGTGCATTTCTGAAAACTAGAGACCTAGGGGGATCCAAGGAGGGGTGACTTGCGGGGCTCGGACCAGGTTCTGTTACCCAGAATCCTTTGCAAACCTCAAAATTTGGCTAAAAAAACACATGTCCCTCACATTTCTGTGGCAGAAAGTTCTGGAATCTGAGAGGAGCTACAAATTTCCTTCCACCCAGCGTTCCCCCAAGTCTCCCGATAAAAATGATACCTCACTTGCGTGGGTAGGCCTAGGGCCGGCGACAGGAAACACCCCAAAGCGCAACGTGGACACATCCTAAATTTTGGAAAAAAACAGAGGTGTTTTTTGCAAAGTGCCTACCTGTAGATTTTGGCCTCTAGCTCAGCCGCCACCTAGGGAAACCTAACAAACCTGTGCATTTCTGAAAACTAGAGACCTAGGGGAATCCAAGGAGGGGTGACTTGCGGGGCTCGGACCAGGTTCTGTTACCCAGAATCCTTTGCAAACCTCAAAATTTGGCTAAAATAACACATGTTCCTCACATTTCTGTGGCAGAAAGTTCTGGAATCTGAGAGGAGCTACAAATTTCCTTCCACCCAGCGTTCCCCCACGTCTTCCGATAAAAATGATACCTCACTTGTGTGGGTAGGCCTAGCGCCCGCGACAGGATATGCCCCAAAACACAACGTGGACATATCACAGAAAACAGAGCTGTTTTTAGCAAAGTGACTACCTGTAGATTTTGGCCTCTAGCTCAGCCGCCACCTAGGGAAACCTACCAAACCTGTGCATTTCTGAAAACTAGAGACCTAGGGGGATCCAAGGAGGGGTGACTTGCGGGGCTCGGACCAGGTTCTGTTACCCAGAATCCTTTGCAAACCTCAAAATTTGGCTAAAAAAACACATGTTCCTCACATTTCTGTGGCAGAAAGTTCTGGAATCTGAGAGGAGCTACAAATTTCCTTCCACCCAGCGTTCCCCCAAGTCTCCCGATAAAAATGATACCTCACTTGCGTGGGTAGGCCTAGCGCCTGCGACAGGAAACACCCCAAAGCGCAAAGTGGACACATCCACAATTTTGGGAGAAAACAGTGCCTACCTGCGGATTTTGGCCTGTAGCTCACCCGGCGCCTAGGGAAACCTACCAAACCAGTGCATTTCTGAAAACTAGAGACCTAGGGGAATCCAAGGAGGGGTGACTTGCGGGGCTCGGACCAGGTTCTGTTACCCAGAATCCTTTGCAAACCTCAAAATTTGGCTAAAAAAACACATGTTCCTCACATTTCTGTGGCAGAAAGTTCTGGAATCTGATAGGAGCCACAAATTTCCTTCCACCCAGCGTTCCCCCAAGTCTCCCGATAAAAATGATACCTCACTTGTGTGGGTGGCCCAGGTGCCTGCAACATAATAAGGCCCAAAACCTGAAGGGATAGAAGGGATAGCACAGCAAGTTTATAAGGGCATATTCTTTTATACATCTTTAGACGGACTCTGCTTTGGGGACCCACATAACTGAGGTGTCATTTTACTTGGGAGACTGAGGGGAAAACTGGGGAGTAGGAATTTTGTGCTGGAGCGGTGATCCTACTAAGAAAAATCAGGAAAATATGCTTTTTTATGCAAATAGTGAGGTTTACAGAGGAGTCTGGGTAAGAAAATGTTGGGGGAGCCACACAAGCCACACCTCCCTAGACTCCTTGGGGTGCCTAGTTTTAAAAAGTTTCTGGGTTTTGTAGGTTTCCCTACATGACGGCCGCACCCAGGACCAAAAACATAGGTGGGCCCTCCCCCCCAAACACAGGTATTTTTGGAATATATCACTTTGATGTGTGCACATACGTCCGTGATGTGCCAAACACTAAAATTGTGAAAAGAAACACACTTAGGTTATGTGAAGAAGACCCCTCACCCACCAACCAAGTTGGTGGCATGCTTCATCATCGGGGTCCCACCTGAGGCACCTAGCGTGTCTCAAGTGTGCTGCGACGCCTGATTACAGCGGAGCAGGTTTTGTCATTTGTACCACACATACTGGTTGGATTTGGCACGAGGGTGAGTGATGGTTCAGTAGATCAAATTTTATTAACAAGAGATTTCACAAAAGTGAAATGCACTGGTAATAACTGAAAGGCCAAAAAACTGAACCAATGACTCACAGCTCGTGAGCTGTAAAGCCACGACAAGGCACCAACCGCTTTACAGTCCATTCACACACCTTTCATACATGACATGCACTAGACCATTCACGCCGCCAGCCACGGGCCCAGCACATTACAAGACTCGCATCCACAGACAGCGCCAGTCAAGGGCCCATCACTTTCATACGCCCACATGCCTGATACAGCAATCACACCAGCTGATGAGTGTGTGGACTGGCGTTTGGCCGGCACTGCCAGCCAAGCGCCACCCCACCCACACCACCAGCCAAGCGCCACCCCACACACACCGCCAGCCCAGCGCCACCCCACACACACCGCCAGCCCAGCGCCACCCCACACACACCGCCAGCCAAGCGCCACCCCACACACACCGCCAGCCAAGCGCCACCCCACACACACCGCCAGCCAAGCGCCACCACACCCACGCCGCCAGCCAAGCGCCACTCTACACATGCCATCCCCTTTTTTTTGTTTTTAAACAACAAAGAAACCACTAATCATAAATTAGTACAAAACTACAAACACAAAAGCTCTAACTGAATACATGACTAATGCCAACCGTGAAACCGAACATATAAAAATATAAAACACCAGTTTACGCTCACGGAATTTCCCAATAATTCTTCTGTGTGTGGTAGCTCCTGAAACAGCCACCCACACACAGCCCAGGCTTTGAAGGACAATCAGGGCAGTACATCCTAGTCTCCTTCCTGATACCTCTTCGAGCACAGACTCTACATCTCTTAGCAGGAAAGTTTTTTTTGGCCGTGGGAGGAATGTGCTCAGCAAAGTGACGATCTTTCAATCTAGCCACATCCTCCACCACTGCTTCTCTAGGAACTCTTGCCTGTTCCAGCACAACAAGGCTAGCTATGATAGACTCCTGAAATTTCACAAATGTCATCCTTGACTCTGGAGAACTATCCTTAAACACAACAAAAGCATTAAAAGTTGCCAAGTGGAACAAGTGAAGCGCTAATTTCTTATACCACACATAAGACTTACGAGCAGCAGTGTAAGGTTCTAACCTCTGATCTACTCTATCAACACCACCCATGTGCTTATTATAGTCTAAGATGCACACAGGTTTGCGCACTTCGGCAACCTGACCCCAAACAGCCACAGGTGAAGTACTCTCATCATGGATGGTGCTTAGCATGTATACATCCCTCTTGTCTACAAATTTCAGAGCTAGCAGCTCATCATTCCGCAAGGCACTGCACTGTCCCTTCTCAAGTTTTTTACAGACAAGCTCTTTTGGATAGCCTTTCCGATTAGAGCGGATTGTGCCACAAGCAACAGTGTCCACTCTGAACAACTCCTTGAACAACCGAACTCCAGTGTAGAAGTTATCTACATATAAATGGTGACCTTTGTTAAACAGTCGTCTACCAAGTTCCCACACAATTTTCTCACTAACTCCAAAAGTGGGAGGACAACCAGGGGGGTCAATATTGGAATCCCTACCAGTGTAGACCCGGAAATTATAAACATATCCTGTACTACTTTCTGACAGCATATACAATTTAATTCCATACCGTGCCCTCTTGCTAGGAATGTACTGCCTAAAAACCAAACGACCCTTGAACAGGACCAAAGACTCATCTACAGATATTTCTTTCCCTGGAACATAGATCTCTGAAAACCGATCTACCAAATGATCAAGGACAGGTCTAATCTTAAAAAGACGGTCAGAATCAGGATGATCTCGTGGCAAGGCTAAAGCATTATCTACAAAATGCAACATCCGAAGAAGAAGCTCATACCGGTTACGACTCATGATGGCAGGAAATATAGCAGTTGCCATCAAGGGACTAGTAGACCAATATGAAGACAGCGACGGCTTCCTTATCAGCCCCATCAAAAAAGTTAAACCCAAGAACTTTTTCAACTCTTCCAGATTTGTGGGAATCCACCGGCTAGCTCTAGAGTGTGGCCTAAGTCTGGCAGCGTTGTCCCTCAAAAACTGCTCTGCATACAAATTAGTCTGCTCAACAATCTCTTCCAAAAATATATCGTCCATAAACAACTCAAAAAAGTTGACGGGCAAAAAGTTTTCCGTATTAACTCGACACCCTGGAAAACCAGTAAACGCAGGCAACTGTGGCTGCTCCATGTTTGGTGCAACCCATGCGTCAGGTCTTCCAATGGGAAGCCTTTCAGCCGCTGGCTCCTGCACCATTGGCACATCACTGTCCTCCTCTAAAACAGGCCCTTCATCAGCACTGAGAGTGGCTTCATCATCAGATGATTCATCTCTGACAGAAAATTCACTTCCAGAATCCTGCACTTCCTCCTCTGCCTCAGATGCAGAGTCAGTCTCATATTCATGGTCAGAAGATGACTCAAAAAGCACACTAACAACCTGCTGAGCGGTCATCCTACGGCTGGCCATGATCCTTCCTACTAAAATTAACTGGACAAATACACCACCAACAACCAGCACTGTGTAAGATAAGTAACAAAGTATAGGTTTATCACTAAGAATTATAAACTCAAAAACTATACTGCTCACTTGCCTGAAAAAGCTTGACTCACCAGCAACTACTCTGCACAGCCACAGCAATCACCAACGATATCCCACTAAAAAGAGAAAAAAAAAAGCAAATTAGACATAAGACAACACAATAATCATTGTGCATAACTCTAAGGACAATTTCACACACAATCCTGCATTCAGTACACCACCTACAAACATGTCATTCATGCATTGCAACAATACTCACTTGGAGTAAATTTATTTACTTACCTAAAACATGCAACTACGCAAACCGCAGGACAACTACTGCCAAAACTGCAACAAGCCACAGCAAAGTCAGCAAAAGCTTTGAACTAAAACAAAAAGGAGAAAAACTGTTATTATCATAAAAGTAAATACTTCGCCAGTTGACAAACACTCCGCCACTAACCATTTTTTCATTTTCCCGTGTCTAGTCTTCTCTGCTTGGGGGAAGATGGGCCTAAAAAAAAAATAGGCCAATCTACCCCCAAGGGGAGGGGGCAGAAATCACCCAGATTACATTGCACCCTTTGGGGGGGGGCGACCCTTGCCCAAGGTACCACACCCCCACACAAAGCACACACACACATACATAGTATCCCTGGCGCTATGGGGATTCTGCCCCCCTTGGGGACAGAAAGGCCTAAAAAATAGGCATATCTGCCCCCTAGGGGGGCAGAACTGCCCAAAAATACATGTGGGCCCCTGGGGGCGACCCTTGCCCAAGGGGCCACCCCCCAACACAAAAAATAAAAATCAACAATAAAATCCCTGGTGTCTAGTGGCTTTCTGCCCCCCTTGGGGGCAGATCGGCCTAAAAATAGGGCCAATCTGCCCCCAAGGGGGGCAGAAACGACAATAAATACATTGCGCCCCTGGGGGGAGCGACCCTTGCCCAAGGGGCCACCCCCCAACACAAAGCACACATACATACATACTATTTCTGGCGCTATTGGGATTCTGCCCCCCTTGGGGGCAGAAAGGCCTAAAAAAAATAGGCCTCTCTGCCCCCAAGGGGGGCAGAACTGCCCAAAAATACATGAGGGCCCCTGGGGGCGACCCTTGCCCAAGGGGCCGCCCCCCAACACAAAAAATACACATCAACAATAAAATCCCTGGTGTCTAGTGGCTTTCTGCCCCCCTTGGGGGCAGATCGGCCTAAAAATAGGGCCAATCTGCCCCCAGGGGGGGCAGAAACGACGTAAAATACATTTGCCCCCAAAGGGGAGCGACCCTTGCCCAAGGGGCCGCCCCCCAACACAAAAAATACAAATCAACAATAAAATCCCTGGTGTCTAGTGGCTTTCTGCCCCCCTTGGGGGCAGATCGGCCTAAAAATAGGGCCAATCTGCCCCCAGGGGGGGCAGAAACGACGTAAAATACATGTGCCCCCAAAGGGGAGCGACCCTTGCCCAAGGGGCCGCCCCCCAACACAAAAAATACACAGCAACAATAAAATCCCTGGTGTCTAGTGGCTTTCTGCCCCCCTTGGGGGCAGATCGGCCTAAAAATAGGGCCAATCTGCCCCCAGGGGGGGCAGAAACGACGTAAAAAGCATGTGCCCCCAAAGGGGAGCGACCCTTGCCCAAGGGGTCGCTCCCCTACACTAATATTCACTCACACACACACACATACAGAAATCCCTGGTGTCTAGTGGGCATTCCTGCTGCCCGATCGCATCGCGATCGGGCAGCAGGAATGCTCAAAGAGACATCGAGGGAAAGGAAAACCCTTTCCTTTCCCTCGATGCCTCTCTGAGAGCACCCCCACCCCGCACGAAGGTGAAATACTCACCTTCTCCCTTGACGCGCTGGAAGCAAATGGCTTCCAGCGCGTCATTCCCCGTTTCCATGAAATCAGCGCGCGATCGCGCGCTGACGTCATGGGGGGGGGGCGGGGGGGGGTGGGCGTGAAAGGGGAAGGGATTCCCCTTTCAGCCCTGGCCTGGGGGTGTTGGGGGGCGGCCCTCGGGGGAAGCGCTAGCGCTTCCCCCGACTGCCAGTCCCTGGACGTAATGGTTACGTCCATGGCGCCACACGGGCGCTGCCATGGACGTAACCATTACGTCCGTGGCGGGGAAGGGGTTAAATGATCTGTGCATTGTTGTACTGCTATTAGTCACATAACAAATGGTGCAAGAACTCCACATGTGGCAGGCCAACTAATGACTATCTTCTGGATGACAATCAAGACCCACAAGACCTGTGATTTGTAAATGGAATTGCCTGGATAGTATGCAGTTGCTAATCGTGAGGGGGCATAGTAGGTTGGAACAGATGAATGTTTGAATTACATGTCTGTCTTCTACACTGGGATCCTCACACCTAGGTACACATATTTCCTAACCCTAACCCTGTGCCTAAGGGGGTGATGGACATGCAACACATACTTTCAAACAACAGGGACAGCCAGGAAGCTTTGGACAGCTGTCCATGGGTTTAGTCAGTCCACCACAGGTAAGGAGGGCTGCCAACTGGGATTGACTCAAACATTGGACAATCACATCCACTATTATGTTTCTAAATTCGGACAATTGTCAACATCATTAGATCTCACTGATACCTTTCCAAAAACAAGTACATTGATGCAAGCACCCATCTGGCCTTGACCTGCATGCACGCCTATGACATTTCACTCAAGTGCCACATAAACGGAGGACAACATGTGAAGCTAGATGCTGCTAGGAAGTCAAACATACAGTCCTACATGTTCATTAGTTAACAGGGATGCTCAAGTCTGTGGGTAAGACTTCGGGAACACTGGTCTGTGTGAATCAGGGTATTACTTGCTGACTAAATCATGAAACTGGCCTCCTCCAAATTAATCACTGGCTTACATGTAGCCAAAAATCACCATGTTCACCTGCCCATGCTTATAGCGCAGCACTCAACTCCCAATATATGACTCTCCGACACAGCATGTCCAACTTAAACATGGAACAAAATGACAACCTCCAGTCAAGTCACACATCAGATCATGTGCCAGCACATCATACCTTGCAATGAGTCCAACACACAGGAGTCAATCACACATCAGCTGCAAACACAACACAGGACAAACATATCAACACTTACTGGATACGTCTGGGTCCTCAAATCTAGCCACATTTTATATGATAGAGCAGCACATCAGACATGTAGGCACCCCAACAGACATACTACTGCAAACATGCCTTCACACTGTCACTCCAGTGAGTGATAGACACACATATGCACACATGCACTGGCCCTAACAATCATGTGGTGCCATACATGATTACTCAATTTTGTGCTGAATTATTTCTTGGAGGGTACTCCATTTCATCATTTGTTATTATGAGAGACAAGTAAAGCCACATTCCTGGTGCATTGCAATACCAGTGACTCAGGTATTGTGGCTTATGCATCAAGGGACAATGAGTTACTGTGTGATGCTCATGTGGGTTGAGTTGTGTTCAGGAATTAGTGTTGTATGTAGGTTACATATGCCACATTGGCAGTGTACCCAGAGCCATATATTCCCCCTACTACATCATGATGGTAGGGATCCTGTGTGTTACTTAATGACAATGTTACACTAAACATGGATTGGTGTATTCATTGCACCTGAAATGTGTTCCTCTGGGCCCTGTGTACCTATCTCAGGTATTGTAGATCACAGTTTGCCACATTCATTAGCTTACATGTGCCAAGTTGGGTGATCGGTGGTTATACAACCGAACTGACACTGTCCGCTAATTGAAACATGGTTTAGCAAATGTCCTACTTCTGCAATCTTGATGAGGTAGGTCTCTATTTGCAACCTCTTAATCAAAAAAGGGCTACACACAGTTCCATATAAGATGTATCTCTGTAGAACAGGCAACCAAAAAATGTGAAATATTTAGAGCAAGAGCCCTCACTCACCTTACGGTGACATGCTTCATCATAGGGCTAAGCTCCTCGTCAGGCCAGCGCTGCAATGCCTGACGGGCCCCACGAAGGAGCTCTTTGCCGGAGATCTTTTATAAGAGGAAGCCAGTCAGTGAAAATAGCAGATCTAGGATTGGTATAAAAAACTGTTAAAAATGACTAGAGGTGAAACGTAGTTTATTAAGATACCTCATCTCTGTCATGATTAAAAACAAAGAAAGGGGGGAAGAAAATAAAGCAATGTTTAAACTCCCCAATAACTATTGTAAGGACACACCACTAAAATACCCAAATTAGAGTTTTAGTGGGAGTAGACACAAGGTCCCCTGTGCTACTTTTAGACGTCGGTCAACATGTTTCTCGCTAATTAGTCAAAATAGATCTAGTGCGATTCATCAGGACCATGACACCTACCTAATCCTAAAATGATATACAGCCCATATTAGGGGATCACTAATTAGTGGGAACCTGAAACAGAGAACATCAATCATAAGAGTAACACATGTATCCTAAGATGTGCTTAGTGTCAGTAATTCATATCCACACACACGTGCAAAATTCCCTTAGGTGAAGTGCGCCACAACTTTCTGTCAAACACTGATAAACCACATAATAGGGATAAAAACAACAAGGTAATTACCCTCCATATACTAAAAGATGGGCCCCATCGAGGAGAACAACAGGCTTGGGTGGTCCATGTAGTCTAAGTATACATAGAGAACAGATACAAATCTTCAAGTGTTAGAAAACACTATGGTGGTCATTACAACCCTGGCGGACGGTGTTAAAGATGCGGTAATACCGCAAACAGGCCGGCGGAGAAAAAAAGGGAATTATGACCGTGGCGGAAACCGCCAACATAGACAGCCACTTTAACACTCCGACTGCCACGGCGGTACAGACAAGCAGCACGGCGGTCACCGCCAACAGACAGGCGGGAGACAATGTACCGCCCACACTATTACAACCCACCAATCCACCACCTTTTCCGGGGCGGATTCACCGTGGATAAAAACACGGCGGAAACAGCTTTTGCAATGGGAAAATGCTCACCTTAACACACTCCACGAGGAAGGAGGGCACCATGGAGCCCGAACACCAAATACTCCCTGCGCTTGTCTTCCTGCTCCTCTAGGAACATCAGCAACGGCGGCGCCTAAGACAACGGTGAGTACAGCACCTACGACATGGGGGAGGGGGACACAGTGGAGGCAGTGGATGTGGATGTTGCTGTGTCTGTATGTGGGTGATGCTTGTGTGAGTGCCTATGGGATGTGTGGTGCCTATGTTTGCCTGAGCTGCCCTTGTGTGTTGAGGTGTGTGCAGGCTGGTCTGATGGTGTGCTTGGGATAGGCTGGGGTACAGGGGATTGGGTCTGGGTGGAGGAAGTTGGAGGGGGGAGGCTAGACACAGGGACAATGGCTGCCATCAGTGCTGAGGCCAGAGATTGCAGGGTTCGATGATGGGCAGCCTGACCAGAATGAATGCCCTCCAGGAATGCATTAGTGTGTTGCAACTCCCTTTCTACACCCTGGATGGCATTCACAATGGTAGACTGCCCAACAGTGAGTGACCTGAGGTCAATGGCCTCCTCACTGAGGGCAGCGGGGGTGATAGGGGCATGGGCTGAGGTGCCTGGGGCGAAGGTGATGCCCACCCTCCTGGATGAGCGGGCACAGGAGCGAAGGCTGAGGGGCTGCTTGGAGGGCGGTGCTGGTAGGGGGGTGGTGGCTGTACCTGTAGAAGTGGGGGGCACAGATGGTGCCACCACCACAGGGAGCTCCCATTGGAGGATGAGTCCGTGTCGCTGTTTGCTGATCCGGTGACCGACGTGAAGCTCCCCTCACCCTCCGTCCCACTGGTGTATTCTGTGTCCGTGGTGTGGCCCTCCATGACCATGTGGGATGCAGACCCCTCGTGCTCCGGTGCCACTGTACCTCCGCCTGATGATGCTGATGCACAACAGAACAGGGAGAGCACAAAAAGGGGTGGGGAAACAGAAGAAAGACAGGTTGAGTGCATGGCTTACCACTACCGTTGGCAGACAATACAGACACAGCAGCCCACTGCACTACGCCGTGCTCTTGGCCTCTACAGATGCAATTCCTGGGATATGGCCTACATGGCTATGAGTGTCATCTACCCATATAGATGACACAGGGGCATGTATACCTGTACTTGGCACTCTACAGAGGTGGGGTGGAGTGGCACATGACCTGGATTCCAGAGGGGCCTAGCCTACGGAACTCTCCCTGGCCTAGGGAAACCCACAGCCCTCCTACCCCCACCCAGACACCTCCACTGCGCGCAAAGTCATGAGAATGTGAGTGTACTCACCCCCTTGTGTCTGCTGTGATGCCCTCATGCGCCCATCCAACTCAGGGTAGGCCACCGCCAGGATCCGGAACATCAGGGGAGTCATGGTGCGACGAGCACCACTCCCACGTTGGGAGGCCATCCCTAGCTGAGCCTCCGCCATCTTCTTGCTCCAGCGGCGAATGTCCTCCCATCTTTTCCAGCAGTGGGTGCTCCGTGTCTGGTGGACCCCAAGGATCCGGACGTCCTTGGCGATGGCACGCCAAATATCCTTCTTCTGGTGGGCGCTGACCTACATTACATATAGAGGGGAAGAAGAGAAGTCATTAGCAACAGCACCGTCGAAGTGAGTGGCCCACATCCCTGCCCTTGCCATGTGGCACATGCAATCACACTTCTACATGCTCGCAGGACTCTGCCCCCTTCCTACTGACATCCAGCCCTCTCCACCCAGGCATAGCCCATACAACGTGCTCCCTGTATACTTACCTGTTGGTCTGGAGGATGGTAGAGTAGCGTGTACTGGCGGAGGACCCCGTCCACGAGCTTCTCCAACTCCTGTGCAGTGAAGGCAGGGGCCCTTTCCCCAGACGCACCACCCATTGTCTCTTCCAGACCGAGGTCACAGCAGCACTTGCAGTGTAGGTCCTCTCCTGTCGAAGATCAGGTATCGAGTGATTGAACAGATAGAAAATGGCGGTTACGTCCGCGGCGGTGCGTATCATCACCGCCGGCGCACTTCGTCATTGGCTCCTGGGACCCATAGGGTCCAATGTTAACCAATGCAGCATTGCGCCGCGGTCTTTGAATGCCTAACGCGACGGTGTACAACGCCAGCGCAGTTACCTCACATCCCATTGTCCCACTTTAGAGGTCAGGCAGGCGCCATTTCAGGGGCCCACATGGCTTCATTTACAACTGCGTCACACATACCTAGGCCTACACTCAACACACATACAGGAAGGATATTGTATTTAGTGTCGTGTCCTGTGTAGCTGTGGGTACATACCTCAGAATTTGTTGACTCTGTGGTCGCTGTTGTCCTTCCTAGGCACCGTCAGCTGGGACATGTGAGGAGATGGCGGAATCCTCCGGTGTACCGACCACTGGTGGACCTGTTAACCATGGAGGAGCGACATTTAATCATCACCTACAGGTTTGACCGTGCCACAATCCAGGAACTGTGCACCCAGTTGGAGCCAGACCTGATGTCACCAATCCGCCATCCCACAGGAATCCCCCCTCAAGTGCAGGTGCTATCATTGCTCCATTTCCTAGCAAGTGGGTCAGATCAGACAACAGTGGCCATGGCCTCAGGGATGTCCCAGCCTATGTTTTCCAACGTGTTGTCCAGAGTGTTGTCTGCCCTGCTGAAACACGTGAGGAGCTACATCGTTTTCCCTCAGGTGGAGGATTTGGCTACAGTTAAAGGTGACTTCTATGCCCTGGAACATATCCCTAACATCATAGGTGCCATTGATGGGACCCATGTGGCTCTGGTTCCCCCCCACAAGAGTGAACAGGTGTACAGGAACCGGAAGAGTGATAATTCGATGAATGTACAGATGGTATGTTTGGCAGACCAGTACATCTCGTAGGTAAATGCTATGTTCCCTGGCTCAGTGCATGACGCCTACATCCTGCGGAATAGCAGCATCCCGTATGTGATGGGTCAACTCCAGAGGCACGGTGTGTGGCTATTAGGGGACTCTGGTTACCCCAACCTGTCATGGCTATTGACCCCAGTGAGGAATCCCAGGACCAGGGCAGAGGAACGCTACAATGAGGCCCATAGGCGGACTAGGAGGGTGATCAAACGCACCTTCGGCCTCCTGAAGGCCAGGTTCAGGTGCCTCCATATGACAGGTGGTTCCCTATTCTACTCACCAAGGAAGGTGTGCTAGATCATCATCGCCTGCTCGATGCTTCACAATCTTGCTTTGCGACGCCAGGTGCCTTTTCTGCAGGAGGATGGTCCAGATGACAGTGTTGTGGCAGCTGTGGAGCCTGTGGACAGTGATGAGGAGGAAGCAGAGGAAGAAGACATTGATAACAGGGACTCTGTCATACAGCAATATTTCCAGTGACACACAGGTGAGAACAATTATTTTACTATTACATTCACTTTCACACTTCTACCTCTATCCTGTCTGTCAACTTGAAGTAGTATCTGCTAACTGAGTGATACATTTCCATTACGGTTTCACATGTGTGGTTACCAACGTGTGTCATCTGCTTGCATCCTTCATGGACTTGTGATGTGTGACATAGGTATGTTGACATTACTATTGAGAACGGATTTTGTCACTGTCATAGCTAATACGCATTTTCAAAATCACAGACTGACTCCAGATTGTTTTGTGGTTCAAGGGTGTTTATTGAAGTGCTAATTATAGGAGGGGGGGCAAAATGGTGATGGGTGATGGTGGAGGAATGTCCATGGCAGAGTCCAGTCTATTAGTCTCACAGGTGCATTGCCCATATGGGCATAGGAAGTGGAGCTGGGGCAGTTCCTATATGGACAGGGTAACAAAGTGGGACAGTGGGAGGACAATCAGGGTGGTCTCATTTCCTGGCGGGGGTCTTGCCAACATGCTCTGTCCTGTTCCTGGATCTCAGGGACCGCTTGCGGGGTGGTTGTCCGTCTGCAGGGGGTGGGGTGCTGGTGTGGTGGTCCTGTGGCGGGGCGTCCTGTCCACTAGCACCGGCAGAAGTGGTGGGCAGTTCATCATCCATGCTAGTGTCAGTGGCCCCTTGGAGTGCCCCGGTGTCCCTCATGGTCTTTTGTATGTCCTTCAGCACCCCTACGATGGTTCCCAGGGCGGTGCTGATGGTTCTGAGCTCCTCCCTGAACCCCAAATAATGTTCGTCCTGCATGCGCTGGGTCTCCTGAAACCTGGCCAGGACCGTTGCCATCGTCTCCTGGGAGTGGTGGTATGCTCCCATGATGGAGGCGAGGGCCTCGGGGAGAATGGGTTCCCTTGGCCTGTCCGCCCCCTGTCGCACGGCAGCCCTCCCAGTTCCCCTGTGTTCCTGTGCCTCCGTCCCCTGGACCGTGTGCTCACTACCACTAGCCCCAGGTCCCTGTTGTTGTTGGGGTGGTGGGTTATCCTGGGTTCCCTGTAGTGGTGGACACACAGCTGACTGACGTGTCCTGGGTATGGAGGTATGGGCCCGCTGGGTGGGTGCTGTGCTGGTGTTACCAGAGGGTGGAAGGTCAGTGTTGGGCTGTGCCTGTGCGAGGGGAACCGACTGTCCAGAGGCTCACAATGGTCCAGGCTGGTCATCTGGATCCAGTTGGCCAGAGCTGCTGTCATCACTGTGGGCCTCTTCTGGGGGTGGAGTGGACATGTCTGGACCCTCCTGTGTGGTGGTGTTACATAGTGGTCCTGCATGGGTATAAAAGCATGATTATTGCATGTGTGTGTGTCATGGTGTGCAATGGGTGGGTGTGCGTGTACCCCAGTGCAAGCATTCCTGTGTGGGGGCTTGTGTGATGATGGTTGGGGGGTGTTATGGGTATGTGTAGTGGGCATGCTTTAGTGATGGGTGTCCATGCTTAGTTGTGTCATGCAGGGCTTGGTGTTGGGATGGGTGGTTTGTGTTATAAGTACATTAGTGAGGAGTTGGAGTTGGAGTGGGAGGGGAGGGGGTGAGGGTGGGGGTGCGTGATAGCATGCAGGTAGGGTGGGGGATATGATAGTTAAGATTTGACTTACCAGTGTCCATTCCTCCACCGACTCCTCCGAGGCCGTCTGGATGCATAATGGTCAAGACCTGCTCCTCCCATGTTGTTAGTTGTGGAGGAGGAGGTGGGAGTCCGCCGCCAGTCCGCTGAATCGAGATGTTGTGCCTGGAGACCACTGAACGCACCTTCCCCCGTAGGTCGTTCCACCTCTTCATTCGTTACAGATGCCTTTTTGTGCCGGCAATTAAGCGCCTCTATTGTTCGAGTGCGCCAATATCTAAACATGCGCCGGCATTCTGTTTTCAAGTATGGAGCCCGCACGCTAGGATCTGTACGATCCCCGTCTCTCCCTCCGTAACAGCTTGTTACAGATGCTGTTGACTACGCGCCTCCATAGTTAGAGTGCGCTTATATTTAAACGCGCGCCGTATTACTAAAAGGTTTAACGGCGCGCGATTTCTATACGGAGACTTTAATATTTTTGAAACACATCTGCATAGGCTAAGTGTAACATTTTTTTCACCTAATATAGCCAAGACTATATTTTTGGCATTTCCTGTACTCCTTAAAGTGTCCTTGGGTGTTATAACATATGACTTGTCGGTATGATCCTATGCATATAGACTAGAATTACATAGGTGGCCATTACAACCCTGGCGGACGGTGTTAAAGCGGCGGTAAGACCACAAACAGGCCGGCGGTAAAAAGTTTTCAATTACGACCATGGCGGAAACTGCCAACAAAGACAGCCACTTTAACACTACGTCAACCACGGCGGTACAAACAAACAGCACGGCGGTCACTGCCAACAGACAGGCGGGAGACAATGTACCGCCCACACTATTATGACAGGCCAATCCGCCACCTTTTCCGGGGTGGATTCACCACAGATAAAAACACGGCGGAAGTGAAAACGCTCACCTCTACACACCCCACGAGGAACGAGGACACCAGGGAGCCGTAACCCCAAATTCTACCTGCAATAGTCTTCCTGTTCCTCTACCAGGAGCACGAACGCCGGCAGCGAAGACCACGGTGAGTACTGCACCTACGACACAGGGGAAGGGGGAGGCAAAAAACAGAGACACACACACGCAACACTCCCACTCACACCCTCACCCACTACAACACACACACTAATATAGCATGATACATTACAGTTACATCCCCCAAGCCCCCCGGAAGAATGCAAAGACAAAAGGAAATGAGTGTAACCATTGTAATATATTAAAATCCAGTACTCAAACATATATATACACTATAAACAAATATATACACCAATAATACAAGTCCAGGTATTGCACCATTTATAGTCCGTGGACCATTGGGCCCAAAATGCATGGGTGAGGCCCACACTCGACACCCGATCAAAACAGAGAGAACACTGCAAGGGCATCAGATAGAAATACAACAGGCACCTCAGGGGGAAGGGAAGGTGGGGCACCTCAGCCGGATGAGTGCATGATGTCAGATCCACGAGGGGGCTCAATGCCCACTGTTCAATACTGGGGAGTGCAAAGCCATAGTCTCACAAGTCTCTACAGTGGGTGGGTTGCCCACTGGTCCATCCTGGGGAGTGCAAAGCCACAGTCTCTCAAGTCTCTACAGTGGGTGGGTTGCCCACTGCCATATCCTGGGGAGTGCAAAGCCACAGTCTCTCAAGTCTCTGCAGTGGGTGGGTTGCCCACTGCTGCATCCTGGGGAGTGCAAAGCCACAGTCTCTCAAGTGGATAACAGTCTCCACTGGTTCTGGAGGGGGACTGGTGCCCAGAGTGCTTCATCCTGTGAAGGACAGAGGTAGTGGATGCATGTCTCCACTGGTTCTGGAGGGGGACTGGTGCCCAGAGTGCTTCATCCTGTGAAGGACAGAGGTAGTGGATGCATGTCTCCACTGGTTCTGGAGGGGGACTGGTGCCCAGAGTGCATCACTCACCCGTGACGGACCCAGTTGCGTCAGTGCCCCTGCCGCTCATGGGCTAGCGGTGCTTGATTTGGCGGTGCCCTGTTCAGCGGTGCTTAATTTGGCGGTGCCCTGTTCAGCAGTGCTCGAGTTGGCGGTGCCCTGTTCAGCGGTGCTTGAGTTGGTGGTGCCCGGCCCAGCTGTGCTTATGCTTGCGGTCCTTTGTGGCCCAGCGGGGCTTGTGCTGGCGGTCCTTCATGGCCCAGCGGGGCTTGTGCTGGCGGTCCTTCATGGCCCAACGGGGCTTGTGCTGGCGGTCCTTCATGGCCCTGCGGGGCTTGTGCTGGTGGTGGCCTCCTGGGCAGCTGGGATGGGGCTGGCGGGGCCCTCCTGGGCAGCTGGGCTGGGGCTGGCGGGGCCCTCTTGGGCAGCTGGGCTGGGGCTGGTGGTGCCCTCCTGGGCAGCTGGGCTGGCGGGGCCCTCCTGAGCAGCGGGGATGGTGGCGGTCTTCTCCGCCGTGCAGCTCTTCCCAGACTTGCCGGGTTTCTTGTGGCCCTTCCCCACCTTGGGAGGTGTAACAGCTGAGTCCACACTCCCACCGGGACCCCTGGGAGTGGCTTTGGTGGCTGGAGTCTTCCCCCTCTCCCGCCGGGCAGTGGCCAACTTCTGATGCTTCACAGGGGGGGGACTGGCTGTGCTGTGGCTCCGTGCAACACTGGCTGTCCTGGTGGGCGGTGCACTCCACATACCTGTGACAACAGGCACCACTGGTCCCGTAGATGTTGTGGCTGAGGTGCTACTTCGGGACCTATGAGATGGATGGGGTGGGGGAGGTGTGGGAAAAAGGTCAAGGCTGGACAGGAAAAGTTTTTGGGAGACACTGGGATGGGTAGCTGGAGGGGGTTTGGGAGTGGAGGAAGAGGTGGTGGTTGTAGGAGGTGTACGTTTGGTGACTTTGGGTGCAGGTGCATGCGCTGGAGGCTGTCGTGAGGTGGATGGCTGTTGGGTGGGTGTGTGCCTGCGTTTGTGTATCTTGGGAGGGGGCATCACAGACACACTGGGAGAGGACACAGGGGACGTGTGAATGGTAGTAGGGGTGGTGAGTGCACGTGAGCGGAGTGTGCTAGTGGGTGTGCTGGTGAGGGACGTAGTAGCTGTAGAGGTAGTGCATGCAGGTGTGAGTGTAGACGAGACTGGGAGGGAGAAGGGAGATGACGAGGAGGGGGACACAGTGGAGGCAATGGATGTTGGTGTGTCTGCATGTGTGTGTTGCTTGTGTGAGTGCCTGTGGGATGTGTGGTGCTTATGTTTGCCTGAACTTCCCTTGTGTGGTGAGGTGTGTTCAGGCTGGTCTGATGGTGTGCTTGGGATAGGCAGAGGTACAGGGGATTGGGTCTGGGTGGAGGAAGTTGGAGGGGGGAGGCTAGAGACGGGGACAATGGCTGCCATCAGTGCTGAGGCCAGAGTTTGATAGCTCGGTGAAGGGCCGCCTGACCAGAATGAATGCCCTCCAGGAATGCATTAGTTTGTTGCAACTGCCTTTCTACACCCTGGATGGCATTCAAAATGGTAGACTGCCCAACAGTGAGGGACCTGAGGAGGTCAATGGCCTCCTCACTGAGGGCAGCAGGGGTGACTGGGGCAGGGCCTGAGGTGCCTGGGGCGAAGGTGATGCCCACCCTCCTGGGTGAGCGGGCACGAGGCGAAAGCTGAGGGGCTGCTGGGAGGGCAGTGCTGGTAGGGAGCTCCCATCAGAGGATGAGTCCGTGTTGCTGGGGTCAGCTCCTGTCCCCGCTGTGCAGCTCCCCTCACCCTCCGTCCCACTGGTGAATTCAGACTCCGTAGTGTCGCCCTCCAGGGCCATGTGGGAAGCAGCTACCTCGTGCTCCGGTGCCACTGCTCCTCCGCCTGATGATGCTAATGCACACAAGAACAGGAAGACCAAAAAAGGGGTGGGGCAGACAGGAGAAAGACATGTTGAGTGCATGCATTACCGCTACCATTGGTGGACAAGACAGACACAGAGGCCCCCTGCACTACGAATCGCTCTTGGGCTCCACAGTGCAATTCCTGGGAAATGGCCTACAAGGCTATGGACGACATCTGCACACATAGATGACACAGGGGCATGAATAGCTGTACTTGGCACTCTACAGAGGTGGGGGGCCACAGGGCCATGCCTCACGGAGGGGCCTAGCCTACGGAACTCGCCCTGGCCTAGGGAAACCCACAGCCCTCCTCCCCCACCCAGACAACTCCACTGCACGCAAAGTCAGCTGAATCAGAGTGTACTCACCCCCTTGTGTCTGCTATGATGCCCTCAAGCACCCATCCAACTCCGGGTAGGCCACCGCAAGGATCCTGAACATCAGGGGGGTCGTGGTTCGACGGGCACCCCTCCCACATTGGGAGGCCATCCCCAGTTGAGCCTCCGCCGTCTTCTTGCTCCAGCGGCGAATGTCCTCCCATCTTTTCTGGCAGTGGGTGCTCCGTCTGTGGTAGACCCCCAGGGTCCAGATGTCCTTGGCGATGGCACGCCAAATATCTTTCTTTTGGTGGGCGCTGACCTACATGAAATGTACAGGGGAAGAAGAGAAGTCATTACCAACTGCACAGTCAAAGTGAGTGGCCCCCATCCCTACCCTTGCCATGTGGCACATGCATTCACCATCTCACATGCACGCAGCACTCTGCCCCCTTCCTTCTTACATCCAGCCCTCTCCACACAGGCATAGCCCATACAACATGCTCCCTGTGTACTTACCTGTTTGTCTGGAGGACCGTAGAGTAGCGTGTACTGGGGGAGGACCCCATCAACAAGCTTCTCCAACTCCTCCGATTTGAAGGCAGGGGTTCTTTCCCCAGACGCACCAGCCATTGTCTCTTCCAGACTTAGGTCACAGCAGCACTTGCAGTGTATGTCCTCTCCTGTCGAAGATCAGGTATCGAGTGATTGAAGTGATAGAAAATGGCAGTCACGTCCGCGGCGGTCACGTCCAAGGCGGTGCGTACCATCACCGCCGGCGTACATCGTCATTGGCTCCTGGGACCCTTAGGGTCCAATGTTAACCAATCCAGCATTGCGCCGCGGTCTTCGACCGCCTACCGCGACGGTGTACAATGCCAGCGCAGTTACCTCACATCCCGTTGTCCCACTTTAGAGGTCAGGCAGCCGCCATTTCAGGTGCCCACATGGCCTCATTTTCAACTGTGTCACACATACCTAGGCCTAGCCTCAACACACGTACAGGCCACCTTTTGTGTATGATTGGTGTTCTGGGTAAACTGTGGCTACGTACCTCTGAGTTGTTTGACTCTGTGCTCGCTGTTGTCCTTCATAGGCACCATCCACTGGGACATGTGAGGAGATGGCGGAATCCTCCGGTGTACCGACCGCTGGTGGACCTGTCGACAATGGAGGAGCGACATTTGATAATCACCTACAGGCTTGACCGTGCCACAATCCAGGAACTGTGTACCCAGTTGGAAGCAGACCTGATGTCAGCAATCCGCCATCCCACAGGAATCCCCCCTCAAGTGCAGGTGCTGTCAGTGCTCCATTTCCTTGCAAGTGGGTCATTTCAAACAACAGTGGCCATGGCATCAGGGATGTCCCAACCTATGTTTTCCAACGTGTTGTCCAGAGTGTTGTCTGCCCTTCTGAAACAAATGCGGAGCTACATCGTTTTCCCTCAGGTGGAGGATTTGCCTACAGTGAAAGGTGATTTCTATGCCCTGGGGCATATTCCCAACATCATAGGTGCCATTGATGGGACCCATGTGGCTTTGTTCCCCCCCCACAGGAGTGAACAGGTGTACAGAAACCGGAAGAGTTATCATTCCATGAACGTTCAGATGGTATGTTTGGCCGACCAGAACATCTCCCATGTGAATGCCATGTTCCCTGGCTCAGTGCATGACGCCTACATCCTGCGGAATAGCAGCATCCCTTATGTGATGGGTCAACTCCAAAGGCACTGTGTGTGGCTATTAGGTGAGCCCCTGGAAGCAAGACAGTGGGTATGGTTGTCTGGGGTTATCCCTACAGGTTAGTGTGTGTCTAACAGTTGTCCCTCGCCATTTGCAGGTGACTCTGGGTACCCCAACCTGTCATGGCTACTGACCCCAGTGAGGAATCCCAGGACAAGTGCAGAGGAACGCTACAATGAGGCCCATGGGCGAACTAGGAGGGTGATCGAGCGGACCCTCAGCCTCCTGATGGCCAGGTTCAGGTGCCTCCACATGACAGGTGGATCCCTATTCTACTCACCAAAGAAGGTGTGCCAGATCATTATGGCCTGCTGTTTGCTTCACAACTTGGCTTTGAGACGACAGGTGCCTTTTCTGCAGGAGGATGGTCCAGATGGCGGTGTTGTGGCAGCTGTGGAGCCTGTGGACAGTGATGAGGATGAAGCAGAGGAAGAAGACATGCAGAAGAGGGACTCAGTGATCCAGCAATATTTCCAGTAAAACACAGGTGAGAATACAATCCTGCCTACTACATGTACTTTTACACTACTACCTCTATCCTGTCTGTTGTTTTCACCCAGTGTATGGTCATTGAGTTGTCACTTTCCCTTACGGTTTCACAGATGTGGGTCCCACTGTGTGTCATCTGCTTACATTCCTCATGGACAAGAGCTGTGTGACATAGGTATGTTGACATTACTATTTCAAACACATTTTGTCACTGTAATTGCTAATACACTATTTCGAAATCACAGACAGACTCCAGATCATTTTGTACTTTAGGTGTGTTTTTTCAATGCAAAATATTGGAGGGGGAAGTTAATTGGTGAGGGGTGATGGCGGAGGAGTGTCCATGGCAGAGTCCAGTCTATTAGTCTCACAGGTGCATTGCCCATATGGGCATAGGAAGTGGAGCTGGGGCAGTTTAATTATGGACAGGGTGACAAAGTGGGACAGTAGGATGACAATCAGGGTGGTCTAATTTCTTGGCGGGGTCTTGGCATCGTTCTCTGTCTTGTTCCTGGATCTCGGGGACCGCTTGCGGGGTGGTTCTCCCTCTGCAGGGGGTGGGGTGCTGGTGTGGTGGTCCTGTGGCGGGGCGTCCTGTCCACTAGCGCCGGCGGAGGTGGTGGGCAGTTCATCATCCATGCTAGTGTCAGGGGCCCCTTGTTGTGCCACAGTGTCCCTCCTGGTGTTGCGTACTTCCTTCAGCGACCCTACGATGGTGCCCAGGGTGGAGCTGATAGTTCTGAGTTCCTCCCTGAAGCCCAAAAACTGTTCCTCCTGCATGCGCTGGGTCTCCTGGAACTTGGCCAGTACCGTTGCCATCGTCTCCTGGGAGTGGTGGTATGCTCCCATGATGGAGGAGAGGGCCTTGTGGAGAGTGGGTTCCCTAGGCCTGTCTGCCCCCTGTCGCATGGCATCCCTCCCAGTTCCCCTGTGTTCCTGGGCCTCCGTCCCCTGGACCGTGTGCCCACTGCCACTGCCCCCAGGTCCCTGTTGTTGTTGGGGTGGAGGGTTAGCCTGGGTTCCCTGTAGTGGTGGACACACAGCTGATTGACGTGTCCTGGGGATGGAGGTATGGGCCCGCTGGGTGGGTGCTGTGCTGGTGTTTCTAGAGGGGGGAAGGTCTGTGGTGGCCTGTGCCTGTGTGAGGGGAACCAGCTGTCCAGAGGTCTCCGATGGTCCGGGCTGGTCATCTAGATCCAGTTGGACAGAGCTGCTGTCATCACTGTGGGCTTCTTCTGTGGGTGGAGTGGACATGTTTGGACCCTCCTGTCTGGTGATGTTGGGTAGGGGTCCTGCATGGGTGGAAAGGGATGATTATTGCATCTGTGTGTGCCATGGTGTGCAATGGGTGGGTGACCGTGTACCCCAGTGCTGGCAATCCTGTGTGGGAGCTTGTGTGATGATGGTTTAGGGGGGTGTATGGCTATATGCAGTGTGCATGCTTTAGTGATGGGTGTCCATGCTTTGTTGCTGCATGCAGGGCTTGGTGTTGGGATGGGTGGTTTGTGATATTGGGACATTTGTGAGGAGTTGGTGTGATGGGGGTGAGGGTGAGGGTGGGGGTAGTGATAGCATGCAGGTAGGGTAGGGGATATATTAGTAAAGCTTTGACTTACCAGAGTCCATTCCTCCACCTACTCCTGCGAGGCCCACAGAATGCAGAATCACCAAGACCTGCTCCTCCCATGTTGTTCGTTGTGGGTGAGGAGGTGGGGGTCCGCCCCCAGTTCGCTGAACCGCCAGGTGGTGTCTTGAGACCACGGAACGCACATTCCCCCGTAGGTCGTTCCACCTTTTCCTGATGTCCTGCCGATTTCTTGGGTGCTGTCCCACTGCGTTGACCCTGTCCACTATTCTTCACCATAGCTCCATCTTCCTTGCAATTGAGGTGTGCTGCACCTGTGATCCGAATAGCTGTGGCTCTACCCGGACGATTTCCTCCACCATGACCATGAGCTCCTCCTCCGAGAACCTGGGGTGTCTTTGCCGTGCCATGGGGTGGTGTAGGTGATGTGTGGGGTGGAGTGTGTGGTGATAAGTGTGGTGATATGTAGTGAGGTGTTGTGTGAGGTGCGTGGAAGTTGTGTAGGTGATGGTGTTATGTGTCTGTGGATGCTGTTGTACTTGCTGGTGGTGTCTCTCTCTGGCCTTCTTTCTGTATTTTTGGTCGTAGGGGTTTGTGGGTGTGTGTTTTATATTGTAATGGGTGTGTGGAAGTGGTGTGTGTATGTGTCTCAGGTTTGTGTATTTTGAATCGTCCAATGTGGCTGTGTTTTGTAGGAGTGTGTGTATTTTGAGTGCGGCGGTGTGTACCGCCAAAGGAATACTGCGGTTGAAAGACCGCCGCGTGGATTCGTGTTTCGTGATAGTGTGGGTGTATTTCTGTTGGCGTGACGGTGGAGGTTTTGTTTTCGCCAGTTTATCACTGACCTTTGGTGTGGCGGACTTGTGTAGGTGTCTGACTTTTGGCGGATTCCGAGATGTGGGTCATAATAGCTGTGGCGGAATTCCGCGGCTACGGCGGTGTGTTGGCGGTCTTCTGCACGGCGGTAAGCGGCTTTTACCGCCAACGTTGTAATGAGGGCCATAGTGTTTTCTAACACTTGAAGATTTGTATATGTTTTCTATATATACTTAGACTACATGGACCACCCAAGCCTGTTGTTCTCCTCGATGGGGCCCATCTTTTAGTATATGGAGGGTAAGCACTTTGTTGTTCTTATCCCTATTATGTGGTTCATCAGTGTTTGACACAAAGTTGTGGCACACTTCACCAAAGGGAATTTTGCACGTGTGTGTGGATATGAATTACTGACACTAAGCACATCTTAGGATACATGTGTTACTCTTATGATTGATGTTCTCTGTTCTCTGTTTCAGGTTCCCACTAATTAGTGATCCCCTAATATGGACTGTATATCATTTTAGGATTAGATAGGTGTCATGGTCCTGATGAATCGCACTAGATCTATTTTGACTAATTAGCGAAATACATGTTGACCAACGTCTAAAAGTAGCACAGGGGACCTTGTGTCTACTCCCACTAAAACTCTAATTTGGGTATTTTAGTGCTGTGTCCTTACAATAGTTATTGGGGAGTTTAAACATTTCTTTATTTTCTTCCCCCTTTCTTTGTTTTTAATCATGACAGAGATGAGGTATCTTAATAAACTACGTTTCACCTCTAGTCATTTTTAACTGTTTTTTCATACCAATCCTAGATCTGCTATTTTCACTGTCCGGCTTCCTCTTATAAAAGATCTCCGGCAAAGAGCCCCTTCGTGGGGCCTGTCAGGCACTGCAGCGCCGGCCTGACGAGGAGCTTAGCCCTATGATGAAGCATGTCACCGTAAGGTGAGTGAGGGCTCTTGCTCTAAATATTTCAAATTTTTTGGTTACCTGTTCTACAGAGATACATCTTAAATGGAACTGTGTGTAGCCCTTTTTTGATTAAGATATTGTTGGGAACTATACACACAGGACCAGAAAAAAGAGTTATTTTTCTGAACTTCCCACCTTTTACTAGCCCCCCTTTCTTTGTTGTTTGATGCTCTATTTGTAACCACCTTGGGAATGGCGGCACTCACAGAAATGCAGGCCTGCTGATCTTAGCATACCACCATGTCAGTGATAGCCTTCATACTGAGAACTTAACAATTGTACATATGCTGCACTACATCAGCAGGGGTGCACCAAACGTAAACTAGCAAACTATTTCGTTACTTTAAATGTATGATGGAAGCAGTCAGTGGTCCCTTGCACAACATCATGCAAATTAATAATTTGTGACCATGCATTCAAAAAGTTCAGGGATCCCATGATGACCCATTAAATTTATAAAATTGTTTGGCTATAAAGTGACACAGATGGCAAACGCACCAGCTCTGTACCAGCAATTGTGCCCAAGGCAAAAATGTTGTTGGGCCATGCTACTCAATGATAGGATTTCTATGCCTACTACGAAAAGCCATAAGATTAACCTGTATACTGCTACTACAATCTGGTAGAATCCGGGTACAATTACATTTGGCCATGTAAAAGATTATGGGGGTCATTCTGACCCTGGCGGTAATTACCACCATGGCGGAGGTTGGCGGTAGCACCGCCAACAGGCTGGCGGTGCTCCGCCGGGCATTCTGACCGCGGCGGTACAGCCGCAGCCAGAAGCGGAAAGCCGGCGGTGTACCGCCGACTTTCCGCTGCCCATGGGAATCCGCCATGGCGGCGCAGCTTGCTGCGCCGCCATGGGGATTCTGACAGCCCATACCGCCATCCTGTTCCTGGCGGTTCACCCGCCAGGAACAGGATGGCGGTATGGGGTGTCGTGGGGCCCCTGGGGGCCCCTGCAGTGCCCATGCCATTGGCATGGGCACTGCAGGGGCCCCCGTAAGAGGGCCCCACAAAGAATTTCAGTGTCTGCTTTGCAGACACTGAAATTCGCGACAGGTGCAACTGCACCCGTCGCACCTTCCCACTCCGCCGGCTCCATTCTGAGCCGGCTTCCTCGTGGGAAGGGTGTTTCCCGCTGGGCTGGCGGGCGGACTTTCGGCGGTCGCCCGCCAGCCCAGTGGGAAAGCCAGAATGACCGCTGCGGTCTTTTGACCGCGGAGCGGTCTTTCGGCGGGAACCGCTTGGCGGGCGGCGACCGCCGTCCGCCGCGGTCAGAATCACCCCCTATCTGTCCAGACGTAAACACACAGAAACAATGAAGTTAGGGCCCGATGTTCTTTTTTTATGTGTAGCATTTGCTTCAATTGTTTACACTACAGCTTTGGAAAGTAGTACAATATATTTAGATATTATCAAATGTGCATTACATTGGCATCCATAATTAATTTAAATGCTGCACAAACCAAGTCAAAATATCAGCCTAAGATATTACCACAGGTTAGGAAGATCTTTGTACGTATGGCCATGAATACTGTGCAGACATGTATTAAAACATTTGGGGACTACCATGGTTACTTGCATTAGCATGTGAAATACATCTTATTGCTGGTACACTCACAGGCCCTGAACAGTACTTTTGTTTGTGGTGCATTATCATCGTCTATTGACCTCAAAGCACTAATTTACAAGATAAAGTTGTCTTTTGTAAGTTTGTGCAGCTTTTGCGTCAACAAATGACAATAATGAGTGGCAAAAATAGTATAAATCAGGGCCACTGTTTGTTCAACTTGCATTCCACATGTCCACAAACATTGCATGCAGCATGTCACAAAATCAGCTTCTGTCACTACAGAGCATTTAACTGTACACATTAGTCTAATTTGTACTCACCAACAGGGCCATCAATCACCACACCCAGGTGGTCCAGCAGGTCCTGCACTCGTGCCACCAGGTCAGCCCAGTGATGTTTCAGTTGGTGGTCGTTGCGCTGGCTGTTGAACAGTCTTTTTAGGTGGAACAGCACCTTTGCCTACCTGAGCCTCCTAGCCTCCGTGTGATACCCCTGTATCACCCTGCCACCAGCCTCCAACATCATGGGGAGGAAGTGGCACACTAGCCACATAAAGGCCCCCAGCTCCTCCTCAACCATTCTCCCCAGACGTGGCCTACCCAACATATCCAAAAAAATAGGTTAGGAAAGGGTAAAGAGGGAAAAACAGGGAAAAGAAGTTTGCAAAGGAAACTTAAAGAACCCACAAACAGCCCAACAATACCCCAACTAACAATACCCACTAACACACTCCCAACAGTACAAAGACAAATCTAATCTCAAAAAATGACAAAAACACACCTACACTGATTTACACAGCCACTTACAAAAACAACAGATGACAATGGCAATAGCACACAGGAGACAAAAGCACACTATTCACAGACATAACTCTATATACAGCCACACATTCTAGAAGAATCACAGACTGCAAAGTGAAAGTACACCCACTGTACAATTTCTGTAAACAGGATATCCTATTACATCATTTCCTGTCTCAAATGTGGTGTGTTTTTATTATAATGCGTGAAATTTTATGACGCTTACAGGCTTTGCGTCAATATTTTTTGATGCATATGCTTAAAAAAAAATCAATACATTTTTATTGGATAACCGATTTCATGGGGTGCAGTGTTGGAATTAACGCTAGGGACCAATCGATGTATTATGGGTGTAAGCATCATTTTTTAACGCATATGCATCATATTTAGATGCATATGCGTCTTTTTTTTACGTTTTAGCGTAAAAAAATATGTCTATAACTGTGTTTGTGTCATTTTTCTGTTTTTAACATACATGAAGGCTATAACTATACAAAGATAGGATGTTATGACCTGCTGTATGTGTTCTAGTGTTTGGGCACATGTGGCAGACCACACTACTGCGGACCATAATACTCATGTTGTTGTGCCTGATTAGCTCTCTTAACTGACACAACAGCAACACAAACTTTTAGAATAAAATTGGTATTTCCTAGTATGAGCAGGGGTTGCATCAATAGAGGATAGCATGGCTACGCAACTACAAAAATGCACTCATGTGTGTTTATGTCTGTGAATTGGATATTTCAATTGTTGTTGTGCCTCTGTGTGAACGTCACAAGAAGTGTTTTGCCTAATGTGCTTGTATAAATGTGTTCTAATTGTGGATAACCATCAGATGCTATTCATTGAGGTACATCAGTCATGATATGTGTTTGTTATATCTGTTGCGTCTTATGCTGTGTGAACTTCCCTGACTTTGGGGACAAAACATCTCCCATGACAAACTATACACAGGATAGATAGAGGGCGGTTGATAATGGCAATGTCAGAAATGTAACACATCAGGTGTAATTTAATGTTGGATACCACTTCATGGTCACTGGTGTGTATACTACCCATGAGTCAGGCATTTGAACATGCTAGGTAGGTACAGTGTTTGTGACACAGAGTCTCAAATCCAATCCAAAAATGTTTTGGTAGACCACAGTTTGAGTCAGGTACATGACCTATGTTTCTCCTGTGGCTGTGGAGGACCAGCAGACCATGCTGCATGTGTTCACATATTTCCAGTGGTTCATTGCACAAAGGTGTCCAGTTTAAGTGTGTGGCCATGTGTACCCTGTGTCAGTATTGGCCTCCATGTTGTCATAGTTATGTGCAAGTCTAGTCATGAGTCTGTGGAGTAATTCCCTCAATTAACATCCTTCAAAGTAGATTTGACCTAAAGCCAAAGATCAACTAACGACACACATGGTAATAGTCCAGCTATGGCACTGGAGAACTTTAATAAGGCTGACGACAGGGCAACGTTGGTATGCTCAAAAACTTTATGGATGAGTAATAGGTAACAGGCAGCTTTCATCACAACATGTGTACACAGGTGGTCTTGAAAATTCCCACTGCAACAGGGAACATCAGTGCCTCTGTGCTAATTAATCTCACAGCTAGTCACCACGCAAGCACCATCAAAAGGTGGTGGCAGAAGTGATTCTGTGTGTGGACGGTCAGTGCACAAACATGTTCTGTCCTCACATACACATTTGCAAGCCTTGTTTGTTGTGCTGGAGGCACTGTACCAAATCCATGCATACAGCCATAGCACACTGTCAGTGTTTGGCAAAAATAATTACATGCAAAACCAGACAAGGGATGGGGGCTGGATTAGGCCATTTGAATACATGTCCCAGAACTGATTACGGTGAGTAACATGATTAAAATATACTATCTAATTGAGGATTCATTGCAGACCTACCACACACAATAACCCATGAGGCAAGAGAGGGCATGGAAAGCAACTATAAGACAAATGTAGTCACAGGGAACCTCTAAGTTTAACGAAAAGACTGGAACCAGTCTGGCTAACAGGATGTAGTCTCTGTCAGGAACAAACATGAACAAGGCAAATACACAGTGAGCAGACTCTGACTGGGACAAGCAGGAACAACACTGTGGGAACTCAAAGCAGTTTGTGCTGTGGTCTGAAACATTACACAATCCCCCAAGGGCTCTGGTATACAAGTGATTTGTAGTCCAATGCACAATAAGGAAATTGTGAACATGGCAGCTTTTAAGCAGTTCCAGGCAGCAGCAAGGTCAGGGCAGGTTCAAATGGCTGGTTTGCATGGTAGTGCTCACAGGTGTGTGCAGCTTCAGTCTCTCACAAGTTCTGGAGTTGAGAATCAAGTTCAAACAGCCAAGCGGACCTTTCACATGAGAAGCAATGGACAGCTGATTACAGGTCTTACCAACTACCAGGCAGTGCATTATTTGACCTGAAGTCCATGCAGACTGATGAACTATAACTATGGCATGCCATCCTGAAGTGGGAAGCACACAGGAGTCAGAATGGGAGTCTGGGTGTGTGTAGCTAAATAATCTCAGGGTACAGATAGTCCATTCACAGGGCCCCCTAGAGAAGGGTGGGGAGAGACTTAAAACATGGCAGTGGCAGGACTTATTACCTGGGATGGACTGTGGAGGGCATGTTTTGTGAGCAATGCTTGTCATAATTGGGGCACTCGTGCTATCCATTTTCAGCTTAGATGGACTTCTTGTCACACATGCTCCTTGCAGAGATAGCTGATGGCACACTTACTGCTGTCAAGGGTCTGGCATACATTCCTGTTACCAATGCTATATCACATCCACTGCCTCATGTATGAGACACTTTTTTCCTTGTGATTGATGGAGTCTTAGTTGTGTGTCATGTGCTGCAATGGACCATGTTGGCAACATGGATGTGTCTCATAGCTGTGGTCCTCTGATATTACCCTTCACATGTGAAGTAGACAGGATATATGTCATTTACACTGTGTGTGATGTTGGCTGTACATTCATACCCATCAAATGTGATGTGGCTTTTTCAGTATCCTAATCTGTATTTCTGCAATGCTCCATGAGGCTACATTCTGATTATGATTCCTAGGGATCATGTGATGCATAGAAAATTACCCAGAGCATGATTGAGTGATGAAGTTAGGTGCTTAATGACATATGATAACAAAGTGGTGATGGTGACTATAGTTAGAAGAAGTTTTGTACAATGTGTTGTCTGCGACGCAATTCTGCATTAGTGTATAGATGTCCCCCCTCATTTTCACGGACAGCATCCTCCTCTTCAGGCATTTGTGGCTATGGTTCATAGAGGGGAATGTTACTCCTTACACAAATGTTGTGCAGGAGGGCACAGGTCAAAATTATCTTGCAGACCATTTCAGGTGAATATAGGAGGCTACCTCCGGTGCTGTCCAGGCACCTGAATCTGGACTTCAGGATGCCAAAAGTCCACTCAACTATGGTGCGTGTCCTACGATGTGCCTCATTATAGGCACGCTCTGCTGCTGTGCTTGGGTTGGCAAATAGGGTCATGATCCATGGCTGGATCCTTTAACCCTGATCAGCTGAAAGAGAAAATGAGGGTAAATTTGTGGTTGTTGGTTGCATCTTGATTATCACTTTGCATGGCAGTTGTTATCTTGGGTCGTCTGTGACTCGTCTGTGTTTGTGGTATTGTGTCGGATCCTATGCTTCTAAGATGTTCTTTCTGCATTGGGTTGTCTAACTATCAAAACTGGTGTTTGGCTGATTGACCTGATATCAGCGGTATATTTCTAAACTTGCAGTTCAGTGTTTATCTCCCATGCATTTTGTCATGTGAAAGAAGTGTCTGTGTGCCTTCACTGGAGGTGACATGATACTTCCACACACACAATCGATTCCACTGTGGTGGTAACACAGTTGCACTATATGGGCTGAACATCCCATCAAATCTGACATATGTAATTGCATGTGAAATGCAACAGTGAGGCCCTATGTGTTGGCTAGGTGACAATGTACAACACATCTCCATAAATTGGCAGCACTAAGTGTTCACAATAGACAATGCACAATTATCCCATGTTTGACAAGTTCTATGCAAACCTATTTTGGTGCCTCACCGAGATGCCTCATGTGCAAACATGTACCTACACTACTGAATTTGCTCCAGGTAAGCTGGCTAACTTGGTTGTGGGGGTGAAGGTTTTAGTGTCAGAAGGTCCATGTGCCTGTACATCTGTTATGTGTATGGGATATTGTCTCAATCCGTATGTGTAGCAGTGTGCACTTTGCATTAGTGTCACATCCACATGTTTTCATAGCACAGTCCACTTCCTTATTGCTAGCAGGCAATGTCATCCCAGGAGTGATGTGGGATGTTGGTACTGCCTCAATGATTCCATGTCACCTTCATTAAAGTCAGCATCATCATGCTATGTGTCTCATGGTATTTGACCTGCAGCAAAACACATTACACACCCCTTACACAGTACGTATTGCTTGGATGGGTGTGAGATTGAGTGTTATTGATGTGATAGTGGAAGATTAATCTTCCAAGTTGTACTGCCAGTTCAGGCCATGTCATTGTCACAGTGTGGTTTTAAATTGGTCCCTTGTGGCTCTGGAGTGGCATCTCGTGTTATTTGCATCTGTCATTTGTCCATAGGTGTGTATCCCATTGGGTCAGGATATCAAACATGACTACCAGTGTCACAACCTCAGTGTCTTCATGGCCACTTGTTAATGTAGTGGTGTATGTGTTGTGTGTCCTGCAGGGTTGCTGTGCTGTGTGTATATAACTAGGTTTCTGTACTTACCAACAAGTAGTATAAATCAGGGCCTAGGTTGGCTAGTGCAGCGCTGGGTTGGTATTTGCAGATGCCCATGGCAGTCGCCCCCCTTAATGACTGCTGCCTCTGTGGTGGACCAGGTTTGGAGGGGTTTTGTGCATAGAAATGTCTTAAGAGTGTGGGACAGTGTAGGTTGTGGGCTCATTCCCAGGATTGTTCCTCTGGCCCGAACCCCTTCCAGTCGATCAAATAGTGCACCCGACCCGCAGAAATATGGAAATTAGAATCTGCTTTACTTTTATATTCTATTTCTCTTTCTACTTCAATGGGTTGTGCGTGTCCTGTAGCCTAATGGTAGAAGGACAGGGATGAAGCAGTGAGACATGGAACATGGGGTGTATATCCCATGGGGAATAAGAGCATTTCACAGGATTTATGACCTTTGCAATACTAAGAGGGCCTATGTATTTGGGTTTCAACTTGTGATTCCCCTTCAGACTCAAATATTTAACCTTGTCCCCTGCTTGGTAGGAGGGTTCAGCTGAATGTTACATATCTGTGTACTTTTTATCAGCTTTTTGAGCCTTTTCTAAGTGTCCTTAGGCATCTGCTAAGATACCATTAAGGTGTTCGTAAGCTTCTTGTATGGACGGATGATTGGATGTGGTCGGCCATTTGTAAAGGAATTTGTTTGGCTGAAATCCATTCATGCAGTAAAATGGGAAATATCCTAACATGGTGTGGTTTGTATTATTATAAGTGAACTCTGCTATTCACAAGTGAGTGTTCCAATCCTCTCCTTGTTGTGGTGTCAAATATCTGAGTTACAGTTCAAGTGTTTGATTCAGGTGTTCAGTTTTCCCATCAATTTGGGGATAGTAAAAGGTAGAGAACCTGGCATCTATGTACATGGATTCACAGAGTTTTTACCAAAACTGTGATGTGAACTGTGACCCCCCCGGTCGGTGATAAGGACAGTGGAAATGCCATGTGATCGCACTATGTGATGCAACAATCTATCTGCCAGTTCTACAGATGTGGGTAGTTTACCCAGGGCAATAAAATGACAGATTTTTGTTAAGTGATTGACAACCATGAGGATAACTGTTTTCCCATCACTGGGGATCATCTCTACATTGAAATCCATAGAGACCGTGTTCCAAGGACTTGGAGTTACCAGCAAAAGGTCATAACAACCTTTCATATTTCTTATGCTTTGATTTTCCTTGTGCACAGGTGCTGTATGTCTCTAAAAATCTTTTTACATAATGTTGTAGGGTTGGCCACCAAATGGCGTGTGGCAGCAAATATGATTATGTGGATTCCCATATGACCCTTGGGAGATGACTCTTGAACCTATTCTAGTACTTGTTGTGGCAAGGATGTGTTTGGTATGTACACAGTGCCTTGTTCATTTAATAAAGCCTTCTCCAGAACTCTGTTTTCTAGATCCTCTTGTACCCATGCCTGTGCATTCATTTTCATCACCTGCGTTCTAAGATCCTGTAGGAAGGGGGCATCATGCACCACCAACTCCACCTTAAACTCACCAACGGCGCTCTCTGATAAGATTTATGTTGCATTAGTTGCGGATTCCATCTGCTCTTTACCTTGGGATTCTGACCTGGAAAGTGTGTCCACCTTCCCATTCTGTGGGCCAGGACAATACTTGATCATGAAATCAAAGTCTGAAGAAAAGAGCAATCAACTCAGTCATTGGGGAGTCAGTGTGACTGTTTTCAAGAATTGGAGGTTACGATGGCCTAAAAAATATGTAGTAGTGTATGTTGGGCTCCCATCAGGTAATGACACTATACTCAACACTATGCCGAAGATAGACTGATACTCCATATAGGCATCAGAAAGTGTTACTTGCAACAGACTCCTAGGTCTACACTGCCGTACATAAGGATTTTAGCAGGATTGTCAGTCACTGCTAGAGAAAATGCTGGAGCCTTGGTAGTATGTTTCTGACAGAACGCGGAATTGATGCTCACTAAGCGAGCTGCCCAGCGGACGGTAGGATCATGAAGCATAAGCCAGGCATCCCCAGAATGAGGTGAAACTATGGGGTGTCAATGCGATCGCAGCAGATGGATTCAAAGTGATCTGGACCAAATTGCATTCCAACTGGTTTAGTATGGTAGCGGATGGATACCGACGTTAATGTGGTACTGTCTAGCACCTTGACTGGTTCTGGGGTTTGCTTCTTGGTGCAGGGAATTCCCAGTTTCTTCGCAAAGGTTTATGATGAAATTGCAGGTAGCCTTGGAGTCTAATAAGGCTGGGACTTCCAGTGAGTGTCCATCTGGCAACCGCAAGGTCACATGCACATTCATGTGTGCCATGAAAGTTTGTAGGGTGTTGTCTATGATGGATGAGATCTTACTTTCTTCTACTCCTGAACAAGGGACCTCACGCTTCTTCGGGGTTGTTAGTTTTCCACATAATCATTGGTATTTTTGTGGATCACTGCTTGACTTTTCCTTATCGGTTGTTTCTCCATGGGTTTTGATCTAGCACGGAAGTCCTTGATAAAGTGTACATTCTTGCTGCATTACATGGCAATCCTTTGCTTGCATTTCTTTTCTCTTTCTTCAGGAATGTTTAGTCCTGTTACTTCATTGACTTGCACGGGTTCAACCCCTTTATTATTACGGGCTCTTTCCTCGTGTGCTGTCTTCTGATAAATACTATGAGCTTGGCCTCCCTCGTGTTTTGTCACACCCCCTTTCCTGTAATCTCTGGTCTAAATATACTGTCATTTCTATTAACTCCTCACAGGAGGTGGTCAGATTTACTACCTGAGCTAATGCATCCTTGGGATCGCTACATAATCCCTGATAGAAGAAGGACATCCACTCTTCTTCGGCCATTCTCAATCAGTTGAAGGTTGTGATATACTTTAAAAGGTCTTGTGAGCCCTGCTTTAATGTAATTAACTCACAGTATAAGGACAGAAGATGTGTTTTTCGATTAAACACATCTCACATCTCTCTGCAGAAGGCCATAAAATGTACAACAATGGGCCATCCCTTTAAATTAAGGGAATCGACCAGATGGCAGAGTCCCCACCTAGGTTCACTAAAACAAATGCAGTTTTGGTTTGTTCATCTAGGAATGGGGAAGACTTACACAAAAAATGTAACATGCACTGGTTAAAAAAAAGCTACATTTCTAGGGCTCTCCATAGAAACGATCCAGAGGAGCGAAAGGTATCTGAGTGGTACTTAGGTAGGCGAGGAGCGGTTGTGGCGGCTTCCGCAGGGATTTGTTGTGGTGATTATAACTTAACACCCTCTGCACCTCTCCCCACAGGAGATGAAGCGCTGGTATAATTCATTGAGGTACCTGAAACATTTAAGGGTGGTGGTAATATCCATGGTTTTAAATGCCCCCCACTTGGCCTGCCACTCCCTGGTTTCCCTTTACAGGGCCATCATGCCACCTTCTTACGTACAGAACTTAACTCTTTTATGAGTTTGTGACTGTCTGCTCTCCAGGCTTGAACCTAAACTTGAAAGCTAGTAATTGTCTCTAAAACTGTGGTGAATACCATGTTTAAATCCATCACTCAGGCTGGCTAGTTATGTGGACTTGGCAATCTGCTAGAAGCCCGTACACACAAATACATGCACTAACCTGGTGTCGTAGGGTCAGTGGGGGCAATGTGTGATGACATTCTCTCCTCTCCCTTAGTCACATGCCAGGGAAACAGTGATAATATTTACCAAGTAGCGTACCGAATGGGAATTGGAGTGTGGATTGAATCATAAAGACAGCTCACTAGTTCTCTGCGATCAGTATTCATTACAGAGGTGTGCCCAACATCATCATAGGGTGGTAATATGGTGGAAACTGGTTTGGCCGTGTCTCCTGCAATGTGTACAATAAGGCTTGGTAGCAGAAACAAAAGGAGTTGTAGCACCATCCCTCATATGCACCAAGTCGGGGTCAATTACATTGTTAGTTGAACCACTGCTGCATGATGTGCTTTTAACATAATCAAAATGAGTCTATGAGCTCACGCTTCTCGAAACAATGAATCACCAAGTTTGTTAAGATAATAAGTCTCTAGTTCTACCTGTGATCAAGCATTAGCAGTTAAAAGTTAAAAAGGTTTCAAGTTTCTTATGCTCTCCTTGGAATCAAGCGTGTTAGCAGTTATAAATATGCCACTGATTTCTCAAGGGTTAACCCAACCTCACAAACACAAGGATTAGTTGTTAATCTATTTAAAGTCCATGACATACACTTAGTTATCATCTTTGTGAGTTGCATCCAATAATGTGAGGGGGATGCTCTGGAGGTGCTGAAACCGCTTTGTTCTCTCTGGAAGCTAACTCAAACATCTGGCAAACAATCACCTCACAAGCCAATGCTGGCATCCAGGTGCCAAAGCTGCTGCAGAGAGCGGGAGCAGAGGACCGTCTGCACCAAAGCCAGATTGGCAAGCAAGGGCATGGCAGAAGGCAGTGGTCTTTATGCCCTCGAACAAAGATAGCCACAAAGATTTCAGCTCTTGCATGGTTTGCATTAGGTGCTGCTGGGAAAAGAAGACTAAGGCCCTCATTTTGACCCTGGCGGTCCCACATTCTGAGTGTGGCGGGTTGGCCTCTGCCAACCCTCCACATCTAAACTCATACCGCCAAGGCGGTCGGAACTGCCGTGCCGGAGATGATCCTCTCTAACCTGACGGTCCACGGAAGACCGCCAGTGGTATTAGGAGCCGGCTTTCCGTGGCAGTACCACCGCCATGAAAACCACAGCGGAAAGGCTACCGGTGACAGGGAATTTCTTCCCTGTCCCCGGTAGACGACTCCCCCTCCAGGCAATCACTAGACCCCCCTTCACCTATAGCACCCCCTCCCTCCTACCCCCTTAACGTCACAGCGCCCCCACCCCCTAGCCCCCTTCAGACACAGCACCCCAACACCCTCCCCGCATACATGCACACAGAAATCCACACGCACCACATATACACCCATTTACATACACACATGCATTCACACACACGCATACAAACACGCATTCACAACAACATTCATACACGCATTCACTCACACGCATCCATACACAGATTCACTTCAACATTCATACACTCATTCAAGCACACATACTCACATCCATCCAAACATGCATATTCACACGCATACACACTTACATGCAGACACGCATACAACCACGCATACATACATTCATGCACACACGCAGACACCACACACTCACACACCCCCCACCCTCCCACGATCACTTTACCTGCTCCGGGGAGAAGGTCGTCCGGCAGGGAATGGGAAGGGGTGCTTCCACAGCTGGCAGCACCCTACCAGCAGGACACCGCCAGGCCATATTATAGCCCATAATACATCTGGTGGAGTCCTACTGGCAGGGCGGGCCGGTGGGGGAACTGCCAGAGCTCCTCCGCCCGCCAGCATGACTACTGATGGATTTCCACCCAAAGTGTAGTGGAAATCCAGCAGTACCCATGATATGGTGGGCGAAAGACCACCAGCACTGGTGGTCTTCTGGCTCCCGTGGCTTTGGGGGTCTTCATGGAAGACCGCCAAAGTCATAATGAGGGCCTTAGTGTTTTTCAACATGAGCAATGTCACATAAAGCTGTGCTTTCATTACATTCAGCCTTATTATGGGGGTCATTACAACCCTGGCAGTCTTTGACCGCCAGGGCTGTTTTGTCGGAAGCATCGCCAACAGGCTGGCGGTGCTTCACTGGGAATTACGACCGTGGCCCTTTCGCCGCGGTCGCACCGCCGGGACCGGCGGTTTCCCGCCACTTTTGTCCCGGCAGTTTAAATCCCCCAGCAGCGCTGCCCAGGGGATTACGAGTCCCCCTCCTGCCAGCCTTTTCATGGCAGTTTGAAAAGCCATGAAAGGGCTGGCGGAAAGGGTAGTCGTGGGGCCCATGGGGGCCCCTGCCACGGCCCCATGGAGCTTTTCACTGTCTGCTGTGCAGACAGTGAAAAGCACGACGGGTGCAACTGCACCCGTCGCACAGCCGCAACGCTGCCGGCTCCATTTAGAGCTGGCTCCCGTGTTGCAGCCGAGATCCCCACTGGGCTGGCGGGCAGAAACCAGGTTGTAATGAGGGCCTATGTGCTCCAGGGGCTCTTGTTTTGCCAATCATTCCTGTACATACTTCTACTGTCATTCATTCTTTGTTTTGCATGTCTGAAACCTCTTGTGAACTGATCGGGGTTTTGTGGCATTAACATAAGCATTCTTAATACAGGCATCATCATCAATGATGGGCAGCTCATAACGCTGGGACAAATGATGCCTCTACTAACTCTAGGTTGGTAAGTGCAGCACTGGGTTAGTGTTTGTGAATACCCATGACAGGTTGACTGGGATGTGAGCCCTGGTCAAATAGTAACCACAATCCTTGTCAGGGTAAGGAACAAGCAACCTCAAATTAACCTGTGCTCACCCCTTTGTAGCTTGGCACAGAGCAGTCAGGACTAACTTAGTTGTGTCATGCAGCCGAGCGAAGCATCAATTCCAACATGCAGAGAAGCTGCGGTGTGAGGTCCTGATGCATCAACATCGAGGGTCCTGTCGATGGAGCTTGTGATGTGTAGTCTGGTGTCGCGGATGCGATGGCAGTCTGGAGCACTGCGTCAGTTTGGAGGAGTTGTGAGGCTGCAATGCGGAGTCCAGCGTCATCATCTAGTTTATTGTCGACAGATGCGAGGACCTGTGGGGACGATGCGATGCACAGTGGCAGTTTGAAGGGTGCTGTAGGGGCAGTGTAAATTGTTTGAGATGGGTCCAATCTACACAACAGCAGAGATGTGTCTGCTCTACTCAGGGTTGTGCCATGCAGCAGAGAAGATGCGTCAGTTCTTCTGGATCCACAGGTTGGTAGAGCATCTTAGGCCCACTTTTAAGGGTCCAGGACTGAGGTGGCCCCACTTGGCAGGATAGACACACAAATAACAGAATCCAGGTGCAGATGCAAGGTTTTTGGAAGCCTGTTATGTGCCCAAGGCTTCAGATGAGGAGGCCAGACAACTACTCCTTGGAGTCACTCTAGAATCTGGGTTCAAGAAATGCAGGTCTAGTCCTTTTCCCCCAGGAAAGAAAGTAGTAGTCAGAGTGGCAGTCCTTCAGCAGCACAGCAGTACTTCTTCCTAGGAGAGTATCCACAGGCCCAGAAGTGTACTGACATGATGGTGTGTGAGGTCCATTTTTTATATCCTGGCCCCCTTGTTCTGGAAGATGGGAGAAGCTTCTTGACGGTGACTTTGAAGTACAAGGAATTCCCTGCCTCCCTTGCCCTGGCTCAAAGCTGACTGAAGTGACAATGCAAGGTCGTAGGCCCTTTGTGTGGGGGCAAGGTACAGCCTATTCAGGTGTAAGTGAGGCTGTGTCCCACTCTGCCCCCTTCTCCATATTTTGCCAGCAGTTGGCTGAAATATGCACACCTAATCCCATTATTGTGTGAATGTTTGAAAGGAATTCACAATGTTTAACTATCAGTTAGAACCAGTCCTGTGACATGAGACAGGCTACAGACACTAAATAGCTAAGGCAAGAAAATGCCAACTTTCTAACGGTTGCATTTTCAGAATTGCAGTTTTAAATTCAAATTCACCATAAGTTAGGATTCTAGAGAAACCAAACATGAACTGGGGGTATCTTCCCATTTGGGAATTATACTTGTAAAATGTAATAAAGCAACTTCAATGTTATCATATGGGAGAGATAGGCCTTATAGTAGTCAAAAACAACTATAAGAATGTTTCCGTACCAAGACATGTAAAACTTAGAGGTGCATGTCCTACCTTTTAAATACATTGCACCCTCTCTTCAAGGTTGTACAGGGTCTATGTTAGGGGTGTCCTTTCTGCATTAAAAAGGTAGGTTTGGGTCTGGTAAAAGGTTTATTCCTACCAGGTCAAAATGGAGGTTTTAAACCACACAGACAGGCTCTGAGGCATGTTCAAAGGTCTACTTAAGTGGGTGGCACAATCAGTGCTGAGGGTCCCCTAGTAGTATTTAGTTTAGTGTCCCTGGGCACATGTAGTGCCATGTTACTAGGGACTGATAAGTAAATTAAATTCACCAGTTGGGTATAAGCCAATATTACCATATTTAGAGAAGCAAGCACAAGCACCTTAGCACTGGCTAGCAGTGGTAAAGTGCAGATTCCTAAGGCGAGCAAAAACGAATTCAGCAGAAAATAGGAGGAGGAAGGCAAAGCATTTGGTGATGACACTGCCGGAATCGCCAAGTCCAATATGGGTTCATGATGTTCACCCTCCAGCACTACAGCTCCCATCCATTTTTCTCATTTACAATGAGCACAGATAGCACAAGGAGGGGGATGGAAATTTGTAGGCTTTCAAGGAATAAGCTTCAATTCATTGTATCTAAGGTGCTCCCAGATAAGAAAATAGAATAGTAAGTTTACAAAACAAATGGAAACTTTGCATACGTTCAGGTTGAAAACATCAGTAGATAAGAGACTTAGAAAATGTGTTCAGTAATTGATACAGTTTAAATCTGAGGCATCATTATATAAATCCTTTTGTATGTTTCAGAGGAAACAACATTAATAGTTAAGCAAAATCATTTTTTCGTAATAATTGCAAATAAAACTGTTATAGCATGCAAAAAGAAAAGTAGGGACATTTAGCTGGGTTCTAGACTTGATTGGGCTAGACTTAAGGATTAAGAATCTCGGGACACAGCAAGGAAGGTTTCAGCATTGCAAGGACTTCAGTAGAAGTCTTCAGAAAATAAACTATCCAATGTTAGCAGGAGCTATGCACTGTGGGGACAAGGGGCCTAAGAGGTCTACACCGCTCGAAGTCTAAAATAATTCTGCTGTTACTCTAACAGTGTGAATACTAAATTAATGTGGAAAGTTCCAGGAGCATCTGTATTGTCTGAACACATCACCAGAAACCCAATCATTTCTCCTTCGAAAGGAGCGCACTCACAACATGGAGTGATTCCACCATTACACGGAAAACTAACAAACAGATTATTCTTGATTTCCTTCTTCACAGATAGACATTAGGAGGTAAACAAAATCATCCTTTCCATGCCAGGGTCTTTTTGCTTGACCTTTCGATCTCTAATACACAATACTCTTTTTACTAGCAAACCAATCAAGAATGTGCATCTGCAAAGGAAAACCATGTTAAAAAAAGAATACAATTCACACTTCAAATGTAAGCCTGCTCATGCTAACTTAACAAGCCACAACTATTATGCACTTTTAAACATTCTGAACAATACACCATAAACATATGAGCATGGCTCCTTTCGATGAATGCAATACTTCAGAATACAAGTGTAAATATGATAGAGAACTACAATTCTCATTTTAGAGCTAAACATTAAAACTCACATATATAAATGAAACTCCTAATTTCTACAGTGAACCCACTTCTGATAATGTAGTTTGATGCTTCACTTTACATTACTAAGGTTAAGGCACACAGTATATGTCAATTGCATTGTCAAGTTACTCCTATAACGTTGGAGGGGTGCAACCTAAATTCCGCTGTTCCAGTCCCCCTCCGATGACAAACCGAGTCATCACATTCAAGACAAACCTCTTATCGGATGGACAAGTCAAAACCTCATGGGTTTCCAAAAATGTTGTCTAGTCTCTTCAGCTGTCTCATGTCATCAAATATCTACTCTGACTCTTCTCCAATTCAATTTCTTCTCTGTTCCTCTTCACTCCTTTTCTGGCCTTTACCATCCTGTACACCTTAAAGGTCACAACCAAAAAGATCGCACAAGAGAGGCAATTGTCACAAGTGGTCTTAAGAGAGAACCTACTATTTCACTTCCCAAATTTCCAAACCATCTACCAACTGCAGAAAACCCATTCCCAATAGCTTCCCAAGCACCTGTCGCTTCCAACTCCTTCATATCTTCCTTCAACCCAGAAATGTTTTTAATATAAGCTTTCAAATGTTTACTTTTATCAGGTATATAGGTACAACAGTGTTGAACCTTTATCATCCTGCAGACTCCGCCCTCTTTGGCAAGCATAATGTCTAATGCAAAACAAATCTGCAAAACCATAGATTTTATGGCTACCATCTCAGTATCTACAACCAACAAGGTTCCTGTTGTACTAGTGGACACTTTATCAACTATAGTAGACAGTTTCTTGATCTTCAAGTTGCTCAAAATCACAGCTATCGATTGAATCACTAACACCTCGTTTAGGCCTAGAACTCATTTCACATACAGGATGATCAAATTGTTCCATATGATATATCTTTGGGAAGACTACAGCTTGATAACATATGACATTCCATCTCTTGCACAATTTAAAATACGCATGCTCCATACAAATAAAATAAACTCCAGGTATGACAGGATCTTCTCCATCGAATAAAAATCTCCAATTCCCTCTAACCTCAAATGAATGATCACATTTTCTCCTTCCCACAAACACAGTGTCAGCTGTAGTTTTCTCTGTAAGAATGCCCAGCTTCCCTTTATGGTTCTAATCTAACGTTAAAACAGCTAGGTTTCTTGCAAATTGATGGGTTTTTTCCTCCTTAGTCCATCTAAGTGGGCTCTTAAGATTTTTATCTGCTTTGGACTTAGCCTCCAAATCTCTCTTTCTGTCTTCAACTAAGTTCAAAAATGTATTTTCAACATCTGTTATAATGCAAGTCAAATTGTTTCTATAGATGTAGACAGTATCTACATTCGTAAAGACCCTCCCAAGTATCCCTATTTCCTCTGGGGCAAGACTACGATTCAAATGCTCCAGTTTCAGAATCTCTTAAAGAACTAAATCATATTTTGAAAAATAATATTGGAAATATCCTTTTCTATAAAATAAGCTTAGCAGAAGACTACATGAAACTCCATATGTAAAAGGAATAGGATGAAAGGCTATGCCATCTACAGCTGATGCAGGTAATTGAGTACACACACAACAGTCTTGGACATACATAGTCCCTCCTTACAACCCTGGCAGTCAGTGATAAAGTGGCGGTAATACCGCCAACAGGCTGGTGGTAACTACTGCCAAATTATGACCATGGTGGTGATATCTCCGATAGACAGCCAATGTACCACACCGATCGCCAGGGCGGAAACAACAGGCACCACGTCGGTAGCCACCCACAGCCAGGCGGAAGACAAAGGACCGCCCACCATATTAAGACACATCACTCTGCCACCTTTTCCGGGGCAGTATCAACGCCAACAAAAGGCCGCGGTAAACAGAACACAAAAGTCAAAGGACTCACCATTGGAGACACAGGGAAGAACCACGCCGCCATGGAACCAGAACTGCATGTCTTTCCGATGATCTTCTACATCATGCTCCACCTGGAACACCAACACCAGCGAAGACGACGACGGTGAGTACAGACAGCTAGCACACAAGGGAGGGTGGGAGGAAAACGAGAGTGACACACACACGCACAATACACACCCGACACACACCATACACATAACCAGATGCACAAGAAAAACAATTTATTCCCCGATAATCAACAGAATAATGCAAGGACAACAGGAATTGACTAAAGTGAACGTAATCAGCTCAACAAAAAAATCAATGTCGATGTGGCAATGCAACAGATATGTACAAATGTACAAAAAAGGGGCACTGCCCAATCCATAGTTCATAGGGCCCACATGGCCACATGGCAAAGTCTAAGCCCCAACTTGAATCCTGCCCCAAGACAGAGAGAACACTGCAGGGACATCAGTTGGCAAATAGGCAGGCACCTCAGGGGGAGTTGGGCACCTCAGCCGGATGCGCAAAGAAGACCACTGGTTCTGGAGGGGGCAGCATGCCCTGTGCTTGGTCCTGGGGCGCGCAAGACCACAGTCTCTGGAGTGGGTGTCTTCCTCACTGGTTCTGGAGGGGGCAGCATGCCCTGTGTTTGGTCCTGGGGAGTGCAAGGCCACAGTCTCTGCAGTGAGTGTTTTTCCCACTGGTTCTGGAGGGGCCAACATGCCCTGTGCATGGTCCTGCGGAGTGCAAGGCCACAGTCTCTGGAGTGGGTGTCTTCCCCACTGGTTCTGGAGGGGGCAACATGCCCTCTGCTTGGTCCTGGGGAGTGCAAGGCCATTGTCTATCAGGTGGGTGACTTCCCCACTGGTTCTGAAGAGGGCAACATGCCCTGTGCTTGGTCCTGGGGAGTGCAAGGCCACAGTCTCTGGAGTGGGTGTCTTCCCCACTGGTTCAGGAGGGGGCAACATGCCCTGTGCTTGGTCCTCGGGAGTACAAGGCCACAGTCTCTCGGGTGGGCGTACTCCCCACTGGTTCTGGAGGGGGCAACATGCCCTTTGCTTGGTCCTCGGGAGTGCAAGGCCACAGTCTCTCAGGTGGGTGACTTTCCCACCGGTTCTGGAGGGGGCAACATGCCCTGTGCTTGGTCCTGGGGAATGCAAGGCCACAGTCTCTGGAGTGGGTGACTTTCCCACTGGTTCTGGAGGGAGCAACATGCCCTGTGCTTGGTCCTGGGGAGTGCAAGGCCACAGTCTCTAGAGTGGGTGACTTTCCCACTGGTTCTGGAGGGAGCAACATGCCCTGTGCTTGGTCCTGGAGAGTGCAAGGCCACAGTCTCTAGAGTGGGTGTCTTTCCCACTGGTTCTGGAGGGGGCAACATGCCCTGTGCTTGGTCCTGGGGAGTCAAAGGCCACAGTCTCTCAGGTGGGTGAATATCCCATGACAAAGTCCAAGCCCCCACTTGAATCCTGCCCCAAGACAGAGAGAACACTGCAGGGACATCAGTTGGCAAATAGGCAGGCACCTCAGGGGGAGTTGGGCACCTCAGCCGGATGTGGAAACAAGACCACTGGTTCTGGAGGGGGCAGCATGCCCTGTGCTTGGTCTTGGGGAGGGCAAGGCACAGTCTCTGGAGTGGGTGTCTTCCCCACTTGTTCTGGAGGGGGCAACATGCCCTGTGCTTGGTCCTGGGGAGTCAAAGGCCACAGTCTCTCAGGTGGGTGAATATCCCACTGGTTCTGGAGGGGGCAGGCCGCACAGTAGCCCATGAAAGCTGGACTATATGGCGTCCACCGGCGGTGACGGCTACACTGTGGTGGTGAATGTGGGAGGCTCCTGCTCAGCCCCTGCACTCTCCGATGGTTGCACTATGGTGGTGGTTGTGGGAGGCTCCTGCTCAGCCCCTGCACTCTCTGATGGCTGCACTGTGGTGGTGGTTGTGGGAGGCTCCTGCTCAGCCCCTGCACTCCCCGATGGCTGCGCTGTGGTGGTGGTTGTGGGAGGCTCCTGCACCCTCTGATGGCTGCACAACCATGGCTGGAGGTGGGGGCCCTGGGACAGCTGGTGGTGGTGACAGTGTTTGGCTGCCAGCTTCCGCTGGGGTACAGTGCCTCCTCTCCTCCCGCTCGTGGGTTGGGGATCCATTACCCTTCCTGGCACTGGTAGATGGGCTCTTCCCCCCTCCGCCTGCTGGTGCATGTTCCTTCCCCTTCTTAGCAGCTGGTGCAGGCTCCTTACCCTTCTTGGCAGCTGCTGCAGGCTCCTTCCCCTTCTTAGCAGCTGCTGCAGGCTCCTTCCCCTTCAGTACTGTTGGCCTGGAATCCTTTCCACCACAAGTAGGTGGTGCAAACACTTGGACATGGACTGTTTGGCTGAGGTTCTTGGCTGGGTCCTTTCTACCCTGGCCATACGTGCAGGACAGGGGGGGGGAGAGGTCGGGAAGAGGTCAAACATGGAAAGGAAAAGCTTTTAGAGACGTTGGGATTGGAAGAGGGAGGAGTAATGGGAGTGAAGAATGAGGGAGTGGTTGTTGGAGGTGGTTGCTGGATTTGGGTGCAGGTGCATGGGCTGTATGCTGTTGTGAGATGGATGGCTGTTGGGTGTCTGAGTGCTTGCGTTTGTGTAGTCTAGGAGGGGGAGACAGACACGGTTGGAGAGGACACAGGGGACGTGTGCATGGATGTTGTGGAGGTGTCTGCCAGTGAGGTGTGTGTTCTGCTTGGTGTGGTGATGATGCTGGTAGTGGATGATGATGTAGTGCATGCAGGTGTGAGCATGGACGAAACTGGGTGGGAGGTGGAGGAGGGGGGAGGCAGTGGAAATAGTGGATGCTGTTGTGTCTGCAAATGAATGGTGTTTGTGTAAGTGCCTGTGGGATGAAGTGTGGTGCTTGTGTTTGCCTGTGACACTCTTGGGTGTTGACTTGTGTGCATGCTCCTCTGGCTGTGTGCTTGGGATGGGTTGAGGTTGAGGAGAATGGGACAGGGAAGTGGAAGATGGAGGGAGGGGGACGGTAGAAACACGGACAATGGCTGCCATAAGAGAGTAGGCCAGAGCCTCAATCGATCTCTGATGGGCCACCAATCCACCGTGAATGCCCTCCAGGAATGCATTAGATTGCTGCATCTGGGCTGCCAGCCCCTGGATGGCATTCACAATGGTTGATTGCCCTACAGAGATGGATCTCAGGAGGTCAATAGCCTCCTCACTCAGGGCAGCAGGGCTCACTGGGGCAGGGCCTGAGGTGCCTGGGGCAAAGGAGATGCACACGGGCAACTCGCTGAGGGGCTACTGGGAGGGCGGTGCTGGTAGGGGGTGGCGGCTGTACCTGCAGCTGGGGTGGTCACAGAGGTGCCTGCCACCTCTACGGAGCTCCCATTGGAGGAGGTATCAGAGTCTGTATTGTCCCTTCCAGTCTCTGCCATGGTGCTCCCCTCGTCCTCCGTCCCACTGGTGCCCTCGGCATCAGTGGACTCTGCCTCCAGGGTCCTGTGGGATGCAGCTCCCTCTGTCACCAGTGCTTCTGCTTCCCTGCAGATGATGCTAATGCACATAAGGACAGGATGACAAAACAAGAAAGGGGGGGAGGAGACAAAGGATACACAGGGTCAATGACTGCACCAAACCCACAGCTGGTGTACACAGCACCATCACACACAGGGAACAGGCCTAGGCACTATGCATTGCACTACCAGTGAATTGGCTACTCAACAAGGAATGAAGAGGGGTACACACCATCAACTGCAGCCCACCTGGGACCCATGCAGCCCTGACCAGTAGTGAATGCTAACAAGCTAGGTAAGCAGTATTTCCCCTTCAGACCCTTAGCCACCAGAGGACCTACGCTGCTATGTCTGGCCTGGCCTAGGGGCACCCACTAACAGACAACCACCACCCGTATACCACCCCTGCAGCCATGAGCATCAATGATGGCCACTGTACTCACCCCCTTGTGGCTGCTGTGATGCCCTCAAGTGCCCATCCAACTCAGGATAAGCCACCGCCAGTATGCGGGCCATCAGTGGGGTCAGGGTCCAACGGTCACCCCTTCCTCGTTAGGAGGCCATCCCCAGCTGGGCCTCCACGGGCTTCCTTGCCCAGCATCTCAGGTCCCCCCACCGTTTGCGACAGTGGGTGCTCTGCCTGCCATAGACCCCCAGGGTCTGCAGCTCCTTGGCGATGGCACACCATATACCCTTCTTTTGATGGGCACTGACCTGCAGAGGAAATGCAGACAGGAGAACACCATTAGACAAACAGTCCAGCCAGTAACACAAATGGCCCACTATACCCGTTTCCATCACCATTGGCACACACAAAGCCCAGCACACAACGTTTACCCCGCCAAGTGGACATCCTCCCTCTCCCCTTACACAATGCCTTCATACACAACTCCATGCATTCATGCCACATGCATCATGTCCAAAGTGTATTCACCTGTTGGCCTGGAGGCCATGCAGCAGTCCGTACTGGGGTAGGACCCCATCCACCAGTCACTCCAACTCCTCATAAGTGAAGGCTGGGGCCCTTCCCTGGTCACACGGGCCATGGTAGGTTCCAGACACAGGTCACAACAGCACATGCAGTATAGGTCCTCTCCTATGGAAGGTCAGAAAACAAGTGAGGAATCAGTTAGAAAATGGCGGTCAAGTCCGCGGCGGTGCATACCGTCACCGCCAGAGTAGATCACCATTGGACACTGTACCCCATAGGGCCCAATTATAACCAACGAGGAGTTGCATGGTGTTTCAGGACCGCCTACCACCAAGGCACACAACGTCAGTGGCATTACCTCACTTCCACCTGTCCCTCCACACAGGACAGGCAGACGACATTTCAGGGGAGGGAACAGGCCTAAGGATTATTGCTGCGTCACAGGATAAATAGGCACATACTTGACAAATTACACTGTCCCATAACAAGTTTGCAGATTTCGGACTGCTGTTGTAGCTCCATTGTTCAGTTTGTGACAGCCTCCTCACTCTTTTGTCCCTTAGATACCTGCCACTGCAGATGAATAGGAGATGGAGACATACCCCTGTGTACAGACCACTGGTGGACTTGGCTTCACTGGAGGACAGACACATTATCCTCACCTATAGACTGGACAAGGCCACAATCACAGAGCTGTGTGCCCAATTGGAGCCTGACCTGATATCTGCTATCCGTCACTCCACTGGGATCCCCCCTCTTGTGCAAGTGCTATCAGTTCTCCATTTCCTGGCAAGTGGTTCTTTCCAAGTGACAGCAGGAATGTCACAGCTAATGTTCTCAATAGTGCTGACAAGAGTGTTGTCTGCCCTGATAAAACACATGTGCAGCTACATTGCATTCCCCCAGGTTGAAGATTTGGCCACTGTGAAGGCCGGATTCTATGCAATGGGACATATCCCCAATATAATTAATGTGATTGACAGAACACATATTGCATTTGTTCCAACCCCCTCCCCCACCAGAATGAACATGTGTTCAGGAATCGTAAGATTTTCCACTCCATGAATGTGCAGATGGTGTGCTTGGCGGACCAGTAGATCTCCCAAGTCAATGTATCGAATCCTGTGTAGGTGCATGATGCCTTTGTCCTGAGAATAACAGCATCCCAAATGTGATGTCCCAACTACAGATGCACAGGGTGTGGCTAATAGGTGAGCCCTGGTTCCCACCCAGTATATGTTGGTGTATGCCTATGGTGTTGGCCATGTAGGATAGTGTGTGGCTAAATGTTGTCCCTCAATATTTGCAGGTGACTCTGGTTACCCAAACCTATAATGGCTGCTGATCCCTGTGAGGAATGCCAGGACGGCGACAGAAGAATGTTATAATGAGGCACATGGGCAAACCAGAAGGATCATTAAAAGGACCTTTGGCCTCCTGAGGGCCAGATTTGGGTGCCTCCATCTGACAGGTGGATCCCTGTGCAACTCACCCAAGAAGGTCTGCCAGATAGTAGCGGCATGCTGCATGTTGCACAACCTGGCCCTCAGACGCCATGTACCTTTTCTGCAGGAGGAGGAGACTAAAATGCCCCTGTGGCATCAGGGGACCCTGTGGACAGTGAGGATGAGGAGGCAGAGGATGAGGATGTGGACAACAGAACATCTGTGATCCGTCAGTACTTCCAATGACACACAGGTGAGACAGTGCAACTTTACATTTCAAGTCTTTGGTTGTATTCTGTGTGACATTGGCATGCTGGCATTTCCCACTTCTTTGCCTACTTACTGTTCCCTCTGGTCATTCATTTTGCAGATGTTGGTGATTTGACAAGTACTCCTGGTTTGATCACAACAGCCAGCTACAGGTCATTAATTCTATGCTCATTCTATGTACAGTTCATTTGCAATGGTTGTAGCTGTTTCAATCAATACATATTTGAAATACATGACATACTCAAAGTTGTTTTTTAACAAAGGGTGTTTATTGTGGTGCTAATATATACAGGGGAAAGTGCAATCTTGGCAAGTGTCTCTGGCTTTTGTCTGGATTGCAGGGAACGTTTGCGAGGTGGTTCACCTTCTGCAGGGGGAGAGATGCTGGTGGTCTGTTGGTCCTGTGGCAGAACCTCCTGGCCACTAGTGGTAGCGGAAGTGGATGGCTGTTCAGATGACTGGCTAGTGGCAGGGACCCACCGGTGTGACACTGCCTCCCTCATAATGTTGGCTATGTCTGCCTGCTATGGAAATAAGGGTGTTGTTGTTCCTCTCTGATCCCCTGATACTGTCCCTCCTGCAGCTGCCTGTTCTCCTGCACGTTGTCTAGGATCTGGCCCATCATGTCCTGGGAATGTTGATAGGGTCCCAGGATCTCGGAGAGCGCCTCCTGGAGAGTCGGTTCCCTTCTCCTGTCCTCCACCTGGCGAACAGCAGTCCTCCCAGTGTCCCTGTTGGCCTGTGCCTCTGTCCCCTGAACCGTGTGCCCAATGCCACTAACCCCAGGTCCCTGATTGTCTTGTGTGTGAGGTGTGGATTGGGGTCCCTGTACAGATGGGCACACTGCTAATTGACGTGTCCTGGGGCCAGAGGTTTGGGGATGCTGGCTGGGTGCTGTGACAAAGGTTTGGGGATGCTGGCTGGGTGCTGTGATGTTGATTCCTGATGGGGGACGCACTGTGGTGGTCTGTAACTGGGATTGGGTGACCGGCTGTCCAGAGGTCCCTGATGGGCCAGGTACATCGTCCAGATCCTGAAGACCAGAGTTACTGTCATCACTGTGGGCCTCTTCTGTTGGGGGACTGGATAGTGATGACACCTCCTCTCCAGTAACATTGGCAGGGGTACCTGTGGGGATGTAAATGATGTATTATGCTTCATGTGTAGGACATATTGTACATCCTTGGCTTTCCCTCTATGGTTAGCGTTTCCCTGCTAGCTTTTTCTTGTGTATGTTGGTGTATGGTGGGATTGTTAGTTTTCTCTATGCTGTGCATGCTTTAGTGATGAGTGTTCATGCAGGGAGGGGTGTCCATGCATTGGTACAGCATGCAGGGCTTGTCATTGGGATTAGTGCGATGTGATGGTGTGGTGTGTGGGATGGAGTAGAGAGATGGGAGTGAGGGTGAGTGTATGTGATGGAATGCAGGTATTGGGGGTGATAATTGTTGAAAGTTGACTTACCAGAGTCCAGTCCTCCTCCAGTTTGGGCCAGGCCCTCAGGATGCAGTATTGCCAAGACTTGTCCTCCCATGCTGTGAGCTGTGGGGGAGGAGGCGGGGGTCCACCGCCAGTCCTCTGTATAGCGAGCTGGTGTCTTGCTGCTGTGGAACGTACCTTCCCCCGTAGGTTGTTCCACCTCTTCCTGATGTTGTCGCTTGTTCTGGTGTGCTGTCCGATGGCGTTGACCCTGTCCACGATTCTCCGCCATAGCTCCATCTTCCTAGATATTGATATTTGCTGCACCTGTGCTCCAAATAGCTGTGGCTCCCCCCTGATGATTTCCTCCATCATGACCCTTAACTCCTCTTCAGTGAAACAAGGGTGCCTTTGTGGTGCCATGGGTGTTGTGTGATGTGTGTTGGTGAGGGTGTGTTGGGTAATGTGAATGGGGTGTGTGATGTGGAGTGCGGGAGGAGTGTATGGGTGTGAGTGGTGTGTGGCTGTAGTTGTGGCAGTGGTCTTGGTGTCAGTCTCGAGGCAATGGTTTGTATTCGTAAGGGGTTGTGGGTAATGTGGGTGTGTGCTTTATAGTGGTGTGGGTGTCAGGTGTGTGTTGTTTAAATTGGCTAATGTGGTTTTGTTTTGTATGTGGGTGTCTATTGTGAGCGCGGCGTTATGTACCACCAATGGTTTACCGCAGTTCAATGTCCGCCATGGTGATTCATGGGTCATAATGTGAGGGGCGTTGTTCTGTTGGCGTAACGGTGTGGGTTTTGGGACCGACACTTTATCACTGACCTTTGGTCTGGCGGATTTGTGTATGTGGCTGTATTCTGTCAGATTGGTGTGTGTTTGTCATAATATGGTGAACGGATATCCACCACTGCGGCAGTAAGTTGGAAGCCGTCAGGGTGGGGGTAAGCGGGAGTTAACGCCAGTGTCATAATGAGGGCCATAGTGTCAATGTACTCACAAACCAGTTTAAAATAAGTATCTGAAGAAAGATCTCTTCTACATGCATCTATGTGTAACACCTCTTCACTAAGGGATAATACCTACTGTTATCTAGGGCAGGTGAAGATGTTTCAACTTTGGATTTGCCTTCTACTGTATTTAGTGCAGGTGAATATAGCCCAACCAATAAAATGACTAAAATTATAACTTCAACTGTTAATCATGCCTATCAATATATTTCTGTGTCTGTTTGTGTTTTTGGTTTCCATGAATTTTCTGCAACCAGACAACTGGATGGAATACAGCAGCAGCAGAATTTTCTCTACTGGGTTCCACCTGTGCAAACGGCAAAACAAAGTCCGATAAATGTGATCTTTTTACTTATAGACCTTCATGAGACTTTCCTAGCCCTATTCTGTGTTCTTCTAAATGGTATACCTCGGGCCTTGGTAATCTTCTTAATTCCCTATCAAATTTCAACTAAAGTCTCTAGTATGTACACAGTTCAGAAATCATAATAATAACAAAATGAACTAAAACTTTCAGTGGCACCGTAACTTCAATACACAGTCCAGCCACAAAGTTCAGTTCAAGGAGGCTCAAGTCTATTTGCACTGATAACAGTCTAAAATCTCACTATTTCTGGCATTAGCAGAAAACTATGTCCATTCAGGTGAGGAGTATCTGCAACAGGATACCCTTACTCTTTTTGATCTCCTCAGCACAGGTCCTTCATCTTCACTGTCACTCAGTCCAGAATCTTCGGTATCCTCTGAAATAGTTTGAGGCACACGTCCTTCAGGCAGACTCAGTATTACTACAGTTCTTTTCCCTACAGCCATCTGTTGACACACAACACATCTGTGACACAATCCTTCAGCCATCAGTCTAAACCTAGGGTTAAACCAAGTCTGCTGAAAAAAACAGACCATAGTATGCCTTGCTGCATGGGCAGAACCATTAAAATGCCTAACCATAGGCGGTAACAGACTATCTGGTAACACAGGTCTTCGATCCGCTTGCCTCACTACATGGAAGGGACCATAAAAATGCCTAACCATAGGAGATAACAGGCTATCTGCCAACACAGGTCTTCCATCTCCTGAAATCCAAATGTCATCATTCCTGTTAACACAACCTATCTGCTCTGCCTCTGGCACTTATTCCTGCATTCTACTAACTTCTTCCCAAGAATCAGCTGTAATTAGGTTGTAATTGGTGTCATCTGTTGATTCATTACAGTATTCTCCATTGAAAGGACAAGCTCTATCAGCACAAATCTTAGCAACCCCGTCTGCATATCTGTTGCCCGCTGTCACAAATTCATCTCTGTTGATGTGTGCAGGGCCATTCACAACATCAATCTGCATAGCCAATTTCAAGGCTGCAAGCAAGTTATGGACACACTCTCCATTCCTGATGTGAGATCCAGAGGAGGTCGCTGTGACCATAGCTGTCCAAAGTCATAGACCACACCAAGCTGCACTGACTATCAGTGAAATCGTCACTCTTTGCTGCTCAGAAACACAGCATGCTCTAATAAGAGCAACTAGTTTAGCCACTTGTGCGGAGAGAACTCCACAAAGCCAGGAAGCTTCAACTATGCCTGAGACTGGACAAACAGCATAGGCAGCCCTCTGAATTCCTTCATGGTCTCTCAAACACGACTCATGCACAAACAATATGTAATCAGACTCAGGTAGTGGTTCATCTTGAATGGCTGGTCTTGGCTTGGTACATAGTTCAGTGACATCTAGACAGTCATGCTCAACGAATACCTCAGCTTCATGAAGGGGTAACAGTGTAGCAGGATTAATAGTGGTACAACGCGTGACTGTCACATTCCAGGCACCCAAGATCACTTGTTCATAACTTGTTGACCTTGTATTTGTCAAATGTTGGGTGCAAGTACTTGTCAACAACAATTCAACTGGATGGGGTACAAACAAAGTGATGGGATGAACAATCACAATATTCTCACTCTTCTCAGTGCTGACACCTGTCACGGTCACAGATTTAAGACATCCGGGAAGCCCTGCTGCTACTGCGTCAAGTGTAGAAGAAAAGCAGCCAACAGGCCTCCTTATATTATTGTGCAATTGTGTAAGAACTGAGGGAGCACAGCTTTCCCTTTCACTGCAAAAGAGATCAAAAGACTTGTAATCAGGCATTCCCAGTGCCGTGGCACTTTTAAATATTCTACAAGACCAAGAACAAAAGTGAGGGTTTTAATTTCAAAACCATGGCAGACGCATAAAAAACAAAAAGAATTCTGAAGGGCATGTACAGAATCACAGTGCTCACTGAGACTCTTCCGAAAAAAATCCACTGAGCACATACACGTCAACAGAATCAATTTAGGTACTGTGGGGACAATGCTAGAATCACCTTTTTAGGATTTTCTGTATTTCTCACACTACCTCGTTATACATTTTAAATATGAGATGTGTTTGTAAACAGCTTCCTGTCTCGCTAAAACTAAACAATCTACTCCGTGTCTTTAAATTAAAAAACATTTTTAATTAAATTCCTACCAATGTACTGCTGATTCAAAATTAAGATAACAATTGAGAGCATAGATGGTCTGAGGAAACAGATGTGGAAATGAGATGCTAAGCTTGATAAGTGATCGGACTCAACTATGTTTAGCCCTTTAAAATGTACTATGCTATAAATGATAAATTTATACTTTACAACACATGCTTTTGAAACAGCTGTTTTATACCTGCATTGACCACTAAATGATCACTTCAGTGTGCTACATAGGAAAGTCTTTAAATTCAATAGCTCCTTCTCTAACAAAATGGTGTTCAGGTGGACTCAGTCATTTCTTCATGAATATAGGAATGTTAGCACTTTAGTTGTTCATTTGGTGAAGCTACAGCAGAACAATAGACAGTCAACTGAGTGCTTCTGCAGTTAAAGTACTAATTTCACTCATCATGTCATGCTGTTCTGTAACATGGACAAAGATTATATTTGAGAAAACACTTACCTCTTGAAGAAAGTTCATTACATTTCTACAGGCTCAGAATGTTTCTCAGAGGGAAATCACCTCAGAACTCAACAAAATGCTATACTACTACTATGGCACCACCAGTAAATGGTGTATATTTTGATTAAAATATGTTATCACCCTTTCTAGAGGCTATTTTCTGTGATCCTCAAAAACAGCAATTTACTACTGATATAGCAGCAATTGTAGTATTGTCCCTCATGTCACATTGATCATCTAAGAGTGACAATCTAGGCATTTTACATCAAATATTACAGTGATATTATCAGTGTTGTAATCAAAAATGTCATGAGTGCTATAATTTGTGGGGTTACTAGCAGAGCATAGCAAGTTACCTTAGGGCATGAGTTATAGTTACTTCAGATAACACCAACAGGTGAATTTCTATGGTTTTGTATGTTTAAAATGTGAGTCTAACTATAATGTTCATGTAACCTTTGGTTATTTCAGTGAATTTCTTTTGTTTTTTAATTCTTTTTCCTAAATAACGCCCCTGTAACCTTCGGGTTTTTTTCAGTGCATTTCTATGTTGTTTTTTTACATATAGTAATTTTCAATACTATGGGCCTGATTACAACTTTGGAGGAAGGTGTTAATCCGTCCCAAAAGAGACGGATATACCACCAGCCGTATTGGGATATTAGAGTTTCAAAAATATAGATATCTTGGGATGGGGATCCTCGTGCTGATAGCTGATTAGCTGCAAACACTTCAACAAGGAAGTGCTGGCAGCCATCTTGGGACTAGGCATCAGCCCAGTCCCACATAAAAAAGATAAAAAAAGAAAAGGGGCCAGTGTAGGATCACCCTGAACCCTGGTTTAGGGGTCCCCCATCGATCCTGCCATAGCTAAAATGCATTTAAAAAAATAACTCTCAGGGAAATCTCCGGATGGATCCACTGATTTTTCTGAGAATGTTTTTTTTTTAATTGCTGTCTCCTGTCCTTTTTCTTTTGTTTGCCCCCAGGTGGGCCAGGACACGGGGGCATTGCGGGGTGACAAAAGGAAGGCCCCCCCTCCTTGGGCTTTTCAAGGTCCCGGAAACTGCCCCTCCGTTGGGCACATAAAAATAAGTGTGCCGGGGGGGGCTTGTAGCCCCCATTCACCAGGGACCACCACCGGCCCAGATCAAATAAGCAATGTTTAATGGGGGGTGTTCCTCCGGCCTCCCCCACAGGCCTGGGGACCGCCACCTCCCCGGAGCAAAATGCGAAATGAATGCAGGGGGCCCACATGCCTCCCTCCCCCACAGTGCCGGGACCTGCCACCTCCCTGGGGCAATTTATTCAAATTAAGGGAGAGACACACCTCACCCTCCCAACAGCCCCAGGGACTGCCACCTCCCCAGGGGTGAAAAAAAATAATGAAGGGGGTCTGTCATGGACCCCGTCCCCGGGGACCACTGACTCCCTTGTGTAAATGAAAGGTTGTGGTGCCAATAATGGCCCTGAGGACCGCCACCCCCCAGGGTTGGCTTCTACTATGTCCCATGGTGCCCACCCCAGGACATAGCTGTTGCTCTGACTTGGCAGGAGCTTTTACAGCTCCCACCAAGTCAGAGCAAACACTCCAATTCCAGCGGGCAAGAGCTGCCAAAGTGCTCTTGTCCGCTTGAAGCGGAGGTTTCAGATGGAACAATTGCTCTCATACACAGGGAACTGCATGTTTAGCAGCTCCCTGTGTGCAAGAGCAATGCCAGCTCCTGCAGGAGGTAGGGAGCCTGCTAGGACCACGGGGCCTTGAGGCTACCCCCATTGTGCCATTTCATAGTGGGTGCCCAGGAGGTGAGGGGGGGCTCCCAGGAGATATAGCTGGGCCCCAGGTGATGGGGCCCCTGAGGCCAAAATCAGCCCAGGGATGGGGGCTGCATGGCCCCCCTCACCTATTCAATGAAGACTGGGCCCCAGAGAATGGGGTCCTCAGGGCCGGGATTGACCCAGAGAGATGGGGCCGCGCAGCCCCGTTCCTCCATTTGCTTATGACTGGGCCCCAGGGATGGGGGTCCCCAAGGCCAAAAATTGGCCCAGGGAGGGGGGGGCATGCATCCCCCTCCTCTAGAGTCCTTGATGCTGAGGAATATAAGGACATCTCCACAAAACAAAGAAGCACTTAAGTCATAAATGTAAGAGATGGAACAATTACTCTCATACACAGGGAGCTGCATGTTTAGCAGCTCCCTGTGTGCAAGAGCAATGCCAGCTCCTACAGGAGGCGGGGAGCATGCTAGGACCGCTGGGGCATTGAGGCTACCCCCATATTCCCATTTCACAGTGGGTGCCCTTGGGGGGGGCTCCCAGGAGACATGGCCGTGCCCCAGGGGATGGGGTCCCCGTTGTCAAAATCAGCACAGGGAAGTGGGCTGTGTGGCCCACCTCACCTATTCAATGAAGACTGGGCCCCAGGGGATGGGGTCCTCAGGGCTGAGATAGACCCAGAGAGAGGGGGCTGCGCAGCCCCCTCCTCCATTTGTTTATGACTGGGCCCCAGGAATAGGGGTCCCCAAGGCTGAAATTGGCCCAGGGAGGGGGGGCACACATCCCTCCTCCCCTAGAGTCCTTGATGCTGAAGAATATAAGGACATCTCTACAAAACAAAGAAGCACTTAAGTCATATAGGTAGGAGGAAAGACCCTGGTTGGTGGAGATGTACGTCTTTGTGGTCTTGTTGGCATCTCTATTAGGAGGGTTCATGTTATCACAGAATTCCACAGAGAAACACAGCAGGAACAATCATGTTGCCAAAACACACACAAAGTCACTGGTGACATTTGCTTGTGCTCCATTACTCAGCTGTAGTGTAGTATACATACAGGACAATTACCCAAGGAGGCACCTAGGTAGATGTTTTTGTGCAGAGCCGTGGACTCTTGTTGGATAAAAGGGCAGGGGAGGTTCCTTTGTAGCCCAGTCACTCACACAGCTACAGACACACCCACACAAACACCCACATCCACTCACAGACACACTCAGACAATTAGGCCCATATTTATACTTTTTTAGCACCGCATTTGCGTCATTTTTTTACGCAAAAGTGGTGCAAACTTACAAAATACAATTGTATTTTGTAAGTTTGTGCTGCTTTTGCGTCAAAAAGCGGTGCAAATGCGGCGCTCAAAAAGTATAAATGTGGGCCTTAATCTGACACTTATGCACACACTCACAGACCCACTCAGAGACTCAAGAACCCACTCACAGACCCATTCAGACACTCATGCACCCACTCACAGATAAATTCAGACATTTATGCACCCACTCACAGCCCCTCTCAGACATTCATTCACCCACTCACAAACCCACTCAGACTCATGCACCCGGTCACAGACCCACTCAGAGATTCATGCAGTTACTTGCAGAAGCACTCAGAGGCTCATGTACCCACTCAGAGACCTACTTAGTCACTCTTGCACCCACTCACAGACCCACACAAAGACTCACACACTCACGAACCCACTTAGACATTCATGCACCCACTCCCAGACCCACTCAGATATTTATGTAACCTCTCACAGACCCACCCAGACTCTCACACACACACATTCACAGACCCACACAGGCACTCACTCACCCTCTCACAGAGACACTCTCACATTTAGAAATACCCTCTCACACCCAGACACTCTCACAGAGTCTCACACTGACATATACCCTCTCACACTTACTCTCACACCCAGACTGACACTCTCACACCCTGAGACACCCTCTCACACCTATTCTCACGCCCAGAGAGACAGGCCCTGTGACCAATTCCCTCTCCACACGGCGAAGGCCATGCATGGCTTGGGTGGTACCTGCGGTTATAGTGAGGACCATGTTTCCATAGAAAAAGGCCACAGTCATTTTTTTTAAACGCGAGCTAACAGCATTCCCTAACGCCAACCATGCACCATATTTGTAAAATGATGCACGATGGTGCTAAAGAATGGCTAGCGTCTAAAAAAAAAGGTGCTAGCCGGTTATGCAGGGCATTTGGGGAGATGGCGCTAGTGGGTCAAAAATGATGCTAGACTGATTAGCAGCAAAATACCTGCCTCTAGTCAGCCTAGCATCATTTATTGACACACAAGCAGCCAAAAAATTACTCCTGTCTAAGTATAAACAGGAGTTATTGCCACTACCCCAATGCCCACCACAGGGGGGCAGTGGCCCCAGGGCAAGCCCAAAATACCCAGTGCCAGCCATGGGTTCTCCATGTAAGGCACACCACACACATACACATACACTTACCTGAAACTTAAATGGGATTGGCTCCCTCCTCCTGCAGTCTCCCTGTGGTGTGGGTGGTGGTGATACTGGGGGTTGGGGTGGGCATCTTTGTGCCCATACCATGGGGTTTCCCCATGGAAATGGGCCTACCTGCACATTAACGCAATAATGGCACTAAGGGCAAAGAAGCACTTTAGAAATTGCAGTGAATTCAAGGCATTGCTGTGAATTTGTTGTTAAAAACATTTTAAAAAGCAAGCGCAGTCTCCTGTGTTCGTTTTTTTAAAGCCCCCAAGTGTGCCAGGTCCTGGTAGCATATAAAAAATAAGGAAGGGGGTGGGCAGGCCCCCCTCCTGGGACTCTTACTGCCCCAAGGGCCACCACCTCCCTGAGACTTATCATTTCTAAAATGCAGCAATGGGCTTTGTGGCCCCCCCACAGCCCGGGGACAACCACCTCCCCAGGACTTCAATGGAATATAATGTGGGTCACCTTGTGGCCCCCTGCAGCCCTGGGGACTGCCACCTCCCTGGGCTTTAATGAAATCTAGTGAGGGGGGCCGTGTGGCCCCACTTCACTGGGGCTTTAGTGAAAGAGAATTTGAAGGGGCCGCACACACACCCGCAGTCCGTGAGACCACTATGTCCCCGGGGCTCATTTTAAATCTAATACGGGGTGCTGTGTGGCATCCCCTCAGCCCCGGGGACTGCCACCTCCCTGGGGCCTTAATGAAATTGAATGCAGGGGGGTCTGGCCTCCCCACCAGTCCTGGGCACCGGCACTGCCACCTCCCCAGGGCTTCAATGACATCTAATGCAGGGGGGCCACGTGCCCCCCACTGCAGCCCCGTGACCACCATCTCCCCAGGTCATATCTTCTAAATCTAGTGCGGGGGTGCTGCCCGGCACTCCCGCATCCCTGGGGACTGTCATCTCCCGAGGCTGGTTTTGAAAAAGATACAAGTCTGTTGTAGATCACCCGGCCCTGGGGAGCACCACCTCCCCGGGACTATTTACATTGGAGGGGGGCCGCACAGCCCCATCAAGGAGTCACTGATGGCCTCGAGGACTGCCACCCCACAGGGCCGGCTCCTGCTACGTCCTGGGGTGACCACCCTCCTGCACACAGCTGTTTGCTCTGATTTGGAGGGAGCTTTGATAGCTTCCACCAAGTCAGAGCAAATACTTCGCTTTCTGCAAGTGAGAGCTATCACTGCTCTCACTTGCAGAAAGTGAAGTTTTCATCTGTTTCCCTGCACGCAAATATGCGTGTAGGACAAGAGTTTCAAACATTGCTCTTGCAAGCAGTGAGCTGTTATTCAAAGCAGCTCTCTGCTTTTGGGAGCAGTGCCGGCTCCCACAGGACGTGGGGAGTAGGCCAGGACCTTGGGGACCTTTAGGCTCCCCCCGCAATCCTGTCACTCTCTCTCTCTTTTCCATCTCATAACAGGATAGAAGAGAGAGAGATATTGTCATTGCAGTGGTCTTTCCATGCAATGACTTCAAAGCATCAAACTAGCAAGAAATTTGGTACGAATGTTATGGTTATGTTTGAAAGCAGAGCGGAACAGAGTCACTTCTGGCCTAATATCCAAGGTCTTGTGCTGTCACTCAGTAGGCTGAAGCTTCAAATCTTAGTATCACTTGGCAGTGTGTTAGTGTATTCACTAGTGTTTTGTCTGTTAAACCTTCCTAGTGAGGGAACATTTACGTTTCTTTCCTAACACGTGTGGGTTGAATGTCAGGTAATTTTGGAAGCAGCAGGGGTAGGAGTCATCTGTGGTTTAATGGTTAAGGTCACAGACCCTCACACTGAAAGGTGATCTCACTTGTTTCAAATGACAAATACAGTTTTCTTTTGAAGTTGTCCTGATATACCTCGCTGTATGTATATCATTCATTTCATCACAGCCTAAAGCACTGTTTCTCTCTCTCTCTCTGTCTCTCAGGGTTGGGTGGCTAAGGGGGTTGTCCAGAGGACCTGGCCACAGTAGCAGACAGACTCCGACTGAAGGGCCATATCCCGCAGCAGCACAGGAATGTGATGGCCACGCGGGTAGCCGGCAGGGACGGCCAGGGGTGGGCTCGCTGCACTGCCTCACAAGGAGGGACTCACCTGGTGGGACTGGACACCCCCCCTGGCAGTGGTCTATACCAACAGCAGCAACACGGCTCTCCCCAGCACAGCGAAAGAGCTGCTCATAAATATTCACGCTCCAGCGAGGAGGGCCCCATGATGCCCTGTGGGCCTGGCCCCAATTTCACCACAAAAGCTGCCCGTTTTGAGCCTGTGGTGGCCCCAGGGAGATGTGGTCACAATCAACATGTCACCAAAGGATGGGGGCTACCGGAGGAGGGCAACCTCCCCCCAAGGAGTTGCCCAACATCCTCACCCTAGGTTAGGTGGGACTTGAACATGATAACCCCACCTAAAGGCTCCTATGTGTTTTGAACCAACTCCCAGCTAGAGCTTTTGTTTCAGCATGGTGGGATTGCGCCCGCTATGGGTGAAAATCACAGCTGCAGTCCTTGTGGCCTGACTAGTGATAACAAGATTGTTATAATGGTGAACACTCTCTAGGGGTGAAAGGCTGTAATTACAGGTGTTTTTTTACAGTAATGAAGTCTCTTAGGGACTATCGCTAAAATGATAGCATGGTATGCCAAATGTGTTTTAAAAATATACAGACATCCTCTAGGGGTGAAGGATGGTGTTACATCATGATTAACAACCATGTGATGTCCTTTAGAGACTGTGCCAACTGTGCATAATTTTTATGTTGAATAATTCAATGTGGATTATGATAAACCTTGGTTCGCACGCTTTAGGGGTGTGGGTAGACTGCGTAGATCATACTGAGGGTATTTCTAGGAATGGCAACCACTCCAGCCTGTTTAGACATGTTCCTTGTTAACGCTTATTTGCGTAATGAGTCTGACAGCCACCAGTGATCAAAGTAGATGTACTTTATTGCCAGTATCAGGTGCTCTCACTACCAAGTTTCAGTCAAATATTCATTAGCCTACAAGTGAATGTTCTGCCATGTAGGTTGTTGGTTTATATCTCCCCATGGGAGAGACAAAAATGATTACACAATGTCATCAAAAAGTAATCCCATCAGCTTGTGTATATTGTAAATTGGTGCATAGTATTGAGTAGTGTATGGGTAATAAATGTATTTTTACTTTATCAAAAGAAAAAGCACAGACTGGACAATCATTTATTAGGTGGTAGTCTTGTGTGCTTGTGACATTGATTACAAGCCCACACCACCTCCCTTGACTAAGCTTTGGACTGCCCTGCAACGCTACCCTATGAGAGTCAAGTGCTACAGTGGGGTGTTTGGTTTCCTGTGGCGGTCGAGTGTGGACCCATTACTTGTGCAGGCCACACAACTAATGACCCACCCTCCCACTATATAAGATATATATATATATATATATATATATAGATAGATATAAAGTGCTTTCCATTGAAAAGCAGCAGACTAAAAAAGTATGTTTTAATTTCCAAGGGACATATAAAGGTCAAACGCAGCGTGAAACATCTGTAAAAAGATCAGATGCTGATATGAGTCTGCTCAGCAAAGCCCAGTCCAATACCAGCCCTCTAAGAGTACACACTGCTCTCCTTCAGACATCGGTTTCTCAGAGTGTAAGAACAAGACGTCTGGCCTGGCGGGGGATGTAGGGACTACCACACCGCTCATAAAACAGTCCACATCACATGCAACAGCACGACTAATAAACCTTTGAGAAACTCAACTTTCCTTCTCTTGAATGTTTGGAAAGGGAAAAAACAAGGAGCATGTTATGCTAGGCAGCTGCCCACTGTGAAGGTTATGGGTGTATAAAGGAGGGAGATGAAGGAAATGAATTTACTGGCAGAAAACATAGCATGAATAAGTAGAGCAAATAAAAACTGAACCACAACTTCCTGGCTTGAGAAAAAGGTTTTTTCTTGATTCTTAGATTTTTCACATACCGGGCATTTCTGAAACACTATCAATCTAAAGGCGAACCAGTATACTAAAACATTTATAGTACACTTAACAGTGAAGGTTTTCAGAACATTTGATTTTTTTCTAATTTGACTTTACACGTAGTGTGTTTATTTTAATCTTTATTAGGTAGACTGGAACCATTATTGAGCAAGGCATCTAGCACAAGCAAGGCTATAGTGGTGCCAGTGGCAGGAAAATGAGCAAGTCATTGTGGCAAAGGTAGGAACATTCACCTCAAACAAGAAATACCAGCCCGACTCTGGCCCACGAACATTACATACTGTGAAAGGTACATCAGTACCGTCGAGAGCATAACCCAGTTAGCCATGAAAGAGAGATCACCTTCCTTACCTAGTCCTAGGCTAAAAGCAGCCTGTGCTGCTTCAAAAGGGATTAGTATTAGCATAGGACTCTGCCTATTAGGCCCCACTTTAAAGGGAGTTTAAGGTCCAGGAAGCCTCACAGTGCATGGCCTTGTCACAGCTGCCCGCAGCCAAGGACCGATTTTTGACAATTTCCCTGTTTATAGGTACGTTTTCTGCCAGAGTGCACTTGTTTTCACACCCTTTCCCCTAAATGCAAGTGCAGGGGAATGTCAAGAGGCAACAAAGTTGTAGTCTACCTCAGCTTTCCCTTCTCATAGAAAGCATCATAGGGATCTCAGCTACTCCTCCTTGCGGTCCTGCACTCTCCTTCACCTGTGTCGAGGAGACACCTCTTCTGTGGATGATATTTTCCAGTATCTCATCATCCTTCCTGACTACAGCATTTGGGCATCACAACTGTCTAGCATCTTCCGAAGTAGGCCAGGAAAAAGGCTAATGAACCACCAAAAGGGAAATGTGTATCTTTGGATTGCTTCCACCTTTAAGCTACAATAAACAATGTTTTCTCTCTAAGCATTTTCTGTAGTCTATCATTAGGGTCACAACTTCCTTCCAGATCACTGTGAACATGGTTTCCAGTCCGGAACTTTCTAAAGCATTCTCGGTGTTGCGGTCTTGCTTGGCTTCCATTCAACTAATTAGACTAACACAACTGGAATATATGATTTGTAGGTGAAAAGCCGTGGAATGCAGAAAGAGTTATAAATGACATGAAGTGAGTAGGGCTCCCTGAGATTAATTATTCTGTCAGATGGAAAAATCTTGGCAGGCTGATGACTGAGATCTTCTACATTTTATACGTGAATTCCGTGATCCATTACAAATAAAGCCTCTTAGGCCTCTAAAGGATGCGTATGCCGGGACTCCGTGAAAAAAGGCAGAAGGGACATTCAAAAGGGTGTAAATTGGCATGTAGATGTTTAAGACAGCAAGAAACCACATAGCATATTCTGCATATCCACTTTTCAAGTACTTTGACGTCTTCCTTAAAGCTCCACAGAGGGACTTATTTAAAGTTTCGTAGACGGGATGCTACATCACAAACGAGGCAAATGCCCCATCTGCTTTATTACAAGTGCATTATAGCCTATCGCACTTGTAATACTGTGTACGGGAACTGCCACATTTTGACAGATTATTCAGTGTGTTAAACTCTAAATCAGGTCAGAGGGTTTTAGGTTGTTTGGAGCTGATCCAGCTATGATGCACTATCAAGGGTTCCATTTAGATGCAGCCCTGACTTCAATACAGAGGCACTCTGATCTGAGGTGACTAAAGTTGTAAATTACAAAATTAGGTATACTGAAAAAATGTAGTGACCAAGTTCCCATAGGAAGGACACATGGTAACTTAGCTGGGGGATTTGCAGACAAAGTCATTTGTGGGCAAGAAGTATTTTATGGTATTTAAAGACTGACAGAAGCCACCTTATCTGATTTCCATCCACCTCACTTGCAACATTTTGGCCCAAGACATTTATGTCTACTGAGTCGAGGAAGATGACGGATAATAGGTTTAGACTCTGCAAGCACTGGACGTATTCATCAGCAACGGGCTACAGCCTACAGCATCTTCTCTTTGCATTCTTGCCTACGCTGCAAGTCCATGATACCAGTGAAGAACTGCTGATGATTAGTAGCCATATGTCAATGATCACTGGGGTCTAGGCTTTGCCTGTCTTGTGGACAGGATGCAATGATACTGACTTGCCTCCTAATAGGTCGAGAAGGTTCTGTAATGCTTTTCTCTTGCATATTAATAGTGGGGGTTCTAGTAAAATCAGGAGAGAGCGTGTTCACGCTGTGTCAGGAATCCCTTATTGGGCTAGGGAAGAGATTTCCTTTGTAACTTCTATGGTCCGTGAGCAGAGAATGGGAGCCCTCACCTCTCAAGAAGCCTTTCCAGTGTGGGATCTATCCATCCATTCCGAATCTTGGTTTAGAAGTAAGCGGTTAGGTATTTAGCTTCATGAACTTCTACGATACAGAAAAATAAATGTTTCTCTTTGACGACAATTCCACCGTTTGCAAGTTAAAATATTCATTCCCTCAGAAGGCACCTGAACATTTAGCAATAAAAGCACGGACTCTAAAGAGCATAATTACTCGGACGGAAGTCAGGCCTATAATTTTAGCTCTTATGCAGCTTTATATTCAAATGTTTCAGCAATTGGAAAAAATAGTCCAAGCTTAAGCAAGTGACACAACTTTATAAACATCTGGGCAGTTTGCAGAGAGAGCGCAATAGTATGCGATGCTATATGTAATCAGCAGAGTTAATTAGTGTGAATGGAATCACATATGTCAACATATAATGTAGTATTTTACGTTCATAGCTGTCTTAGTGTAAAACAATGTAAAGCTCCTACCGATGATATCTGTCAAGGAATTCACAATGGGAAAGTGTTTCTGTTGTAGTCGTCATAGAGTTCAAAAAGGAAAAAAATGGTCTTTTTATACTTGTCACAGAGTCCTCAAGGTCAAACCCTTCCTTCTTATATTTGTCCGAGAGTTTGCAATGTAAACCCCCATTCCTATTGCATTTGTCAAAGAGTTCAAACCAAACTCGTAAGGTAATCACGCAGTGCAGTCCAAGGGTGACTCAGGGAGTTGTGAGTTAGGAACCTCTGTTCTGAGCAACAAACAACAATAACTCCATGTCCAACCAGTGCTTTAATGCACACACAACAAAGTACGGGACACATAATTACACAAATCTATAAGATTTCTGGGAGAATTAAGAAATTTGAATCCTTCTGAAAGGACATCCCAGGTAACCATGGTGCATATCCCCTACGCTAAAGAAATATTACAGGAAGCAATTAACACTGCAAATTTAGTCTGTTCCCATTATGTTTGATACACAGGGAGACGATGTGCACACAAGCAGGCCCTAACCCTAAAACCAATAAAACACCTACCTGGGCAAAATGCAATGCATAAGATTTTTTACAATCAACAGCGTTAAGCCTACAGACATTGTCAAGTCATTCACAATGTAAAATCAGATGCTTACTCCCTTTGTCACAAAATTTAACAATAAATAAGCAATCCGATTTTCTTTACCATGAACACAAATGTACATGAACATGTGGTATTTGCCTAGAGAAACTCATAAAATGGCTTAGGAAAACCCAAAGTATATTTTGTCATGAGCCTGAAATCTCTGTTTGGAGACATCAACCATCTTCTGGAGCCTAACCAAAAAAAGGGACATATGCATTTAACCCTTTACTATTGCATTTGTCAGAGAGTTTCGAATGTGAAAACTATTTCTCTAATATTTGCAATAGAGTTCCCCATGTAAAGCACTTTCTGCTTCATGTGCAAGGGTCACAATATAACACTCATTCCTATTTGTCAGAGCTGACAACATATAATCCCTTCTTACTACATGTGTCACAGTTCACAATATGAAGTTGGTTCCTAATATTTATCTGAAAGTTCTCAATATAAAAATGAAGTTTATATTTTATTGAAATATCTGGTTCAAGAGATCTCGGGGCAGTTGGAGGTTAGTGGGCTCCAAATATCTCAGTTGGTGCATTTCTTAGATAGAATCCTAGGACCTCCATGCCTTAGTTCCACAAATTATGGATCAAGTACCCCTTGATTACTTGATTCTCAGAGTATTGGGTTCAGGCAATCCAAGGGTGACCTGGGCTAGAAAGTCAGCAGTGCATAAAAAATAACAGCTTTATCAATGACTCGCCAATCCTTCTCTAAAAGGTAAAGTACTGTCATGAAAATGCAACTAAATACCATGCATACAAATTATACATATTTACAAGATTTCAGGTGGACTTACAAATCGAACCCCTCCCAAAGTGGTCCTGGATAATCACAGGATGCAAATCACACATCACAGAAATTATCACTAGGTGCAACAAACCAGGTAAATCCATTATGTTCCAGTTTTCTGTGTGTTATCACATGGTAATGTGAGCAACAAAAAACTTTACCTTAAAAAACAGAATGCCACAAACGGACCTATTACCACACAAGGCTTTTCACACTCAACAGGGTGAGGCCCACAAGCTTTGTCAAAGCAATTAAAATATAATATGAGAGGCGCACTGCCTTTATCACCACATGTAAAAATCAATAAAGAAAGTCTATTGGCTTTAACATGAACATAAACCTGCATATGTGGTTTCTGCAGACGGAGATCCATCTAACAGTGTTAGCCAACCCAAGGAATACATTGATGTAAACATAAGGTCATCTACTATAGACAATAGGCAATTACTGTGGTGCGACCTGAAAAGGGATATATATGCACTGAACTCCTTCCTACTGAATTTGTGAGAGAATTCACAAAATAATACCCTTGCTACTGCGTCTGTCAGAAAGTTGATAATTTAGATACATTTCTATGCCATTTGGCAAGGAGTTTACAATATAAAGCCCCATTCTATTGCATTTCCCAGAGGGATCACAACGTAAAGTCCTGCTTATGGTATTTGGCAAAGAGTTCACAATGTAAACATCCTTCCTTTTGTGTTTGTCACACAGTTCACAATGTAAAGTTACTTCATATGGTGCTTGGCAAGGAGGTTAATACAAAATCCACTGCTATAATATTTGTCATAGAGCTTGAATGTGAGATCACTTCCTACTGTAATAGTCAAATGGTTGTTCCGTGCAATATCCCTCCACACTGTCTTTGATCTGGGGTCTGTGTTAACAATGTCCCAGTGTGTCTGGGGCCAGGCCTGGGCAAGGCAGGATCTTGTGAACAACAGAGACTTTCCTTTGAAGTATGCCTACTTCAAAGGCAGAAAGAGGTATAAGTAGTGGACCCAAAACCCCAGACTTTTAGAATCTTTCTGGATCAAGAGGAACGTCTGCCAAGAAGAGCTGAAGAGCTGGAGGAAGAGTGCAGTCCCTTTGCTTCTATTGCTTTGCTGGGTTGGCCTGCAGTTGCTGCATCTGTTTTAAAAGAGAGCAAAGGGTGAACTTTGCTATGTATCCTGCTTGAGAAAGTTCTCCAAGGGCTTGGAGTAGAGCTTGCCTCCAGTTGGAAGTCTAAGGGACACCAAAGACTTCAGTTTCATTTGCCTAAAGCACTGGGAACTGTGTGTTTTGTGTTGTTCAGGAAGAAAACCACTGCAACGCCATAACGATGCCACTGGCCTGCACCGTGACCTGCTGATGCAGCTCACAGGCACAACGCTCCACTTCACACCGCAACCCTGGTCTCACTGATGCCACCATCTGATGCCGCCACTGAGCCGCTGCTTGCACCATGGCCTGTGGGCCCTGTACTCTGGCATCGCCTTACTCACACCGCAGCCCAAGCATCCCAGACAATGATGCTCCTGCTGACACCGGAGCCACTGCCTGCACCGTGGCCTGTGGACACCGCTTGTGAGGAACACGAAGCACTAATCCGACCCGACACCAGCCCGGGCCACCGACGCCAGTATCATCGTCTCCAGTGACGTCAACAGACGTCTCTGTCTGCACCGCGACCCGTGGACGCCGCACGGAGCCAGTCCCGTGCCTCTCCACCGACTTGGGCGTACCGACAACAGCGCTTCAGCAGTGATGACGGCGCTACCAGCACCGTGACTTGTGGGCACCGCACGTCGTCCCACTTCGCCCCCATGCCATCCACACCAGATCTCCTGACTTCATCAGCCTGGAGTTCGATCTGCAACATGTGTGACTTCAAGGGCCCGATGACCCCCGCACTGACCTCCGGAACCAACGCCTGCGATGCCACTCTCCGGACCTGAGTGCGAGGATCACGATGCCCTGAATTTCCAAGGTACTGTTTGCAGGTCTTCCCAACACAATAGCTGGCCCGCGATGCCGCTGCCTGCCTGGATTTGTTGTTCATGACGCTGAGATAGCACCAGATGGAGCTATCGACTTCAAGGAATGGTATTTTTATGTTAATTCTTGCAAGTTTCATATCTTTAGTATTGTATGTTGGATTTTCATTGTATCTGGTCTTGTCTTATATAGATAAATATTCGCTATTTTTCTAAAACTGGTGTGGTCTCCTTTTGTAGTGTTTTCACTGTATTTCTGTGTGTTATGTGCAAATGCTTTACACATTGCTTCTGAGATAAGCTTGACTGCTCATGACATGCTACAAAGGTAGTGAGCAGGGGTTATCTGAGCGGGTACCTCCCTTATCCTGACTAGAGTGAGGCTCCCTACTTGGCAGGGTGGAAACCGACTGCCAACTAGAGACCCAATTTCAAACAGTATCAGTGTCTGCGAATGCAGGGGCCTGTGGCAAGATCTGCCATATCTCATGTACTGTGGATGATATCTTTGCATATTTTATGTATTTTCCAGTACCAAGTTCAAATGTCTCCATGGCTTCTTGTCTAGTAAGAAATCATAATTCAGGGAAGAGATCTCCCAGGTTGTTGCAGCTACCTCTCAATCATCATTCCACTGACATGGCCTTGGCCATTTTCAAGAATAGCTGCAGCAACCACAGTGGCATACCTGGGGCCTATGGGGCATGTCTGATAACCCTCTTCACTACCCATTCCCAAAGTCGGCATACTTGTTGCACCACATATGGATTATCGGTTCGCATCCCCACCCACTCATTAATAATGCTGGGAGCCGTTCCAAATCATAGGAGCCCTTCAGCAGTCTCTTTTCTCAGTTATTATTAGGGTCAAGCCACTGTATGGCCTCTTGTAAGTGGGCCGCCATATGGCGCAATTCTATGTTGGGCAGCTCTACTTGTCGGCCCCCCCTCCGCTGCTTAATTGTGTTGAACCCAATTTGTCTGAGCTTATCTGCCAAAATAAGCTCCACTATAAGCCTATCTATTTCTTTGAAGTAGTGTGGTGGAATTTCAAATAGCGAGTTCTGCAGTCCATGTAGGCATTGCAGAAGCAACACCATGTAACCAGAGCCACTCTTCCCATCAATGACGTCAGGAGGGTTTTCCTGAACCCAACCGCCGACCAAGGCACTTCCACCACCAGTCCAATATTAAGATTTGAAAAAGTCCCGGTTCTTGTAGGCTATCTTCATTTTTAAATATCTTACAGAGGCTATCTCTCATGGCGTGTCTGTCGCCAGCAGCAAATCCTGTGGGACAGAGGTTAGCATCCTGAGAGGGAAGAACTTAGGGCCATATTTATAATTTTTTACGCAAATCAGCGCGAGCGCTGATTTACATCAAAAAGTTTACTGCTGGCTAACGCCATTTCAAAGCACCAGCCGGGTGCCTTATTTATGGAATGACGATAGCCGGCGCTGCGGCCTGGTTAGCGTCAAAATAAATTACTCTAACCGGGCAGCGGAGGCGTAGGGAAGAATAGGGGTTGAGCGTCAAAGAATGGTGCAAGTCTGGTTAGAGTCAAAAATATTGACTCAAACCTGACTAGCGTCATTTTTTGACGCACAACCCCCATGGAAATGACTCATTCTTAGTAAAGACAGGAGTCCTGCCCCCCTGCCCAATGACATGTAGGGGGGCCCAAGTTAGGCCCCCCATGCCACTTTAGAAAATAAATAAAAAATACTTACCTATACTTACCATAGATGGGTCCCCCATCCATGGGTGTCCTCCAGGGGTGGGCGAGGGTTGCAGGGGGGTGTCCCTGGGGGAAGGGAAGGGCACATGTGGACTGCTTCCATGGTCTCTCATCATGGAAATGAGCACACAGGCCCCTTAATGCCTGTCCTGACCCAGGCATTAAAAAACGACTCTAGACAGGGTTAGAGCCATTTTTAAGGCCTTTCCCCTCCCGTACGTCATTTTTGCACAGGAGTATAAATAAGGCGCAAAGGCCTTCGAGATCTTTTTTGCCCTGGAATGCCTACCTTGCATCTCATTAATGCAAGGTAGGTTTCCACGGTAAAAAAATGACTCAAAACATTTGGCGCTACAGGGGTCTAGCACCAAAGTATAACTATGGAGCTAGGTTTGCGCCGGATTTGCACAAAAAAAATTATGCAAAGCCGGCGCAAACAGAGTATAAATATGCCCCTTAGACTTGGTGCTATTGACCAGAAGTCCTGAGATTTCCCTGAACTCCTGCATCGTCCATAATAAAAAGAGCACTACGCATTCTGGGTGACGCAGACAAACCAGGGCATCATCAGCATAGAGGGACACTACATGTTGCGTCTCCCCCACCTTAATACACCACAGCTCCAGCACACGCCAGAGCACACACGGAATCAGCTTCATGGTGAATGCAAACAACAACGGCAAAATGTGGCATCCCTGTCATGTACCTCTCTGGAGGGCAAATGTCTCCACTAATGTTCCCACAGTCCAGACCCTTGACCGTGAATCTGTATAATAGAGTTGCACCCATTGGCTGTATCAGGCACCCCTGCCCACCTTGCCAAGACCCCCGCCACAGGAAGGGGCCAGTGCCCAATGTTCTCTCTCAATGGTGAAAAATGTGGACAGCCGTTTGGAGTGCATTGTATTAACAATACGGTCCTCCAAGACAAGCTCAGCAGATTCTACCTCTGCCCACTCCGGGAACCTCACAAAGCTTAAATTATTTCTTTGTGACCTTCCCTCTGCATCTTCTGCTCTGTCTTCTAAGTGGGATGTTGTTTTGCGCAGCATTAACACTGTCTCTTTGAGCTCACGCACCTCCTGTTATAATTCAGCTGCTGTTCCTTCAGTCAAGGCCACCTGTCTGCTACTTTACGGCGGTCGGCCCTCAAACGTTGACATCAATCGCCACAGAGTCTATTTTTCTTACCAGTGTGGGGAACCATGTATCACTGACAACAAGTCTGCCATAGTAAGAGCCCCATCTGCAATCTCTCTGCCTGTTCCCCCTTTGCCCTCCGCCATCTCCTTGGAATGGAGATCGGGTGTAGTTTACAATCTTATTCATTTTGGGTGTTTTAGCACTTTTGTCTTTACTAATTGTGACTTTCCAATCAAACAGCTGGTGCCCTGATAGGACCCCAATATGTCCAGATGGGCCACCAGTTTCAGGACACTGCGCACAGCATGTCACCCCACTCTGCACTGTCTGACAGGACAGTCCACCGGCCTCCAGGGAGAGGGAGTGCCCCTAGCAGTCACACCCCCACAGGGCCTCAGGGACTAATGGTCGCCAGCACAGGGCCTCTACCTCTGGCCTCCTTCTTCCTCTTAGCAGGACCATTCTAGGCCAAAAACAAAGGGTGCCTACCTGCTTACGGTTCTTCTGGGGCCAAATGCTTCGCTCAATCCTCCTGCCTGATGCACAGAGCAACTCAAATGTACCCTTGGGTTCCGCAGCCCATTAGATCCCCCTTTGCCTTCAGCACTGCTCTCTGGCTGCTGTCCCCTCCTAGTTTCCAGCCAATCCACACTGCCAGGCAGGCCCTGTACCTCACCTGGGGAATAACTGCTGTAGCTGGCCACAAGATGAAATGAGCAGCACTGCCTCCACTAACTCGATTAAGCCATTAAAATGAACGCTGTGGCTCCCCCTCGCTGCTGTTCTCACTGTCTTAGGTGTAGGGGGTATTGCAGTTCTTCTTCAGAAGGGGCCTACTTGGTCACCACGCCTCTAATTCTTAAGTGGCCCAGCTGATGCCTGGCCTTACACCTCCAACTCCCCGGGAACCCCAGCAGCCTCATCTTATGTCCAGACACTTGAAAATGCATCCGGTCCTGGTACTCACCACCACCAGTGGGGTCCCTTGTGGGGTTTCAGCATGGTCTCTGGTATGCAGCCTCTTCAGAAGGTCTCGACCCAACCACAACACCCCATGGGCTGCCCCACATCAGCCTCCCACAGCGGCCCAGGAGTCCGACTGGCAGCAACAGTCCACGATCAGTGCTCCCTTCTTTCTACTGGCTGCCCAATTCACCTGGGTAGTACTTCTTGTCATCCGAGGAGTGTGCATTGAGTCTTTTTTGGCTCAGAGTACTTCCGATGCATCAGGATGGCCTCAGGATTCAGTTTCGGCAGCCAAAGCTCCGAGAGGAGCGTCTTAGCAGCCATCTTGTCTGGCTATGACCTCTCTTGCCACATGTAGTCAAAATGACAAAGGAGTGCAAAATTACAGTTGGTGTAACAATATACACCTCCCCTTTAGATGACCAAACAAGGATTATCACTGTGCAAACCTTTTCCCTCAGGGTTTATCAGAGGAGGATCCAACACCAAAAACTTTGCCTGTGGGAACCCATGTCAGATAGTAACTTTCTGCAGACTTTAACAAAGTATAATAACAATACACTGTTTGAGGCTTATTGGCTTTAACATGCTTTTTACAATAAAATTATCCAGGCTTGCTGATTTTATCACAACTCTTCATGACAAACAAGTTAGACCTACGGCAGCTCCTATAGAATTTCCTACGAAACCAGTCAGGCCTACAGCCTTGATCACTGAGTTCTCTCAGGCTTACTGTAATATGCATATTCTGTGCAATACAAGCAATCTTTTTCAGCGGAAGTATCACAAAACGTATGTCAAACAAATCATATATGGAGGAAGATACAAATGTGGGTGAGGCCAAAGCCCCTCATTATTGCCTTAAATGCTTTTTTTCTGTTCATCACATAAGGAATAGCAACAGCCATGGTGTTAAGCCAGGCCTAAACAATTTTTCATAGGCAAATTGATGAAGAACCCATCTGTTTGCCCATATTTCCTGCAGCGATAAAATAAATTGCATTATTTCATGGTTAGTTCTGCATAATTCATTCCTATAAGCTACCTGGGACAGCCTGGAGTTGGAACGTAAGCACTCAAGAACTGCTTCTGCGAAATGACGGTTACATTTACAAACTGCTACTAGCACACAGTGTTGGGGCTAATGCACATCAACTTCTTTCGTGCTGTGGGAAGGCCTCGGTGCCTCTTTGACACTGTGACATCACAAGTCACTTGTAATAACTTAATACAAGTAACTGAGTGCATCATTTTCATAATGCTGGTGCCTTCTGAGGTCAGATAAAAATAAACTAAAATACTTTACAAGGGGATTACAGTCTCCCATATATTATAGAATTCATATTTCATGGAAATATTTTTGGGAGTATTATCTGTGGCTCACCATCAATGCTTTCAATACTTTAAATCGGAGGTGCTTTTGTTAGGGTTGAGCATGCAAAGTGCTCTGTCCTGGTGTAATCTCTCTATGTGCTTTTAACCACGCCCATCAGTTTGGTTGGTTTGTGTGCTTGCCTTTTAAAATTCACTTGATTTCATTAGTGAAAGACATGCATACGTCATGCCTTTTCCAGTGAAAAAACAACACAAGAAACCCCACACCAATTGTGAAAATAGAGGATTTTTTTGTAAATAAATCAAAACATAAACAACAAAAATCCAATCAGTAGAACCAGAGATATACCATTTTAACGATTTAAAGATTTTAGTGAATATAGCGCCAAAAAGCACAAAGCGCCAACTGTGGTATCTGGTCGTGCTGGACTGGGACAAAGTCACAAGTTCAGGCTAACCACGATGGAGCGCGGGATGGCTACAGGGACCCACTAAGGCCTACTGAATACAGTACCTTGTTCCTGGTTACAAAGAGATGCAAAGCCCCGTGCAGATGATACATTGAGCAGCAGAGGGGATGTGAAGTCCGGGCAAGGAGATGCGTGGCGCAGCAGCAGTACCAGGGATCTGCGAAGTGCAAGGCAGTGTCCTTGTATGAAGATGAGTTGCAAAGCAGCGGTTCCGATGGGCTGCATTGGACAACGAGAAGCCCTTGCTTTAGGAAAGTCAGTGCAGCAGGTGATGCATCAGTTCTGTGGGAGATGCATCAGTTCTGCTGGATCCACAGATGGGCTGGCAGAGCACCTGGATGCCCACTTCCGAGAGTCCACGACTGAGTAGCACCACTTGGGAGAGCAGGGCTCACAGATGGCAGAGTCCAAGTGCTGAGTTCAGGTTTTTTTTTTTTTAATCCTGTTAGGACCCTTGGAGTCACTCTGTGGTCCTGGGTTTAGAGACATAGTTCCAGTCCTTTTTACCCAGGCAAGAGGGCAGCAGGGCTGCAGTCCAGCAGAGTGCAGTCCTTTTAGCAGGGCGGCACTCCTTTCAGCAGCACAACAGTCATGCTTGCTGGCAGTGGCCACTGGTCCTAAAGTGTACTGAAGAGGTGGGTCTAAGGGTCCAGTATTTATACCTGGTGCCCACTTTGAAGTAGAGGAAGCTTCTAGAGCTTTCCACCCCACTGTGGTATCCCCTTTCCCCGCTGTCCTGGCCCCAGCTGTCTGGGTTCACAAAAGACTAGTGACAAACCCTTTGTGAGAGTGCTCAGGCAGAGCCTTTGTGTTGTGCAAGTGTGGTAGGGGACGTTCCTTCCCCTTGTTAACTCAGAGTGGCCCATCCTGCCAACACCTATATTCCCTTTGTCTCACTGTCCGTAAGCAATACACAAAGACAAACTGCCAGCTACACCTAGTCATGTGACCCAGAATCAGGTTGCAGGCACCAAATGGTTCGGACAAGAAAATGCCAACTTTCTAAAAGTGTCATTTTCCGAATTGTGATTAAAAATTGACATTAAAGAGGGATTTTAATTACAATTACTTAGACATCAAAGTCAGACTGTCCACTTGCTCCCAAATGGAGGTTACAGCTGATTAAATGTAATAAGATAACTCCAGTGTTATCCTATGAGAGAGATGTGAGTTTTTCAGCAGTGAAAAAAAGAATTTAGGAGTTTTTCTCTACCAGGACATGTAAAACTTACAAGTACATGTCCTACGTCTTAAATACACGGCACCCTGACTTTGGGTTGTCCAGGGCCTCCCCTAGTGGTGACTTACATGTATTAAAGAAGGTTTGGTCCTGGAAAAATGTTTATATTGCCAGGACGAAGAGGCATTTTAAAGCTGCTCACACAGACTGCAGTGGCAGGCCTGAGACATTTTTCTGGGGCTACTTACATGGGTGTCACAATCAGTGCTGCAGGCCCACTAGTAGCATTTAATTTACAGGCCTCTGCACATATGGAGCCACCATGCTAGGAACTTAGAAGTAAATTAAATAGGATAATTGAGTGTAAGCCATTTCTACTATGTTTTGAAGAGACAGCTCAAGCACTTTAGCACTGGTTGGCAGTGGTAAAGTGTGTACAGTACTAAGGCCAGCAAAAACAAAGTCAGCAAAACAGAAAGAGTGAAGATAAAAAGAGAACCACACCAAGGATGTCATGTCAAACAATGTGGTGCACTTAGAACCTTGAAACAATGAACTTCATACAAAACAAGCATTTGCAATGGAACGGGTCTCACGTTTGCTCGCGTTAGAGCTATTAGCGTTGCAAACTCCTAACAGGACTTTTCTTGCCACATAAACTAATATTGAAAAAGTAAAATAGTTTCACATATGCAAGCCTATGGTCGCAATGAGTTTGAAGGAAACATAGAAAAGGAAACAGAAGTTCGCTCGCAGTGAAACTTATTGGCAAAAGTGCAATTATCCATGTAACCAACAAAAGTGCAATAACAGGGTTGATGTCATGCAAAGCACTCGACTTCTGTGCAGCGAGATTGCGCTGTGCAGGAAGTGAAAAGATAAGGTAGTCCAGAAACCAGCTGAAAACACTGAGCCTCGTATCTTTTCAGTAGTTTACCGGTGCATTCGAGGAGGGAAGGCATGACGTATGCATGCCTTTCACAAATGCAATCAATCGATTTTTAAAAGGCAAGCTCATGAACTAATGAAAGTGACAGGCGTAACATGGGCGTGGTTAGAAGCCCACATAGGTATTACAACATGGTCCAGAGCACTTGCACGCACTCAACCCTAAAAAGTATAAGCTGACTACACACAAAAACAGATAGGTCTGAAACCTACATAGTGAATTGCACAGAAAAACAGCTAAACTGCTGGATAACTCATCTCTCTTGAGTGGGAGTAGCACAACTTTCAGTGGAGTAAGCGCATGGTGTTCTAGAGATTGGATAACTCTCCACATTGAAACAGCCTTCATCTGAAGCAAAGCCAAGTTAAAGAAACAGAAGAACTCGAAAAAGACGTACTATGAAATGTCAATAATAATATTGATATGGCTTTGATAGAGCATAGAGAATAGACAGTACCATGGCAGACCTACAATTTCCAAAAATATTCAACCTTGTTTTTAGGCATGAGCAACACAGGGGTAAGAAAAAGAGGAAGAGGCCTTTTGAACCCACCCAGAAATGGAGCAGGAATCCTCAAACATACTGCACATGACACCACAGAATATCACACTATGAAATATTTCTTCTCACACTCTAGGAGACATTGATGTATCCCTAACCAGTAACGGTCATTGCTCTTTGCCCCAGAGATTTTATTTACACAAAAAGGGAAATCTTACAATTGCTCAGACAGGTTAAATGTAAAACATTTTTTCTTGTAAATACAGTGACCACTATAGACAGTACCACTGGTTTGAGCATTCAAGGCTAAGTTATATGCCAATTCCACATTGCGCCAGAGATTCTAATATTTGACAATGTAATTTTGAAAGATCTCGAAAAAAATACCAAAAGGAAGGCACATACCAAACCCACCTTCACCAAGGAAGAGTCTGAAATCACCGATTCAGTATCCACTAATTAACCTCTCACAATAGTGCCAGGTGATAAAGGCGGGGAGATAGTATTGAGGAATGCTAAAGTTTATAAAGATGAAGAGATGAGACAACTTAATCCTAATCTCGTAGAACATTATAGGAGGCTATAATTAGATTTGAGTAATGAAAAGAAGGAACACAATACAAAAAACGACCAAAGACGGTTAGGAGAATGGATAGATTTCTCTTTAAGACTTTGAATTTTTAAACAAAAAGGTGTGCAGGTCTCCAGCCCAATTCATACATTCATACTATCTACAGTTCACAAGAACTCCAAGAGGCCTCCGTGAAAACCTAAACTATTTGATAGTGGTTCATCATTCAAATGCCTATCTTTTTCTGGCAACAATTTGCAAAAATCACCATTTCTTTTGTAAGGGATTCTATGTATTTCATCAACTTAGTGTAAAATGTGCTACTTAATCCCTTAACTGACTGTGGGGTCACTTACAGCGCAGTATTCTTGTACACCATCATATCGCAGGGGAAATACCCTCAACAAAAACACTGAAAAGATCCCAAATTATTTCAGTCAGATTAGCAGAAATTTCTCTCTGAAGGAGATCACATTAGACTGTGCATTCCACCCCCCCCGGAAAGCAAATCTATGACTGTCTTCTTATTTCGAAGTAAAATTCATTTACAGTGATTCAGTCCCCATCAAGAATGCATCTCTGCTTGCGCTAAGGTGCACAGATAGCATATTTGCGATTTGGAGAGGTCCTGAATCCAGATTGCAGATATTCATGGGCTGGCTCAACAACGAATCCCAAGACTTGAGTTTCACTATGTGTAGAAGACAGGAACATATTCACTTCTAGACTTATCAGTAATCATCGAGGATTGCATGGCAAGTTTATACAACAAGCCTACAGACGCTACACTCTTCTACAGTGTCAAAGGTTTCAATCCTACACACTAAAGAAAAACCTTTAGTTTTTTTAGCATTAAAAGAAACTGTTGCAGAATACAAGATTATATTGAAAATGGGCAAAAACGTTTTCCCAAACTTCTAGAAAGGAACCGTCCCAAAATAAGTCGGACAGGTCCTCAGCATGGCGCGGTAAAGTCCAAAGAAGACTTTTAACATCAGAAAAATGGTCGAAACGTATCCTCTCTCTTCATCTAGGATTGAATGCAGCAGGTGAAATGCTTAATTTGAATGGCATTTGATGACTCATTATCACGCCTTTGTCACTAATCAGCCTCACATGCTCCATAGTCTATGAACTATAAGATGTTTAAGTCCCATTAGCACACGTTCACTGCATATGAGTTAACCTACACAGTGTTGATTTGTAGAATATGATGGATGTTCTCACGACTGACCATTTGAAACTGTCCTGTCTATTAAATGAACTTATTATCATAATTTAATCGTTCTATGTCATCTGCATTCCAGATATCGTTATTTTATTATTGTGCATGGCATTCCATAACATTATAGCAACCTTCTGTTAGAACATTAATTTGTAAACACAATGCACGGAAAGCCGAGTTCTTGTTATTCTGCTCACATGGGTTCATCTTTCTCACCTAGTCGTTGCGGTTTGCACACCTCCAGGCATTTTTGATCATACATGCACTTGGCTCTTCTACTTCAATGGGACGTCTTAAAAGAAGATACTCAATCAAGTACTGGAGTAACTTTATTATTACCAGTGACGCCATGCTCCAGGCACTAACTGCTGTTCTGGACCCCAGCACCAACATTCCACTCATCCCAATATTCTATCCCACATTATAGTAAAACCCAGCAGACACACATCCCCCTACAAAATAACCAATAACAATACTATAGAGATACTAGAGTAATACAAAAATGTATTTAAATTCAGACACCAAATTTGCATAAACTAAATCAATAACATGCAACAGCAAATATAATTTACAAAGAGCAGTTACACATGTAATGTTTGGGCAAATAAGAATTCTTCTAGCACAATGGTAACAAGCTTACAGTGCCATAACATTTAACTAGTCTATAAAATTACTCAAAAATACTATCATGATCAAACTAGTTCATTGTCCATTTATTACATAATCTTTAAACTTAGAAGGTAAAACATTAGCCTGTAGTGCTTTAGAACATTTCACTGGATCTGTCATCACTTCCCCTTCCTGGTCGTTACTTGTACCTAAATTCTTCTGCACATAATCAGTCAGGGCATCAGGAACAATGGCAATCATAATTTTGTTCTATTTCTTACAGTTCTCTAGCACCACAACATGATCTTTGACCTCTTTCACTTCGACTGGTGCCAATAACTTGGGATGGCCTTTAGTTACAAACTGGGGTTTCTCACCTCTCATCCTGTCCCCTTCTTTGACCGACACTGCTCTCCTCGAACCATCAACTGGACTGTATTCCCTTTGCCCCACACTTCTTATGCCCTCCACCCGCTCTAATTTACTCAAATCCGTCACTTTTCTACCCATCCACTCCTTATTCAAACTGGAACCCGCTATCTTCCTCCTTAGCAATGAAAAAGGTTACATTCCAGTACTTACTTTCTAATTGTCCAAAGCATGTTTTGAATAACTTCTCTCCAATCCATTCCGTTAACTAGTGCCAACTGTAACTAATATTCAATGGTTCGATTAAGTCAGCCCACTAATCCATTGCTACAAGGATAATAAAGAGAGGATGTGATGTGCTTGATTCAAGCTGAACTCAAAAGTTTCCTCATATCCCTAGATCCAACCAGGGTTCCACTTTCTTGCCACATTTAAAACATGACTCCCTGATAGCAGGACAATTCTTGCTATTACTTAATTGATTTTGCTCCGACAACGAAAACCAGTTTGTTAGCTCTTTCCCCAAATACATTTCTCATGCACACCAACACTCAGGGGTGACCAATTTTCAACATGTTCTTTCTCTCATGGTTTTCCAGGTTGCTTCACTAATAATTTCACTAGCATTTATATTTATCTCGTTGACACAGTATTCAGAATATTATCTCTTTGACACAGTATTCAGAATGTTCAGTACTTCTGGCAAATGTTAGCGCTTTCTCTAAATCTGGGTCTTCAGTAGATAACAATTTCCCCTGAATTTTACTGCTATTGGCTTTTCAATAAGCTGATCATGTCTGATTTTGTCTTTAAATACCTGGTAATTACAGGTCATTGCAAGTGTTCGCTATGCTGCCACAAAGTCATCGATTGGTTCACCGAGAAGTTACAAATGTTGTAAGAACTTGAGTCTTTCCAAAACTGTGTTATTCTTTGGGGTAAACCTTTTGACCAAGGTTTTCATCACAGAAAGATACTCATCGACCCTTTCATTAGCACCATCATCCCCATCGCCAACCTCTGTATGTATTTTCACAACCTCTAAGGGAAGAGTTTTTAACACATTTCTGCCCTCGGGCCTTACGTTATGGATTAATAGTTATATGAGATTATTTAAAGTGAAAGTGTCACAGTCATTGGCCTCTAATATGACTCAAAGTCCCCCCCTCCATTGTTCCCAACAACGAAGAGGGGTATAAGACGATGCTAGAAATGCAGCCACTTTGACTATGGTTAACCGAAAAATTACTGTAGAGATCAATGTGGGTGAGTTGCTACCTCCAAAAAAACTGGTGTGTCTATCACTGTTAATGCAGGCACATATGCAAAATTCTAAATAGGGGTGGTTGTTGCCGGACTATGTAGATACTTAATAAACTTCGTACAATAATTGTGGTGTGCCTATCACCGTCAATGCAGGCACAATAATAAGCACAAAGGGTCATTTAGTATTTTTATCTGTTGTATACTCTCTCCTTTGTCTTCTAGTAAATGCAAAAGAAATGGTTGTTCACAAATTTCTCCAGTTAAAAAAACTGCCAAACTTCAATGAACATGTAACACACCACAACCTGGCTGCCAAGCGCAACATCAGTTCTAAGAATTATGTGTGCTAGCTCTCCACCTGCCAGAAACAGACATCTGCCAGAGACTTGCCACTGCACACGGCATACCGTGATGTGGGAATTGAACCGACTGCCCAGCAATGCTGAACACACCCAGGGAAACAGGCCAACTGGCGAGCATGCTGAATGGACTCAACCCTGCACAGAAAATTCAGGAGTATCCTAGCTGGATCGGCCGAAGTGGGGTCCGGCTGCTGCGGCCACTGCTATCCTGGAACTCTGCACCAACATTCTACTAATTCCAAGATTTTTTCCCACATAATAGTAAAACCCATCAAAGTCCAAATAGCTACTCTAATTTTCCTCAAACCTAGGCCCGGCCCTATCCTTTCTGGGATGGACCCCAAGTACCCACACTGCCACACCCCCAACGCCTCGACATCAGCATGTACAACCAGCACGCTTGGCTGTAGCTATCCTCACCCACAGCATATTTCCAACTTACTGCAGAACCTTTTGAGGACCTCCTTGATTTTAATTCCACAAACCAGTGGGTGCAGTTACTTGCTCTCACCAGTCCCAAAGAGAACCCTTTCCTATATATGGCGGTCTTCTGCTTTCCACAGATCCTGGCCTGGACTGCTTTGACCAACTCCCCAGACACCTGCGGAGCTGTTAGCTTCAATTTGTTTGTGTGTGAGGACCACCACATAAGGAATTTGTTTACCCTTTATGGAAAAGCCAGCCTCTTCTGTATAACAGGTAAGTGCTCCACACAGAAATCTATTTTCTTGCTACTTTTTGAGTAATGATGGGCCTTATTTTCAAAACTATTCTGCTGTTGCAAAGGCCCTGATCCGTAAAATCTATGTTGTGGCTTTAGACAGCACAAGGATTGTAATGGCCAAAGGACGTCATCGTCTCTGACGTACTGATTTGCTCTACACATTCTAGTCACACAATTTGTTGATGGTACAGTATAAATCAAATAGAGTGCTGTAGTAATGAATTTCTGTATGGATAATTATACACCTGTAACTGTAACACCGCTACCAACCCATTCTGACCATTCTTTGGCTTTGACATCTAAATTATTGTCAACAGTTATTACCAACAATACATGTAGGGTACAGATCAAATGCATAGAGGCTAATCTTCAAAAACTGATAAAGGGATGCATTAATGAAGTTGTCTTTAGGGCCTTTCCTTTTCAGAAGAAGCAATTCAGAGTCTTTCAATGTTCATAACTTAATTTCCTGTTTGATTTTTAAACAGGTTAGACTCTCCCTTTGCCGTACCTTGTAGAATTGTTGTAGCCCACTGGAAGGAGACAATTTTTATTTAGCCAGGTGTTCCCATTTACTGCTGGTATCAAATACATGCATTATGTTGTGTGATACTTTGCAAATAGATCACAACAGTTTTAACTTATATTTCTTTAAAAAAAAAAAAAAACTGAGGTTTTTACATTTAAACAAACATTGCCAAACCATTTCCACTTATCAGTAGTGCAGTAGGTTTTCCTAAGAAAAGCCCCAAAAAGTGCTTAAGCTTTAAAAGAACAACTTGAGGAACGTGAAGTCATGCCAGGGTTCTGTATTAAAAATAAATTCAGAGAATATAATTTTTGCCAGATTACAGCTCCATGCCAAGTGGTATTGATAGATTGTCCTAGTTGTAGACATGTTTACATACACAGTATTTCAACAGTATAAAGAATTCAGGTGACAAATGCTTGACATAATGCTAGTCCAGGTCACTGCTTCTTTCATTTTAATTGTTGCCCAAATTTGTTTTATTTTCTTCTATTACAGGCATTGCTAATTATGCGTATCTAGCACAATGGCAATACTTCTTAAAAAAATAATTAATTTTGCTTCCCCTTGCTAACAGTGAATTTGATATTTGTCCTGATAAGTTGACACTGTTATGATGTATGACTTCATATCAAAGGCTATTGGTGAAACAGAACAAGCCAGTTACAATGTGTAGGAAATCCACCTTTTCTGTGCGGTCTGCATGCTCATCTTAGATTTGTTATGGAACCTAATTTTGCTTGTTTTTTTAGTTCTGAAACACTGTGGAACTGTGCCTGAGTGTATTTGTATTTTATTTATCACGTGTTCAGTCAATTAAAACCATTACATGAACAGAAGAGGAAAAAAAAAAGAAAAAAGGAAAAAAAGGAAACCAAGGAATCATAAAATACAGTAATAAAATAGGTTTAAGTTAAAATGTTCAGCTGAATTACGGAGTACTACAAAGTTGCAGGCTGGCTGTGTGCACTTGTCTTGCTTGTTCAATCTCTTGAAGAAGGCGCCCTAATTTACCCAAGAATTTAGCCAGTCTGCAGCTGAGCTGCACGTCGTTCCCTTTAAAGCCTGCCAATATTGCGGGTCTCCACCTGCGCAGCCCCCTTTGAAGTCAAACTGGTCGTTGGAGCCTATTACAATCTGTGGTAGTGCTTTTGCGTAGGCATATCTGACGGATCACTGTTTCCGGAGACAGCCCACATAGGTGACAGGTGTCCGTCATATTGACTCTCGTTCACCTAAGGAGGTGGGCATATGTTGGAAGGCAGCCCATTCGGTATTTCATAAAGGCTGCTTTAATCCATGGTTGAACTGCTGCTCCCAGATAGAGTTGTGGGGTTAGAGAGCCATATGATGACAGAACCAGCCAGGCATGGCTTTGTTTTGATAAAGCTTCTTTATCCGGAAGATGTGAGAGAGACTTGACGCTTACTTTTGTTGCACGTTTCACAAGCTGGTGTGAGCTGAGTTGGGGTAGTTGATCTACCAGGCTCAATGTTTTCAAGGAGGACTCGAGGTAGAGATGGAAGCCGGAGGTTGGGTCCAAAGTCATTTCCACCCAGATAAGAGAGCTTAGGGAGCCTTCTCCTGCTCTTTATGGCTTAGAATGATAAATGCCTCTTTCCTTGCTAGAGACTGCCTAACCAGGCCAAATTCTAGGCGGACATGGGCGGTTGAAACATGATTTGGTAAGCTGAACAACCTCTTGAAAAGCTTGGTGATCATTTTGTCCAAGTGCTAGTCACCACGGCCTCTTAGAACTTCACTGCCATTTGTGATTGTTGGTATTAATTTGGCTTGGATGACCTTTAATAGTGGCAGATAAGTTGAAGAACCAGTTGCTTTTTTGACCCAGGTTGAACGCGAATGCAAGCGAGATGGATTTCCGAATAATGGACTCCAGATGGGGTTTGAAGGAGCCATTGCTGTCAAGAAGAACCGCCAGGTTTTTATATTTGCGCACTGTTTCAACCTTGTTCCTACCCAAGTACCTCTGATATTGCAGCCGCCCATTCATCTTAAAGGGCATGATTTTTTATTTACTCAAATTAATGAAGAGAGCATTTTTTCCAGAGAATTCAGCTGTTGCTTTAAGTAGCCTCTGCAGGCCTAGTCTAGTGTGACTGAAAAGGACATCAAGCTTGTCATAGCAGTTTGCCCCAGCCTTGGTGGATGCAAGTTCACCTTGTCCAGCTCTGCTGGTAAGTCAGACAAAAATAGATTAAAAAGAAGGGGTGCAAGTACACATCCCTGGCACAGCCCCTAAAGAGTGGGAATTTTCCTGGAGAGGTGCATCCTGCCACCCAATTTGACCCTCACCCAGGTATCTGTTTGGAGATGGACTATTGCTTTCAACAACTGGGAGGGAATGCCCCAACTTGCAAGTTTAAATCAGAGTTTCCCTCTTTTTACTCTATCAAATGCAGCTTTGTAGTCTATAAATGAAAGAAAGAGGGACTTCTTGGCACGTTGGCATTGGTCAAGTAATAGTGCGACGGCCATAATATTGGCATTCGTGCTCACCCCTTTTGAGAATCCAATTTTATTAAACAGGATCAGGTTATTGACATTAGCCCATGTTTCAACCTCCTCCAAGAGAATTCCTGCAAAGATTTTTTATTCAACATCGAGAAGTGCAATTAATCTGTAATTTGCTGGGTTGTTAGTCGCACCACTTTTGAAGATGGGGTGATGGTTGAGCCTCTCCCTGCTTGCGGGATGATATTGGTAGCAAGAATGCAATTGTACAGTGTCTCGAGATATTTTGCCCAACAATCTGGGTCCTCTTTGTTCAGGGCGGCAGGGATACCATTGGGTTCTGGTGCTCCCTCATTCCGGCACTTAATAATTCTCATCCTCGCTGTTTCTGAAAGAACTGAAAAGCAGCTGCATTGCTGTTTTGGAGAGTCAGTGGAGGTGCAGGCTGATGCTTTTGCCTGGGGGTGGGCTCCCTCACCTACGGGGCTCTTAGTTGAAAGGCCAAAATGGCATGAGAGATACGGATACCAGATGGGCTCAGAGATATTAATCATTGGGGGGGGGGGGTTGCAGAGCTTAGGCTGTTTATAAGCCTCTAAAATGGCGCATGCCGATTTGTCTTTCATGCTTGCAGTAGGTTTACTGCTAGCTGGGCTGCCTTGTCTCTTTGCTGTGTCCATAGGTGGCCTCTATAGGCCAGTCTGGAGGTAGATACCAGCGCTCTCCGGGCCTCATTTCTGGGTTCTTTCTGAAGACGGCAAAGGGCGGAATTTAAGTTCCGTTTAAGTGTCTTTGTATACATTCTGGGTGAAGGGCTTTGTAAGCTGTGGGATCTTGTTCCTTGAAACTGCTGCAGAAGCTCTACTACAAACTCATCCCAGGCTGTCTGTGGCATTTCCTCAGGGTCTGAGAGGTTCAATATAAGGGACCATATTCGCTTGGCTGTCTCTGCCAGGGCAGGAGCGGTCTTGGAGGACCACTTAATTCGCCTCCTGTTAGTTATATATGTGGCTCGCTGCAACGCGTCCGAAGGTTCATGATGTTCAATTGGGTGAGTAAAGTGCAGCTCTTGTGGTAAGTGGTCGCTCTCCCCTCTGATTGTTACCTGAAATTTCAAAATTCGTCCAAACAGGGGTAGGGATAAGATTGTATAGTCTGTTATTGATTGTGCCTTTTGATTAAAAAAATTTAATGAGAGGGGCTGATCCGTACTGTAGTGGCCGTTGACAGATCGGAGTCCCATTGCTTCAAGATCTTTTATGAGTTGTTTCCCTAGTTTGTCCCCTTTGCAAGTTCCATGTAGAACTTGGTCCGGTATCTGCCAGAGAAAGTTCTGCGCTGAAATGGCTTCGTCAGAAAGCTCAGATCCCAGCAGGTTCATGGTGAAATCACCGCTTAGGATCAGTTGGGGGCATGGAACGTTATTGACTAGTTCTTCAATATTCTCTTTCAGCAGACGTGCAGCTTCTAGTTTGTATGTTTTTCACAGTGAGATGTAGATGTTCATTAGGGCTAGATGGAGGGGCCTTGTGTCACAGTAAGAAGAACTGTCAACAGATTTCTGCACGTAACTGGGGACTTGTGGTGGTGCCCCTTCATTGTTGAACTGAGATATGTAATGCGTCCATCACTCAAGCGCCCAAAACGAGCCCTCCTTGTTTCCGGGACATGATAACTTACAAATCCTGCGATTGTAGGTGGTGATTCTGTCCAAGTCTCTTGCAAAATTATTATCTGGAATGATGTGAGATAGTTGAGTAGGCACTTATCCTTCAATTCGTCCAGTAGCCCATTAATATTCCAGGAACATATTGCAAAATTAGACCTGTCCTCTTCGTTGCTGGTATTTAACCTGTCCCATCATGATTGCCTTGATCATGTGCTCAGTGTGCTGGATAACCAGCTCCTGTCGTTAGAGAAGGATAATGCCCCAGAGCTGAGCTGGGTTGCTGTACTAGGCCGTGCCATGAGAGTTCCTTGAATTCCTTGAGGTCTTGTTGGAAGCACTGGGTGATGGTTGAGACCCTCTACCACCTTGTCGATTTAATAGAGGATGTGGATAAGCAGGGTGTATTGCGGGTGTTATATGTACCCCCCAGCTCCTGAGTGTAGTACCTACTCCAAGCACTTGCTCTGCTACCTCTACCGAGGTCCAGGTTACTTTGGTTACTGCATTCGTCTGGGGTGCCAAGGGTGGAATAAATGCCACTGAGACCATAGCCGCTGAGATAAGATTTGCGGTTTTGAGAAGCTATCCTAACAACCATAGAATGTTCCAGCAGTTCAGCAGGTCAAATGTGCCTCTTGATCTATATTCTGGGCGCAGCAAAGTTACTGTAGAGCTTGGATCACTGTTGCGCAGGATCAACGAAGGCTCGTAGGGGCTACTTGCGACTGGATCGTCATATGGCTAGTCCTACTTTGAGGTCTGGTAGCCTCAAAAGCTGTTTCCTATGTCGATATGAAGTCGCTTTCCTGCGCCCTCTCCCTGAGTATTTCTTGACTTACTAAGCTCTGGGACAGTAGGACCTGGCAAGAACATTTGTCAAAGTTTGCTGTAACAAGAAGGGGCGTATTTGATGAAGTGCATTTTTCGGTGCATTTGATGGTTCCCGGAGAGATAGTCCGGGACATGCCTTCTTTGGCAATGGTGTTAGTACTAGAATCACCAACGGAGGTGCCTCCTCGAATTGGCTTGGTGACTGTGAGGAGGCGGGTCGCCAGTTTGGGAACGCTAGATGACCCACCCTTAGTTTCCGATGAAGATGTATGTACTTTAATCTGAAGCCCTAAAGGAGTGTAGGACGATATTTTGGGAACTTCTGCCTGGCTACGGAAGAAGGAATTAATATTCTTCTTATTGTGTGCTCTTAGCCTGTGCTTACTCCCTTCCCGTTGGTATTTCTTCCGGAGATGGGGTGGCAAATGATTTTTAGCTTTGCTGGCAATTGTGGCAGGAGGAAGAGGGGCCCCAAGGCTGGGAGGAGGCCCCAAGTTTTGGCTCCCAGGGAGGATGCTCGGTGAGTCGAGGTTTTGTAAGGAAGTTCCAGGGAGCCATGCTGCATGATTGTTCACTGGTGTTCGATGTCCATGTGTGGGTTCCTGTAAATAAGACTTGGAAGGTTCCAAGGATGTATCCTGCAGACGCGTTATTGAAGGCTGCAGTGGGTTGTCACTCATGGGGTTAGAGGCGAGTCTGAGAGCAAGTGCTCTTTTCAAGTCCTCAAAGACGCTGCTTAAAGCTCCTGGTAAAGAGCTTAGTTTATCCAAGATTGAAGAGCATATACAGGGACAGGCGGGTAACCAGGAATCTGCAGAGTTCTGGGCTCTGACTATCAAATTATTGAGATCTGCAATTTTTGAATCAATTCCTGAAGTGAAGACTGCTAATGTATTTAGCAATTTAATTTGGGTGTCCATTTTTGTGTACTGAAGGTTTAAGGCTTCAGCAGTGAGCTGAAGGATGCCCTGTATGATGTTCAAGACTGTTGGTATGTCTGGGGCTGTGACAATCTCAAAAGGCATATCGGTCCCCAATTGGGGCCTAGTGTTAAAGCAAATCCCTGCAGATGAATGCGGGGTGGAGCAAGATTGACTCTGCCCCAATGCGCCATCTCCATCTCCGTATACTGCCACCATTGCCTCCCATTCCAGAGAGGTAAGTGATGACGGATTCAGCTGTAAGCAGTTTGCTGGTTTATCCCGGGGAGCAGAGCAGCCAAGGGGTAGGTCGAGGCAGGGTCCGTCCATTGGGTGCTTTGGGTGCTTTAATGAGTACTGGCCCAATTTTGGGTCTGCTTGCACTGTGCTGGGAAGACTGTCACAGGAACAGACTTTTGGTAGATAGGTCGGGCTTAAGCCTGGTGAGTCCAAAGGGCATGATTGAACTAAGCTTGTATGCTGGGATGGCTGCCTTAGTGGCAATGGCAGCAGACAGGGCAAGGACAAATGGTTAGGGTCCTCTAAGTTAAGTTTGTCTGTGCAGCCGTCGCAGGTGGCAATTTCATCTGTGGATGGAGACTCCATCCCAGTGCCATGCGATTGGACCTGAGCCACTGTAAAGGGTTTAGCCTTCATTTGTAAGAAGGATGACCCCCGAGGCAGGGAGACTGGTGGAGTAGATGGATGCTCAGCAGTTTTGTGGATTTTGGGGGTGCACACTGAGTTTGGAGCTAAATCAAGAGCTACTACTTGGCTGATAATATTTGTTTCCAAGGGAATGGTAAACTTGAAATACATAGATTTGCCACGTAGATAGATGAAGCTGGGTCCTTAAGAAGAAGACATTTTTTATCAATTTTAGGCCAGCACTTTTCAGCTGTAAGAATGTCTTGCACAGTCCTTGAGCTTCTTAAACTAATCCCGCCATGGGACGCTGTCTGGTCAACTGAGTTGATCAAGTTAAAGCTGCTGTTCTGTAGAGGTAGTAACTGATCAATTGTATCAGTAATGTCGGTGACACGGACCAGAGTCTCAGATGCGTCCGTCCTCCCTCTCCGGCTTGGCTTCTTTCTTCAGCTAGAGGTAGGGGGAGGCCTAGTTCTCCCGGAGTGCTTTTTGAAACTGCAACTCTCACGCTCTCTTGTTCGCCTTCTACACTCCTGCTGCACTCCTACTGCACTCTTGTTACACCTTTCGTCTTGACACAGGGTGATGACAGGTGGCAGCTTGGTTCTCAGCAACCTCTTTTTTCCTTAGCGTATGGCCTGAGGAGGGGTTCTGGATGATGATGCAGGATGATGGTGCAGGCCGTCAGCAGGGGGAAGGTGGCTAAAGAGGATGGGCTACGATTGGGTCTCACCGGGGTCTCACAGGCCGCACCCAGCACAGCTGGGCCGCTTCCATGGGAACCCTGTGGCGCATAGTCAACGGTGGCCTGCTCCGGCCACCGCGCTCGTAGACCTCCTTGCGATACAGCAGCTTTGTCCTAGGAATCTTCCAGGAGCAGAGCAGGACAAAGCGAAGAGACACATGATGAGGAGAGGAACTAGGACCGGCAGGGGCTAGTGGGGGCTAGCAAAGATCCGTAGGAGCATGAGGGGAGGGATGGGGTGGACCTGGGGGCAGTCGAAGCCAGCAGATGACAGCTGGACAATGGTGGCAGCATCAGTGAGGGGGGCAACTGGGTGGAGTGGGCGGGAGGGGTGGGGGGCCAGAACCAGGGCTGGGGAGTGCAGAGTCAACAGCAGAGATGAGGCAAGGAGGGAGAGAATGTAAGCTGCGCAAATGGCCCTGCGCTCACACTCACGGGCTCCTCGTCGCTCACCATGACTCCTCCGCCCAACCTCCCTGACCTCGACCCTCAACCCGATTCCAAACTCAACCCGACCATGCTAAACCCAACCCAACCGCCCCCGGTACCCTTGCAGCCCGCAGTCTCTCCACCTCGGCGTCCCCATGCCGCCTTCAGCTCCAGCCCAGCACTCACCGCCCTCGCCAGATCTCCACAGCTAGTCTCCACTGCCAACCGCCCAGACTCGCCTCCTCGAGAACACGCGGTTTCGGATTGAGCTGATCGTGCTCGACTGCTCTTGTCTGTTTGACACAGTGAGTGTGCTCTGTCATTAAAACATAGATTGCATTGTGTACTTACACCAGTGGCACATTTAACAAACATATATGGCTTCAGGACACATCAGTGGTTCTCAGTCTGGACTACAGTTTAAAAGCAATGCAGCAACACATAAAAGGAAATAGTGCATGTAGCATATAGAAACAAAACTATTTTTATATATATTGGCTTAGTCATTCCATATAAGCGCACTGTAACAGGTGTTTTATATATATATAAAATAGTGGCACACTACACATTGAGGATAGTATGCCATCACAGTGAATAATTGTCCAAAATCAGTTTTTTCTGTGTAGGTAAAGCTACATTTTCCAGGAACCAGGCCTAGACCTGACTACAATTAATATTTTATATCTCTTCCTTGGAGTATACCACACAAATGTGATGATTAAAAGACATTTTTCATCCAGTTCGAAAAATCTGCTTCCATTGTGAACAAACGTTTTGGATAACTTTTGTGGAAACTTAAATTTAAAGAAAGGTACTTTGTGCTGCCAGCAAACACTTGAGAATGCCTAATTCGATTTTCAGGAATTGCTGTCACTGATTCCTAAAGCTGCCACAGAGTTTTTGGCTCCATCTCTAGCAGGAGAGATCCAGTTCCAACACAGAGAAAAGGGAGTGAACTAAGAGTGGAAAGTAGGTGGGGCTTCCACAGAAAATGCTGCGAATTATCCAGTCACAGGCTAGTGCTTTGGGTGAGTCTTGCCATCACCACTTGAGACCATGGAAAGAAACTGTACAAAAGAAAGATCTGCCTAAAAGTAGGATGAAAGAAGACCCAATGCTCCTACTGGCACTGAGGTACACAAACTGCTCTGCAAGGGCCAAGTTGCTGACCTCCTGTTACCTACTACATGGACCCAAAAAAGCAGAAAAATTCCTGACTCCAAGAATGCCCTGCTTATAACATCGGACTGGACCTTGCAAGAGCTTTGGATAGAAAGAGACCTGTAGCTTAGAAGACTGGCTGAAAAGGAGAACCTTTTTCAGCACATTGAAAAAAGATGGTATAAGGTTTTTTCTCAACTCAGAAGCAGCAGGCTTGGTGCTTAGGCTTCTTTAGGAGGGTGTCACCTTATCAAGAAGAAAACCAAGGTTCTTCTGATAGATGGCTTTCAGACGCATTGAAAACTGGTTTAGTGGGACCTCACAGCAAAGGTGTTCAGCCTCGTGGAACTGGCTACAACTTCCAAAAGCTTGACTCATTGGTAGATTTAGAGAAGAAAAAGGAATAAAGGCCAGATTTAGTGTTTGGCAACTAGTAGTCTGTCAGGGTGGCTAGACTCTTGCAGAAGAACAGCGCTGCCAGCAGGATCCCCATGTTGTTTATTTAGGACACAAATCTGTAAACAATTACTTCTGACACATTATTTTCTATTCAAGAAAACAAAAAAGTGTTTCAAAAATAAATATATTAATTAATATAAACTGAAGAGATACCTCCTCTTATCAGAACAATTCACATTTTTGGCAAACACATTTTATAGAAAATAACTTTGAAAACAATACTCACGTGAAATACGTTTACAAAAATATTAACACAAACCAAAACCTATAGAAGTAATTGTGTGTCTGTAGAAGCTTCAGAAGAAACCGAGGGGTCAGAAAGTTGTGCTGTACATACAGAGAGCCTTTGAGGAGATACTGAAGGCACCTGCTGGGGTGATGATGTTGAAGTATTGGATCAGGTTGGTGAATGAGTGCTACAACTGTCTGCAGGTAATTCCATTTGTGCACTAGTTGCTTGTCTCATGAGACCCTCTTGAAATTACCATTTTGGGGCATCAATGTAACGTAGTGACCACAACTGCCCCCTCCAAACATGGTGACAGCTTCAGTCAATTAATGGATAAATATTCAATTGGTCCTTCGCTTAACCAGACCACTCTGAAGCTGCCTTTTTGCAGACCTCACAGCACATCCTATATGACTGCAGTGGCAAACAAAGGATCTTTGTTCTTGGTGCTGAATTCCCCCCAACTGCTTTTGGGATTCGGACCAGATTGTAAGTGTGTGCACAGTGTGTGGAGAATATGGTTGTGTGACTGTATCTGTATCGTTCCATAGCTTGATTCAATCACAGCCATTATGCAAGAAATGTGTTCTGGATTTTGCAGCACAGCGTTGATGCTGGTTGCCACAGATGGAATCTTCTCAGCTGCCTCTGGATTTTCGACATGCTCTGATAATGGGATTCACTTGCTCCTCCCATGGTTTGAACTTGAGATCTAGGGGTGGTCCTACTCATGTTGCCAGACTCTGCTGTCTGTGTTTGGAGAGCAAATCCTGAACACAACGCTTTAAACCCCGTGGACGTTATTTAGTCGTCTGCAGTCCTGGGATCCTGGTGGGATGAGATGGCATTGACTCTTGCTATTATTTGTTTCCATATCCTGCTTCTGGTATTGGCACTAGGTTTGTGTAGCAAATGTTCCATTAGTCCAGCCTCTAATTTTATCATCTTCTCTGCCAAGACTTGCAATTCAGACTCACTGAATGCTGATCGTCTAAGTTGCTCAGGAACCATGGAGATTAACAGAGACTGATGGCTGTTAGACCCCTGAAAATCCACAAAATGGCTGTCAAGACGTCTTTGGATTGTTGATGTGGTTATGAACGAAGATTACTCAGAAAGAAACTACTCCAAATCATAGGACAATTAATGAGGGTGCAATGTTGCTCCATCTATATTGGCACTTTTAAATGAAAAATGTCTTGATTTTATATGCTATTTCCTGTTGACACAGAATTTCTCCTTATTTACATGTTGACTGATTTTACAAATTAAAGAATAAAATGCCATTTGGTAATCTCACACCCGGTAAAATTGGGTGTGGCCAAAATCTTTTTCATGGGGCCCAGAAAATAATAACAATCACCCATCACGGAGGACTAAGGGACTCGTCCCATAATCCAGGTGCAAGGAAGAAAGAGCCAGCAAGGAAGGAAGCCTCTTTCCCACCGCAAGCCATGACGCTATAAAGTGCCTATTGTTTTCTCGCAGCTCAGGATACCTGCATTCGCTCATCATGGTCCACTGAGGGACTTGTTCTCCCATAATCCAGGTGCAAGGGAGCAGTGGCCAGCCAAGAGGGAATCCTCCCTCCCACAGTGAGCCATGACACTATAAAGTGCCTGTTGTTTCCCCATTGTGCGAGATGTCTTTATTCAACCATCACGGAGGACTGAGGGACTCATTGTCCCATAATCCAGGTGCAAGGCAGGAGGGGCCAGCAAGGAGGAAAGCCTTTCTCCTGTCATGAGCCATAACACTATAAAGCACCTGTTTCCCCGTGGTGTGGGACACCTGCATTCGCCCATCACTGAGGACTGAGGGACTCGTCCCATAATCCAGGTGCAAGGGAGGAGGTACCAGCAAGGAGAGAAGCCACTCTCTAGCCATCAGCCATGACACTATAAGGCACCTGTTGTTTCCCAGTTACCCACAATGCGCCTGGAAGAGTGCCCTAGCAATGACTGGGCCAAGAAAGGGCCCATTTGCGCCTGTCTGTTGCCAGACAAGGCTGGGCTTGGCCTGCTCTCTTTGGTTTGATTTTTGGGCTTATCCTCCATTCTCCTACAACATAGCACTTGGACTGTATTGCCTCCTGAATTAAGTGACCTGCCTTCCCTTGGAATATTCATGCTTTGATAAAGTTACCTTGGTCCCCCCGTTTCTGCATTTATCTTTGTGCCCAATTGTCACTAATGTACTCGTATTACAACCTCTCCTGTGTTTGGACACTATTAAGCAGTATAGGCAAAAGAAAGGTAGCATGTACTAAACCAGCGATGGCCACTAATCACATCACTATTGACTTTTCTTGCTAGCACAGCAGGAGTAATTTCAAAAGGAATAGATCTGGTGGAACAATGTTTGTCTTTGGGTCTTGCTGGTCCAGCTGGTCTCCCTGCAGTCATCAATGTGGTTGTGGGCCAGGCTTTGGACCAAGTAGATGTGGAAAGGCCTAGCCCCTTTACAGTTTCAGATATGTCTCCTTCTGGGGATTCTTCCTCCTGGTCGATTTAAGCTTTACCACTCCCAGCTCCCCATTCAGTAGTATGCTCACCTGCCACAAAGCATAAGCGGAAAAGTCGCAGGGTGGTTGAAGCTTCCTTCAGTCCTGGCCCTGTAAGCACCATAGACCCTCCCCTTTGTGATCCGTCATGGTTCCCTGTTCTGCACAAACTGATGGCTATTGTTAAAGACTTTCTCCCACTTATCTGAGAAAACCTGAATAAACTGGAGGCTAAAGCTGGGAAATTCCATCACCTTTGTCAGGACCAGCAGACATCTGTTTTAATGGACCCCTCATGTCCACCTACGTAAGCTGCTATGATTTCTATGTCCCACAGCCTGTTGTTGAGGGCCCATGTCCATCTATTCCCTCTACCACCCCAGTTATCATGGGAACTGGTCCTAGCACATCAGCGCCTCATAAGGATCCTTCTCAGGAGACCAAGGTACCTGGTCCTGCATTTTTGTTACAGATTATTAACCTCCAACCGGCTTGTTGCCCTTACACCGTGGTTCTGGAGGGTGTTCCTCCACTGTCAGATCATGACCAGAAGGCTACTAGACAGCTCTGTAACAAGGTGGGCCATTGGCTTACTAGCCATTCTAGATTCGACATTCAGGACCACAAGAACTTTCTTAGGACAATACAAGGGGACTGTTATAATTAAGTTTAGATATCCTGCCCTAGCAAAAAAGATCCTCTCATCAGGGCTTCACAGCCGAATTGAGCATAGGAACATTAACATTTTACCACTTGGCTTCCTTTATAGGCCTTTGCATCTGCCCTACAATTCTACTTTGTCCTTCGGTGTAACTGGCAACAGATCTCACATGATAAACGCATCATATGTAAGAACCAGTTCACACCTCTGGTGGATCGTAACAAGTTGGAATGACTGTCTGTCTATAGGAAGCCCAAAAAGGGAACGGGACTTGTGGTCATTTTACTCTAACTAGGTTTAGAGGGGTTGCTATTTATCATAAGCATGTTTCTCAAATTTATCCAACTCAAAAAGTGTGCAAACACAATTCCGAAGGACTTTTCTGAGGCAACCTGGAAACAATCGCTACTTTCACCCACACATGGACTTATTGAAGCCTCCCAGAAAGGTGTAGCCATGGGTAGGTGGCAGGAGTCAGGTGGGGCACTTTCTGGTGATATTTTCTCTTTTATTAGTTGGAATCTGGTGGGGCTCAAGGATAAAGTTGGTAATCCAGATTGAGTAACATTCATTGACAAATTTGATTGTGTAGCTGTGCAGGAGACATGGGCTATCTCTCCAATTGTGTGCAGGGGTTTCTCTTGTTATTCGATACCTGCAGAGGCTTACTCTCATGGGAAGACTTGGGGGGCCTTGCTATATGGGTTAAGTTAAATCTTAGGGTAGAAGTCTCAATTGTTGACACATCAAGCCACTCATTTCAGGCTCTGTTTATAAAGTATAGATACAGTGCTTTTTGTTTTTATCTATTACATTTTTATAACAAAGTTTTTCAAGTTTTTATTGTTGTTTGTTTGAGGGTTTATTTGATTGGGTCTTGAATTGTTAAAAATGGGATTCTCCCTGCAACTGAGGCTCTTGTTTTGTGGGGATTTTAAAGCCAAACTAGGGGATGAGTCTGTGGAGCTGGATCATGTGAGCTCAGATGCTGCCTGCGCTCCGAGGGACGCTAGGGCGGTTGAGCTGAGGAGATCCATTGCTACGCTGGACCTGCTTGACATTATGGACCACTTTCAGGGCACCAGGCCTGGCAAGCCAACATTCAGGGGTGGGGGGCGGTCGTCTGTTATAGACGATATCTTTGCCTCCAGGCAAATGGTGCAGTGGTGTTTAGGAGGGGAGGATATTGAAACCCAATAGGGTAAATTCATAATGCCCTTCAGATAGTTGGTGCCTTCCCTTCTGCTTAGGGAGAACCTTCCGCAGGCTTATGATCAAATTAATAATCACTCCAGGGGCGGTCTGCGGGTGATGTGGTACCTTAAAGATCGTAATGTCACCATAGGTATTTTACTCAAAAAGAAACTACCAGTCTTTCTTGGCTGTCTAAGTGTTGACCAAGAGGTATCTCTTGCAGAATGTTACCAGCTCCTATGTGCCACCATTAGGGATCACTTGGCGAGGCCAGTCATTTCTGTGCTGGAGCATTCTCGTTGGTTTGATACTAGCTTCTCAGTGGCTAATCGCCATCTGAGGAAGGCTCTGTCAGGGACATCTAGGGATGTTGAGGAGGTTAGGACGGCAGGGTTAGCTTATAAGCCTGCTCTTAAGGAGAGGAAGCATGCCTTTCTTAAATGGGATTGGAAAACTCTGGAGCTTGCGGCAGTTCGTAACAGTAGTAAGATATTCTGGGATACAGTTAATCGCCTTTGTCAGCGGGATACTCTTCCCAATCACCTTCTGATGGGTAATATCGTGGGGCAGGACTGGGTGAAGCATTTCACTTTGATTTATCATCCACCCATAGATAAAGAGTGTAAGGATAGGCTACAAGAACGTCTATCGCATTCCCTGCTTTTTAGGTCTCCTTTCAAAAAGTTAGGGATGCTCTTAAATACAGCCCAAGCGGTAAAGCTCCAGGCCCGATAGGGTCCCGTGGACTTATTTAAATGCAATCTTGATCTATGAGCCCCTCTTCTCACAATTGGTTTTAATAAGGTTTTGTGCACCCGGATTCCAGAGGCTTGGACCCTCTCTACTATAGTACCATTTTTTTAAAGGGGGACAATGGGTCCCTACCCCTTATAGGCCAATCTCCCCTATAGGCAGTTCTGCTAAGGTTTTGGGGAGGGTTGTATTCAATCACCTTTAGGCATGGGCGAATAAGAATAACGTTCTATCTCCATGTCAGAATTGGTTTCGCCCCGGGCTAGGTACAGCTGAGCAGTGCTTGAACTTACATCTGATTGTAGGTACACAATTGCTAGGCACTGTACCTGGCCTTCATGGATCTGTCGTCAGCTTTCAATTGGGTGATCAGAAACAAATTATGGCTGATGCTGTTTACCTTAGGGGAGGAGGTCTCTCGTGTCAACTATTTACATTCCTCACATGATAACCTGGGAGCTAGGGTGCGGTACAGAAAGGCAGGTGAACTCTCTGATGTTTTCCCTTTAGCGAGCGGGGTGTGCCAGAGGTGCGTTTTGGCATCCCTGCTATTTATCATTTATATCAATGACCTTTGTACCCTATTATCAAATTCTACCAGGGATGTTTCTAGGGTTGCCAACTACCCTGTCCCAGGATTATTAAATGCCAATGATGCAGTGTTACTGGCAAGAACACTCTTGTGCTCTGCACTCCAAGGTCCAATCCTTTGTAGCATTTATGGGCAGCCTTGACATGAAGACCAATTTCAAGAAATCCCATAATATGACTTGTGGGCTGGGTCGGAAATCTTTGTCCGTAAAACTACATGAGAAAAATCTGAGCTTGGTGCAAAATATTTGCTACCTTGAATTATTAGTGATGCCAACAATTCCTGGCAACCACAGGTGAATACAGCATGAGCAAAATTAGAGAGGGCGTCAGGGTCTCTACCTAACCTCTTCCGGAAGGGGGGTAGGTGTGCCAGCTCCCCATATTTAAATATTTACAGTCTGCAATGTGTTCCCAAGCCCACCTATGGGCCGGGGTGTGGGATTATAATCGTTTTCCCATACAAGTTGAGGAAAATAGGATCTGTAGGTGTAAGCTAACCCCCCCTTGCTATGTGTGAGTGTGTGGTCCAACAGTAAAGCCGCTTTTAACAGAGAGGTTATTCGTAATTACCATAATCAAGAAAGGGGCAATGTCCATTAAATTATTAGGGTTAAATTATGTTAATAAATCCTTAATTCACATCAGACTTCGAGATCTGTTTTATGCTCCAGACACCATCAATAAGTCTGACAAGGGGCAGGTTAAGCCCTGTTTTGAAGAGTTTGCTCTGTCTCATAGAATCGATGATACCTCTTGGCAGCACTCTGCGTGATTACTTAGCTACCTTATCAACAGGAGACCCTGCCCCTTATTTAATTTTGGAACCTACTCAATGGGAAAGGTTGCTTCTTTTCCGCTTCAGGTCAGGTACAGTGTGGAATTCATTGTGCTTTCTGGGGGGAGGTGGAGAAGGTGTGGGATTCAAATGCTCCCCGCCCCTGAGAGGGAACGGCAGTACAGTGTGTTGCGCTTTGTTTTCTTTTACAAATTTTATCATAAATGTTTACAACTTTGCCTCAAACAAATACTGAAGTGACTTGCCTTTGAAAAGTGTAGGAAGGCTGTTTTGTACCTACAGTTGTTAAGTAATCAGCAGGTCGGTTTTAGTGTCTTTTTTTTTTTTAAATGTCTATTCATAGCAGGAAATCTATGGAGGGGTAACCAACGACAATATTAACTTACTGTTTGAACATGCTTTTCTTAACCCTCTGTTTAGTACTATTTGTGTTTTTTTTAATGAACTCACTTGGAGATCGATTTCGTGATTTTAAACTTATAAGGCTGTTTGCTTATGTGATGGTTTTATTTATTTGTATTATCATTATTATTTTTCTCTTTTACATATTTTATTACAATGATGTTTGATTTGTTTGCATTTTGTACGTTTATGACATGGGTACTCACAAACCTTTTCCCAGGGGCCAAAATGTTTGGTCTGTTATGTGCCCGAGGGCCGCATCGATGCCAGCGGAATGGAGGTTGGGCAAGAGGGTTGGGAGTATTGGCAGTTAAATATCAGTAGGCGAAGCAAAGGATATACATCTAGTGGTTAAATTGAGCAATATGAAACTAGAAAACCTTGGATTAATGTTGGCTTCCCCAATTTTCCCACTTGTTTGAACCTAGGCAATTGCTTAGTTTCACTTCCCCTCCTTTTTCTTCATTATCACATATGAGTTAATTGAAATCAGGGTCTGCACCGTACAAAGTTTCTCCTGTGTTTAATTTAATAAACTATAATGTTGTTCATGTATGATAGGAACCCAGGCCACTCAAAAAGTGCACATAACATCTGACTTGCTTGTTTAATTTCCTATTGGCGTATTTGTCAAGGTAGGGGTAAAAATGAATGATTCAAAATTAATGTTTGAAAACTATCACATTTAAATGAATACTTCTCATTGCACTGATACAATAAATTATACTTAGTAGAAATGGACTGCATGTTAACTTAACACACTTTTTGAATTTTGAAGTGACTTATATTTTTACACTTTTGCTGCAAGATGTCTTTAAAAATGAACGTGCTTCTAAAGTGCAGCTGAGGACTTCCTGGTTGCATCCTTTCCTTAACACCAGTTAACATTAAAATAAATGATTGCCTCTCTATTTATGATCTTTATATAGTTAGAGCTGAATCGAGTGAACAACCCTGTACTCCTGTTGCCCAGGGGGCCACATGTAAAGGTCAAGGGGGCCGCATGCGGCCCCCGGGCCGTACTTTGAGTACCCATGGTTTATGATCTTTTGTTAAGGTCGAATGAAGGCTTATTGAATTGAATTGAATACTAACAATCAAGTGATTTTTCTGGGCCAAGGTACGCTTGTACCCGCAGGTAACTATAAAAATGGATGAGATTAAACCACACCCAATTTACTGCCCAACTCCTAATCAGGGCCTATACATAATAACAACGACAGGAGAACACCTATGATCTGGTCTGTTTGCTAAAGTACCTCTAGTTTCCGACAATAGTCATCTGAATGGAGTAACATTAAAAGTGACATTTTGTAAAACCAAATTTTATAATAAAAAAAATTAAAATAATGATTCAGTTTTCAGTGAACAATGTATGTCATATTTTACTAAACATATATGAAGTGTAGCCCAATCATCTCAGATTCATGCATGCAACATGTTTCTCCCTTTCTTTCCCCTTTCATCAACCACCTGCGTCAGGGAATTAATTGGTTATGTTGATTCCAAACCGAAGTGCTCGACTAGGTTACACAGATTTTCGATGCTTGTTCAGGAAGACCCTAATTGGTGTGCTGCTCTTTCCTTATATGTGCATCTGTTCATGCTTCTGTGCCATTCAGAAACTGGCGGGGTATTGTAGTCAGCCAGTAGCGATTAACACCTGTTTGAGGGCAGGAATCCCATTCCACCAACTTGCATAAAAGTACCATTTTTAATCACTTCAGTCACATTGTAATCAGAAATATTTACTTTACATTTCCAAGTTAAGAATTGTGTATAAATAGTTTTAGGGGAAGAGGTAAGTATGAAATAAGTGTAGGAAGCAAACCACAAGCCAGCAGTTTGCTGAAAGGGATCAGTGGGAAGTATGCAATCTCTGGAATATAAATATACAGGAAATGGTGTGTCAAATTCTTTTACTTATAAGGGCTTTCAATGGTATAGTCGCTTGTCAATATGTTTAACCCTCTTACAGAACAAATCCAAGAAATTCTGGAGAATACCTGGCACTGTGTCGTGTAACTAAGGGGCTGATTTTACGTTTTTGTGGAGAGGGAACTCTGTCACTACGACGACTTAGTACCCCTTTCCACCAAACTCACGGTCCACTAGCTAGATTTAGAAGTAGGAGGACCAAAAGGAACATACCGTGGGTCTGTCACTGACATACTGCTCCAATTGCCTGACAGTCTAAAGTCGTCGAGATTAGCCATCCCACGGCCTGCCTGCCTAATTTAGAGTGGGCGAGAAAATGGCTTTTATTGCTGTCCTTAACAAGACTGGGTTTGATCCTCTTCAGGCTCATGGCGGAGGGATACTTGCTAATAACTGGATTCCATTTATTCCATAAAGAAACCCTCACTGATGTACAGCTTGTAGAGGTACATAATATAGGAACAATATATCCGTGCATTCCTGAAGAAGCTTAACAGTTCCACACTTGGGAGCACTGGGATGCATTTGAGAATGCATAGTCCTCTATTTAAGACAGCATGGCCTACTAGACTAAAATAAATTGTATTTTTTTTTTAGTTTTTAAAGAAAAAGACAAAGTTGTACTGTATATGTCGGGCACAAATAAATATTGTTTGACTTTTCATTTTTATTATTGCAGGGTCTAATTGATTATTATATGTCTTTAAAAGTTTCAATTTCATTTCTTGTTTTGAGTCTATACAATGATAGTTAATAAACATATCTTCATGCTCAATTAATAATTAATTTGAGTAGGTATTTGTAGAGTAATATAGATCAAGGACTAATGGGGGTTTGTTTATGGGATACAGTTTTTTGCTATCTGTCACTGCCAGGTAAAACAAGAAATCCTTGCGCAGTCAAATGTTGTGTAAACGAACCTCTCAAATTTGCCCATTCCCAAAATCCACTGCAATACAAACTCAGAGTAAGGTTCAAACGTCAATTGAATACTATGGTATTCCTTTTACGAGGCAAACATTTAACAAACTCTTTACCAGATAGGGAGCTCCTGTCTAAATTAAGTGAGGAAGCCAACATTACAACAGATGTCTCTGCATTAGTAATAATTGGTAAAATGTCTGTAGCTCCTAAAAGTACTCACGTATCCCATCCCATAGTGGACAACATGATCCGTTTTTGGAAGCTCCCTAAAAAATATGATACAGAAGATTCTACTTGGCAATTAGGCGAGAGCTGGGTTGAATGAACTTAAGAGGTTGAGCGGAAGAAACAGACAGGCCGTGAACCACTCGTCTCCTACAACTTAACTGGAGCTAATGTGTAACAAGAAACGATCAAGTCCTGCTACAGACTGACAGGAATATATCCTTTAGTCTGGATTACTGGAACACCTTTTCTCTACTGAATGAACGCACACAAGACATTTCCCCTATACTTTTACAATGCCTTATTAAAATGTTAAATCATAGTTTCAGTCACGAATATATGAAATAGAGCAATTGCAGATATAAGAATTATGGCAAGTAAAATAAAGGCAATTCCTCTAAATACAATAAAAACTGGCAATATGTTAGAAGGCAATTTTAGATATATACAAATGTGATGGAAGAACTTCTCTTGTAGACCTAGCTAATGTTTACATTAGCACCAAAATGTTGCAAAAATAGCTTTCTAAATGGCACATACCTGCTCCTATTTTGCAGTTTTCCACTCCAGAGCCTCAACAAATTTCAACTATGTTTTGTCCGTGTTCTTAGGAAAACCAAATAGCAAGTGCCAGCATTCAGAAATGCAAATTCTGGAAAGGCTGAAGTCTGTCTTCTCCAGGGAAGCTTTTGCATAGCTTTTATATATTTGTCAGCACTATTACAAGAAATGTGAGTCCTCTGATGTAAGGTGCGACTAGAAACGTGTGAATGCTCCTGCATGCTCATATAAAGTTACTCTGTTTCCCTTAAATATTACACTGCATAAATATATGTCATGGGAGCTATTTAACACACCACTAACCAATAAGATATTGCTGTACTGTTAATACATATGAATAATAATGTAAATTATATATTGTAAACTATTATGTAAATGATAATGAGTACATGAAGAAAAGAAAGCTGTGAATGGGCTCAAAAGCAGAAATAAGACAAGGCATGCAACATATACACCAAGGTCGTTGGGCCCAATAAGGATCTAGTGGATTTCTGAAGTCACAATTTTAATATCAACCTCTAAAGGAGTGGGGTTGGAGGAAAATTATATTGGTGGCATAATGTCCACGACAGAGACAAAGAATTTCATTTTGAATACTCTGGGAGGAAATAATGCCCCATGCTCGTCTTGTTCTCACACGACGAAGAGGTCTACGTCTGAGACTCCTCAAATTTTATCAACTAATACCTGAAGCAGTTCCCACTCATGATTTGTGAAGAATAAGTGGTAAAGAATATTTGTTGTCATATGAACCTTACTCCTAGATGAGATCTCAACAGAATGAGTTATATATCAGTGACCCATTCATATAGGTCCATTGCTTCCAAGATATGCATATTTTAGCCGTCCCCAACTCCTGTTGAAGTACAACTTGGTTGTGATATTTTTTTATCAGAATCAAAAGCTACTTCCCTAAAAACTGTGGACGAAACACATACAGTGCAAGTCAGGCAACTCCCAATCCAAGAAAGCCGTTATACATTTTCTCCGGAGATGACCATAGAGGTTTGAATCTACGATGTCTAGAGTGACCTCCTCAGCCTTACATTGACGCATCTATTAGAAATATCAGCTATTGACCATAAGTCTCAACTGTTCTGTTAAAAGAATCCATCATAGTAGTGACTGGAGAAGGGTGAAGTCAGATCTAATCTCTTGGATTGCCATGGAGCAGATTCCGCTGCTCTCACAGCCTCCATCAGAGTAATCTCATCCACAGTTGTGCATGGAGAAGCAAAATAAGATGCAAGACATGAGGCACTGGAGTTGAAGAACCAATCTGGAAGTCTGTAGAGGGCTAGCTAAAAATGTGATAAGTGTTGTACATGCTGTTCACTATCACTGGAGGAAGAAAAGCTGCCAATAGCTGAATATACAATATTGACTATTGTAAGAAATTAGGTAACCAATAGAGGGGGTGAAACCTTACTCAAGCAGCAACCAAAATTACTGTCAGGGTAAATCACAAGCAAATCCCAAATTAACATATGCTTAACCCTCTGGTAACTTGGCACAAAAGCAGTAATGCTTAACATTGAGGCAATTAATTATTTGAAAACAAAATTACAACAAACCAATCAGTAGAACTGGAGATATGCAAATTTAAAGATGTAAGTGAAAATAGTGCTGAGAAGCACAACGCTGCAACTGTAGTTATCTTTTTGCACCGGAACGGTACAAAGTCAAAAGTTAATGTCTACCACGATGGAACGCAGGCTGGATACAGGGGCCAAGCTAAGCCCACTGAAGAATGTACCTAAAATTCAGCTTGCGGTCCTTTGCAATGTTTTGAGAGGATGCTTCGTGCAGTGGCAAATTCCAATGGGCTGCAGGGTGGTGATGTGAGGTCCTGCGTTGGGATGCGCCACACAGCTACAGTTCCAATGAGATCCAGGGCTGCAAGGTCCTGCATTGAGAGTGTCACACATCAGTGGTTCTGAGGTGCTGACATGTAAGGACCTGCATTGAGATGTCTTGCAGGAGCAGTTCTGTGGAGTTGCGGGCGTTGTGTGGTACTGTGTCAGGTCTGCGTGTACCACAGATGGGTTGGTAGAATAACTTCAGGCCCACTTCTAAGGGTCTATGACTATGGTAGCACCACTTGGGGGGGCAAAAATCACAACAGGCAAAGTCCAGGTGCTGGGCTAAAAGTGGTTAAAGCCTTTTCTGTCTTGGGGTACTGAGCGGGAGGCAAGCCAACTAGCCTGTGGAGTCACTCTAGTGGCCTTGGGTTCAAGATGCATGTCAGACCTTTTCACTCAGACAGAAGGGCAGCAGAGTAGCAGTCCTTACAGAGCAGCACAGCAGTCCTTCTGAGGTTTCCTCAGTCCCACAAATGTACTGAAGAGTTGTGTCTGGGGGTCCATTATTTATTCCTGATGCTATCTTTGGAGTAGGAGATGGTTCTGGAAGTTTCCACCCCTCAGATATGTTTGCAATTTCCTGCCCTCCGGCCCTGGCATACACTGTCTGGGGACACAAAAGACTAGTGTCAAACCCTTTGTGAGTGTGCTCAGGCGGAGGCTATGTGTTGTGGAAGTCTGGTAGGTGACAGCTCCACCCTGTATCAAGTCAGAGATTACCCATCCTGCCAGCACCTATTCCCCCTTGGTCTCACTGCGTGGGAGCAGTACACAAAGACCAACTGCCAGCTAGTCATGTGACCCAGGATACAGACTGTGGCACCATATGGTGGGAACAAGAAAATGAAAGCTTTCATCCCTATGGGCTGCTTAGGGCCTACCCTAATGGGGACTTATATGTATTCAAAAGAAAGGCATACATAAGCGTGGTTTACTTTTTAAATGGTTTATTTTGCCAGGTTGAAATGGCAGTTTAAAACTGCACACACAGGTTAAAATGGTGGGCCAGAGACATGTTTAAAAGGGCTACTTAAGTAGGTTGCCCAATAAGTGCTGCAAGCCCACTAGCAACATTTAAATTACAGGCCCTAGGTACATGTAGTACCACTTTACTAGGGACTTAGAAGTAAATTAAATATATCAATTGGGTGTAAACCAATTTTACCATGTTTAAAGAAGGCAAAATCACATCAGCACTGTTTAGTAGTGGTAAAGTGTGCAGAGTCCTAAAAGCCAACAAAACAGGTTCAGAAAACAGGAGGGTGTAGGCATAACGTTTGAGGATGACTGCAGAAAGAGACACGTGGAAAAACCATACAAATTATACCCTTTGGGTGGGGAAAAGGGAGGATTTTTTCTTGTTCACAGAACACCCATACCACGTAAAAGGGTGAACAAACTCTTGAAACGCAACTCTTGGCAAGGTACGTTCAGTAGCCAGCTGTCCATGTATGGGTGCACTCTATTCACCACGGGATGCTAAAGAGCCACCACCATCTTGGTAATAAATCTATTATTGTTATTATTTTTCATTATGGTGCTTCTTCATCAACATATTCAACTTGCTGCCAAATACAATAACGAAGAATAAAAATGTAGAAGAAAGGCGAACAGGTCAAAAATGCAGAAATGTATTAATTGCTCCTCAGAGACTAGATACAAAGGAATGTCTTGATGTGCAAGGGAAGGCTGTCCCAAACTTGAGAGCCAAGCTATGCCATATAAGGAGTTTGAGGTAGGAGACCGAACACAGAATTTGCAAATTATAGGGCAGACTCCTTGCAAGGTGGAGCTCAAAGAGATGATTTTTATTTTTATTTTTTTGTTCTGTAGTAGCCCCTATGTGTAGGCAGACAGTTTTAAAGAGACATTTTTGTTTCTTAAGATGGATTTTTCACAGTGACATGGTGAGCAATCTTAAACTGCAAACTAGCCAGACAGCAACGTTTTGTGTCCTCTGGGGTTGTCTCAGAAATGATACAGGGAGACCGAGATAATGTTTTTTTAAATATCAATCTTAAAGATTACACAGACTGAGGCTAACTGAGCAAGGAGATGCTAGGAAATCTAATAATTTTGCTCAGATGTCTCTTACATAAATAAAATGTTTCAAATCTTATATGAAGAAAATAACATGTAGCCTCAATCTGGGCTTGAAAAGAGTCAAACAGGACACAATGATTTAAGCTTGGCTGCAAACAATAATTCAGATTTGTTGGCATTAAGTTTGAGAATGTTCAATGTCATCCAGCTGTTGACTTCAGAAAGGCAGGTGGTCAATGTAGCTGTGGGTCAGGGAGCCTGATACTTGAGAGGTACAATCAGCTCAGTGTTGTCAGCATGAAAGTGGCAAGGCAGCCAAATGATTTAATCAGGTGGACCACAGGTGGAAAAAAGGGGAGTCCTGTGGACAGAACAGCTAAGCAGAAAGGGTGATGAGTAAAAAGGTGGAAGCGCTACCATGTGGGTTCATCCTTCCAGGAAGGAAGATAACAATAGGATTTTTGTAGCGTGGGAGCAGGCGGTGATGGCGTGTCCCCTAAAGCAGAAAGGAGTAGCTCAAGTTTACAGTCTGTAGAACTGTGGTGTATGGTTATCTTCTTCGCTTACCTCCTGAAACTTTGGCCCCAAAGATGCATTCAGTTTGGTGGTCTTCTGGATGTCAGTGTCATGATCTGTGGAACAGGATCACCTGCGTTCATTCTGGAAAGCAAACGCTGGCATTGCACTTCAAATGTTGCATCATAGGGCGAACAGATGATGCACTACACAAACGGCGCCTGTACTCACAAGGAGAAACATCATTACTCAAGAAAGCCACAGAAATCATATGGTATTAGAAAACCATGGCACCTTTAACATTCAGAACAGAGAGTGGGAAAACAAGCATAGCTCTGCGGGAAAGGTCAATCTGGTCAGAAGAACTCCAAAAGAAGAAAAAGTTGCCTGAGTGGTTAGCTTGAGTGTGGTAAGCAATTCAGATGATGAGGAAGTACTTTCCTTGGATCTGTTTAGCTTATTCTCATAACGTGATGAGAAGACCACATGTGCTTTTTTCTGTGTTTTAGTGACCCCTTTGTGGGGAGCTACTTCATGAATGATAACTTTTATGGACTTTAGAAGGACATCTGGATTTCCCTTCATGGACCCTTGAAGAGTTCAGACTGCACGTCACGACCAAAGGCTAGCATTATGCATTCATCCGCAGCCATTTAAAGCAACTTTTAACCATACTCAAAACTCTAGAATCAGAATCTTATGAGAAATCTATATAAACTCCATCCAGGCAGCCATCTTCCTCTTTTCATTGCTCTTGTGTCTCAGTTAAGTATCTGTAAGTGTATTCTATGCTTTGATATATATATATATATATATATATATATGGAAAATGTCACTTACCCAGTGTACATCTGTTCGTGACATTAGTCGCTGCAGATTCACATGCTGTGCACATCCCGCCATCTGGTGTTGGGCTCGGAGTGTTACAAGTTGTTTTTCTTCGAAGAAGTCTTTTCGAGTCACGAGATCGAGGGACTCCTCCCATTTCGGCTCCATTGCGCATGGGCGTCGACTCCATCTTAGATTGTTTTCCCCGCAGAGGGTGAGGTAGGAGTTGTGTATGCTAGTAATAGTGCCCATGCAATGGAGTGAATACGTATGTACATAATGTGGTTTAAAGTAATATATTTACAAATTTACAAATGTTCAAGATCAACTTCTAAACCGCTACAGGCGGGTGGGCGCATGTGAATCTGCAGCGACTAATGCCACGAACAGATGTACACTGGGTAAGTGACATTTTCCGTTGGATGGCATGTGTAGCTGCAGATACACATGCTGTGCATAGACTAGTAAGCAGTTATCTCCCCAAAAGCGGTGGTTCAGCCTGTAGGAGTTGAAGTTGTTTGAAACAATGTTCGTAGTACTGCTTGACCTACTGTGGCTTGTTGTGCCGTTAACACATCTACACAGTAGTGTTTGGTAAATGTATGAGGCGTAGACCATGTAGCTGCCTTACATATTTCGGTCATTGGAATATTTCCTAGAAAGGCCATGGTAGCACCTTTCTTTCTAGTTGAGCGTGCCTTTGGTGTAATAGGCAGTTCTCTTTTTGCTTTAAGATAACAGGTTTGAATGCACTTAACTATCCATCTACCAATGCCTTGTTTAGAAATTGGATTCCTGTATGAGGTTTTTGGAAAGCAATAAATAATTGTTTTGTTTTTCGAATTAGTTTTGTTCTGTCAATGTAGTACATTAACGCTCTTTTGATGTCTAATGTATGTAGTGCTCTTTCAGCTACAGAATCTGGCTGTGGGAAGAACACTGGTAATTCTACTGTTTGATTCAAGTGGAACGGTGATATGACTTTTGGTAAAAAATTTGGATTTGTCCGTAGAACTATTTTATGCTTGTGTATTTGAATAAATGGTTCTTGTATGGTAAATGCTTGAATCTCACTTACTCTTCTTAAAGATGTGATGGCAATTAAAAATGCAACTTTCCATGTTACGTATTGCATTTCACAAGAGTGCATGGGCTCAAAAGGTGGACCCATGAGTCGTGTTAAGACAATGTTGAGGTTCCATGAAGGAACTGGTGGTGTTCTTGGTGGTATAATTCTCTTTAGGCCTTCCATAAACGCTTTTATGACTGGTATCCTAAATAGTGAAGTTGAGTGCGTAATTTGCAGGTAAGCTGAAATTGTGGTAAGATGTATCTTAATGGAAGAAAAAGCTAGCTTTGACTTTTGCAAATGTAGTAAGTATCTTACGATGTCTTTGGCAGATGCGTGTAAGAGTTGAATTTGATTATTATGGCAGTAATAAACAAATCTTTTCCACTTATTTGCATAGCAATGTCTAGTGGTAGGTTTCCTAGCTTGTTTTATGACCTCCATACATTCCTGTGTAAGGTCTAAGGGGGTCATTCTAACATTGGCGGGCGGCGGAGGCCGCCCACCAATGTTCCCCCGTCAAAATACCGCTCCGCGGTCACAAGACCGCTGAGGGTATTTTGAGATTTGCCCTGGGCTGGCGGGCGGCCGCCAAAAGGCCGCCCGCCAGCCCAGGGCAAATCTACCTTCCCACGAGGACGCCGGCTCCGAATGGAGCTGGCGTAGTGGGAAGGTGCGACGGGTGCAGTTGCACCCGTCGCGTATTTCAGTGTCTGCTTTGCAGACACTGAAATACTTTGTGGGGCCCTCTTACGGGGGCCCCTGCAGTGCCCATGCCATTGGCATGGGCACTGCAGGGGCCCCCAGGGGCCCCGTGGCACCCCCTACCGCCATCCTGTTCCTGGCGGGAGACCCGCCAGGAACAGGATGGCGGTAGGGGGTGTCAGAATCCCCATGGCGGCGGAGCACGCTCCGCCGCCATGGAGGATTCACAAGGGCAGTGGTAAACCGGCGGGAGACCGCCGGTTTACCCTTTCTGGCCGCGGCTGAACCGCCGCGGTCAGAATGCCCTTGGGAGCACCGCCAGCCTGTTGGCGGTGCTCCCGTGGTCGGTGATCCTGGCGGTCACCGGCCGCCAGGGTCAGAATGACCCCCTAAGTGTCCGAACTCTAGGACTTCAGGAGCCAAATTGCTAGATTCAGCGATGCTGGATTTGGGTGTCTGATCTGTTGTTTGTGTTGCGTTAACAGATCTGGTCTGTTTGGTAGTTTGACATGAGGCACAACTGAGAGGTTAAGTAGTGTTGTGTACCAAGGTTGTCTTGCCCATGTTGGCGCTGTTAGTATGAGTCTGAGTTTGTTTTGACTCAACTTGTTTACCAGATATGGAAGGAGTGGGAGAGGGGGAAAAGCGTAAGCAAATATCCCTGACCAACTCATCCATAACGCATTGCCCTGAGACTGATTTTGTGGTTACCTGGATGCGAAGTTTCGGCATTTATCATTTTCCTTTGTTGCAAATAGATCTATTTGTGGTGTTCCCCAACTCTGGAAGTAAGTGTTTAATATTTGGGGGTGAATCGCCCATTCGTGGATCTGTTGGTGATCCCGAGAGAGATTGTCTGCTAACTGATTCTGAATTCCTGGAATAAATTGTGCTATTAGGCGAATATGGTTGTGAATCGCCCAATGCCATATTCTCTGTGCCAGGAGACACAGTTGTGATGAGTGTGTGCCTCCCTGTTTGTTTAAGTAATACATTGTTGTCATGTTGTCTGTTTTGACAAGAACGTGTTTGTGGGCTATTAGCGGTTGAAATGCTTTCAACGCTAGAAATACTGCCAATAGTTCTAAGTGATTTATGTGAAACTGCTTTTGCTGAGTGTCCCATTGTCCTTGGATGCTGTGTTGATTGAGGTGTGCTCCCCACCCTATCATGGAGGCATCTGTCATTATTACATATTGTGGCACTGGGTCTTGGAAAGGCCGCCCTTGGTTTAAATTTATACTGTTCCACCATTGAAGCGAGGTGTATGTTTGGCGGTCTACCAACACCAGATCTAGAAGTTGACCCTGTGACTGTGACCATTGTGATGCTAGGCACTGTTGTAAGGGCCGCATGTGCAACCTTGCGTTTGGGACAATGGCTATGCATGAGGACATCATGCCTAGGAGTTTCATCACCATTTTGACTTGTATTTTTTGTTTTGGATACATGGCCTGTATTACATTGTGAAATGCCTGAACCCTTTGTGGACTTGGAGTGGAAATCCCTTTTGCTGTGTTGATTGTCGCCCCTAAGTATTGCTGTGTTTGACACGGCAGAAGGTGTGACTTTGTGTAGTTGATTGAGAAACCTAGTTTGTGGAGGGTTTCTATGACATACTTTGTGTGTTGTGAACACCGTTCTAGCGTGTTGGTTTTGATTAACCAATCATCTAGGTACGGGAACACATGTATTTGCTGCCTTCTGATATGTGCAGCTACGACTGCCAGGCACTTTGTAAAAACTCTTGGCGCAGTTGTTATTCCGAATGGCAACACCTTGAATTGGTAATGTACCCCTTGGAATACAAACCTTAAGTACTTTCTGTGTGAAGGATGTATCGGTATATGGAAATATGCATCCTTTAGGTCTAGTGTTGTCATGTAGTCTTGTTGTTTGAGCAGTGGGATTACGTCCTGTAATGTCACCATGTGAAAGTGATCTGATTTGATGTAGGTATTTAATGTTCTGAGATCTAATATAGGTCTCAGACTCTTGTCTTTTTGGGGTATGAGAAAGTACAGAGAGTAAACTCCTGTTCCTTTCTGTTGGTTTGGTACTAATTCTATTGCTTCTTTCTGTAGCAATGCCTGAACTTCTAGTCCTAGAAGATCTATATGTTGTTTTGACATATTGTGTGTTTTCGGTGGGACGTTTGGAGGGAATTTGAGAAATTCTATGCAATAACCATGCTGGATAATTGCCAGTACCCAAGTGTCTGTTGTTATCTCCTCCCAATGTTTGTAAAATTTGCTTAGTCTCCCCCCACAGGTGTTATGTGTTGGGGATGTGTGACTTGGAAGTCACTGCTTGTTTTGAGGAGTTTTGGGGCTTTGAAACTTCCCTCTATTCTTTTGGAATTGTCCCCCTCTATATTGCCCCCAAAAACCTCCCCGCTGATATTGGCTTTGATAAGTGGGCCTTGCTTGTGAGGTTGTGACTTCTGTAGGTTGACCTCGAAACCCTCCCCTAAATTGTGTTTTGCGAAATGTGCCTCTGCTCTGTGGGGAGTAGAGTGCGCCCATGGCTTTTGCCGTATCAGTATCTTTTTTGAGTTTCTCAATAGCAGTGTCGACTTCCGGCCCAAACAACTGCTGTTCATTAAAGGGCATATTCAGCACGGCTTGTTGTATTTCCGGCTTGAATCCTGACGTACGCAACCATGCGTGTCTCCTTATCGTTATTGCAGTATTTACTGTCCTTGCAGCCGTATCTGCTGCATCCACTGCTGACCGTATCTGATTATTGGAGATACTTTGTCCTTCTTCCACCACTTGTTGTGCCCTTTTTTGGAACTCTTTGGGTAAGTGTTCTATGAATTGCTGCATTTCGTCCCAATGAGCTCTATCGTATCTTGCCAAAAGTGCTTGTGAGTTGGCAATGCGCCATTGGTTTGCTGCTTGTGCTGCAACCCTTTTACCCGCAGCATCGAATTTGCGACTCTCCTTGTCTGGAGGTGGTGCGTCTCCCGAGGTATGAGAGTTTGCTCTCTTGCGAGCTGCCCCGACAACCACAGAGTCTGGTGTTAATTGCTGCATAATATAAACAGGGTCTGTTGGCGGTGGCTTGTACTTCTTCTCCACCCTTGGAGTTATGGCTCTGCCTTTTACAGGATCCTGAAATATTTGTTTGGAATGCTTTAGCATTCCCGGAAGCATAGGTAAGCTTTGGTATTGGCAATGAGTGGAGGATAGTCTATTAAACAAAAAGTCATCCTCAATTGGTTCTGAATGCAAGGTGACGTTATGAAAAGCAGCTGCCCTTGAGACCACCTGCGTGTAGGATGTACTGTCTTCAGGTGGCGACGGCCTCGCAGGGTAACAGTCTGGGCTGTTATCTGATACAGGAGCATCATAAAGGTCCCATGCGTCGGGATCATCTTGACTCATTGCAGTATGAGTCGGGGATTGCATCAGTGGTGGAGTGGCTACCGGTGATGTGTGGCTTGATGGTGGTGGAGTTGTTTGTCTTGCCACCTTTGCCTGTGGCTGCTTGTCCTTTTCTTGAAAGGCAAGTCTTCTTTTCATCTTAATTGGGGGAAGAGTGCTTATCTTCCCCGTGTCTTTTTGAATGTGGAGCCTTCTTTGAGTGTAGTCTGGCTCTACTGATTCAAGTTCCTCTCCGAACTTATGTCCTTGCATCTGGGAGGACAATCCCTGTTCCTCTGTGTACGAACCTGTTTTCGGTTCCGAGGCTGGATGTTTCGGAATCCAAACCTTTTCGGTCGCCTTTTTGGGCTCCGAGGAAACCTTCTTTATTTTCGGCGTCGTGGTGTCTCGGTGCCAACCCATTTCAGTGCCACTGTCTCGGTGCCGAATCTGTTCGGAGCCGCTGTTTCGGGCCCGAGATTGCTGTGTGGCGGTATCTCGACCGGAGTCGGATGACTTCGCCACAACCATGCCCTTTTTCGGTGCCGATGATCGGTCGCCTATTTTTTGGGTTAAGCCATGGCCTGTTGGCGGTGGCGTCCCCTGGGCTTTTGTTGTCTTCTCAGGAGTTTTATGTTTCGACGTCTTACTCACGGTTTTCGGCGTTTTTTCTTGATCGAGCTCGTCCGAGTCCGATTCCTGGATGGAGAAGGTTTCTTCTTCCTCCTCGAAACACCCTTGTCCTGTTGGCGCCGACGCCATCTGCAGTCTTCTCGCTCTTCGGTCTCTTAATGTCTTCCTCGACCGAAACGCTCGACAGGCTTCACAGGTATCCTCCTTGTGCTCTGGAGACAGACACAAGTTACAGACCAGATGCTGATCTGTATACGGATACTTGTTATGACATTTTGGGCAGAAGCGGAATGGGGTCCGTTCCATCAGCCTTGAAGAGACACGTGGCCGGGCCGACCAGGCCCCGACGGGGAATCGAAAAAACCCCGAAGGGCCACCGGAGCTCTTCAAAAGTCGGTGTCGATCTGTTGTAACTAACCCGATACCGAACGCAAACAATACCGACGATTTTTCCGAGATTCTAACTAACTTTCCGACCTGAAACACAGAGCGAAAAGGAACACGTCCGAACCCGATGGCAGAAAAAAACCAATCTAAGATGGAGTCGACGCCCATGCGCAATGGAGCCGAAATGGGAGGAGTCCCTCGATCTCGTGACTCGAAAAGACTTCTTCAAAGAAAAACAACTTGTAACACTCCGAGCCCAACACCAGATGGCGGGATGTGCACAGCATGTGTATCTGCAGCTACACATGCCATCGAACATTATATATATATATAGATAGATAGATAGATAGATAGATAGATAGATAGATAGATAGATAGATAGATAGATATAGTAATTGTACTTTCAAGTTAAGATATAAGATATTTTGTTCCCTTTCCCAATTTATGGGATATGTTGTTAGAATATAGATGTTAACTTTGTTTAGGAAAAGTAATATTTAATAAATATAAAGCGCAATGAGATTCTCTCATCATGTAACTTGGAGGATTCATCTTCCCTTTCCTGAATGGCTTTATGGTTCCCATGGGAGGCAAGACAGAATGTCAAGCTGGCATGCAACTTACTCAAAGCAAGGAAAGCCATATAGATACTTAACCCCTTCGCTGCCAGGCCTTTTCCCCCTCCTGTGCCGAGCCTTTTTTGGCTATTTGGGGCAGTTCGCGCTTAGGCCCTCATAACTTTTTGTTCACATAAGCTACCCATGCCAAACTTGCATCCTTTTCTTTCAACATCCTAGTGATTCTAGAGGTACCCAGACTTTGTGGGTTCCCCTGAAGGAGACCAAGAAATTAGCCAAAGTACAGTGAAAACATTTTTTTTTCAAAAGATTTGAAAAAAGGCATGCAGAAGGCAGCTTGTGTTTTTTTCCCTGAAAATGGCATCAACAAAGGGTTGCAGTGGCAAGGTCACCATCTTCCCAGCTTTCAGGAACAGGCAGACTTGAATTGGAAAACCCCATTTTTCAATACAATTTTGACATTTTACTGGGACATACCCCATTTTTACTATTTTTTGTGCTTTCAGCCTCCTTCCAGTTAGTGACCAAAATGGGTAAGAAACCAATGCAGGATCCCAGGAAGCTAAACATTTCTGAAAAGTAGACACAATTCTGAATTCAGCAAGGGGTCATTTGTGTAGATCCTACAAGAGTTTCCTACAGAAAATAACAGCTGAAATAAAACACTATTGAAACTGAGGTGTAAAAAACAGCCATTTTTCTCCACGTTTTACTCTGTAACTTTTTCCTGCGATGTCAGATTTTTTAAAGCAATATACCGTTACATCAGCTGGACTCTTCTGGTTGCGGGGATATATAGGGCTTGTAGGTTCAGCAAGAACTCTAGGTACCCAGAGCCAATAAATGAGCTGTAACTTGCAATGGGTTTTTCTTCTATACCGGGTATACAGCAATTCATTTGCTGAAATATAAAGAGTGAAAAATAGGTATCAAGAAAACCTTTGTATTTCCAAAACGGCCACAAGATAAGGTGTTGAGAAGCAGTGGGTATTTCCACATCTCTGAATTCCGGGGGTGCCCATACTATCATGTGAATTACAGGGCATTTCTCAAATAGATGTCTTTTTTTACACACTGCCTTACGTTTGGAAGGAAAAAATGTATAGAAAGACAAGGGGCAATAACACTTGTTTTGCAATTCTGTGTTCCCCCATGTCTCCAGATACAAATGGTACCTCACTTGTGTGGGTAGGCTTAGCGCCCACGAAAGGAAATGGCTCAAAACACAACGTGGACACATCACATTTTTTCCATAGAAAACAGAGGTGTTTTTTGCAAAGTGCCTACCTGTGGATTTTGGCCTCTAGCGCAGTCGGCACCTGGGGAAACCTAGCAAACCAGCGCATTTTTGAAAACTAGACACCTAGGGGAATCCAGGATGGGGTGACTTGCGGGGATCTGACCAGGTTCTGTTACCCAGACTCCTTTGCAAACCTCAAAATGTGACAAAAAAAAAACACTTTTTCCTCTCATTTCGGTGACAGAAAGTTCTGGAATCTGAGAAGAGCCACAAATTTTCTTCCACCCAGCGTTCCCCCAAGTCTCCTGATAAAAATGGTAGCTCACTTGAGTGGGTAGGCCTAGCGCCCACGAAAGGAAATGGCCCAAAACACAACGTGGACACATCACATTTTGTCACAGAAAACAGAGGTGTTTTTTTTTACAAAGTGCCTACCTGTGGATTTTGGCCTCTAGCTCAGCCGGCACCTGGGGAAACTTAGCAAACCAGCGCATTTTTGAAAACTAGACTCCTAGGGGAATCCAAGATGGGGTGACTTGTGGGGCTCTGACCAGGTTCTGTTACCCAGAATCCTTTGCAAACCTCAATATTTGATCAAAAAAACACTTTTTCCTCTCATTTCGGTGACAGAAAGTTCTGGAATCTGAGAGGAGCCACAAATTTCCTCCCACCCAGCGTTCCCCCAAGTCTCCCGATAAAAGAGGTACCTCACTTGTGTGGGTAGGCCTAGCGCCCACGAAAGGAAATGCCCCAAAACACTATCTGGACACATCAAAATTATCAAATACAAAACTACCTGTTTTTGCAGGGGGGCACCTGCGTTTCTGGTCCTGGGCTTAGCAGCCTTCTAGAGAAACCTACCAAACCCAGACATTTCTGAAAACTAGACACCCGAGGGAGTCCAGTGAGGTGTGACTTGTGTGGATCCCCCAATGTTTTCTTACCCAGAATCCTCAGCAAACCTCATTTCATACCACCCAATGTTCCCCTCAGTCTCCCAGTAAAAATGATACCTCATTTGTGTAGGCGGGCCAAGTGCTTGTGAAAGGGAAGAGCTAAAAACATGTTGATATTGAGGGGGAACAAATGGGGTCCAAAAGGGCAGTTTGCAAAAAAACATTTTTAGGATCACAAGTGCAGCAGAATTTGTATTGGTATAGATGAGACAATGATGGGTGGTAGGAATTTTGAGGATTCCCGCAGATTCCGGAAGGTTCCATCACAAAAACGTGGGGAAAATGTGTGATTTCCAGCAAAGTTGGAGGTTTGCAGGGTATTGTGGGCACAAAAATAGTGCGGTGTATGTGAAACACACCACCCTGGAAACACCAAGATGTTTAGTTTTCAGATGTGTCTAGGTCTTGTGGATTTTTCTTCATGGCAGCGTCCCAAAGTCCATAAAGTGCAGCCCTCACCATTCCAAGTGGGACAATTTTGAGAGTGAGACAAGTTCTCATGGCCCAAATGAAAATCTAAAACCCAAAATAATCAAATGTCTTCTTGCTTGCTGTGGGATAAGATGTTTTAGAGTGCGGGGGAGAGCTGAAAGACTGTTACCCCCTTCAGTTGAGGTGGGGGCGTAATCAGGCCCATACCGGTTGGTAGCCACCACCCCAGAATTTGTTTTTTTTTTAAATTCGCTGCCATCTAGTAGACTTTCTGCCCCCCGGGGTGTGGATCAGGGATAATTGCCCCATCTGCCCACTGGTGGGCAGAAACACTTTGGCCCCATTTTTTTGGGGTGGGGATCTGGCCATACTCCTACCCTCCTAGTTTTGAAAAAAAAACTTCCCTAGCCTCTGGTGGGCTTTCTGCCCCCCCACCCCCTTGGGGACAGATGGACCTTCCAAAAATAGGCCCATCTGCCCCCAATGGGGGCAGATATGGCCAACAGTAATGTGCCACCATGGGGAGCGACCCTTACCCAAGGGGCTGCCCCACTAAAGAAAACACATGCGTACACACACACACCATTCCCTGGTGCCTAAGTGGTTTCTGCCACCATGGGGGCAGATTGGCCTAACAAAAATCAGCCGATCTTCCCCCAAGGGAGGCAGAAATGGTCTAAATAGAATCTGCTCCCCATCTAAAAAAAAAAACAACTAAAAAAAAACATACAAAAAAAAATTGCCCTGGCGCCTAGAGGTTTCTGCCCCCCCACCCGGGGGCAGAGCAGCCTAATAACAATAGGCTGATCTGCCCCCAGGGGGGGCAGAAATGGTCTAAAATAAATTTGCCCCCAACCCCTCCGGGGAGCGACCCTTGCCTACGGGGTCGCTCCCCTTGCATGACATTGGCGAAAAGAAAAAAAAAGCCCCGGTGCCTAGTTGTTTCTGCTCCCGGGGGAGGGAGAGAAGGCCTTAAAAAAAAAAAAAGCCCCCCCTGGGAGTGACCCTTGCCCAAGGGGTCGCTCCCTCATGCCAATTTCCTAAAAAAAAAAAATCCCTGGTGTCAAGTGGCCGTTTTAGCAGCCAGATTGCTTGCAATCCGGCTGCTAAGACGCTCAAAGAGACTTCAAAGGGAATGAAATTCCTTTCCTTCCATTTGAAGCCTCTCCGGCCTCCTCCATGTGATCGGAAGCATTTCTCTTCCGATCGCACTGGAAACTGAGCTTCCAGCGCTATGGGAGGACGCCTCTGTGATAGTCAGCGTGCGATCGCGCGCTGATGTCACGGGGGGTTGGAACCCCATAGGGGGAGCGCTAGCGCTCCCTCTGGGCTCTGTGCCCAGGACATAATGGTTACGTCCTGAGCACACGAGCACTGTGCCTCAGGACGTAACCATTACGTCCTGGGCACAGAAGAGGTTAACAGTTAAAGACATATCAGCAACATGAAATGGCAGGTTGAAAGCCCAAAGACTTTGGCGGAAATCTCAGAGGCTCTTGATCGCGCTTTGGTAATGGCATGGAAAAAAAAAAACTAATATCAGTAGCACACAGCACTTTTTCATGATGCTCAATATAATTTCCTGGGAAGCAACAAACCTTCTTCACCATCGTGACTACATGTTGCTACCAAATATGTCTGGATCCAATCTTCTGCCGGGGTAGAGGGTAAGGCAGAAATTCTAAAAGGAGAGATTATCCAACAGAAGTTACACTTGTAATTCTCTTGCATCTGCTACTTTACATTTGTGAGAAACATTAAGGCCCATAGTTATACTTTTTAGCACCACGTGTGTCAGTTTTTGATCCAAAAGCAAAGCAAACTTACAAAAATGACGCAAATGCGGCACTAAAAAGTATAAATATGGGCATAAGTATTTTTGTTTGCTCCGGGTGAAGTACATAATGAAGAGTGAAAACATAGGGATACACAATTACATGATAAATTATTATTTTACTCCATATGGGATGTGAAAATTGGAAGCTATGTACCACAAAGGCACATATGGAATATCTAATCTTATAAAACCCCAATGAGAATTAGCACATCGAGGTGATAAAAAGCTGCGAGTGAAAAATATTGAGGAAAAATTAAGCCCATTGGCAAATAAAAACATTTAATACAGGTTTTTCTCGAAACATCATGTCATTATTACATGAAATGACCATGAAAATCAACAAAGGCAGTCAGGAGAAGTCCTATTTATAAAAGTCAATTTGGTAATGTAATGTATAATAAGACTTCAGGATTAAAATAGCAAAGCCAACTTTAGATTTTATAATACTACAGCCCAGCTGTTCATTAATGAATATAAAGCCGAAATCATTAAAACCAGTGCTAAATTGAACTTCTTATTGGTGCTTACAAAAAATACAATTTTGTTGATGGCTGAAAGACATTTTATTTCATTTACAATCAATGTTTGCCATCGTTTACGTAGAAAAAATAAAAACACCACTAAGTCCAGCTAAATGGGTTGCATTAATACTAACTTCTAGCAAACAAGACAATGTATTCACATATCCAGTCCACAAATACAAATTATTAATCAATTTGCTAAAATTTTTTTTTTTTTTAAACATAAAAACACAGCGAGAGCGTCTTTAAAAAAAGGAAATGATAACACAAATAATTCATTTTAAATGACTTTTTAAACTGGATAGCAAACATCATATCTTCGTTTCAGGAAAAAGAGGGCTAAGGCAGTGATTGGAAATAGAGTGGTTTGTAAGGAGTTGAGCATTTATCATCTTCCCCCGCCTCTTCCTAAATGGCTGGCACCCCTTTCTCTGAATTAACAGTAAATACTAAATTACGGACAAGTTCATGCAACTGCTCTATACAAGCATAAGCATATGCAAAAACAAATCAGATTTGGAAAAATGTTTAGATACCAAGAATAAGGAAATCGCGTACAAAACCTATATCATGGACCTGATTAAAAACAGATGTTTGCAGATTTATGAACAAATCAGGTGTGCAACATTTACACTTTACAACAAGAAGAATGCAAATCCTGAGTTACAGAATCAGCATAGGTGGAATTATAAGGTCTTTAGGTACACTCACAACAGTGGACATGCCCCTGTATGCCTGAATTGCCACATTCACAAGTTTACCATTAGGGGTGGGGTTCTGATGGGGAGCGGGACACACAATGGTAAATCTTTAAACAATGACATAACCTTCGTAGCTTCGTTCAGACCCTGGAAAGTCACACAATTTGCTCCTGCCACAGGCAGAAGTAATTAGTTTGCCGATTCCCATTCTGGAAATATTCACTGTGAACAGGATGGGGAGTATTCACAGTAAAAACGTTTTTCATACTAGAATAATAAATAGAAGCAGAATTTCGCCAGGGTACTCTAGAATGCTACTCTGGGATATCTACACCTCCCATAGATTTCCAGAGATACTTCTGTGAATCCCTTAAAAGGCCCACATTTGCTTAAAAAGTAGGAGTAATTTGGTGGCAGAAATTCAATTCCTGACTTTTTACCACTGACCTTTACGAATCAGGATCGTATATACAGACTTAGGTCACATACTAACATACAAAGATCAAAATCACCTGGGACGCCTATAATTATCTTCTCTTTGTTTTTTTCATGCGTTTTTTCTACCTGGCCAAAATCTGACGAGATTTACTTTTCGCAAGCCAATTGGAATATGATCTCTCCAAAACTTGACTATCCCAGACCACTTTGATCTTGCTAGGTACCTGACAGAATGCAAATAGAGCCACTTTTTAGGTCATGCAGGCCATAGTCAAAGAGAAGAACTCCCAGAAAAACGTTAACTTGGTATAAGGTGGTAGCATCCCTCCTTTTGTTTGTTTAAACATCCCGTGACGTATCAGCGCCTTGCCAGCCATGGGAATACTTTCTACCAAGGCAGGAAAACGCTCGAAGCCCAGTCTATCTAGCCTAAACAGCATTAATTTCACACCATATAAACAAACCTATAGAGAACTGCGTTTTGACATTTTCTGCTACAGAAAACAGTACTGAGCCATATGAAGGAGACAGTGTATAAAGCGCCACGAAAACAATGACCCGGGTTCAAATAGCTGCATTGCATGATAGGCTACTTAGATGTACTAAAGCATTTCTACTGCGACCGACAGGGCCATAGATGGATTCTTCTTTTTTTATCTCTGCTGCCACCTCCAGGGGAATAGATGGAATATTCCTCTTTACAGCCACGTAGAACCAGGGCAATGGATGGATTCTTTATATCTACGGCCACATCCACAGCAACTGATGGATTCTTCTACAGCCACATCCAGAGCAATGGATGGATTCTTCTTTGTAGTTCAGAGGTTTTTGTGCTCTTTGGATTTTCCCAGTGATTGATTTCATACAGAAGTCATGTCACCTTCCTTCCCAGGCATCTTCTCGCTGTTTGGCCTCTAATCGTCTTTTTTCTGTCAAGCAAAATATGCACCATTATAATAACTGACATTACACATTATTAGGATTCACTCCAAACCAAAGAAGCTACCTAAATTCAACATAAATCACACACAATTAGCATTACCCATATTTTCAAACATTTCACACACTTTGACAGAAATTATCAGCAAACTAATGTCTCAGAATGTTCAATATCAGTTAGTACCATGTAGTTTGATGGGAGAAAAATTATTCAGCAGAAAATATAATTTAGGGTATAACTGATAGCACATTTCACCGTTTCTGCTGCTACACTGGACTCTACCGAATGCAATAAATACTCTGTCATGCCTCGGGGTAGTAAGCGCTATATAAATACAATTACAATTACCAGATGCTACACATTGATTTTAGTCTTATCAAGGTCCGCCAAGGCACCCCTGCTAAAGACAACAGTTGCAGCTGACAGAGGTGGAAGCACACGAACTCCGAAGGGATAGCAGGATATCTCGGGTACTGTTGAATTTTCTCCAAATACTTAGACTTCCACTCCAGACCAAAGGAAGCTTCAAACAGTTTTGACAACCTTTAGGAAAATGGATGGCTGAGTTGGCAAAGACGGATTTGAAATTATCTGCCTATCACTGCTTTGTTCCAGTGGTGAAAGAACAACTTTTTGAGCTATCCCTCCAAGCTTGACAAATACCAACAAGTATTGATAACTACACACTACTTGCAAACAGCTGGAGTTCAAATATCACTACCCCAAGATCTTGGAGTGCCCAACATGCTCTCAGTCTTGCAATAATTTAGACTCATCCCATTATCAACAGACAGAACTGTGGTTCATTTAGTGCGTTCTAAAGTCGCAGCTCTGAATGTCCAAACATCGCTGTGTAATATGCATACAACCATTCAGGAGCGATTTGCACCAAACTATTACGAGAAGGGCCTCTGATCAAAAAAGTATCCAGATTCGAACTGAAAATGTTAAAGATAATTGGAGCCAACCCACGTCCTTGCTTTCCACCAGTACAACTACTTGCTCCATCACCACAGTGCCACTTTTGGTCTCTTTTGACAATTTGGTTGGCCCTGCTTTTCCAATACTTGGAGCAGGTTTAATGGGCAGTGAAATATGAAGAAAGCGAGGCGATGCTGCTTCTTCAGCAATGGGGCTAAACATGCCCTTTTAAAAGCAGGACAGGTAACACACCAGAAGACTGGTATGTTAATGATGTGAGATAGCCTAGGGGTTGCTACCTCACACGTACTCTTAAGATGTGTAACCAGACAGAGGTCCAAAACAGAGCCAGATCTAAAAGTGCACTACAGACCTGCACGACAACTCAAGAAAGAGTGAAAAGCGCATTTAGGTAGTCAGTAGGGAATTTGTAGACGTAGAAGTAATGTCTGAATCCAAGGTACCTTCTGTGCCAGTCGTACTAAGAGAAAAACTCAAACGAATATAGCATTATAATAAACCTGAACAGAGAGCATCGCAAAGCTACAGCTCGTGATGTATAGACGTCCGAAGGGACCATGGTCAAGAGTTCTTTAACGAGGAAGAAGAGCTTGTTTCTAGAAAAACTATTGTAAATCTAGTATCCTAACACTCTGTGTGCTATTTTAATGTAGATTTTGAAGATTTGTAGTATAGAAATGAACAAGTTGTTGTCAATATTTTTAGAGCATTCTCCTAGAGGCTTTCAGCATGTTTACACACCCTCTTAGCTCTAACTGTCTAACAATAAGCTGAGAGTGGCTCGACTGTGATGAGAGATACAAGCGGCAGTTACTCAATTTAAGTCCTAAATTGAAATATTTCTAAATCTAATTTGCTCGAATAGGCAAATGCCTCGATGCAGTTGGCATAAAAGGACAATATATAATTCATGGAGACCGAGAGACAAAATGGGAATGGTGGCTATTTGTACCGAAGAAAAACCTGGGCACCGAAAAGGCCATGATTGTGTGGTACTTTGAAGCGAACCTTAGACACTCAATTTGTATATCACAAGACAAGTTACAAAATGCTCGGAAACAAGGTTTAAACACTTCGACACTTTCTTAGTTCAGAAACGCTGCATTCCCACAAGTCACAGAGTTGTGAGACATTTCAACTGGTTGCCCTTCATAACTAGGAGAAGGTTGTGCTGATTTCTTTAAGCACGCCCTCCAAAACCATCTCTCTACTACAGTGCAACATATCTCAATCTAAGGAAGAACCTGTATCATAATCCTTTGATAAAGTAAGAAGGCAACTCTTGCAAATTACTGGCTTGTGACCTCAAGAGTCAACAAGATAACCCAATTGCTAACCATTTTATAAATATTATGTTAAAATACACAACCGTTTATTTATTTATCTAGTATTTGATAGAGCGCATTTCGACCAGAGGTGTCACAGAACTATGAGGAGGAAATGAGACCATGATACTGCGATCCGTCTATGATTAGGCTTGAAATAGCCAGGTTTTCAAGTGTTTTCGAAATAGCTGAAGGGAAGGAATGCTCCTAATTTTCAAAAGGTAAAGTATTCCATAATTTGGCCGCCGCTGTTGAAAACGCTTGATCCCCCCATTTAATTTTCTTGGTCCTAAAGACATAAGCTAACTTCCGATCAGCTGAGCAGAGCATCCTCCCAGGTATGTACCACTTAATGTAAGGAAGAGGCTATGTATGGATTATCACACGGGAATCCTATGGCATTACATCCTTAGTCCCAGTCCTCAGTGGTTTTAGTAGGAGGCACAAGCACACAGTTCCACTGTTATGCAAGCTACATTCCCAGATGGCGTGAGAATTTATGCCCAGGTTTTATTACTTTTTAGACTGTATGGAATGAAACACTTTTGTTACAGGAATGCCACTAGCTTTCATTTATCCTTTAAAGTCCTATTAAATACTGAGGCCAGATTATTGGTCAGAGCACCTAGGAATAAACATGGGACTCATCATGCACAATAGTTATCCACGGCACCCATAGAGGTTTTCGTGATTGGATGTTTACTGTATAAGCCGACCTATCACAATCGACCCCGATATAGGTTTCAAATTTCAGGAGGCATTGTGCATTCATGAAATTAGCCTCTGTCAGCACTTGAGGTGCCTATGCTTCACTCTGAGAGGCTCCACGTCATCATCTGGTTTGAAGAACTTCTACCCGCCAGCTATTCAGGCAACCCCTGTCCATCTTCATTTCAGGAAACAACTCAGAACTATTTTTTTGCTTTCCAGTTCAAATGATGGCTTTATATTTTTGTGAAAATTGCTGTCTTCACCGTTCTTGTTAAGGACTTCGATCCCTTTGGAATGTTTTACATTTTACAAATGTGCAAGAAAAGTGAGACAGGGACCAAGGCAGACAAAACTTTATGTATGGTTTCAATTTAACTCCATGTGAAATTTAAACTCCGATCTTACATCATCCAGGCTCCAGAGATAGCCTAACTGAACTCGACGTAATCAAGGTAAATGAGTTCCAATTTGATTTTACGTTGAGATTCATCAGTGAGCGCCCAAGCAGCCTCTCTGGTCATGCTCAGTGACGTGAGCACTGTATACGGGACACACTGTAGGATACTGCTGCTTCATATGAAACCCTATGAGCTGGGAAACATTGACTTCGGATGTCATCAAATGTCTATTCTGCAATCCAGGCAGCACCAGAAAATGAGCCCTGGAGCGTACAGAATGGAACGGAGAAGCGGCCAGACTCGCATCACTATATGGGATGCTTCCCGCATGGCCCAGGCTGCGTCTCCTGCTTACCTACTACTATGTCCATGCCCACTGAATCATCGCCCCTATGTCAGCTCCACCATACTCTCTGTAAACACAGGGGAACAAAATTCACAAAATCGAACAACTGATGGAATTCATGGTAATATCAAGGGGCGCAGATGTGTGGCCAATGTCTTTAAAAATGTGCAGCGAAATTCAGGATTTGCCGACATTGCTTTCTCATTTCCACAGTCGGGATAACAGCCCTAACCCTCCGGAGGTGAGTCAGACTTACTCGCTTCCTCTATGTCATAACCGAGTGGAGTGATTTCCTTTTTCAGTCACTCAATTGTTATACCTCCTCTCTTGTGATGTGCCCAGGCTGTTGGCTACACCTATGCATCCATTCACAGAGCAGATCTGTATACAAAGATGAGCCCAAGTACCTGCCAAAACAAACCGTGCTTCAATCCAGAATCAAAGAAGCATTGGCAAGGCCAAGCGGCCTCGTTTTGCCATTGTTGAGCAAGTGATATTTGGATGCGACTGTTACCTCTGTATCGTAACAGGTGCTGTGGCTTCCGCCGGCTTTGGGCGCCTAAAAGCAGCACCAACAAAAATCCCCAGGCTTCCTTCACAAAATAAAGGTGAACGGGATAGTCAGTTTTTACTTTTTGAAAGACTGAATAATTCCATGCCACCGTCCAGGTTTGCAAAGGCCATGCAGTTAACCGCTCACATTAAAACAGTCCTGAAACCTGCACTCTGGAGAAGAAATACAGTTGCCTAAACGCTATTTTAAATATAATTGGAATGTTTTCAGAGCCCATGCTAGAACACGTGACGTCTAAAAATCCTGCAATACATCGCTTTCAGGTGGCCATTTTAAAGCTATGGGAAAGATGATGGGATGATTAAGCCCAGCCAGTTTCGAATTTACTAACTTTAAGTCACACTTAAGCCCATATTTACACTTTTTTAGCGCCGCATTTGCGCTGCTTTTTGACGCAAAATCGGCCAAACTTACAAAATACACCGCTTTTGCGTCAAAAACTGACGCAAATGCTGCGCTAAAAAAAGTATAAATATGGGCCTTAGAGTCATAGCAAGAAAGACGGAAAGATAAGTCAGTGGATTAAGTGCTCATACTGAAGAACATAACAGAAAGAGTTGCAGTCACAGGCCTGATAGAATGAAGTGGCTCCCTTGTAGGGACTGGTGGCAGAAATGTTTAGCCCGCTCTGCTTTAGAACACAAGGGAGTGTGTGGTACAAGTGGAACATACGCCTTCTTTTTTGTGCCATGCATTAGCAATAAGTGGCGCGTGAGTGCATCCTCCCTGCCAAGCTACTAATACCACACGCCCAAGAAGCGCCAGGAGCTTTGGCTGCAACAGCTAGTTCACTGTTGTCCTATGTTTAATGCACGGACATGCCCTCTTCTTTCAGAAGTAAAATAACCTCACACGCACAGTCGCTTGTGCTATTACTGCATGCAAATGAAGCAGTGACGTATATATTGCACTTGCCGCTACTAGACTCCTGCCACCTTGCAACACATCCTTTTCTAAACGCTGTAGAAGAATATAACCCAACTCAAGCCTTCTAACTACATCTAAATTAGCTAGTCTACACTGACAGCTGTGACTCAAACTGGCAGAATGGCTCTGTAGTTAACTGTCGACATTGAAATATTGAGAGTTCTGCAAGTCATAGGTCTGAACTGGGCTCCATTACATTGGGTAGTAGTACAAATGGAAAAAAAGTGTGTTAGCAAAAGCTACATCAAAACATATTTTTAAGATTACTATTCAGTTGCTTGGAAATTGGGTGATTTTTTTTCGAGTGTGCGCTTGGGCCTCGCATTATCAGAATAGAGATTAGATATCCTAGCAAGTTCAAACAGTGGCCAAAGGCAGTACGCCATACCAGCCACATTAGCTAACCAACATATCCAACATGATACAGTCACTTGCATGGAGAATCCGCCTCCGCAAGAGGACATACAAAGCCAAATTTGTAGATTACTTTCAATTGCATACAAGTCCTTTCTAAAAGTACAAGCACTCTGTTTCATCAAAGGACACAAGTAAAATTCCAAAGATTCTGCACACAGCATCTCTACCCAATAGGGACACTTGAAATTATGAACCCTTAAAATAAGCAAAGCAGAAAACATAGCTCCAGTAACTCACAATGTGGCAAATGGCATGAGGTGACGGGTGTAACATCCTGCAAATCAGGTGTGTGCGTGTGTAACATGCTTGTGCGACACATTACTTTTGCTAGCCATTTTTGCCGATCCTCCCTACTTAATGTATCTGCGAGCATGCATCTTCACGAGCTGTGTCATGATTTGGAACGGTGGGCGTTTTGAGTGTAAGTGGATCCTGGGTATGCTTTAATAACGAAATTTGTCATTGTAGGGTGGGCCAAAAGAACAAAAATACTATATGTTAGCTTAAGACCGGATTGAAAACTCAAAGATGAATTCAAAAATGTCAAAGAAATTGTTATAAGAAGTGGCACACTCGTTGTACCATTAGCTGTACCCATTTCCTTGAGGCATTAACTCCTTGCACTTGCCATGAGGGTCACACATGAACTAAGAAATGACTCAAACTATTTGTAGCCAGTCATGAAGGGGACTGTTGATATAAATAAACATATGTCTCATGTTTGTGTCAATGTTGACAAGATACTCAAAGAACGTACAAGCTCACTTACATCCATTAACTCGCCAGAAGGACCTTAGCAAAAATTAGGAGATAGGACAGGACCAAAGTGCCACCATTATCCGGGCTGTATGCAAAAGCACTGCAGGACTATTATAGTAAGTACAAATATTTCAAATTCTTAGAGAACCCCACGTCACACGAGACGCAGTAATTCTTCAAACAAATATTTTCAAAAGAAAGTTTAAAAAAACACGTTAGAGACAATTGCACTCAGTTTCCTGCAACATACACATTTCTTTCAAATCTGTGGTGGCATTCATAAGAAGCCATCACTTTACCATCCACAAAACAATGGGCAAGTAGAGCTTTCAAACCATTTAATAAAAGAAACCACTCAATTAGCACTTAATGGGAATCTGCCATTGAAAAATGCCCAGAGAACACAATTGTGGACGTATTGCACAATCACCACATACATAAATGGGAAAACCTCATTTGAAATGTTGAGGGGGGAGGATTCCCACAACTGATTTGCACCTACGTTATTTAAGGGGGAAAAGAGAGAGAGCTATTATTATAAAGCCTTTTGAGAAAGGTGGCCTCAACAGATCTGTTAAAAACAAACAAGATAACAACATTTTATCATTAGAAAAGAAAAGCAGTCGCCACAATCAACATATGTGTGGGTGATATTATCAGGATCAAGCACCTCTCCAAAAAACATAGCGATAGCAAGTTTCATCATTCCTTAAAGATGGGCAGAACATCTGGGGCCAGATGTAGCAAAACGCCAATTTGCGAGGTGCAAAGTGCGAGTCCATGCGACTCGCAATTTGCACCTCGCAAATTGGTATGCAGTACGGTGTCTCAGACACCGACTGCAACTCGCTATGGGGTCGCAATGACCCACCTCATGAATAATCATGAGGTGGGTCGCAAATTGCGGCCCCATAGCGAGTATAGGCACTCGCAAACATGGAGGCCTGCTGTAGTCAGCAGACCTCCATGTTCGTGACTGCTTTCAATAAAGCATTTTTTTTTTTTTTTTTTTTTTTTTTTTTTTTAGTGTAGCCCGTTTTCCTTAAAGTTCCTTTAGTTTAGGTTTTTTTTCAGGGCAGGCAGTGGTCCCTTGGACCACTACCTGCCCTGAAAAAAATGTTTTGGGTCCATTCACAAACTGGAAGGGGTCCCGTGGGGACCCCTTCCAATTTGCGAGTGGGTTACCATCCACTTGAAGTGGATGGTAACTGCGATACCCTTTGCGACCGCATATGCGGTCGCAAATGGTATTGCATTCCATTCCGAATCGCAAATAGGAAGGGAACACCCCTTCCTATTTGCGATTCTGAAATGCATATTGCGAGTCGGTACCGACTCGCAATATGCATTTCTGCATAGCAAAGAGGCATTTGCACCTAACAAACGGCGATTTTCGCCATTTGCGACGTGCAAATACTTTGCTACATCTGGCCCAATGTGCTGCATTTATGTTGGGAAATGGACAGTGGTGGAAAACCTCATGAACCGTAAAGGTGACATCGCACAATCCCACTTTGTTGCCCACTGCAAACCAGTATAGAGTATGTTGCCAGTCATCCCTTTGACTGGGTTTCCAGACAAGAACGGCAGCAAAACACAGTTTCCCATAGCTAGATGGGACTACAGCGGTTGCCACTGGCATGCCTGGTGATGTAGCGCCTAGTTTCTATGAGGCAGATAGATGGTCGTGCTACCTGCAATGCACAATTGCCTATAAGAGATTGCTTAAAGGACTACATTGACATTAAAAGGAGGAGAGGATGTATTATACTGCAATTCATTTCTATAAGGTGCCTGTGAGACAGATCCCTTTTTTCAGTCCTTTTCCTGACCCTTCTTTCTTAGTGTATATGTGCACCATCACAAGCTGTGTCATGATTCAGAACGCAAAGGTTGGGATGCGGTGATAACGGATTGAATTAATTCTATTATGGGAGCCTTACCGGAGAAATTAAATTATATTGGTCTCCTTCATAAGTGTCTTCCTATTTACCATAACAGTCTACACTGCTTTTTCCATACAACTCTCAGTCTGCAGCTCGACACAGCTGCACAATATCACTGTGAGAGTAAGGCACTGGAAAAGAACACAGAGGCCTTGGTGACCCTTCTTTCCATCACCATCAAAAAAAGACTTGAGCACACCCCCATCATAGATGAAAGTGAGAAACAAATTGGAACAATGTTTTTCTCGGAAACAAGTCAATGTATGCCATTTTTTAGTAACAAAGAACCAAGTTTGCTGTAAGAAGTGTTCCCAGCATGTGCCCAATATGTTTAGAATGATACTATTTTTATGTTGATAGTTTTATTTTTAACATCTATAGATATACGTATAAGTGTGTATATATATATATATATATATATATATGGAAAATGTCACTTACCCAGTGTACATCTGTTCGTGGCATGGGACGCTGCAGATTCACATGCTGTGCATATCCCGCCATCTAGTGTTGGGCTCGGAGTGTTACAAGTTGTTTTTCTTCGAAGAAGTCTTTTCGAGTCTCAAGATCGAGGGACTCCTCCCATTTCGGCTCCATTGTGCATGGGCGTCGACTCCATCTTGGATTGTTTTCCCCGCAGAGGGTGAGGTAGGAGTTGTGTATATAGTAATAATGCCCATGTATTGTCCCCGAAAGCTTCCTCTCTGATACTGGCTCTGGTTTGTGGGCCTGGTTTGTGAAGTTAAGGGTTCTGTTGTTTGAGCCCGAAACCCCCCTCTAAATTGTGTATTCCTAAAAGTGCCTCTGCTCTGTGGGGAGTAGAGCGCGCCCATGGCCTTGGCCGTATCTGTATCTTTTTTCAACTTCTCGATAGCAGTGTCCACTTCCGGCCCAAAAAACTGCTGTCCATTAAAGGGCATATTAAGCACAGCCTGTTGGATTTCGGGCTTGAATCCTGAGGTGCGCAGCCATGCATGTCTCCGAATTGTCACAGCTGTATTTACAGTTCTTGCAGCTGTGTCTGCTGCGTCCATTGCTGAACGTATCTGATTATTTGAAATACTTGATATCTCGGGGCCGGTATCTCGATGTCGAGTGTGGTCGGAACCAGGGTCTCGGTGTCGAGTATGTTCTGTGCCGGTGTCTCGTCCGGAGTCGGATGACTTCGACACGTGTGTGCCCTTTTTCGGTGCAGATGGACGGTCACCGATTTTACGGGTTAAGCCATGGCCTGCCGGCGGTGGCGTCCCCTGGGCCTTCATGATTTTTGTGTGAGTTTTGGCCGGGTCTGTTTTACTCACTGTTTTCGGCGTCTGCTCTGTTTCGGGCTCGTCCGAGTCAGCAATGGAGAAAGTCTCTTCTTCCTCGATGTCGTGGTGTCCTGACGGCGCCGACGCCATTTGAAGCCTTCGTGCTCTCCGGTCCCGTAGCGTTTTCTTCGACCGAAATGCCCGACAGTCCTCGCAAGTATCCTCTTTCTGTTCGGGGGACAAACACAAATTACAGACCAGGTGTTGATCTGTGTATGGATACTTGTTATGGCATTCGGGGCAGAAGCGGAATGGGGTCCGTTCCATGAGCCTAGAAGATGCACGCGGTCAGGCCGACCAGGCCCCGTCGGGGGTAGAAGCCCCAAAGGGCTACCAGAGCTGTTCTTGAAATCGGTGTTGATCTGCATTAACTAACCCGATACCGAACGCAAACAATACCATCGAATTTTCCGAGATTTAACTAACTTTCCGAACCAAAACACAGAGCGAAGAGGAACACGTCCGAACCCGATGGCGGAAAGAAAACAATCTAAGATGGATTTGACGCCCATGCGCAATGGAGCCGAAATGGGAGGAGTCCCTCGATCTCGTGACTCGAAAAGACTTCTTCGAAGAAAAACAACTCGCAACACTCCGAGCCCCACACTAGATGGCGGGATATGCACAGCATGTGTATCTGCAGCTACACATGCCATTGAACATATATATATATATATATATATATATACATATATATATATTCACACACACACACACACACAGTTCTTTGTTGTATACATGTAATATAGTTTTAATTAAAAAAGTAAACGCTTACTTAGTCAATTGTCAAGAGCGAGAGTTCTTTCTTTAATTGAAATGTGCCACTGCATTAAGATGTGAACAGTATTACTGAAACGGCCGCCAGAACATACTAACCAATGGCAGCTTTTTCTTTCAATTCTGCTTTATTGAGATTTTATAGCAAGGTAAAGAAATCTTCATTATGCCACATACAGAACCATTGTCTACCACTGGGTAGATATAAACGGAATCTTACAATGTGCATTAAAGGTTGCAGTCTTAAACATTTTATCCAAATACTTTTAGTTCAAGGGGAAAATGCATTGAGAATCTAAAAAGAAGTCGAATTTAAGAAGGGCAATACTGTACACATTACCAACCGCAGAGGACATGAGGGGAATAGTGGATTTCATTTATACGTATAGGGTAGAACACAAGAACCTTAACCAATGGCAGCATTTGTTTTATCCATTGCTATGAACATTACAGGAGGAACAAGGCATAGTTCTGACACTAGAAAGGCCGGGCATAAAGCGGACACTGATTGGGCAGTGAATAAAGAGATGTGAGATCGAGAAGAAGATAATGATAATAATAATAATAATAATATTAATAATAAAAGAAGCCCAAACATTTTATCGCCATGAGAGGGGAGTTTGGACCAAGACAGAAAATAGACTGGGGCAATAAAATTGAAGGTGGCTCCCCATTAGTGGATCTGATGGCAACAAAAAAAAGTGGGAACTATCCTGTCAAGTCAGATCATACAAAAACAAGCATTAGCAATGCCAATCAGTCCGGCATATGAATGCACTGTCAAGCCAAACCTTAACATCCATGTAGGGTAATAAGTGACTACCTCCCATCTGTGCTGCTGCCAGAGAAAAACATCATAAATTATCTAGTTATCTAAGACACTTTATCAGCATTACAATGCAGTGTGTGCCCCTGAAAGTTCAATCTCAGGCAACTGGATAAATAAACAAGATGACCACAGTTGTGGCGAGAGCAAGCACTTTTTTGTGGAAACACACAACTTATGCCCCTTCAAAATATGTTCCTCATAGTGATGCTTACATAACTCTCTGGTGACAGCTGTGCTGTCAAGCCAGACCATGAAAACAGCCCATAAACTAATATATTAAGACCAGCCATTCGGGCACTGCCACATTGCCGTACCTGTCAATCCAAGCCTGACCTCAAGCACGGGGGGAGAGAGATACTTATAATAAATAAAATAAAAAAACATGGATGGCAGGAGCCGTGCAAGGATTCGCAGCACAGCCAATGAAGAGCATAACGTGTATGCATAAGTCTGATAGCGAGACCGCAAAAAAAACACAAAAAAACGCCACTGTGTTCTTAAGCAGTGCTTTAAATGGGCCGGTACTTTTTTATTTTGAGAGGGAGAGTACCTGCACCTCTCAAGAAAAACTTAATACTTTTCATTGGAGAGTAGCGGCACTTGACAGAAACAAGCAGGTAGTCTAGTCACTTTTATTTTTCCATTTTCAGCACTGTTCTTTGGCAAATGTTCACTCACTGTGAGAAACCGACCCAACCTGCAGCGAAGACAATGTAACTTAAAATTATCCATAAAGTCAAAATATATGCAAATTTGTTTTTCCTCCTTCCCAATGAAAAAAACAAGACAAAGGTTCAGAAAACAAACGCATCAGACAAGGCGAAGGAGCGGCACTTAAAGACTAACACAAAGGGGAAGGGGCATCACGAAGCACAGTTTGAGTGCTGTTTCTAAACTTTGTCAAAGTTACTCAACGCACAATATTCTAAAAAATAACCAAATAAGATTGTGCTGTAGCATTTTTCGTAAATCTATGCACTACTGAAAAATATGACAAAATGTTACTTTTATGCCACTTTGTTGTTTGCGCGCCATCTTGTGGCAATACAAGTGCAAAACAACCACAACACCAACCTGCAATTGTGTTTAGTTCTAAACATATTAAAACATCATTTCTGCGCCTAATCCACAGTAAAAAAAAAAGGTGGTCGAAGTGGACAGGATCGGAGGAGCACGACGTGACCGACCACTTTCTAATTTAAGTAACACAGTTCCCCGACTTTTTGAGAAAGGAGAACCGCCCGAGATTGTTAATTCCGAGAGCTGAAATTCATCAACGGGCGTGTAAGGCAGGGAGACTCCTGTGCTTTGAAACCAAGGGAGGGACAGACAGGTAAACAAGCCTTCTTGCCAGGGTGCCTGCTTGCTTGACAGAAACTCTACTGGCTTTAATAGATCTAATCATTTGAAGATTCCTGATGACAGTTTATTGCAAGGGAGCTACCAGCTGAGCTGTGATGTGTGTGCTTTTAACGGACAATTACCCCCAAAAATGCACCATGTACAGTCTGGATGTTACTAAACTCCATATTTTAGAAGCATTTATCTTAAAACTTTTTGCCTTTTGCTGAGCTTATCTTATAATGTGTCTAATGTATGTTTAAAATAATGATTTACATATTCCCAGTCAGTGGCAGCCAGTAATTTTTGGAGGGAAGGGGGTGGACGGGACCCACATGCACACTCACTTACACTCTTTCATTCGCACACTTGCGCGCACACACACACATCCATTCACTACACTCATTACCCAATATTTAAAAATACATGCATGCACCAAACATTCATAATTCTTTTTTTTTTTTTTCTTAAAAAGCACACACACACACTTGCAGTTCAGTTTCGGAGGTCCAGGAGGGTTGGGACTGCCACCTTCCCTCATTGGTTGATCTTAGGCCAGCCAGTGAGGGAAGGCAGCAGTCCTAGGCCTCGGACCTTCAAGGAGGGTTGGGACTAGACTGCTGCCTTCCCTCATTGGCTGACCTAGGTCAGCCAATGAGGGAAGGCAGCAGTCCCAATCTCGTCACAGAGTGGGATCAGACTGTTAGCCCTACTTCACTCTGTGACTAGGTGTCACTGATTGGCACTCGCCCTTGGTGCTTCCGGGCTCAAAACTGAAGCACTGAGGTCGGAGGCAATGAGTGATACTACCACTCACCAAGGGGGAGGGTCTCAAGGACCTTTGCTGCACTAAGGAGGTCACATCCACAGGAGCTGTGACCTCCTCAGCCCAGCAAAGTTCAGCTCAGGCAGGCAGGAGTCTGCACAAATAGCGCATGCCTAGCTCCTGGCTGCCTGTCCTGAAAACGAAGTGTCTTCTAGTTTGACCTTTGTCTGGCAGGCTGACCTTTGCTCAGCTTGAAAAACACACACACACTCTTCTTGAGGGGCAAAAGGCGAGGGGGCGTGGCCCCTCAGTCCCAAAGGATGGGCCGCAACTGTTCCCAGTGATTGAGCACAAGTCCAAACTAAATGGTGGAAAGAAAATCTAACAATGGAGTTGCTGACCAGGCGTTTTATTGTCAAGAGGAAGAGTCAGAGTACCTTGTGATTCGAAAGACATCGTAGAAGAAAAACAACTTGCATACATCTGGGCCAAGTATGAGTATGCACAGCATGTAAATTTAAGTACAGTCACACATGCCACGAACAGTGGGTTACCAAAGGCAAGTAACTAATTCTTGTGATGGATACTTCTAACCACATATTCCTCACCTTCGAATCATTACCAGAGCAGTACCTCCCCAGGTGGAGGGTCTGTCAAGTGGACTCAGACCATAAAGTCATATAGGACTGAGAGGGTGAAATGTCCTTCTCACTGGATTTGGCAAAGGCAGTAGTGCTTCATGAAAGTATATACCAACGACCAAGTCGCAGCCTGGCAGATTTTGAAGGACAAGCACTTTGTGTGCCAATGCATGCTAAGGAGCCTTAGCCCTGGTGGAATGGGCTCTCGGACATTATGGAGGCTCCTTCTTGGCCAGTACGCAACAAATCTTAATGTAGAGGACTAGCTACTTTAACAGGGTCCTCTTTGGCACAGTCTTCCCCTTCATTGCCACTGAGAAAGTTTAAAAAAGCTGATCACCTACAGGGTGTTCCTTGGAACAATCAATAGAAAATCTTAAAGCCCTATTGTGTTTCAGCTGATGAAGAATCTTCTCGTCTTTCGAAAGCAAGGAGGGGAAAAGACTATAGGCAGGAAGATAGGCTGCCTAAAGGGGAAAGGAGTCAACTTTAGGCAAGAAAGCCACCCATGTTCTGTTTGCCTGGAAGAAAGGTTGGATAGGCCAATTGCACGAACAGTGCCAGAAGCTCACTCACGCTAAAAGCTGAAGTAATCGCAATGAGGAAGAGTCTTCAAGTCAAGAGACCCAGCAAGCAGTCATGCTTTGGCTCGAAGAGCCTTGCTCATAAGTAACATTAAGACCAAATTAAGGTCTCACTGCAGCATCATAAATGTTTTGGGAGGAAACGTGCATCAAACCTTTTCTAAAGTTCACAACATCACAACAGGTGTGGTTGGTCTGGTAAACTTAAAAAAGCCCAAAAGCACCAAAAAAATAACAGTTTAATCATGCCCACTAAAAATCTTTGGTGGCAAAAGACAAGTGAACATCAGATAGATTGCTTTTACCTGGTCACAAACTCTTCCCAGCGTTTGGCATAAATGGACTTCGTGTAAGAGCATCTAATTGCTAGCATAACACAAATGAGTTCAAGCAGCAGATCAAAAGCAGTCAACTGCCGCAAGCTCAGTCTCTATGCAAGGAGGTGAAGATTAAATAGTCAGGTGGAGGACCCTGCCCTGGGACAGGAATTCCTCATGAGGAGGCAGCTCGGCTGGAGCACAGATGCTCATGCTCAGAAGTTCCAGGTATTGCACTCTCCTGACCCAATCTGGAGCCACCAAGACTATCTGGAGCGGGTCTTTGCTGACCTTTTCAGAACTCAGGGAAGGAAAAGCAGGGGCAGGAAGCATACCGGAGTCCTTTGTTTCATTTGAGCTGGACCGCAGCTCCTAAGGGGCGCGCTTGCGGAAATCACACAACGCAGAACATTGACAGTGCATACTCAGTGGAAAAAAGATTTAGCCAGCGTACTCTCCACAGTCAGAAGATACCCTGTCCTGCCTAAGGAAGTAGGCCCCATTTGTGATCACAGATGACGTCTGCTTAGCTTGTCCGCTACGGCATTTGAAAATCCTGCCAGGTAGTTTGTGAACAGGGATATACCCTGACACTCTAATCAACTCAGGAAGCTTGTTTGCAATACCACATGGCAGTGGTGTTGCCTGTGAGAACCTACACAAGCCTCCCTGGATGGGCAGCAGGGAGGCTTCACAGCTAGATGTATGGGCTACAACTCCAACATGGAGTCTCCCTGATGGACTCCCCAACCCAGAAGTGACACGACTGTCACCACCGCTGCTCCTGGTGGGGTAAGGACCTGCCCCTGGACCAACTGCATTTGAACAACCACAACTGAAAATCATGAGTCATCTCTCTCGTAACTGGGGTGGCATCCTAGATTTCCTCTGTGTTGGGCCCACACAAACTTTAGATTCCATTGCAGAGCTTGTATGCGCTATCTGATGTAGTCTACAAGAAAGATGCAGGATGCTAAGAGGCCAAGAAGCCCAAAGCTGTTCTCATCAATACCGCACCAAGGCTGTTAACAGTGGGACCACTGCCCAAATGTCCTGGACTTGCTGTGGTGAAGGGAATGCCTTGAACTGCGCTGTATCCAGGATGGCTCCAATGAATCGCACCCTCTGCAAAGCAGTCAGGTGTGTCTTTGGCTCATTGATTGTAAACACAAATGATAGAGAGATACATAGTCGGAGGTGGCGAAAACATCTAGCCAGCCTGCTCTCCAGTCAGAAGATGCCCTGTCCTGCCTCAGGTAGTAGACTGCATTTGTGATCCCCAGACGTCACCTGTTTAGCTTGTACGCTCCCACATCTGAGGATCCTATCAGGTAGTTTGTGATCAGGGAAATACCTTGACATTCCAAACAACCCCAGAAGCTTGTCTGCAATACCACATGGCAGTGGTGTTGGCTGTGAGAACCTACCTAAGCTTCCTTTGATGGACGGAAGGGAGGCCTTCACAGCTAGGCCTATGGGCTGCAGCTCCAACATATTGTCTGGTGTAGTCGACAAGAAAGATGCGGGATGCCAGGAGGCCAAGAAACCCAAAGCTGTTCTCATCAAAATCCAGCACAGAGGCTGACAACAGTGGGGTCACAGCCCAAATGTCCTGGACATGCTGTGGTGGAGGGAAGACCTTGAACTGTACTGTATCCAGGAAGGTTCTAATGAATCAAACCCTCTGCAAAGCAGTCAGGTGCTTATTTGGCTCACTGATTGTAAACCCTAATGATATAGATATGTTTGTTGTTGTCTGGAGGTGGCCTATAATGGATGTTACTTACCTTTGGTAATGGTTTAAGTGGTAGAGACTATCTATAGCTGCAGATGTCTTATCTTACAATTATCCCCAGGCGTCAGAGTACATCCAGAAGATTTTGTGTGTGCAGAGCAGCTCCATGCCCTCTGCCCACCAGCCTGTGCTTTCCTGATTGGCTCTCTAGCTCCCAAGCAACACTGAGCCCTCCTATCACACTACCCAGGCCCTTTAAGTTTGTGGAGGGAACCCCAAAACAGCTACCTCCATTTTTTAGCCCATCCCTAAATAGCATAGTGAGTGTAAGGACAAAGAAGGTGGACAAAAACTTGTGCTATGTATTCGTGAAACTTGAAAACTTATTTTTTCTCCACCCGTGACTGTTTTAATTGAACTCTTTGTTGCTGTGCAATTTGTACATTAAAAACTGCAGATTTTTTCTACCTGTGAGTGTTTAAACTCTCTCAGTTTTCCCGTGTACTGTGGCAAGGTTTTAAAAAGGCAAACTAAATCGCAAAGGCTAAGCAGAGTGTGTCTGAGAGCTGCTTAATCTGCTTTATGGTTTAAACTTTGTTTGGGAAGTGTATGTAGCACTCGTTTTTGGCTAGAAAAGGTTTTTTGCCCAAGTGTGCAAAAATCTATGTCTGGAGTGGCTTGAAATTTGGGCCTTACCTGCAAGGGAAAGTGTGGATTGAGCCTGACTGTATCCAAGGAGATTCAGATTTATAGAGCAGCTCCCTTTCCCACCAGCCTATACTTAAGGTCACATGCCCTTCACATAAGTTTCTTACTGGTTATTGCATCTGTGCTCTGATTGGTTCCTAGGTCTACGGTTTCTACTGAAAATGGGGTTTAGGATCAGAGTTCTGATAGACTGATAGGTCTGGGGTTCAGATTGCTTTCTAGGGCTAGGGTTTCTATTGGAGTTGGGGCTTAGGGTTTAGCTTTGGATTAGTTACTAGGGCTAGGGCTATTATTTGTTGAAAGCGCAAGGTTTCCCATTGTTCCTAGGGTTTAGGTCTAGGGTTCTGATTGGTTAGGGCTAGGGCCGGGGTTCCAATTGGCCAACAGGGCTATTTAAGCCCAGGGTTTAGGGCGTCTCAGCCCAAGTGCTGAGGCTAAGGACAGAAAGAACAAGGGCAGTTGCTGGTTATGGCCTGATCGGGTCAGGCCTGGGGCCAGAAATGCTGCCTTTTTTGCCTTTCACCAGCAACAATCTTAAGCCATTAACATCTACACACATAGTAACACTGTCTCAGCAAATGCACACTATTGTAGTACCACAAACAAACCCTATACATATCTGAATGTCTCAACAACCACTAAAAACCCTCCAACCCACAACTATACACCCTTCTACTCCAACTATCACACAATGACACCTTCATTCCCACACAAAACACCATTCAGCCCTATACCACTAACAAATCCATACATCACCAACACAACACAAATCCGCATGAAACTTTGAACCATCAAGACACACACTCCCTGTTCAAACAAAACATCAGCCCTGTCCTCTACGTGCTCCTAACAGACCCTATTCTGTCACCACCAAACCTATCCTCAACCTTCCATCATATCATCCACTTACACCTTTCCCCTCATTTTACCAAAAACACAAAACCTAATAATCCTTACACTCCACCACAAATATAACCTCTTACAGCGATCAAATCTAAAACAAACACCAATAACTCTTGTCCATCCCCTCTCACACACCACATACACTCTTTTCCAAAACACATCACCACCGCATTTACCTTTCAACTTTCATTCACCAACAGAACTTCTCATACAAATTCTTCTCTGAAAACCACAACATCAATATCTCATCTCACTACTCCCCAAAAACAAAACATAATGCACACACCAGCACATCAAGATCTCACAAACACATTCATAATACTTTCCGTCACAAATTAGAAACATACACCCACTCCCCCCCTCATGACTACAGAAATAATACACATCCTAAACCATCTTTGGTTCCAATTTTTCATCTCCACCAACACATACCACAAATATGCAACACAACTCTCATTCACCCGCCTCTCATTGATTGCAAAATTTAGAGCCTTAAAATATGACCCACATGCTCCACCACCACTCCTAACCCATACATCTTTCCCCCTAAATGGGCACAAACAAATTAAATAACATGCTAGCCTTCACAACTTCACATCTCCATTTCTATTACATAACAAAGCTACTCTACAAAAACAACACAGCTTACCATTCCACTTCCAACTACCATCGCCACCACCAACACACGCAGACCCAACAAAATGCCTTCTAAGTCTGATGGATGAGAATACGATATAGAAAAACACTACTACTGCAAAGTTATACAGTTAATACCAGCACTAATGACACACCTGTTACAAGTTCAAAATATGCTGCTCAGTCTTCTAGAAAACAAAGCCACACCACCACTAAAACACAATCTCTAAATTGCCTACTAATAAATGCTCAATCACTCTCTAAAAACAAACACCACATCTATGACCTGCTCACTGACACCCAACATTACTTATTCTTTATGACTGAATCATAGTTGGGAGATGACATAGCTCCAGTGTTGCATGAAGCCATTTCTTCGGGTTATCAAACTATCACACAAAACCATAAGGCCAAAAGAGGAGGTGGGGGCAGCTGTTATATTCAAGCAAATGATATATCTCACCAAAACTGATGACATTTCCATACAAGCTGTGTGTGCTGTTGACATGTTGTCCAGATAGGGAAAGACATGTAAATGTTGCCTTCTGAGTTATGCTGCAACCACTGCGAGGCATTTGGTGAATACCCTTGGTGCTGTTGTAACTCCAAAGGGTAGCACTTTGAACTGGTAATGCTCTCTCGCGGTCTATCACAAATCTTAGAAATTTGCAATGTGCTGGATGTATGAGAATGTGGAAGTAAGCATCTTTTAGATCTAATGTGGTCATGTAGTCTTGTTGTAGCAAGGGCATGATGTCATGAAGAGTGACCATGTGGAAATGCTCTGACAGGATGTATTGATTGAGAGGTCTGAGATCCAGTACCATCCTTTTTTTGTATAAGAAAGTATAGAGATTATACTCCTGTCCCATATTAATAACAGAGATATGTACTATCTCTATTGCATCCTTGTGTAGAAGTGATTGCACCTCTTGTTTTAATAAATTTAGGTGTTCCAGAGAAAGCCTGTGTGAGCGAGGGGGGGTGAAGGTTTGTGGAGTAGAGATGAGCTCTAGTCAATAACCATTTTGGATAATTGACAGGACCTATTGATCTGATGTAATGTTGTGCCATTGTTGGAAGAAATTTTACAGCCCTCCTCCCACAGGAGATGTATACTGTGTGGGGACGTGCAAAATGTCACTGTTTATTTGAGGTGAGGGACCTCTTGTGGGGGTGGATTCTCCTCTACCTCTAAAGTTATTACCCTTGTAGGATCCTCTGAAAGACCCTCTGGTGTAATATTGTTGTCCCTGCTTTTGTTGAGATGTAGAGGGCTCTGATGTTGATGATTTAAAACCACCTCTGAACTGAGACTTGCAAAAAGTACCCCGAGCAGGTGTAGTATAAAGGGCACCCATAGCCTTAGCTGTCTCAGAGTCTTTTTTCAATTTTTCTATGGTGGTAACCACATATGGGCCAAATAAGTGCTGTTTGTCAAACAGCATATTGAGTACGGTCTGTTGTATCTCAAGTTTGAACCCTGAAGTTAACAACCATGCAGGCCTTCTGATGACTACACTAGTGCTAATACACCTTGCTGCGGTGTCGGCTGCATCTAATTCGGTTGCTGGAGATAGCTTGGCCCCCTGTAACTATCTGCTGTGCCCTTTTTTGGTGTTTGGGTGGAAGGTACTGTAGGGACTCCTCCCCCTCATCCCAATGAGCTCTATTGCCTGAGAGTTGGCAATTCTCTAGTGATTAGCAGCTTGAGTTGCCACTCTTTTTCCTGCAGCATCAAACTTGTGGCTCTCTTTATTTGGGGGAGGAGCATCCCCGGTGGACTGACGATTTGCCCTTTTTCTTGCCGCACTAACAACAATAGTCAGGTGGCAATTGTTGTGTGTTAAAGAGCCGATCTGAAGGTGCTGATTTGTATTTTTTGTCGACCCTTGGTGTAATAATCCAAGCCTTGACTGGCTCCTTACAAATGCCATCTGCATGTTTAAGCATGCCTGGGAGCATTGGTAGGCATTGATACTCCTTGTGCGTAGAGGATAGTGTGTTAAAAAAAAAAAACATTCTGTAAGGGATCTGAGTGCAACTGTACATTGTGATATGCAGCTGCCATAGCAATTACCTGATTATAGGCAGTGGTGTCTTCAGGTGGAGATGGCCTAATGGGGTATAAATCGGGATCATTGGATGGAATAGGGTCTGGGTTATACAAATCGCATGGGTCTACATTGTAATGGGTGATTCAACTGATCCCCATGTGAAGCAGGGGATTGTAGAGACAATTGTGTAGGTAAAGGTGATGGAGTATCAGGGGTGGAGAAGCAGGAAGCAAAGGAGAATGTGGTGGTGAAGGTTAATATGCTGCCTTTGGTTTCTCCTTGTGCTTGAATACTTTTGCAGGTGGAGGCCCAGTTTCTAAAGTTTCGTGGAAAGTTAATTTCCTTTTAGTTGTAGGAGGAGGAAAAGCAATAATCCTTCTAGTATCTTTATGGATTTTGATTTTGCGCTGCTTATCATTATCAAGTTTGGACCTTATTTCTGAAGACTCCTCTGTAGTTGGAGCATATTTCCTTCCCACAGGTTTTAGCTCCTAAAGTTTGGAGACGGAATGTTTTAATTGGGCCGAGAATGACGGCTCCGAAATGGATGGTAGTTTTTTCAGCTCCGAAATGTATGATGGTTGTTTCGGCTCCGAGGTGTAAGATGGATGTTTCGGCTCTGAGGAGAAGTCTCCACTCTTCGACTGGATCCCAAATCAAGTGTGGAACGCTGTTTGGTCGACGCTGAATGCACTTTGGTCTTTTCGGTGCTGAACCAGAGGGTTGGTCATCGGAATTAACTTTTCAGGTCCGACCATGGCCGGCAGGCAGTGGTGGACCCAAGACCAGTGCTGATGACTTTTTTGATGATTTTTGGTGATGGGAAGAGGCCGTTGTACTCACGTACTGTGCCGCTCGAATCGATTGGCTGTCCCCATTGGAGTCTTGGTCGGATTCAGAATCTGCAATGGAAACTGCTGTCTGAGCTTGTTCTTCTCCAAAAATGTCAGGCGTTTGTTCGGACAACTTCTAAGCCATCTCTAACCGACGCGCTCTTCGATCCTGCAGAGTCTTCCTGGAACTGAAGGACTGACATGCTTCACAGCTTTCTTCCTTGTGATCGGGAGAGATGCAGAGGTTGCACACAGAGTGTTGGTCGGTGTATGGGAGCTTGGTGTGACACCAAGGGCAAAAGCGAAACGGAGTCCGATCCATCAGCCTGACATTATTCGACGATCACGAGTTGAAGTAGGCCCGAGAAGGGCACGGTCGCCCAAAAGGGTGTTTTAATCGACCCCAACGATCCAATCGGATCGAATAACAGTGAGAAAATGTGATTGAAAATTATACCAACGTTTAGAGAAAGAAGAGAGAAGTTCAGATAGTACTGAACTGAGATCTACTGGAGTGAGAGGAAACACGTTCTAACCAGACAGCGGAAAGAAACAATCTAACAAGGACTCAATGTCCATGTGCACTATTACCGAGAAGGGGAGTCACTCGATCAAAATTATTTGAAGAAAAAAACTTAAAACACTGCGAGCCCAACACTAGATGGCGAACTTATGCAAAGAATGTGTACCTGCAGCTACACATGCCATCGAACATATATATGTATATAAAATTCTATGCTTAACTGTTTATAGTTCATTGCATAGTTTTCACATAAATTGCCAGATTAGATGCTTATGAGTCTCAGTTTTATTGATCACAGTATGTAAAAAGTATCATAACTATTCTATTAAAGCACTTTAATACTGAAATACTGAAGAAAAGATAACTTAAAAAACAACTGAGCTATACAAAATACACAGATAAATTAGCTTCAAGTACAGCAACACTTGAACGTCTGAGTTTATATAATACAAATTTAAATCTCTATATATTATCTTCCTTATACTTTTATAACCTTTGCCTGTAGTCATGTATCAATATATTCATTAATTTATTCCTACTGTAGAAGAGAGAAAAAATCTTTCACTCTCTACAATGCACTACTCTGCCTCGCCCTATACCTCTCTCAATATCCTTTACCTCCATTCTCAGACTCATCTCCAACCTCATTCTACCACTTTGATATCCAAAATGTCCCTTTCTAGACTCTTCCATCCTCTGTCCCTCTTGCCTCACCGCAAACCTCACTTTACTACTATGATCTCTTTAACAACTCTTTTAAAATTCTTCAATCAAGTATCCCTCATTTGACTCATCCCAAACCTCCTTTTAATATGATCTCCCTAATCCCTTTCTACAGACTCTTCCCTCCTCCATCTCTCCTTTTTACTCATCCCAAACCTCAACTTACTACTATGATCTCCTAAATAACACTTTCTAAATACTTCCCACTTCTATTCCTCGATTACCCGATTCAATCCGACGAACAGACTTGCATGTCCATCACTCAAATTAATTCATATTTCCCTATACTAATCCACTGCTAATTCTTTTGGGTTCTGGAGTAGTGTGCTACTTGCTGAAATGCGCTTTGAGGCCTCATCAGGGGTAGTAAGTGCTGTATAATTACATTTACCCCTGCAGGCCAGTAGGTGACGTCAATCAGCTCTACATGCACCATCAGTGTCATCTGCACCAGAAGTAACATCTGCACCACCTATATAGGTGCCACTCAGGCGTGTGAGCGTCAGTTTCTTTTCACAACTTACCACGTCAGAAGCGCAAAGCTATGAAGAAAACTGACCACTGGTGTGGAAAGCTAGGGCCCTGAAAGAGAATAGCCCTGTCCCTAGAAATCTGTTTGCCGAGCAGGGAGGATGGGTGGGTCGATAAGGAATCTGCAGGTAGATATAGTCACTACTAGATAAGGTATTGTGGAAGGTAAGCAACTTGTTAATCTGATAGTGATTTCTAGCTGCAGATTCCTAACCTTAGAATAGATACCTAAGCAATACCATCCACAGAGGTGCCTCTGCAGACCAATTTCAAAAGGAAATTACTGCAGGACTGAAAGGGCAAAGTGCTCATTCCTACGGACCTACTGTCCAGACAATAGTGCTTTGTGAACATGGGCAAAGAGGCCCACGCTGTTGCCTGGCAGGTAAACAGGACCACATTTCCATGTGCTAACATAGTGGTTTCAGCCTTAGCTCTGGTAGAATGAGCACGCAAAACATTAGGAGGTTGTTTTTTGGCCAAAGCATAGTACATCTTAAAGCAGAGTATGACCCATCTGGAGATGGCCTGCTACTGCACAGGCCGCCCTTTCTTTGCTCCAGCATACCTCACGAAGAGTTGGTTATCCACCCGGAACTCTTTAGTTAGATCAAGGTAGACCGACAACGCTCTTTTTGGGTCCAGAAGGTGGAGGTGCCCCTCTTCTTTAGAGGGATGTGGAGGAGTATAAAAAGTAGGGCAATTGATGGATTGGCCACTATGAAATGGAGTGACCACTTTTGAAACAAAGGACGCTTTTGTGCGAAACACCAATTTGTCAGGATAGACGGTGAGGTAAGGAGGCTTCGATGACCAGGCCTGAAAGCTCACTCACTCGTAGGGCAGATGCAACTGCCACAAAGACGGCTGTTTTAATTGTAAGGAGCCGAAGGGGACAGTTATGGATAGGCTCGAAGGAAGCACTCATCAAGAATGTTAATAGAAGATTAAGGTCCCACTGTGGTATGATAAATGGCAAAGGAGGAAAGAGATGTATAAGACCTTTGAGAAATCTCTGTACAATAGGGGACTTGAAGAGGGATGGCTGGTCAGGCAACCACAAAACAGAAGAAATAGCAGAGTCTCAAGAGTGTCTAGTGTATAGCCCTTCTGGGCATGATAAAGTGTGAAAAGGAGAATCTGTGAAAGTAGGGTTGAAAGGGAATCAACTTGTTGTTCTGCACACCATGCCACTAATGTTTTCATATCTGCAGGAGTACACCGTCTTGGTGAAGGGCCGTCTGGCTGCCAAGATTACAAACTTTGGGAAGAAGGTCAAAAGCTGGCAACTGCCGCCGTTCAATCTTCACACAAGAGGGCGGAGTCTGGACAGGTTCATGTGGAGAACCCTCCCCTGCTGCTGCGACAGAAGATCCTCCCAAAGGGGCAGGCTGATCGGAGGATTGATGGCCATGCTCAGTAGCTCGAGATACAAGACTTTCTGTGCCTAGTCCGAAGCCAGACTTTCCGTGCCCAGTCCGAAGCCACAAGAATAACTTGGACACGTCGTTCTTGATCTTCTTGTGAATTCTGGGCAGAAGTGGTATGGGCGTAAGGGTGTGCAAGAGCTCCACTCAAGACTAAAAGCATCTATGAGTGAAAGCCACCTTGGAAACTCCAGCGCGCAGAACTGCTGACATTGCGTGTTCTCAGCGACAGCAAACAGATCTAACCACTGCTCTTCCCACTGCTGAAAGTGGCCTTGCACCACCTCCGGATGGAGACGCCATTTGTGATCCTGAAGGCATCTTCGACTGAGTTTGCCCGTCCTAGCATTCAGAGAACCTGCTAGGTGTTGAACCACCAGGGACATGTCCTGATGTTCTAGCCATGTACAGAGACGAAGAGCATCTTGACAAGGGGCCACAACCCCGCCCTGCCCTGTTTGTTGTGGTACCACATGGCGTTGGTTTTGTCTGTGAACACCTGCACAGGTTTCAATGTCAGCCAGTTCGCTCAGAGCTCCAACAAGTTGAGTCTGGATTTTGCCAGAGACCAGAGTTCTCCGATCGCCACCTCTCACAGATAGCCGCCCCATCCAGGAGTGACACATCTGAGATTCCTATGATGCTGTGCCCACTTGAACTTTAGGTCCCACTGCTGAGCCTGCTTATGCCAATGCACATGTGTTACTAGCAGGAGGCCATAAGTCCCAACAGCCTCGGAGTCTATTTAGCTGAAATCCAGGATAGAGACGGAAACATTGAAATCATAGTCTGAATATTCTGGACTCATCACTTGGGCGGATAATCCCAAAACAGCACTGTATCTAGAACAGCCCAGATGAAACAGAGTGTCTGAGAGGGAGTCAGGTGTGACTTCGGAACGTTTATAGTGAACCCCAGCCAATGCAGAAGGTCCGCCAAAGTCTGGAGGTGGGAGGCGACAGACTAGGGTGAGCCCCCCCCTTCAACAGCCAGTCATCGAGATAGGAGAAGACTGACACTCATGATCTCCACAGGTGAGCTGCAGCCACCACCATCACCCTGGTGTACACTTAAAGGGCACTGCTAAGTCCAAAATTGAACACGGCAAACTGAAAATGCGCATGACCCACCTTGAACAGCAGGTAACGTCTGTAAGCAGACAGGAAAGGGATGTGGATATATGCTTCCAGCAAGTCCAACGTTATCATTTAGTCTCCTAGATCCATGGCAGACATGACCTGAGCTAATGTGAGCAATTTGAACTTCTCCTTCTTGAGGAAGTAGTTGAGGGGCCGCAGGTCAGACCTGGAGTTACAGCAGGTCTTATGAAAGGGCCATGATTTCTTCTTATGTTCCCTGCCATACAACTTCTCTCCTCAAGCCTGGATTGGCGTCAGGGGCATTAGGGTGCACTCATCACATGACTGAGTCGTGTACCCAGATCGAACTCCAGAGACACACCTCGTGCAGATCCGCAGTGAATGGCATCTGTTTCTTACAGTCATGGCATGGTTAGAGGACAACAAATTTGGAAGAGGAGCTCTGAATCTATGTCAGAAAGTGCAGAAAGGTCAGAATTGAAAACAGTGCACAGAGGTGGCACTTACATGTGCCTGGAATTAGTCACTTCTGGGGCAGTATGGAGCCAGCACGGAGCAGTCCTGCGCAGAAGAATTGATGGAAAAAGCTTCTAGATCGGAGTTGAAGAATCTGTGGTTAGAAGTATCCACCAAAATATTGGTTGCACTTATCTATTAGGGGTTTTAAGGAGGAGCATAGGGTACTACTGCTCAACTTTATATTCAGTGGTTTCAATTCATCATGAACATCTTGAAACTCTGATACTCTGAGAAGGCTGCTATCGACATGGATCAACATGTCGTGTACATCTCGTACTGTTTAGTGAAAGAGCAAAATCATATCAATCACTGGAGATACCTGTTGAATGTGGGCTAATTGTTATCTATTCCACTTTGTGCTTGGGAATCTTCTTCCTTCGTTTCAGATCATATAAAAGCATTAAATTCTACACCTAAAAAAACCCCAGTACGAAAGGTTCTGTCCACAATATACTACTACTTTTTCACTTTAAATCTTTCTGGAGAGGTAGTAGAAGTATTGGAGAAGAGGAGAGAGGACGACCAACTTTATTTTGGCCTCCTGGTACATTTAAACCGAGTATAGCTTTTATATTATTTATTCACAAAGTATTTTATTAAGTGTACACAAGAGAATTACACTTTTTTATTCAAAGGACATGTTACTTACCTTAGGTAACACCTTATCTGGTACAGACAATATCTAGTTGCAGATTCTTTACCTTAGAACTTCCCCCAGGCGTCACTCTGGGTCTGGAGATTTTTCTTGAGCAGTACCCCTACACACCGTTAGGCAGCGTCGATCGGCTCTGTGTCCGTCATCAGCAACAGATATGTCATCGTGGGTCATATATAGGCGCCACCCCAACGCGCTGACATCAGTTTCTTTTCACGACTTTCTATGCTAGTAGCGCTGAGCCCTAAAGAAACTAACTGCTGGTGCATCAAAACTAAAGCCCTCAAAAGGGGAGTCCCTGTCCCAAGAAATCAGTTCGCAAAATGGGAAGGATGGGTGGGTCAGTAAGGAATCTGCAACTAGATCTACCAAATAAGGCATTACCAAAGGTAAGTAACTTGTCCATCTGATAGACATTTAGTTGCAGATTCCTTACCTTAGAATAGATACCCAATGTTAGAACTGGCAATCTTGGCGTGGTCTCCCCTAACTTTTTGCCTCTACTTCCCAGGTTGTTTCTGTGTGCTGGACTCTGTTTTTGCTCTTTTGCTTGTAGGGAGAGTCCAGGTGGCACCCCTAAAACACAAGATTGACACTATTCTGGCTTGGGAGCCTTCCCAAGACACAGACTGAGATGAGAGCCTTTTTAGGCCTCACAGGTTAATATAGAAGGTTTGTGAAGGGGTATGGCACCACTGTTGCTCCCGTAACAGAGTTAACCTCTAACAAGCAACCAAGGAAGGTGATCTGGACTGAGCCAGACAGCTTTTGATACCCTGGAGACAACTATGTGCATGGGGTCCGTGCTGAAGGCACCTGACTTTTCAAAGAAGTTTGTCATGTAGACTGATGCTTCAGAGTATGGTGTGGGAACAGTGTTGGCACAGCTAAACAAAGTGGGTCTACATCAACCTGTAGCCTTCATCAGTAGTAGGTTACTTCCCAGGATATGTAGGGGGAGTGCAACTGAGTGTGACGTTTTTGCTCTGGTCTGGGCGCTGAAGAAGCTAAGACCCTACTTGTGTGGGAATCCAAAACTGTTGAGGTGGTCCATTTCCCTACAGGGGAGGGACTTTAAGGTAGAACACCGCCATGGAACAGAACACGCCAAGGCTGATGGGCTGTCCAGATTCTTCCGCCTTAGTGATGAGACGTGCCACTGCAGTGTTTGTAGGTGGAGTTTTAAACTGCCAGTTTGACTTGGCAAGTGTACCCACAGGCCTAAACCTTCCCTTTTTATACATGCATGGCACCCCTAAGGTAGGCCCTAGGTAGCTCCATGGGCAGGGTGCAGTGTATGTTAAAGGTGGGACATGCACTGCTGTGTTTTACATGCCCTAACATTGAAATACTGCCAAATTCGGTTTTTAGTGTGCAAGGCCTATCTCTCTCATAGGTTAACATGGGGGCTGCCTTTAAAAATTATTAAAGTGCACATTCCTGTTGAGAGCAGATAGAAATGTGGAGTTTGGGGTCTCTGAACTCACAATTTAAAAATACATATTTTAGTGAAGGTGGTTTTTAGATTGTTAGTTTGAAAATGCCACTTTTAGAAAGTAGGCATTTTCTTGCTTAAAACATTCTGAGGCTCTGCCTGTTTGTGGATTACATGTCTGGGTCAGTTTGACAGTTGGGCTGTTTGTGCATCTCCTCTAGACAGGGACACAAAGGGTGCTGGGGTGTAGCCTTCATATCCTGATGAGCCATCTGTGCTAGAGTGGAGAGAGGAGTGGTCACTCACACCTGAAAGGGCTGTGCCAGCTCTCACACAATGTAGTCTCCAACTCCCTGGTATGTATCTGGGGACTGGCCTGGGCAAGGTAGGATCTTGTGAACAGAGGCTTTCCACTGAAGTTTGCCTACTTCGAAGGCAGAAAGGGGAATAAGAAGTGGACCCAAAACCCCAGACTTTACATCACTTCTGGAATCTAGAGGAACCTCAGCCGAGGAGAAAAGCTGAGGAGAAGTGTTGCCCCCTGCCTGAGACTGTGCTTTGTTGGGCTATCCTGCAGTTGCTGCTTCTGCCTGTGAAAGGGGAAAGAGTCTAGACTCTGTTGTGCATTCCTGCTTGGGAGGTACATCAAAGGGATTGGATTAGAGCTTGCTTCCTGTTTTGAAGCCTAAGGGACAGCAAAGGCTTCACCATCCAGTTTTGAGTCTACATGCTGTGAACTCTATCTTGCCAGAGGGTGGCATTCCAGTTCCTGGGCCCCTGGAAGTGAATTTCTGGTGAAATCCTGTGAAACCACGCCAGACGATGCCATGCGACTTGGCTAAGGACGCAGCTGCACGGAACCCGCGATGCTGCCTACGCCTGAAGCCGTGGACCTCGCAGAAGCGCGACGACCCAAACGACTCCACAGGCCTCACATCGCTGCAGCCGCTGATCCCGCACAGCTTTGCTGAGATCAGAGTGTCGTAGCACCAACGTTCGTGACACCCAACTCCTTTTGTGGTGCCTGTGACCCCATCACACGAGTGCGACCCCATGATGTCGCCCGTAGCATTGTGACTTTGCCGGACTTCGTCTCTGCCGGAGGTACCAAGGGACCGACACCTCGCAACCAACGCCGCCTTACCTCCACTGCTCTGCAGTAAGGACCCGGCATTGCTGCACGACGCCTCTGCTCCTCTGCCCCGTAGCACCGGAACCGGTGCTGCCTCAGATCCAGAGACACCTCGCTCCCCGACTCCGGCCTGTTTTCTACTTGTTTTACAAAGGTTCTTTACTTGGAGGTCCGTACGAGTTCGTAAATGGAGTCAGTGGTGTCGCATTGTGGGAACCAACTCCATCACGATGCCGCTTAACATCAAATTGCAGCATTTGTGTCTCTAGGCACTATTTTTGGGTTTTTAAGTGCTAAGATCATATTTTTTTTAATGTATTGTGGATTTTTATCATATTAGGTCTTGTTTATTTAGATAAAATATTTACTATTTTTCTAAATCTGTGTGGTTTCATTTTGTAGTGGTTGTAGGAAAGTACCATCTTGCCTGGCATGTTACCCCCATTTTTTATTTGTATGTATGTTTGTTTTTGCCTGTGTCAAAGGGATCCTGCTAGCCAGGACCCCAGTGCTCATAAGTTGTGCCCTGTACGTGTTCCCTGTGTGGTGCTTAACTGTATCACTGAGGCTCTGCTAACCAGAACCTCAGTGTTTATGCTCTCTCTGCTTTTAAAATTGTCACTTCAGGCTAGTGACTCATTTTACCAATTCTAATTGGCACACTGGAACACCCTTAAAATCCCCTAGTATATGGTACCTAGGTACCCAGGGTATTGGGGTTCCAGGAGATCCCTATGGGCTGCAGCATTTCTTTTGCCACCCACAGGGAGCTCAGACAATTCATGTCCATGTTATTTCACAGCCATTTTACACTGCACTTAAGTAACTTATAAGTCACCTATATGTCTAACGCTCACTTAGTGGAGGTTAGGTGCAAAGTTACTAAGTGTGAGGGCACCCTGGCACTAGCCAAGGTACCCCAACATTGTTCAGGGCAATGTCCCCGGACTTTGTGAGTGTGGGGACACCATTACACTTGTGAACTATATATAGGTAAATACCTATGTGTAACTTCACACTGGTAACTCCAAACATGGCCATGTAACATTTCTAAGATCATGGAATTGTCCCTTCAAGCCAAATGTGGTATTGGGGTGCCAATCCCACACATCCCTGGGGCTCCAGCATGGATCCAGGATACTGCCAAACTAGCTCTCGGGGGTTTTCTCTACAGCTACCATTGCTGCCAACCCTAAGACAGGTTTCTGCCCCCCTGGGGCCCGGGCAGCCTAGTACCAGGAAGGCAGAACAAAGGATTTCCTCTGAGAGAGGGTGTGACACCCTCTCCCTTTGGAAATAGGTGTTAAGGGCCTGAGAGAAGTAGCCTCTCCTGGCCTCTGGAACTGCTTTGAAGGGCACAGGTGGTGCCCTCCTTGCATAAACCAGTCTACACCGGTTCAGGGATCCCCCCCCCAGCCCCTGCTCTGGCGCGAAACTGGACAAAGGAAAGGGGAGTGACCACTTCACTATCCATCATCACCCCAGGGGTGGTGCCCAGAGCTCCTCCAGTGTGTCCCAGACCTCTGCCATCTTGAATGCAGAGGTGTGAGGGCACAATAAAGACCTCTGAGTGGCCAGTGCCAGCAGGTGACGTCAGAGACCCCTCCTGATAGGCTCTTACCTGGTTAGGTAGCCAATCCTCCTCTGAGGGCTATTTAGGGTCTCTCCTGTAGGTTTTTCTTCAGGTAACTAAGGCAAGAGCTCACCAGAGTTCCTCTGCACTTCTCTCTTCAACTTCTGCCAAGGATCGACCACTGAATGCTCCAGGACGCCTGCAAAACTGCAACAAAGTAGCAAGAAGGCTACCAGCAACATTGTAGCGCCTAATCCTGCCAGCTTTCTCGACTGTTTCATGGTGGTGCATGCTCTGAGGGCTGTCTGCCTTCATCCTGCACTGGAAACCAAGAAGAAATCTCCTGTGGGTTTGACAGACTCTTCCCCCTGCCAACGCAGGCACCAAATTTCTGCATCAACGGTCCTCTGTGTCCCCTCTCATCTTAACAAGCGTGGTCCCTGGAACACAGGAACTGGATCCAAGTGACCCCGACAGTCTAGTGATCCTTCTGTCCAGATTTGATGGAGGTAAGTCCTTGCCTCCCCACGCCAGACAGTAATCCTGTGTACTGCGTGATCTGCAGCTGCTAGGGCTTCTGTGCACTTTTGCAAGACTTCCTTGGTGCACAGCACAGCCCAGGTCCCAAGCACTCTGTCCTGCATTGCCCAACTCGCTGAGTTGACCTCCGGCTATGTGGGATCCTCTTTTGTTATGGTGAGATGACCGCCATGCTCAGATTTCCTGAACGCCTGTTCAGGTGCTTCTGCGAATGCTGCCTGCTTCTGCGTGTGCTCTCTGTGTTGCTGAGCGCCCCCTCGGTCTCCTCCTCCAAAGGGCAACCTCCTGGTCCTTCCTGGGCCCTGGCAGCACCCATAATCTTCAACTGTGTCTCTTGCAGCTAGCAAGGCTCGTTTGTGGTCTTTCTGCGTGGAAACAACTCTACATCCTCCAGGACACCGTGGGACCTCTTCTGACCAAAGGAGATGTTCCTAGCACCTTCCGTTGTTGTAGAATCTTTGGCTTCTTCCACCCGGAGGCAGCCCTTTTGCACCTTCATCCGGGGTTTAGTGGGCTCCTGCCCCCCCCCCCCCAGACACTTGAGGGACTCTTGGACTTGGTACCCTTCCTTTGCAGGTCCTCAGGTCAAGGAATCCGTCTTCAGTGCTTTGCAGTCAGTTGTTGCCTTTGCAGAATCCCCTATCTCGACTTTACTGTCTTTCTCGGGTAGTAGGGTAACTTTACTCCTTCTTTTCAGGGTCTTGGGGTGGGGTATCTTGGAAACCCTTAGTGTTTTCTTACACTCCCAGTGACCCTCTACACACTACACTAGGCCTGGGGTCCATTTGTGGTTCACATTCCACTTTTGGAGTATATGTGCCCCTAGGCCTATTGTCTCCTATTGCATTCTATTGTGCTCTACAGTGTTTGCACTACTTTTCTAAGTGTTTTACTTACCTGATTTTGGTTTGTGTGTATATTTTGTGTATTTCACTTACCTCCTAAGGGAGTATATCCTCGGAGATACTTTTGGCATATTGTCACTAAAATAAAGTACCTTTATTTTTAGTAAATTTGAGTATTGTGTTTCTTATGATATAGTGCTATATGATATAAGTGGTATAGTAGGAGCTTTGCATGTCTCCTCGTTCAGCTTAAGCTGCTCTGCTATAGCTACCTCTATCAGCCTAAGCTGCTAGAACACTACTAATCTACTAATAAGGGATAACTGGACCTGGCACAAGGTGTAAGTACCATCAGGTACCCACTATAAGCCAGGCCAGCCTCCTACAGTGGTTCACTGTATTACTGTGTGTGTTGGTAGAAATACATATTGTCTCTGAGTTAAGCCTGCCTTCTCATGCCAGGCTGCAAGGGGGTGAACGGGGGTTAACTGAGTGTGATTCTCCTTTACCCTGACTAGAGTGAGGGTCCTGGTTTAGACAGGGGGCAACCTGATTGCCAACCAAAGACCCCATTTCTAACACCCAAGCAATACCATCCCCAGAGAAGGGTCTGCAAACTAATATCATACTAGGAAGTCCTTCAGGATCAAATGGGCAAAGTGCCTGTCCCTACGGACCAGACTGTCCATGCAGTAGTGTTTGGTAAACGTGTGCAGAGATCCCACTTTGCCACCGCAGATTTAGCTCTGGCAGAATGAGCACACAAACCCTCAGGTGGTTGCCTCTAGCCAGTGCGCAGCACATTTTAAAGCAGAGTATGACTCATATGGAGAAACATTTGAGTAAGGTCTTTAAAGCACCTATTTGCAATAGGAGACTTGAACAAGGACGGCTGATCAGGTAACTTTGAAAAAGCAGACAAATAACATTTGAGAGTGCCCGTAGCAGAGCCCTGCTGGGCCAGAGAAAGGATAAACAACAGAACCTCAGAAAGAGGGGCAGAAAGGGGGACAACAGACTTGTCTGTGCACCATGCCACATAGCTCTTCCAACAACGGCTTTTACTGTTTTGGTGGCAGGACGCCTGGCTGCAAAGGTTAATGCACAGACTTCGGACAGAAGGTCAGAAGTTGTCAACTGCAGCCGCTCAGTTAAGGAAGAAGGCAAGAAGGTGGAGATTGGACAGGTTCAGGTGGAGAACCCTCCCCTGCTGCTGCAACAGAAGATCATCTCGAAGGGGCAGTCTGATCGAAGGAGGGATGGTCATGCTCAGTAGCTCAGAATACCAGAGTCTTCATGTCCAGTCCGGTGCCACAAGGATTACTTGGGCCTGGTCATTCTTGATAAATCTGTGCAGAATTGGTATGGGTGGAAAGGCATACAGGAGGCCTGAGTTCTACTTGAGATGAAGAGTCGCCAAGCAATTGCTGCCTTGAAAACGCAAACGCACAATACTGCTGACATTGCGCGTTCTCTGCGGAGGCAAACAGATCTAACTAAGGCTCTCCCCTCTGCTGAAAGAGACCTTGCGCCACCTCCGGGTGGACATGCCATTCATGATCGAATAAGCCCTGTCGGCTGAGTTGGTCTGCTCTGGCGTTCAGAGATCATGCCAGTTGTCGAACCACCAGGAAAATGCCCTGATGTTCCAGTCCCCGTCCTGAGGAGCAGAGCCTCTTGACAAAGGGTCCATGACCCCACCCCATCCTGCTTGTTGCAATACCACATGGCAGTGGTGTTGTCCGTGAACATCTGCACTACCTTCCCCTTGATAGAGGGGAAAAAAATGCCATCACTGCTAGTCTGATCGCATGGAGCTCCAACAGGTTGATGTGGAGTCTGGATTCTGCCAGAGACCAGACTTCCTCTTATTCCTACCTCTCCCAGATGGCTGACCCATCCCAGGAGTGACACGTCTGTCACTACTGTCAGATCTGGTTTGATTAAGGGAGAGGGATCTGCCTCTGACCCAATGGAGGTTTGTTAACCACCACTGCATATCTTGCGCAGTTCCCTCCAAGATCTGGAACATGTTGGAGAACTTCCCCCGATGCTGCCCCCACTGGAACTGAACTGAAAGTGCTTGTGGCCTACAGTGTACCATAAGTAATGTCTGTGGGTAGGCAGGACGGGAATATGGAAATAAGCGTCCTGCAATCCAATGCTACCATCCAGTTTCCTGGGTCCAAGGCAGATAAAACCCGAGTCTGAGTGAGCAATTTGAACTTTTCCTTCTTGAGGGAAGAGATTGGGGGGACCCTTAGATCTAGGATACGGCGTAGACCCTTGTCCTTTTTGGGAGCCAGAAAGTAGCAGGAATAGCAACCACGGCCTAATTCTGGCACAGAAACCATCTCTGGCTTCCTTGGCCAAGAGAACCTATAACTTCCTCTTGGAGAAGTGCTAAGTGATCTTCTGTCATCTGATCATAGGAGGGTGGCATGGGTGGAGGGGTAGTCTTGAAGGGGCGGGAGTAACCTCTTCAGACTATCTTTAAAACCCACCTGTCTGCCATGATGGATTGCCAGTGGAGGAGGTGATGGAAAATTCTGCTTCCAACTGGTTTCTGGTGGGGAAAAGTCAGACTAGGAAGGTTAGGAGGCAGCTGGGGGTGGTGGGGCTGAAGTGGGGAGCTTTTAGGAGGACTAGCCAGACCGCTGGCTCCGTGATCCACGAGGGCGGTGGATCCCACGTCCCCAGCCACACAGAGGTTGGGAAGCATGCGTGGCACGGTGGCTGAGTGTGGGAATAACGGCCCAAAAGGCATGCAGTGTTCACAGGCCGCAATGCCAGGCATGCGGAAGAAAACATCTTCTTCCCAAATGTGACCATCCTCTTGTGTTCCTTATCTGGGGGTGCCAAAGGGAAAGTTCCATGGGAGGTAGAGGCTTAGATGACCAAGCTCGCAGGAGTGGGGTGTTGCGTAAGGAAACTTGGGCCACCTGGAGCAGAGCGATGGCGGCGGGCAGTTGTTCTGTTAACAGAAGCCCCTGTGCTGGGTTTGGACTAGGTACCCAGTAGGACATCTGTAAGGGCTTCAATGAAGGAGAGCAGGGGTTCAGAGGATGAAGCTCCAGGTTGAAGAACGTCTATCAAAAGGTTAATCCAGACTGCCACTGAAGGCAACTCAACATCCAAGACCTCAGCTGCTCTTCGCACCACCACAGAATAGGACGCTCCATCCTCTGTAGCCATAGTACAGGAAGAAAGCATGCCAGTATCTGGTACGGTTTTAAGGCTTTTGGCTTAACCCAAGTCCATATGCTAGTCCACAGAGTCTTGGAGCTGGTATTCCAAAGGGTCCAGCGACCTCTCCCGTTCTTCACATTAATCTAGCCCATAGGAAAAAGGCTCAGGATCCGACCTAGGAGGCACCGCTCCCGTCAGCGATGAAATAGACATTGTTAAAAGGACATCTAGCTCTGTGTCGGAGTCGGCAATGAGGATGAGAACTGCGTCACCTGGGGGCATGGGTGGCACCTAGAGCAGCATGTCAGGACTGGCGTCGGGGGAAGGACGAGAGGGTATGGCCGTCCCAGACCCAAGGATGGATCCACTGGTGGTGCCCCTCGGAGCCAAGGTCGACGCTGCCGCCGTGGAATTTGAAGGGCCTTTTCCAACTCTGCAGGCCCTGAAAGCGCTCCACCGGTGTCAGACTGCCCAAAAATGAGGAGCATGGTTTCATAAAACTCTTAACTGGTCAGGGGTTGCATCGGCTCCCGAAAACTCAGGGAGGAGCGCAATAGGCCCAGACGCAGGCTCTGCAGACAGAGGACTAGAACTACAACACTCCCGCTCCCTTGTCAGCCGATGGACAAGGTAAAATTGAAGAACACTTCACTTTCTTCGACTTCTTCTTGGTCATCGACTTACTCGACTAGCACTCCAAGTCTTTTTCCTTTGGAAAGGACTTGGAGTGGGATGACGACAATGGAGGACTTCACAACCTCTCCAGGGACCTCGACTTGTGCAGAGTCGAGCATCAGGTTGCCATTAGCTTCAGGGACCTTCCTCAAAGCCTTTGGATTCATGGCCTGACACTTGGAGCATGACTTAAGGTCATGGTCGTGCTCCCAATACACAAAAAGCACATTGTGCAGTTCCGTCTCAGACATCGTCGAATGACAGGATCTGCAGCGCTTGATTACGTCTTCCTAGACGGCACACCAAGAGTTAACAACTCAAAAAACTTCAACAAAAAGTTGAAAAAAGGCCAGTCTAAAAATGACCGAAGGGTACCGCTCTTCAGATTGGCGCTGCCTGGTGCAGAAAGAAAAGAACGGACATCAGCGTGTCACCTACATAGGACCAGCGACATCATATCTGGCACAGACGGCGCCAACGTGGAGCCAATTGACAACACCTAATGGCACGCAGGGCTACGGCTCATGAAAAATCTGCAGATCCAAGCTGACATCTAGGGAAAATTCTAAGGTAAGACATCTGCAACAGGGTGTCTATCAGATCAACATTTCAATAACATGAATACATACACATTCTCATTGATTATAAGTGTGGGTGCGTACCTTGTTTTCTAGATTATTTGGGTAGCTCCTACTTTCATTGAAAATTAGATATGGAATAACTTGCAACAGGTTTCTTATTAAAATGGTTTTGGTGCTTAAAATACTTGAACAGCATGCGGAGTTGAACTTGAGAAATGTATGCACAGTGAAAGTTTAAATGCATACAGTCTCAAATGCAAAGGCTGTTCTCTTTTCTTCACATAGTTGTTATGCTTGGTACTCAAGAGTAATGTGCATGCTGGATGAAATGAACTGTGTTCTGCTTGAATCCATCAATCACACAAGATGCTGCAACATAGTTGCAACTGCTTTTAGCACTCCAGGGGCAACATTATGTAAAGGGCCCCCGGTCCTGGTTTGCTCTGCCACACACCTTTAGCTAGGTGTGCTGGCACACATGGGGAGAGGATGCTATACTACAGATATTAAGGAAAGGCGAGGGCCTTTATGCAACAGCCACTTCGCCTTTCACTGTGCAAGCATTAGCCAACTGCTTTATGTTGGATAGAGTTTTCACTACAGGCAGGTGCGATAAGTGACCGCACTCACCTAAAGGAGATGTCTGGGGTAGGGGGGTCCATAGGCCACCATTTTAGAGGGTGCACTGACTGTGCACCACCTCTTGAAGGTGCAGAGTTAGCGCCTTCTGGCACTCTATTCCATTCTGAGCCCACATCAATATTATGGTGCAGAGGCAAACAATCTGTCTCATTTTGCGTGGGGCTACACCCCAGTAGAAATGAGTAACACCCCCTCTTCCAATGGCACTACATGTGTGCCAGCGCAATCTGTGTTACAGAACGGACTGCGTAAAAATCTGTAGACACTTCTGTAATACTAAAATGCCGTCCTCGAAAGGCCAAAGAAATCAGGGCATATAATATCTTGCCTTCGGATTTCCCATCTCGACTCTCACCAACAAGTTGTCACCTTTAATTGAATGATGGTTAGTAAGGTTTCAGACATGTACCCACCAACAGAAAATTAACACGTGGGGTGGTTTTTAAATCACTACTGAGGACTTGCTTTGACAAGCAGTGCTGTGGAGAAAGGTAAATTTACCTCTCACAAGTTCTCGATGAGTGCTTTGGTTCCTGGAATTACCGTCAAGATCTACGTTTTCTCTGCCTCAGTTAATACAAATATAAAAAACAAAATTGCAGCATTTGGACATTTCAATTTTTTTGTCATTTTGTTCTTGCTGTTTTAACACTAGGGTGTGCCTTGATCAGCTACAGCTCACAACCTATGCCGGTCGCTACCTCAGCCCCTGCAGATATTCATCAACTACTTGCTTATATCTGGCTCCCACTGGGAGCAAGGTGAAGTAAGTAGTAACAGAGGCAAGGAACACAGCTGGTGCGCACACAGATGAAGGAAGGGCATAAGTAAGACTGGCCACTTCCACAGCAACAAGGAGGAGAAGGAGGAGGGCACAATGCATGAACAGTGAAACTTAAAGGATGACTAGTTTCAGACATAGCTGACGGTATTACACACAGGCACTATTAACTCCTGGCAGTGGAGATAGCTGTCCTCTGTTCATTTACAAAGGCTGAACTTCCTGGCAGGAAATGAAAATGTCACTTACCCAGTGTACATCTGTTCGTGGCATCAGTCGCAGTAGATTCGCATGTTTTGCAATAGCTCGCCATCTGGTGTTGGGCCGGAGTGTTACAAGTTGTTTTTCTTCGAAGAAGTCTTTCGAGTCAAGGGACCGAGTGACTCCTCCTTTTGTCTCCATTGCGCATGGGCGTCGACTCCATCTTCGATTGTTTTTCCCCGCAGAGGGTGAGGTAGGAGTTGAATTGTAGTAATAGTGCCCATGCAATGGAGTGACTAAGTATGCACCTATTTAAGGTTGAGATGATACATATATAAATAGTTGAAGGTAACTTCCAAACTGCTACAGGCTCCCGGGGAGGCGGGTGGGCACATGCGAATCTACTGCGACTGATGCCACGAACAGATGTACACTGGGTAAGTGACATTTTCAGTTCGATGGCATCTGTCGCTGTAGATACGCATGTTTTGCATAGACTAGTAAGCAGTTATCTCCCCAAAAGCGGTGGATCAGCCTGTAGGAGTGGAAGTAGTCTGAAATAATGTTCTTAATACGGCTTGACCTACTGTGGCTTGTTGTGCGGATAACACGTCTACACAGTAGTGCTTGGTGAATGTGTGAGGCGTAGACCATGTGGCTGCCTTACATATTTCTTGCATTGGGATGTTTCCTAGAAAGGCCATGGTAGCACCTTTCTTTCTGGTTGAGTGTGCCCTTGGTGTAATGGGCAGCTGTCGTTTAGCTTTAAGGTAGCAGATTTGGATGCATTTAACTATCCATCTGGCTATACCTTGTTTTGATATTGGGTTTCCTGCATGAGGTTTTTGAAATGCAATAAACAGTTGTTTAGTCTTTCTGATGTTTTTTGTTCTGTCAATGTAATACATCAATGCTCTTTTGACATCTAATGTATGTAGTGCCCTTTCAGCTACGGTATCTGGCTGTGGAAAGAACACTGGAAGTTCCACTGTTTGATTTAGATGGAACGGTGAAATAACCTTTGGCAAAAATTTAGGATTGGTCCTTAGGACAACCTTATTCTTGTGTAGTTGTATAAAAGGTTCCTGTATTGTAAACGCCTGAATCTCGCTTACTCTTCTTAGGGAAGTAATGGCGATGAGAAATGCCACCTTCCAGGTTAGGAACTGTATTTCGCAGGAGTGCATGGGTTCAAAAGGTGGACCCATAAGTCTAGTTAGGACAACATTTAGGTTCCATGAAGGAACAGGTGGTGTTCTTGGTGGTATAATTCTCCTAAGGCCCTCCATGAATGCTTTAATGACTGGTATCTTATATAGGGAAGTTGAATAGGTAGTCTGCAGGTATGCAAATATTGCTGCAAGGTGTATTTTAATGGAAGAGAAAGCCAGGTTAGATTTTTGTAAGTGAAGCAAGTAACCCACTACATGTTCTGGAGTTGTGTGTAATGGTTGTATTTGATTAATATGGCAGTAGCAAACAAACCTCTTCCATTTACTTGCATAGCAGTGCCTGGTGGATGGCCTTCTGGCTTGTTTTATGACTTCCATACATTCTTGGGTAAGTTGTAAGTGCCCGAATTCTAGGATTTCAGGAGCCAGATTGCTAGATTCAGCGATGCTGGATCTGGGTGTCTGATCTTTTGGTTGTGCTGTGTCAACAGATCTGGCCTGTTGGGCAATTTGATGCAGGGTACTACTGATAGGTCTAGCAGCGTTGTGTACCAGGGTTGCCTTGCCCAAGTTGGTGCTATTAATATGAGTTTGAGTTTGTTCTGACTGAGTTTGTTTACCAGGTAAGGAAGGAGAGGGAGAGGAGGAAAAGCGTAAGCAAATATCCCTGACCAGTTCATCCATAGGGCATTGCCTTGGGACTGTTTGTGTGGGTATCTGGATGCGAAGTTTTGGCATTTTGCGTTCTCCTTTGTCGCAAACAAGTCTATCTGAGGTGTTCCCCAGAGTTTGAAATAAGTGTTCAGAATTTGGGGGTGAATTTCCCATTCGTGGACCTGTTGGTGATCTCGAGAGAGATTGTCTGCGAGTTGATTTTGGATCCCTGGTATAAATTGTGCTATTAGGCGAATTTGGTTGTGAATTGCCCAACGCCAAATCTTTTGTGCTAGCAGGCTTAACTGCGTGGAGTGCGTCCCCCCTTGCTTGTTTAGATAATACATTGTTGTCATGTTGTCTGTTTTGACGAGAATGTATTTGTGAACTATTATTGGTTGGAAAGCTTTTAGTGCTTGAAAAACTGCTAGAAGTTCTAGGTGATTTATATGCAGTTTTGTTTGATGTACGTTCCATTGTCCTTGTATGCTGTGTTGATCGAGGTGTGCTCCCCACCCTGTCATGGAAGCATCTGTTGTTATTACGTATTGTGGCACTGGGTCTTGGAAAGGCCGCCCTTTGTTTAAATTTATGTTGTTCCACCACAGAAGCGAGAGGTAAGTTTGGCGGTCTATTAACACCAGATCTAGAAGGTGACCCTGTGCTTGTGACCATTGTGATGCTAGGCACTGTTGTAAGGGCCTCATGTGCAGTCTTGCGTTTGGGACAATGGCTATGCATGAAGACATCATGCCTAGGAGTTGTAGTACCATCTTTGCTTGTATCCTTTGTGTTGGATACATGCGTTGTATGATGGTGTTGAAATTTCGAATTCTTTGTGGACTTGGAGTGGCTACTCCTTTTGATGTGTCTATTATGGCTCCCAGGTATTGTTGTACCTTGCGCGGCAGAATTTTGGATTTTGTGAAATTGACGGTGAACCCTAGTTTGAAGAGGGTTTGTATGATATGATTTGTGTGATTTGAGCACTCTATTAACGAATGGGCCTTGATTAGCCAGTCGTCTAGATATGGGAACACATGTATTTGCTGCCTTCTTATGTGTGCAGCGACTACCGCTAGACATTTGGTAAAGACTCTTGGTGCGGTTGTTAATCCGAAAGGCAGTACCTTGAATTGGTAATGTATTCCCTTGAATACAAACCTTAGGTATTTCCTGTGCGATGGGTGTATTTGTATATGGAAATAAGCATCCTTGAGGTCTAAAGTTGCCATGTAGTCGTGTAGTTTTAGCAATGGCAATACTTCTTGTAGTGTGACCATGTGAAAGTGGTCTGATTTGATGAAAGTGTTCACTACTCTGAGGTCTAGGATTGGTCTCAGCGTTTTGTCCTTCTTTGGTATCAGAAAGTACAGTGAGTAAACTCCTGTGTTTATTTGTGTGTTTGGCACTAATTCGATTGCATTCTTTTGCAATAGTGCCTGCACTTCTATCTCCAGGAGATTGGAATGGTGTGTTGTCAAATTTTGTGCTTTTGGTGGTATGTTTGGAGGGAATTGTAGAAATTCTATGCAATAACCATGTTGGATAATTGCTAGAACCCAAGTGTCTGTAGTGATTTCCTCCCATGCTTTGTAATAATGACTTATTCTTCCCCCCACTGGTGTTGTGTGGAGGGGGTGAGTGACATGTGAGTCACTGTTTAGTAGTAGGGGTTTTGGGGCTCTGAAATCTTCCTCTATTTCTAGGGAATTGCCCTCCTCTATATTGTCCCCGAAAACCTCCTCTATACTGTCCCTGGTAACTGGACGGTGTTGCTTGTGAGGTGCTGGCTTGTGTGCTCTGACCCCGAAACCCCCCTCGAAAGGGTGTTTTACGGAATGTGCTGTAATTCCCTCTGCTCTGCGGGGAGTAGAGTGCGCCCATGGCTTTGGCAGTGTCCGTATCTTTTTTGAGTTTCTCAATCGCTGTGTCCACTTCTGGACCGAACAGTTCTTTTTCGTTAAAAGGCATATTGAGAACTGCTTGTTGAATCTCTGGTTTAAATCCAGACGTTCGGAGCCATGCATGCCTTCTGATAGTTACAGATGTACTAATTGTCCGTGCAGCTGTATCTGCAGCGTCCATGGAGGAGCGGATCTGGTTGTTGGAAATGGTCTGTCCCTCCTCAACCACTTGTTTTGCCCTATTTTGTAAGTCCTTGGGCAGATGTTCAATGAGATGTTGCATCTCGTCCCAGTGGGCTCTGTCATAGCGCGCAAGTAGTGCCTGGGAGTTCGCGATGCGCCACTGGTTTGCAGCTTGTGCTGCGACTCTCTTACCAGCTGCATCGAACTTGCGGCTTTCTTTATCTGGGGGTGGTGCATCTCCAGATGTGTGAGAGTTGGCCCTTTTCCTAGCTGCTCCTACAACGACAGAGTCTGGTGGCAGCTGTGTAGTGATGAAAACCGGGTCTGTAGGAGGCGCCTTATACTTTTTTTCCACCCTTGGTGTGATTGCCCTACTTTTGACCGGCTCCTTAAAGATTTCTTTTGCGTGCCGGAGCATACCAGGGAGCATAGGCAGGCTTTGGTATGAGCTGTGGGTGGAGGAGAGTGTGTTGAATAAAAAATCATCCTCGACCTGTTCTGAGTGGAGGCTTACGTTGTGAAATTGTGCTGCTCTAGCCACCACTTGAGAATACGCAGTGCTGTCCTCTGATGGAGATGGCTTTGTAGGGTATGCCTCCGGACTGTTATCTGACACTGGGGCGTCGTATAGGTCCCATGCGTCTTGATCTTGGTCACCCTGGCTTATGGTGGTGTGAGCTGGGGAGTGTGATGGAGTTCGTGCTGGTGAGACGTTAATCACGGGCGGAGGAGAGGGTGGTGGGGTAACTCTTTTCACCACTTTTGGTTGTGGTGTCTGTTCAGTTTGGAACTCCAACCTTCTCTTTCTTCTAATGGGGGGAAGGGTGCTTATTTTTCCTGTCCCCTGCTGTATGAAAATACGCTTTTGCGTATGGTCCACATCAGTTGATTGTAGCTCTTCCTCAAACCTATGCTTTTGCATTTGTGAGGTTAGCGAGTGCTCTTCTGTATAAGAGCCTGAAGCTGGGTCGCTTGCAGTTTGTTTCGGCACCGAAACCCTGTCTGCGTGTTTTTTCGGCTCCGAGGTGACTTTTTTCTTTTTCGGGGCCGAAACCTCTCGGCGTCGATCTTCTTCGGTGCCGCTGTCTCGGCGTCGAGCCGTGTCCACACCGGCATCTCGGTGTCGAGGCTTGTCTCCAGCACTTTCTCGGTCCCGAGAAGGCTGCGTGCCGGTGTCTCGACCGGAGTCGGACGATCTCGGCACTGTTTGGGCCTTTTTCGGTGCCGACGGTCGGTCACCGAATTTATGGGTGGAGCCATGGCCTGATGGCAGTGGCGTCCCCTGGGCCTTGTAAATCTTCCTCTGTGTGGTTTTCGACGTCTTACTCACGGTTTGTGTATCGTCGAATCCTTCGGAGTCCGATTCTTGGATCGAGAAGGTACCTTCCTCTTCCTGTTCCTCGAACTCTCGGTGGGCTGTCGGCGCGGACGCCATCTGAAGTCTTCTGGCTCGACGGTCTCGGAGTGTCTTTCGGAACGCACGACAGGCCTCGCAGGTGTCTTCACTGTGCTCAGGTGACAGGCACAGGTTACAGACCAAGTGTTGGTCTGTATAGGGGTATTTATTGTGGCATTTGGGGCAGAAACGGAACGGGGTCCGTTCCATCGGCGTTCTTCAGCACGCGATCGGGCCGACCAGGCCCCGACGGGGGATCGAAAAACTACCCCCGAAGGGCACCGGAGCTCTTCGATCTTCGATGCGGTGTTGAATCTAAGTACGCCGATCCCGAACGCAACAATACCGACGAAAATCTTCCGAAATTAGCTAACTTTCCGTTCCGAAACTCGGAGCGACAGGAACACGTCCGAACCCGATGGCGGAAAAAAAACAATCGAAGATGGAGTCGACGCCCATGCGCAATGGAGACAAAAGGAGGAGTCACTCGGTCCCGTGACTCGAAAGACTTCTTCGAAGAAAAACAACTTGTAACACTCCGGCCCAACACCAGATGGCGAGCTATTGCAAAACATGCGTATCTACAGCGACAGATGCCATCGAACAAAGCTATTTCACTTAAGGTACATCAGTAAAGCGCTTGTCCATGTGCTAGCCTCTGCACAAGCTGGCACAGTGCTGTCCTTGTATGCTTCAATGAGCTTGAGTACAGCTACTAATATCAAGGTTCTAATATCCCATACAAAAGGGGCAACCACTGCATATGGAATAAACAGGCATCATATGCCAGGGGTTCATCCCTCACAGGGCAAGAACGCCTACATGACATGGCAGAATGCAGCCATGATTTTAAGGGTGCTACTGTCAAAGGCCAGAGATGCATCACAATGTGCGTTTCTGCCACCAGTAATATATGGGTGCCCTTTACAGCCTTCAGCTGACAGGCAATCTTAACTTATTGGGTTCAGTTCTGATGTTCCGAGAACGGCAAGGGTGTTCTGTCATGCTCCAGCAGGAATCCCAGTGGCATGGAGAAAAGGGCAATTTTGTCTGCTCAATGGAATGCGCAAAATGAGGCAGGAGAACCTTACACATGCTCCTGCTGCAGCCAAATGCTTGAAGAAAAGATGGCTTTGGGACTACTCATTTTTATCATGGTGGTAGCGAGATGAGACAGCCTATGGGTTGAAAGTTCTCAGCCAGATGACCCTCCTTAACTATAAGAGGCTGTTGATGGATAAGGGGTTGGACAAGTTGTGAAAACTCATTCAGATAGCATACAAAACCGTTAAAAAGTTACTGCTTGTTTTTAAACACATTAGCTGCTAAATGGAGGAGGGACTATTCAAGGAAGCTAAAGAGAGTATAAGAGAAGTTGTACACTCTAGCAAACCACAAATGACACCCTGCTCCTTGTTGATACGTTCAATTGCTAGTATTTTGCTATCTATAGCAAGCTTCCAGTTAGACGTAAAAAGGTAGACACTGACTACTTTCAAAAGTAAATTGTTTTTCGAGTTTAACTGGCCTATTCGTCCTTCTGCCTTCAATACTATTCCCAATTTATCATAATTGAAATCCATTCTGGATGAATTATATTTGATATCTTCTAATATCTCCGTCACAGTGCCATTAATGGGATGAGAAAGAAGATACCATGTTTACTTCTTCATATATACAGCCACACTGAACTCCTATCCTAAGAAGGAAATAACCATATGTCTTTTACTTCCATACTCAGAATTGCTGTGCATTGTATTAAAACTACAAACTCATTGATGTTTGCACAGGAAATTGTCTGTTGAGCCAAGCAAGCAGTTAGACATGAGGGAGAGGTGAAGTACTTCCACAGTCTGCGTTGTTGGTTTATAGTCATTGGTGTTATCTTAAAGTGGACTAACCCTCTAAGTCATAACAGCTACAAGATCATGCTTCCTCAACGTGTTCTAAAAATGTTAGGTCTTCATTCAAATGGTGATTGGTGCAGAAGCCTGTCTCAGGGACTTACCCACAGCACTAGCAGTCTTGATGCCCAGGAAAATGCACAGGGCAATGGGGAGCAGATCAAGTCTGTGGCCAACATTTTGAAGAAAAGGGACAGCACCTTTGGCATTCGTAGATTATTTTCATTCCCAGAGAAGAAAAGGAGTAAATTATACTGTTCTTAATTACTTTCAGTCACTGGGACCTTGATAGGTCCAGAAGCTGTTTCTCTAAGCTGCTAATGCATGCCTGTCACCCTAGATGTTTATTTTAAACTGAGTTGTTTAAAGTTCCTTCTACTGAAAAACATTTAGGAATTGTTTACAAAATGTTTTGCAAATTATTTTACTTTTGGGGTCAAGGTTGAAACACAGAGGGCAAAATATACACCCAAACCATTATGCAACTTTTCATTTATAAAACTGTGTCACATTGTGTTGGGCCTGGCCCTTTTTGGCGGGTTATCCCTATTTTTTTTCCTTTCTTCTCCTGTTTTTCTGTCCCCCTTTTTTTGGCTTTAGGACTCTGGACACTTTACCACTACTGTTCAGTGCTAAAGCGCATGTGCTCTTGCTTTTAAACTTGGCATAATTGGCATACACTTGGTTGCCACATTTAATTTGCCTACAAGTCACTTGTACAGTGGTATCCCCTGTACCCAGGGCCTGTATATTAAATGCTACTAGTAGGCCTACAACGCAGCGTGCACCACCCACAGAAGTAGCCTTTTAAACCAGTCTCAAGTCTGCCACTGCAGGGCCTGTATGTGCAGTTTACTGCCATGTTGACTTAGCATTTAAAGTTTTTCGGAGCGATGTACTCGTGCTCCGTTTTTCCTACATTAAATAAGCCAGGACGAGAGGGGTTCTTTATACATCATTACGTTGCATGGATCCACTTATACGGGGTCAGCGTTTGGAATACTTTATTGTGTCAACAAAGTTGGCTTGTGCTATACCAGATTTAGCCTTGAAAAAGTCACGGGGAGTATTCACTCCTATGACGAAACACGTGTTGGCTGTCTCTGTCTTTCATTAAAGATGAATTCTTCACTTCAAGGACTCCATCGAATCTCTATTTATATATATGTTTCATGTGAATTGGATTATTGAAATTTTGAATATGAACATTAGTAATTATTGACTATATAGATAGAAATGTATTTACGTGTGCCTTAGTCTCTGTGCTAGTAATGTGTTGTGTCTGTGTTGACACATTTAGGAGGTAGGGGAAGATCCTCCTGGGCTGAGAGCACCGTACTTCAATTAATAATATTTTATTTTTACTCAAGAGGGGATTGTTGGGAGCGCTATTTTTCCCTTAAACGTTTCTTCCCATTTGCATATTATTTAGCATTTAAAGTTACTTGCCAAGTTTGAAACTCCCCTTTTACTCAAATAGGACATCCCCTAAGGTAGCCCTTGGGGCAGGGTGCTGTGTAGATAAAAGGTAGGTCATGTGCCTTCATTGTGTGGCAAGTCTAGGTAGGGACAAACAGCCTATTTGATTTCTCACTGCTCTGAGGCCTACTCTTCTAATAGGCTAGCATTAGGAATTTCTTTTAAGGTACTTAAGTGGTAATTTCTGATCCGTGAGGAGTAGTGTGGGCATGTTTGGTATGTTTACAATGGTAGTGAGAAATCCTGCTTATTGATGCAGGTGGCGTTTCCATTTCTCTTGTAGAAATGCCACTTTTAGAAGGTTGACATTCACTGTGCTTACGCCTCTTGTGCTTTGCAGACTGACTTCAATCCACGTCTAGGGTACAGTGACAGCTGGACTTTGTTCATACTTTCCAGACAGCCATCACACAGGGAAGGTTGGGGTCTAACAGGATTACATCTGCATACTAAATGGTCTTCCTGGGCTCGGGGAGAGGGAAGTGGGCGCACTTACATTTGTATAGGCTGTATCTCTCTATCACACAAAGGCTTGTTTCCCCCCTACTGATGTCTGGAGCCAGGACAGGTTGAAAGGGGGTGTTGTGCACTTCTAAGGTTCTTTTGAATTTCCCCCAGATCAAAACAACTTTGAGTATAAGTACAGGGGCTGTGACCCTATGATTTAGAGAACTTTTGAAACCGGGACTGAACCTCTGTCTGAAGGATGGCTGGACAGGACAAAGGATTCATATGGACTGCTCTTCTGTTATTGCCCTGCTATGTGCTGCTGCTGGGGAGCATAAATGACTCCTTAGATGGCTTTTCTGCTTGTTGCCCTGCTGCCAGCAGCACCCTGACTTTGGATTCCCTTAGGCACAGTGAAGAAGTGAGGAGGAACTACCACCTCCTCCCTTTTACCTGCCTAGATGTGCTGGCCTGCTTATCTGCTGTCCACTGCGTGTGCACACCAGTGCGTGGTGAGCATTTTCGCTACACTTCTGACGACTGCATGGTGAGCGCTTCACTGTGGTCCTTACTGCCTGATGCCCCATATGTATGTAGATGCAGCAGCACGGGATGAGCACTTTCTCTCATACTGAAAGCGTGTACCCCAGCACTTGGCAACTCATTGATAGCAATGTGGGTCTCTATCAGCGCCTGGTGCGTGTTTCACCTTCCTGGCGTTTTGGTTTATAAGTGCTCTAAGCTGCCATGTGGTGAGCGTTAGTTGTCATGACCCCCTTGTAACCTGCACCAAAGCGCGTGGAGCGCATTCCAGATATCAGCATGGCGACGGCTTAGGACCTCTCCCCCCTGATCAGCGCGGCAGCACATGTGCCAGAGCAACCAGAAGGGCGTCATAAGCCGGCCCATTGAGGGATGGAGCCAGTCGCCAGATTACGCTGGGCACGCACTCCTTCGTTGGTGGTTAAAGATCGTCAACAGAGGCTGCATGGTAGCTATAGAAGTTGCCACAAGCACAGCCTCATCTACCTTTCAACATGCGGGCAAGCTTCACTTACAGCAGGCTCCTAAGGGTCTTGGACACACCGTGGCATCAGCCATTGTTTTAGAAAGCTGCATTTAGCCACAGCGGCTCAGCATGTTCGCGGGCATCCACACTTCATTGTTTTGCACAAGGGGACCCAGGATGTTTGGGCCATACCTAGGGGTGCTTGACTAGTATCAGGTGACAGTGTGAAGCTTACCGTTCAATATTGCAATCCTTGCCGTATTTAACAATCTTTAAGGACAGGTAGCGTATTATGTTTAAGAGGCGCCCAGGTGCGCTGATCCCTAGGGTCTTGCAGGGATTCATTCGCCTACACGGGCTTACTGTTGCTGATGGGTTTATGCTGATTTTTTGTGATTACGGTGCTTATGACGACCTTTAATGATTTATATGTTCTCATTCATTGTCTGCTGCATTTTATGCCCTCAGTGCATACTTTATTATGTTGTTTTATGCCTTGCATTATCAGGATAATGAGAAATATATGATGTGACTGCAAAATATGCACAGGAGTGGTGTTTTTATGAGCAACATGCAAGCCTTTATCTTATTCCACTCATTCCGATGTTTGACCATTGTCCACAAAGTAATCACTGATTTATGTTGTTTTGGTCTATGTTTTATGTACAATATGTGAATATTTTTATATACTCCTGTGTGGACTCTCTTTTGTGGTGTATTTATTGTGTCATTGGTATGAGTGCGTTTCACAAATGCTTTACACATGATGTCTGGAATAAGTCTGACTGCTCTGTGCCAACCTACCAGGGGGTGAGCACAACTTATTTTAAGTGTGTACCTGACTAGAGTGGTGGGTTCTGTCTTGCTTAGGTGCATACCCTAGCTAACCAGAAACCCAATTTCTAACACATTTCAAAAAGTAGGATATTGATTAATAACTGTACATGCTTAGGAGTTTATGTGTTCATATTCTTAAAGTAAACGTTATGAAATGCAAATGTTAAGCTGAAAAGCCTTGTCAAATCATGACCTGGCCACCCCACGCCCCATATAAAGTTAACTTAGCTCTTGCCTCACCTCTTGCTTCTTTGAGTTTCTGTCGTTCTGCTTCACGCTCAACTTTGGTCTGCTTGCTTCGGACTCCCAGGGCACTGATCACCATTCTTCTTGCCATAGCTGCCGAGGTCTCTGGGCGCTCTTTAGTGGGCTGTAGAAAATCTATCAAGAGCAAAGGCAAGGGCAGAATGTTAGATACAGGTTAATAGGTTTTTTAAGAGGTGGATTTTTGGAAAGCAGAATTCCTGATCACTGTTCATTAAATGTCAGATTAAAACTTAAGTCCCAGGGGATTCTCTCAACATTTCCAAAAAAATGCAACTGCCATTACTCACCTTTTTGTGTTCACAAAATAAGCATACAAATATGAGCAATATAAAACCAGTGAACAAGCCATGGCTCATATTCGGCATGGTGGATGCATTGCTGGCTGATCTAGACTTCAAGATGTCAGCCACATCGCCAGTTTACACCACACTGCCAGTCCACACCTGTTTAGCATGTGGGTTTCATGGCCTTGAGGGCTTGGCTCCAAACAATGGTTAATCTTACATATAGCAAAACGGGAACAGCCAAGAGTCAACATTCTGGGTTTTGCTGGTTGGTAGTGTTTAGAAATTCTAAGTGAAATGCATGAGTTTTTGGTTCTAGATCACACAACACGATCATAAATTGGGCACACCTGGAAATGAAGTGACTTGGATTGGTAGGGAGGCTAAGGAACTCTTGTTTTGGAAGCAGAAAGTAACATTTTCTGCTTTAGGAATAATTTCAAGTCGGAGGTCCAATTTTATAAAATGCCAGTGTAATGACAAATACACAAGTGTACAACATATTTATCTTAAAAGATAATATGAAGAAACGCACCTCCCTCTATAAGAGGCATTATGCCAATAAGATTTTAAACCAAGTTCATCTTTCACCTCATTTATACATCCATCATATGCCTTACATATAAAGTGCATTCAACAATTTTAAATCTCTTTTCGTGTTAAATCAATATCAATTTCTCAGGAAGGTTCCATGAGGTAATAGTTTACCTGGTTATAGCAAATTGAATCCCGCACACTTGCCCCCCATGGATTCTTCACTATTTGACTACCCAGTTTTGGAATTTTATTGTGAGTGAGCCTAACTACTTGAGTCTCACTCACCATTAATTTTATGGAAAAGGACACATTGATAACTGCTGTTTTCCCCGTTTAAAGATAAGGCCGCTGCTGCAGTGCTAGGGTAAGAGGCTCTGTGCCAGTTACACAGGAACATGTGAGCACACGCATGTGCACACGTGTGCAGGCTGAGCATGGGGGTGAGACTACCATCTAGTTCAGCTGAGTATCTGTCACAGAGGGGATGTTCAGGGAATGGTGCTGACCTGGTGCAGACCTTATAGCACGAGTGGGCATTCATAGTTGTGGCCTGTAGTGCTTTACTGAAAGACTGTGTGCCTTATCATATTATACCTTATGGGAGAAATCTGAGCGGCTAGTATGATTGCTGTAACAAAAGGATGGATATTTGCCAAATTCCTGTATGTATATGCCAATGCCACATGCATCCCTCTTGTAAACTTCTTTGTCAGAATTGGTATCGGCATTTGTGATAACTACAAAGAAACAAGATGCTTTGACGACCGATAACTGAAGTAGGTTTGATCAACCTGATCTAAGAACTACCCAATAGCTCATCAGCAGCAGGCAGTTCACTGATTAAAGATAAAAAAAAGTCATACATACAAGATTACAAACAAGAGACTGGTATTCATCTCTAATTGATAGAAGGCATTAGTATGCTCCTTAATGCTTAGAAAAACCATACATAACACCAAGTGGGCAGTACACCAAATGCTTGGTACACGACATTTAAAGTACTAGATATAATTTGTTTCGTCATGATGCAACGTTCGGTAATGCATCGCTGATGCATCAACTTGGCCTACTTCAATAGATAGAGGAAGCAGGTGGAAAACACTAAATGGACTTTCTCAAGATGTGAAATTTCTCAACTCAGAGGTAGTCAGGAACAAAATAGCAAGTTAAATACTGAACAGGATGTGTTATGCCAAACTCCGAACTATATTTTGGAACAACTGGAATCCATAACATAAGAGAACCTGTTGGTCTTGCACCCTGCAACAGGTGCTGGCTGTAGGAAACTAATTTCCAAAATGTAGCCTAATGTAGTAGGGTTCCTACTCTTTGCCTCAAACGGCACATGCTAGATTGTCAGTGAAATTATCCTATGAATTAATAGCTGAGCAAAACGTATGTACATGTACACCTGGACAATTGCTGCCCTTGAATGCCAGACACCAGCTAATACCATATAAAAGCCTAAAGACATGCTGCAAGTATTCCACCTGCCAGACGGGGATGCATATCCGGAAAGTGTTTCGAAAATTAACGTCAAAATCAAGTATTTGGCTTAATTACATGGAAAATAGTCACTATTACTCAAGCAAGCTTCCACTGCTTCAAAAAAGTTACAGGTTTTATAAAATGCGTATTGCAAGAGATTGTAAACAACTGTTCCGCTAACCTTTGCATAACAGATAAGAAAAAGGATGTGTTTACCGAAGACGGTTTGGATCAGTTTATCCATTACAAGAAATGCCCTGCCACATGAGATGAATTCAAAGACTATCTTGCAACAATAGAAACAAATACCATTTTAGGGCAAACCACGCCCTGAAACATTTCCCAAGAGCCTGTTTTTATTATTTACAGCTTGATATAAATTCTGTAATTGCAGATTCCTGCAGTTGTATGGATGTCTCAGTTGACTACACTATCTCGTATGGACTTCCAAGAAAGCCATGTTATAACAAAGAAGAAAGAATGAAAAACAGCAAAACATGGAAGATAGAGATGTAGGACCTAAACAATTCAAACATGCTAAAACTTATTAGCCAGGAATGTTAAAAAAGCAACACACAGCTCTTCAAGAGATCACAGTTAAAGCACCGAAAAATGTCCTCAAATCTCCCCTAATCGAAAACTGATGAAACTAAGCACTGTTCAAAGTAACCAATCCGCTTCTGTGGTCCAGGCAGGAATAGGCAGCGAATAAAAGTCTATATTCCATCGGTTTAAATGTAAGTCATCCATCCCAAACAAAAAATGCCTCTTAGCCCAGCGCACCACAGAACACTACATACTGTTGAATAATTAAGATATGTTGCTAGTTAATACAGTATTAGATGTCAAAGACACACACGTACTCGCAAATGAACGCACACAGAAATACAAGTGGACATACATGCACACATCAAAGCATACACACTTGCAAACCCCTCACACCTCCTCTGAACATTTCAGCGATGCTAGTTATCACTGCTGAAGCATTCCCCGTAACCTTCTTCAGGATACGATAGGGCGCTGCAACCCTAAACCCATGACTGCTACTTGCCAGGCGAAGCGAAGTCTAGGTAAGTGCAGATACTAGGTAGCCATCGTGGTGAGGCAAAGATCAACTCCTAAAAAATAGACCATAGAAACTGGACTCGGGGAATGCAGAGAGGGCTGAGGCAAAAGACCTACAGAGCCAGAAAAAAAGAGTGCATGGGTCATACAAAAACCGTGAGCTGCCACTGAGTCAATTCCCATTTTAGAACCTCTCCTGCCACTGTCATTCACAGGGACTCAGAAACAGATAAACCAGAAAGTACCAAAAATAGGGCAAGAGGCAACACAGTGTTCTACAGGCGTTCGGTCTTAGGAGCAGGGCACCAAGAATGCTGAACAAATACTTTGAAAGAAGAACGATTTAGACTTTGAACAAATGACTGACCAAGTACTCAACGGGAGGATTCGCAATTATACAAAAGAGACACTCTACCAAAAACCTATTCTTGGATATGGTGCTACATGTCTAATGGGTATACGTCGAAAAAACAGATCTTACTAGTGCGTTAAGGTAGCTGCAACGGCTGACGTACATTTTAGATGCAAAATTTGGGTACGCACTCCAACTTGTGAAAGACGCAAAGATCACATAAAGTTGCTCTTGTCCATCCTTACAATTTAACTCCTATTGAAAGGCATCAAAGGAATACAGTTTCAGAGATATACATGTTTCTTGAACCGATGTTCAAGAATAAATTTATTTAAATATTTTAAACTGTGTGATGCAGCTAAGAACCACAACTGTATTCCTATATGACCAAGGTGCAGCATAACTCATTAAGGGTCTGGGAATAAAAATAGCACATCACAATGCTTTTAAAGTTATTCTTCTAAAAGTGAATGCAAACCTAACTCTAAACTTACCAGCACATGTTCTGGCTTTGGTCTTGGCAGATCTGGTTCCTTGTGACAGTGGACGGACCTTGACCATAGGATGAATGCTGCATAGAGCATCACGAGCTGGAGGGCACAAATATAACAATTATCTGGATTACAACTTATGCGAACTTTGCATAATAAGAAATCACAAGAAACCAATTTCTTATCCCACAGGTTATGTTATACTTATTTAACTGTACTTAATAAAATAATATTCTTAGTTTGACAGAGCTAATAAACAGACATAATTAAATTCCTGGCAGAATGTTTGTACGATAATGATCAGGAAATCAGAAAAAGATGCAAAACTGTTTACATTCCACCGTTTAATAAAGCACTTTTGATCACAAAAACAATATAGAATCCTTGCTTTACAGATATTCGTGTAAAGGAGGAACTGCCATCATATTGATAACTAATACTGACCAATTTTAATATAAGTTTTGTTCTTTACTCCTCATAGAAAACGGATAATGATCATTGGTTTCAAGCTGTCCCAAACATCCCCATTTTCAACCTTCTAGTTTTGGCAGGTAATGGATGTGTAGAAAAAAACACGTCTTATGCTTGTGTTTTTAATATAGCATGCACTCCAAAACTCGAATGATTTAGCATTTTCCGAAATAGACATGGCAAATGGCCAGAGGGCTCATGGTTACAATTAACCCGCAGTCAATGAAGCAGCTACACCATTTACATGATATTGATCACAGTGGCTTCCCCTGTCTTTGGCAAAGCATTTTCTTGATCAGGGATTTCATAGATAGCTTACTGGCGAAATCAATCCCTACTCGCAGTGAGAGGAAAGAGACATTGAGGCTGGACATTTCTATGCTTTCTCATGGGTGACTGTGATACAATTTTCTTGATCAGGCTTTTCATGTGTTAGTTCATTTGTGTGATCGTGTTCTTTTTGTGGTGGCAACCACTTGCTAGAAGAGGTGTGTTTTGTTTAGCTCCAAAAAGCTTGAAGCTGGATGCCTTACGGAGATCCATGTGCCGTTCGATTTGGTTTTGGAAGTGCATAGTGAGTTGCTTCTGGCAGTGTGGAGTGGTCAGGTAGGGGATTTGGCAACAGATTATTTTAACTATTTATATGTGAGACATAATGGCCCGATTCACAAACTTCTTTCTGTAGTATGCAAAGCAGTACTACAGTAGTACAACTTGCATAGAACAAAATTCAAATCACAAACCTCAGAGACCTTGGCCTTTCCTATCTTTTCTTGCAGAGAGCACTGCCAAGGAGGTGGTGATATTTGCAAACATAGGTATACGTTTCGGTAGAACATGTGGGAAGAACAAGAGAGGGTGGAAATGGATAATACTTACTTCTAAGGAAAGGTTAAGGGAGGGACATGCTAACATGAACACACACCCACAAAAGAGTACGACCATTGCTATTCACAAACTAGAATGTTAAATTTACTACAGCTCTAAAGGGGTGTCAAAACATATGCAAATTTATCCTAGCCTTGGAGTAAGCTCCACACTAGTCCAATCACAGACACAGCAGCACACTCCAATGGCCGCACAGAAAAGAAATGACAAAAATCAGGGCCAAAAACTGAAGCAAGGGTATACATAATACGACAAAATTAAGGCAACAAAGGCACTGCAACACGTCCTTCACTTAGATGTGTCTCCTTATACATGGCTCGAATAGGAGCTGTCTTCAAAGGGAAAAAAGACCTATGTCTTGGATTTGGATAACCAGAGACTATCCTATATATAAACCACAATCCTGTAAATGGCATATTTTTAAGGCTTGACCAGACCCTCATCTGGGAAATCATGGATTTCGCTTCAGTAAGCCAAGAAGAAGCCCAAATTTGATATCTTTCACCCTGCGTTTCATGATCCCACTGCTTCCATTCTTGCCTTATGCTAAAAAAAAAAAAAAAAAGCACATAGAACACCCTTCTGTACAGGCACAGACATGGAGAGACCTGGACAGCCCTAGGAGCTGATGCTCAGTCAAACTCTGCTTGTTTTATTAGCCAAAATTATCGTAATGTGATGCCTTTTCTTGGAATAATGCGGCTATCAGATGGTGCTCTGTGGAATAAAGTCATTTACCACTTGTGCCCCATGCCCAAAAAACAACTTGCAACTGGGGCATACAAAAATGGGATGATAGCAAGCTAACTTAGAACAAAACACATCTTTCATTATCTGAATAAGGAACATAAATCGCAACAGAGAACATTACTACCTGCTACAGGACTGGAGAAAATTCCAAGAGCGTGTGTATCATCAACCCATTTAATGTCAAATCCTCTCTTCCTGCAACAAAATAAATACAGCTGTTTCCAATTGCAAATGAAATTCTGAGTACAGATAACACTGCTGCAGAAACACCATGCCATTGCATTTTGTTTAGTAGACGAAATTAAATCAGCAATAGTGTTGACATTATTAACATGTAATTGTGTCATGGTCTAAACAGAGGCCCACTTATGTCTATCTTTATCTAGACCCTGTTACCTACATATATATATACATATTAGCATGTCCTTGTCAAAGTAATTAAACCATGTGTGTAGGGAATTTAACTGGTTCAATGATTTGCAGGGGAGCACAATTAACAGCAAGACAGAATGTCACCAGTTAAAAGAGTTCGTCATCTCAACATTTTTACAGTCAGAGTGGCTGTGGCCCTTTAAAAGGGGCCTCAGACAGGGTACATATTCGATGGTCCTGCAAAGGTAGTCAACTTACATCTAAAAGGATCGAATCAGAAATATCATCTGAGTAGACCTGGGAAAGAACTGAACAGACAATCTCACTACAATTGTGCCGAAAACTGGTGCACGTGTAGGTATAATGTGTTTTTATTTTATTTAGATCCTGAGGAAAGTAATCCACAAATGAAGAGTGCTGCATCGAGATTGCCTGGTGTCTGGTCCAACTTATTCTTGACTTTACAATAATGAGACAATCGAGATGTTTTCTGGAGATCTTTGAGATGGTAGGCATTTAATTTCTGACGGTTACATCGCACAGATTGCAGAAAATCCGCCTTTTTGTTGGTCCCTGGATTTTGATTATCATATGTTTGCTTTTAAAGAGCTTATATAGTGGCGTTTGGACCTCTGAGCAGGTATCGACTGCTAAACAGCCCCTAACTGTATATGCAACGGCGCTGGTTGTGTATAAGACAAAAACCACAAATGAACTGCAACAAGGTTTTTCCATTGCACACTTGGGCAAAACCAAGCACATGGGCCGAAAAGCAGCTGACCCACAGTGAGCCAGGTCTCGGTGCAGAATTGTGAAATTAACCCATTTTGGGCATTAGCGTACTAATCTGTATCTTACATCAGTCGTTTCTCAGTGTCTGGTAAAAGTAAGGCCTAGATGCATGATGTTCGCATTTAAAAACATGAAAGTTGTTGCCACTTGAATGAGTAGGGGAATAATATAAGCCATAGTGCTATGTTACTAGCTAGGCTGCAGCACTTTTCACATCAGTAAGTCTGTGCAGTTTTCAAAAGCCTAAATTGTAATTGCTTCTTAGAAAAATAAATTAACCACATTAACACATAATTACTGAAAATAAAAAATATTAATCAATATGGGCTTTATAAACAATGCCACAAGAATGTTCATTGACTATTCCTGCCTCTCAGTAACCATTTTAATTATGGCTACTCCTAATTCCAGTATCAGGCTGGATTCCCTGAATGCCACCAGTAATTAGTTTCAATCATGCACTGCTTCAACTGGGGAAAGTTGTGAAGTGGTGTGTAATGGCTGCAGATCTGAGGTTTCCCAGAACAAAAGGACACCTTAAATCAACCACTACCCTGTTTGATAGCCGTCTGAACAAATCAGAATATGACTTAAAAACACTTTGCAGAATGAATCACTGCCTTTTGACCTGCTGTCCAAAGGATGCAGTACTTTGGCCCTCATTATGCCATTGGCGGCAAATCCCACTTACCGCCATGCCGACTGCCGCCAACATAACGCCGCGGATAACCGCCAACCATATTATGACACACACATACCAATCCGTCACGATACAGCCACACACACAAGTCCGCCAGCCCAAAGGTCAGTGATAAACTGGCGGTAGCAAAACCAACACCGTTACGCCAACAGAACTACGCCCATCATATTATAACCCACTAATCACTACACACATACAAAACTACAGTACATTGGTCAATTCAAACTACACACACCTGACACCCATACACACACCACACTTGCGGTGGACCCCCATCTCCTCCCCCACAACTTACAACATGGGAGGGGCAAGTCTTGGCAATCATGCATCCTGAGTGCCTGGCACGAGTAGGAGGAGGACTGTACTCTGGTAGGTCAAATCTCTAATACTATCACCCCCCCCCCTTTCCTGCATGCCATCACAAACCCCCACCCCTTTCCCTCACTCCCATCACTCCACCACCTCCCACATACCCCACCATCACAACCCACTCATCCCAATACCAAGCCCTGCATGCAACACCAATGCACGGACACCCTGACAGACCTGCATGGACACCTATCACCACACTGGAGAGAATCACCTAGCCGACCAAATAACTCACACAAAGATAAATCTGCCAGGGCAACAACAACCATAGGGCACAACACACCCATGCACAATATTTCACACGCAGAAACAACACTGCAATTACATCCCGCAGGTATCCCAGCCAATGTCACTGGAGAAGCAGTGCCAGCAACATCCAGTCCCCCCTCTCCCACACCCACCAGAGGAGGCCCACAGTGATGACAGAAGCTCTGGTCGCCTGGATCTGGATGACCAACCTGGCCCATCAGGAATCTCCGGACAGTCGGTTACCCAGGCACAGTCTCACACTACCACATAGCCTCCCACTCAGGAAACGCCACCACAGCACCCACCCAGCTGGCCCATGCCACTTTCTCCAGGTCACGTCAATCAGCAGTGTGTCCACCACTACAGGGACCCCAGGCCACCCCACAAACACAGGACGATCAGGGACCTGGGGTCAGTGGGCACACGGTTCAGGGGACAGAGGCACAGGACAACAGGGAAGCTGGGAGGACTGCTGTGCGACCGGGGGAGGACTAGCCCAGGGAACCGACTCTCCAGGAAGCACTCACCACGATCCTGGGAGCATATCAACATTCCCAGGATACGATGGGCCAGATCCTGGACAAGTTGCAGGAGAACATGTGGCTGCAGGTGGGACAGTACCTGGGGATCAGGGGGGACTTGAAGGACATCAACCCCCACCCTGGTCTCCATTGCAGGGGTGCTGGTAGATATGGCCAACACTATGAGGGAGGCAGTGGCACACCACAGGGCCCCCGACACTAGCAAAACCGATGAACAGTCCTCCACCTCTACTCCGCTAGTGGACAGGAGGCCCCACCACAGGACCAACGGGCCACCAGCACCCCTCCCCCTGCAGAAGGAGAACCACCCAGCAAACATTCCCTGCGATCCAGGCAGAAGCCAGAGACTATTGCCAAGACCCCCGCCAGGAAATAAGACTCTCCTGATTGTCACCCTTGTGTCCCACTCTGTCACCCTGTCCACCTTGAACTGCCATTGCTCCCCTTCCTATGCCCCCTTAGACAATGCACCTGTGATACAAATAGACTGGACTCTATCCTGGACTTTCCTTCATCATCACCCCAGCCCATTCCACTACCCCCTCTACTTCTTAGCACTTAAATAAACACCCTTTGAAAAAAAACAAGTATGGAGTATGTCAAATGATTTAAGTATGTATTAGTTTATCACGGTTTAAACATTGCAATTTAACTGTACAGTAATGTATACATAGGAAAGACCTGTAGTTGGCATCAGTCAACACACCAGGAGCGATAGTGGGGCACCAATGTCTGCAAATAGAGATGCCAAAGGGTACAGTGAGTGGCCATAGAAGTGGGAGAAAACTGCCTGCCAGTCACAATCTCAAACACAAAACTTTCAATTAAATGTGAAATTACACTGTCTTACCTGTGTGTCATTGGAAGTATTGACGGATAATTGTACTTCTGTAGTCCTCATCCTCTGCCTCCTCATCTTCACTGTCCACAGGGTTCACTGCTGCCACACAGCCATCTCTAGCCTTCTCCTCCTGCAGAAAAGTCACCTGGCGATGTAAGGCAAGGTTGTGCAACATACAGCATGCCACGATGATCTGGCAAACCTTCTTGGGTGAGTAGCACAGGGATCCACCTGTTAGATGGAGGCAACGAAACCTGGCCTTCAGGAGGCCAAAGGTCCTCTCTATAATTCTTCTAGTTCACCCATGTGCCTCATTGTAAGATTGCTCTGCCCTTGTACTGGTTTCTCACAGGGGTCAGTAGCCATGAGAGGCTGGGGTAACCAGAGTCACCTGCAAATATTGAGGGACAAATGTTAGCCACACACTAACCCTTAGGGCCCACACCATACCCATACACCAACATATACTGGGTGGGAACCAGGGCTCACCTATTAGCCACCCCCTGTGCCTCTGGAGTTGAGCCATCACATTTGGGATGCTGCTATTCCTCAGGATAAAGGCATCATGCACAGACCCAGGATACTTTGTATTGATGTGGGAGATGTACTGGTCCGCCAGGAACACCAATTTGCACATTCATGGTGTGAAAGCTTTTTCGATTTCTGAACACCTGTTCATTTTGCTTGTGGGGTGGGGGGGGGGGGGGGGTGGAAGGGGACAAATGCAATATGTGTTCCATCAATAGCCCCAATAATGTTATATATGGATATGTACCATTGCTCAGAAATCAGCTTTCACTGTGGCCAAATCCTCCACCTAGGGGAAAACAATATAGCTGCACATGAGTTTAATCAGGGGAGACAACACTCTGGTCAGCACTATTGAGAACATTGGCTGAGACATTCCTGCTGCCAAGCCCACTGTCACTTGGAAGGAGCCGCTTGCCAGGAAAAGGAACACTTGCACAAGAGAGGGGATCCCGGTGTGACAGTTAGCAGAGATTAGTTCAGGCACCAATTGGGCACACAGCTCCGTGATTATGGCCCTGTCAAGTCTATAGGTGAGGATAATGTGCCTGTCCTCCTTTGTTGTTAAGTCCACCAGGGGTCTGTATTCGGGAGGATGTTTCCATCTCCTATTCATCAGCAGCGGTTGCAAACTATGGGGTGAAATAGTGAGCAGCTGGTCATTATCTCCTAATTCCAACCACAACAGTTCAATGCATGTTGTGATTGTAACAGTATTTTGTTGGAGATGTCCAACTAATGGTGCATTTGTGTACTGTGATGCAGTTAGGATCCATGGCCTGCCCCCATGCCCAGAAATGGCGTCCGCCTGTCCTGTATGGAGGGACAGGTGGAAATGAAGTAGTTCCGCTGACGTTGTGCGCTGTTGCGGGAGACGGTCCAGAACCGCCGTGCAACTCCTCATTGGTTAACATTGGGCCCTATGGGGTACAGTGGCCAATGGTAATGTACACCTGCGGTGACTGTATGCACCGCCGCGGACGTCACTGCGGTTTTCGATCTAATTCCTCACTTGCTACCTGACCTTCAGCAGGAGAGGACCTACACTGCATGTGCTGATGTGACCTGTGTCTGGAACTGACCATGGCTCGTGTGACTGGGGAAAGGGCCCCTGCCTTCACCCCAGCAGAGTTGGAGCGACTGGTGGATGGGGTCCTTCCACAGTACAGAATGCTGTATGGGCCTCCAGACCAACAGGTGAGTACAACGTGAGTACGATGCATGGTGCGTGAATGCACTGAGTGCTGTGTGTGATGGCCTCATGTAGGGGGTGGGTGGTCGATTGACCCTGGGCAGCGTGCAGCATATATGGTCGGCCATGTCTGTGCTAATGGGGATGGGAAGGGGCATGGTGGGCCATGGGTGTAACAGGCAGGATGGTCGGACTAATACCTTTTCCTGTGTCTATTTCTCTGCAGGTCTGCGCCCATCAAAAGAGGGTATATGGCATGCCATCGCCACGGACATGCGGACCCTGGGGGTCTATGGCAGGCGGAGCACCCACTGTCGGAAACGGTGGGAGGACCTGAGACGATGGGCATGGAAGACTGCGAGGCCCAGCTGGGGATGGCTTCCCAACGAGGAAGGGGTGCCCGTCAAACCCTGACCCCCCCCCCCGATGGCCCGCATACTGGTGGTGGCCTATCCGGAGCTGGATGGGCGCTTGGGGGCATCTCAGCAGCCTTAAGGGGGTGAGTACAGTGCCCCAATATACAACTTGCGCCTGGTGGGGGGTGGGGGCCCTGTGGGTGCCCCTAGGCCAGGCCTGGCATTGCAGGGTAGGTCCCATGTTGGGCAGGGTTCTGATGTGAAAGTACTCCAACCAAGCTAGCAGGCAGGCACTACTGGGCAGGGGCCTATGGGTCTCAGGTATGCTGCAATAGGCATTAGGTGTCCCTATTCATGGCCTGGTGACTAGCATTGTGACTAGTAGTGCATTGCCTAGTGTGTAGGGCTGTTCCCTGTGTGTTAGTGTGTCGTGTACGCCAACGGTGGTTTTGTTGGTGCCATTGGCCAAGTGTATCCTTTATGTCTCCCCCCTTTTTTTGTCTGGTCACCCTGTCCTTATGTGCATTAGCATCATCTGGCAGAGGAGCAGAGGCACCGCGACGGATGGAGCTGCATCCCACACGACCCAAGAGGCAGAATCCACTGACGGTAAGGGCACCAGTGGGACAGAAGGCGAGGAGAGCACCACGGCGGAGACAGGAGGGGACAGTTCGGACATGGATACCTCCTCTGATGGGAACTCCCTGGTGGTGGCGGACACTTCTGTACCCACCCCAGCTACAGCCACCACCCCCGTACCAGCACCACCCTCCTAGCAGCCCCTCAGCGAGTTTCCCGTGCCCGCTCACCCAGGAGGGTGGGCAGCTCCTTCACCCTAGGCACCTCAGGCCCTGCCCCAGTTAGCCCTGCTGCCCTGAGTGAGGAGGCTATTGACCTCCTGCGATCCATCTCTGTTGGGCAGTCAACCATTGTGAATGCTATCCAGGGGCTGGCAGCCCAAACGCAACAGATAAATGCATTCCTGGAGGGCATTCACACTGGCTTGGCGACCCAACAAACATCAATTCAGGCTCTGGCCTCCTCTCTGATGGCAGCCATTGTCCCTGTTTCCAGCCTCCCCCTCCAACTTCCTCTTCCCAATCACAATCCCATTCCCCTCAACCCCAACCAAGCACACAGTCAGACCAGCATGCACCCAGGTCAACACGCCTAGTGGACATGGCAAACACAAACACAAGCACCACATTTCACCCCACAGGCACTCACACAAATACCATCCAGAAGCAGACATACCAACATCCACTGCCTCCACTGTGGCCCCCTCCTCCTCGTTGTCCACCTCCCTCCCAGTTTCGTCTTCACTCACTCACACCTGCATGCACTACATCCTCATACACTACACCCACCACATGCACACCTAACAGCAAACGCCCCTCATTGGCAGTCACCACCCCCACTTCCATGCACACGTCCCCGTGTCCTCTCCCACTGTGTCTGTGTCCCCTCCTCCCAAAGTACATAAACGCAAGCACTCAGACACCCCACAGCTATCCACCTCACCACAGCATCCAGCCCATGCACCTGCACCCAAACAGAGCAGACAGACACCTCCTACCACCACTCCTCTTCCTCCACTCCCAAACCATCTCCCTCTTCCCACCCCAATGTCCCTAAGAAGCTTTCCTCTCCACCACTGACCTCTTCCCTACCCCTCCCTCTCCCGTACCTCACGTCAGGCCTTGGCGGTCAAAACCCACCACCTCAGCCACCCAGTCCACGGGCACAGAAGTGTCCCCAACTACTCCAGGTGGGAAAGGATCCCGGCCACCAGCCAGGCAGACGGACATGGTGCCAGCCCCAAGTGCGTCGAGGAAGGGAAAGGAGTCAGCCCCAGCTGCAGGACGAAAGGGCAAGGAGGCAGCCCCAGCTGCAGGACGGAAGGGCAAGGAGGCAGCACCAGCTGCAGGACGGAAGGGCAAGGAGGCAGCACCAGCTGCAGGACGGAAGGGCAAGGAGGCAGCACCAGCTGCAGGACGGAAGGGCAAGGAGGCAGCACCAGCTTCCAGAAGGAGGGGCAAGGGGCTTGCAACAGCAGGCAGTAGAGACAAGGGGCCAGGTGCAGGGACTCAGTCAGAGCCTCCACCACCAACCATGGTGGGCAGCCGTCCGAGGCTGAAGGGGAAGGGTTGGAGCCTCCCCCACCACTTCCAGCACCGCCACCTGCCCCGCCACCAGCACCACTGCCAGCAGCACCAGCCCCAGTGGGCAGCCATCCAAGGCTGCAGGGGAAGGGCTGGAGCCACCCCCCAACACTGTCAACACTGCCACCTGCACCACCATCAGCACCACTGCCAGCAGCAGCAGCCCCAGTGGGCAGCCGTCTGAAGCTGCAAGGGAAGGGCTGGAGCCTCCCCCACCACTGCCAGCTTCACCAGCAGCACCACCACTACCACCACTGAGCAGCCGTCACCACCGGCGGACAGTGTGGATGAGGCTCACTGGGCACAATGTCCCCTCCAGAACAAGTGGAAGAAGCCATTTACTCACCCCATCCTCCACAGGATGAAGCTCCTCCAGTGGGCAAGTCACCCACTCCAGAGACAGTGGTCTATCACTCCCTAGGACAGAGCAATGGGCATGTTGCCCCCTCCAGAGCATGTGGGCAAGTCACCCACTTGAGAGACTGTGGCCTTGCACTCCCCAGGACCAAGCACAGGGCATGTTGCCCGCTCCAGAGCATGTGGGCAAGTCACCCACTTGAGAGACTGTAGCCTTGCACTCCCCAGGACCAAGCACAGGGCATGTTGCCCCCTCCAGAGCCAGTGGGCAAGTCACCCATTTGAGAGACTGTGGCCTTGCACTCCCCAGGATCAAGCACAGGGCATGTTGCCCCCTCCAGGACCAGTGGCTTGTATCATCTTCTGGCTGAGGTGCCCCCCCATTACCCGTCCCCCTGGCTATTTTCGACCTGATGCCCCTGCAGTGTTCTCTCGGTGTTGTTGCAGGAGTGAGGTGGGGCCTTGGACTATGTGATGTGGCGCTGTGGCCCACGGACATTGAGGTCTGGGCAGTGTCACTGCATTTGTAAATATGTATATACTTGTTGATTTGGATGCACGTATTTATAGTATTTTATCTTATTACTCTCACTTTAATCAATGCATTTTGCCCTTGCATTATTCCTGAGGGGCATGGGGTGAATATGTAATGTTACTGCATCTGCTTGTGTGTATGGTGTTGGGGGTGGCAGTGTTGCATGTGTGTGTCACTCTCTTTTTCCTCCCCCCTCACCTGTGTGCTAGGCAGCAGTATTCACTGTGGTTGTCTTCGCCAGCCTTGGCGTTCGTAGTGGAGCAGAAGGTAGAAGAGCGTGGGGAACACATGCAATTCGGGCTCCATGGTGGCGAGGTTCTTACTTGAGTGTCCAGAGGGGAGTCGTTTCCCTCCTGTGCAGTGTTTTTGCCAGGCTTTTGATGTCGTTGGTACCGCCCTGGAAAAGTTGGCAGATAGGTGTGTCATAATACAGTGGGCAGAACATTGTCTTCCATCTCTGTAGGCGGTTACAGATTTCGCCTGGCGGTCGGTGTGTTAAAGTGGCTGTCTGTCTGAGTGGTTTCCGCTGTGGTCATAATTTCATATTTATTACCGCCGGCCTGTTGGCGGTATTACCGCTGCTTTATCACCGACCGCCAGGGTTGAAATGAGGGCCTTTATGTTTTGGTAACTGGCCACCATACTGGAACCTCCCAAGTGGAACCTCTGATGGTGCGGTGTCTCACAGACACACAGCTGGCCAATTGCCTGGGCGGCACAAGATGGGAGCAGTGCTTAATTTGAATTGGTGGTTTCCAGTGGGGGGCACCGGCACTTGTCTTTGAAGGGCGTCACTTTTTTTAATTTGCATTAGGCATTTACTGCGAGCAAAAGACAAGTGGGAAATACGGAGGAAGAGAAAAACGGAAAAGCGTCACAAAGGGAGAAAGCAGAAAGGTGCAAGAGTCAGCTGAAGGGCACAGAATGGCTGTTAATAGGTTAAAGAGGTCCGATATGGCTTTAGGATTACCCTGCCTCAGTATTCGGTGCTAGCACATTTAAATGCAGCAACCATGTCTTTTAGGGGAGAGCTTTGGACAGCGGCACGTTTTCATATGGCTGGGTATCGCAGAGACCTCCTACCACCAAACACCAGACCCCCTCGCGCAAGCTTAAATTAAAACCTTATAGAATGCGCTTTGCTTTGTGATTAGAGGTCGTAAACCCCCGGGCGTATTTTTATTGACAAAATATTGTTAATCATAATCCAAATTATACGCAGTAACCACAATCATTTTCACAAAGCATTTACAGAGTTCAAGGGATGCATAGCCTTAACAGAGTACGCTAATACATCCACATTCCTGTCACTGACTAAAACAGTTTGTTCCTGCGTACCCAATGATGGTGGCTGTGAATGAGATTGTGACTGTTTTCCTATTACCCTAAACCCTGCCCCTCCTTACGCTAAGAATCCCAGGGGTAGGATCTCCATCAAGGTGTTCTCATACCTTCCAAACTGGATTGCTGTGGAGGGGGCTCGGCTGCCCGCTAGGATACCTACCTCTGGCGCACCTGCAACCTCAGACTCCACCCCCTCAAAGGCCAGTGCTCGCTCCAGACCTTCTGCGCATGCGCTGGTGGCTGGCCCCAAGGGGCCACATGCCAGCGACCGCTCGCAACCCCCCTGGTCCCCTGTATGTCATCCACACTTCCCAGCCAGCACCCCTTTGAGGTTCCAATTGGCTTGTCAACCAATTTTGTAATAAAAAAGGTACCCGTTTATATTCCCAGTCATGATCTCACCCCACCCACCATCATACCCCCAAATACGACAAACTAACAAACTATAACTGTCCATTCACCACAAGTCAAGTCACCTAATAAACCAAATCAAATTGTTAGCATGTAGACCACAATTGAACATTTAGAGCATTTGAATATAACTGTAAGAAAAATAACTAATTCAGTAGAGACTGACGCCCAACAATGAAGGGAGGCGGGTGGGTAATTCTTGTTGTGGCCACTGGGACCCCCGGGCCAGTTGGCCTTATAAGGCCGGCCACATGACATATTTGTACGTGACCCCGGAAGCACAAACAGTGCTTCTGGGGCCGCGGGCCCCTTTTCAGCCAAACAGCTGTGTTTTTATTGATGGGCAGGGGCCGGGGACCCTGCCGCTCCCCAACCCCCACCCCAATGTCCCGGCCTAGTGCCGTCACCATAAGCGGGGCCCCCCTGATTGGGGTGGCCCCCGTGCATTTACAAATTATTCACTGGATGGGAGTGCCTACAAAACAGGATGTAGTGGACTGTGGAAGGATTGAGAGGGAAGAGATACAGAGATTCTTAAACAAGTGTACTCTTCACCATCTTGGAAGGCTGGGAATACACTTGTGAGACTGAGTTTATGGTAAGACATACACTCACACAGTTCAGAGAAAGAATAGTGGACTGTGTGTGAATTTTGCAATAATGGGGCATTAGGTCAATCAGTACAGAGCAGCCTTAAATTATACTGTTCTCTTTACTCTTACATCAGAGTGCTGTTTGGAGATTAGAAGGTGCATCAGGTAGCAGGTCGGATTGGTTCTGAACTGACGCTCACTCTCTCAGTGCTGGCATTGGTTTTGAACTAAGGCTCACTGTTTCTCAGTACTGACAGCCACCAACTGAAAAGTTCTATATAATTTATTTATGCATTTTCTTTATAGCACGGACATTACCCAAATGTGTTAGGGCGCTTTACAATAAAACGGGTTTCATTACATGAGGTACAATTTTTACAACAGTTGCAAGTTATGATCATTACAAAAGGCACGAAGTAGTGGGTAGATACCCACGGACAGTTGTTTGTTTCGATTGTTACAAAGGAAGGGAGTTACATGTTTTAGAGGATGTAGGTGGTATAGGTAGGGGCAACAAGGTTATGTCAATTGAGGCAGAGGAAGTGAAGTAATCTCACTCTCTGGAATGTACATTACCATAGGAGAGGTGGGCTAAGGGGGAAACTGGCCAAAGTGTCTTTGAGGGAGAAGGCTTTCAGCTCCATTTTGAAGATCGGCAATGAGGTGGTGGTGCGCAGCATCTAGGGTGGGGAGATCCATATTCTGGTCTTGCTGCTTGAGAAAGACTGTGCCATGAGTTATTCCTTTTAAATGTTGGAGGCTTTAGCAACAAAGTTTCAGCATTTTGCAATGGTCTGGGGACTCCCATTAGCTTCAGTTTGTTTGCCAGGTAGCTAGATGTGCATGTATATATCTTAATGTGCACACCATATCTCGCCATTTTCTTGTCTGGAAAAAAACCTCTGGCATCTACCAGCTCACTAAATCTCTCAATGTAACACTTTTTATTTCTTTTTTCTCAGAGTTTGTGCCAGGATATCAAAAGAAAATAGTGTGCCCCATGAGTTTTATAAACAAATACAAAGCTCCTACTAACCTGCTTCTGGGGGCGGATCATCCTCTGATTTCACCTGAGGGCTGAGAAGAGAGGGTGCCAAGCACTCTTGTGATCATTCTAGCAGACCTCTTCAATGAAACCACTCTGTCTATTTCGACATCCGCTCCTACCCTGCACTCGCTGCTCCAGGTACAGCTCTGGGAGCTAACCATGGAGGTGCCTACCTACCTCACTTCGCCTCTTCCTTCTCATGGATGTGGTATCTTAACTGAGACCTGGATCCTACAAGGTCTTTCTGGTGTGGTGCAAAAGGCAAAAAATCAGCATGCCATGCACTTTTGATCGTGATGGCCAGAAGCAAAAACGACGGCAGTTTAAAACGTAATGGGCCTTGTGTAAGAAGACACCGACTCAATTGTGAGCCCCTTTTTTGTTTTTATAAAAGTGAATTAAACTAGAGCAAGTGCCACTGAAAGGCAGCTTTATTTGGAGGATCATAACTAGATCTACAATTCTTTCTCACAAGTACTTAATTTTTTCACATTTGATTAAACAATTTATTTTCCTGCTTCCCAGGGAAGACCTTTCACTATTTCATGTGAAACTGTGTATTCTAAACCAGCAACGAGAAATGGCTAGCCATACACTGTAGTAATACGTCTTAGAGAAAAGTCTTCCATAACTGAAACCACCATCCTGAAAATCTGATTGAAGAGGGCAGTCAGAAGGATTTTGGTGAAAAAAGATTCTGTGTACATTCTATTCATTATGCAATTCTGGTCAGAAGGTTCCTAACTCTCAAGGACAGAAAAGGTTTCCCTGTTATACTCCCAAACAGAAGGCTGGGTATGGTATGGCAGTGATACCATGTCTGCAAAACAGTATTCCGAGTTTAATGAATTACCAACACACATCCATGTTTCTTCAGCAGTGGTTATTGGTCACAGATTCAAATTAATTTTCATTATCCCGGATATAAAGCTGGGAATTTGTATTTTATGGCTCACTTTTTTTTAGTCAACTGAGATAGTGGATACACAGGACAATAATGAATCACACAAACGCTGCAAATGACAATGGCTCAGACAATCACTTTAGATTATGTGACACATTCGGAAACAGTGAAGAGCCAGTTTTACGAGCATGTTTGGAGAGTCCAAGCTCACCATTAAAAGACGGCAGAGATTTCCATGCTGATGCTTAACAAATATATTTGGGAGTCTAGTGGCTAAACAGAGCTAATGGTTGTCATCTTCCCTCTCACTGTGTGCAGTATCATTAGTGATACCAAATAACAAAAGTTATTCTAAGAGCAGATCATGCAAGATACAAAGTATGTTGCTACAGCCATGTTCAACAATCCTTTTTAAGCAGCAAGGACAGGCTCCAGTTTGAGGCAGCATACTTTTACATTCTTAAAAATGGGGTGCGATTGTGCATGAGTCCACTAGAGACACAATGTAGAATACATGGCATCATATGCAATTTTTTATGTTTAAAATGGCCCGAGGAAGGCTGAGATAAGCAGAGTTACTCTAAAAGGAGAATTTGGATCACCTAAATGCACCTTTTTACATGGTCCCAACATTCTCATACTTCATTCCTATAATGCAACGGGACACTTGTTTCAAGAATCCCACGCAAATAGTTTTAGTAAATCAAAAAAGCTCGTGTCCAAATTAGTATTTTTAGAATATGCAATCTTTTGAAAAGCCAGTTTTAAAGTCAGTACATTGTAGCTACGTTCAGCTGTTGCAGAATTAGATTTTAACGTTTCCGAAGAATGTATTCGAGTGTAAATAATGAAATGGGAAGCTACTGTGATTCGCACAGTATTTGATGGCACTGTTAAATTCTACCTTCCCAGCCTCGAGTGACATTATACTATGAACCAATAAAAAACAAAGAAAGACGAATTAGCGAGATAGGCGAAAAAACTCAGAAACAGATCTGTATTACTGTTGCAGAGTGCCCCTGAAGCAGGGCAAACACTTAATTGTCACGGGTAAAGACTATAAAATACTTCAGAATTGAACAGAACAGCTAGTGGCCCGAGAAAGAAATAGAATACAAGAAAAAAAAAACTAAGGTACAATAAAGAGGGCCTTGGGGACGTCTGCAGAGAAGAAGAAAACTGCTGAAAGAGGTTTTAGAATGTACTTGGTACCCATTACAGTTCAGGAAAACATATGCTTCTGAGATTTATGTGATCATCACTGCAGATCACGTTGGTGCTGAGGACATTTTGTCTTGCAGTTTGGCAGAGGTCGCTGACTAGATTCATGGCAGCTGGCTGACAACGAGCCCAGACAAGGCTGAATTACTGACAGGAGGCAAAAGAAAATGCCAGGTACACCTTCGCAGCAACACTAACTCAAACACTTTTGGGAGTCTGGTCCTTGACTGGGAAACCACTAAATGCATTGAAGAGTCCTCTATAACCAGGTCGACGAAATGGCGAAGTGTAGATTTATCTACAGTTTTGTTCCCCTTGCCTACACCCGAGTTATTCTACACATGCCTTTTAAAAGACCTTGATTTCAGCCTTTTAAGCGAACGGTATTTTCCGACAATTTCAGGTCATCGAAAAATAGTCTGCCTAGCAAATAAAAACAGGACCCTTGCCATCACCTGCGTCACACTTCACAACCTGCGGCCACATGGACAACAGCATCCTTTTAAAAAGCTAAGACATTTTGTTATGCATCTTCTGGTATTGTGAAACGTAGCCTACAGCTAGCTCTCTAGTCATTAGGCTAGCTTGGTGCACTGAAAACTCACCATTAAAGATCTTCTAGGTTTATCCACCAGTGTAAATCAATAACCATGGACATACTCAAGAATCATTGCTAACACAATGTAAGGAAGACACTGGCTAACAGCAAAGAAGAGGCAGTATAGTAAAACGGCAGGCCAAGGATCAGCTATCCACAAATAAGCGAGTGAAAGACCTTGAAGGTTTCTTTTGAGTAGCTTAGCTGAGCTTTAAAGGTGAGGTGCAAAGGGAATAGTGAAAATACTAACTAATGTCCAGGCAAAATGTATTCCGAAAATAATATGAAACAATTAACGACTAAACTACAGAAGGCTAAACAGAAACAGATGGGATAAAAATAAGGTAAACTTCCTAAAATGAAATAAGGAAGGGGGGGGCTTGTAACCAAAAGCGTATTATAGAAAACGACTACATTACATGATAACAGAAATACAGGATACATGTATCTGTATGGTGCCTGTTAGTCTGTTGCCTCGTTCGCACTTTCAGCTCGTGGGTATCAATACCCCTATTGTTTCTATAGCTGTAAGTACAGAGCTCCGAAAACAGGTATCATACACAAGTGCCAGCATCATAGGAAGTATTCCCTTATCCTTTTTCGTTTGTGTGTGCTCTCCAGTTCCCCTTTAAAAAAAGAAGCTAATTGAGCTGAGCTGTGTGACCTATACACGCCTGCCAACTTCAACAAAAATCTCAGAGCGAGGAGGGGGCGGGGCTTTGGCGGGGCGTGGCCTCACGCAGGGGATCACCTAAGAAGCATTTTTGCCCCCACTCTAGCTTCAACCTCCCTCGTCTTTAAAAAATAAAAAAATTAAAACTTCCAGAGGCTGTTGCTAATGTCCTGGGGTGTTTTCACACCCATTAATGGAAATAAGCAGTTACAAGCGGTTTACAGTGGTTTTCAGCCAATTTTTTCCTGGCACTGTGTGATATCGGCTCCTCACCGGCAGTGCTTAATTTTATTTAATTGCAGTGGCCACAAGTTTCATAGGAGAGCTTTGGGCACCGGCACGTTTTTATTTACAAATGAAGCACTGCTCACTGGGTGACCGTGTGATGGTAGCCAATATCGTGTGTCACATGGTGGCTCCATGTGAGTTGGCAGGTCTGCCGATGGTAAAGGGTGACCAGGTGTGCGTTAATAATCAGAAAAACCCTACAAAGTGTATCACCTACCATATTCTTATGTCCTGATTCTTTCTTATTTTTTAACAGTGGGTATGTAGAGTTCACAATAACTGAGCGACAGTATGAGGCAGCCTAGGCAAACAGGTTGTGAAGGATTTATAAGCTCAGTTTTATATCACTCGAAGAAGACGTTTTGAATGTACTGTGGAAGCACAATGTGTGTAGGGTAACCTACCTGTCTGATTTATTTCTGACAAATATATGTTGGAAGAATGCTACTGGCGAAGCCTTAGCCCTGGTGGAGTGTGCCGCGACACATTATGGAGGTTGTCCATCTGGCAATGGTGTTTTTAGCAGCCTGCCGGCATCATTCCCCAAACATTCACAAAAAATTGATAAAAGTGGCTTCCTGGTAAGCAGTCCAACAATGCGGGCACTACGATTGGGGAGTCGTGAGGAGGCTGGCAAAGATTCCACCCACCTCGTCCGTGCTGCAGGACGGTTAGCTGCTTGGTCTGGGGGGCAACTGGGGAGAACAGAGATCTGGGCAACGAGGCTTGGAGAAAAGACGAAGGTATATTCCCCCCTATAACCACCCCTGACATGCTGATACTATCTCCTCATATCACCCCCACAAACCAGGGATCACAGGAAGGACTTGGCATGATGAGAGGCATCCAGAGCCCAACTAGGCCATACTAGTACTTCCTCTCATGCTGGGGGTGCAGGCTGGGGTCCTCTACTTGAGGTTCAGGCTGTCTCTACACGCTGAGGGATGGCCTCTGCCTTCCACATGTGATAACTTGTGAAGCCGCAAGACTGGACTTACTTCTCCAGAATAGAACTTATGTTGGCACACTAGACTGGGTGTACAGCAGGTCTTGGATTGTCGACTTGTATCAGCTGACTGGAATGCTGACTACCCTCAGGCACTGACAACTGGCCTATGCTGTCCGCATTTATGACCTGGACTTGCTACAAGACTGCTCATGCCTCCCCAGAACAAATAATCAACGCTCATTAAGAAGTGGGAACAGCAGGCCTCAGATTGCAGAGCCATACTAGCTGTTGCACTCACATCAATTGATCCACACTGACCCAAGGCAGAGCACTGTTAATCCCAGAGATGGGGCGTTGTGGGACTGGCAGGGCCCCCCCATTTCGGTGCCATCACAAACAGCACCATCCTCTGCTGGCACAGGAATCCTGCAACCCCATGGCACCCACAACACCGCTGCAAACTATGCCCTAAACCTATGCCAACCAAGCTAGACAAGATCCTCACAGCTATTGTGAAAACCAGACTAGTTCTTAGAGACAGAGTGGACGTAGTGGCAGTGGAACTGGGCCTTTTGTGTGAAAACCAAAGCAAGCTCTCAGAGTCAAACAAGCAGAATTGGCCATACAAGACCTTCAGCCCCAGGCTAAAGATCTTGACGAATGAGTCAGAACTCATTAATAACGTTTGCTTCCTAGACAGTAACGTTGAGGAAGTTGAAAGAAGATCACTTTGCAATAACCTTCACATTGAAGGCTTCCTAGAAGACGCAGAGGGTCTAGACCCCACAAACTTTGTTGAGAACTGTTTATCCACCTATGTAGCACCCACAGGCCTCACTCCTCATTTTACTGTTGAACGCGCCCACGAGTATCCACCCTGTTTCCCCACATGACACCCCTCCAAAGGCCGATGGTGGCCAAATTAGTGAACTACGGGGATAAAGATATGAGCATGCAGGCTGCCAAGCACATGGGCTGTGTTACTTATGAGAACTGATTGATACTCCTCTTTTAAGACTACACCATCACAGTCCAGCATAAATGTGCCTCTTTTATGGGGGTGAAATGCAAACTGCAAGACACCGGCTTTAAAAACTCCCTAGTATTCCTGGCGAAATGCAAAGTAATTGCAAACCAAAGGTCGTACTTCTTAACAGAGCCCGCCCACACCTGGGATTGGGTAGAATGGCGGCAACATAACTCACCAGAGACTGAACCGGTCACCCCACACAAACAGCCAAGAGCCCCTCGGACTGGACGAGGCTCACATCATAGACTTCTCACACTCTAAGCTGGCTCTGGTCCTCCAATGCCAGCAAAGCCAACTTGTTGAGGAACCTGGTGCGATTCGCTGTGTATACCTCTGGGATGATGGTTTTTGTGGTAAGGACTCAGTGACCACCGTCCAGTATGGCCTCTTTTGTGCCTCTGCCCATTACACCCAAAACGGCAGAGGACATCATATAAATTTATGGCATGACACAGGATCTCATTAACCGCCTTAAAGAGGGCAACAAATGATACGGATGAACTGGTACACTCTCCCTGAACTATCATTGCATCCAGTCAAAGCGAACAGCGTGCGCAGGTCTTGCGCCTCATGTGCACAGCAATTACCGCTGCCAGAGGCCCTGGAGAGGAGTCCTCATTGACCACCTTTCCTGCATCAGACCCTAACCACACCTACTTTACCTGTAAATGGGGGTTGGTGAGGGAGCATGTCCCACCAGCTCCTACCTGGAGGCTACAGTCCACAGCGCTCAATGACCAAGCATTACACTAAATGACATTTGAAACTATCACAAACTGCGTACTGAAAATAGCAACATAGTCACCACGCACTTAGTGGTCTTGGGGCCCCCAAAATGGTGGGAAGAAGACAGTACACTCACATGACCATAGGAGCGATAGGTGTACACTACATGTAGAGACCTCTCTGAGTGGCTTGGAACTGACTGTAATGAGGTATGACTCTGCCTGCAATTGACTGGTGGAGGCGAGGGACCATAATGCTTGAGTCACTGTGGTGTATCAACTGCAAGGCGAACCAAGCCAAGATGCATGCAGAGGGAGACAAGCCGGGCCACTTGCTGGTGTCGCTGCTTTAGCGCCAATCAGCCACTACGAAAGTAACAGTTACCTGCACTTTTGCTTATGCCATGGTAGCCTTTAAGGATGAAATACATAGAGCATTCTGCACACACTACCAAACACTGTACAGCCCCATGTCTGGCGGCAAACTAAAAATCAAGGAATTTCTTCCAACTGTTAAGCTGCAAGCAGTGTCAGCGGAGCAGCGGAATATCCCTCATCTCAGAACAGGATTTCCGAGGCTTCTATGCACAACTCCCCCACATAGAAGACCGCGGGGCTTGATGGCCTACCTACTGAGTTCTATAAAACACATGAGTCCTTACTAATACCAAAGCAGACCGAACTATATACCTCTGCTCTTAACATTCATGTGGGAGGCGCTGTTGGTTTCCCTCCAGAAACCGGGAAAGGATCCCCTTGAAGTCACCTCTTACAGGCCTCTATCTATGCTGGAAAGCGACTACAAGATACTCAGTAAAATACTGGCAGCAAGGCTGATGAAACTTATGCCAAAACTAGTCCACTCTGAAATGGATTCATACCAGGCAGATCCACAACCCTCAAAGGCTGCATAAACCCCTTAAGGAAGCCCTGCGTTAATGTCCCTATTCTGCCTGACTTGTCTCAGACCTTGAGAAGGCATTCAATACATTAGACTGGGAATACATGTTTGCGGTACAGAAAATGATTGGCCTTGGCAACAGGATGCTGCTTGTGACCAAACTTCTCTACACAGCAAGAACGGCCAGAGTAAAACAGGACAACTGATCTCGGACTCATTTTAGATTAGTCACGGCATATGCTAAGATTGCAACTTCTGACCATTACTTTTCGTGCAGGCTATGGATCCACTTGCACAGTGTTGCTATCAATCCAGAAGAACCTGGGGCATGGCTATTAATGGCAAAACACATGTTGTCTATCTTTAGGCTGATGATGTCCACATAGACATTAGAGACATCCGGACCAGCATAGAAGACATAGCATACATAGAAGACATAGCACACTTTGGCACTTTTAAAGCAGCCTCAAGCTTGAGGGGTAACTGGTCCAAGTCATGCCTGTTCCAATTGCACCCTGAATGCCCAGTACACAACATAACAGTTGACACCGACAAGATTACATAGGAAGCTCTCCCTTTTCGATACCTGGGCATCAACATTTAGCACACCACTTGTGACCTGATAGATTACAACCTCAATCGCATTGACAGCTGTTTACTGGGTCTTTATTAGCATCGAAGGGCAGGAGGAGCGGTCAACCGTTTCATTGACCAGGCCTAATATTAGCCAGGTGCACAATCACCATAAGATTGAAAGCCCCATCACTACAGAGTGCATCACATTGGCAAAACATTGTGATCCACTAGGCCACAGCGGAGTCCTTGGCATTACGCAGAGAAGAGATATGGTCCTGCGGAAGTGTCACATTGCAGCTGCCTTGTATGTCTTACTGCTCACATTTCAAAACGAATCAGATTAGGACACCATGCCACCATAGGCAAACACATGAGTAACATCACACCCACCGTGTGGACATATCCCTTCCCCACCATCCCTCCCCCTGCCTTTGAACACCTTACCACACCTGCCCCCACCATAAGTACATAATTGCAACAGAGTAGTGACCCCGCACACCCCAGCATGCTGCCCACAGACACCACTATACTATGCTCACCAAGATTCTTGAATAGGAACCAGGCTCAGAGTTCTAGTTGATGTTATGGTTTTAATTGCAAAATATTATACCCAAATGCTATCTACAGGCTGTATTTTCATGCAAAACGATTCAAGTACAATATGCTTTTGTATCTATGGCATTGTCAAAGATAAAACCTCAACAAAGAGGTTAGGGGAGAAAAACGAATAATCGGACTCTGAAATACAGGCAGACTCAGTCTCCAAGTTTTGAAGAGTGCCCATAATAATGTCAAATTGAGACATCTTCCCTGCAGATAGTCATCATTGACATGCCTTTAGACCTAAGACTCATTGTTTTGCACTAAGGATAAATATTTCACAGAATGTTTTGACAGGTTGCTGACCTCATTGGAAGTCCACATGTTTTTGGTTAACAGAGAAAGGGCCAGATGTATCAAAGGGTTTTACCCATTCTCTGTCTATGGAAAAATGTTTTAGTACATCTGGCCCAAAGATCCTTATGTTAGGAAGTATAGGTAAGGGGAGAACTGGGAGGCGGGGTACAGTAGTTAATAGTATACAGCGCAGTCAAGGCTTAGTACAGCCAGTAGAGTTAGATCCATCAGGAATGGAGGCTATAGTTATAAGGTCACATAAAGACATTAAGGTTGTTTTGTGAAATGTTAATGGCCTTAACAACAAAATTAAATGAGGGGCTATCTCGAAACAAGCTGTATATCCGATTTTCCTGCAGGGCACACAATAGAATTTTGTAGGCCAATAGGTTTTAACAGTGTGAGTCATGATGGCTCTACAAAGGGCTCCAGGGGCTTGGCAATTTTAATACACAGATCCTTTTCACTGATGTGACAGAAGTCCAGCATTATGATCTGGGGCGTAATGTAGCAGGCTAAGGTACGTGGAAGGGCATCTTTTGGCCATTTGTGAGCATATATGTCCCGCCTACAATTACTGACAGCATTTTCCTGGCTTTAGTAAACTTGATCATAGATTTCCCCATGAAAACGTTGGTGGTGGGTGGGGGCAACAACTCCATCATGGAGCCAGGGATAGCTACCAAAGGTGTAGGGGTCACTCTGCGACAGACTACCCTGCAGAGTTGGGCAGTTAATTCCTCAGCTGAGTGATGCCTGGCACGTTCTCAGACTCTGGAGCAAGACTTCACTTACAATTTTGGGGCACACAGCTGTTACTCTAGGTTGGATTATGCTTTTATCCCAGCAGTGGATTTGATTGAGATTTTTAGCTACCAAATATTTTCCATATGGCTTTCAGATCACTCCCCAGAAGAGATTATTTTCAAGGGGGCCCGGCGAGGATTACAAGGACAATGGCAATTGAACTCCTAGTGGTTGCCGGATGGCCGATTTGTTGGCAAACTGAGATGACATTCAGGAATATTTTAATTTGAAAAGACCCTCTGTCTTCCCTTCTATAATAGTATGGGAAGCCTTGAAAGCTACAATCTGTGGTAACATAACCTTCTATACAACAGGACAATGTAGGGACAGGCATAACTAAATTGAAGATCTTGAGGCCTTGAGCGAAGATTTAAATAATCAGTATGGTGCTGATGTAGATGGGAAGACCTTTAGATGATTAGAGGTTGCACTAACGACCCTTAGAGAGAAAGTGCTTGAAGCAGCCGAACGTAGACTAACAGAATTACAAGATAGACTTTATGAACAGGGAGTCAAGACATTTAATATAGTAGCTCACAAACCATGACACTGAACTACAGATAGTAGCAGAGATCAGAGATTCAAGTGTGGGTTCGGTCACTAATGCACAAGACATTGCTGAGGCCTTTGCAAGTTATTATGAAACATTGTATAGGCCAGCTCCTATCTCAAAAGCTTCTAAGAAACACTATGAAAGGTTCTGAAAGGGAAAGGGCTTTTTGCCAACGTATGCGGCCACTGTTATTAAGGCCACCAAAATGCTATGTTTCCAGAGTTGGCACTCAATGCCACAAGAGTTCTGAAGGGTTTGCATATCAACATGGTAAGAACTGAGAACAGACCCCAACGTAGAGTGGGACACCCAAGGAAAGGGATCACATGCAGTCAGATGTTTGAGAGTTTCAGTGGCCATCACAAAATTCTCCCTTGGCCTTTTCCTGTACGCTCTCATGGCTGTGAGGTGGTTACTCTCAAAGTGAGGTGACACGAAAAGTACATCTGATCATTCACTGAGCGCCTAGGCAGGTTTTTATTCTTTGCTACAGCCCAGTGGCTTAAACTTAGCAATTTGTCCTTACACTGAGTTTTAGTGGAGGACTTGGCCTACTGCCAAATTCACCAGGGTCTCTGATGAGATAAAAGGCTAGCTTGTTCAGGAGCCTAATCCTGAAGCTGAATGATGAAATGAAGAGATATAACCTGCCTTCTTCCCCCATGGACAGGAGGTATAATCTCTGGGAGGAAGATTATGCAACAGTTTTGAGAAGCAGGCTTGTTTAGGCAATACTGGAGTGATCACAATGACAGAGAACCCTAGGCTCTGCCTAATCTTCTGGAAAACTTGTGGTTTCAACGGAGCTGTACATGGCATACAACACAATGCCCATACAATAATCCAAGGCCAGCCAGGAGGAAACAAACCTCCCCAGCAATTCAAGAGACAAAGTAACTGCAACTGGTGTTGAAGTTAGTTGTAAAAGTGTCTATGGGCGAACGTCCTCAGGTCTCCAAGTTGGGCAGTGCATTGATAACTTACTGCAGACTTTTCTATGTGTGGCTAAATCGTTGATGCTTGCGCAGACTTCCCACTATGTTATTACAACATAGGAGACTAGAATGAATATATGTTCAGTGTCCATAGCAACAGAGACAGTTTGAGAACCAAAAGAGCTGCACAGATTGGATGCCCCCTTGTTTTCTGTCACAGACGGTGGCAGTGGTGTTATCCGTTTGATCTTCAATAATCTAGGTTTCACCACAGTAGAAATATTTTCAGATATGAACAAGATTACCTTCAGATCGATCAGGATGCATCAGATTTTTTCCACTAGGTATTGCTGGAGGGTTCCTTGCAAACAACCCCCCACCCCACTTTGAACAGGTGATAATGACTGCAAGCAGCAGGGGGGCAATCCACCAGGAACATACACTCATCATTCCAGGGTTGAAACCAAGACTGGATGGATCAGTATGGTGTTTCACTGGTCACCCAATAACTGGTGCTAGCACTCTGCCAGATGAAACTGCATGGAATCGGCTTGCATGCGATACTAGTCCAATTTAGGATGGCTCTAGTTCACAGAAGCACTGAATACACTAAGCTATCACAGTTTGTTGGTAATTAAGAGATCTGCTGTTTGGAAGACTGTTAATACCTTTTGTGAAGGAGAGGAGGCCATGTCATGTGTTAGTCCAGAATCATCTCTATTAACTGGATCCTCTAGAAAGGAGCACAGGAAGATTTGTGGTACATAACTCAGAAAGCAAGCCTGACCAAATCCTCTCTGTAAGTGCTTTAAATCCCTCTGTATCCTTCTTGTACACTGCTATACCTCTACCAATAGACCTACTTCTGATACTGAACAGTATTCCCTGTGCTCAGAATCTTGGTGAAGAAGCTCCACTGAGATCTCACAACAACTGAAATATACTAGTAGTAGTGGTTTTTCACTATGAATCAGAAGTACTTCCTGTTTACTCCCTGGATGGGTACATAGAAGTAGATGCCCTGGAGGTGCTCTAAGCATGGACAGTCATTGATATGAGCAGGTGCTAGCAAAAGCCAGACTCAAGCTTTTGAGAAGAGGAGGGGAATAGGTTTATTTAACAGATTTATATAGTGCAGGAGCACCAAAAGGTATAATGTGCTTTATTCGCTTAAAAAAACAGAGACATGAAGGTCATACTCTGAAAATGAAATGTAAAAAGGAAGAGGATGAATGGGGAAAAGAATACAGGGCAGGGAGAAAACTAACTAGAAAGGAAGGAACAATGTGGAGGAGAGGAGAGCAACAGATTACCAAATGAAAGAGGAAAGAGAAAGTGAAGGAATGGCCTGGAAGAGAGGAGAGGAAGGGAAAGGAAGGAAAGAATGAAGGGACAGGTTAGGGAGTGTAAAGGAGTGTAAAGGAGAGGGGGGGGGGAGGAGAGAAAAGGATAATGTGGCGTAAGGGAAAATGTGGCAAAACAAAGTTGAAGAGGAGTAGGAGAGGAGAGCACTAAAGAGTGGTGAACAGAAAGGGTTTGAGAAAGGAGCAAGAGTGGGAACAGGGAGGGGAGATGTGAAGGAGAGAAGGCTGTGGAGAAAGGCCAGGAATGGAGAGAGTCAGCAGAGAGGAAGCGGTGGGGAATAGAAGAAGAAGAGGGGAGAATAGGAGATAAGACTGCAAACTGGCAAAGTAAAGGGTGTAGGATGGAAAGGGTGGGGGAGTCATTGGGTTACAGGCAGTCTGAAGACAGGATTCTTTAGAAGACAGCTAATGGCCCGAACTGTGGTTTTGTTCTTATTTCCGCAGAAAGGGAGTTCGAAAGGAGACAGCTGCAGATCCAGAGAAAGATTGAAGCAGGACATTAGAGGTTTTGTAATTGCTAATTTCCAGAAAAAGGTTGTTTTTACTCCTGAGGTCTCTCATGTTGCTGGATACCTTGAGGAGATTAAACAGGTAAGCAGAATAGTTAAGAATGGACTGCTTTATAAGCTTGACATCCTAGCATACATTTGATTCTAGCCAATGTAGCCCAACTAGGATCAGGGTGATGTGGACAAACTCCTTGATGAAGAGTTCAGTTTAGAAGTAGCATGCAAGACATATCTGAGAAGCATAAAGGCAAATTGGAAGAAACACTCATAAGAACAGCTTCACTGAAGTCGAGACGTGACAGAATTGGTGTGTGACCTGCAATTTTTTAGAAGAGTAGGTGGCCAAAGTGGCTTTATTTTTTTCAACCTGAAGGTTACATTTTGCCATTTTGGTGTTTTTGTTTACGTGGGGTATGAAAGATCAGGAAGTGTCCAGGATAAAAAATAAAAAAAAGGAAATGTATAAATCAAAAGAGTTGAAGTCAGAATGGAGCCTTGCATGACCTCACATGGCAACAGGGGCCAGCAGAGAAACTCTGTATTCCACCTTTGCATTTTGGTAAGGTCTAGAAAGAAAGGAAGCAAATTACTTGACAAATGCATCTTAAATTCAAAACAGCGTTTGAGGAGGAAAAGCATTAATTTGTGATCAATTGTCTCTTTCTGACATGCTCCACTGCTCCTAAATGAAAAGGTCACTCTACCCCCTCTATTAGTTCTTTAGATGCTGACTGAGGCAGAGGCAGTTTGGATGGAGTAGACTAACAAGTTACTTACCTTCGGTAACGCCTTTTTTGGTGGATACACTAGCTACCTGTGGATTCCTCACTTAATGAATTCTCCCAATGTGCCATTCGATGGAAGTTTTCTTCCTAGCTCTGCACGTCGACGAAGACGTCACTATTGCCAGACTCCCAAGCGACTCGGTCTGACGTCATCGTGGCAATAAGAGGACCTCGCCGGCGTGCTGACGTCAGTTTTCACCATTTTTTACGTGCCTTTGAGGCGAACAGGTGATCACCTGACATCACATACTTGACATGACTACATCAATCAAATATAATACACAACATTTAATAAAATATAAACAGCATATTATACAAATATATATATATATATATATATATATATATACACATACATATATCACACATATATGTATTTATACATGTATATATACAATCAAACATATATACACATACTTACATACATACACCCTAGGAATTATTGGTAAGACCAACCAGGCAACGGGGAGGCAGGTGGGTCCGTGAGGAATCCACAGGTAGCTAGTGTATCCACCAGAAAAGGCATTGCCGAAGGTAAGTAACTTGTTCTTCTGATGGATACAACTACCTGTGGATTTCTCACCTAATGAATAGAGTCCCAAAGCAGTACCGCACTCGGTGGTGGATGCCTGAAATCCTGCAACACGGACCGTGCAAAATGGCCATCCCTCCTAACCTCCGAGTCCATGCAATAATGCTTTGCAAAAGTGTGGAGGGAAGCCCAAGCTGCGGCCTTACATATTTCAGCCACAGGAACACCTCTAACCAAGGCCGAAGAGGCCGACTTAGCCCTGGTGGAATGGACTCTAATTCCAACAGGAGGAACCTTTTTTGCCAAGGAATAACATACTTTTACGCAAAGAATGGCCCACCTGGACAGTGTTCTTTTGCGGACAGCTTTGCCTTTCCTCTTCCCCACGTAGCCGACGAAGAGCTGATCGTCCACCCAGAACTCTCACGATGTAGAAACTTAAAGCTCTCCTCGGGTCAAGCCGATGCAGTCTCTACTCCTCTCTTGATGGATGCGGAGGAGGGTAGAAAGACAAGAGCGTTATAGACTGTCCCAAATGAAAGGGTGTAACATCCTTTGGTAGGAAAGCCGCCTTGGTCCTCAACACCACCTTCTCCAAATGAAAAGAATTAAAAGGGGGTTTAACGCTAAGCGCTTGAAGTTCACTCACTCGCCTAGCCGACGTGATGGCTATGAGAAAAACAGTCTTTAATACTCAAAACCGTAATGGACATGAATGTAAACGTTCAAACAGCGAACCCATCAGGAATGTGAGGATCAAATTCAAATCCCACTGAGGTATAATAAATGGAGTGGAGGAAACCTATTGGTAAGACCCCTTAAGAACCTTATAACTCTAGGGGACTTAAATAAAGAGGGTTGATCAGGAAGGCACAGAAAGGCCGAGAGTGCCAACAGATAGCTCATAACAGTCGCACCTGCACAACCCCTCTGCGCCAAGGACAACGCAAACAATAAAATGTCCGACAAATGGGCCCGTAAAGGATCAATTTGCTTCTCTCCACACCAACCAACAAATGTTGGCCATCTGCCAGCATGGATAGATTTGGTGGAGTGTCGCCTGGCCGATAAAATAACGTCCACCACTTCTGGCGGGAGAGAAAAGGAACTCAGATTGCCCGTTCAATCTCCAGGCATGAAGGTGCAGGCTCTGGAGGTGGGGGTGTAGAACCTGTGACTGCAAGAGGAGGTCTGCCCTGTGAGGGAGACAGAGCGGAAGGCACAGTGTGAGTTGGTGAAGGTCTGTGTACCACACCCTTCTTGGCCAATCCGGAGCTATTAAGATGACTTGGGCCCGGTCTTGGCGAATCTTCCTCAGAACCCGAGGAATCAAGGGTATGGGGGGGAAAACGCATAAAGCAACTGGCCGTACCAGGACATCTGAAACGCATACCCCAACGCTCCTTGCACCGGATACTGGAGGCTGCAGAACGACGGACAGTGCGTGTTCTCCCGAGTGGCAAAGAGGTCTACCTGAGGGAATCCCCACATCCGGAAGATGTGAAGGATCAGGTCTGGATGGAGAAGCCACTCGTGATCGGCCGATAAGTGCCGACTGAGACTGTCCGCGTGTACGTTCAGAACTCCGGCCAGATGGTTTGCTACTACGCAAATCTGATGGTCCTGTGCCCAGGACCAGAGCCGCAGTGCCCCTCTGCAAAGAAGGTACGACCTTAATCCTCCCTGCTTGCTGATGTACCACATCGCGGTAGTGTTGTCCGTCAAGACCTGAACTGACTGACTGCAAAGGGAAGGGAGGAAGGCCTTGAGAGCCAAACGTATCGCCCGCAATTCTATCAGACTGATATGAAACATCTGTTCCACTGGAGACCAATGACCTTTGACCACCAGGTCCCCCCAGATGAGCTCCCCACCCTAGAGTGGAGGCATCCGTTATAACCGTGGCCACTGGTGATGGTAGCAAAAACGGCCTTCCTTGGGAAAGGTTGCCGTCTGCAGCCCACCATTGTAGATCCGCTGCAGTGTCTCTGGAGATCTTTATCGACTCCTCGAGATCCCCTCTGTACTGAAACCACTGCCTGGGGAGGCACCACTGAAGAGCCCTCATGTGCCAGCGTGCATGAGTACTCAACAGAATGCATGAAGCGAACAGACCGAGCAGACAAAGGACCTTGAGGACTGGAACAACCGCTCCACTTTGAAACATTGGAATCAATGCCTGAATGTCCTGAATCCGCTGAAGCGGAGGATAGGCCTGATTCAATGATGTGTCCAGTACTGCCCCTATGAACAGGAGGCATTGAGAGGGCTCCAGGTGAGATTTGGGCACGTTTACCGAAAACCCCAGATCGAACAACAACTGAGTTGTCATCAGCAGGTGATGCAGCACGAGCTCTGGAGACTTGGCTTTGATCAACCAATCGTCCAGGTAAGGGAATACCGATATTCCCTTTCTCCTGAGATTTGCTGCAACCACCGCCATCACCTTCATGAAGACTCGCGGTGTGGAAGTAAGTCCAAATGGAAGGACCACAAACTGGTAGTGTTGCGACCCCACCACAAACCATAGATACTTCCTGTGCGACTTCAGAATAGGGATATGAAAGTAAGCATCCTGTAAGTCGACAGACACCACCCAATCCTCTTTGCTCAACGCCAAAAGCACCTGTGCTAGAGTCAACATTTTGAATTTTTCCCGTTTGAGAAACCAATTCAAAACCCTCAGGTCTAGGATAGGTCTCAACCGACCATCCTTCTTGGGGATCAGGAAATATCTTGAATAACAACCCTGACCCCTTTCCTGCTCTGGAACCAACTCCACTGACCCTTCGAGACCAGGACTAGAACTTCCTGCTGGTCTTCTGTGCAAAAGGATGGATGGGGAGGGATGGGGGAGGGGGAAACTCCAGAAAAGGAAGGGCATAACCTTTCCCCACAATATTGAGGACCCAGGAGTCCAATGTGATCAACTCTCACATGCAGAGAAAATGAACAACCTTCCCCCTACAGGAGAAGCATGAGATGCAATGGACGGAAGACTAAGGCTGCTTGCCCTGTTGCATCCCCCCGGTGAAAGAGGAAGAGGCAGGGTGCTGCTGGGTGGCCCCTCTTTTTCTAACTCTACCCCGCCCTCTATAGGATCTAAGGGAAGACTAGAAGGTTGTTGGCCTGCCGGTTGGGGTCGCCCCCAAAAGGAAGTTCCTTGTCCAAACCCCCCTGAATCTTCTAAAAGACCTGAATAGGGTGGTCGTGGAAGACTGCAGGCATAGGGACTTTGCGGTATACCTGCTCTCCCTAAAGCGCTCTAAGGCAGAGTCGGCTTTGGAACCAAAAAACTTGTCCCCCATCAAATGGCAAGTCCAACAGGGTCGTCTGTAAATCTGTGGAAAATCCAGAAAACCTCAACCATGCATGTCTCCTGGTGACAACGGATGTGCCCATTGCCCTGGCCAACGTATCCAGCCCCGACTGAATAACTTGAGTTGCTGCTGCTTGCGCATCAGATAGGAGACCCCGAATATCCTGAAGCAAATCAGGTAGCACAACCTTGCCCGCGTCCATCAGGGCATGAATATGCCTGCCCAAAACACAAGCGGCATTTGCAGACTTAAGGGCCATACTACACGAAGAAAAAGTCTTCTTGGCAGACTGCTCCATTCTTTTCGACTCCCTGTCCAATGAGCCCCAGGGAAGGAACCAGGAGCCGAACGCGAGGAGCACGAGGCCTGAACCACCAGACTCTCCGGAGTTGGATGCAGAGAGAGGAATCCTGGGTCCCCAGGAGCCACTCTATATCTTCACGCCACTGATCTGCTTACAGCAGTCGAAGATACAGGTTTCCTCCAGACTTCCAGGATTGGTTCTGTGAGAGCCTCGTTGAACAGAAGGAGTGGCTCTGCAGCAGCTGAAGCAGAATGCAAGAATTCCGTCAGAATGTTCATCTTTACCGAAGCTTCCGGTAGCGGAAGGTCCAGAAAGTCTGCTGCCTTCCTTACCACTGTATAGAACGAGGCAGCCTCCTCAGTAAATTCCCCAGGAGAGGCTCAATCCCACTCAGGAGAAGTATCGGGACCACTAGCAGAGTCCAAACCCTGAAAGTCACCCAGGGGCTCAGCAATCTCTCCTTCCTCCAGGAGCTGCCTTCGATGCTCTTGCTCCTCCAAAAGCCTCAGAGCCTTTCTTCTTCAGTGCAGCCTGGCCTCTAACCTCGGCGTCGACATAGAATTGGCGACGTCGACGACCTCTGCTTAGGCAGCCCAGGAGACACACCCCAGTCTCCGGATCCATCCGACGCCAGATCCATCGGCGCCATGGATAAACGGGCTTCTCTTCCGGCGTCGACTGGATTCGTGGCGAAGTCATCGGCGCAACCGGATCAACAGAAGCCACCAGCGTCGAAGGTGTCCTTGGCGACGCCAACGGCGCTGGACCAGCACCCTCTGCCCGACAGAAGGGCATGAACGGCGTCGGCTTGTATGGAGCCGGAACGCCCAATCCAAAAGCAAGGGACCTGAAGGACCAGCCGGTGCACCACCAGGGGCCATGGAGCTAAAGATATTAAACATAGCATTCAAGAATGCTGCCGGATCCGCTCCTGGAGCCGGGAATGCTGGATACTCCTGCAGCGTCAGCGCTGGATCAGGCACCTCTGACTGCACTGCAGGCGAGAAGCAAGGACTCTGGTGAGGCTTGACCACCTCGAGACCGACGGCACTGGAGAAGCCTGAGGGCTCCCAGACTGAGGAGTCACAGTCAGACTGACATCCCACGTCGCACGCAGCTGAGTAGATGGTGACCTGGACCGGGATCGGTCTCTCTCAGAACGGGGCCGGGAATCATGTGGACGCCGTCTCTTACGCGACCTAGAGGACTTCTCTGAAGATGACCTCCGATGCCTATGCTTCTCTTTCTGGGCCAAAAACAGCTCGGCCTCGCTCCTTGAGCACCTTCAGGTTCATTTTTTGACACAAACCATACTCCTCCACGTCGTGCTTAGAACTCAAACACCACAGGGAGTCAATATTCGGGTCTATTACCGACATGCAACCCCCGCACTCCCTACAAGGCTTGAATCTGGGTTTACGAGGTGGAGACATTTTAACAAAGTAACACCTTTGAGAAACAGTAGCTCCCCAAGAGCCACGAGAAAAACCGTTATGCTTCGAAGGCACAGAATAAAAGGGAACTGACGTCAGCACGCTGGCGAGGTCCTCTTATTGCCACAATGACATCAGACGGAGTCATGTGGGAGTCGGGCAATACTGACGTCCTCGTCGACGTGCAGAGCTGGGAAGAAAATTTCCATTGAATGCTGGTGCATTGGGAGAATTCATTAGGTGAGGGATCCACAGGTAGTTGTATCGATCAGAAAGAGCACATGAGAGCATAGGTATTCTTCACTAGTAAGATGACCCCTGCATTAGTGATTATTTGGCTTGCATCGCAGAAACGGATGAAAACCCCTCCCCCAGGAGTGGAATTGGCCTCCAGAAATTGTGCCAGTGAGAGTCCGATCAGTTTTCAGGGAAGCCACTAACTTTCAAGCATTGGCTGAAGGTGGCGAGTTGGTTCTTCCTCCATCTGAAGTGACTCCTCTACGACTGTTTGTTTCCTAGGGAAGAGGAGGCTGCAGCATCCGTTTTTTTAAGTGAAAAAATGTGTGTGTCTTAAAAAAAAAAAATAGAACACCTTCACCAACTAGTATAATGAAGGAGGTTTCTTCAGTACTGCTTGGATACCACTCTGCAATTTCGACATAACTGTACCCACCTGGAAGACCTCGGAGCATGTCCAACAAAATCCTTCCATTGAAGGGAAGGTCAGTTATTTTTACCTGTGCTTTCAGGTACATGTCACAGGGCTTGTGGGGACTGCCAGCGCACAGCAAAACTAAAGCTCATGATTATGGTGGCAGTGTCAATGAGGCCCTCGGCCATCTGTAATTTCTGTTAGGTGGCATCCATGAATGAGTGGACTATGAATTTGTACTCCTTCTGAACATAGTTCAGGAGAAAGGAGATGTATCCATTGAACCAGTGTCAGAGATCTGACATGACCAAGGTGACACATGGCGATATAGCAAACTCAAAGAAAGAAAGAAACTGACCTCATGATGGTGTGGCCATTCACTTTTTCCTTAGGAGTACATGATGAATGGGTGCTTTTTCTTGTCACATGTATTTAGACCGCTGGCCTTCTTTTCCATGCAGGGGAACATCACTTTCTCTTTGATGCAAAAAACAATCACCACCACAGTCGGCGACAGTGGATTTCAAGACACAGAAATAACTTTCCTTGGGTGTCTGAGATGGCAGACACAAAGAAAGTTTCCCTTTTAATCTCTGAAGCCTCCATGAGAAACTATGACTTTAAGGCCAAACTAAGTATGGCTCTTATTGGGGAGCTATTGTTGCCACCAATGCTTAGTTGTTTTAATTCACCAGGGGCCTTAATTGATAGAGCATCTGTTGTGATGGGACTGTCTCTTTCAAAGTATTAACTTGCGTTTCTCTGCCCTAGCTGTCCAACTGTGTGTATCTGGTATCCTGGTTTTAGATTTAGCCCTAGCATCCCTGGAGGGATGCACCAAAGGTTCACTTACTGGCTGACAGAGGACTAGCATGTGCTTTATATGCAGAGTGTGAGTGAGTTTGAACCTTGAGTGTGAGTGTGTGTCCGTGTGTAAACGCTAGAGTAATCGAGGCTTTGTGTGGGTCTGGCCTTTAAACAGGATAGCAGTGGTGATCTTCCCAGATTCTGGAAGAGTATTACAGAAATTCCTGAAGCCGGAGGTAGGAGAACTAGATACTGAAGTGAGGGGAGTGGAGACACATCTCCTTTAGAAACTTAATTTAGGAATTTTGCTAGCAAGGGCCTACTGATTAGTTTTTTGGAATACTGCTACTTGCTAGATAGCAGGAAGGATGGGCAGAACTGCAGACTCTAGTGGTTAGGAAACCTTTAGTTGAGACCTTTCCTGATTGTTCCTTTAGTTGGCTGATGACAGCCAGAAACCTCACACATCTGTGTACTTCTGTTGTTGGTGCTCCAAGCTGGAGACTAACCTGCTGTGATAAGCATCACTTTACACAAGGGCTGTATTTGGAGAGCAGGTTAGAAAGGACACTTGAAGGAACTATGCCAAATAGTCCTATAGTTGCTGGTGGTGGATACATCTTCTGCCTAGTTTAAACAATAGTACTTTATTATCTCATTTGCTGTTCCATTTCAAAGTCCCATATAGCCAAGAAAGGAAGCTTTCCCCAGGGTTCTCAGTGGAATGTTGTGTAACCAAAGCTGATGTTAATCTGACAGCCAGCTTCCCTGAAGTGAAGTACCATCACCTGAGTGTGGATCTCACGCTGTGCACCTGGTATGAAGTACCTGGAAGCCTGACTGCTGAGCAAGGGAGCCTGCTAACCCTAAAGAAGGAGTATCTGTTCAGGAGGAGAGAGGTGCATTGTGTTCCAGGTACGGCTCAGAACGCAGAACAGGAGACTAAGGGGAGCAATTAGAGGACCCCAGTGTCTGTGGGCCTGCAGTCTCTCTGTGCTGGTTCCTGGCAGGAACCACAATGATCAGGACCACAACATCTGATGCTCAGCTGAGTTGTGACTGCATATCAAACTGATCGCCCTCTGTGTGCCTGAAACTGCCCAAAAGTGATTGCCCTGTGGCCAAAACTGTCCAGAGTGATAGGCATGGGAGTGGCTGTGATAAGTGGATGCAACTGCTTGACCATGCAGGGCTACATAGGTTGATACTGTGACCAGATGGAACAGGCTGTGTCTGAGGCCTTCGCTAAAGACCAGTGGTTAGATTGGGATCATGGGACCATGATAATAAAGGATTACTGCCTCCGCTTCTGTCGGGTGCACTGCAGAGGTTAGAGGACGAAGGAGGACTCCTATACAATGCTTCCTGCTAGTGCCCATCTCTCTGGTGAGAGGGTGTAAAAGCACTGGATCAAGGTAGGTGGTTTGGGGGCACAGAGGCACATCACTGCACCAAGAACACCACACTGCATTTTATTATAATGTGTAATATTGCATTCTAATGGTTCTAGTATGCATTAAAGTATATCTTTCTTGAAAAGATAAGGACTGGGCTGGACATTCATTTAGAGTCTTGTTTTGTGATTGTTATACTTAGAATTCGAGCATCCTTCACAACACCTTCCTGAGAAACCCTTCTCTGCACAGCATTATAATGACTGACAGTCAAGTACTAAAGAGGATACATTTCGCACAGTTAACACTACAGGAAGGACCTGGAAACTCAGATGCAAATGACCTAAACTCCCATGTTGAGGCCCAGTAATACCTGCTTGTTCCATGGTCCTCCAAATAGGGTTGAACAGTATCCCCAGCCTTGGCCTTGATAGGATGACTATACCTTATTGTACATTGGCAACTGTTTCTCCCATGGGAACCTAGGTATACAGTATGTAGTGTTATTGGGGACGTTGTCCCCTAGTTGCAGAGTTTCTACCTAGAATCCTGTACCAGTGGATAAGTTATCATTTCTTTCCCTTGTTGGTGCTACCTGGGGTTCCCCCCGAGTAAGTACCTTATCATTCTATATAATGTTTTGGTGTCACACACCAATTGAGTTTCACCACACCCTTGTGTCTATTTCGTGGCAGCTATAGCTTTTTGTCATCATTAGAGGATTTCCCCTTATCGGCATATCCTGATGAGACCCCATATCTAGTCACAAGGGTCGAAACGCCATTGACATTATATGTACAAACAAACCAAATAAGCCGTATTATAAAGCAGACTGAGGCACATAAAGCCTAAGGACTAATAATTCATGGTTGTTTGGTATCTGGAACAAGCACCTTTATTTGTTGTCATTTAAATCTAACTTAATATTTGTTTCTTGGTGGTTCTGTTCACTTGGGGCACACTGCACTGCATGGGTGGGCTTGGTGTATATGACACTTGTATAAAATAATATTCACTTTTTTAATTTGGGTGACAGTTTATTTTTAAACTGTTTGCATTAATTGCGGTCAGTAACTGTTTCTGATTATCCATAAAGATGACTAGTGATGCCAATGAGAACCATTGTTACTAGAATGTCTTGATAGGATTGCAGCGCCTGAATGGATGCAGTCCCTTGTGATCACTGATGCCCTCTCCAGAACAATGTTTGTATCAAAGTTCTGTTCCCCATATGATGTCCCTTGTCAAAAGGAAAGCTGAGAAATGATTCCATTTTCAAGGCATCCATTTCTGATCACCCAGATGGAAAGGCAAACACTGAGGTTGGTGGACCAGCAGCTGGACTAGGACTGGTGGTGAGAACTGGTACAGAACGATGGGGGCACTCAGAGGGTCCTCTGGTATTGGGAGCTGCACCAGAGCCTTTGGAAACTGCCCCAGAGATGGATGAAATTGAAACAAATATACAGGAGTTGCACCTCAACTTATGACTTGCAGGCCATCGGCCTCACCAGCATCCATATTTGTATACAGAGCACTCTGAAAGGAGTCTGATGTCTTTGAAGTACAGAAGAGAAGAAAACTTGCAGTCAGAATCCCGGGAGCTGCAAAGAATTTGGTAATTATTGATCCAGCGCCTTCTACGTTGAAGAGTCATTTGTTCCAAAATATATATTTCAGAGAGACAAGCTGTAGGAAATAATGTCAACTTTTGCTTCTGCAGGACTTCAACTGGCAGAGAAGGTGGCAATGGGCACATGCTCAGTGTGTTGTGCCTCCGCTGTCAGGATATCCTCTCAACAAGGCTGTAGTTGGTGAGTGTGTAGAAAGGCTATCAGAGTAAGAGTGTTGTCTATTAATGCTTCCATTTCTTTTTTGTGCTTCTTGGTGTTTTATTGGGAGTTACTTTGTGTCCGACCACAGGGTGGGGGGTTGTGTCCTGTGCTTTTCCTTCACAGAGACCCTTCGCTAACTGAGGATGTGCAAGTTTGCATATTAAAATCCACATGCATAGCATTGAGTTGCCTGTCAATGGAAAACACTGCGGTAGGAAATTGGCCCTTACTCATGAAGGACAATGGAACCACAGATTACCATCTCCTCCTGTTACTTTAATCACAATTTCCTCCTTGTGGATGACAGAGCACAGCAAGATGTATGAGAGCTAAGAAATCGGGGTAGCTATAAAACATTTAACAAACAATGGTAGCAGCGAACCTTTTACTGCTTAACTTACTCTCACCCTGATCTGCATTACTTTTCTTGCAATTATCAGGCAGTAGCACAGACAGCAAACAACCTAGGTGTACTTCTCACAGATTCAATGCCAGCTTCACTTACAGGTTATAAGAAATTGAAGGCTGTGCAATAAGCTAGATGGAAAGAGAAGTGTGGATTGTTTGCTGTCAAGTTCAAGGCTTGTTATGAGTGACTTCAACAACCGAGAACATTTGGGGGTAAAAGACCACTGAGGTTATTAAGATGTATTAAAAATAAATAAAAATACTCACTGGTATGTTGAAAAAGCTAGAAGCAAGTCCTCAGTCTTGAATTCTGAAGGGAAATCATAGATTTCAATTACATGGGAAAGTTCTGAATCATCCAGATCCAGTTCTGTGGGCTGATGACTGTAATAATTATATCGAGGATCCTGGGAGCTTTGCTCATTTTCTTTATTGCCTGCTAACTAGAAAAGAATAAAGAAGTCAGATAAACTCTTCTCTTTCAATTTTATTGTTAATTTACAAATTCAAAATGATATTTTTTGCCATTTTAAATCCTGAGCAATATGTGGGAAGGTTTCTCTCATGCAGTAACCATTGAAATGGCAGCACCCTTGTTCACCAGTACCCTTGGGGATCTCGAATGTACGGCCATTCCTTGCCTGTTATACCCCAGATAAAATTAAGCAGTGCCAAAAAAATTTAACAGGTGCATCAAAACATGTAGTCATTCCAATGCATGAAAATAGAGTTACGAGATGAAACACCAGGATGTTTGGAAGCCTAGACGAAAAAACTACCTGCCATCTTAAATTCACTGCAAGCAGTCTTCAAAGGCTGCTGCTGGCGGATGTATGAGATTACAATTAATGCATTAACCATGCATTCCTTACCATGCAATGCTTTTACTATGCATATGCCTTCACCACACATGCCCTTACAACGAAAGATTAAGTATATATCAAGTAGAGTGTGTGTGTGTGTGTGTGTGTGTGTGTGTATTTCCCTATATCTTTTTTGCCAGTTGACAAGCCTTCACTAAATTTTCCTAAAAAATACGATGCTCACTCGTGTCAGTTGATGTCTGGAAAGTTTGTTCGGTGAACCGTCGAGCGGAGTCCTAGAAAAAGGGGGTCTCAAAACGTGTTTTCTCCATGTTAATTTCCACAGGGATTTTTAACAGGAATTGGGGCCAAACCACTGGACGGATTTACACCAAATTAGGCAGATAGCTAGCTCTAGGTACAGAAAGTTACCTTTTTATGATTTGGTGTAAAATCGTTCAGTAGTTTTGAGAAATTAAAGAAAAAACAAATTGGAATATATTTATATATAGGGACGCAAAGGCTCACAAAACCTCCTGATCTCCTGCAGAGATCTGACTGGCTACCAACACTTCAACAAGGAAGTGTTGGCAGCCATCTGGGGACTCGGCTTCGGCCAAGTCCCAGAAAAAAAGGTAAATTAAGAAAAGGGGCCAGTGTAGGAAAACCCTGAACGCTTAGCTCTGGTGCTGGGGTTCCTGAGAGACTCCCACAGGCCCAGGCATTTTTTCAAAAAAAGTTTTGCTTAACATTTGCGACGGGATTGTGAATCCTCTGCAAAAATTAAAAAGAAAAAGTTTGTTTTACTAAAGCCCCTGGGTGGGCCAGGTCCCAGGGCCATGTGAAAAATAAAAGAGGGAGTTAACGGGGCCCCCATCCTAGGGCATTATTATCCCACTGGAACCACTACCACCCCAGGACCTATAAATACAATGAATGGGGACCTGTCCATGCCCTGGGGACTGCCACCTCCCTGGGGCTTAATTTACATACAAAGAATGAATATGGGGTGGTGCACCCCCCTCCACAGCCCCAGGGATAGCCACCTCCACAGAGCTAACCGATGAATGAATGCGGGGGTGGGGTTGTGTGGCCTCTTCGCTCCCCCTAGGACCGCCACCTTCCAGGGATAAAAAAATTCATGAATATGGGTGGTGCGCATGCCCCCCCCCCCCCCCCATCCGCAGCCTCGGGTACCCTACCTCCCCAGGGTAAAGAACTAATTAAAGCGAGGGCCACATCACCCCCCCCCCCACCTCCCACAGCCCTGGGGACCACCACCTAATGGGGGTTATTCATTTAAATTAAGGGGGGGGGGGGGGGGGGGACATGCGCCTTCTTCCCAGGGCTGAATTTAAAAAATGAAGGAGGGTCCATCACCGACCCTCAGGGGCCACCACCTTCCTGGGGCTGCTTAACATTGAAGGGGGGGGGGGGATCGCAAAGAACCCCTTGAGGAGCCAATAATGGCCCTGCAGACAGCAATCCCCCTGGGCCAGTTCCTGCTGCTAGGTCCTGGGTTGCCCCCCCACTCCCGGGGACATAGCTGTATGCTGTGGCTTGGCAGGAGCTTTGACAGCTCCCACCAAGTCAAAGCAAACATTCAGCTAGCAGTAAGTAAGAGCTGTCAAACAGCTCTCACTTGCTGGGAGCGGAGGTTTCCTCTGTGATGCGGGCAGGGAAACAGAGGAAACAATTACTCTCACAGACAGGGACCTGCATCTTTAGCAGCTCCCCGTCTGTGACAGCAATGCCGACTGGTACCGTGGGGGCCTTCAGCCTCCCCCACTGTCCCATTGCACAATGTTCGCCTTGGGGAGGCACCCAGGTGACATGGTGGGCCCCAGGGGATTGGGTCCCTGGGCTAAAATCGGTCAGGGGAGAGGAATAGCACACACCCCCACCCCCCAAAAAAAATATTTTTTTTAAGGCCAGGCTCCAGGGGATGGTGTCCCTGGAGCTGAGAAGGGCCAGGGAAGGGGGGCCGCGCATCCCCCGCCCATTGAATTGTAGTGGGCCCTGGGGAATGGGGTCCTTGGGCCCAAAATTGGTTGGGAGGCCAAGCAGCCCCACTCCCACACTCTGGTCATTCATCCAATGAGATAGCACTAACTAATCAGTAGAAAGTGCTTCCTCTTACACCCACTCTCCCACCCACATAGACCCTCTCACACCCAGACAGACACTCTCACAGCCACTCACACCCAGAGACACCCTCTCAGACCTAGTCTAACACCCAGAGAGATATGCCTGCGTCAAAGTCCCACCGCACACAGCCAAAGGTCGTGCGCAGTAGGGGACTGGGTGGTTAGGGCGGTTGGACGCAGGAACTGGCCGCAGGCCAAGCCCTGAGGCCAACCCCTGCTCCAGCCGAAGGTCCTGTGTGGCGAGGTGTTGGGTGGTTATAGGGGGTTGGTGGTTAACCCCCACAGCGCATCACCCGAGGCCGGGCGCAGGGGTGGTTGGATTAATGTGTAGTAATGAAAATTACATTACGTAAAAAAAAAAATTAAAAACTTGGAAATTCACTGAAAAAAACAAAGGTTACAGGAACATTCTAGTTAGGAAATAGAAATTTTCTAAAAACTTAGAAATTCACTTAGAAAACCAAAGGTTACAGGGACGTTATAGTTAGGTTCTAAATTTACTTGCACAAAACCAGACAAATTCAGCAGTTATAATTACAGTTATTTCAAGTAGCTATAACTCATGGCCTAAGGTAACTATAACTTGCACCCTCACCATACACTAATTAACCCACATATTGCAACAATTGTGACATCTTTAATAACATCTTTGATAATATCACTGTAATATTAGCTTTAAAATGTTTGAGGTAAAAACTGTGCATTGCAGGTGTACAAGTTACAGTTACTTTAGGCCACGAGTAACTAAAATGTGCTTAAAATCAGCTGCTGTGGCTTTGCACCTGCTACAGGAGCCTGAGGTTCTGGGGAATAGCCTTACCAATTCGTGCAGGAGATAGGTAAGCTCTATGTAGCATATAAAATTGCATGAGTTTCAGCCTGGCATTGCGGGAAAACTTCTGCTGGTAATCTAGGATCTGTAGTCCTCTCTTTGTGATGCAGGGTCGTGCCAAACGTGGCCTCCCAAATATCCTGTGTCGTTTGTAAGGAAACCTGTATGTGAGTAATCAGGGCTTTGTAAATCCAAGTAATTAGCTTACAGCTGTTGCCCAAGTTGTGTAGGGAGTTAATCAATCTATATATGGTTGGTTTCATGCCTACTGTTGACCACGTCTTCTTAGGGGCATGCTGTATTAAACCCTAAATGAGGAACTGACCCTCGTGGATGATGAGGTCAGGAAATAAGAGAACCTGGCCACCCCAAAATAGGTCACAGAGCTTGATGCCAGAAGTGTAATTCACGACCATCTAGATGCCCCACTGGTTTGGGTAGGCCCAGGAGAGATATCATTGGAGCATAAGAGCAAAGGTTCTGGTGATAAATAAACCTCCAGCCAGGCATCAAAAGCACCAACACATCCGCAAGGCCAATGGATGGTCCAATGTCACAAGTTTCAGTGAGGGACAGTCATGCTAACCAGCGGGTTAGCCACTAGAGCTGGGCTGCCAGATGATATTGAAAATTCGGAGCGCCGAGCTCACCCTGCTCAACTGGGAGGCACAACTTAGACATGGCAAAGCGACGTTGGATCTTGTACCAGAGGAATTTGCCAGGGAGTTTGTCCAAATCTCAGAAGAATTTCCAAAGGCAAGGCAGCACTACCATTCTGGTCACCACAATGCGTCCCATTACAGACAATGGAAATTACTTAGCAAAAAGGAACCTGAGCACGGAGGGACATAACCATCTGTCCAGTTTCCAGCTAATAGGTCCAAGGCAGGGTGGAAAAGAAGGACACCTAGGTAGCAAAAAGAAACACCTTCCCATCGAACCGATCCCTCTCCCAGATTTGTCAAGGGTGGCAGAGGGATTGAGCAAGAAAAGACCGGGGAGAGGGAGCAACCTTGCATAGAACACCTATGCACTGAGAAAAGAGTGGAAGCCTGTCCCAGAATTGTGAGATCCATATATAAGTATCCAGATCAGCTGTATGGTGCAAGCCCAAAGCGACCCAACTAGACAGACTTTCCCAGTTCAGCTATCAAATGCTTTATGCAAGTCTAATGCAAGATCATATGCCATGGGCCATTAGCCCTGCATTACGTCCATAATTCCACAGTCGCTGGCTGTTTAGAGAAGTATTACTACCCAAAACAAATACGTTTTGGTCAGCATTTATCAATTGTGGGAGCACCTGTTGTAAGCAGGTGGCTAGAATTATTCTGAGGATTTTGTAATCATAATAGCTATAGGACTATAAGAAGCATGATCTGTTGAATTATGCTGTGGCTTTAATATCGAGGTCAAAGTATCCTCCTAAAGGATGGTAGGGAGACAACCCATCCCTAGGGCCACATCGTACATCCCAACTAACTAGGGTGCTAGAGAGCTTGCAAAAGGTTTATATAAACTTGGCCAGGAGATCATCCGTGCCTGGTGTCTTACACACGGCCAGTTCAATAATTGCCCCTTTTATATCTTGAACTGTAATGGTGGTGCTGATCTCCTCACAATCAATTGCAGATAGTCGAGGAAAAGGGATTGCTTCGAGGAACTCCGCCATCACGGATGTGGTGGTAAGTGGTTCTGAGTCATAAAAAGCTCGGAAATAATTTTAAAACATCTGTAAGAAGGTCTGCTGAGAGTACGGAAGGATCCCATCCGCATTCTACAGTGCAGTCTCCCGGGTTTGCTTTGATTCACTATTAAGCAGACAAGCTAGTCGGGCCAGATTGGTCCCCCTCCGAGTGTGTGTGGGTCAAGCAGCCTGAATAATCTAGGCAGTGCAAGGGTCACCTCCTCTTCGTGCAGATGAATCATGGAGTCTAGCAGTGTTGGGTCATCGACCCCACATCTGTCCATGGCTATGTCTGCCCTTTATGGACTTGCTTCCAAGACAGGAATACAAAAGGTCCAAAAAATGCATCATTAAGAAAAGGAAAATGATTGTTAGACAATGTAAAGTTTTACACTACATTCTTTGGCTCAAGAAGTCTTACTTTCCATTCATCTCTCCCATCATCTTTAAAAATGACAAACTCAGTTTAAATAAAGAGAAAATAAATAACAATTTCTCTGCCTCACTTGCTCAAGGAGCCAGGGAGAAGAAAGTCACTAGTGGAGACAATCATCAGGACAGATCTACCTAGCAGGAAGCTTTCCCATAATACTGAGCACTGTCATCCTTACATGGTGTGCCACTGGTGAAATCAGATGCAGGCAACACTGAAAAGGAGAGGGCACTTGTCTAACACGTTCCCTGCCAGGCCGAGACTGACGTGAGTTTCCCAAACAGGTTACAACCTGTGAAAAGTAGTATCTCGGGTGGGTAATGGTGTTTTAACAGATTTTGCATCCCATATCAACCCAGAATACTAAAAAGTGTTGTTGACTGTGCTATTAACTCTGGTCTTTTCTAACATGAACTACATTGATTGGTGTACAATAAAGGACATACCTTTTTCAGAAGCTGAGGATCCAAACAGTCTCCAAAGTCATTAAATAAAGAATCCCAGCTGTCGTCTGCATCGGCTTCTAGTGCAAAGCTTTGACTAGAGCATGGGGCAGCAGGCTCTGTGCATCCATCCAGGTAAGTGGCATTGCACGGTTTTAAAACGTCCTCTTTGGTTTCCAGATTTAATTCATCACAATTGATTGCTGAATCGGGTGTGCTGAAAACGTTTTCTGTACATATATTTGTTTTATCCATGATACCTTTTATATGTTCATCATTGTTCTCTATTACACCATCTACACCTAGTGCACCAGTGACTGTGATTGCATCTTGTCCCTGAGTTTTGTTGGCAACTCTCTCTTGCACACCGTCTAACTCACTACTTGCGGTTTTACTAGCACTACTTGGCACGGTGTCCATGACAATACTCTCACTTTCTGAGGCCTCGACAAAAAAATCACCAACTTGTGGTGACAAGCATTCAGTAGATGTGCTATGATGGTTTGACATACTTTCAACGGCACTGTCCATAGCTTTTGTCTCATTTCTATTGCCCTCATTGATTTTCTCTTCAAAATTGACATTTAACAGACTAAAAGTCTGTTCCTTAATCCCAGATACTCTGTCAGTTAGTTGCATCGTGCCAGGTGAGACCAAGGAAGGCTGCTCAAATGAGATACTGTCTATACCTTCTACTATTTGAGACATACTGTCTACAATCTCTTGTGTGTGCGTCCGTGGTAAATGTATTAAAGTGCCTATTCCATTAGAGGATAAAAGTCCTTCTTGATCCGTATCAGTCATCTCTTTAGTCATCATTCTCTGTCCACAGCTTGTTTTATCAGTGGTCTCATCCTCACATCTAGTCATTCGGTTTTCCACAAATTTGTTACATACGTCCTCCCTTACACACATTAAGCCGCTATTGTCATTGACAGATAAAAGGTTCATCAAATTAACTGGGGTCCTATCTACATGCTCAAAAAACCCATCATGCTTACTATCAACCTCTGTCAAATTGTCTACTCTTTCAATTATTTCTCTGGACAGCTGGCTTGTACTTACCACTTCCTGTGCTGGGACGCTGACTGAGATGCTACTATAAAGTCCTAATCCCTCACTGACTCCAACATTAGCTTCAGGCACAAAACTATCTGTTTCTGCAGTCATCAAATAATGATGCCCAGAGGTGCAATCTAAATCTGAATCACAGTAGTTAGAACTAACTACATTGACTGATGGATCGATAACAGTAGCCATACATGCAACTGTGTTTAGAGAGCTAACCATGTCACGGACAGGGACATCCAAGGATTGGCCTACTTTCGGCTTCGATCCGGTAGACTCTTGAGGAGCAGTATTGTGGTGTTCTTTGACAGAGACCAGCTCAGACTGCAAAGTCTGATATCCATACATTGGTTGGTAGTTCGATTTTTCAGGAAGCTCCTCTTTTGGTTCAGACTCGTTGCTTACATGAATCGTGGTCAGGATGCCTTGTGTGGATATACTGCTGTCATGAGAAGGGCAGCACATGTCAGCAAGACTGCCGTCTATTGATAATGCCCCTTCCTGCCCTACTGATGTATGAAGTGGCTTGTCAAAGCCTAGAGGTAATGGTTCTTCAGTGTCTCTGATTTCTAGTTGAATGCTCATTTGGCTCTTGTTATATTGTTCACTTTTCTGTTTCTTTGCTTTGGCTTCCAGCTTTTTCCCATCCTTTACTCTTCGTCGATGAGCTGCCAGATGTGTTGTCTGCTTTTGTAAATTTGAAGCGACTGGGTTGGTTATGGCGTCACTCCTTTGGGAAGCGTTTTGTTTGCCTCTTTGGTTTTTCATTTCATCTGTAGAACTTTCACTGGTGAGGTGATCATCTTTCGATCTTTGGGAAGCAGCTTCTCGCCGAGCTTTTGGCACATAAAGAGCCATATCAGGGCGCCTTGCTCGTAATCTGTTTTTCTCCACATCTTGCTCCATTATTAACGTTGTTATCTGAACACTAGTAAACAGAGACACAAACACAAGCACATATCAGTGTTCAGCATTACTGAAATGTAATACAAATGAGGAACGTCCTCTATCAAGGCAGGTTAGGACGAAAAATAAGGAACGGATAAGAAAATGTGACAGCACACAATATATTAATAATCAGCCAAGACTAAAACACTTTAACTTGTCCCTATGTCCTGGCACCCACCAGAAGCAAAAGCTGAACTCGGACTTTTCTGATTGATTGTAATGCCACGACGTTAAACTCACTGTGGTCCGATGATGTATACGACAGCCTTATGAAGAAACAAAATCAAGGCAAACAAAATCAAGGCGAACAAAATGTCTTTGTTCTGACTTAATAAGGGTCATTGGCCCACAGATCTCTCTAAGAGGAAAGTCGTGCTCGCGGTTGCATATGGGAAAGCGTCTGTGCAGCAAAATAAACTAGTCAGGTTCAAACCAAGAACAATATTAGAACTGAGCTGCGCAAATTAAAGGTGTGGAGCAGTGTGCACTGGAAGAGAAGTGTCTAAAGGAGACCCTTACCAGCACTGTAACAGATCGACTACATTTTGCAAACAAAGCAGTTTAAAAAAGTAGATAAGCAGATGTAATAAAACGGGCTTCTGCTGCCAATAACTACGCAACCAACGCGCGACTCCTAGAAGAGTCGCTGACTGAAAAGTGACTTTATATATTGTGCAAAGAAAAAAAAACAGCGCTGGCGCCCAATGCTGAGTGGACATTTCACACAAGTCAATTAACTAATGTTACGCGTAGCAGATCATTTGGAAGGGGGCAGGGGGAGAGCGCTCAAGCAGTTGATAGGACGTTATTGCAGGGCACATGGAGGTCAATTCACTAAAATGATAGGGGTGGAAAAATTACATCACACAAGAACTCGTTGACCCAATGAGATCACAGGAAACAACATCAAATGATCTTTCACGTTGAACTGTCCTAGATAGTTATGTCAAATGGCCTTAATCCTGATGACATCAAAATAACTGACATTAATTAAGAGCATTTTAAGCGCACATTTATATAATGACAACAGTTACTAACATAGATAAATGTCCAATGTATATACCAAATACGTTCTAAAAGGTTGCTGACATGGTACACCATTACGCATAACTCTTTTTCGTGCGTGAAAAATGATGTGTTGGTTGGAAGGGAAAAATATATAATACCACAATAACATAAAACAGCGGGAAGTCAAATTAATGATACCACAAACTGTCATGATTTAATAGCTTCCCTAGAGTATACCCCAAGCATATTTGTCAGTGTGGACCATATATTGAACTTGAACTAAGTTACTGACAAATTATTCCTCAGCATTGTATACATTTTTCCTAGCGTCACTTCTAAGGCAGTAGCTGTCACTGAAGTAAGACGTGGGTTTTTTATTCAAACATATCACTTTGCCTATGTTCGCAAATATGAAAATAGACAAAATCTTGTTTCAAAATGTATTTTTTTTTTTGCTGAAATCTTTATTTTATTCACGAGATTACACTGAATTGTTGTACGTAGTTGTATTTTCTGATCTAAGTTTATTGCCCGGTGTCACAATCTCAGCTGCAGAAAGTAAACAGTGTACATCACAGCACTGTTTACCTTCTGTTCTTGGCATTGTCCTTGCAACTACCGAAAATGCGGGTCGCATGGGGCAAGCCAGGGGTCGCGCCTACGACCACTAAATGATGTCCATAGCAGGGCACGTCGAAATGATGAAAAAAATAGATGAATGTCTGAATTAATTCACTTAGAATCTTAGTACGTGACTTATGCCATGAACTTCATATTAAATGATTGATAGGTTTAAAAAGGAGGCGACATTAATTGTAAAAAAAAAAAAACTCAGTTGCACTAACATCTTGCATAGTCGAAATTGTATTATATGATAGTCTCAAAGTCGTACAGCATATTATTTTGCTTTTTCATTTTTTATAGCCTTTATCTTCGAGGGCACGAGAAATATTCTTTCATTAAATGTCAGAGCTAAAATGGAAAAAATAGTTTACTGCTTATTTTTCTACAGTACAATGAATACCCAAAATACTAATGCAGTGCTTTGCAGTATTTCAAACGAACAAATACATACCAAATGTATTATTATATAATGATAAAACGAAACTTTTACTTTTTTTTTTTAAAGTCTACACGTTTAAATACTAGTGAAATAAAATTACATAAAGGTTGCCCTTTCCCTGAAAGACAGGAGATTTAACTTTGGAAGTAGTTACAGGAAAAATGCTTTCAGGTTAATAATTCCTTTAACTTAATGTTTCAGAGATTAGTCTCTCTCGATTGCTAGGGCTCTATAACCATCTGAAACTTAATTTTTTCACTTTCCGCCAAATAAAGATGAATTTAATTTACAAAGTTTTTAAGCCAAGCTAGGAAACGTAATTGTCATCTTGGCCTCCAGCCGCAGTCACCTGAGAGTTGGAGTCCAGACGGTTATGGTCTACCTGGGAAGAACATGCAGCACTGCTAAGAAAGAAGCAAGGCAACTTATAAGGAGGTTTCCGGTACAGAGAGAAGCAATAGTGCTTCTAAGTGAGCACAAGCAACGTATGTGGTCTCTGGGCTCCGCGTTTGACTGACCTAATGTGACAAATGTGCTCGAATGAACCCGAAGATCACCCGGGACCGTGAGGCCAAACTGTACGTCACCAAGCACCTCAAGAAAGCAAGGAAGGCCAAGTCTCACACCAAAGTCGAGAATTCAGATGTGTTTTCGTTCCCAAGAGAGATTGTCGCCTTATTCCAGGCCTTCAAGTAAGTAAAAAAAAGAAAACAAGCCGGAGAAACACGGCTTGTCCTCTTCCCACCACTGTCACGAATGTTAGAGTACCTCTAAGTCTCGGTCCACCACTTTAGAACCAGTATCAGCAGCAGTCCTGATCCAGCTTGACTTCCGTGCCATCAGCAATATTCTAACAAATTAAAGCTGTGTATCAATAAGAAACAGCAATTCTAATTCACACATGCTGGCTGAAAACCATTGGCTTAGTACAAGAAATTTGTTTTCGTGGATCTAAGTTTAAACATGGTTCAACTACACCCAAGCAATTTTTAAGATGTCTGCCCCTCCTGATGGAGGATCCCATTTGTTATATTCTGGTGTAACTTACGTAATGTTGAACTCAGATGTCCATGTGTACAACTGAAGATCCCTTCAGTGGCATATTCAGACTGAACGTCGTAAGTAACAGTATTTCAAGCATACAGCACTTTGCAGGGGCACAGGAGCAAGGCCATATGGCACTAAACTAATTTAACGGCAAGAGCTAGCTAAGCAAAGTGGAATATCAGACAAACACCCTCATCTGAAACACAATATATTCTCTTTAGTGATATTAGTGACAACAATGGGCAACTATGTTGAAAGCGCTGGAATCAAATAGAACAACCCTACAGGCACATTCCTTATCCAAAATGTAGAACGTGCACACTAGCAAGGCTGCCATTTCAATGCTAATACAGGGATAGCACCTAATTATGAAAGACTGAAAGGCCCTTTGATCCAGAAGAAAAAGTATGTGACCAATCACAAGGTAAGAGTTATCATATGAAGGAGGAGAGTCTCCTTTTTCCAGTGGTACCTCGCCCCCAGTGGATCCCTGCTTCAGGATATCTGCAGGAGGGTAAATAGTTCACCAAAAAGCACAATTTGGAAAGGGGATGGGAGCATCGGACTTTCTGCCTCCCTGTGGGGCTGATTGGGCTTCGGGAGGGCAAAAAGCCCACTTGACCACAGGGTGCTTCATTACTATAAAACAATGGAAAGGGGACAGTCCTGGCATTGGATTGCCCCCCTCACCCAAAAAGCCCTAACAAAGTTTCTGTCCACTACTCTGGTGGGGGGGCAGAGAGCCCACTCTTCCAGTGTTAGATTTATACCTTTAAGAAAAGGAATGGGGTGTGAGCAACCTGTCCTGCTGTAAGGCTGGCACACCACAGCTAAATCACACTCAAATCTCATCCCCTTAGGACCTGCACCAGAAACACAAAGAGAAAATCTGGTTTCACTTGGATATTGTTTTGACATATGGGTCAGCAGAGAAGGGGAAAGCCCCCTGATTCTGCCTCCTGATGTGCTATGAAGATTACCTGGTGCCCGGGGGTAGCAATCCAGGCCAAGAAGGGCCCACGCCCTACACCATTCATTTTTAGACATCCGGAGGCTGTGACCCAGTGTCAGGGTGGGCATGTCCCACACGCCGTTTTGCACATTTTATCCCTGATGCTCTGGTGGGCTTTCTGCTCTCCCCCCTTCTCCTATTCCACTTGATAGGAATATAGGACATAAGGCCCCAATCTGCCCATTAAGGGTTCCTTAAAGCCCACCAGATGACTATCAAATTGTGATAAGAGGAAAGTGGTGAGACACTGAGCCATCCTGGCATCAATCCCCACCCTGGAAATAGGGAGTCGAAGTTGCGTGCATTTACCCATTCTCTGCCAGATGTAAAAAATGCATCAAAGAAATCCTACTTTCCTCTTACTTGCCATGGGGAAGCAAAATCTAGACCAAGTGTCAGCAGTCACTGAGGGAACCATACCGACCCAGGACATTTCTGAAACCTACCTCCACAGGGATATACAGGGTGGTGTGGCAGAAATATTGGCACTTCTAAACAATGGCCAAACTCTCACCATCCTGTGTTCTCACACTTCTCCCGATACAAACACGTGCCCTGATGTGTGGGTGGCCTAACACACAACTTAGGAGTGAACCAAAACTGTAACTATTTGAAGACCACATTGAATTCACATGGTCCAAGTTTTGACTGACAAGCGTTACAGGCAACAGGCCCACCAACACAAATGAGGTACTGTTTTTAAGCAGAAGTAGTGTGGGGATTGCTCAATAGCACACCTACTGTCAATTTCCACAAATTCCAGAACATTCTCTCACAAAAACCGGGGAAAATAAAGTGATTTTCCTAAAGTCGGACTTTTGGAGGGCATCCTGGATAAGAAAAAGTAGTGGGAGTCGCACAACACAAAACAACCCAACCCATGTCTGCCCGGGCGTGTAATTTTCTGAAATATCTGGTGTATACAGGTTTCCCTCAGTCCAGCCATTCCTGATTGCCAGTACCACAGCTATCTACATCCACAGAAAATTTGAAAGTCCAAGGAATTATATTTATTTCATGGAAAAATCTTGGATGTATCCACGTTGCTTTTGGAGCCTTTCCTACCTAGGGTTACAGGCTCACATACACTATTAGAAGAAGTGTAGCAAGGTTAGGTGGTAGGACTTCTGAAGATCCCCAAAGATTTCATACATTTTCTTCACGGCAATATGAGTAAATTCTGTGATTTTAGCCAAAAATTGATGTTTATAAGGCATTCTGGGTAAGAAAAATTAGTGTGATCTGTAAAAGACATCACTCCTGTAAGGCTGGTAACTTTACCTGGGTGCAGGACATACCTTGGTCCAAATACCACAGCTAACCACATTCCCAGAAAGACTCACACACCAAAGAAAAATCTAGAGTTATCCATATTGCATTTTGGGGTCTCCCTGTTGCAGGTGATATGCCAACTCACACAAGCAGGGTACATTTTTTTTAATTGAGATTCAAGAGAACACAGGCTATTAGAACACTGGGCATTTCTGGCTTCCAAATATAAGTTGGAGTTCAAGAAAGAATACATTTTACATTCATATAATATTTTTGGTGGCCCCCAAATTTAGATGTGCATGGATAACTACTACTTCTAAATCCAGATTCTTGGGAACATTTAAAAAACAAATAGCTCTCCTTCATACCCATTTTTAATTCACAATCTTTTACGTTATGAATTGATGCATGGTCAGTACACAATGAACAATCTTCCTAACCTGCAGCTCAATTGATGGTTGTGGGTATCTCCTGTTAAGGACTCCCAGCAAACACTATCCAGTGGTTCCCAACCTTTTGACTTCTGTGACCCCCGCTTTATCAGTGACCCCCAGTGAATCAGTATTGAAATCCAGGGACCCCCCCACTGAGTTATTACTGAAAGCTGGGACCCAATCTGTTAGGATTACTTAATTTGCTAACCAGTCGGGGACACCCGGAGGAGGCTTTGCGGACCCCCAGAGGTCCCCTGACCACAGGTTGGGAACCACTGATTATATAACATGTTGTGATATACATAATTTGAGATTAACTAGCTGGGCAAAAAATTAAACACAAAAAAGGTGGCATGTATTTTTTCCTACTTTTTTTCATTAATTTTAACAATTACTTTCTTTGGCAATGCCATGAGTGATCTACACCAATGACACCTAGCTGGATTCAGAATTTTGCCTACGTACCAACAATGTATAGCTTGTCGGGTTCACCCAAAGGTTTCACACTCTCTCCCACAAACTGCAAGTAGGTAGAAACCACAAGAACAGAAATAATGACTACCATTATTTTTAATAAACTGTGATAAAAAATGATTTTTCAACAACTCTGCATTGCTGCTGGAAGGTGGGGAGAGGGTGATTCTGAGCACAGCAAAACTTTTATTCATTCAATGCTAAGAAAAAAACACCTCTTCTTTATACCATTCATATTTCCACTTATCCAAAAAAAGCCCAGATGCTGCCACATTTTAGCTATTTCCTCAGTCCCATCCAGAGGAATCCACAAAACATGGTCAATTTTAGAATACCCAACATGCGGGGAAAAATGTATGTAAGTTTGCCTTGAATATTTGTTATGGGAAATAAAGATGTGAATGCTTAAGCACAAACTGCTTCCGATATCAAACAAGCATTGGCAAAGCCAATAGATTTCACCTATGCAAATTATATTGGCTTTATTATATATATATTTTTTTTACAAGTTGCACAGCATCCACGCTTTCCCCGCCCCCCCCCTTTAGGCCAGGTTGCACAGCAGCCCATTCTGCTGTGCAACACATGAAGAAACTGCATGTGGCATGGGAAGGGGGGTGAGAAACACATTGGGGAGTGGCAAGGTGGTTTGGGTGAAACAATGATGAGATGAAGCTTGGCGGGGGATGTCACAAACAACAGTGAGCAGGAGTAGGGCTGAGACATGACAAACAACAGCAAGTGGGGGGTGAAAAACGATGGAGGGTGAAAAACAATGAAGGGCGGAGGGTGGTGAGGTAAACAGAACTGGGAGGGTGAAGGAGAGGAACTGTAAAAAAACATGAACTCAACAAGAGTGCATGTCAAATAGTAACAAATGAGTACTTGCAGGAGCCTGCAACCAGCGGAAGGACACTGGCCACCTACAGGAAGCTGTACATGGTCCATGCTCCATGACAGGGACACAGAAAAAGTCCTGTAGGGAGCCGGAGGAGAATAGGGGGTGCTGACTAATATGAAGCAAAGAAACAAGAGCGATGTGAGGGTCAAACAATGGTAAGAAAAGGTAAGTGATAAGCGGTGCTTTTAAGATTTTTCTTTTTTCTTTACAATAAATTTTGCAAGTGCAGCGCAAGTGAAACTCAATAAATGACTCGAAGTGTCCACGACTCAAAGTTTCCGCTCAAGGCTTCTGTCTGAGTCCTGGTTCTCTGGGTGATATGTTCATAAAGGGTTTCGTAGAGTGGGTGTGGAGTGTCAACTATCAGAGCTATGTACATTTTTTACTGCACATTTTAGTGTGTCATCTTTTGTATTTTTTGTCTTTGCTATGTCAGTGAAAGTGGCTGGTGTTATCCCAGTCAGGCTTCGATACCCTGAAACCACATGGAGAGAGCATCTGTAGAATCATGAAAGCCAAAAAACAAAAAATGCCAATGTAATAAAGAAATCATCCTAGCAATGCAAAAGAGTCTATCAATAATTGCATATTTATCTGACATCAACTCTTCAACCAACCTTCTGTGCAAAACGTGCTTTCTAAAAACTCAATCACACTCTCAGAATTCACCTTCCCTGTCATTCTAAATTAGGACCATTTGGAGAAATAATCAGTAAACACAATGGGAAAAGCTTTCTTATGAAGAGAACAAAATTGACCTAAAATAGCTATGCCCAACTTCCCCCACTGCCCTGAATCAAATTCAGTGGTAAACATTCCGTTACACCGGCTTTAGCTGCTTTATCACTGTTGAAACAAAGTCTCCAATTCCTCACACACTCATCTGCCATCCTGTCAATGCCTGGACACCAGTAAAATTCACGAATAAGTCTCTTGGTTGCTAACATCCCAATACGTCCTTCATGACCCATAAATAAAAAATATTTTCTCAATCCTATAGGTGGCACAACTTTGCATCCTCGAAACAAAAACCATCGCACATCAATTAATCCTTCACTTTGAAAATTACAGCTACCTCTCCACTCAATTTCTGCTCTTCAGGCGAGCCTTTGGAAATGTATTCATAAACCAACTTCATTTCAACATCACTTTCGATGTGACTCGCCCACATATCATTAGAGGTCACACCAGGTCCATTTTCCACATCATGCCACTCACTGATACAACCCACAGTATACGCCACTTCACAAGTTGCCACCACTTCCTCTCCTCTTCACCCAGCTTCTCTTACATTGGCGACCATGACAAAAAAATAAAATCAGCATGCACGCTGACTCCCTGGACATGTTCAACTTTCAATTGATGTTTGACTGCCAAATGAGCTAGTCTAGCAGTCAAACAACACCTTCCATCACCAGGATAACTACTTAGAGAAGTGGTTTATGAACAGTTCTCAAAACAAACCACATACCCCATAAAATTAATTTGAAATGATCAGCAGTTCAAGTTCATGCCAACAACTCTTTCTCAATCACAGAACAGTTTTTTCTCAGACTCTCTAAATACACCTTGAACATAAAACACTACTCATTCTTTGGATTTTCCTCTTTGCAACAGGGGTGCACCTAGACCACATCCACTCCCATCTACTGCAACAATGCACTCTTTGCCTAATTCGAATGATTTAAGAAATAGAGAATTAACCAACTCACGGTTAAGGTCAACAAAGTAATTTTCTTGTTCCACCCTCCATACCAATTCATTTTTCTTTCTTAGTAAACGTCACAAAGGTTCAACTTTGGCAGCGTCTAATTATCTGTAAATTTCTAATAGAATTCCGTCAAATCCAGGAATGATAGCAACCATTCCCTTCTTCCAGTACAGGGGCATTTACCACTGCCTGCACATGATTTTGCTTTGGTTGTATTTCATTTTTGGTAATACAATGTCCCAAATACTCCACTTCCTCACATTTTAATTTACATTTCGACTATTTAAGAGTTAAACATTTCTGTACCAAATGATGAAGTACTTTCCTCAAATTGGATAAACGTTCTTCCACATTTTTGTCACATAGTAAAATGTCGTCCTGTAATGCAATGGCCCCATCAATGCTTTCTAGCGTTTCTTTTATTGAACGCTGGAAGACAGGGACTGCACTGGTCAATCTAAAAGGCATTCTGCAAATTTGGAACAAGCCTTCTGGTGTTACAAATGCTACAATAAATACAAATGTTAGGTGTTGTGATTCCTTATCCAACTCAATCTGGCAGTAGGCACTAGCAAGATCTAAAGTGGAATAACCTGAAGCTCCAGCCAATATAGAAAATAATTCACACACTTATTAATGGATGCCTATCTATCCATATCTCATTGTTTAGGCCTCTAAGATCCACACAAAACCTAAGCTCACCTGAATGTTTCAAAGAAATCACAACTGGTGAAACCCAAGGTTACGACTCAAATACATTGAATAACCTGGCTGTTGCATAAATCTTTTAACATCTTTCAATTGTGCCCTGTAAGTAAGAGGTACATTCCAAACGTTATGTCTGGCTAGGACAGCATCATCCAGCAAGTCCCCTTTTGCTTAAATCACTAATTTCCCAGCGTGTCACAAAACACCTCTGGAGAATCACTTTTCAATGTTTTTTACAAGTTGTTCATCATTCACCCCTCTTACTGCATTAACCAGTGATACAGCATTAGGGTCTAACTTAATAGCCAATTCTTTTTGATGAGGTTACCCCAAAATAGGATCACCTTTAGCAGCAACATAGATCTTGCCATGGGCCACTTTATCAAAGAACTGAATGTTAGCCCAAAATTAATTTAACAGTTCAATGTGGTGGTTGTGCAACCACCTTGACGTACATCAGGAGGTAATAATTTCTCATCCAGTTTGCTTCCCATAAGGACTTACTTACTATGATATGCCAAGCACAGAAATCCACTATGACTTCCACATTCTTACCATTAATCTCAATCATACATTTGGGAAAACCACTGACACCACCAGCTCTAGCAGACCGCACAGCATTAGAAATTAAGCCATCATCACCATCATTATACTCATCCACCAAGCAATTAACATTGGTTTCAGAGTTACTTCTGCAAACTCTTCCAAAATGTCATTCTTCTGGCAATGATCACAAGATTTCTCAATTGCATGGCATTCCTTAAAATTAATAAGGTGATAACTACTGTCGCTCCTATAGAAATTAATTGAAACTTTTTTGTTAGGCACATCTTTTTCTTCCCCACATTAATTCCAGCACCAGATTCTAAAGTGTTCCAATCCCCACCAACATTCCTGCTACTGCCTTTGATCTCTTGCACAAACTTCTCAAATGGATCAATACTATTGGAAATACTCAAAGTAGCATCATGCTAGTTCCTACCCAAAATCTCTTCTGCACTTTTTCACTCTTAGTTTTCATCATGACCTGATCTCTAAAAGTCTGGTCATATATAATTGTTTCAAATAAAAAAATATGCCAGGGCTCTAAAAGTCGGCACATACTCCTCAATGCCGTCACCCCCTATTTGTGCTCTCGAGAGGAATTTAAACCTTTGCATAACAGTATTGAGTTTTCCCCATATCTAAAACAAAGTTGGTTCAAAGCATACTGAAACACAATATGTCCTGGAGATTTCAACAGAGGTAATGACTTGAAGTCTTTGAGACTAACACTTCCCAAAGTATGTTTGAAGTGAGTGAGTTTCGTTTGGAGTGGGCAATCATCCCCTTAAAAGACATCTACATAAGCCAGGAATACAGGATACCAGAGTTCCCAATCCATTGGTGTTTCTGCTTTAGATTGCAGGAATGAAGGTGCTGGTGCAATACTCGCTATTTTTAAAAAGAATTAGAATGTACCCAAAGTAATCAAAACAAAAAGAGCTAGCAAAATAAATTTGTATCCATGATTCAATAAGACCATATGTCACAATAAATACTTTCACAATGTATACAGGTGCCTACAATGTCTGCGGTCTATTAATACCTATTCTTGACCACAAATAATAATAATTAGATATGCTGCTTTGTCCTGTGATGCCTGAATATTACTAGGCCTGGGCGGAAAACTCAACTCACTGAGTTTTTGGAATTCAGACATTTAGCGCTATGTGAAGTAGCACGGAGTTCCAGAATTCGGTGCTATCCAGCACGAAGAGGAGTTTTTATTTTTATTTTTTTTGGTCGCGTGTGCAAAATTTGTTTTATTGCTGGTGAGTGCCACAATACTCTTGGACCGTAAGCGAGCACAAGACTTCATGCCGACTTGCTCGGCTTCCGACTGCGACGGCTGCAAAATTAGCACAGCTCACGAATGCACCTCAAGTAGATTTTCTACTTGAGATACATCTAAATCTAGTTAAACAGAGGTTTCCAAGTGGATTTCCTTCTCCAATGGACCCTTCAAATTGCTTTTTAGGGTGAGAAGCCTTTTTTTCCCTTAACAGGAAAGAAGTGCCCCAGAGACTCCATCTTCCTGTCCCTGCCTAGCAGGCTCCTAGCAGTGCTTTGTCCATCTCCTAGTCACTTTTTACTTCAATTTCGAGGTGGAAGGATTGCTCTATTTGTCTCCTGGTTATAATACGATTAGATTTAAGGACTTTGTTTTTGTGATATCACACTTGTGTTACAACTACTATTGTATAAGGGTGTTGTTTCTTTGCTGGGTAATGCACCAGTATTTCTTTGCACTTTAAATTGATCTTTAAATGTTATAGTTGTGGGTGGCTTGGAGTTTAAGTAGGGGCCTAGGTATTTATTTAGCATTTCAAAATATTTTCATCTTTTGTAAAGAAAAATTGTTGCGCAGCTTGGTACCTTTTCTCCACGTTACATTTGCAATGTTCAATTTATTTTACTACGTGCCCTACGCTTCCAATGGGCCTCCTAGCCAGAGAGGCCCAGTACTAATAGTCATCAGTGCTTGAAATAAACATTTCTGTGGTATATAGTTTTAAAACTTAATTTAAGGCAGGGATGGAATTGGATTAAGTAAAAAATGTTGGCTATTATTTTCATGTCATTTTTTTTTAAAAAACGGTATATGTTGCGGGGTAATACTGATGGCATAGGAGGATGTGTGTTGTAAAATTGTCATAGCTCTGTTAATTTTAGTGTTTTGCATTGCTGAATTAATGTTAGTGTTTTCTTTAGTGTTACCATCATGCCTCCTATTTCTGGCCTGTGTGTTTGTCATCGGCAACCATTTGTCTTTGTTCTCCATGCCATGTGGCCAGGGGCTAATTTGTGTAGTTTATGTCCATAGCCCTGAATGTGTTCTTTGTTCAAAATACCTCCTTCCTCTCCGCTGTTGTTTGACTATGTGTCTGGCAGCCATTGTGTGCATCCAGCAGTGTGCCTTTGTCATGGGCTTGCATGTGTTCTTGATTCTCCATGCCTCCTTGCTCTCTGCTGTTTGACCATGTGGCTGGCGGAAATTTTGTTCATCCAGCAGTGTGTTTTTGCCATAGCCTTGCATGTGTTCTTTGTTCTCCATGCCTCCGTGCTCTCTGCTGTTGTATGACCATGTGGCTGGCAGCCATTTTGTGCATCCAGCCAGTGTGCCTTTGCCGTAGACTTTCATAGATGGATGTCATACCCGTTTAATAATATGCCTGTGGATCATTGTGTACACTAAGAACATGCTTTGGATTAATAGAGCTTAATTTATTACATGATTTGTTTGGCATTTTCTTTGCAACTCCTTGCCTCCAATAAACGTATTTCTTCTTATCATACAAACATCTGCAATTATTGTTTTTTTATTAAATCTTTTATTTTAATTGTATTAAGGTAATGTTTTACTTTAATTTATTTAAATGTTTTATATTAATTTTCTTATTTGACATATTTATAATTTATTTTGTTGTCGTTTTAATTTCATTTTTATTTTAGATTTTTATTTCTTTAGATTTTTGTTATTTTTTAGATGGACCTAATTTTTTTTGCATTTTGCCTTAATCCATCCATCCACCATTGGTGCACAGCCATGCTACAGCTTCAGTTTCTTTAGAAACATCCTCTAAAGCTTGGCTGCGGGTGCACTACAGACACATCAGCAGCATAATTTTGTTTTTTTTAAAACAAATTATTCCATTTCCGCTGGACCACCTTACTGCCATAGTTTTTTTCAGGAATATTCCATTTTCCCATGCACCTCTCTGACAAATGCAGGAGCCTCCTTTAAAATAGATGGAGATATAGCAAGGAGCTACATCTGTATGTTGCGTTGTCTGATTAGTAACGACAACTTATGGCATGGTGGTGTGGGTTGACCCTACAAAGTTTAGATAAATTGTTATTTATTACATAAGTAACCATCCACACTAATGTTGCACTTGTCTGTATTATTTCAACCTGCAACAATGCCACGTTTCACTAACTACATGTTTTTTTTGCCTGATTGCTTTTAGGTGCACACGGAAAAGAAGCAGCATCACTCGTAGTACTGCCAAAGGGAATCCTCTACAGTGATTTCAGTCTTCCAATCCCTTCCGCTTGTGCAGCTCAGTGTCACTGCCAACTGAGCGCTTTAAGATGGCCCCAAAGAAAGCTGCTCCAAAGAAAGTGGTCAGCAGGGGTGGCTCCTTCACAATGGTGAAGGAGCATTGTCCCCCTGGCTAAGCCAGGAGCTGAAAAATAAAACAATATTTCTTTCTCATTTTACCTTTCAGCTGGTGGCTCAGCAGGGAGGGGTGGGGTTGGTCCACGGGAAGGGGGGAAAGAGGACGGGAAGGAGGAGAAAGTGCACCTAAGTGCGTATGAGTGTTGGTCCGGCCGGCCCCAAAGTCCAACGAAACTCCACAACGAAAGTCCAAAGAAAAAGTCCAAAGTGAAAAATAAAATCTGTTTCTAACTCTCCTTACCACCCTCTCCACCCACAAGTGTCCCAACCACCAAAATAAATAAATGAAAAAGCGTCATAAAAGGGCATTCTCCACCCGGGTCCATGGATCATCAAGGATCACCTCAATATGTGCCACCTGGCGGTCCAGGCATGCAAAGTGTTACAGGACGCTGCGCTGGAAATTGAGGTCCGAGTGTGGGCATCAGTGGAGGGACACGGACGTTTTGATATCACCTTACGGCTGCACTGACTGTGCTGTTGGGAGGCCCTGGCGGCTGGATGAAGGATGCATGTTGACAGCTGCCTGGGCTTCGTTTTCCTCCTGAAGAGCCACCAACTGCTAATATTCAGTATGGATAGCCTCCAACCTCTGCAGCCGGAGCTGGGCTAATATCTCCTGGTGAGTAGGAGGATGTCCAAAAGGAGAAGCTATAGTAAAGCAGAAAAAGGAAAATGACAAATTAGAAACAGTGCTCTGTGCAAACCTTTTAAAAAGTAGAGTGACACAGCAGCAGTAAATAGCTGGTTCCCCGGGGCCACTGTAATCTGTTGTGGCTGACTGCGAGTCATAGGGCTATTTTGTTTTTTACCCGCACACGCATCACTGTAGTTAAATAATGTCAAAAGGGTCACATTTGAACTGCCATGAATCAGTTATGGAAGCCATGAAATAGTTATCACTTGTACATGAAGTCTGTGAGCCTGGGACAGAACTTTGGAAAGAATACAGGGCTGAAGTACTAGAAGGTGACAGAGTGGGCACTGGATGGAAGGAAAATAAACCTTTTTTCAATTTGGCAATGCATTGACAACTTTGTAACTGCTGCATTAACTGAAGCAGATGCACATTGCACAGACAACACTGTTGTACTACCATATTGATCTTAAGTGCAGTTACATCGTAGTAGCATGGGTGACTAATGGGAAGGGGAGTATGATGATGGGTGGGAGGATAAATATCTGCTTTGATTAACAACTACAGTGAGTTAAGGGAGTAGACAAAAAATACCCTCCCACACACTTTGAACCAAAGCTTTGATAACCATGCAAACCAAGAAAAGTAGGTGAACAGATAAGTCCCTTTAGACTTCCCTTATTTCTTGATCCAAGCAATTATCCATTCATCTTTTCACTCATCTAGTCACCCTTTGGTACACTACCATTTAAGCTATACACTCTTGTCCAGTCTTTCACCATTCCAATCCAGCCATCTATATATCCACCCATCCATCCCTGTACTTACCTATCCATTATCCACCCTTTGAACCACCCTTTCACCTACCATTTACCAGAGCATTGTTTGTTACCATCCACCCATCCCCACCAGACCGTCCTTCTACCCATCCACCCTTCACCCACAAAGGCATCCTTTTACCCCTTTCATCCATCCTTTCACCCACCCATGCAACTCCTACCACTCATCCATACATCATTTCCTTTCACCCAACCACACATTCTTTCATTCATATACCATTTTACCCGTTCTTTCTTTTACTCATCCGTCCTTCTTTCACTTTTCCTTCAAGACATCATTTGTGGCATCTGGTCATTATGAGCTTTTGGCTGCTGATTTGCAGATAGAAGAGGTCATTAAGAACTCAACCCCACTGTAGCTGTAGCTGTAAAACCAAGGGGTTCACAAGCAATGCCCTTGCAGTGTGTATACTAGTAATTGTCAATGAGCAAGAGCAATATGACTTACCAATTCCTATCACTGCTGCTGCCGCTTCTTCCCCTCCGGCCACTGCCGTGTTCAGGACACTGCTGCTGCCACTGGTCCCTGCACTGGGGGTTGGTGCAGCTGAACAATGTTACACATTTTAGATTTCAATAAAATACAACAATAGTTCACTGTAGTTCTATCTTTTTCTACCATTCAATTGAATTTTGTGGGTTATGTTAGAGAACCCAGGTAGTCAACTCAACCACAAACGTTTCATAATGGAGTGGCAGAGCTAAGTCACTGAAGCACACAAAAAGCGTGGAATATTTTGATCAATCCAGGAGGACCTATGGTGAGGTCTTGGTTGGCAAATGCAATGGGCATAAGCAAGGCAAAGAAAACCTTCAATAACATACGTAGAAAAGATGACTTGGGCATGTAATCGTGTAGGTAAGGTTCTTGTCCTAAAAAGCTGTCCTCTTAAAGTACCAGTTTACAAAAGGGGAGAAGGGAAAGCTAAGCTTAATAACAAAGCAGAGGAAAGCTACATACTAGTATAGACAAGAGGAAGTCAGCAACATGAAAAATAGATAAATGCAGGGATAAAAATAAGGAAGGAAAACAAGTACAAAAAAGGTAGACAGGCACAGTAAAAAAGAAAAGAAAAAGTATTTGAAATGAGGAGAGGTGAAAGTTAGGAAAATAATAATAATAACAATAATAATATAACAGGAAGACTTACTGGGACCAACAGATCTGACAGCTTCCACACTGGTGGTGGCACTGGCACCCTTGTCTCCTGGAACCACCTCGGACGTTGTCCTCTTCTTCCTCTTGGGTGCCAATGAAGAAGTAAAGAAGATTAAAAAAAAAAATATAGATTAGTGCAACAGTTATTCTCCCAAAACATATTTTGACAGGCAGAGGCAAACCCAGTAACACTGTACTTTTCAAAATTGGAGTGCCTAGTATTGATTTAACTTGACCTCTTAATTTCCTAATTCCTAAACATAAAACCTACTACAAATTTCTTAAACCTAAACTACATTTACTGCTACATACCACTACCAATGTATTCATATTGCAGCAAATGAGGTTTGCTTCTCAACCACCTCTGACGGGGCAACTCAGCCTCCATTTTTTTTCAATGCACAGATGCATACTATGATACTACACATCACTGGGAGATTGTGATTGGGAGGGGCTGCATAAGCTACATAAAGAAAAGCACAGAGAAGGGAATGCTAACTCACTGATATTACTTATTACTACAACCGCTATCTTGTTCTTGGAGGAGTCTCAGTCTGCGTGGCTTCTTAAAAAAAAAATCAGCCCAAAAGGGCAATGACAAGCACAATTAGGAACCTCTGACTGAGCACTTGGCTAGCTCAAACTGGATCACAAAATACTTGTTGTCACGTAGAAGTAAATTACCTCTGAGAGTCAGCAGTGCTATTAGAAAAATATTAGTATTGTGGAATTGTTCTGCTTTACTTCAGACCGAGAGGGAACAAAGTGAAAGGAATGCAAAGAATGCAACACTCGTCTGAGCAATGAATTTATTAAGGCACTTCCCATGTTACACGAAGATAATAATGTGAGCCCTTAATAAGAATGCAGCAACACACGTGCAACTTTTAAAATAATCACAGCAGTGGAATAATAATCAAAGAAAATGCAATACACCGACAATGAATCTAATACATATATAGTGAATACATATTCATGCATGCACACAGCAAAGCTAGATATAAGAATTTAAAATGCATCACCAAGGGGCTTGAATCCTACATCATCCTTTGTCAGCCAACTTAAAGTTGGGAACCCGTGACACCTGAGACAAAATAGAACAACCCCAAAAGGGATTTACTCTACGCAATGTGTCCACCCTGAGAGACAAGTTCCTTCTTCCTCAGTGTCAAGCTTGCCCACCTTTTATACTTTAAACAAGCTTAAGAGGAAGGCTCTAGAAACTCCCCCTCCCATTGAGTAAGCTGTGAAATTCAAGCACTGGCCGTACCAGGTCAGTGTTGAAAAAAAAAGATAGATACTGGCCAGATCTCACAGTGAATTTCCAAGACCGAGCTGTACCCTGCTCTATCATAAACATTCTCAGCCTGGTGCATCCTTATCTATATTGCCTCCCCCATGTTATGTTCCCTTCCCTAGTGAGAAAAAGTGTAAACGTGTTAACAAGCTGTGCATAGAAAAATGCGACTGCGTTTGAAGCTAAGCACAGCACAAAATGGAGTCAGTGGTCAAGATGGAGCCGGTGGTTAAATACAGATAGCATTACAGGAACACACACTATAAATACATAACTATTGACTCACCGAGCTCTGACACCTCAATGCCCAGCAGGTTTAGCAGTTCCTGCTCATGGTCCAGGATGTCTGCTCAGTGATGTGTTAACTGCGCCTGGGTGCATTGGATCACAGTGTGCAGGCGCACCAATCTGTGCACCCTCCCCCACAGTCGACGCTCCTGAAGGGTGTTACGACTCCCAGGCCAGCTGCCAGCATGGAGGGTAGGTGGCGCTGCCCAAAAAAGACAAGTGCTGCCACCTCACCTAGGTAAAAATGGGTCAGGGCTGCACCTCCTTGGCAGCGCTGATGTCCACAAGGTAAGCAACTAGTAGCTGCACCGACGCCTCCACTCCCTCTGCTGCCCTATTCAAAAAGTCATAAAAAACATGACAGAAACATGACATACACAAACACAAAGACACACACTGATGAAATGAAGGATATTGAGGGGTGGGTAATGTAGAAAATGGTAGAATTGCTTAGATTTAGATAGGACTCAAAGTTAAGCCCAGAGAAAAAAAATGGCTGCGACCATGCGAACCGAGTGATGCCATTCATGCGATATTTTCACATTTGGAATGTGAAAAACTAAGTGCAAATAGGTCCGCCAAGCAATTAAGCCCGCTCGGGGAATTCGATGGGAGCTCACAGAGTTTTTTAACCACTTCATGGAACTCTGCGAGCTCGACCCACCCCTACACGGTACATGCATGAACTACAATTCCCATGTGTAAATGTTTAAAAAGGTGTGCAAATAATCATAGCGTCCGCACCTCTGCATGTAATTTGTCCAGATATTCTGTTACAAATCACCTGTGATGCGACCTCTGAAGATGACACTGGTATGTCTGTCACCGATGACAGGCAATCAGCGATGTCACATTGCTCCGTTTTCCCGTCATGATACTTTTGAACATCACTACATCACTTGCATAATGCAACAAAATTATTATTAGTATTATTTTCTCGGCACTAACCTAATCCACTAACTGATGCTAAACCAATAATGAACTACTCCTGTATTCATAAAGTATCTCTTTTCTTGCTATCTTTCCCATTCTCCCCATTCACAGATAGTTTTTCACGTGCCTGTGAAAGTAGGCCAAGTAGACCTCTCTAAGCACTTTATCTCATTGCTTTTTGAAGTTTTAATCTATATTTGTCTAACTGCAGTTACCATTTTCTTTTATTCCTCGATTTGTGTTCTCAATATGGACTCTACGTTCTGTGATTTAACTCATACATAACCCTTCCTTGGAGAGTTAGTTGTCCGACCCGCTAAGGTATTTTTTCGTGCCCCAATACTTGAGCTAACTGTTTACGATTGCGTTTTCCTGGTAATGCCCGAGAAGCATAATCAGTCCGCCGTTTTGCTTTGCATTCTAGAACTTGCTGGCTATTTAACCCATTATAAGATCGGGACCACAAATCCTAAAATGCTAAGTCTGGACTAGAACTAATACAAACACGTATAGATCGAGGCCATGAATGAAACTGCTTTCGTGTTACATATACAGAACGACATAGCATTTTAGGCAGCCCTGTGCTTGGTACCATGGCTCAGGCAAAGTATAAGCCACACGACTCCTCCAGAAAATACTGTTGTCACTCCTACACCAAGCAGGATTGAACTATTTTCAGAGTGGGGCTGGTGGTTGCTGAATTCATGATTATAAACTGGAAAATGAATGCCAGCATTTACTGCCCTCAGGTACAGCGAGGTGACTGTAACACCCGCGGACCTCTGGTTCGAGCTCTACCGAGCAGGGCGAACGTGGTCTGGCTATACCGCGCTCCCGACTCCTTGTTCCCGAGCGCACGCACACAACATGAGAAAAAACAGACAGTCATGCCGTACACCACAGTGCTAGACACTTAGTCGTAAATTGTCGGAGGTAGTGCACGGAATCATCCCTTTCACACATACTGGGGTTAGGGTGACCACCTGGCATTGAGGCAAATTCTGGACAGGACTGTTAAAAATTCAGGACAAAGGGTCAAAATTCAGGACAAAAATTCAGGACAAAGGGTCAAAATTCAGGACAAAAATTCAAGAACAAACGTCAGTTTTACAGACACGCGCAAGAGAGGCCATGCCTCACTATGTTGTTGGTGCATTTATTTACTCTTTTTTAACATAGCACTATTTATTCACTGTGGACCTTTTGTGTTTGCCTCCTGGTATGCTACATTCAGGTGTCACATTACGTCCTTGTTCAGTAGTAAATTAATGCCCTTCAGTACTGCGGCAAGGCAATCACCCCTACCCAAATCTACCCGATCTTTCCTGAAGAGAAAGTAACAGCAAAATTTTGATTATGTTTCTGAACATTTTAAAACCCCTGGAAACCAGTTTGGGACACATTAAGGTAATTAACCTTATGCTAGTTTAAACAAATTGAACAAAAACATCTAGCTTACCCCAACCGCCCATGAACTTTCAACCTAATTTTTTTTAAAGAGGCAGGGCAGATGGTGTGGGCGACAGTCTCACACCTAATGTCATGATGTGATGTACCCATAACTTGTCTGTAGTCTCACTGCACTAGAGTGTATGAATGGAACTCTACATTTGTCTCAGAAATGGGAGCCCGGACTACCAATCAAAGATAATCAAAGAGGAGGATGAAACTGAGATCAAATGGGAGATCCACTGCAAGTAATTCAAAGGGTTGTTGCTAAGAACTGGATAAATAAAGAAGAGAAGAACAAGGTGGGACAATTCCTAAAATCAGACAAGATGGGTCCACCAAGACTATTTGAAGGTATTGAGTACCTGGGGAGTTGTCTCTGCACACAGGAGCGAAACAGAAGGGGCACTGTCAAGTGGTTGAACAAGCAACACCCATCCACCTTGGCAAACTCTTCTGGTGCAATGGTCCGCTGTTAGTGCTTTTGAAGGGTGAGCAGGGGCCAGACCCCTTGCAAGGTTGTGCAAGGCAATTGCCCGCTTTGTCCATGTCTTTATATGGTTTTGAAATTGAGCAAAAGCCAAACTAGAGATCTGGGTTATTCCTAAGTGTCAAGTACACATAGAATCTTCAAAATATTTGGGATGTAAATTGCACAAACAAAATTTAGAAATTGTAAAAATGTATTTAGTGTTTCTTCAACATATGGCACTGTTTTCGCCTTCATATACAATTAGATCTCAGATTGAACTGGGAACCAGTTACCTTTTGATACCTAGTGATTAATATCTACCATTCTTACACTGATTTCCAGGATGAAAATCTCGGCAGAGCGAACGGTCCCTCCAAGCCCAGTTTGCTTTTTGGTCTTCTCTTCTGCTTTCTGTAAAGGCCACGTGGCACTAGTGAAGATGGTGTGCTACCCCAATGATAGTATTATTTTGCAAACCTTCCCCTGCTCGTCCTTCATTCCTTCTTCAGATAGGCCACACATCTGATTTGGTCACTGCGGCGCCATCGGGAGCTCTTTCCACTCAAAAGCTAACTGTGACTGCGGGTGGATTAGGTTTTCCGGGCTGAGAATGCTATTATTCAGCTGCACAGGTCCAATGGGTGGCTCACTGGCTTTCTGCCCACCTCCCTGCATGAGATGGGGTTTACCAGTAAAGACTTTTAAGGAAGGCTTAATGCACTGCTCATTGTTTCCTACTGACCATTCTATGGATCACCATCCGGGGTTGTCATGCACAGCTTTCTCTTGCCTTGCCAGAACCTGTAAACTGACACGAAGAAGCCCCATGCTCCTGCACTACCTTTGCTAAGCCTTCCCACTCGCACAGGATGGCTGTGCTCAGAGCAACTCCATCAGTGGCCTGTTGCAGGTGTCTTAAAATTGGGGACTTTGTTTCAGAACAGTGAGCTACTAAATTTCCAAACCCTTGTGGCAGACTACCATCTTGACCCTGTCACCAGGCAGGTCGCTCCCCCCATCTGCCACGCAGCCCCCTGTGGGTTGAACCTCCGTTGCCACTTTTGCCGCCTGACTACTCGCTCCCTTTTTTCTATTCCCCTGGGCTTGTGCTTCTGTGCCACTTGTTTTTTCCATTCTGTGCCCCTGTGTTTTGCTTCTGTACCCCTGTGCTCTGCTGTCCCTCTCCCGCCGTCTTTTCCCGCTGTTTTTTCCCCGGGTTTTCCCCTGGGTTTTTCCCCGGGTTTTTCCCTTGCTGCTGAGCCCCTGCTGCCCCGCCCCCTTCACTCCCATTGGCCGCCCCGCTCCCACCTCCCAGCTGCTCCTCCCTCCCTCTGCCCTCATATGGAGGTTGCGAAGCGGGCGCGCCGCTGGCGCGCCGAAGGCGCGCCTAAGGCAAGCCCGTCTGCGCCCGTCCACGCCTGGACCGCACCCAGCACCAGCACCAGAACCCCTGGAACCCGCACCCCCCGCAACGCCAGACTGCACTACGACGCAAGCACCCTCCACGCACTCAACACCAGACGAGACCACCCCTGCTACCGGGCCACCCCGAAACGCACCCAGGGGCCTTTCACCTGCCGGAACTGCAGATTCTCCAGCATCCAACCCTCCACACCACCAGCCAGAGAACCCAACCACCTCCGCTGCATCCTCCTCAACACCCGCTCTGCTCGCAAGCACGCCATCGAACTTTGGGACCTCCTAGACTCCACTGCCCCCGACGTTGCCTTCCTGACGGAGACCTGGCTGAACGCCACCTCAGCACCAGACATTGCCATAGCCATCCCACAGGGCTACAAGATCTCCCGCAGAGACCGCACCAACAGAGTGGGAGGAGGAATCGCCATCATCCACAAAGACTCCATCAAAATCTCAACGAACACCGATGACACCCTCACCACCGCCGAGCACATGCATTTCCAGATCCACACCGACCCCAACACCACCCTCAGAGGAACTCTCATCTACAGACCTCCCGGACCCCGCCCACAGTTCAGTGACACCATCGCTGACCTCATCAGCACCCACGCCCTCGCTTCCACGGACTACATCCTCCTCGGGGACCTGAACTTCCACCTCGAGAACAACAACGACACCAACTCCACCGCCCTGATCGACAACCTCGCCAACCTCGGACTCAAACAGCTAGTAACGACACCCACTCACGCCGCTGGACACACGCTTGACCCCATCTTCTCCGCAAGCCCCCACGTCTCCTTCAACCACACCACCGAACTACACTGGACCGACCACAGATGCGTCCACTTCACCTTCAGAAAACACACCACCGCACCCAACAGCTACCACGCCGCTGCTGGGGCAAGGTCACCGGGGACCAACTGACTACCGCCCTCGCCCTGAGACCACCCACCAACCCCACCGACCCAGACACTGCCGCGACCAACCTCACACAGTGGATCAACAACTGCGCCAACACCCTCGCCCCTCTCAAGACCTTTACAACCAACAACACCAACAAGAAAGCCACCTGGTTCACAGAGGACCTCCGTATCTCCAAGCACACCTGTCGGAAGCTGGAGAAGAAATGGCTCCACGACCGAACACCAGACAACCACACAGCCCTCAAAAGTGCCACCCGCAGACATCACCAACTCATCAGGACCGCCAAGAAGACCGCCTTCAAGGACCGCCTAGACAACAACGCACACAACACCAAAGAGCTCTTCAGCATCGTGAAAGAACTCTCCAACCCCAGCTCCATCACCAACGACATCCCGCCATCTCAAGACCTGTGCGACTCCCTGGCCACCTTCCTCCACCGCAAGATCACCGACATCCACGGCAGCTTCAACCCCGACCCCCCCTCACCCACCACCGAGTCCACCACCCCTGCGACTACCACTCGCATCAGTCGCCTGACCGCCTGGTCCAGCGTCAGCGACAAAGACACCATCAAAACCATGAACTCCATCCACTCCGGATCCCCATCGGACCCCTGCCCTCACCACGTCTTCAACAAAGCCAGCGCAGCCATCGCGCCCCACCTCCGGAAAACAATCAACTGTTCCTTCGAGACAGCAACCTTCCCAGAAAGCTGGAAGCACGCTGAGATCAACGACCTTCTGAAGAAGCCCAAGGCGGACCCCAAGGACCTCAAGAACTTCCGTCCCATCTCCCTGCTCCCTTTCCCGGCAAAAGTGACCGAGAAGATTGTCAACAAACAGCTGACCCGCTACCTCGAAGTCAACAACATCCTGGACCCGTCCCAATCTGGTTTTCGCAGTAACCACAGCACCGAGACCGCCCTCATCGCCGCCACTGACTACATCCGGACCCTGATGGACAAAGGAGAAACAGCTGCCCTCATCCTCCTGGACCTATCAGCAGCCTTTGACACGGTCTGCCACCGCACCCTATCAGCACGCCTCCATGACGCCAGTATCCAAGAGAAGGCCCTGGCCTGGACCACATCCTTCCTCTCCGGCAGAACCCAGAGCGTCCGCCTCCCACCCTTCTGCTACAAAACCACTGAGATCATCTGCGGCGTCCCACAGGGATCCTCCCTCAGCCCGACACTGTTCAATATCTACATGGCCCCCCCTCGCCCACGTCACTCGACAACACAACCTCAACATCATCTCCTACGCCGACGACACCCAGCTGATTATATCCCTCACCGAAGATCCCGACACCGCCAAAGCTAACCTCCACCGAGGAATGAAGGCCATAGCCGACTGGATGAAGGACAGCAGACTGAAGCTGAACTCAGACAAGACGGAGGCCCTCATTCTCGGACCCACCCCATCAGCCTGGGACGACTCTTGGTGGCCCACGTCACTAGGCACAGCCCCGGAACCCACGGACCACGCACGCAACCTGGGGGTCATCCTCGACTCCACTCTCTCCATGACCAGGCAAGTCAACGCCATCTCTGTGTCCTGCTTCAACACCCTCCGTATGCTCCGCAGGATCTTCAAATGGATCCCCCTTGACACAAGAAAAACGGTTACCCAGGCCCTCATCACCAACAGACTCGACTACGGGAACGCCCTCTACTCAGGAACTACAAACAAGCTCCTGAGACGACTCCAACTCATCCAGAACGCCTCGGCCCGACTCATCCTCGATGTCCCCTGCCGCAGCCACATCACACTCCACCTAAGAGGCCTGCACTGGCTCCCCATCAACAAAAGGATCACCTTCAAGCTCCTGATCCACGCACACAAAGCACTGCACAACACCGGACCCACCTACCTCAACAACCGACTCAGCTTCCACACCCCCACCCGAAGCCTCCGCTCAGCCAACCTCGCCCTCGCCACAGTCCCCCGCATCCGAAAAACCACAGCCGGCGGCAGATCCTTCTCCTACCTCGCCGCCAAGACCTGGAACACTCTCCCCACCATCCTACGACAGACCCAGGACCTGCTGGCCTTCAGAAGACTCCTCAAGACCTGGCTCTTCGACCAGTAGCACCCCCCCCCTCCCCAGCGCCTTGAGACCCTTGCGGGTATGTAGCACGCTTTACAAATGCAGTGATTGATTGATTGATTGATCTTCACCCCGGTCAACTCCTTACTTACAACCACCTTAAATAATCATTAAATGCCCTAGTTCATGTCTGCCACCTAGCACTAACCCTACAAGAGGTGTGCCAGAAGCTCTGTACCATAGGAAATGGTGGCAAACTGATAGAATGGGTGTACAGACCTATCCTGCAACATGGAAACCACTCCAGGTCTTCTCGTCATACTACCTGGGTGATTGATGTAGCCAAACCTCTGCAAGATATGGACTAAAATACTGGACTTTCCCCACAAAGTACCCCACAGCTGTTACTTTAAGTAAACTCATAGTGCTTCCTTGTGAATGCATTCTGCCCATTGCTTGCCATTGACCTTGTGGTTTGTAACTCACAATTTGTTGCTTTCAATTTGCTGGCTTTATTTGTTTTAGGCTATGCAGCTTGAATTTGTCCCTTCCCTTGCCAAAACCTTATTTACAGTATCCTGCTGAGTGCTCCCTTTCTGTAAACAGGCCTGTAAATCTTGTTCTTATCTTATCATATTTGCTGTGCATTCAAAGAACAAAGTCAAATGTCAGGCTCTGTCTTCGGTGGGAACTTAGTGTTTATTTTCCTTTCTCTGACTTCAAAGTGAGAGGATTTATGCGACAATCTTGCTGGATACTGGGATTATGAAAGAGTTTTTTCTATCACATGACAACATTTAAATAAACTTCAGAAAATATCAGAATTAGAAGTACAAATCAAGCACATTTTTGTTAATTATGAACTGTGCTGGAAACAAATACCTTTACATGATTAAAACAAATCATTGCATTAGGTGATGCAATTTCCACACATCATCATCTGTGCACAGTATAGTTTGATTTGAAAAACTGTAAATCTGTGCAAATGTAATGGTCATTTCAATCAAAAATGTGTTGTCTGTAATGGCAGTGTGTTAGCATATCATCCATACTGCACTCCACTCTGCTCTGCACCACTACACGCCACTGCACCCTAGTCTGTATCACTCTACTTTACTCCACTACATGCCCCTGCACTCTTCTCCATTCGGAACCACTCCACATTATGCCACTGCACTCTATGCTACTTCACACTATGCCTCTCTACTCTCCTCTGTACCACTCTACTCTATGCCACTGCACTTTATGCCTCTCTACACCACTGCGCTCTGCTCGTCTGCACGCCATACCACTCCAGTCTAGGCAACACCAATCTAATCCGCACAACTCCACTCTCTGCCTCTCTGCAACACTGCACTGTACGCCACTGCACTCGAAGCTAATACACTCTATGCTAATGCACTTTACTCTGTAACACTCAACTCTATGCCCCTGCACTCTACATCAGTACACTGTACATCACTCTAATCTACTCTGCACCCCTGCACTCTATGCCACGGCACTCTACACTACTTTACGCCATCACACTCTATGCCACTTTATGCAACTCTACTATAACCTGCACCACTCCACTCTAAGCCACCTCACTCTACTGTGAAATAATCTACTTTATGCCACTGCACTCTGTGCCACTGCATTTTATTCCACTGCACTCTCCCTGCACCTCTCCACTCTATGCAACTGCACTCTACTCTGAAACAATCTATTTTACGCCACTGTACTCTATACCACTCTGACCACTGCACTCTAGTTCAATGCACTCTACACCACTGCACGCTGACACTCTGCAACACTGCACTGGCCGCCACTATATTCTACACCACTCTGCTCTGTACTACTGCCTTCTGCACCAATATACTCTATTCCACTGCATTCTATGCCACTCTACTCTGCCCAATGCCACTATATGCAACTGCACTCTACACCAGTGCACTCTAAACAACTGCACTGTATGCCACTGCCCTTTACTCTATGCCACTGTTCTCTGTACCACTCTACACCACTACACTGACACTCTACTCTGCAACTCTGCACTCTACACCACTCTACTCTATGCCACTGCACTCTAGGCACTATACTCTACTCTACACCACTCTACAATACTCCACTCTGCACCACTGCACTCTGTGCCACATGAGTCTACTCTGCACTCTATGACACTGCACCACTCTGCATTACTGCACTCTGCTACTCTATTGTATGCCACTCTACTCCACTGCACTCTATGTAACTCTACCCCATGCCACTCTATTCCACTGCACTCTGCGCCAATGCACTCTAAACAACTGCACTGTACGCCACTGCCCTCTACTCTGTACCACTGTACTCTATTCCACTGCATTCTATGCCACTCTACTCTGCCCAATGCCACTATATGCAACTGCACTCTACACCAGTGCACTCTAAACAACTGCACTGTATGCTAATGCCCTTTACTCTGAACCACTGTACTCTATGCCACTGTTCTCTGTACCACTCTACACCACTACACTGACATTCTACTCTGCAACTCTGCACTCTACACCACTCTACTCTATGGCACTGCACTCTAGGCACTATACTCTACTCTGCACCACTCTACAATACTCCACTCTGCACCACTCTACACCACTGCACTCTGTGCCACATGAGTCTACTCTGCACTCTATGACACTGACCACTCTGCATTACTGCACTCTGCTACTCTATTGTATGCCACTCTACTCCACTGCACTCTATGTAACTCTACCCCATGCAACACTCTATGCCACTGCACTCTGCGCCAATGCACTCTAAACAACTGCACTGTACGCCACTGCCCTCTATTCTGTACCACTGTACTCTACGCCACTGCTCTCTGTGCCACTCTACTCCACTCTACATCACAGCACTGACACTCTACTCTGCAGCGTTGCACTCTCCACCACTGTACTATACACCGATGTACTATGTACTACTGCATTCTATGCCACTGCACTCTATGCCACTCTACTCTGCATCACTCCACTCTACAGCACTTTGCGCTACTCTGCACCACTCTACACTACGCCACTGCACTCCCTGCAACATGAGTCTACCCTGCAACATGAGTCTACTCTGCAATCTATGCCACTGCACCACTCTACGCTACTGCTCTCTCTGTCACTCTAATGCATGCAACTCTACTCCACTGCATTCTATGCCACTCTACTCTGTCCCACGCCACACCATGCCACTGCACTCTAAACCACTGCACTCTACGCTAACACACTCTAAACAACTGCACTCTACCCCACTGCACTGTACTTTGCACCACTGGGCTCTACGCCACTGTTCCAATGCTACTCTATTCCACACCACACCACTATGCCACTAACTTTAAGCCATGCTGAACAGCAGCTACTCTGGTGTATAACATGGCTAACGGCTAAAACACATTAACAAAGCCAATAACTCTTTCGTAGATGAGACCTATTGCTTTGCCAATGTTTGTTAGTACTATGAGGTACCGAAGTACCTGAAAGAACTGTGAAAAATACAATTACATCATAATAAAGGCTGCTACAAAATGCGCAATTACATTTTGGTTAAATAAAAAAAAAAGTGCTTCTGAAATACAGATGTGAATAATATACAGTTTATACCTAATACTAAAAAAATGTATAACACTCCATTAAAACCACACACTCCACTGCTCACCTTGGAACACCATTACAACACCTCTCTAAAAGTAATGTCTTTGCCATCAGAAAACTTCAAGTGACTCCTTTTAGTAAAGTCAATGCAGGTTTTCAAGCCCTTTTGTATTTACAGATTTACGAGTTGGGCACATTTACATGTCTTTAGGGAAGGAGACTCCCTGGCAATAAGGTCTGATTCTTATCGGTCTGCCCCTCCCTCAGAGCACAGGAGACCCCCTGCCTTCCAGTCCAGCTGGGGAAACTGATCTGCCCATAATTTCGCCCGGCTAAAATTACGGACAAATGCCGTCCGTTAAAGCTTTCATCACGGACAGCAGGGCGAAATTAGGGACAGTCCGTGAAATTTACGGAAGGGTGGTCACCCTACCGGGGTGCACATACGGTTGAGAGCAACCAAGGCTTTTGTTTCTGTTTACCCGCATTCCCCTCGACTTCCTCAGAATGAGACATAGGACAGAAGGAAGTTGGACTGTGTGAAAAGAGGACAAATGGGGCGAGTCGGGGGAGCAGGGGGTGGGGGGCGTTTCAATTGAATGTGCCTAATGTACCGGAGATTTGTGCGGATGCCTCGGAAATGAGAGGCTTGGATCCCTTCCTAGAATATTGATCCAAAGGCAGTTTATGCATCCTGACATTCATAACTGCAGCAGCCTGGTGATGCTGCAGATTAATGGGCCCAGGGGCCTTTCATCCGTCACTTCACATTAATTACTGAAGAGGTGTTTTTCCAGTGATTTACCTGACAGCAGGCACTGATGAATCCCCCCTGACACCGCCTCTTGTCCCCCCAATTTGAGAGACTAGAAATTAATCAAGGTGGCGCCTCCATCCCGCCGGACAATGTCCAGGCTAGCGAGGGAGTGGACCCCAAGTCATCAGTCTCCATAAGCAGACAGTGAAAGCATACTTACAACTGCATGGGGTGTGAAGATAGCGAGACTTGAGTTTGCGCCAAAAATTATTAACAATAAACCTTGAAAACTGGACGTAGGAAAAAGATAGGCGGCAATGTGTTAAGAGATACGGTTTCAATGTCTGATTTTAATAAAGCTAAGCTATTTTTATTCTTTTGCGTTTACATACATAACAGTCACCTTTCAATGAAAACGTGTGATTTTTTTTATAAACTGGCATGGAGCCCTCTCTTACTGATGACAGTCTCCCTAGTGAGAAAAAAAACACAGTTTCCCCGAAATGCTGTGTATGATCTACTTTATTCACGGTTCCATTTTAAGCTTCTGGTCAACTATATATTTTTTTAATAATACATGTATATGTATAATATAATGAATAAGATGAAGGGGACCTTAAACTATCAAATCTGAGCACTGCTGTGTGCCCCTTAGCTCCCTGTAAAATGCAGACAAACGGCAAGGTGACTTCAAAATCACTTTATGGTATTTATATACTTGTGAAACATTTTATTAAAATGTTAAAACGTTAATCAAGCCTATTTGATTTTACTAAAATGATATATTACCCGTAGTAAGGACCAAATTTGTATAGAAAAGTGTTTTTTGTTTTCCTAATAACTTTGACGCTGTTTGATAAATCTTCACTAAATTTTTCAAAAAAATACGATGCTCACTTTAGCTGCTGTCTAGAAAGTTGATGCTAGGTTCTGCTGCTGTATGGAAAGTTTTGGTGTGATCCGTCGAGCGGGGGGCCGTGAAAAAAGCGGGGAATCCCAAAATGCTTTTCCCCCCCCATGTATTTTTCCATAGGGATTTAAAAAAAGGAAAAGCGGCCAAACCACGGATCGGATTTACACCAAATTTGACAGAGAGGTAGCTCTTGGTCCAGAAAGCACTCTTTTTGTTATTTAGTGTAAATCCGTTCAGTAGTTTTTGAGAAAAGAAAGAAAAAACAAGTTTGTGTACATAGGAAGGTGAAGGCTCCGCAAACCCTCCCGATCTCGTGCAGAGATCTGATTGGCTGCTTACACTTCAACTAGACATGTTGTCCGGCATCTTGGGACTTAGCTAAAGCCGAGTTCCAGAAAAAAAGGCAAACAATAAGAAAAAGGGCAGGCCAGGGACACTGACATCTTAGCTTTGGTGCTGGGGTCCCAGAGGGCCCCACCCTTCCCCAACCAAGGGCAAAAAAGCATTAAAAAAAAAAACAGTTCTGCTGCAAATTTGCAGCAAAAATTTAAGGGAAAAAAAAAAAGAAACCACAAGTGCAGCTCCAGCGCTTGTTTTTATATAGCCCCTGGGTGGGCGAGGTCCAGGGGAATGTAAAAAATAAGGAGGGGGGGATGAACAGGGCCCCCTTCCTAGAGTTTACTGAAGCCCTGGGGACCGCCACCTCCACGGGGCTTATATTACAGTGAATGCGGAGGGGCCGCACGTGCCTCAGAGACCATCACCTCTCCAAAGCAAAATGCTTCAATTGAAATGAGGGGGTCCTGTGGAGCCCCTGTTCCCTGGGGATCACCACCTCCCTTGAGCTGTTTTGGTTACATGCGCCTCCCAGGGTCAAACATTTAATTGAATGCAGGGGAGCCGCAAGGCCCCCCGCAGCCCTGTGTACGGCCACCTCCCCGGGGCTAATATGGAATAATGTGCATGCTCCTCGCAGCCCCGGGGACCGCCAGCTTCCTGGGGCTGAATTTAAAGAAGATAGGGGCTACATTGCGGACCCCTACCATGCGGAACACCACCTCCCTAGGGCAAATTGTAATTTTGGAGGGGGGGCGCTGGCTCCCCTCAAGAAGCCGTAGACGGCCCTGGGGGCTGCCACCTCCCCAGGGCTACTGATGGGAATTAAATGGAGGGGGGGTAAATCGCACTTCCCCACCGTCGCCCCGGGGACCGGAACCTTACTGGGGCTGAATTTAAAAAAGATGGGGGTATGTTGCGGGCCCTGAGGAACACCTCTACCCCTGGTCAAATTGTAATTTTGGAGGGGTCCAGCGGACCCCCTCAAGGAGCCATAGATGGCCCAGGGACCGCCACCCCCCCAGGGCCGGCTCCTGCTATATCCCAGATTGTCCACCTCTGGAGACAGCTGTTTGCTTTGACTTGGTGGGAGCTTTGACAACCCCTACCATGTCAGAGCAAACACTCCGGTTCCAGCAAGTGAGAGCTGTCAAACAGCCCTCACTTGTTGAAAGCGGAGGTTTCCAACAGAGAAAGCTATTGGTCTCACAGAGAGGGAGATGCATCTTTAGCAGCTCCCTCTCTGTGACAGCAATGTCAGCTCCCGCAGGAGGTGGTGAGCCAGCTGGGGCCTTCAGGCTCCCCATGGTCCCACTGTACACCAGGTGCCATGTGGGGCATCCAGGACAGATGGCAGAGCCCCAGGGGATGGAGTCCTCAGGCCAAAGTCTGCCGGTAGAGTGGGGCCATGTGCCCCCCTCCTCAATTTAATGAAGGCCAGGCCCGAGGGATATTTTCCCCGGGCCGAGATCGGACTGGGGAGGGGGCGCAAGTTATAGTTACCTTAGACCACAAGTTATAGTTACTTGAAATCACTGTAACTAAAACTGCAGAGTTTCTCTGGTTTAGTGCGAATAAATTCAGAACCCAACTATAAAATCCCTGTAACCTTTGTTCTTTTAAGTGAAAATATATATATGTATTATATATATTGTGTGAAGATTCGTCAAACGGCAATACATTTAATGGCAAAACAAAAAAAACTTTTCCTAAAGAACCTAGGTTCCAACTAAACTACCTACTGGAGGTCGCACATATTAAAAACTAATATGACTGTTGGTTCAACTGCTGTCTTAAAAGTTTCAGAGTGATTCTTGAAGCGGGGTCCCAAAACACATTCTCATATGTTTTCATCGTGCATTTTTCCATAGGGTCTTTAGACACGACTGTAGCTCGAATCACTGAACGGAACTACACTAAATTTGGCAGGAAGCTAGATCTTGGTGCGCAGATCATGCTTTTTGTGATATGGTGTAAATCCGTTAGTAGAATTTACACCAAAAAAGCAAAAGTGTAACCCTGTACCGTAAGCTAGCTTTCTGCCAAATTTGGTGTAATTCCATCCAGTGGTTCGGGCTATAGTCATGTTCAAAGATCCTATGGGAATTAACATTTTTTTTTACCAACCCACCCCTCTTTTTCTCGGCCCCCGCTTGACGGATCACCCTAAAGATTCGTCAAACAATACCAGAGATATGGACAAGCCAAAAACGCTTTTTCTTAGGAAGCCTGGTCCTAACTATAACTACCTAGTGGCGACCAGTAGTAGTAGTAGGGGATTACTTATACACACACACACACACACACTTATACACACACACACACACACACACTCTCTTCCTCAATAAGGCAACTGGCACTCCATGAATGTGCAAAATAAGGTTTAATACGACCAAACAGGAACGCGTTTCGGCGTCTGTTTGGTCGTATTAAACCTTATTTTGCACATTCATGGAGTGTCGGTTGCCTTATTGAGGAATAAGGTTCTTGTTTGTATGTTAGACGCGGTGGCGCGCGTCGTATCCAGGCACCATTGGCGGTCAGGAGCGGCAAGGGAATTGCCAAATTTGTGTATATATATATATATATATATTTTTTTTTTTAGAAGCTTTTATAATCCATTGGTCTGTTGTGTCATTTTTCTCCACACACTAAAGCATACAGCATGTACCAGTAAAAACAGCTCACTTCAGCAATTGGATAGCTTCACTGTGACTGAGGACAGTCTGCTCTTTCTCAAGGAGCATGTCTCATACCAAGTAGTTTACTTCAGTGCCAGGTACAACTATCGGAAAGCATGCTTTTTGAGAAAAAAAGATTTGTGCTTTAAGTCCTTTTTTAAAATTATTTTATTTTACGTAACAGTGAGAGGTCCTGGCAGCTTCCTTAACAATACAGTTTAACCCATTGGCGCCATGGACGAGCTGGCCTCATCCATGGCTGAGACCAGCTCATCCTGCACCCGGGCCCACGGGGTGTGCGCTAGCACTTCCCCTGTGGACCACCCAGCCACACACCCCCACTTCCTCTGCTTCCCCTGGCCCCTCCCTCGGCGATCTGATGACATTGGTGCCGACGTCATCAGATGCTGTCAGGGACACGCTGGAAGCCATTTGCTTCTAGAGCGTCTTGGAGAGAGGACACAAACAGGTAAGTCCTTCTGCTGGGAGGCCCGCAATCGTGGAGCAGGAGTCCATCCACTAGACACCAGGGATGTTCTTTTCTTTATTTTGGGGAGCAACCCCTTAGGCAAGGGTCGTTCCCCGGGGGGGGGGGGCATTAATCGATCCATGTTTTGGCCCTCCCTGGGACTAGATCTGCCATTTTTTCGGCCGATCTGCCCCCTTGGGGTTTCCAAACCTACTAGACACAAGGGATTCATAAAAATGTATGTTTAGGGCAGGGACCCCTTGGGCAAGGGTCACTGCCCGGGGGGGGGGGCAATATATTTTTCAATGTTTTGCCCCCACCCTGGGGCTAGATTGGCCATTTTCGAAGCGATCTGCCCCCCGGGGAGTGGGTTGAAACCCACTAGGCAGCAGGGATTGTTCTGTGTGGTTTTTGTTTAGTGGGTGGACCCCTTGGTCAAGGGTCCCCCTTCCAAAGGGGACACATGGCTGTTGGCCATTTCTGCCCCCCATGGGGGCAGATCGGCCTATTATTCTTTAGTGAACACCGCACCGGCACAAATTTTCAACCACCCAATGTTCTCATTAGTCTGCCGATAAAAACTGTACCTCACTTGTGTGGGTGCCTCAGGTGCCTGCTTTGAGGACCCACACACATGAGGTATCATTTTACTTGGGAGACTGAGGGGAATGCTGGGTGGTAGGAAATTTGTGCTGGGGCTGTAATTCTACAAAGAAAAGTGAGGAAAATTTGTTTTATCAGCTAAATTTGAGGTTTGCTGAGAATTCTGGGTAAGAAAACACTGGGGGATCCACACAAGTCAGATCTCCCCTGACTCCCTCTGGTGTCTAGGTTTTAGAATTGTCTGGGTTTGGTAGGTTTCCCTAGATGGCTGCTGAACCAAAAACACAGGTGCCCTACCCTTGCAAATACAGGTAATTTTGATGTGTCCACATTGTGTTTTGGGGCATTTGCTGCCGCGGGCACTAGACCTACCCACACAAGTGAGGTAAGATTTTTTTCTGGAGACATGGGGGAATGCTGGGTGGAAGGAAGTTTGTGGCTCCCCTCAGATTCCAGAACTTTGCAGCACTGAAATTTGAGGAAAAGGTGTTTTTTTGCCAAATGTTGAGGTTAACAAAGGATTCTGAGTGCCAGAACCTGGGGAGTGACCCATAAGTCATCCCATTTTGGATTCCCCCGAGTGTCTAGTTTAAAAAAAATATATAGGTTTGCTAGGTTTCCCTAGGTGCCGGCTGAGCTAGAGGCCAAAATCAACAGCTAGGCACTTTCCATATAACACATCAGATTGCAATGTAAAAATGTGACGTGTCCATGTTTTGTTTTGGGGCGTTTCCTACGGCGGGGGCACTAGGCCCACCCACACAAGTGAGGTACCATTTTTATCGGGAGACTTGGCAGAACACAGAATAGAAGAACAAGTGTTATTGCCCCTTGTCTTTCTCTACATTTCTTCCTCCCAAATGTAAGGCAGTGTGTAAGAAAGACATGCATTTGAGAAATGCCCTGTAATTCACATGCTAGTGTGGGGACCCATGAATTCATAGATGTGCAAATAACCACTGCTTTCCAACACCTTATCTTGTGCAGATTTTGGAAATACAAAGATTTCCTTGATACCTATTTTTGACTGTTTATATTTTACCAAATGAATTGCTGTGTACCCAGTATACAATGAAAACCAATTGGAAGGTGCATCTTATTTATTGTCTCTGGGAACCTAGGGTTCTTGATGAACTTACAAGCCCTATATATCCTCACAACCAGAAGAGTCCAGCAGACGTAACAGGATATTGCTTTTAAAAATCTGACATAGCAGGAAAAAGTTACAGAGTAAAACGTGAACAGAAATGGCTGTTTTTTTAACCTCAATTTCAATATTAATTTTATTTCAGCTGTTATTTTCTGTAGGAAAACCTTGCAGGATCTACACAAATGACCCTTGCTGAATTCAGAATTTTGTCTACGTTTCAAAAAATGTTCAGCTGGCCGGGATCCACTACTGGTTTCCCACCCATTTCTGTCACTAACTGGAAGGAGGCTGAAAGCACACACAAAAAAAAAAAAAAAAAAAGGTAAAAATGGGGTTCCAGGAAAATGCCAAAATTGTGTTGAAAATGTGTTTTTCTGATTCAAGCCTGCCTGTTCCTGGAAGCTGGGAAGATGGTGATTTTAGTACTGCAAACCCTTTGTTGATACCATAATGCAGAAGAAAAAAAAAAAAAACACATGCCTGCAGCCCTTTTTTCCCCATTTTCCCCCTAAAAAATGAAAATGCTTTGCTGTATTTTGGCTAATTTCTTGGTCTCCTCCAGGGGAACCCAGAAACTATAGGTACCTTTAGAATCCCTAGGATGTTGGAAAAAAAGGACACAAATTTGGCGTTGATAGCTTGTGTGAACAAATAGTTAGGAGGGCCTAAGAGCAAACTACCCCTAATAGCCAAAAAAAAAAGGCTCCGCACAGGAGGATGGGGGGGGAGGCTTTGCAGCGAAAGGGTTAACAAAACCCTCGAGAAGACAAAACAAACAATGACAACAAGAACAAAGCCAAAAGGCTGGTTGTTAACAACAGACCAATCAGTTTGGCCAATGTTTGGTTTAAATGTGTTTAGTGATTTATAAAGTAACCCATGCAGCCTACTATGTGAATTATCTATCTCTGAAATAAAATACACAGGATCTAAAACATAATATCTACAACAATACTATTGTTGAATATTCAGGGTGGGGGTTATGTAGAAGGGGTTGTAAACTGTTTATTCTTTTGGTACACACTCTGTCCTGGTTACCAATCATATCCTCCAACACCAACTTGAAAGAGGCTTCGTGTAAGGCTGTCCTGGTTCTTTCTCCTGTGGTGTTACAGTTCTTGAAGTGTTGGCCTTTGCCCTCTTGCACAGTTTAGAACAAAGAACACATTTTTTCCTTTATTTTCCGAACGTATCCTACGTTTTCAATTAAGTCAGAAGAATTGGTTAGTACAGCAAAGACCTCTTTACAAGGCAGACCGGACTTTGGGGTGGGCTTGATTTGCAGAGATTTCATCACGAAGTATCGGTAATTTCCACAAATTACACATAATATGCAAATTAAACATTGCTGGTTATCTTTTCTCTACTGGTGTATACCTTGCACAGAATGGATTTGGGAGATACTGAAAGGAAACTGGTTGAAAGAGGAAATGTCTTCTACAAGAAAAAAAAGTCCCTCTGCAAGAAATGTTCTACTCTAACCGTCTCCCCACAGACAAACACAATAAGACTTCCGCTACACGAAATTGCAGACAATTTGTACACTTCCTTTAACGTGAAATTCAAGAATTATGCGAGATTACAGCACAATACCAAACATTTTACATTGGCCTAGGCTGGAATTCTCTACCAGTGACATATTGCGTTCAGTATCCACTAAAAACTTGTTACCTGAAATCCTCCTATTTTAGGTTTCAAAATCTAGGAGGCATGCAATAAAAGAGGAAGAAAGCAATGGGGAAAAACTTGACGGACAGTCTAATGATGCAGAAGTGTACAGGGAATATTGGCCCCGTACGAGGGCACATCATATTTTAAGCCATTTACATATGTAGGATGCTATGCCTGCAACAGATTTTTTCAAGCCAGTTCTCTGTGGCATCTTCTAGTGTAAGGCAAAGAGACAAGGGACGAGATGCTATAGAAATCTTCTTGTTCTTTAAAACATTCACAAATCAGAACTATGATAATAGCTTCTCTTTGTGAGTGCTCAAATTATTTTAGGGTATGGATTCTAGTAAGACTTTGATTTTGCCAATTTTCTGCAAATCTACATACAGTAATTGGAAATGGACAGTAAGCAGAAGCTCAATTTTTACAATGCCCTTTGACCCTGTGCACACCCACAAGTGTAAATGTTTAAGACTATTCACCAACTCTCCACCATTGCAAAGGCATATACTTGAAGGACAGCTTTTGGGACTATGTTTATAATTCAGGCCCCTCATTTATTTTCAAATTCCCCTTGATGGTTTTACATGGATTCCCCACTTTTTATATACTTTTAAAAAAATGATCACGCAAGTACATTTTACTAAATGATGCCTTATAGAAATTGCATTTACAGGTCCACAACAGCTCAGCAAAAGTTTTTTGAAGCTGCTAATTTTATAGTTGCACATTTTATTTTGAAAGTAAACAACATGCAATCTTCACTTTCGAGCTTCTACAGTCATATTAAGGGAGTATTGTAAACAGCCTCAAATTATTACATTTCGCAAATGTGTGCGGGGTTTTCTACTAGACCTACTGTCCGTAATGGAATGTAAGCTCACAGCATTTCTGCAGAGCACCCACCCTAATAGTAAAGGCATTGAATTAATGAAAGTATGAAGAACTTCGACATATGAATAACATTTTTGCCTTAGTAGCAGACTATTCTCTTCTACAGTTCCATAATAAAGTATGTAAACTAGTAGCCAAAAGATTTTGTGGTGCTTCGGCCTACTTATCCAGTGGACAAAAAAACCATGAAAACTTGCAGTCCTTGACACTAAACTATGGCCCATATTTATACCTTTTTAGCGCCGCATTTGCATCATTTTTTTTACGCAAACTTGCAAAATACAATTGTATTTTGTACGTTTGTGCCGTTTTTGAGTAAAAAAGCGGCACAAATGCGGTGCTGAAAAAGTATAAATATGGGCCTATATGTCCTGGACATGGAGAAAAAGGGAATTCCACACTTAAATCAGGCAACGTTTCAAAGGTTATAAAGATATCTTCCAGTTTAATTTATACTTTTTGGACTAGAACTGTCTGTAATACACCTCTACTCTCTCAAGAGGGGATGGGTCTCTCCTTTACACATCTGTAGCAGGGTGCTGTGTCCCTGGTTCAGAAGGAAGCACTTGTTGAATAAACTTACTTAAGGGCATGCATGCAGAGTCTGAAAAGGGTAAAGTCAGAACCATCCAGCTCCAGCACCCTGCTTTTTGTAAGTGGGGCAACACTGCGTCAGGTGGTGCTGCATAAACAACAACTTTGCCGCTGGTCTGCCTTGGTGGCTTCTTTACACCTCTCCTCTCACCTGCGGAGTAATACAAGGAGCAGCTCCACACTGATGATCAGCGATCCTAAGCCAGATTGGAAAAGGCAGCAAACCTTCTTCGCACACTTTGTGACTCAAAGTAGCAGTGTGGCCTTGAACGTTTGGCTACAAAGCATACCTTCTCGCTCCAGGTCACATCAACACTATCTGTTTTTTCAATCCTGTAAAGGAAGCAGACAGAGTTCATGCCACCTATTTTTGGGGAGGCAGCCACGTTTCTGGTCTCTCGTTCAGTCTGCACAGAAGTACAGGGCTTCTTCAAGTAAAAGGGTAACTTTAATGTGGGTGGCATAACCAGCATACATTCAAACAATATAGCAGGTTGAGTCCACCACCACCTGCCAGGGGTCACACCAAGTTTTACAAGGGGAGGAGGACCACGCAGCCCTCCTCCAGATGCCATTTTCGACCCCAGGGACCACCACCTTCCCGGTGCAGGCTGTGCAATTAAAATCAAGTGGGGGGGGGAGGGCTCATTGTTCCACTCCTGTTGCCAGTAATGGCCCTGGGGACCATCAACCCCCAGAATCAAAGGCAGAGGCATGAGTTATAGTTACCTTAGGGCACAAGTTAGAGTTGCTTCAGTTAACTAACTATAACAGGTGGATTTCTAAGGTTTTGTGCTTGTAAATTCGGAAACTAACTATAACGTCCCTCTAATCTTTTTTTTTTTTTTTTTTTTTTTTGTGAATATATAGATTAGTGGGGGTCGCCATTGTAAGGTTATAGTTAGGTCAGATGTTCCATAGGAAAAACATGTTTTTTGTGTTGCTAACTACGTTGGCACCATTTGCCAAATCTCCAAGAAACTTTCTAAAAAGGTGCTAATTTCTGACTGCTTTGTGCATGGAACGTTTCAGGTTGATCTGTCAAGTGGGGGCAGAGAAATAAGAGGTCCCAAAACGCAAAATTCTCATCCATTTTCCATAGACTTCTTCAAGAAGGGATACAGCAAATGCTAAATGTAATTACCAAACCAGATCTTGGTAGGCAGATTTAGCTTTTGTGATTCTGTGTAAATGCATTAAGTAGTTTTTGAGACAGTTGCGTCAGAGGGACTTTTGCAAGAGTTCCTCAAACGCAATTAAAAAAAATAGAGGTTTATGACTGGCCCAAGAATATTTTTCGTTGGGACTATTCGCTCTCACAGGAGTCAGACTCCAGCAGGAGCAAGTGCTCTGACTTTCTGCCAGCAACATGAGAACAAGCATTTGCATTGCAATGGGTCTCACGTTTGCTCTAGTTAGAGCTATTAGCAGTGTATCCTAACTGGAGTTTTCTTGCCACATACATTGAAAATGGAAAGTAAAACAGTTGATATAAGTACGCTGATTCAAAGCCCCACGGCTGCCATGAGCATCAGCGCAAAGGAGAGACACAAATGGAAAAAGAAGTTCACCTGTAGTCAAACTTATCGTCAAAAGTGCAATTATCCATGTAACAGGGTAGGTGGCGTGCGCGCTCGACCTAAAAGTGTTGCTGGCAGCCCATACAGGACTCGGGGACTTAGGCCCTCATTCTGACCCTGGCGGTCGGTGATAAAGCGGCGGCCAAGCCGCCAACAGGCCGGCGGTCTAAAATATGCAATTCTGACCCTGGCGGGAACCGCCAACACAGCCCGCCAACTTAACACTCCGACCGCCACAGCGGTACAACAAACAGCGCGGCGGTTCCCGCCAACAGCCCGGCGGCAGACAATGTACCGCCCACCCTATTACGACCCACCAATCTGCCACCTTTTCCGGGGCGGGAGCACCGCCGATAAGAACACGGCGGAAACAGACTACGAACGGGAAAACGCTCACCTCTACGCACTCCACGCGAGATTCCGGCAGTATGGAGCCAGAGTTGCAGGTCATCCCCGCACTCCTATTCCTGCTCATATACCAGGAGCACGCCCGGCGGCGCGGAAGACATCGGTGAGTACTGCACCTACGACACAGGGGAGGGAAAAGATTACCGGCACACACCCACCCACCCACACCCACTACAACACACACATCAATGCATTCCCACAGATCACTGTCACAACCCACAAACCACCCCCCTCCGAAATAATGCAAAGACCAAAAGAAGAGATCATAAACGGGCAGATATATTGAAATATGGACACCAGTAATCCCAATAAATAAATAAACTATGTACAAAATATATACAGCTACTAAATGTAGTCCAACCACTGTCTGTGGATCACAGGGGTCCTGTGCAAAGGGGCAAGGCCCAGTCCCACAACAAGAACTCCACGGAGAGAACACTGCAGGGGCATCAGAAAGAAAATAGGACAGGCACCTCAGGGGGAAGGGAAGGGGGGGCACCTCAGCCACTTGAGTACACGACGCCAGATCCACGAGGGGACTCCATGACCACTGGCCCATCCTGGGGAGAGCAAAGCCACAGTCCAAACAGTCCACACAGTGGGTGGCCTGCCCACTGGGCCATCCTGGGGAGAGCAAAGCCACAGTCCAAACAGGCCATACAGTGGGTGGCCTGCCCACTGGGCCATCCTGGGGAGAGCAAAGCCACAGTCCAAACAGTCCATACAGTGGGTGGCCTGCCCACTGGCCCATCCTGGGGAGAGAAAAGCCACAGTCCATACAGTCCATACAGTGGGTGGCCTGCCCACTGGGCCATCCTGGGGAGAGCAAAGCCACAGTCCATACAGTCCATACAGTGGGTGGCCTGCCCACTGGGCCATCCTGGGGAGAGCAAAGCCACAGTCCATACAGTCCATACAGTGGGTGGCCTGCCCACTGGGCCATCCTGGGGAGAGCAAAGCCACAGTCCATACAGTCCATACAGTGGGTGGCCTGCCCACTGGGCCATCCTGGGGAGAGCAAAGCCACAGTCCATACAGTCCATACAGTGGGTGGCCTGCCCACTGGGCCATCCTGGGGAGAGCAAAGCCACAGTCCATACAGTCCATACAGTGGGTGGCCTGCCCACTGGGCCATCCTGGGGAGAGCAAAGCCACAGTCCATACAGTCCATAACAGACCCCACTGCCACTGGAGGAGGCAAGTTGGCCAGAGGACATCCTGCAGCCCTGCCCGAGATAGAAGAACGAGTTACTTACCTTCGGTAACGACTTTTCTGGTGGATACATTAGCTACCTGTGGATTCCTCACCTCATGAATACTCCCATGGCGCCAGCATTCTACGGAAATCTTCTTACTAGTCTCTGCACGTCGACGAGGACGTCACTGTCTCGCACGCGACGCCGTCTGACGTCATACAGGCAATAAGAGGTCCTCGACGACGTGCGGACGTCAGTACCAATCATTTTTTACGTGCATGAGAACAACCAGGCAATGCAATGAAAGAACAAAGCAACATCCATTATAATGTAAAAATACACCACATTGTATGAATAACTGTAAATCTTTTTATGTACATATATATATATATATATATATAAAACTCTCTCTTTTAAAATATATACACACACCAAGTATATACATAAAGATATATAGACATATACCTACATATATATAAATATATTATATATATACATCTATTGCACCCTCAAAGACCAAGAGGAGCACACTCAAGGATTACTTGGCAAGACCATAAAGGCAACGGGGAGGCGGGTGGGACCGTGAGGAATCCACAGGTAGCTAATGTATCCACCAGAAAAGTCGTTACCGAAGGTAAGTAACTCGTTCTTCTGATGGATACAACTACCTGTGGATTCCTCACCTCATGAATAGAGTCCCAAAGCAGTACCACGCCCGGCGGTGGGTGCCTAAATGGTCAAACCAAGAAATCCTGCAGCACTGACCGTGCAAAATGGCCGTCCCTTCTAACCTCAGAATCTAAACAGTAATGTTTTGCAAAAGTGTGAAGGGACGACCAAGTTGCGGCCTTGCAGATGTCGACCACAGGAACACCTCTGGCTAAGGCCGAAGTGGCCGACTTAGCTCTGGTGGAATGAGCTCTAATGCCCTCAGGAGGATCCTTCTTTGCCAAAGAGTAACATATTTTAATGCAAAGAACAACCCACCTGGATAGTGTTCTCTTGTGGACTGCCTTTCCTCTCCTCTTGCCCACGTATCCAATAAACAGCTGATCCTCCAGCCTGAAATCCTTTGTTCTATCGATAAAGAAGCTCAACGCTCTCTTTGGGTCCAGACGGTGCAGTCTTTCTTCCTCTTTGGAAGGATGAGGCGGAGGATAGAACGTGGACAAAGTAATTGCCTGAGCCAAATGGAAGGGTGAAACAACCTTCGGGAGGAAAGCAGCCTTGGTCCTCAACACCACCTTATCCCCATAAAAAGTTGTATAAGGGGGTTTTACTGATAAGGCCTGCAACTCACTCACTCTCCTTGCTGATGTTATAGCTATCAGGAAGACTGTTTTTAAAACCAAATACCTCAAGGGGCAAGAATGCATAGGTTCAAAAGGGGACCCCATAAGGAAAGTCAGGACTAAGGACAAATCCCATTGCGGCATAACGAATGGCTTTGGAGGATATTGATTTAAAAGACCTTTCAAGAATCTGATAACAATAGGGGATTTAAATAAAGATGGTTGGTCTGGAAGACATATGAAGGCTGACAAGGCCGATAAATAACCTTTAATGGTAGCCACTGCACAGCCTTTCTGCGCCAGAGATAGAGCAAAAGACAAAACGTCCGATAGATGAGCATGTAAAGGATCAATCTGCCTCTCTCCACACCACGCAACAAATTTAGACCACCTATTAGCGTAGATAGATTTAGTGGAGTGTCGCCTGGCCGCTAATATAACATCCACTACCTCAGGCGGGAGAGAGAAGGAACTCAGGTTGCCCCGTTCAATCTCCAGGCATGTAGGTGCAGACTCTGGAGGTTGGGGTGTAGAACCTGCCCCTGCGACTGTGAGAGGAGGTCTGCCCTGAAAGGGAGACGGAGCGGCGGGCACGTTGAGAGTTGGAGAAGGTCGGAGTACCACACCCTCCTTGGCCAATCCGGAGCTATTAAGATTACTAGAGCCCGGTCTTGGCGAATCTTCCTCAATACTCGAGGAATCAAGGGTATGGGAGGAAACGCGTAAAGCAACTGGCCGCACCAGGTCATTTGAAACGCGTCCCCCAACGCTTCCTGCATCGGATACTGAAGGCTGCAGAACAACGGACAATGCGCGTTCTCTCGAGTGGCGAACAGATCTACCCGAGGAAACCCCCACTTGTGGAAGATTAAACGGACTTGATCTGGATGGAGACGCCACTCGTGGTCTGCCGAGAAGTGGCGACTGAGACTGTCCGCACGCACGTTCAAGACTCCGGCCAGATGGTTTGCTATCAAGCAAATCCGATGGTCCTTTGCCCAGGACCATAGTCGAAGAGCTTCTCTGCAGAGAAGGTACGACCCCACTCCTCCCTGCTTGTTTATGTACCACATCGTGGTAGTATTGTCCGTTAGGACCTGTACCGACTGACCACGAAGGGAAGGGAGGAAGGCCTTGAGAGCCAGACGTACAGCCCGTAACTCTAACAGATTGATGTGAAAAATCTGTTCCTCTGGAGACCAAAGACCTTTGATCTCCAGATCCCCCAGATGAGCTCCCCACCCTAGAGTGGAAGCATCCGTTATGACTGTGGCCACTGGTGGCGACTGCTGGAACGGCTTTCCTTGTGAAAGATTGTTGCTTGCAATCCACCACTTCAAATCCACAGCAGCATCTCTGGAGATCTTGACAGTACCCTCTAGATCCCCTCTGTGTTGAGACCACTGCCTTCGGAGGCACCACTGAAGAGCCCTCATGTGCCAGCGAGCATGCATGACCAACAGAATGCAGGAGGCAAAAAGACCGAGCAGACGAAGGACCTTGAGGACTGGAACTACCGCTCCATTTCGAAACATTGGAACCAAATCCTGAATATCTTGAATCCGCTGAGGCGGAGGAAAGGCCCGACCCAATGTTGTATCCAGTACTGCCCCTATGAACAGGAGGCGCTGAGAGGGCTCCAGGTGAGATTTGGGCTCGTTCACCGAAAAGCCCAGGTCGAACAACAACTGGGTTGTTGACTGCAGATGACGCAACACAAGCTCCGGGGACTTGGCTTTGATCAACCAATCGTCCAAGTAAGGGAATACTGCTATCCCCTTCCTTCTGAGCTCTGCCGCAACCACCGACATCACCTTCGTGAAGACTCGAGGTGCTGAAGTAAGACCAAACGGAAGGACCGCAAACTGGTAGTGTTGCGATCCCACCACAAACCGGAGATACTTCCTGTGTGACTTGAGTATCGGGATATGAAAGTAAGCATCCTGCAAGTCGACAGACACCATCCAGTCTTCCATGTTCAACGCCAAAAGCACCTGTGCTAGGGTCAGCATCTTGAACTTTTCCTGCTTGAGGAACCAATTCAAGATCCTCAGGTCCAGAATTGGTCTCAAACGACCATCCTTCTTGGGAATCAGGAAATACCTTGAGTAAACTCCTTGACCCCTTTCCTGCTCCGGGACCAACTCCACCGCGCCCTTTAAAAGGAGGACTTCTACCTCCTGTTCTAGCAACAGGAGGTGTTCTTGTGAACAATACGAAGGGCGGGGCGGGATGAGGGGCGGAAACTCCCGAAAGGGAAGGGTGTAGCCTTTTCCCACAACACTGAGAACCCAAGTGTCCGACGTAACAGTCTCCCATTTGGTGAGAAAATGCTGTAATCTTCCCCCTACAGGAGAGGAGTGAGTGGGAAATGGTGGAAGCCTAAGGCTGCTTCCCCTGCTGCACCCCGCCAGAGGATGAGGAAGAGGCAGAGTGCTGCTGAGAGGCTCCCCTGGTGCGGACCCTACCCCTCCCCCTAAAAGATCTATAGGGGTGGGAAGAGGCAGGTTGCTGATATCTTCCCCGAAAGGAAGAGGAGGAAGAGCCACGCCCAAATCCACGAAACCTCCTGAAGAATCTGGAAGAGGCCGTGGAAGAAGGAGCTTGGAGTCCCAACGACTTAGCCGTGGCCCTGCTCTCCTTAAAACGTTCCAAGGCCGAATCAGCCTTAGCCCCAAACAGTTTGTCCCCATCAAACGGGAGATCCAACAATGTGGACTGTACATCTGCCGAAAAGCCCGAGTTACGGAGCCAGGCCTGTCTCCTTTCCACCACAGTTGTGCCCATTGCTCTGGCTACCGAGTCGGTGGTATCCAGTCCCGTCTGGATAATTTGGGTCGCAGCAGCCTGGGCATCAGAGACAAGATCCAAAAGACCCTGGGGAAGCTCTGTAAACGAAGAGGAGATGTCATCCATCAGAGCATGAATATACCTCCCCAGGATACAGGTCGCATTAGTGGCCTTTAACGCCAGACTGCAGGACGAAAAAATCTTCTTCGACTGCGCCTCTAGCTTTTTTGAGTCTCTGTCCCCAGGCACCGTCGGGAAAGAACCAGGCGCTGACTTGGACGAACAGGAGGCCTGCACTACCAAGCTCTCCGGCGTAGGGTGCCTAGATAGGAAACCAGGATCAGTTGGAGCCGTCCGATACCTCCTGGCCACGGCTCTGTGAACTGCTGGGGAAGATGCCGGCCTCTTCCACACCTCTAAAACCGGATCCAGCAGAGCGTCATTAAAAGGTAACAGAGGCTCCGCCGCGGCTGAGGCCGGATGCAACACCTCCGTCAAAAGGTTTTGTTTTGCCTCCACCACCGGCAAAGGCAGGTCCAAAAAACTAGCTGCCTTCCGTACCACTGTATGAAAGGAAGCAGCTTCCTCAGTATATTCCCCCGGGGACGAAAGGTCCCACTCAGGGGAAGTGTCCAGCCCACTGGCCGACTCCAGTCCACGCAGCCCATCACCCGAGTCCTCTAGCTCTCCTTCCTCTAGGGCTCGTTGGTACTCCTGCTCTTCTAGTACCCGGAGAGCACGTCTCCTCGAATGAAGTCGTTGTTCAATACGCGGAGTCGACAATGCCTCCGCCGAAGTCGAAGATCGGCGCCGATCTTCAGAAGCCACCGACGCCGCGTCCGGCGCCACATGTAACTTCGGCGCCGACGAAAGAGCAGCTGAAGCAGATGGACCCACCGGAGTCACAGGCCGAAATCCCGACGTCGACGGGATGGAAATCCCCGGGGCCAATCCTTCTGAAGCCACCGGAGCGGCCACCGGCGCCGACACTGGCGCCGAGCCCACGTTCCCAAACGGGAGAAAGGGCATAAAGGGTGCCGGCCGAAGAGGCGCAGGATCACCCAAAGAAAAGGCCAAAGGCCCAGCCGGAGCACCCCCTGGAGCCATCTGTTGGAAGATGGCATACATCGCATTCAAGAATGCGGAACTATCGGCTCCAGGGGTGGGAAAAGCCGGATACTGGGGTGCCTGTCTCGGAGGCGACCCCGACTCCGGCCTCGGCGTCTGCGCCGGAGAAAACACTTGAGGCTCCAATACCTCAATCACCGACGCCTGTCCAGGCGAAGTTGGTGACGCCGGAGAGGGCAACGGCGTCGAAGGATGCGGCGTCACCGTGGGGCTGACCTCCCATGTCTTTCGGCGCCGATCCGGAGACCTGGAACGAGCCTCCCTTGAATGACGCCGAGATTCTCTACGGCGCCGGGAGTCTCGATGACGCCGATGTTTTGGAGAAGACTTCTTGTGATGCTTCTCCTTTGACTTGGCCATAAACAGCTTCGCCTCACGTTCTTTAAGGGCCTTCGGATTCATGTGCTGACATGAATCACAAGTCGAGACGTCGTGGTCGGAGCTCAAACACCAAAGGCAATCGGAATGAGGATCCGTCACCGACATCTTGCCTCCACACTCACGACAAGGCTTAAATCCAGACTTTCTCTGCGACATTATTTCCACGGAGAAAGAGTACGCAGCAAGATATACACTGTAACCGCAAGAGTAACAGTTGCTCCCTCGAAGATAACCGTTTCGAATGCACGGAAAAAAGGGAACTGACGTCCGCACGTCGTCGAGGACCTCTTATTGCCTGTATGACGTCAGACGGCGTCGCGTGCGAGACAGTGACGTCCTCGTCGACGTGCAGAGACTAGTAAGAAGATTTCCGTAGAATGCTGGCGCCATGGGAGTATTCATGAGGTGAGGAATCCACAGGTAGTTGTATCCATCAGAAACTGCCCTGCCACGTCTGCCAAAGGGCCAGCGGTTCTTGCCCTGAAGGGCCCAGTTCAGCGGTTCTTGAGACGGCGGGGCCCAGTTCAGCGCTCCTTGCCTTGAAGGGCCCAGTTCAGCGCTCCTTGCCTTGAAGGGCCCAGTTCAGCGGTTCTTGAGACGGCGGGGCCCAGTTCAGCGCTCCTTGCCTTGAAGGGCCCAGTTCAGCGCTCCTTGCCTTGTAGGGCCCAGTTCAGCGGTCCTTGCCCTGAAGGGCCCAGTTCAGCGGTTCTTGAGACGGCGGGGCCCAGCGGAGCGGTGCGTGAGACGGCGGGGCCCAGTTCAGCGCTCCTTGCCTTGAAGGGCCCAGTTCAGCGGTTCTTGAGACGGCGGGGCCCAGCGGAGCGGTGCGTGAGACGGCGGGGCCCAGTTCAGCGCTCCTTGCCTTGAAGGGCCCAGTTCAGCGGTTCTTGAGACGGCGGGGCCCAGCGGAGCGGTGCGTGAGACGGCGGGGCCCAGTTCAGCGCTCCTTGCCTTGAAGGGCCCAGTTCAGCGGTTCTTGAGACGGCGGGGCCCAGCGGAGCGGTGCGTGAGACGGCGGGGCCCAGTTCAGCGCTCCTTGCCTTGAAGGGCCCAGTTCAGCGGTTCTTGAGACGGCGGGGCCCAGCGGAGCGGTGCGTGAGACGGCGGGGCCCAGTTCAGCGGTTCTTGAGACGGCGGGGCCCAGTTCAGCGGTTCTTGCCCTGAAGGGCCCAGTTCAGCGGTTCTTGAGACGGCGGGGCCCAGTTCAGCGCTCCTTGCCTTGAAGGGCCCAGTTCAGCGGTTCTTGAGACGGCGGGGCCCAGTTCAGCGCTCCTTGCCCTGAAGGGCCCAGTTCAGCGGTTCTTGAGACGGCGGGGCCCAGTTCAGCGCTCCTTGCCTTGAAGGGCCCAGTTCAGCGGTTCTTGAGACGGCGGGGCCCAGTTCAGCGCTCCTTGCCCTGAAGGGCCCAGTTCAGCGGTTCTTGAGACGGCGGGGCCCAGCGGAGCGGTGCGTGAGACGGCGGGGCCCAGTTCAGCGCTCCTTGCCTTGAAGGGCCCAGTTCAGCGGTTCTTGAGACGGCGGGGCCCAGCGGAGCGGTGCGTGAGACGGCGGGGCCCAGTTCAGCGCTCCTTGCCTTGAAGGGCCCAGTTCAGCGGTTCTTGAGACGGCGGGGCCCAGCGGAGCGGTGCGTGAGACGGCGGGGCCCAGTTCAGCGGTTCTTGAGACGGCGGGGCCCAGTTCAGCGGTTCTTGCCCTGAAGGGCCCAGTTCAGCGGTTCTTGAGACGGCGGGGCCCAGTTCAGCGGTTCTTGCCCTGAAGGGCCCAGTTCAGCGGTTCTTGAGACGGCGGGGCCCAGTTCAGCGCTCCTTGCCCTGAAGGGCCCAGTTCAGCGGTTCTTGAGACGGCGGGGCCCAGTTCAGCGGTGCGTGAGACGGCGGGGCCCAGTTCAGCAGTTCTTGAGACGGCGGGGCCCAGTTCAGCGGTCCTTGCCCTGAAGGGCCCAGTTCAGCGGTTCTTGAGACGGCGGACGGTCTATGGCCAACTGCTAATTGCCTGGTGGTGCCCTCCTGGGCAGCGGGGATGGTGCTCCTTCACTGCCCACCTGGGCTGTGGGTGGTGGGGCCCTCCTGGCCAGCTGGGCTGGGTCCTCCCTGGGCAGCGGCTATGGGGGTGGTGGGCTCTCCCGGGGCAGCTGTGCCGGTTCCTCCCGGGGCAGCGGCTATGGGGGTTGTGGGCTCCTCCTGGGCAGCAGGCCTGCTGCCTGACCTCTCCGACTTGCTGCCCTTGCCCTCCTTAGTCGTGGGCCTGTGGCCCTTTCCTCCCTTTGGAGCTGTGGCTGGTGACTGTCTCTGGGTGGTGTCCGGGGGGGATGTAGAAGGCGGGCTCCTGCGGCGACCCTTCCGCCTTCTGCTCCTCTTCCCAGGGGGTGGGCTGGCTGTCCCCTTGCTGCTGGGCGAAGATCCAGACATGCGGGCTGGCGGGCTCCAATACCCCTGCACCCTTGTCAAGGGGGCTGCAGGGCTGGTGGTGGCTGAGGTGCTCTTCTTACTCAGACGAGAAGGAGGGGGGGGCTCAGGGTCAGGAAAGAAGTTAGTAGTGGCGAGGAAGAGCTTCTTGGGACAATGGAGAGTGGTAGGTACAGTGGGAATGGGAGTGGAGGGAGAGGATGTGGTTGTAGGTGAGTCACGTTTGCTGTCTTTGGGTGCAGGTGCAGGAGGGATAGGCTGTCGTGAGGTGGATGGCTGTTGGGTGGGTGGGTGGCTGCGTTTGTGTGGTGTGGAAGAGGGGGTGACAGACACAGTGGGAGAGGACACAGGGGACGTGTAAATGGCAGTGGGGGTGGTGACTGCACGTGTGCGGACTGGAGTGGAGGGTGTGCTGGTGATGGAAACACTGGCTGATGGTGAGGTGAATGGAGGTGTGAGTGTAGACGTCACAGGGAGGGAGGAGGGAGACGAGGAGGTGGGGGTCACAGAGGTGGTAGTGACTGTTGGCATGTCTGCATCGGAATGTTGCGTGTGTGAATGTCTGCGTGATCTGTGGTGCTTATGTTTGGATGAGCTTCTCTTGGGTGTTGAGGTGTGTGCAGGCTGGTCTGATGGTGTGGGTGGGACAGGCAGAGGAACAGGAGACTGGGAGGAGGGAGTTAGTAGAGGCAGGCAGGAGACAGGGACAATGGCTGCCGTCAGTGCTGAGGCCAGAGCCTGGAACGATCGCTGATGGGCAGCCTGACCCGAATGAATGCCCTCCAGGTACGCATTGCTGCGATGAACCTCCCTCTCCACCCCCTGGATGGCATTCAAAAGGGTAGTCTGCCCAACAATGAGCGTTCGGAGGAGGTCAATGACCTCCTCACTGAGGGCAGCGGGGGTAACAGGGGCAGGGCCTGAGGTGCCTGGGGCGAAGGAGATGCCCGGCTTCCTGGCAGAGCGGGCACGGGGCGAACGCTGAGGGGCTGCTGGGAGGGCGGAGATGGTGCGCTGGGTGGCGGCTGTACCTGTAATGGCGGGGGGCACGGATGGTGCCACCCCCGCAAGGGAGCCCCCTTCCGAGGACGTGTCCGTGTCGCTGCAGGGTCCAGTCGTCCCCGTCGTGGAGCTCCCCTCGCCCTCCGTCTCACTGGTCCAGTCTGACTCTGTGGCATGGCCCTCCTGGGCCATGTGAGATGCAGCTCCCTCCTGCCCCGATGCCACTTCTCCTCCGCCTGATGATGCTGATGCACACAAGCACAGAAAGACAAACAAAAAGGGGGGGGGGAGAGAGAAATAAAGGGATATTGAGTACATGGATCTCCGGTACAGTTAGCGGACATGACAGACACAGATGCCCCCTGCACTAAGTTGCGCACTTGGGGTACGCTACGCATTCCGTGGAACATGCCCTACATGCCTAGAGTTGACAACTGCACCCATGGATGACACGGCCCAGGGATGGCTGTACTGACAAACTACTGAGGGTGGTGGCTGGGGACACAGGGGCTTACGGGGGTGCCCAGCCTACAGATATCGCCCTGGCCTAGGGGGACCCCCAGCCCTCCTCCCCCACCCAGACACCTCCACTGCGCGACAACAGAGTAGATAATGCTTGTACTCACCCCCTTGTGTCTGCTGTGCTGCCCTCACGCGCCCATCCAATTCAGGGTAGGCCACCGCCAGGATCCGGAACATCAGGGGGCTCAGTTGACGGCAGGCACCCCGCCTACGTTGGGAGGCCATCCCCAGCAGAGACTCGGCGGTCTTCTTGGTCCCGCGGCGGATGTCCTCCCACCTCTTGCGGCAGTGGGTGCCCCGTCGATGGTGGACCCCCAGGGCCCGGACTTCCTTGGCGATGGCACGCCAAATCCCGATCTTCTCATAGGCGCGGACCTATGTGACACGTACAGGGAGGGAGAAATACCACGTTCAAGTTTCTCAGCATTTTCCTTTCCAGTGGCCCAACGCCCCCCATCCCCGCCAGGCCCCCCGCCATGCCCCCCGCCATGCCCAACATGCCCCCCATCCCCGCCAGGCCCCCCGCCATGCCCCCCGCCAGGCCCAACATGCCCCCCATCCCCGCCAGGCCCCCCGCCAGGCCCAACATGCCCCCCATCCCCGCCAGGCCCCCCGCCATGCCCCCCCGCCAGGCCCAACATGCCCCCCATCCCCGCCAGGCCCCCCGCCAGGCCCAACATGCCCCCCATCCCCGCCAGGCCCCCCGCCATGCCCCCCTGCCAGGCCCAACATGCCCCCCATCCCCGCCAGGCCCCCCGCCATGCCCCCCGCCATGCCCAACATGCCCCCCATCCCCGCCAGGCCCCCCGCCATGCCCCCCGCCAGGCCCAACATGCCCCCCATCCCCGCCATGCCCAACATGCCCCCCATCCCCGCCAGGCCCCCCGCCATGCCCCCCGCCAGGCCCAACATGCCCCCCATCCCCGCCAGGCCCCCGCCAGGCCCCCAAGCCAGCCAGTGGCCCCAAATCCATATTGAATTAAACTCACTTGTTGGTCTGGAGGACCGTAGAGTAGCGCATACTGGGGGAGGACCCCATCCACAAGTTTCTCCAACTCCTCTCCAGTGAAGGCAGGGGCCCTTTCCCCAGGCGCAGCAGCCATTGTCCCTTCCAGACCGAGGTCACAGCAACACTTGCAGTATAGGTCCTCTCCTGTGAAAGTTCAAGTCGCAAGTGGATAAGTAGATAGAAAATGGCGGTCACGTCCGCGGCGGTGCGTACCGCGGCGGTGCGTCCCGCCACCGCCGGTGCCCTTCGCCATTGGCTCCTGAAACCCATAGGCTTCAATGTTAACCAATGCGGCTTCGTGCCGCGGTCTTCGCCCGCCGCCCGCCGCGGTGTGCCACGCCAGCGCATTGACCTCACATCCCATTGTCACACTTCACAGGTCAGGCAGCCGCCATTTCCAGGGCCCACATGGCTCAATTTCAACTGCGTCACACAGGCCTAGGCCTTGCATAGCCACTCAGACACGCCATTCACTGCATAGAGAATCGTATACTGTGCTAGCTGTGAGTACGTACCTGTGGGTTGCTTGACTGTGTGCTCCATGTCCGTCCGCTGGGTTGGGCGAGGAGACGGATGAATCCTCCCGTGTACCGACCGCTGGTGGACCTGTCGACAATGGAAGAACGCCACATTATCCTGACCTACCGTCTTAACCGTGCCACTATCCATGAACTGTGTGCCCAGCTGGAGCCCGACCTGATGTCCCCCATCCGCCAACCCACAGGGATTCCCCCTCTGGTGCAGGTCATGTCAGTACTCCATTTCTTGGCAAGTGGGTCATTTCAGACAACCGTGGGAATTGCTTCTGGGATGTCTCAGCCCATGTTTTCGAAGGTGTTATCCAGAGTGTTGTCTGCCCTGATGAAATCCGTGAGGAACTACATCATTTTCCCTGAGGTGGGCGAATTGGCTACAGTGAAGGGTGATTTCTACGCCCTTGGACATATTCCCAACGTAATTGGTGCCATTGATGGGACCCATGTGGCTTTGGTTCCCCCAAGAGACAGGGAGCAGGTGTACAGGAACAGAAAAAATTACCATTCAATGAACATCCAGGTGGTGTGTTTGGCTGACCAGTACATCTCGCATGTAAATGCCAAATTCCCAGGGTCAGTGCATGACGCCTACATCCTGAGGAATAGCAGCATCCCTTACGTGATGGAACAGCTACAGAGACACCGTGTATGGCTAGTGGGGGACTCTGGGTACCCCAACCTGTCGTGGCTACTGACCCCAGTAAGGAATCCCCGGACCAGGGCAGAGGAACGGTACAATGAGGCCTATGGGCGTACTAGGAGGGTGATCGAACGCACCTTTGGCCTCCTAAAGGCCAGGTTTCGCTGCCTGCATATGACAGGTGGATCCCTAATGTACTCACCTAAGAAGGTGTGTCACATCATCGTGGCCTGCTGCATGCTTCACAACCTGGCTTTGCGCCGCCAGGTGCCTTTCCTGCAGGAGGATGGTCGAGACGGTGGTGTTGTGGCAGCGGTGGAACCTGAGGAGAGTGACGAGGAGGAAGACGACGGGGCTGAAACAGACAACAGGGACAGAATCATTGAACAGTACTTCCAATAGGACACAGGTAACATTTCAAAGATAATTTAGTAAATGTTAACTACTCTCCAGCATCTCTGCTGCCTGTCTATTTGCCCCAGTGTATGATGACTGAGTTTTGGCTTTTCCCTCCCTATTTCAGATCTGGGGTCCCCACTACGAGTCCTGTGCTTCGTTTCCCCATGGACTACAGCTTTGTGGCAGCTGTTTGTTGACTTCACCATGTACAAGGACATATTTGCACTGTCATGTCAATTACAATCTATTGAAATCACAGCCAGACTCCAGATATTTTGGTGCAAAATAGGTGTTTATTTAAGTGCTCAAAATGGGATGGGTGGTTTCAAGTGGGTGGGGGCTATGGTGAAGGAATGTCCATGGCAGAGTCCAGAGTAACAGTCACACAGGTGCATTGTCCAGAGGCCTGTGGAGAGATGGAGCATGGGCAGTTCAAGGATGGACAGGGTGACTATGTGGGACAGTGGGATGACATCAGGTGGTATCCATTGCTGGCGGGGGTCTTGACATCCTACTCTGTCTTCTTGCGAGATCTCAGGGCCCTCTTGCGGGGTGGTTCTTCTCCTGCAGGAGGTGGGGGTCTGGTGGGCTGCTGCTGTGCGGGGGCCTCCTGTCCACTAGCGCCGGCGGAGGTGGTTGGCTGTTCTTGGTCCAGGCTAGTGGCAGGGGCCCTTGGGTGTTGTTCAGTGTCCGCCCTGTTGTTGACGAGGTCCTGCAGCAGCCCTACCATGGTTACCAGGGTGGTGTTGATGGCTCTGATGTCCTCCCTGTACCCCCGATAGTGTTCCTCCTGCAGCGCCTGGATCTCCTGGAACCGGGCCAGTACCGTCGCCATCGTCTCCTGGGAGCGGTTGTATGCTCCCATGATGGTGGTGAGGACCTCGTGGAGAGTGGGTTCCCTGGGCCTCTCCTCCCCCCCCTGTCGCACAGCTGCCCTCCGAGTTCCCCTGTTTCCCTGGGCCTCTGCCCCCTGGCCGGTGTGCCCACTACCACTGCCCCCAGGTCCCTGTTGTTGGGGTGGTGGGTTATCCTGGGTGCCCTGTAGTGGTAGACACACCGCAGATTGACGCGCCCTGGAGACAGAGGCATGGGCCCGCTGGGTGGGAGCTGTGCTGGTGTTCCCAGAGGGGTTTGGGTCTGTAGTGGCCTGGGCCTATGTGAGGGGAACCGACTGTCCAGAGGTCCCCGATGGTCCCCGATGGTCCGGGCTGGTCATCGGTGTCCAGGTCGACAGAGCTGCTGTCATCGCTGACGGCCTCTTGGGTGGGGGGTGTGGAGAATTCTGGCCCCTCCGCCGCGGTGTGTTGACGGTCGGGTCCTGCAGGGGTATAGAGGTATGGTTATAGTTTCAATGTGTGGCATATGGGTGTATCTGTGGGTTCTCGTGTCCCCAAGTGCTGGCATTCGTGTGTGGGGGCTTTGGTGAGGGTGGCTTGTGGGGGGGATGTGTATATGCATTGGGCATGCTTTGGTGATGGGTGTCCATGCTTAGTGGACGCATGCAGGCCTAGGTTTTGGGATGTGTGGGTTGTGATGGTGAGACATTGGCGGGGAATAGGTGTGCTGGGGGTGAGGATGGTGGTGGGGGTGAGGATGGTGGTGGGGGTGAGGGTGGGGGTGACGATGGGGGTGGGGGTGAGGGTGGGGTTCGAGGATGGGGGTGAGGTTTGGGGTCTGATTTGGCATGCAGGTGGGGGGGAAGCAGCATTGAAGCTTCAACTTACCAGTATCCATTCCTCCGCCGACTCCTGCGAGGCCGTCAGGATGCAGGATGTTCAAGACTTCCTCCTCCCATGATGTGAATTGTGGGGGTTGAGGTGGGGGTCCTCCGCCAGTCTTCTGCACGGCGATGTTGTGCCTGGATACCATGGAACGCACCTTCCCCCGTAGGTCGTTCCATCGCTTCCTGATGTCTTCCCGATTTCTGGGGTGCTGTCCCACTGCGTTCACCCTGTCGACAATCCTCTGCCATAGCTCCGTCCTCCGGGCAATGCTGGTGTATTGTATCTGTGTGCCGATCAGCTGGGGCTCTACCCGAACGATTTCCTCCACCATGACCCTGAGTTCTTCGTCTGTGAAGCGGGGTTGTCTTTGGGGTGCCATGGGGTGGTGTGTATGATGTGTGGGGTGGAGTATGTGTATTTAAGTGAGTTGAGTGTGGTGGTGTGTGTTGTTTTGTGTGTGGATAGTGTGTGGGTGATGGTGTTGAGTGGCTGTGGCTGTTATTTTTTGGATGCTGGTGTCTCGCTCTTGCCTTCTTGACGAATTTTTTAGCGTAGGGGTTTGTGGGTGATGTGGGTGTGTGTTTTATATTGTATTGTGTGTGTGGGAGTGGTGTGTGTATGTGTATCAGGTGTGTGGGATTCAAATCGTCCAATGTGGCTGAGTTTTGTTCGTTTGTGTGTATTCTGACCGCGGCGGTGTGTCCCGCCAATGGAATACCGCGTTTGAATGACCGCCGCGTGGATTCGTGGGTCGTAATGGGATGGGCGTATTTCTGTTGGCGTGACGGTGGAGGTTTGGTCACCTCCACCTTTCCGCCGACCGCTGGTCTGGCGGTCTGTTGTGGCGGTCGGATTTTCGGAGGTTTGCCTTCTGCGGGTCAGAATGACCGTGGCGGGTTTCCGCGACCGCGGCGGGATTATGGAGGATTTCTGACCGGCGGTAGGCGCCTTTTACCGCCGAGGTCAGAATGACCCCCTTAGTCTCCTGTCTTGAACATGTTAAAACAAAAACTAAGGGGGAAAGATAGGGATACCCTGACACCCTAAGCCCCATGAGAGGGACCCAGAGGGACCCACCCCACCAATATGGGACCCGAAAAAAAAAAGAAAACAAAAAGGGAAATCAGGGCTGCTTCGCTTTATTAATAAAGAGGGGGCACGCAGCGCAGCTCCCCATGCCTTTCCTGGCCCAGAGAAGCTCACCCACTGGCCGAAATTACTGTAGATGGAGAACGCACAGGCCTCCTACCCCAGTCATCACAGCCCCTGAGGAGCCCACTCCAGGGGCAGTAAGATTGAATATGGAGAGGGGACCACCCTCCCCGTCCCAGGCCTATAAAGGCCCCAGGGAGCCCACATCGGGTCCCTAAACTAATTAAAAGGGAAGGGGCCATCATTAATCCCCAGGGCCGGCTCACTATCTATATCCCAGGGAGTACATCCCCAGGACATACCAGCTTCTCTGCCTGTGTCAGTGCCTCTGTCAATCTGTGTTTGCTCCAGCTTGGCTGGAGTATTTGTGAATCTCTTGCCATGTAGGAGCAAACACAAAGTCTGCCCCTCATGGTCAAGAGCTTAAAGTGCTTCAGCCAGCTGGGTGCAGACTTTTGATCTGTTTCCCTGCCCGCACTGATGTGGGCAGAGAAGTAGATCAAAAAATGGCGCCTGCCCAGAGGGAGCAGCATAAGTAGCTGCTCCCTGCGAGCAGGAGCAATGTTGGCTCCTGCTGAATAGGGGAGCTGGCTGGGCCACGGGGGCCTTGGGGCTCCACCCCGTGGCCCCCAATGAATGTATGGTGGGTGCCCTGGTTAGGCACCAACCTTTAATAATGTGGACCCCAGTGGATGGGAGTGCCAGGGGCTAATAATAGCTCAGGGAGGGTGGCCGTGTGGCCCCCTTCCCCTTTATTTTAAGGAATGACCCTGGGGGATGAGGTCCTCAGGGCCTACAAGGCTTGGGAAGGGGGGAGGGAGAGTAAAAAAAAAAAAATGAAAAAAAAAAAAAAACATGGCCCCTTCCTTTTAATAATAAAAAAAAAAAGGCCCAGAGAGATAGTGTCCCCAGGGCCTCAAAAAGCTCAAGGCCCCCCTCCCCTTTAAATAAAAATAGTTGTAAGGGCTCCTTTATGGAAAGGGTGGGGCTAAAGAATAAATAATGGTTTAATAGCTAATTGTATCAGTAGGTACATGGAGGTTTCTTTTCGTGACAAGCAACAATCCCCGAGCCTCTGACAGTAGATTCCACAGCTTAAGGTTAAAAAAATATATATATATATATATATATATATATATATATATATATATATATATATATATATCTTTGTACATCTCATTGTACAGGAGTTAATCTTCAAAGACAGTAAACATCACCCAGCATCTGACTAGTCCAGAATGTCGACAATCTTGACAGACCAACGTGTGGTGGTTAAAAGGTTCTCTCTGAATCCATCACAGAACCATGCCTTCTTGTTGAATTGGTCAGTCTTTTGTTATAATAGTGTAAACTATTTATCTGTCTAATTAATAGTCTGCAAAACCCTCCACAATTCTAATACAAAAGCCATTATCTCTGACCTTGGGAAGCATGCAATGTTTAATCTATTATTATATTTATTTGCAAACATGCAATATGCAAAAAAAAATGGCAAAATATAAAAATAAAGAAATATCCCAGCAGCCAGGCACACCAGAAATAACAGTGATGTGCATTTATTTTCATGCGAATATGTTCATGTGACCAGGCAAAATCCAGTCACTCACTGGGCGAGCGAGCCACTGGATGAAATGGACTGCCCAAGGCTGTATACTGTGGTGGACGGAAACAAATAACACCTGAAGAAATCAATGGATGAAGATGGATGCATATAGCCGATCAAAAGCCTGTGCATGTATGTATATACTTATGTATTTGTTTATTTTTTTTTGTATAATATAAGGTTGGTGATCAAAATAATCTCTCAGCCAATCCTTAAAGAAGTCCTGCCCTAATAAAATTTAAAAAAAGCTTAAAAAGAGGGTTAGAGCCAACCTACTATTTACTACTACTTACCATTGGTTGACTAACACATCGCTCGTTTCCTTTCTTCTTATTGGCCTTATAGTCCTCCTCCTCCTTTCTTTCCTTGGCATCTGAACATATTTTACTTTCTGGCATGCACGCTAGAAGATGGCTATGTGTCCTTTCATCCTTTGGACTCTTCATTTGTTGGCTAGAAGCTGTAATGCTTCACCACCCTTCTTGAAAAGTAGTTGCTTCACTATAAGCAATTTCCTTCCAGCTTTATTGGCCCCAAGGATTCTCAGCTGATCTTGTAGGCATGTCATTCCTCTCAAATTTTATTGTGGTCATTCGCGTTTTCCTTTTCTATTTCTAGCTCTGTCATTACTTATGTTCACTTAAGTATTAGTCCCTATGCAGTTTTTCCACCACAGAGGTGGGCTTCCCCCTGAAGGTCACTTTGAAAGCATCCCAGCGGTTGCTGAGGGATGGTTCTTGTGCGTACTCTTCTCTGAAGCAATCTTTTATGTCCTCGGAGAGCTTTTTTTTGTTGGCCTCATCTCTTGTAAGATACAGCTGGTATTTCCAAGCCTGTCTCTTTCTTTAGCAGAGGGGTGGTCTTTAGCTACAACAGCCACACAACTATGGTCTGAAAATGTGCTTCTGGTAATTTCTGCCTTGAGTACTCAGCTTAGTACGCCTTTGGAAATACCTGCAAGCCCTGGTTAAGGTCTCTCCAGAAGTCCAGAAGCCCCTGGTCTTCAATTGTTGCTTTTACATGTTTAGCTATGGGATTAACTGAGTGAATGGATCAAAGGTCTGTCAATCTCTGTGGTTCAGGCTCTACTAAAAAGCGCCTTCCACAACAACTCCCTCCATCACTCCTGAAGTTCCTACCAATGATGAGACTATGTTCGCAAGGAACTGCTCGTTTGGAACTAGGGCCATTAATACTGATTGGCATGTAAGGCATATTTTGGATTGTTACATGAGTTTTGAGATATCTGCGCTCCAAGTCTTGGAGAATGTCCAATAACTGTACATCAAAGTCTATTTTTTTTTAGTTTTCACAAGGGAACACATTTGTATTGGGTGAACCTTATTTCTTAGTCTAAATTGGTCCCTGCATAGCAGGTGAGTTTTGTAAAGGAATATAATGTCTACATCTTAGTGTCTGAGGTATTTTCAAACTAAGCATTGCTTAGCATAGGAATTACGTACCCCTCATATTTACATTTATAAGCATGAATGGGACACAAGATTCATAGGTAGGATTGTTATCGTGACCTTAACGTTGTGTTTGTGGGGTGTGGCCAAGCAACATGGCCATCAGGATGCGCTCCTAGTGAGCTCCCGCTACCGGCAAAATCCTCCAGGGATCCTGGGGTACCCAAGACTGTGGGGACCCCCCTCCTGTAGTGGGACACCGTAAGGAGGGCTCGGGCGCGGCGGGGTCCCACTTTGGGAGCCCGCGGAGATCGCGCGCCTCTCTTGGGCCGCACAGGAGACGATGGCAGGGCCCACGGAGCTTGCGGTGGGCGGCCGCATCGGTGGCGCAGCTGGTTCGGGGGGCTCGCAGTGACAGCAGCCCCTGTCCTATGTGAAGGATCCTCTGGGCTGTGGGCAGGTGGTGGCTTTTGTTGGTGCTCCGACTGAGTCAGTGGGGCCCCGGAGGACGGCGCAAGGGCCTTTCGAGCATGTAGGCGGTGAGATAGGGCCTCCTTTGGACTGTGCATATCGGCTGCTGGGCCTATTGTCGGGTGTGGCCCTGGAGGGCGGACGGCTCCTCCTGTGCTGCTGACCCAGTTGGGCCTGTTGGATACGCGGCCCCTAGCCCGCTGTGATGGTCACCCAGGTTAGGAGGTGAGCTGCGGCGTCCTGTGAGGGAGCCGGGGCGGCCGGCTGGAACACAGGGGATCGCGCTGGGGCCTACAGGACTGCGGTGGCTGGTTGGTGCGCACCGGGGCGGGTGTGTGCGGTGGTGGCCCCTGGACCTACAATTTTTTTTCTTCTTAATTTTTTTGCTCCTTTTGGCTCCTACCTGTGACAGCTTTGAGAGAGGTCCTCTGCTAATGGGGATGTCTGCGGCAACTGCACTGGCCACCTGGTGAGACAGTGTTGGACAGTGGTGCCTGACAGTGTGGAGAGCAGCGGACACTGTTTCTGTGGCACTTTGAGTCCCAAGACCATCTTGGTGTCTACCTGCTACAACTGGGACTGAGTCCTAGCCCTGGTCTGGGTGTGGGACGGAATGGGGTGGCATAAGCAGACAGATACATCACAGGGTAACACCATGGAGCAGTATACTACTACAGTGCCCCTCCCGTAGAGCACACCCAGATCTGAGGTGAGTGGAGATGATAGGAGGGTGGCAACGAATCCCAAGGAACCTTCACGCGCTGAGCTGCTTTTGGCCATCCAGGGCTCTGGGGTGGCACTGGAGGAAAAGATAGAGACTGTGGAAGTCAATCTGCTTCGGGCAGACCTCTGGAAGATATCCAACAAGGTCAAGGTGGTGAAGGGTTCTATTGTGGAGCTATAAACAGAGGTGGGGGCTCCGCGGAAACAAATGGTGCAGGCCAACTCCACGGTTGGACGGCTGGGGGTGAGGTTGGAGGACGCGGAGGGAGGTCCCAGTGGAACAATGTCAGGTTGCTGGGCTTCCCGGAGCGTGCTGAGGGGTCAGATATGGAATCATTGGTTGAGAGCTGGATCAGAGATGTGCTGCAGCCAACTGGGCTATCTAAGGGTTTTGTGGTGGCCCGCGTGCACATAGGGCCCTTGTTGCACCCCCTCGGCCAGGAGCGTCTCCCAGGGCTATTATTGCCCGCCTTCTGAACTATAAGGATCGTGACTGTGTGTTGCGGGCTGCACACGAGTCTGATAAGGTATTATACGAGAACTGCAAGATATCCATTTATCCCGAATACACAAATAAGGTGCAGAGTTCTCGTAAGGGCTTCATGGAGGTCAAGGCAAAACTTCAAGCCATGAACATTAGATATATGCTTCTGTATCCGGTGCGCTTAAAGGTTCTCTCAGATGGGAGCTCACACTTTTTTGACCGTCCAGAGGAGGTGTGACGATGGTTGGAGATGTGGGACAAGGTGGCCCCGTGGCAGAAGGAGGGAACTGAAGTCGTCACTCTTTGGGCCTCTGGAGCGGAGAGTCTGGATTGGAGGTCACGTGACGCTGGGCGGCTGGTGGATGCAGGGACTAGCGGGTCAGCTGGGGACTCTCGTCACAGAGTTGAGATACAGCAGGTTGGAACAATGGCGGTGGTGTCTACTGATCTAGCTAGGGGTATGGTCATGGGGTGGGGGCTATGAGCTGGGGGGGATCCTGCATCAGTCTATGATCTTCATAATTCAGGGTACCAGCGTGCCTCTTATCTTCCTCCTTTTTGCCGGGTTGGTGACACCGAAGACAGTATTTCTCTGCTGTAGATCTGCAGAGCTATCTGGTTCAGGTCCTGATGGGGTCTCACTTAAGGATTAAACTACATTGGCCCTCAGGGGTGCCGCTGACACGTAGGGAACTCAGGCTGGTGTGGTACTCGGTTCATTTGTGCATTGATGCCGGATGGGGGAGGGTGGTGGTCACTCCACAATTGTGGCAGGACTTTAGACATGGCAAGTTGGGGTTTAGGCTGTTGTCCTGGCAGCGTTTACGGAATGGACTTACAGTATGGTCTGTTATGGTTGTTTTACTGTATTTCCAGGGTGGGGAGTGTGGGAGGGGTTTGATGGGGCAAGTTTGTAAATTTTTAAGGTTTATTCAACAGTGCGGGTATCAGGGCAGGATGCGTAATATGTCTTTTTCTTGTCTTATCACGGGGGTGGTACACGGGGGAGGTGTTCAGAGGGGAGGGGGGACAACACTGTATCACTATGGGTCGTCATATTAATATGCTGACACGGAATGTCAGGGGGTTGAAGAGCTACACCAAACGCTATAGGGTACACTATTTCCTTAGGAGCCATAAGGTTCATATTGCCTGTCTTCAGGAAACACACATGACTGATGAGGAAGCACACAAATGTTTTCATCCTCCTTCTATTCCTATGCACGGGGTGTGTCTGTGTGGGTGGCTCTGGGGGTTCCCTTTACCCATGTTTACAGTGAAGTAGATGTCAAGGGCCGATATGTTCTGGTAGAGGGCATGCTGGATGGCTCACCCATGGTTATCCTTAACACACATGCCCCTAACACGGATGATCACTCATTCAACACCAGAATACTTGACATTTTGGGCAGGGGATTACAATTGTGTGTTGCATGGGGATCTGGACCGTCTTCCGCCGAAGTTGGGAACTAATCCCCTGATGGTGAAATCGCTCATGGAAGTGATGACACACTTAGGGCTATGGGATAGTTGGAGGGAACTGCACCCTAAGGGCAAGGAATACACTTGCCACTCCAGAACACATAATACTCATACCAGACTGGACAGGTTTCTGCTGAGTGGTCTCAGTGGCCCGCAAGTGCTGGATGTCACGCATATGGGTAGGTTCTTGTCTGATTATGCACCAGTGCGGTTACAGTTGCTTTGAGGTGCAGCGGCCACCTGTACAGCGCGTGGTTGGTGGATGCATGTGGATATACTTATTGATGCGGGGTGTCGGGAAAGGGTGGTAGAGGCCATAAAACAGTATATGGAATTGAATTGGAACATGACTTTGTCTAGGGGCCTGGAGTGAGAGGCTATGAAGGCAGTCATAAGGGGAGAGTGCATGGGCATTGTATAGGCGGTACGCAGACAGCTGGAGCAGGATCTTACAGAACTGGAGGTGAAATTGGGGGAATTGCAGGAGCAGTCACCGGATGCAAGAACGGCTGAGCGTGAGGCGCTCAGGTTATACAAGGGAGGTTAATGGTTGTTGGGATACGGTAAGCCAGATAACACTCAGAGTGTATGGGCAGCAACTGCATCAGGAGGGAGATAAATCTGGCAAGCTTCTGGCGTGGATTCTGAAACAGGAGGTGTAGGCACCTCCGATTTTGCATATCAGGAATGCTGAGGGTGAAACGCTCACCAGGCGTACAGACGTTCTACGGGAATTACATGCGCACCTCCGAAGGGTGTCCAGGGCTGGTGCTGTACTATCTGAGGAAGGCGTGGTGGGGTTTCTGAAGCAGATGCGGCTTCCGCGCTTGGGTCTGGAGAGTAGGGATGCTCTTCAGACTGCGATTACGGTAGAGGAGGTGAGTGAGGCAGTTGCTACAATGACGAAGTCCAAATCCCCTGGTAGTGATGGTTTTCCTGTTGAGTTGTATCAAATATTTTCCTTGTTGCTAAGGGAGAAGCTCCTAGAGGTCTTTGAGGAAGCTCGAGTGCATGGTATGTTGCCAGACACCACGCGTCAGGGTATTGTATGTTTGGTACAGTGGGGTATTCCGGTGGGAAGGTCCACACATGTAATTTCCCTGAATGCCGATGATGCATTGGTTTATGTACGGGATCACCGCATTTCGGTGCCGATGCTACTGCAGAGGCTGGATGTTTTTGGGGCTGCCTCCGGTCTTAAGATCAACAGGAAGAAGTTGCTCCTGTTCCCCTTGGGGTCCCTCAGTGGGGTTTCACAGGCTGGGCTGCCTGAAGCGGGACTATGATGGGAGGTGGAGAGTTTCCGGTACTTGGGTATATGGGTCACCAACTCTGTGGCTGCGCATGATAAGCACAATGTTGGGCGAATAGTGGCGAGCCTGGAATACTCGGTCTCTCTCAGTGATGGGTAGAGCTGCGGTGGCAAAGATGGTGTTTTTGCCATTGCGTTTATACTTGGTACGCAACTCTTTGTATCCATTGGCTGCACGGCTCTTTCATTGTTTGGACAGTCTGCTGATTTCTCTAATGTGGGCCGGTCGACAAAGCAGGGTGGCACGGTCTGTGCTGCAGGGGAACATTAAGGGGGGGTGGGTTGTCGATTCCTAACATCAGCTATTACTATTATGCAGCACATTTGCAATATGCTGCCAAGTGGATGATGGATGCTGATAACTGGGAGAAGAGTGTGTATGCTGGTATGTGCGATGGGCGGTCATTGGTGCATATACTGATGTCGGGGGTAGATCTGAACAAGCTGGGATCTGGGAGCAGGTGGTTAAACATGTACTCAGGTGAGCCCCTTTTGATAGGGAACTGAACATATGGGATTTGGCCCCATTTCGGGATATGGAGAGGCTAATGTCGGCAGAGACCTGGAGGATGTGAGGTGGCTGGGGATCTTTATACCAATGGTGAGTTTCTATCCTTTACTGACACCCAGGATCTGTTTGATCTGGGCCCTGGGCAATTTTTGCAATACGTGAAAATCGAGAGTGTGGCACGTGAGATCTGGAGTGGTTTTCCGGTCGCTCCTAGGGCATCTACACTGCTGAACAGTCTAATTAACTAGGGTGAGGGGACACACTTGATTACACAGTTTTATAAAGCCCTGCAGGAGGATCAACCAGGTGTAATAAGTGTGGGATGTAGGGCATGGGAATCAGACCTGGGGGAACCCATAGCGAATGCTGATTGGGATTTGGCTTTGTCTTTGGTGTGTATGGTGTCGTGTAACCACAGGTTCAAGTTGTTGCATTTTAACTTTGTACACAGAACGTATCTCACACCCTGTCGACTAAACAGGATCGACCCGACTCGTAGAGCGTGCTGTCCTAGGTGTGGTGCGTTTGGTGCCTCCTTCCTACACCTGGCCTAGACTCGAGGGACAGTATATGAGCAGGAAGTGGTAGCAGTGATTGAGGAGGTCAAAGGATTGGGGTTAGAGGCAACACCGATGACCTTTATCTTGGGAGTGGTGCGGAAGCCGCGAGGTAGTGGTATTCCATGTGAACTAGCACAGCTGTCGTTGGTACTGGCCAAGCGTAGAGCAGCAATTGGTTGGATCAGCGCCCGGAACCCGATGATCTCCAGCTGGCTACGGGATTTACTAGAGTGTGGGCGGCAGAGGAGCAGTATATGCGCTCGACATGAAGAGATGAGAGGGCACTCACTGATGCGGCAGCTTGGGGTACATTATTGGAACAGTTTATTGGCGAGGAGGACATAAACCCTATAAGCAGCAAGGAGGATGAGGGGGGTGGGGACACACATCTCGCCCTCTGAATAGGTGGCGACCAATTGTGGTTTCTATATGCTCCTATATGCATAAGTTGTTTAAAGCATGGTCTAACAAGGCTATGGGTTGGGAAGGCGGGATGGAGGATAAGATCTGTACAGTGCTTATGACTCTCTCTTGACTTGAACTCTGGTGCATATGCCCTCTGGTACTCTTATGTAATGAAGGTGTATTGTCTTGCTGTAACCTGCAATGAACTATATCTTTCTGTTGGTTTGCACTTTTCAAAACGTAATAAAAACAGTTAAAAATGTTTTTTGTTTTTGTAGCAGTGTGTTAGGTGCCATAGGAAATAACTATAGGTCGCCTTGATAAACATATTCAAAACACCGAAGACGACAATGTTCACCACTTTCACATTAAGGGTATAGTCTATATAGTCTACCCAACCAACCGTGGAAACTTCAGTGTCAGTAGGTGTGAAGAATCTCAGTGACATGCTTGTGTATTACCTTTTGTATCATTTTCATAGGACACTCCTGTCCCCCCAGTGCAGCTCTTCTTGCTATTTACGAGTGTTCCTGGTTTTGCAAATTTGCAGAGGTGTTCTTGCTTCTTGTGTCTTCCCCCATCGCTCTCAGTCTGAAATCCAATATGGATCTGCCATCTCCCAAGTTCTTTATCAGGTTTTCTGTTCCTTTCCAAGAAAACTCCAGTCCTTCAGGGAAGTTAACCTGTATCCAATTTGTTGCCTGTGCAGCTCCATTGTGATTTCTTTTTAGCCCTGTCTTTTTTACAGTGTGGCGGCTGAGAGATCCTGGATCAATGCTAACTCACTGCCACAGTAGACAATTATTTTTATTTTGAACGCTGCAGCCATAATTTTCTCCTTCTGAGGATAGTTGGATAGTCTGATCACTGTGTCGTTAGGTCTGTCTTGATCTTCTGTTGGCTTTCAGCCACTCTGTCTCCTTCAAGTCCTGTACAGAATTTACCACCTCTTTAAGGATGTAAAAGGTCTTAAGGCTCAGAACAGGTCTGAAATGCAATCAGATATGTTGTCCATTTCATTCCCATCCTTCAAGTTTCTAATGCAGATGTTTTCTCTTTGCAACCTGTTTTTTTTAAGTCCTCACATTCTGCCAATAGCCATTTGGTCTGCATTTCCATATGACTGATATTTGTGGTGATCATTTGTTCTGATTCGTTGTGTTCTGAACGTATGACTATTTGGCCCAATCTTTGCCACATGCTTTGAAGATCTACTTTGATCTCTGACACATCTTTCTAAATCCCAGCACTCAGCTTTGTAAGGCCATCTTGGAGGGCTGAACCCAAGTCCATCTTTGTTCCTGCCAGGCATGCTTGACAGCCCTCTTTTTAAGAGGGAAACTTGTTGCCATGGGGTCTGGGTTTGGTTTGTCTCTTTTTTCACGGACTGGGGCGTTATAAATGAATTCTGCATTTGAGCTGAGGCGTTTCTCCTTATGCAGATGGTGGCATGCGCAAAACTATTGGACAGTGCTGGAGGGACCCCTTTCGACTCCTGGACAAGCAGAGTTTCTGCAGTGCGGCCTCTGATTACTTATACATTCATGCAAACATATCTTTGTCCCCGCTCATATGTTATCAAGCTGACCTTGCCCTTCTCACAGATTATATATTTGCCGAATTTGTAAAATTGGAGCTGGTATTTCCCTTGCTGCCCAAACAAATCCTGAAGTCAATCATATAAAGACATCGAAAGGGCTGTTATTTAGTCATGTGCCACTTTCCTGCCACACTTTGGGTTGTGAATGGTCCATTATACACACACTTATTTTGGCGTGGGGCTAACATCAATGATGACTTGCCAGTTCAGGGCACTGGGTGTCTAACTTGTGTTCCTCAGCTTCAGCATACTCCACGCTATGTTATATACTGGGGCTGGATCATCTTCTGTGCCTCCAGTTATGTGGGCACCGCTCTGGGCTCTTATTTCCATTCACATAGGGAGGCCATCCCAACCACATCTTCAGGTCCTCCACTACGCGATTTTCTGTCTGTGCTGCAGTGTTGGGCGCCCAGCCGGGCTGGCATGATTGAGGCCGTACAGGAGGGCCACAATCCTACTGTCTCCTTCCTCCTGTTTCGGCGCTTGCACTCTGAGCCCCAGCAACACTGCTACTCCTGATGTGCCCCAGCACTTCCTCAATCCTCTAGGGTCTTGCTGGCACAAACCAAGTCCCAGAACAGCACCTCGGCTTCATACAAGGCTCTGAAGGGCAGAGCATCTCCGGGTCCTTATTACTCAAATACCATCTTAACCAGAAGTGATGTATTTTTTTTAAATCAGCGTGGTTGACTAATGGCTCCCTTCATGAGTAAAATTTAGAACCTATGCAAACAAAAACAATCCTTTGTGGACTAGAAGACTTTGAGTCTCAATGAGAAGCTCATACAGTCGTAATACTTATTAAAAGTCTTGGAACTAGTGGGTTTAGATGCTATGCAAAGGCTGCAGAGCCCTGGATAATGCCTTGTGTCCAAAGTAAAAGCTTTGTGCCCTAAGTATACCCTTCATAATTAGAGCCTAGCAGAGCTACTGAAAGGATAGCAAGATTCGGCTTAGATGAAGTTAAAAAATAATAAAAAATAACGGAATACTGCTATTATTTCCCCCCAAGGAAAAAAAACAATAGCTTATTATTTTGACACTTCCTGGAAAACATCCTGGGAACTGGAAAGAGGGATATGAACATACCATTTCCGTTGTAAGGAACTTTTGACAAACGTACTGCGCTCCTCCTAGTAACGTCATCCCACAGACACAGAAAACAGCAGTGCTATTCGATTTGCGATGGCGGAACACACATGTGATGGTGTTTTGCTTCACTAATGACCGATCTGAAACATTCATGCACTGACTAAAGTCCCGGGAATGTGCTTCTTAGTCTAAAGAAGACATTTAATATCACTTCGCGAAGTTCGTAAAGGAGATTAGCATGCTGAAAGCACACGTTCAAAAATGGTCACAGCAAATTAAATTAAAACATGTACAAATGATTCTCCACTGCAATATACTCAGCAAATATATGTGTTTATATGTAAATATGTATGTATATATATATATATATATATATATATATATATATATATATACACACACACACACACACACACATATGCACACATATGCACACATGTGAAAAGAAAAGAATGCCAAGGCCAGACTGTCGGAATTCTTTTCTTTTCACATGTTGTAACATGATCTCCGTCCCCGTTTATCTGAGGCCTGAAAAAATATGCATCACCATGAGGCACATCTGCTTCATCTCCCTCCTATCAGCATCAGATCACCAGATTCCAGAATCGATTGTGGAAAGAGAGAGATCAATTATCCTCACTTGCAGGGTGACACACCTCAGTGTCCTGAGCATGTCTGATTTAAATCACTCTCTGGTCAATCTGGTCTCAGCCTCTTATACTTTGAACAAACAAGAGAGGAGAGTTCTAGAAACTCCCTCTCACTGCTTAAGTTTATCATTCACAAAATGCTGGTTCCTTTAGGTCAGCTTTGAAAAGAACATGTCGGGACGTGGCCAAAATCCCAAGGTGCCCTCAATCAAAACAAAACTGTTCCCTGCAGTCCTAGTACATTCTTATCAGCCTAAGCCCTTGGTGGGAAAAGAACACGCAAACATGCACAATAAAAACATGAGCACATTGTATGACGTGGAAAATACTTGCAGCTTTTAACGTAAAATGAAGCTGGTGGTCACTAATGTGACTGTATGCTGCTAGGCTATGTGCAACGTGGAGTCAGTGGTCAAAACACAAATATCATTACAGATGGTTGGTTCTGAATAGTTCTTTTTTTATTTATTGAATGTCTATATCACACCCATGAGACATTAGACAGTAGTCAGAACTCAAACATAATGAACATAGTGCTGCTTTTCGAATACGTACAGTAGTTAAAATATGTTGTTGCTATTTTGTGAAATTAAATTAACCAGATAGTATGATGTGCTTATTGTGTGCTAAACTACTTGAATACCAGCATAAAGGCAAGATAATGGATCAAAAGACATGTTTCTATTTAGACTTAACTCCAGTTTGCTTCCTTACAAAGTATTTAATTAGAAAAATCTTAAAGTAAAGTAGAATGTTGTTTTTTTACCCTTGTGTAAGACAACAGCATAATGTTGTTTGCTGACCCATCAATTACATATAAAACAAGTATTTGCAATGCAATGGGTCTCGCATTTGCTCGAGTTAGTTAGAGCTATTAGCGTTGTAAACGCCTAACCGGGCTTTCTTGCCACATAAATTGAAAACGAAAAATAATACAGTTTCACATAACTGAGCTGATTCAAAAGCACCACGATATCAGCAGTTTCCAAGGCGGTAACTAAACCGCCCCAAAGAGGGACAAACAAAGCATTTATGAACAAAAATAAATGATTTTGAAGGGCAAGCCCATGAACAAGTGTTAGTGATGGGCGTGCAGTTGGCGTGGTTAAAAGCCCAGATACATACCAACACATCGGGAAAAAATGCACTTGTATACGATCTGCTAAGTCTGTATAGACACCATATTAGTCCATTGAGACTTCCTTAGACAATGTACTTCCTTTGACATTCATCTAGTAGCCAAGAATACTTTTGGCAAGCATACTTTTAGGAAGGTATGCCTGATCACGAAAAAAGCAAATAGAAAAATTTGAGAAAGAAAGAGAGTGATAAAGAGGGAAAGAGAGAAAGAGAGAGAGAGAGACAGGCGAGGACAGAAGTGAAGTTGATAGGTAACAAGAATCAGTAGTGGTTGGCTTATAGTTTCAGGATCTCAGATAGAAAACAGAGATCCTCTAAAATCTACTAAATAATGCCAGCATTTAGATGTACTATACAATACTGTGGTGATTGACTGCCACAACAAAATCTCTGTCACAGAAATTATTTTGCCACACATCAGCATGAGGTGAGTTGAGCTTATTTTCACTTAGTGGATAAAACGCTCGAGTCTGTGAAATAACATTTTTGATTGACAGGATTTCTTTCAAGACAAAACCATCATATAAAATCGCTAACGTGCGAAAAAAATACTTGCAAAAAAAATGTCAGCATTAAGTAGCATTTTATCCATTCTCGCTCAATATTGTTACTCGGGATCAAGACATGTAGGGAGTGTCCGTTTCATATAAATGAGCTAAAAAACTGCTAGTTCCACACAATGTTTTTTTATGGTTATAAAAGATTAGTTTGTTAGCTGTGCAATTGCTAGGAGTGTGTAACGCAAATTCAAAGTATGGTCCCTCCACGCCCAGGAAGCTCCCTCCGTAGATGGGTAGGAGAGACTGTCGGGCGATGTCAGGATATGAGTGGAAGCTGGAAGTCTGTTCACGACAGAGGAATGCTTGCACTTGAGCCTGCCTCAGGGTATTGCCAACGTCATCTCCATGAGAAATCCATGCAACTCTGCTTAACCTAGCACCACAAGAGAGCTAAAAGTAAGAGCTCACCAAATTAAACCTTTAACAAGTAACCCCTCGCTTTTTCAAAGACATTCCTATAACAATCATTATTACCACATTATGGACTTCTGGTCTGCTGCCAAAAAAACTCAGTAATGCGGAAAGATGAATAAAAGGTTTCATGGCAGAACTGTCTATTGAATGAGAAGACGTTTGTTCCTGCTCTTTGCCACTGAATGTCCACCCATAAGGAAAAGGCACTTGCGATATCGCCAATGTGTAAGTTTGAGAGCATCAAGGTTTGCACAGGCAGGCATGGAGATGCATGGGAGGCCAGGTTGCTCCAATACAGACATGCTTTTTGGGAGTTTGCTTAGGGCTAACAAACTACTAGTGTGGATTCCAGATATTCTTCTAGTGCTACTCACTCCACCGCCACTGGTCTAAAGCATGGCTTTGCACTTGGCTGCTCAGCAAGAATAGTTTCGAAACTTGACAAAGACTGCTGACCCGTTTATGTTTTTCGCTGATAACAGGTTCACAGGCCATTATAAGGCTTTGAGGGAAACAACAAGTTGGAAATAAAGAGTGCACATTAGCATTTTAGCAGAATAGCATTATGCCAAGAGAGAATCTTAATGCAGGAAGCACTTTTCACTCACAAGATAATTAATGGGTAGAATTGTTAACTACAGGAAGTTTATTTCTAGTTCGTTCATGACAGTCAAGAAGACAAAGTAGACTGTCACACAGTGCCTTTTCATCACCCTTTGATGCATCACATTTCTAATCAGTCCAATACAACACGCATTACTTGTGGTGATGTTTTTAGTTAACACAGACCAAATGTGTGAATTTACACAACTGATATGAAAGCAGCTGGTAGAAAATCAAGAATGCTTAAACAACCATTAAAAACCTAAATTGTGCATGGTTACACCCTGGAACAAATGTTCTCAATTGTGTCCATAATTTTAATATCATTTTAAGTTACAGGTCCACTGGAGTGGGAGTTGTAGAGGGACTTGGCACAGCTAAGTATAGTTCCAAGGAAGTATGATGATGATACCACAGCAGCTGTCTGTACAGAATATTTACTGAATAATCGTTGGCCGATGGATTTATTGAACTAATTAACACAGCCATAATGAAGTTGCACAGCCCAGACTGGAATTGATTTGTCAGTGAAAGACAGTGGTCACAAATTCACCATGTCTTCATTTTCCCTTCTGGTTTGAAAATGATGTACACGTGATACCGTTTTTGAGTACGGTAAAACAGGGCACAATAAATAATATCCCTGTCTTGCATATGAAACCTCAGCTCTCTACCATAGGATTTAAAAAAACATTTTTAAACACTAAAGAACGGGCACGCAAACAACTCACAAAGAAAGAAACATGACGATTAGAGTGCCCATGTAAAAACAATAGTTTTATTTTCTCTTAATAAAACCTGTATACTTTGAAAGTCCCATTTAAAAACTAAAACAGGATTAAAAATATGTAATGCAGCATTTTTATCCGCTCGTTTTATTTGTGCTCACTCACTTCATGCTTACTCCTTTAAGCGAGAAAGAATGTAACAAAATTTTTGCATGTAGCATTACACATAGGACAACCATGAGGAGCATGCTGCCTTACATATAGTTCATCCAGAACTGTCGCTTGAAGGAAATGTAGCACAGAGGTGGTTAGTCTCTCATTTCATTTACAGTGTTTCCCTTCAACTATTTTTTCGTAGAAATAATTTTTCTATGCCATTTTTCATAGCATCACATCACATTTTCTACCTTGAGCGAAGCTTTATTTATTTATTTTTAAAATAAAATCAAGGAGGTGTTACAATCCATAGGGCTTTCCCTTCAATTTGTCTGTGTCTTACCCTTTTCGCAGGAAAAACATCAAAATGGGATATGTTTGGGGACGTGATGTATATTTCCCTCTGTTTTCTCATTGGGAAATGTTTCTGACAAAAAGATTTTGGAGGAAAACAGGACTATATGGCAAGGCTCTCGGAGAAATATTATTTGCATTTTGATTGGTTCTTGCAGCAGTTTGAAGGATTTGTGAAGTTGAGAGTCAAAGAAGGAGCTACACTATGAGTTTTCCCATGATTTTGTGTTGTTTTCTATACAAAGAGTGGTATACGATGTAAAGAGGATGCTATCCATATCAATCGGAGACTCTGCTTTCTCAGAAACAAGTGTATTAACTATGCGTGCCATAGAAGCTGGGACATCAAAAGGGTCACTATATTACGTGGAACCTCTGTGGCAGACTCGATTGTATCACTGTGTCTCTTATTTGACAGTTTATCGAGTTAAATAAATACTCAGTGACAATACCTGGTATGGCTTGCACATCAAATGGTTAAATACTGGCAAAGCCAACACAGCTTTATCTTTCCAACACCCTGAAGTGTAAACACGAAATAGCGATCTACTTCCTTAGAGGCAATTAACTTTAGAAAAGGCCCTAACAGTACACTTAATTTCACATGATACCTTAGGCACTATCAATTCACGATACAAATTGGAAAACAATTGGTACCAACAGCCTCATACAATTGTTGGTCAATTATGATACCAAGATGTCAGTCATCCATAAAGACGTTGAAAAACCATGCAATTCATGAGATCCTGGACCACAATCTTCAGAATGCATGCTCCCAGAGCACATACTCAGAACAGGACGGTGACCTGGCAGTTTCTCCAAGTTATGAAGGGTTAATATTGACACTAGTTTTAGAAATTCTTCTTGCCGACAAAACTCCTGAAAGTAGTAAGCAATGCTCAAGAGTGGTCTATGCCCATAATTAACAAATGAGGGTCGCGTTATGGAAAAGGACTATTTGAGGGACCATTTATAACACTCTGAGAGGTGTGATTTATTTCCTTAAAAACATTTAACTCTGAAAGTGTCTGTGTCAGTTTGTTTTCCCTAGCTTGACACCCTAAATACAACCTATAAGAAGGGAGGCTATGGGATCGTCTTCATTACACAAGGTGGCGTTCTGATAAAAGTTGACAGCAAAACTGAACGCTGGTTTTCAGAGTAATAAAGAAGAGGGCAGGGACATTTTCAGTAGACTACACAAAAAACGAAAACCATTCGGTGTCCCTTTTATTTTCTAACTATTGCTAATTCTACGGGATTGCAGAGGGATCAGATAGTTTTTTGTTTTTCTTCTGCTAGTCATTTCAAAATCAACCTATTTGATTTGAGATTCAGGGCATTAAAAAACAATTATAATAAAAAAATTCAAATATGCCACCTGTGTGTCGCCATGCCTGCACATCCATGTGTAGGCATAGTGGGCATCTAGGAATACTGCTTACCATTAGGCAAGCATTTGCAATGCAATGGGTCTTGCGTCTACTCGAGTTAGAGCTACTGACGTTGTAAATTCCTAACTGGACATTTCTTGCCACATAAATTGAAAATGAAAAGTAAAACAGTTGGCATAAGTAAGCCGATTCAAAGCGCCACTGCTGCCATAAGCATGATCGCGAAGGAGACGCACAAAAAGAAAAAGAAGTCCGTTCACAGTAAAACATATTGGCAAACGTGCAATTATCCATGTAACAGGGTTGATGTTCAAGGCGGTAACAAAACCACCCCAAGGAGTGACAAATGTAAACCATGTGCCAATGATAACAAAGGATTTTTGAAATGCAAACCCACAAATAAGTGAAAGTGATGGGCGGGCGGTGGGCGTGGTTAAAAGTCCACAATAATTACAACAGGTCAAAGTACTTGCGCGCTCAACCTAAACAAACATTCCAAGCTGGCATGCAGCTATCTGCAATTTTTATTTTTTATTTATTTTTTTACTTTTTGTCTACGGCTGATTATTTACTGTTGAAAGATGGTCAACGGCCATGCTTGAACAGTAAATTAATAAAAGCTAAGCAAAGTCAAAGCAAAAAACCATGGGCAATATTGCTGCCTTTGGAACTACATAATAGATCAACTGGTCTTGTCATTGCTTGCTTTCAGCAGGATTTTTGCCTAGGTTCTCCAATTACAGACTGAGGCTCATATTTATACTTTTTTTGTGCCGCATTTGCGTAATTTTTTTACGCAAACGCGGTGTAAACGTACAAAATACAATTATATTTTGTAAGTTTGCGCCACTCTTGCATCAAAAAAAGGACGCAAATGCGGCGCAAAAAAGGTATAAATGCAGGCCTAAGTGCTCGTCTTGGCTAGAACTCGGCGCTCCTTTCAATCAATCGATCAATCAATTTGTAAAGCGTGCTACATACCTGTGAGGGTTTCAAGGCGCGAGGGGGGGGAGGGGAAGGTGCTGCTACTGCTCGAAGAGCCAAGTCTTGAGGAGTTTTCTGAAGGAAAGAAGGTCTTGGGTCTGTCATAGACCCGGCGGGAGGGTGTTCCAGGTCTTGGCGGCGAGGTACGAGAATGATCTGCCACCAGAAGATTTGCGTCGGATGCGGGAGATGGAGGCGAGGGCGAGGTTAGTGGAGCGGAGATGCCGAGTGGGGATGTCCTTTGACATTCTTTCTCTTCCAACGGGGGGGCGACCCCAGAGTTTAAAGACCACTAATGTAGATAAATACTTGTAACAACTTGATATGGGTAACTGGCTCAGGGGTAGATCATACCCCTATAACCGTCATTAAATGCTGGTGGTGCACAAAAATGAACATTTGGGTATAATAAGGAAAGATATGATCAGCAATAAAAAGAGGTTCTGTTGCCACTTTTCAAACAACTCTTGCGGTAACCCGTGAAATAAAATGTAGTGTTCTTGAGGGAAAAATTATAAAAGTGGAACGATATTAAAAATAGTGCTGACGAAAATAGCAAAATAGTAAAAGTTAGACATTCAAAATTACAAAGAAATGGGGTCCCAAACGTGTGCAAAGATCTAGCTAATTTGTTTGGAGGCTAACTAACTGTATCCGGGATCAAAATTCCAGCCTTTCACCACACAATGTGGATTAAGTCTTTATTGTCACTTAGAGAATCATTAATTATTTTTACATTTAAAATTAAGCATGTGAAGAACATCAGCTATCTATCTACTATTAAAAATCCTGTCTAGTGTAAGATATAAATGAATTAAGAGGACATTTTCCCAACTGGGACGCAAGGGCCTCAGAGAGACTAAAAAAAATATCTGTCTGTGTTTTGAATTCATAAAATGTGTTGATGTCATGTAGTTGATCTGAAAGAGTTAGAGACAAAAAGAACAGATAACAGTGATGAATGCCACACAACCACACAACAGGGCCAACTACAGAAGACATATGAAGCTATAAATACAAGTTCTTCAGTAAGTTACTCCTACCAGGCATTACATTTAACTGGTATCCTTCACTGAGTAAAGATCACCTCCAGCAAGCTGTCTAGCGAGGGGAAACTGAAACAAAAAATCTGCACTTCTGTCGTCCTTCTTTGAACTCTTACTGTGTACAAACACTGGCAAATCCACTAGGTCTAGGCCATGAAACCTACTGTATTTGCAAATTAATTTTCACACCTTAGATAGGCACCACAAATCTATGGCGGAAAACTTAAAATGTGTTTGGAAAACACTGCCATGGGTGAGCAATCATCATCCACAGTGGCCATCTTTAGATGCATTTTGGTTTATTGTACAAATATCATTAAAACATGGCCACAGGGGATGAGTCCTCAATCTGCAGCAGCCATCTTTGATTGGGATTTGTTCAATTAAAAATATATATATATATATATATATTCACCGATGTGTACCATGCTTGTGTGGACGGCCATTATGAAATTGTTGGAATCAAGATCATCTCCCAGGGACAGAACAGCAGATGCCCAAATAATAAAAGAAAAAAAGCACAAAAAAAGGGGGACGCTGAGGCAAGATGATGATGGGTGGCTGGCAGGAGAGTGGGAAGGGAAAAGGCGATGGGCAGAGAAAGGGGAACAGACAAAAAGAATAAGAGGAAGTAGTCCCTTACACGAACAGCAAGTCCGGTGTCAGTAGTTGAAGGATACATTATCCAATCAAAACACTAGGAGAGCAAAATGCTTTAGTGCATGACAAACCTAAAAATAGAGCGGTAAGCCATGGAATCAAGAGAAAGGAAAGGGAACAGAAAAAAAGCTACCTACTTGTGAGCAAGGGGTTGACCTGAAGCCCACTCGTGGAATATCATATGTAATGGAAACAACAGGTCTTACCAAGACACAGCTTAAGCTGTCTTTAGCTCACACCTAAAAAGGCAATAGTTGAGACAGAAAGATCAGCCTGCTGATAAAGCTGACTGGTAGCTGAAGTGAAGGTGGATGGTAAATATAGTTCAGCAGGACCACAGGACGCCATTGGTTTTAGCAAGGCCTCTCACTGGAGCACATCAGTCTCCAGGTGGCTACAGTCAAGCTAGGCAAAGTGAAGAGCACCAGCTCTAGCTGAAATTCAGACCAGAATGCAGCAGTGAATACGTTTGGGGAAGGACATCTGTTAACTGTTCTCAAGCAATTAGACAGATCTTACCAAGCATAACACAGTACAGAACGATTTTGAGTTCGGAGGTGTGCAGTATATGACGTAGCAGCAAAATAGATGGGGGAGCTTTCTTGAAGGAAGGTTATTAAGTGAATCACTCTCCCATTCTGAAACACAGTGAAAGACCAAGTGATTAGGAAGTGAGGAGAAAGGCACAAAGAAATAACCATCTTTCAATGGTAGTTAAATAAATAAAATCTATTACAGAAAAAACAGGGCATTCTTTTCACTTAAAACCGAACTCCCTTCATATCTCATTGTAGAGTATATTTTCTATTCTCTCAGTCGCTCAACCATTCCCACCCATAATTTAAGATTGGGCAATACTAGAAAGAGCTGGCTAATGTCGGAATGTCAGAAATTGCTTGGAATGTATATGAATGTATATGCACAGAATGTACACTATCTCAAACACCAAAGCACAGTTTTCATTTCGAAGAGCAAACAACTAAGATTAAGCAAGTTCAGCTGGAGAAAATGACAGTGCAAAAAAGCAAGGAGGTGAATCTGAGATCCCACCAGAACCTCAGCCATGCTCAAGGCATAACCATGCAGTACCACCGAAAGGTGCAAAGGGCCTACTTCTAAACGGCTGTTCACCAGTTTGCAGCCCTTCAAAATCATGACCCATAACTGCATATGGACGAACTGATAAATATATTATGTTATTTAGTTGGAGTCTATGAATCTCGTATTAGCCAAGAACGAGCATCCTCCTCTTTTCTTTCCCCCACCATTCACTGTGGAATCAGACTAAAGGTAGTTTTGAAAGGACCAACGAGTCGCTTAACAGAATCATGTAAGGAATAGCACACCCTACGCTCCTCTAACCTTGACACATTTGAAAAAGAAACAAGTGGCAAATATGATGTGAACATTCTCTCAAAATGTACAAAGTCTTGCTGAAACAGAAGTAACATGCACACATGAAAAATCTGTTTGCCACATCGATCCTTAGTTAGAGCAGGGGGAACACTGGGGTATGCACCTGCTGAAAAAGGCCCAGATAGTATCACTTACATAACAAATAAGGAAGAAACTAAATGAGCACTGCCCCTTAAACATTAAAGCAGTTCACTATAAACACTTTATGGGTACAACCATTTGAAACATCAGGCACCAAATACGGAGTCCAAATGTGTGAACAATTTAAAATTAATAAAATTAAGCAGATAAGCTAGTGACTCATTAGCATACTCTCTTAGCAGAGGGAATTGGAGCAGTCATAAAAGATATGACCAGAAGGAAGATATTAGAAGAAGAGAGTCTCCCATGGGTTTTACAAAATACATGGCCCATCCCTCATCCCTCACTGATAAGATAAAGAAATTCAAGAGAATAGCACATTGTGGCTGTAATTCAAACAGGCTTTGATCAAGCTCTAGCTTCAAATGCATTCTGCACATCAATGAAGACAGAGAGCCAATAACTTAAGTCTCAACTAACGTGCTTTGAAACGTAATGACTCAAACAATACACAAATCACAGATAGGCTATGTAATGAGTAGATCAGCATACGTATGAGGTATGTTTCTTTTATCTTGGAATATTGTGGGGATTAGAAATAAATTGTATAATGAGGAATGGTTGGTTCTTATTAAGAGCTATGACGGAATTTGCCTTCCCGAAACATGGGCATTTGAAAATACTGAATTCAGCGGCCTCTAGTCTTATTGTACAAGTGCGACCCCATCTATAGCTGGTACAAGAAATGGCAGTCTAGCAATTTTTTGTGTCAAATTCTTTTAAGAATATGGAAATTAGATTATTAGACTCAGGGGTCCATTACCAATTTTAAGTGTCTCTTTGCCTAACCATTTTAAAAGTACTTTAACTGGGTTTTTTTTCAGCCCAACTAACCTATATTATTGAAGAGCTGGGGGAGCCGATTATCAAATATGTAGATAAGGGAGCTTATCTTACCTCTATAATATGGGCAGGTAATTTCAATATCGCCAAATGTCCCTATGATGGGGACCGCCTTTGAGGTCCTACCGTTTCCAGGAGGGTGACCTGGGGCATTTTTCACATACCACTTCTAGGGAACTTTTAAATCAACTGATCTTTTCTTGTGATAAAAATTTTACCTCAGATATTCAGGGTAGGGGGACTGAATCTCAGGACTCGCCAACCTTTTCGGCAAGAGGAAAAGGTTCCACAATTGATTTTGTTTAACTATCAAAAGATATGATTCAGTATGTCCTAGATTATGATGTTAGCTTTTAGTGATAATACTGTCTCAGTAAAAAAAAAATTTAAAAATCATACGATTGGGATTGTTCAGCTGCAAAAGCTTCGGCACCACTTACCTATTCAGTAAATAAGGGGGATTGCATCCAATGGGATTCCACAGACCCTAGAATTTTTTTTGAGGACTTGATTACCAATTATCCAAATGAGATTTAGGGTTGTTTTTTTGGAGTTCGATGACCCATCAAGCATTTTGAGAAATTTTGAGAGGCTCTGTAGCGTGATAGCCAATGGCCTAATTTTAAACAGAGCCATGAGAGAGCATATGGGCCACCACTTGTTTTCTAGTGAACGTACAGCAGCTTTGAAAGAACTAGCTACAAATACTACTCTGCCAAATGTTAATCACATTAGACTTCCAAGATTCAACTATAATGAAGACCTTAAGCAGAGGAAAAATGAAGTTAGGTCAAAAGCATGGGCAGATTTTATCAAGCTGCAAGACTAAAGGACTGAAGATTATTTTGGAGTGTTGTAAATCACCTACTCTTTGCGGATAATCCCCTGATTGGAATATCGTGACATATTATCGAACAAGAGTGGATTGGCCATTATTCAGCAGTATTTAATTCAGAAAATAAGGAGCAACAAGACGTTTTTGAGAGCGGGCACTATATAGAGGATGGGTCACAAATTTTGTAGACCTAGCCTCAGTCACAAACGCAATTATGTGTGCTAAAAGTGGTAAGGCCCCAGGGCCAGACAGGGTTCCAGTTGATCTGTATAAATCTAATTTGGAGTTCTGATCCCCCCTGGTTACCAATATATTGTAAGCCGCAGTGATGGCCGGACCGGTCACCTCTTGGAGAGAGAGTCTATTATTGTCCCCATATTCAAAGAAAGGCAGCTGGAACTTGCCTGAATGTTACCGCCCAATATTCTTAATTGACTGAACAGAGAAAATCTTAGGCTCCATCATTTTAGGTAAACTAGAATCCTGGGCAGAGGAGACCTCCTTCTTTAGTCCGTTGTAGTTTGGTTTTCATCCTGGTCTAGGAACTATGGAACAAGCTTTGAATCTCCAACTCATTATCGGAAAATATGCGAAGGCCAGAAAAGGTGCTTTGTATATGGCTTTTATGGACCTTTCCTGTGCCTTTGACATGGTTTATAGGGCACTTTTGTGGGACATGATGAAACTTGCAGGAATCAAAACTCTCTTATTATATCTCATTATGCAACTCCACCAGGATTTTGTTACTAGATTGTACTATTCAACCGTGGAAGATTACATAGACCCAGTAACAGTGGCTAGGGATGTCAGACAGGGCTGTATTTTAGCACCTTTTCTTTTCTTATTTTATATACATTTTTTAGACGTAGCCCTGAGTAGGTGTATTGAAGATTTCCCCAAAACTAGAGATCAATTAGTACACGTTCTGCTGTATGCAGACAATGCAGTCCTACTGGCACGTACAGCAAATGGGCTTCAATTACTTTTGGATGGTCTTAATGATTTTATGCAAAATCTTAAGCTAAAGGTAAACTAACAAATATCCTTCTTAATGTCATGCAGCCCAAAAAATTCTTGAAACAAAAACATTTTATATGGGGGGGTGAATAATAGAGAAAATATCAAAGTTTAACTATTTAGGCATTTCATTCGATGCATGGGGGCATTGGGATAGACTTTTAACTCAAAGGGCACAAAAAACGGGGCTGGTGGGAGAGGCCACATTCAGGTTTTCAAAACGTTTCAGGCAAAAGCCGGTGACAGACCTGCTCCAAATTTATAACAGCAAATGTGTGGCAGTTGGCACTTATGGTGCAGAGGTCTGGGGTTATGCCCCAAGAAATTGCAGACTGTGGTAAACAGCTTTTTAAGTAGACTTGTGGCAGTTCCCAGAGCTACCGCAAGCTTTATTGTCCATACAGAGTTATATATGGGCTATATTGAAGATCACATTAAATTGGCACCCCTACTCCTATGGCTTAAAATATGGAAAAGCCCACAAGCTAGTTTTTCTAGGAAAGTGCTGTCTGATTGTTTATGTGAAGATAATATGGAGTTGATTCCCTGGTTGGCCTATTTAAATACTACCTTTTGCTGCTAAGCCATTCCATGCCATGAGCACCCCATTTAACTGCTCTAACGTTTTAGAAAATACTTTACATAGTGGCATTTTAACTCCAAGATACATTGTTAAAACCACAACCACCCCTCTGGGTAACACGTGGGTCCTCTTTTACAGAACATCTGCTACAAAATATTTTTGTTACTGGTAACCAACAATATGCAACCCATTAATATTTTGCCAGCAGCCGCTATGAAACTCATCTGTACAGATTGTAAAATTCTAGGAACTTCTAAAACAGAACGGATGTAAGAATCAATTTAGTAATTACCTAAAGAAAGCCCACATCGACCACTCTGGGACACATGGAACAAACACAGCATAACAACCATGAGACTTGTTAGAATTTGGCAGACAGGGTACTCAGTCAAAGTGCGACAGATATTCCATCCACTGCATTACAGGTGGTATAAGCTATAATGAGCCGCCACATTTGTGACAGAGTAGCCTATCTGCAAAACTGTAAATAAGGCCCACGTCCATCACATTCCTGGAGGCTATGCATTGTTTCGACCTATCATCAAAAGTGAGGATGAATTACTGAAACTGAACCCAGCATTTACCTTTGCCATGCATTTTATCATGAGCAGCAGCCCCTTCATTCCTTTGGGTCCCTGGTGTAAGCCCTGCAGTAATACAGGGAGTGCAGAATTATTAGGCAAGTTGTACTTTTGAGGATTAATTTTATTATTGAAAAACAACCATGTTCTCAATGAACCCAAAAAACACATTAATATCAAAGCTGAATATTTTTGGAAGTAGTTTTTAGTTTGTTTTTAGTTTTAGCTATGTTAGGGGGATATCTGTGTGTGCAGGTGACTATTACTGTGCATAATTATTAGGCAACTTAACAAAAAACAAATATATACCCATTTCAATTATTTATTATTACCAGTGAAACCAATATAACATCTCAACATTCACAAATATACATTTCTGACATTCAAAAACAAAACAAAAACAAATCAGTGACCAATATAGCCACCTTTCTTTGCAAGGACACTCAAAAGCCTGCCATCCATGGATTCTGTCAGTGTTTTGATCTGTTCACCATCAACATTGCGTGCAGCAGCAACCACAGCCTCCCAGACACTGTTCAGAGAGGTGTACTGTTTTCCCTCCTTGTAAATCTCACATTTCATGATGGACCACAGGTTCTCAATGGGGTTCAGATCAGGTGAACAAGGAGGCCATGTCATTAGATTTCCTTATTGTATACCCTTTCTTGCCAGCCACGCTGTGGAGTACTTGGACGCGTGTGATGGAGCATTGTCCTGCATGAAAATCATGTTTTTCTTGAAGGATGCAGACTTCTTCCTGTACCACTGCTTGAAGAAGGTGTCTTCCAGGAACTGGCAGTAGGACTGGGAGTTGAGCTTGACTCCATCCTCAACCCGAAAAGGCCCCACAAGCTCATCTTTGATGATACCAGCCCAAACCAGTACTCCACCTCCACCTTGCTGGCGTCTGAGTCGGACTGGAGCTCTCTGCCCTTTACCAATCCAGCCACGGGCCCATCCATCTGGCCCATCAAGACTCACTCTCATTTCATCAGTCCATAAAACCTAAGAAAAATAAGTTTTGAGATATTTCTTGGCCCAGTCTTGACGTTTCAGCTTGTGTGTCTTGTTCAGCGGTGGTCGTCTTTCAGCCTTTCTTACCTTGGCCATGTCTCTGAGTATTGCACACCTTGTGCTTTTGGGCACTCCAGTGATGTTGCAGCTCTGAAATATGGCCAAACTGGTGGCAAGTGGCATCGTGGCAGCTGCACGCTTGACTTTTCTCAGTTCATGGGCAGTTATTTTGCGCCTTGGTTTTTCCACACGCTTCTTGCGACCCTGTTGACTATTTTGAATGAAACGCTTGATTGTTCGATGATCACGCTTCAGAAGCTTTGCAATTTTAAGAGTGCTGCATCCCTCTGCAAGATATCTCACTATTTTTTACTTTTCTGAGCCTGTCAAGTCCTTCTTTTGACCCATTTTGCCAAAGGAAAGGAAGTTCCTAATAATTATGCACACCTGATATAGGGTGTTGATGTCATTAGACCACACCCCTTCTCATTACAGAGATGCACATCACCTAATATGCTTAATTGGTAGTAGGCTTTCGAGCCTATACAGCTTGGAGTAAGACAACATGCATAAAGAGGATGATGTGGTCAAAATACTCATTTGCCTAATAATTCTGCACTCCCTGTATACCTTAACACATTGACATTTTTTGTTTGCTCCAAATAGAACAGATTTTCAACTGGAAAAAGCAGTCCCCCATACTACTGAATATATGGGTGTGTCAAACTTTTTCACACCAGCGTTTATCACTTATTGCTAAATGTGTTAGCACTAAATGAAATGTGCAAAATATGTGTGAAAATTCATTAAAAATGTTTATTAATTTAAAGTTAAAACATAGTGAATATTCACTGCATTTCAAACAGCCATTTGTGTTCATAAGTAACAATTTGTATGCTCCTTTTTGAAACCTGAGTGCAGAAAAATAATTGTGAATCTGATCAATGGTTACATCTCCTCCCCGTGTAAGCTCAGAAAAAGAGAAGCAGAGGCTGGTCGCGTTTGCCCAGACCTATGAGTAATCTGTATATCATTGCGAACGAAGCACTAATTGCACACAGCTGTCAGTATTCAGGGTGGAAACTGGTTTAGAAAAATATTAACACATAGCTTTGTGAACTCTGGGTAGCAATAAGTGATGAAAAATAGTGACTGACCTGTGTATAATAATGATGCAACAGGCAATAAGGGATATCACCCCTGAGTTATGTGTCCAACCAGGACCAAAAGCGTCTTCTTTACTTGCATTAAGGCCCATGAAACGTATGCTATATCACTGCATCTCATCACCTGAGTTTATTCAAGGTGGCCAGCCAGATAGTGACAGGTAGAGGTGGACTAGCAAACAAACTTGTAGGGAGAGCTGAGCACGAGCTGAACCAAGGATCTGGCTTTCCTCTAAAAGCCCATGTACGATACAAGCCATGAAAATACTTGGCATGTAAATCATGCAAAAAAACATCATACAACATATAAGGTGTATTTAAAATGTTTAAAAGTGTATTTCTTTAACACACTGAAGTTTTCTACCTTAGTACATGAGATTAATAACTGCATTGAGATTATTTATTAAAAATTTGAGTTTTTAAACAAGAACTAAGAAACATCCCTGTACCGGCCTTGATAACAATACCATTATTGGCCTAAAAGGCAAGTTAATTGTCATGTGTATCCTATATGTGGCTTGGATTCTTATTATAGATGGAACAACATTATTAATGTTTAAGTCATACACTCTGAACTCATATTTAAAGGTGCTCTCATATGTGATAATGAACACAAAGGAGGCTCTGTGAAATAAAGTATTCGTCTAGAATCACACAACTTGGTCAAGAAGAGAAGTCTGGATTGATCTCAGATTTTATGTTTCACACTGTAAAATTCACCCACTAGATTAATACCTCTTTTTGGCATCAGGTGTTAATCCTTTTCAGGGCCCAAAAAATCCACTCTGCTTTGGCAAGTCTTTTTTGATCAGGTGGAGCTATTTTTAATACTTACTAGTTGACACTGAACAGTTGGTCTGTTCAGTTGAAAAGTGGAAGGGAAATAAAAGATGACTTTAAATCTTGTTCTTATGTCACATTTGCTCTGTGTTCATAAACAGAGGTCAAAAGTCAGTTTTTCTTACAATTATTTTTCCTTCTGACTGCAGAGTTACAGGACTTTGTAAGGTGAACTGTGTGACCTGCTGCTTAGAATGTAAAATAAAAGGATATAGGGTGTCAGGTTTTTCCTAACACACATTTAAATGACTAAGTTAACTATGCAAATTATTCAAAATATATTTCAGGCGTGGTGAAAGCCCTTTTTTATATTTCGGTGTGATGCAAAAAAATATTTTAATAGGATGAAAACAAATCGGAATTTTTTATTTGTTGATGGGCAAAGGATATGTTTTCGGAAACCCAATTTTCAAAGATTGTTAATACACTATATAGTTTTGTCAGTGGAGCTGCAAGCTAATGGAGAGGTTTTTAGACATTTCTTGGAAAGTTACTGTGTGTTGATGACAATATGTTACCACATGATGGTTTAGTAGTAGATTTATTAAAATTGTTTAAACTGAGAAACACTCCTGCCCTGATGGCAAAGTTGTTAGTAAAGTAAAAGAAGTCCTACGTTATGTGGGCTAGACGTCATGGGTATGTGGGCTAGATTCTTGTGATGCATGCAGCAAACTTTAGTCTACTTAATAAAACAAAAGATGTTTCTTTGTACTGCAGAAATGCTGAGCTCACATATTTGAAGGTGCAATCAAAACTGAGAATGAAGAAAAAGGTGAATCTGTAAACTATTTGCCTAGGATCCCACAATTTGAGACCTGTTTACGGGTCAAGTACATTAGAGTTAGGTCGAGTAGATTATTTAAGTTACTCGACCTGCAGGTCTAGTAACGTTTTTATGATTTTTCGAGCCCTGCTTTTCCTTAAATCTTGGAGGATAAGATTAGATGGTGAGTGCCAACTAGAATACACAATTTACTTTTAGCAGTTTTACAAAGCACGAATAGGGTTGCCACCTTTAGCAGAGAAAAATAATGATCCTCTGTTCACATTTTAAGATTCTACAAAGGACCAAACATTATTATTTAGTAAAAGATTATATGAAACTGTGTGCATTCATTTTAAAGATGGCATTTCTGTCTTTTTTTACATTAATTATCAGTTACGGGTCATTAACACAGCTATATAACACATTTAAAGTGTTTTCTTCTTCCACATACTGTTTAAAGTATGCAGTGATAAGGGGAAAAAAGACTGACTTTAAGTGATTTTCCAAATGTTTGTACCAGCCAGTAGATTAGGGCGAGCCGCTGAAAGCTAGAGCCAGGGTTGAGGCTGAAGCCTGGCTCTTGCTCAGCTTCATAATCACATGTGAAAGCACTATCAAACAAGGGGCGGCTTGGTAAGGAGAGCTGGCAGATGGCATTGAGTGACGGGCAAGTGTTTGAAGGCCACTTTTTGGTCTGCTTTTTGAAGCAATGAGGTGGAGGTCTATCTCTGTCCTTTGACCATCTCTAGCGGCGGCCCGCTGGGGATTGATCAGTCTCACTTGGCGCCTGCAGCAAGGGTCAGATGGGCCTCTGTCACCGCCTTCACTCCCATCTCAGATGTCAGTGTATTTCACCAGCCACCTGCCGGGCCATCCCATTATCACGTAGGGCCGGCTTGGGCCAGCCCTACATGACCACACTGTTATTTGCTGATTGAAAAGGGGGCAGCCTCCCTGGAAGCTAGGAGCAGCGGTGGTGGGCTGCTTTCAGCATTTTCACCTCCTGTTGGGAGTGCCATTATCCTTTCCTTGGCCCTCTTCCATGCCAGACCAACACACTGAGGGCACAGTGGGAGCTCAGAGAGAGTGAAAGAGTGCTTGAGCAACAAGCTGTGCTGGTGAGGGACACCTAAGCTGGCAGCCAACAAGAAGCCAGCCACAGAACCTCTCTCTGCAATCCCACATCTCTCCAGAAGTTGCATAACACCTTGAGCAATGTTATTTAGTCTCTCTATTACAGCCAGCTTCTAATTGTGCCAGTGAGGATGCAGGTATTTGGTTGAAGCAGAATTTTAGGTAGACTGCACTCATAATCCTTGCTCCTAATTTGGGCAGGCTGCCAGCGCCTCTTTGGCTCTTGTCTCACACCTCACACATTCTACAAACATTAAGGCCCATATTTATACTTTTTGACGCAAACCGTAAAAAAAATTACAGCTGGCTAACGGCATTCCTACGCGCCAGGCGGGTGCCTTATTTAAGGACTGACGTTAGCCGGCGCTGCAGGCTGGTCAGAGTTAAAAAAAAAAAAAAAAGAAGACTAACCAGGCAGCGCAGGCGTAGGGAAAAATGGGGATTGACATAAAAAAATGGTGCAAGTCAGGTTAGAGTAAAAAATCATGGCTCTAACCGGACTTGCGCCATTTTGTGACGCACAAACCCCATTGAAATGACTCCTGTCTTAGCAAAGACAGGAGTCATGCCCCCTTGGCCAATGGCCATGCCCAGGGGACTTCTGTCCCCTGGGCATGGTCACTGGGCACAGTAGCATGTAGGGGGCCCAAGTTAGGCCCCCTATGCCACTTTAAAATAATAAAAAAATTATACTTACCTGTACTTATCTGGGATGGGTCCCCCCATCCACTGGTGTCCTCCAGGGGTGGGTGAGGGTGGCAGGGGGTGTTCCTGGGGGCAGGGAAGGGCACCTGCGAACTGCTCCCATGGTCAGAGACCATGGACATGAGCCCACAGGCCCCTTAACGCCTGACCTCACCCAGGCGTTAAAAAACGGCGCACATCAGGCTGTGCGCCATTTTTTTATGCCCGCCCTCTCCTGTGCGTCAAAGTGACGCTGGAGTATAAATAAGGCGCAAAGGCATCAAAGTCATTTTTGGGACGGGAACGCCTACCTTGCATGTCATTAACACAAGGCGGTTTCCAGCATCCAAAAAATTACGCACACTGAGGAATTTTGATGTTCGCGGGGTCGGGCGTCATAGTATAAATATGGTGTTAGGTTTACGCTGAATTTGCGTCAAAACTTTTGACGCAAATTCGGCGCAAACAGAGTATAAATATGCCCCTTAGATCCCAAGAGTTGATGTGAACTGCAATAGTACACTGCATTATCAGGTTTTCTCCTAATGGTACTCTGGGCTAGCTGCACCTTTCAAGGGACTACTGTTGCTCTTTTGTGACACAGAGGGTTGCAGTGATGTTCTGAACGCGCACTACTGTCACACGCATGGGAATGGGGGGGGGGGTGAACTGTTCTAAGTTCATGTTTAAAAACTATCACTTTCAATAAGTACTCCTCAAAGCAGTGCTAAAATGTGACATACTAATGTCAAAGCTTCCATGTGTTAAAGCAATACACTGTTTTGAACGCTGAAGAGACTTTATCATATTTTAAGTGATATTGGTTCTATCATTTACCTAGTAAATATTTGAACTTTGCCCAAAGACATAAAAGTGCGTTCTCAACAGGCAGACTACGTTACGTGTTTTTTTTTTTTTTCAGCACAGGAAGCATTGCTGGGAACCCAAGAACGCTGAGCCGAGGGAAGCATTCAAAACTTAGTTGCATCAGTAAAAGCTCGGTTTGTTTTGGGTTACAGGTTCCAAAGGACCTCGAACTGAGCATCGGGCTGGAGCATTCAGAGGCTCGCCCACCTCTAGTGATAGTGAGCAGTCCCTTGACCAGTGGCAATAGGCGCAGAAAGACAGGGAAAGGGGAGTGTGCGCTTAGTCTCTTAAATGGAGCAAAATTCTTGACGTTTAGCCTGTCAATAACAACAAAAGATGGTGACACGTAACGGGTAAGTTAAACGTAAAAATAGCAAAAGGGGCAACTGCTGCAGAGCTGTGCGTGCTCACGGCAATAAGAGCAGATTAAACATGACACTGAGCGGTGAGTCTGCATTCTGAAAATACGAGCATCGAAATAGTGACACCAAACTGTATATCGTAAATCCAATAGGAGCAGAAACGGGTGACTGGAAATGTGCGTGCCCAATCCTTACACTGGGGCACAACCTAACTAGTGACAATGCTCGTGCTCGGTTTGACGACTGATGTAGAGGATTCTAAACGTAGTCTGGAAATAGCGTCGAGAGCTAGACACACGCACCCGTGTGCATTCGGTCCTAGAATCATGAAGAGCGTAGCAGAGCTGTGAATGCTCATAGAAATAGGAGGGGAAAGTCATGTTCTGTTGCTTGAGGACTAGCGAGAGAAGGCTCTGCCCAGCATCAATAAGTGGGATATCTAGACAGAGTAATGAGGAAAGGAACCTACTTGAGTTTTATTCAGCAGTTCCCGTGCACTCAGGTGACTCGACGCTTCCTCTAAAGATTTTAGCTTTAGAAGAGCCGCTCTCAGACAATGCCTGACATTTGGATGAGAAATAACTCCTTCCTATTAGAGGAAAGATCCCTAGCGACGACGTAAGACGTATGGACTACGTCACTTCCTAGTTTTCTGCGTGATGCGTAAACTTTACATCCGCCGCTCAAAAAGGAAGTGCTTGTGGCTTGGTTGAAGGTTTAGTTAGTTAGGGAGGGAGAACAGGCGTCCTGGATTTGCCGAGACACTCTCGGTTTTTCACCAGCTGTCCTGGTCGTTTTGGAAAATGTTTGCTCATGTCACGGTTTTCAGAGAGGGTAGCAGAAAACAGTGCGATGCACTTTTTTAGGCGTTTTAAAGTTGTGCTATTTAGCAGCTGTTATAAGTAATCAATTTTACTACCAGGTATGATGCTAGTTTTAAAAATTGCATTTTATTTTTCTTACTGCCTCTTCTGTCTTCCTATGTTGATATTAGCTGTCATTCTGCGCCACTCCAATTATGTAAAATTGTAGTCCTATTTTTGAAAAACATTCCGGATCTTTAGAATATTGGGTTCTGAAAATCTGGTCACCCAATGTTTGGTGTCTCTTATAGAATTTTCCTGTTCCCTTTTACTTAACTCCTGTGATTACTGCTTTTTCCAAATGCCCAGTTGGCTGTTTGCTACATTCTATGTTGCACAACGAAATATATATTATGTTTGTGTACTCAGCTTTCCAATAGTGCTTCGCTGCGGAGAGGATGTGGCGTTACTTCAGATTTTCCAAGGCAGGGGTGAGAAGGAAATCATGATTTTATTAAAGACACAGAGGCTAATATTATGCATATCCTTTTTATTGCCATACACAGCAGCAACAAATGGAATCTTTTAACTGTAGAATTAGAACTTTAAAACATTCTACCACTCCATAAATGCCTTATACTAGCAGCCATTTTCCTTCTTTGTTGCTGCTAACGCACCAGATAAGTATATCCCGAGAGGTTCAGTTTTTTATAGAATGATAGAAAATCTGGTTGAATAGGTTATAAATGGTTAAACTAAACTTGAGATATGTGTAATTAATAGGATCTAATTGTATGGCTAGGAATATGATTAAGTCTTCGTTTACAAATATTTTAAGAATTAGAATTTTAAAGGGTAAAATCTTTATGGGTAGATAACAAATGTAATATATCAGTAAGCATGTTTATGTTAAATTTAGGAAGTGGAGCGCAGCGTATTAAGAAGATTTCAAACTGCGCGTTGGTAAGGAATCGGAGTGCTCAAGTGTAGCAATTGTTTAAATGTTGTTCGTTCTCAAGCTGGGTTATGTGCAGAATTAACAGGCATTAGTGGCGTGCAAAGTTATCTGTATGGTACACCACATCTAAGTGCTGTGTTTAGCAGCATTTATTTAGAGATTAAAGATCAGAATACAGTTTGCTTAATAAGCGTTTAATGTCCATTTTTCACAGTTCTGTTATGTTTTGGATGTTGAATAAGAACTGTCTATGCATGGGTGAATGAGACGCGCTTGCGCCAGCAGTTGGTACCAGGTCGTGCATTGGGATTAAAATTATCTCGTGCCGCGCAGAGAGCGGCTCATGTTAGAGATCGTTGCACTTCAAGTTGAAGATTGGTTAATTGAAAGTGACTGTGTGTGACCTGCTAATAGTCTAGTAACAATGTTTAAAATACATTCAGTGTTTAAGTGATTTAATGAGGATTTGATTACCTTGGTAAACGCTCTGGGTGAAGGCAGTTTGGAAGAGGAAGTATTATGTTTTCTTGACTAGCTAGAGTTGTGGTATGAGTGTTACAAAGGAGGCGGCCATCTTGAATTGGTCTATATTGTGTTGTTTAAAGGAATATATTGGTCGGCCATATTTTTGGGCAATAATGTACAGTTTTTTTTCCCCATCAGAAAGTAGTTGAGGCTTATTACTGAAAGGGGGTACATGTGAGAAGGCGTGTTTTGATCGCTGGAGCTTGAGGTTTTATTCTGAGAAGTAGGAAATGGATAATATAATGGAGGTTAACTCTGGTGAAGAGGCTACTTTGGATGCAAAGGTGCTGCTGTGTGTGTGGCATTAAACAGGATATGCATAATATTGGCCTCTGTGCCTTCCCATAAAATTCATACTTGTCGAATTTGGAACTGGGGAGGCAGGCTTGAGTCTCTGCGTTAGCTGAACATAGTTTGATTCTGAGCAAATTACTTAATCTCCCCGTGCCCAAAAAAATGGGTGTGACCTTTGTGTAGCAGGCCATTTGGGGCGTGAAGTGGTGTATGCGCCTATAATTTGCATGCTCGAAGACGGTTTTTAAGCATTTTGGTGGTTGTATTCTAAATCAGACCATTTAAAAACGTACAACTCCACCGTAGATTGAGTGCGATTACTATTCTTTTTTGGAATGGAGTGCGGTTACTGTTCTTACGTTTTTGAGTTCTAACCGCTTTACATCTTTCTGGAGTAGGTCTTGATTGTTTACTGTTGCAACTTTTGAGAGGTATGCATAAATGAACAACTCTGTGGCCCTGTGGGTATGTTTTAGACAAGGCTTTACCACTCTATCTAAGTAGCCTGGAAATAAACACTGTAGTCTAAATCTGGACAGAGCCCACAACACAGTGACATTTCCCTGAGAAGGGTAGGTCTTCGGCATGCCATCTGAATCACTGCCATCCTAGCTCTGGACTCATTGGAAACATGGAACAATGAGTCATGATTTTTTAATCCTTGGCTCCCATTTGGCGAATTGTGTGCTTTTTGAACATATTCCTTTGCTCCTTTTTTTGTCAAGAGTTAGGAGCTTTTAGAATAAATGCGAAAGCTGCCAGTAAGCATGTGGCGAACTCCCTAGTCTCGTTGTATATTTACCAAAGTGCAATATGGCAGTAAATATGAAGGGCCCTTTCCTTGCTTTTGGCACCCCCCTCCAACCCCCAAGACAGTGATAGGTACTTCATTTATAGCTCATAAAGGGCTGAAAGCGTGAGTGTTTCTTGTCCGTTGAGTGTGTTACAAGTGCCAGTGGACCAAAAGGCTATATTGGTGTTCAGCGGTGCCTTCGTACAGGCCAGGAGAGAGGGAGCCACGATTGCAGGACAATTCTGGCAAATGTGGGTCGGTTGGCAACCCCACTTCTGTCACTCTCAAATGGAATTCTTCCTGTTCACTAAGGCATAGTGGTGTGGACCTTTCCAATGGTTTGTCTGTTTTAGCTCTTATTTAGTACATAGACATCTGTGCCCCGTATCTTCTTACCTTGGCATGAACAGACAAATGCAGCAGCTGAGCTTAAGCAGAAAAGGACACCATCATATTCAAGCCGCACCATCCCATATTACTTTGTTGCAAGCCAGTGGCTGCTCTATTCAAAATCCACACCTTTTATTTCATTCTAGGTATGTTGTGAGATGCACTAAATCATGGCCAATAAAAGTTAAGTGTCCATACTTGTATATGTAGAAGGCAATATTTATTCAGAAAATGAGTGCAGACCATGTTAGACTGGTGGCTACCCACGCCAGGAACTGAAGAGCATTTAGAAAGCTTAGCCAAGCTCCATGTTTTTCTGACTTATAGAACCACATTCGTTTTGCCAAAAATTGTTTTTAAGAGTTTGGAAATTCCTCATCCCATGCTTCACATCATATCTTGTTTTTTAAAAATTTCTTTGATAATAGATTAAACGTTTGTTTACTTCATGTTTTTGTACCCCAACCGGTTCCCCTCCAGTCAACCAGCTGGGAGAGAGTTGCATTCCAGATGTCTATCTTTGTGCGAAATAAAACACATTCTTTAGTCATCCTATACATGCACACAGGTCCATTGGCCCTTGGGCAATATAATGTGTATAATGCCGTGTTTAAATGTCTTATGGCCATTCTGGATAGGAAATCCCTCATCTCATTTGAGGTGACTTGCACCCCGCTATCAGTCACTAGTGTGCCGGGAATGACCTCCTCCCTAAAGGTGTCAGTCAAAAATTCTATCAGCTCTCTTGTGATGATAAAATGTACTACTTTAGTCGCAATTGAGTGAGAGTGGTAATCTACCAACACTAGCATGTACTTGCCAGCACACACAGAGGCCCTCATTACAAGTTTGACGGTCTCAGGACCACCATGTTGGTGGCGGCTGTCATACCTTCGACGGCCTGGCTGTGAAGACCTCCAAATTATGACCATGGCGGTGTTACCAACAGAACACAGCCAAACTACCGACAGTGCGGACAGGCCGCTGCGGACAGCAGTAGGCACCTTCAGACCAGTGGGGAGCATTTTTCCGCCAGACACTTGATGAGGCTGCACACCGCCAGTCTTTCTGCGGCGGTTGCACCGCCACCATAATACTGGCAGAAACCACCTTTATAAAAGGAAACACTCACCTTCTGGAACACATACCTGTGCCCCCATGGAGCCTGAACTCAAAGTCCTTCCACTCCTTCTGCTTGCACAATGAGTTCGGAACCAGTGACAGCGACAACTGTAAGTACACACACCTAGCACACACTGGAGGGAAAGGTATTAGTACACATGCACACACAACACACATCCTGGATGGCTTGCGACAGACACACACACACATACCAACACACACATCTACAGACACACACACATGCACACCCAAACTACACACACCATGGCCAACACACACACCCCAACCCGCAAACACACAGCACCACCACCACTGTCTAACACAGTCATACACAACACCACCGACTCACACAGCGACATCACAACCGTAACTACACAAACACTTCGTCAAGCACTCTCACTGCTCACTTCCACAGGACAACAGGTACATACAACACCACAATACCAATCAACACTATCACACTGCCATACAAACCATTTGTCACACCACACACGACACATAGGACATAGCCACCACCACACACACACGGACGCACACTCACAACAACGACACAAGAGCACACAACACCATCACAGATGCCAACACAAACTATACACAATTTGGCTACAAACATGCAGGGTACCAAACACAAACATCCTACAAACAAAACACAGCAGGACCACACACACACACACGCACGCACGCAACCCAGACACAACAGCTAGCACAACCAACACACACCTCACACAGACCAAAGCCCATGAACACTAACCAGCCATGTAGAGAGAAAAACAGGGCAAGTATGTCACAATAGATACGAACCACAGGTCGGGCCAGATGTATTCAAATATTAAAAGATTTTAAAAGAACATAGACAAATAAAAGGCCATTGACCAATCCATAGTCATAGGTGCCCAAGGCACAAATGGCACCACACTATGTCTCCCATCTTGACTCCTTACGCAAAATGACCTCCACAGGGTGGGACATCAAGGGGTCAGCCAGGCAACTCAGGGATTGGGGCAGGGGTCTTGGGGTTGGGAGAGGGGTCCTTGGGTCTGGGCTTGGAAGGGGCAGATCTCTTGGCAGGGGAGGGGCATGGGTACTAGCAGGGGTGGCAGGAGAGGGTTGGAGGTGGAAGGGCTGGACTTGGGCAGGGATTCAGAACGCTTGGGGGTCTCACGGGGTGGAAGAGGGGTAGGAAACAGGTAAAACTCAGCAAGGAAATGCTTTTTATACACACAGGGCAGTCATGGCAAAAGGGGTTGGGAGTGGTTATCAGATGTGTAGATGTGGATGTCTTGGGTGCAGGTGCGTGCATGGAATGCTTGTGGGTGGGGGTGGGCGTGTTGGTGTTTTGGGAGGTTGGTTGGTTGTAGGTGCGGCTGTGGTGACTGGTGTGGTGGCTTCAGGTGTGTCTGGTGTAGTGTCTGTGAGAGGGGGGTGGCGGGGGAGTCAGTGCAGGGAGTGGATGTTGGTGTGTCTGCAAGTGGGTGGCTTGTGTGCACGCCTGTGGTGGGTCTTGTGTTTGTCTGAGCTACTCTGGTCTGTTGAGGTGGATGCATGCCTGTGTGTACATGTGTGTTGGTGGATGGGCATGGGAGAGGGGTCTGGGATTGGGAAGAGGGATAGGAGACAAAGGGACACTGGCTGCCTTCAGAGTGGAGGCCAGAGCCTGAAAGGATCTCTGCAGGCCAGCCGTGGCCTCCAGGAACGCATTGCTCTGTTGGACCTGAGCTGCCAGTCCCTGGATGGCATTCACAATGGTCGACTGACCCATAGAGATTGACCTCAGGAGGTCAATAGCCTCCTAACTGAGGGCAGCAGGGCTGACTGGTGCAGGGGCAGAGGTGCCTGCAGCGAGGGAGACACCCACCCTCCTGGGAGAGCAGGCACGGGCAACTGGGTGAGGAGCTATAGGCAGGGCAGTGGCAGACAAAGATGGAGCTGGGGTGGTCCCAGATGGGTCCCCCACCACCAGGGAGTGTCCACTGGAGGAGGATTCCGAGGATGAGGTGTTCGATCTGGTCTCCCTGTGGCACTCCCCTCACCCTCCGTCCCTCGGTGTAGCTGGTGCCAGCTTCCTGGGTCCCGTGGGCTGTTGTTTCCCCACTCGCCTGTGCTCCTTCTCCTTCACCAGATGATGCTGAAGCACACAATGAGAGAGGAAGAAGAGATAGGGGGCACAATGGTTAACATATGCCTCCCATTTACACAGCTACACATGCACATCTGTCAGTACATCATAGCTAGGACATCACATTTGCCAGTATACATTACCTTCATCAAGTCATGCCAATGCACTACTACCCAACACCTGTCTGCCAACCCTCACACCTACAGCTATACCTAAGTAGGACTGCACTACTAGACTCATCCCCATGATGCCAACCTAAGCCCTTTAGCTGGCATTGCATACCCTGGATGCAGAAGCAATAATATGCCTGAATACACATCTTTGCCCTCAATACCCCTTTCACCCATTGGATGTGCAGCTGACTAGACTGAACACATCAGGCCTCTACAGGCACAACACATGATAATTCCATGTCCACTGTAACATGTCCATTTAAGCGACAACAACTCCACTCACAGACCACACAGCACCTACCTGTCATTTTACATGGCCGCCTACTCAGTATACTAATGCCACTATGGAGGAGAACTCAGATTTGGCCTATACTAGTCAGACACCCAAACAGTTCACATTTGACGTGTACAATGTGAATCTGTGGTATAGCCAAGTGAGTAGTCTGACCCTATCACAGAGCCAGAGGAGGTAACACACAACACATACATCAATACCCAGCATACTTCTAAGTGCATAAAAAATGGCCCATGTACCACATGTAAAGGATACAAACACATCCGCTGAGTGCACGGTTACAACAGATGTACCATAGGAACAATCATACCACTTCATGGACCACTTCCAATGCCACCACACATGCAGGTACACCAGTTGGACTACGCACCATGACAACTCCAGCCTCACACACACCATTACACAAATGACAAAACTTGTCACTGAGGCCAGACAACACACATCTCAGGGGTATATATTTGCATGCGGTAGTCACACATGAACAGACACCGCTGCCAGTACACCAAATACACATCCCACTACCACATAAGCAGCCTGAGAAGGCTGAATACAAAATTTCCTTCACATCAACGCGCCATGTGTCATGCAGTACCCAATCCACTCCTAATCTGCCATTACCCAATATGCAAGACCAAGCTGTAATAGTTGCAGGCCATCAGATGTGCCCCTCAACGATCCATGACGACATGATGTAGGTAGTCAGCAATGCAGCATAAGACTTGCTAGGGCTTTGTCCTACATGCCATGTAACCACCATGTTGCCAAATAAGGGATCTCCCAGGGCACTTACCACGCCCAGTAGCAACCCATAGTTTGGAAGGCCACATCCCCACAAGTATAAGTCCTAGGAATTCATTATCTGTGCTATCAGACCTCATCACTCCGACATATTACAGTATTCCTGGTTGGGTATCTACACATACCCTACAGTCAGCAGTTCACCTTTATATTTGCTTAGTCATCTATCATGCCAACACTCATGTCCTATGAAGAACAGTTCTGTGGTGGAACTATAATGGCAGCCCCACAAATTGTCAATACCATAACCAGTACATCATTAATATAATCCCAGTGAAATCAGGAGAGTGACGCAGTCACATATACAGGCTAGGCTACACAGATGGGATTTGTCTGATACCTCATAGCCACTAATGCAGTTGGCTGGAACTGCTCATACACAATGCATATGGTCATACAAACACATCCATTGGATGGGCAGGATGGAGTCTCACATGGTCACATGACATTCGTGCATCTCCACATTACAGACATGAAGAGGTATGGAAATGGAAGATGTACATCAACTGACAGTAAAGCATTGTAACACATCTACAATAATATACTCTGCCAAGGTGTCTAGTACCCATTTCCAATAGGTGATACACATGTAGCATGGACTTCAATGTCACTTTTCCTGCAGTGAGCCACCCAATCCCATTTAAGGCCAGTCAAGTGCCAGGATGCAGTCAGTGCTCACGCCCCTTGTGGCTGCTGTGCTACCCTCAACAGCCATCCACCTCAGGGTAGGCCACTGGCAAAATGCAGGCCATTATGGGGGTCGGGGTTCGACAGGCACCCCTGCCTTGTTGAGAGGACATCCCCATCTGGGCCTCTGCGGACGTCCGGGCCTAGCGTTTCAGGTGCTCCCACCGCTTGTGACAATGGGTACTCCGCCGGGCATGGACCCCAAGGGTCCACACTTGCTTGGCTATGGCACACCGGAACCCTTTCTTCTGATGGGCATTGACCTGCATGGGTGACACAGACATAGGCAGAAAGTTATGTACACTGGCACCATACCAACAGCAGTGGATTATTAACAACAGTCCCACCAAATGCCCACACATACCCATCTGCACGGTTCACATGTCTAAACACCATGTCCCCGTATACTGCCTGCCCGGAACATGTACGCCATTCGCCCTCACACACACACCCCAATCACACATGACCATGGCATTCCTCTTCCTCTGGTGCCCCATACAGCTGTCCATACAGGGGAAGGACCGGTTCCACCAGTTTTTCCAGCTGTTCTTGGGTGAAGGGTGGGGCCCTATCACCTGCAGGAAGTGGCATGATGTCTCCCAGAGACAGAACACAGCAGCTCAGCTTGTGGAGGTCTTGCTTGCAAGAGTATCAGGAGTCAAGTGAGCAAGGCTGCAGAAAATGGCGGTCATGGCCACAGCGTACAGGACTGGCGGTGATCGCCATTGGCTCCAGTCCCCCATAGGCAGCAATGTTACCCAATGAGAAGTTGCACGGTGGTTGCGACCGCCTACCGCCATGACGACAGACGCCGGCGGACTTAGGTCACTTCCATCTGTCCAGCGCTGCAGGACAGGCAGCTGCCATTTTATGCACATATCATGCCTTGTTGCATGGAAATTAACTGCACCATACACTTTTTTCACATGAATGCAGACAGGGCCTATGTTGTGACATCATGGTTTGGCTTATACATGTGACATGCATGACACAGTGGTCTAATATTGCTGGTCATCATCTGACATGCATGTCCAGATACTCGTCGGCTCAGAGGTGGTGTTACCATATGGGTAATTAGCATGACTACATACATGCTGAGCGCAGGACAGCTCAGTAACACATATGTAACCTGACACATGATGTATGTCGGAGACTATTGATCATGGGCAGCTGCGTGCAGCTAGGATGGAGTCCATGCCCAGTTTAGTATGTGTCAGCAGTGTGCTGCATGTCTGCAGTGTTAGGTGTGTGCGATTAAGATATGTTCTTCTACCATGTGGAGTGCATATCACATTGTTCATATTCTCCCTTCTATCCTAGATACCTTGTCATGAGGATATTGAGACATGCACCAGTGTACCTTCCGCTAGTGGACCTTGCAACCACGGAAGAGAGGAATATTATTCAGACCTATCGTCTGAATCGTCCAACCATCATGGAACTATGTACAGAGTTGGAGCCAGATCTATTGTCTGCCATATGTAATCCCTATGCCATCCCTCCCACAGTTCAAGTTCTGTCAGTGCTACACTTTCTTGCCACGGGCTCCTTTCAAAGTACAGTGGGCTTGGCAGCAGGGATGTACAGCCCATGTTCAGTCTTGTGCTGAAGGATGTACTGTGTGCTTTCTTGAAACACCTTGACAGCTACATCTGGTTCTCCCAAAAAGGGGACTTGGCCTATGAGAAGGATGACTTCTATGATATGGGACCCATCCCTCATGTGATAGGGGCTATAAATGGCACACATATAGCCTTGCCCCCCCCTTCCCCCCCCCCCCCCCCTAGCGCCAATGAATAGGTGTATAGGAACAGGAAAAACTACCACTCCATCAATGTGCAGGTGGTGTGTGTGTCAGACCAATACATCTCCCAAGTGACAGCCAAGTTTCCTGTATCTGTGCATAATTCCTACATTCTGAGAAACAGCAATGTCCCCCCGTGATGGCACGACTATATATATATATAGAGAGAGAGAGCTTGGCTCATTGGTATGTATGCATTCGAATGTGTGTCTCTTTTATGGCACCTGTCATCACATTATTCCCTGTGGCTGTACCTGTATTGTAACAGGTCCTACCTCTGTGGGCAAAGGTGACTCTGGCTATCCTAGCCTTCCCTGGCTGTTAACACAGTGAGGTACCCTGCCACTATCTACTCTATTTGTTGTGCCCTGTTTAGATGACTATCTACATATCTACATTGGACAAGACAACTGTGTACTACATATGTGCTTTGTGTGGTACCATGCCTACTATCCTGATGGTTGTCTCTATCATGTTCTTTTTGCAGGTTGGATACGTGGATATACTCTGGTGTTTGCCTGTACTAGTGACTCCCTTACATCTACCCTGGGATATACCTGTTGTACTGTGTCTTCTGCAGAGGATGCCTCCATCTGCAGTCCATTTCACTGCCTGTTGGATTAGGGGGTGTTTTGCTTTTCACTAATGACAGAGCTGACAAAAATCTCTGGAATTCACTTCTTAGTTTAAAGAAGATATTTATTATTTCACCAAGAGGTTCCTAAAAGGAGATCAGCATGTTGAAAGCACACGTTTAAAAATAGTCACAGCAATGAAAGAAAACTATACCAAAATGATTCTCCACTGCAATATACACAGCAAATATATGTATTTATTTTATAATGCAAAGCAAATAATGAATTAAAAATGCCTCACCGTAGGGCCTGCCAGGTTCTTCATCTTTCTCATGCCAGCAAGACTATGGCGGTCATTCTGACCGCGGCGGTCGCCGCCCGCCAAGCGGTGCCCGCCAAGCGGTTCCCGCCGAAAGACCGCACCACGGCGGTCATTCCGGTTTCCCGCTGGGCCGGCGGGCGACCGCCAGAAGACCGCCGGCCGGCCCAGCGGGACAGCCCCTTCAACAATGAAGCCGGCTCGGAATGGAGCCGGCGGAGTTGAAGGGGTGCGACGGGTACAGTGGCACCCGTCGCGATTTTCACTGTCTGCTAAGCAGACAGTGAAAATCTTTGTGGGGCCCTGTAAGGGGGCCCCTGCACCGCCCATGCCAGTGGCATGGGCAGTGCAGGGGCCCCACGGCACCCATTCCCGCCATCCTGGGTCTGGCGGTGGACACCGCCAGAAACAGGCTGGCGGGAAGGGGGTCGGAATCCCCATGGCGGTGCTGCAAGCAGCGCCGCCATGGCGGGTTCCCTGGGCCAGCAGGAAACCGCCGGGAAACCGCTGGCTCCCCTTTTCCGACCGCGGCTTTACCGCCGCGGTCAGAATGGCCCAGGAAGCACCGCCAGCCTGTTGGCGGTGCTTCCGCCGCACTCCGCCATGGCGGTCATGGACCGCCAAGGTCAGAATGACCCCCAATGACCCCGTTCGACTGCGAAAGAGAAAGAGATCTCTTCCCCCCACGGGAATGATATCAGGTATCTGACATCTAGAATCCTGATTGAGGCCACTGCCCCTCTCACTGTTGCACTGGGTCTTTTTATATCTTAAAAAACCAAAATGAGCTTTCTGGAAAACCCCCCTCATTTCGCAATTCAAACATGCTGGCTGGTTTAGGTCAGGGTTGAAAGAAACAGGGTGGAACTGGCCAGTTTCCCAAGGTGTCTCTCCCAAGCCTAAGCCATTCCCTGCTGTCCTTATCATGCTGACTGACTAACTCCTCCATATTATATACTTGCTCTTGGGTGATAATAAATCCTAGCTCTTCAAGACAGATTGCACAGTTACAATGTGGAAAAGTACGAGCAGCTTTAACATGGCAGTGTCTCATGCTACGATAAAGTCAATAGGCAGCTAAACTGAATACAAAATGTAGTCTGCAACTGGTGAACACTAGACAGCTAATTCAGGTGCAAAGTGGTGCAATACAAAGTCAGTGGTCAAAACACATATCTCACTACAGGGGGCCATACCCACATAATATTCTGCAGGCTATACATTTGTGTATGTACAAATAAAGACACACATGCAGTAGCTATGATGTATAGTGTTTATTGTGCGTTCAGTGGCAAACAGGTGTTGAGTTGGGTCATGGTAAATGGAATCCTTGGAGTAGGTGGCAGAGCCGTAGGTAGCACAGGTCCAGTGTCCATGGGCGATAGGAAAATTGAACATTGAACAGTCAACAGGGTGTCTCAGTGTCACACAAGGGAGAGTAATCAGGAGAAGGTCACCTCCTGGCAGTGGATTTTGCTTGGCATCTGCTGCAGCTGGATGTCTTGATGGACGTCCCCGTTTCTAGTAGGGGGTCCGGCTTTTGGTAATCAGCTACAGAGGTAGGGGTTCCTGAGGCGTGTATTTCCCCTGGCAGGTGCTCCATTCCACTAGCAGCCACAAATGTAGAAGGCTCTCATGTGATATGATGAGTGAAAGGGGCCTGCTGGTGGTTGGAGGTAGTGTTAATTTCCTTGAGCACCCCTGCAATGGAGGCCATGGTGGCATTGTGGCCCTCATTCCAACCCTGGCGGTCTCCGACCGCCAGGGCGGAGGGCAGCGGAAGCACCGCCAACAAGCTGGCGGTGCTTCCTGGGCTATTCTGACCGCGGTGGTAAAGCCACGGTCAGAAGAGGGGAACCGGCGGTTTCCCGCCGGTTTTCCCCTGGCCCAGGGAATCCTCCATGGCGGCGCTGCTTCCAGCGCCGCCATGGGGATTCCGACCCCCTTCCCGCCAGCCTGTTTCTGGCGGTTTTCACCGCCAGAACCAGGCTGGCGGGAACGGGTTGCAGGGGCCCCCTAACAGGGCCCCACAAAGATTTTCACTGTCTGCTTAGCAGACAGTGAAAATCGCGACGGGTGCCACTGCACCCGTCGCACCCCTGCAACTCCGCCGGCTCCATTCGGAGCCGGCTTCATTGTTTCAGGGGCTTTCCTGCTGGGCCGGCGGGCGCTCTTTTGGAGGGCGCCCGCTGGCCCAGCGGGAAAGTTGGAATGGCCGCCGCGGTCTTTTGACCGCGGGGCGGTCATTCGGCGGTGACCGCATGGTGGGCGGCGACCGCCGCGGTCAGAATGACCGCCTGTGTGTGTCTGCACACTGCTGCATGACCGCTTGGTGGTAGTCCCTCTGCAGCCTCTGGTTTTCCCCCAACATGGTTATGATCTGGAACATCCTGTCCTGGGATTGTTGATATGCACCCAGTACTTGGGAGATGGCTTCCTGATCAGATCACTCTCTTGGCTGCCCAGTCCTCTGGCCCACAGGTCCCCCGCCCCCATGTGCCTGTGCCCCTGGCACAGTGTGCCCACTCCCAGAGTCAGCAGGACCTTCATTGTCTTGGGTGTGAGGGGGTGATTCTGGTCCCTGTACTGTGGGGCACACAATTAATTTAATAGTCCTTGGGGCACATTTTTGTGGACAAAGGGTTGGCTGAGATGTTGGTGCCATAGAGTGGAAGGGTTTGATGTGGGCAGGGTAAGGCATGGAGTGGTAAACTGACCAGGAGTCCCAGAAGGGCCAGGTAGGTCGTCACTGTCCAGACATCCAGCGGCATTGTCCTCAATGGGGTCTTCATCCTGAGGAGGGCTGGCTGTCTTTGGTATCCTTTCCATGGCAGCCGTGGCAGGGGTACCTGTAGATGTAGTGAGAGAGGGTTAAATGGTAGAGGTATGATTGGTTGTCTGTTTGTCTGATGCATATAGTGGCTTGACTTGATTCCCAGCAATGACAATGACAAGTGCAGCAGTACTCATACAGTTTGTGGATTGTGATATGTGTACCATGCTCCTTGTGGTTGTTGTGTATCAGGCTTGGTAACTTTAGCTCAGTGGGTGGGTTCTGTTCCCGCGTGATGGTTCACATGACAGTTGTGGCCTGTTAGATGTGGCCGTTCTGGCTTGCTAGATGTGAGTGGGAATGGCTGTACATTGCATCATGGTGTCCAGGTGGGGGGAGGGTATGTGTGTATGCAAGGTAGCTCGTCCTGTCTGTGCATGTTGCGCATGGAGTGTACCGTCTTAGTTTCATGCCCATGCTCAGTCCGTTTCAGGGATGTTGATCTGGATATGTGTCCCTTAGGTTTGGTGACAGTGCTGTATCTGTGTTTGGCATTGTCTTGTGCCATTGCATTGCTGTCATTGCCATGTAGTGGTCCTCAGTCGAAGCATCCAGTTGTTGTAGGTAGTGGAATAATCATGCATGCAAAAGATGTGATGTGAAGTGCACATTGCAGGTTTTGATGTAGATGGGCTAGTGCATTGTGGGAGTCGTAGTGATAGAAATTGGCTGTGCTATCCGTGCACTTGGCAGGGAGTGTGTGGGCATTGGGGCAGGGTGGTGGTGTGGCATGCAGGAGAGGGGCATTAGGTGATCAGCTCAGAGGTGTAGTGGGAGATGGGGTGAATTGGGGAGTGTTTGGGTGGTGAGGAAGCATTCTGGAAAGGTCGAATTAGTGCAAGGGTAGTGGTAGTTACTCACCAGAGTCCAGTCCTCCAGATATTCCAGTCAGGCCCTCAGGATGCAGGGTGTCCAAGACCTTCTCCTCCCACGATGTGAGCTCTGGGGGAGGATGTGGGGGGCGACCACCAGTCTTCTGCACAGATATCTGGTGTTGTGAAGCCATGGAATGCACCTTCCCCATGTGGTCATTCCACCTCTTCCTGATGTCCTCTTGTGTGCGTGGATGGTTGCCCACTGAGTTGACCCTGTCGACTATTCTCTGCCATAACTCAATTTTCCTGGCTATGGAGGTTTGCTGCACTTGTGCTCCTATGATTTGTGGCTCTACCCTGATGATTTCATTGACCATAACCCTTAACTCATCGTCACTAAAATGTGGGTGCTTTTGGTGTGACATGGTGATTGTGTTGTAGGTGGGTGTTGTATGTGTAGAGTGCAGTGTAAGTTGCTTGGTGGGATGGGTGTGTTTGGTTGTGAGTGCTGGTAGTTTGTGGTGTTTGTGTGTAGTTGTGATGTGTGTGTATAGTGTTCTTTGTGCAGTTGTGTGGTGAGTTTGAAGTATAAATGTGCCTATGGTATATGAGAGCTAAGTAATGAGATTGTGGCTTCTCGGTGTATGTGGTAGTTGTTTTTGTCGCAAAGGATTGTGGGTTGTGTGTGGGTGTGTTATATAGTGCAGTAACTAGGTGTACCTGGTGTGTGTATATGTGTCAGGTGTGGGGTATTCAGACTGTCAAGTGTGGTGTTGTGTTCTGACAGGAGTGGGTTCTGAGCACGGCGGATCGGACCGCCAAAGGTTTTCCACCATGGAATAACCGCTGTGGTGATTTGCAGTTCATAATCTGGTGAGTGGAAGGTTGTCGGCGTGGCGTGGCGGTGCTGGCCTCATTCCTGCCCTACTGAATCCTGGCGGTGTTGGATTTGTGGCTGTTTTTTGGCAGTCTTCATAGTGTGAGTCGTAATACGGCAGTCGGATTACCTCCAACATGGTGGTCTTTTAGCGGCCGCCACTGCAGTGGTCTTGCAAATAGGCCACCAAACTCGTAATGAGGCCCATAGTGTCTGAAAGGTCCTACTATGTCTAGGGCTAGTTTCTCTCAAGGTTTACTAGGGACCTCTACTGGGGACAGTGGAGCCATCCTAGTGCTTTTAGTTTTATCACTCATGGCGCAACTTATACAATCTATTACTATGCTCTTCAGAGTAGAATCCATACCCCGAAACCAATAATTTTCCTTTGTCTTGTGCTTGGTGATGTTTCTGCCGAGGTATCCTTCATGAACTAGATCAGCAAGTCTACCCAGTAGTCCTTGAGTGGTACCAATTGGTCCCTTCTCTTTAGTAGATTGTGTTCTATACTCAGTGTCTCACTTCCCAGAAACCCTTGATCCTATCCCACAGTTTACTGGGTTTAGCTGGCTAACACTGAACTATTTTCTGCTTTACAAGTGTCAAAATCTTATCATCCCTTGTACATTTCTCCCATTCATCTTTTCCAGAGATAGTGATTCAAAATGTTGGTTTTTCAACATTGTATGTACAATGGTGCTAGAAGGTACCAACATGTTAGCAATAAAAATAATGGCCACCAAGCTGCACCACTCGTCATGCTCATTATTGCAATGAATGTTGATTGACGATTTTCCGAATGGCATAGCTCAAAAACCATGTATAATGGTGTTAGACAGCACATACATCTTATCCAAGAGGAGTAACGGTCAGCATGTTGTCTCATACTCATTCAGGCAGTTAGAAATGGAGTCATCCGTTTGCATTCTCATATTTCAGGATTGTGCAGACATTCCATCCAGGTGAATATGGTGTACTTTCTTGATCAAATTTACATCCTGAGTGGCATGTTTATGTGAATTGTAATGTTCACTAGTGGCGCTCCAGTTGTTTCACTTCAAATTTTGCTACAATGCTGCAAAATTCTTGCCTTCACTTTTTGCATGGTTTGAAACACACACGAGAGAAAGGGGGTGGGGGGGAGCAGTTTTCAAGGGCACAAGATTGCAGGCTCTAAACGTATGCTGTTACATTTAGTTTAATATTTAGGGTACCTGTTTTTCTTTGTGTTGAAACCATTTTGACTCAATGCATAAATTGCATGCCCTGCATTTACCACATTCATCATGTCCAAGTGCAGGAGGATGATTCCACTGTAAGTGGATCGTTAGTTGCTCCTTTATGGGTAGCATAGATCTAATTACTCAACTCCTAATATTTTTTCTCTCTTAAAGGCAAAGAGGGCTTTCTCACTCACATCCAGCTCATCCGTTCACAAATTCCATTGCCTCTTAATCACCTTTTTAATGAAATTGTTCCTGGTGCAGAATGTAGTTACACATACTATTCGGTTCTCATTTTTCTTATGTTACATTAGGATTGGTATTGCCTTATAGAGGTCTATCTAAGGCAATATCAAGCACATTTACTACATTTCCCCAGAGTGCATAAAGGATAGTCCTGTTCATGCTACTTGAAAGTTAAAATGTTAGATTCCTTGAAGTTGTGAGCCTTTGGAGCTCAGTTTCTCCAAACCCTTAGGAACTGTCCATAAGCTAAATTGACTCATGTGCTGCATGGGTGATGGCTTTGGTAGTGTAAAAGAGGGTTATGCTCTCTAGGCTTACAATAAATTGCGGTGCACAATGTTTTTTTTCCTAGGTTTATAATTATAGCCAGAAATTATTTTTGAACATTGCTATGTGACAGGGTAAACTAGAAGCAGGGGTGTGGAATTCTTATAGTCCGACACCCAGGACATACATTTTGGGATCAAGGACAACACATTTTCAAGTTTATTTTATCCTTAAGAAAAGTGGGCCCAACCCCCTACAGCACAAAGCATTTGGCTGCCTGTTTACATTACCACATTAACCTCTTGGGTTCCCGGGACGTAACGTTTACGTCCTCGGCAGCACCGCTCGGGTGCCGAGGACGTAACCGTTACATCCTGCACCCAGCCCACGGGGAGAGCGCTAGCGCTTCCCACCATGGGCCTTCTACCCCCTTCCCTGGGCAGAGATGAAAGGGGAATCACTTACCCTTCCACCCCTGAGTGACATCTGATGACGTCAACGAGCAATCGCTTGCATGTCTCTTCCGATCGAGGGGTGGGTGACAGCAGAGAGGCATCAAAGGAAAGGCATTTCCTCTCCTTTGATGTCTTTCTGAGCCTTTCTGCAGCCCGATCGTAAATCGATCGGGCTGCAGATATGCCCACTAGACACCAGGGAGTTTTTTTGTTTAAAAAAAAAATATAAACAACGAAGGGGAGCGACCCCTTGGACAAGGGTCGCTCCCCTGAGGGGCATTTTTTTATTAGGCCTTTTCTGCCCACCTTGGGGGCAGGTCAGCCTATTTTTCTTAGGCCAATATGCCCCGAAAGGGGTCGCTCCCCTGGAGGGGGGGGGAATTTATTTTAGGCCATTTCTGCCCCCCTTGTGGGCAGATCGGCCTATTTTAATTAGGCGGGCAGAAACCACTAGGCACCAGGGATTATTTTTTTTTACAGATGGGGAGCAACCCCTTTGGCAAGGGTCATTTATCAGGAGGTGTGGGGGAATGCTGGGTAGAAGGAAGTTTGTGGCTCCTCTCAGATTCCAGAACTTTCTATCACCGAAATGTAAGGAAAAAGTGTTTTTTTGGCCAAATTTTGAGGTTTGCAAAGGATTATAGGCAACAGAACCTGGTGAGGGCCCCACAAATCACCCCATTCTGAATTCCCCTACATGTCTAGTGTTCAAAAATGTATAGGTTTGCTAGGTTTCCCGGGGTGCTGGCTGAGCTAGAGGCCAAAATCCACAGCTAGGCACTTTGCACAAAAACAGGTCAGTTTTCTTTGGGGAAAATGTGATGTACACATGTTGTGCTTTGGGGCATTTCCTGTTGCGGGCAGTAGGCCTACCCACACAAGTGAGGTACCGTTTTTATCGGGAGACTTGAGGGAATGCTGGGTGGGAGGACATTTGTGGCTCCTCTCAGACTCCAGAACTTTCTATCACCGAAATGTGAGGAAAAAGTGTTTTTTTCCAAGTTTTGAGGTTTGCAAAGGATTCTGGGAAACAGAACCTGGTGAGAGCCCCACAAGTCGCCCCATCCTGGATTCCCCTAGGTGTCTAGTTTTAAAAAATGCACAGGTTTGGTAGGTTTCCCTAGGTGCTGGCTGAGCCAGGGGCCAAAATCCACAGCTAGGCATATTCCAAAAAACACGTCAGATTTCAATGTAAAAATGTGATGTGTCCATGTTGCGTTTTCTGTCGTGGGCATTAGGCCTACCCACACAAGTGAGGTATCATTTTTATCGGGAGACTTGAGGGAACACACAATAGAAGAACAAGTATTATTGCCCCTTGTCTTTCTCTACATTTTTTCTTTCCAAACGTAAGACAGTGTGTAAAAATGAAGTGTATTTGAGAAATGCTCTGTAATTCACATGCTAGTATGGGGACCCCGAAACTCAGAGATGTGCAAATAACCACTGCTTCTCAACACCTTATCTTGTGCCCATTTTGGAAATACAAAGGTTTCCTTGATACTTATTTTTCACTCTTTATATTTCACCAAATGAATTGCTGTATACATTGAAAACCCTTAGCAAGGTGCAGCTCCTTTTTTGGTTCTGGGTGGCTAGGGCTCTTAATGAACCTACAAGCCCTATCCATACCCGCAAACAAAACAGTCCAGCAGACGTAACGGTATATTGCTTTAAAAAATCTGCCATAGCTGGAAAAAGGTATAGAAGAAAACGTGGACAGAAAAGTCTATTTTTTTCACCTCAATTTCAATATTTTTTTATTTTAGCTGTTAGTTTCTGTAGGAAAACCTTAAGGATCTACACAAACGCCCCCTTGCTGAATTCAGAGTTTTGTCTACTTTTCATAGATGTTTAGCTATTTGAAATCCAGCATTGGTTTCACACCCATTTCTGGCACTAACTGGAAGGAGGCTGAAAGCACAAAAAATAGTAAAAATGGGGTATGTCCTAGTAAAATGCAACAATTGTGTTGAAAAATTTGTTTTTCTGATTCAAGTCAGCCTGTTCCTGAAAGCTGGTAAGATGGTGATTTTAGTACCGCAAACCCTTTGTTGATACCAATTTCAGGGGAAAAAAACACAATCTTTCTTCTGCAGCCCTTTTTTCCCATGTTTGTTTTTTAAAAAGGAATGTTAGCTGTAATTTGGCTAAATTCTTGGTCTCTTCCAGGGTAACCCACAAACTCTGGGTACCTCTAGAATCCCTAGGATGTTGGGATAAAAAGATGCAAATTTGGCATGGATAGCTTATCTGGACAAAAAGTTATGAGGGCCTAATCACAAACTACCCCAAATAGCCAAAAAAAGGCTTGGCACCTGAGGAGGGGAAAAGGCCCGGCAGCGAAGGGGTTAAGGATCAGGGAGGGGCATTGTCTGCAGTTAAGATAATATTTGTGGCCATATGTTAATACTGTTCACGCTTGTATTTATGGTTCATTAATGCAAAGGTTTTATTATTAGGATGAGCTCTCTAAGGAAATGTTGTATTTTCAAACTGCACTACTGAGAATGAGCCATTATAAAAATGTATAGAGATGTTTGGAAAGTTTAACTATATGAAGCTCCTAGAATGCCCTCTGATCAGATGCAAATATTTTAGGAAGCTTGAAAGCAATTTAGATTTTTTGCTTCCAAAGTAAAATGTTCACAAAAAATTGAAACTAGGAAAAAAATGTTTTGTTAAACTACTGTGAAATTTTAGGTACCATTTCTTTGAAGCATCATTTAGTAAAATGCGTTGATGCATGCTAAAATATTCATAATGGAACATCACTGTATTCATTTTTAACAATTACGGGAAACATGAAAATATACAAGCATTGGCAAAGCTCTATGTCTGACATTGGTGGGCAGACTATTGGTTTTGTCAAAGTGTGTCTTGTTTTGACATGTTTTTTTTAAAAACTTTTTGTTTTGGGAGGTGCTGGGTCCGTACTATTATAACAAACATTGGCAAAAAGAAAAAATATTTGTTGGTCTCAAAAAGCACACATTGCTTTAGAGACAGACAGGACAGGCAGACCAAAAGGTCTTGGCCATCCTGAGACCTAATTAGTGGCCCAATTCTTAAAGAAAATCACAAAAGTGCACCGATGGTATACACCCTTGCATAAGTGCAGATTTATGGCTTTCATGAATTTACAGAAGTAGGACAGGAAATCTTACTCCCAGAAAATATTTGTGAACTGCATTTTAGCACAAGTAAATATGCATGCGTAGATTTGCTCATGCAAATATCTGTTGAGCGTTTACAGGTTCACTTTTCTCCATCCACTTTTTTTTCGCCAACCCTGGAAGAAGTTTTACTTCTGTCCTTGTCAGGAGTATTTCCAACCTTTCTCAGTATGGGAAAAGATGAGAGAAGAGCTGGTGAAAACCCCTTAAACATCCAAGTTGGTAGGTTTGCACAGATTCAAAATTGCATTCCATCCCTGGAAATATTGCTCACCACTACTTCCAGCCCCAGTGTGTGATTTGTGGAAGGGTGGCAAAAAAGAAATTGCTAGTATTCAAACCGTACTATAGTATGAGCCCTGGCATAATCAGAGAGGCTATTATCAGTGCTCTTATATAATGAAATTGCTGCCATAATGTGTCACCACACTAATTGGAACCAAAGGGGCAAGTAGATTTTTTTTACAGGACAAGTAAATTTATGATGTAGTCTGTCCCAAGGACAAGTAGATATTTTGTTACATTTCTCACCCCTGTAGAAGCCTGATGATCTTTCATTTATTGGGTCTACGAACTGGTTATGTGTAAAGATGTCACCTTTCTAGATTAGTAGAATATCATCTATATACCTTCCCTAAACTGGTAAGATTTTCTCTATAGGTATTGCCCTCATTGTAAATATATAAAGGTGTTTCTAATAGTTCATGTAAAGGTTTGCCAGATCCTGACCCATGACCCAATTGGCATATGTTTGACCTGGCAATAATACTCATTTCGTAAGTTAAATAAATTGTTGGTGAGTACTGTCTCTAACAAGGATGTAATAAGGTCAGTGAGTACCTGTTTTGGATGCTATCTGTTGTCTAATGTAGATTTAATAATGCATAGGGCATATGGCTTGGGAATGTTGGTGTAAAATGACTGGAAGTCCATTGTCACCAGTAATTGCAGAGTGACAGTAGTCAACAATATCCATACTTTCTATGATGTATGCTTTAATACTGGGTGTGAAAGTTTTGGTGAAGAATTCAAAGTATGTGTACAGTGGTTTGAAGCTGGATCCACCCCAGACATTGTTGGTCGGCCATGTGGATTCTGCACTTGTATGTAGGTTTTAGGGAGGGTGGATGTAATCGGTATACAGAGAAATGTCTCAAATACTCACTCGTTCTGACTAAGAAAGCAAACACTTGGTGCTGTGTCTTTGTCCACCATGATTTTGTGGCTTATTTGCAAAGTGGGATCAGATCTGACGAGATGGGCTGACGTGGACGGCAACAAACTGGAGCGGGGTTCTTGCAGGTGACCACATCAGGTCATAGTAGCAGGTTGTTTGCCCCTTAGCTCATATCCCAACTATGTTTGCTTTCCTGTCCAAAAGCCTAAGAAACCCTGCCACAAACAGTGTTCCAGGATATCTCTCAGAGGAGAAGAAGAAATTGGGACCATGCAAGCGGATCCTTCACCAGTGAAGGAGCTCAGATCCATTCCAGGTGCCAACACGGTGTGCCCAGTGGCATTGGAAGAGGTGCTGCAAAACTTGGTTATCCCAAATGAAGTGAGAGTTTGTGGTCCTTTGGGAGTTTGCAAGTCTCACAGGTGTTTAGGACTTTGTGATTTCATGTGACTTCAAATCCCAATGTCAATTTTGGGCTGCAGTCAGATATAAAATGCTTAATCAAAAAGGTCAAGTCACTTGCTATGGAAGATTTCAAGAGGCAACAACTCACAGCTGCTGCCCTACAGAAACATAACATGCAATTGCAGTGAAAGGCACCCAGCTGTGGTGGTGATGTCCATTTCCAGTTGTTTGCCAAACACGGACATGTAAATTTGCTAGGCAGTCAGTCAATAAATACTGAATATATTCAAGAATGTGCCATTTGTGGAGTGCTGGGCCTGTGAACTTGCGTACTACTGAATCTAATTTGTTTATTACACCTGAACCTGTTGAACGTGAGTACTAACACACCTTAAATCAGAAATTGTAACTAAAAATGCACCCGAGCACTTTGAACTGAATGATTCAGCCTGCGCTAAAAGAGGGTGATACTCCTTATGAGTCTTCTGACCAAGAGAGAGAACTGATGTGCTAATGATATTACTTGTGGTACACAGCGAGATGTAAAAGGAAAGTATATATCAGTTGTGAACAAACACTCCAGTATAAAAAGCAGGAGGAGGAAACAAAAGAATCCACAGTAGGAATCAAGAGAGGGCAAGATCAAATTAAAGCAGTTTCAACAAAATGCAGAGTCCTAACAAATCGGTCTTCTCCTTGCTTTTTCTACTTCAGATAGTAACAGAAAACATAAGCCAAAGCAAAGAGGGAGGTAGTATGGGGTATTTCTCAGGTGTCATGTGGGCCCAAGAATAATGCTTGGAATTAAAGCAATATATAACCTAAGCTAGTAATGAACAATTATGCAGATGCAAACTGGTAGACGACTCATACCTGTTTGGCAGACTGCAATGTTCTCTTCCCATTTCCCATTCACCTCACATTCATATATTGCGTTGTGTTGGAAGTGTGAGCAAACAACCAGATACATTGTTCCCCTGTGATAGGACAAAGGTACATTGATATATGGAATCAATTCACCACACCATCTCCCTCCCTCCTGAACATATTGGCAACTTTTGTTTCTCTGATTCTCAGCAAGTATGTTTTCGTCTTTTCAAATACTCTTGCTTTTTTAATTTGTCTGTGCAGCTGTTGTATCCCCAAACCTTCTTGGACTGTGGCACCTTTTATCCCATGACCCAGAAGACAAAATCCACAAAATATGTTGGACTAAGGCAGCATCTCTCTACTTATCCTTCTTAGTTTATCAGCAGCCTTTGATGCAATTGATCACATTGGCCTCTTAGATTGAGACCAGCATTTACTTAAATTGCAAAGTTCTGATCTATTGCAGTACGTTTCTCACCAACCACTGTTGTACAGCTATTTTTACATGTTGTTTTAGCTTACTAGGCCTGCTGCCGTGCACTTTAATCCAGTTACATTTTATTCAGCATTGCTTTATTTTTCTAGCAATAGCCACATTTGTGATGCTGTTTTATTTTCTTTATCTCATTGTACTTTTGCCTAGGAAAGTATCACGTTCTTAGTAGGACATTTATTTCACTTTGGGGGTTATTCTAACTTTGGAGGAGTGTTAATCCGTCCCAAAAGTGACGGTAAAGTGACGGATATACCACCAGCCGTATTACGAGTTCCATAGGATATAATGGACTCGTAATACGGCTGGTGGTAAATCCGTCACTTTTCCGTCACTTTTGGGACGGATTAACACCTCCTCCAAAGTTAGAATAACCCCCTTTGTGTTTTCTCCAAGGCTACAGTCAGATAGGGTTGCGAATAAACGTGGTATGCTGTGTCTCCAACATTCTCAGAAAACACATACTCATACTTGGGGACTATTTCTTAGACTGTCAGCTGTTTTATTATAAAAACAGCCCTTTGTCTTAGACACGTTAGAGGGAGATTCCAGCCAGATGACTGCGACTGTATGCTGATTGCTCCGATGCAGCTACTTGCTTAGACGGCCGGTCCCCTGATCCACATGGTGACAGTGTCTCTCTAGACTACAGGCTTCTTCATCCAGTTATGAGGGATGATGTATCCCCAGGGGGGAAACCCAAAGGGCAGAGTACGCTTATTACTCTGTGCTCAAACATAGTGTAGGTAGGAGAAATATGTATATCACTCCTAGTGGCAGTATGGTAGGACTGTTCTTGTGTTTTACTCTGTTGGTCACCGGCTTGCTTTTATTGTGTTTTATCACCCTGGTTATTGCAATGCTTGACTTTTTATATAATATGTAGTTACTTCAATAAATCCTTATTGAACTATATTCTGCCTCTATTTTCTTTGCCTATAAGAGACTTTCGGTAACTGAGAAAAAGGGATGGGATCTGATCGACCACGACTCCCTTGATGAGTCTTCCTTGTAATGCACCCGGTTGCCACGGTCATCTCGACCAGAGATGAGGCGATGCTAGTTAGCTGGAGAACCCGGATTAGGCCTACAGGTGTTGTGTGGCGTGGATTCATACTTAGTACCCACCATCCACGTGATCCTGTCTCCCAAATCCAGTAGCCTCATTAGCAGAATTAGAACCTACGCAACACCACAAACAGTCCAAATGGGCGCTCCATCTCCAACTCTGTAACATAATTTACCTGATCTCTCAAAGCAATGTATTAGCACCTTTGCTGTTCAATAGGCAGACAATTCCAATGGAGACCAGTGTTAAGATCTACCAATGTGCATAACATCTTAAAATACCAGTAAACCAGATCACTCCAAGACAACATTACCTTGAACCTCTGCTTTGAAAAACTTCATGTCTTGATGGCTACCAGGTGTCCTTGAACTCAGCATAAGAAAAACAAATGTTTTCTTCTCCAGAGATACCAATATCACAAATTCAGTATTGAATGGATAAACAAACTTCATTCAAATGGATTCTGTATCCCCTTGTCTAATGAAGTAAAATCCCTCAATACCTAAACTGATCACTCTCTATCAATGCCCTTTAATATTGATCACACTGTAGATGAAGCCAGAGCCACAATACCCTCAATAAAAATGTGGAACCCTTTCTAAGCCCACTGAATTTTGCCTAATAAATCCAAGCACTAATTATATCCTGCATCGGTTGTGTCAGTACACCGCATATGGGTGCTGGAGGGAACTCTCTCTCCTTATCTGCCATCCTGAATTTGGCAGCCAAACTGGTAGTAGGCATCTGAAAATGTGTTCTTATGCCCCTGCTACTAAACAGCTACTTTGGCTCTCCCTCGAGGCCAGAATTAAGTTTAAACTTCCTTGCATCACATTCAAAACCATCCACTTGCCCAGTACAGTTATTGTCGACCCATACTAGAATTCTCAGGAAGGAACAAAGACATATGAGATAAAGATATACTCGGACACAAAGAGAAAAAGCTGCGTACTAACACTGCCACCTTCAAACCTTTCTCAGGAAAAACCCTGACTGTCTGGTATTTCGTCCCAGTCAAAATGAGATATCAAAAACCCTACTGGACCTAGCCTATTGCACTGATGTACAGTCTGTTTTGTGGGCTAAATTGTGAATGAAAAGGCTCCTTATTTGTTAACATGATGTACTGTAATCTTATGAATATGTGTACATTGAGTGAGACTTCCTTCCCTTGTTCCCCGCTGCTGTTGTTGGGGTATGCTGTAAAATTGAATAAACAAATAAAAATAATGGAGTACCGGACTTGTCACCAATCAAGTGAAAGCTTTTCTTTTCAAATACTGCTTAATGTACAATTCCATCAGTACTTAGACCTTCTCTGAAGCCTGCCCTCTTCTTCCTCTCATCCTCACCCTCTCCTCTACCCTTGCACTGCCCTCTTCGCTCTCGCCTCTCACGCCTTTGTTTACCGCAGTCTGTTGACTCCTTTCCGCCTTCTCAATACTCCTTCCCCATCTTGCCTAGCTACAGAGGTTGAGGACTGTGGGTTGGGAGTCGAAGTTGTTGTAAATGGTGGCAATTTTGCTGTAAAAGTAGTCTGAGAGGGTATTGCAGAGTTCTTGTTAAGGGTTGATTTTTTTTCTTCTTTGTGGCTGTTGGGCTGGAATATAATTTGACTATTTTGAACAGTTCCTTCATGAGGTTGGCCGCTATATTGATGCGGGCGGTGATGGCTACTCTCTTGGCTTTCTTGATTTGCCGGTGGTAGGCGCTAAGGGCTGCTTTGTGAGCGTCTCTTTCAAAAGGGTTCCTGGTGGATCACCATTGTTTCTCGAGTCGGTAGCAGCTGTGTTAGTGGTCCTGAGCTGGGGTGGGGTGGGGTGTACCAGCTGGCTTGTCTTGAGGTTTTGTTGGTTCTAATTGGCTTCAGCAGGTCGAGTGTTAGCGCATTTGATGATCCAAATGGAAAACTTCTGTACGGCCTGTTGTAGGACTGACAAGGCTTTGGGTTGGGAGGTGCAGAGGGCCTGGGTCTACTGTGCCTACTGTGCCTCTGTTACCTTGCCCATGCTGCGGTGGGAGGGGTTGTGGCATCTGGTGATGGTGTCCTGAGCGTTGTGGATGGTGAAGTGAACTATGGTGTGGTCGAACCCGCTAAGTTCTGTGACGTGCGTAAATTTGACTTTGTTGCTGGAGGTAAGTATGGGGTTGAGTGTGTGTCCGGCTTTGTGTGTGGGTTTGGTGACCAGTTGGGCGAGGCTGATATTGCTCATGTTCTCTGGAGTGGGGGAGTTGGTGTCATCGATGTGGAAATTGAGGTTGCTGAGTAGGATGTAGTTGTTGGATTCGATAGCTAGAGGGGCGATGAGGTTGGGGATTGCTTTGCAGAAGGCCAGGCTGGGTCCCGGGGGTCTGTATGCGAGGGTGCCTCTTATTGTTGTCTTGGCATCAGTTTGTAGCTGGAAGTTGAGGTGTTACATGAGAGGAGAGGGGTCGTCATCAGTGGCAATATATTGGATGGTTTCCTTGAAGATGATGGCGATGCCTCTGCCGTGTTTGTTGATGCAGTCTCGGTGTATCATCTTGTAGCCATCAGGTGTGATGGTGGCTAAGTCAGGGTTTGAGGAAGGGTTGAGCTAGGTTTCTGTGATGAAGGCTATGTCGGGGGAGAGGGAGGTGATGGTGTCTCACATTTCCATGGGGTGCATTCAAAGGGATTGGGCATAAAGCAGGATGCAATGGAGTGGATCTGGGTAGTTTGTGAGCTTCCGGGCAGGTGTGGCTTGATATCGTCTGCAGACTGGTGGTTCTGTGTTGCAGGAGAAGCGTCAGAGATGGCAGGTGAAGGGTCCTTTGGTAGCACAGGGCAGGAGGTGGAGCAGTTGCTGTTGTGGCATCCAGGGTCCAGAGCTCATCGGTGGTGTAGCAGTGGGTGGTTGCAGGGCCAGGCTTCCTGGCGCTGGGCGTGGTCCAGGCACAAACGGGCTTGCCTTTTGCATGCCAACAGCACAGCCGTGATGCTGCCTTCATTAAGTAGGTCCTCGGGGGGAGGGTAGGGCACTGGGTGGCGGGAGACTAGAGGACGAAGGAGGGAAAGGGCTGAAAGCGAGGCAGCGAGGGCAGGAGTGGAAAGGGGAAAGTGAAAAGAGGCCCAAATGCTGGAAAGGAACAGGAAGGGGTGAACGTAGAAAGCAGACAGCAAACAGGCAAAAGCAGAGAGCACTGAAAACAAGCATTGTGCAGAGAGAGGGAAAGGAAGAGAATGGGCAGCAAAGAGGCAAAAGCAGAGAGATCAGAGAGAGCAAAAAGTAGAAAATGGGTAGCAAAGAGGCAAAAGCAGAAAAGGAGGCAAAAGCAAAAGGCAGCAAAGAGGCAGAGAGATCAGAGAGAGGCAATACAGAAAGAAGCAGAGAAGGGGTTAAAGCAGAACACAGAGCAGCAGGAAAGTGAAGAGGCACGCAAAGCTGAACAGGAGACCTTTTGCGGGGGAGCAGGCACAGCGACTTGCTCCTGGTTGGTTTTGTTATAATCTCCTGGATCATAATCATTCAATAGGACCTCCAGCCTATTCCTGATATTGGGAAAAAGGATCTCCTCATGCTTGTTCTTGAGCTTAATGGTTCTTCTAGTCAAGAAAGTTGAAGAGTTATTGTGGTAGTGTATAATTTTGAAACTATGATATCTAGTATCGTTCAGAGTTTGGAGAGGCATTTTCAGATGTCTGAGAACAGCGAAGATATTAGTTTGGTTAGGGTATCAATTTTGACTTCATGAGGTTGCTATTCCATTTGAGATGTGGCTAATCCGGGATGATGGGGGTGTAAAATGAAGGTGATGAGATACTTGGGGGTTCCTTGGGGTCATGTGCTGGTTAGGGGTTGTTACAGCTGTGAATGCGATGTGTCCTGAGGCTCTGCCTCAGGTGTTTGTGTGTATGTGTAGGGAAACATTGGCTAAGGGTTTAGGTCTCATTATATGGCGTTAATGTTCTTGCTGCGTGTGGCGATTTTGGGAGTGTGGCGAAGACAGTGCAGTACAAGTGTCTCCCATTGCGAGGTCGGTTTTAATGTGAGAAGCATTTGGAAATGAGAGTAAAAGAGTTTAAGGTTGCCAGAGTGGATCATAATTTTACTTCTATCATAGATTGAGATGGTTATATGTCGCTTTGTGCTGGTTGGGTGCATTAATGGCAAGTCTTCTGACATAATGGCTTTCAGTATTTTTTATTATTTTTCATGGTTTTATGAATACTTTAATCCATAAAGAGGTGTTTGGGGTGTACAATAGAAGGTCAGTTATCGTCAATTGTGTCTTTATGTTGTAATAGTAGTCCAAGAAGACTGTTTTAAAGTGTTATCTGAATGTATGATGTTTTATTGCACTTTTGGAGAGGTTGGCTATAGGATTTTGAAAGACTTTGATAGATAGATAGATAGATAGATAGATAGATAGATAGATAGATAGATAGATAGACCTATGTATACATACAACCATATGGAAGAAAGCAGACTGCAAACATTTCATTTTTTATTAATAGAACAAATTATTAGTTCTTAGAGACCTAATTTAAAGTTGCCAGGTCCTGTTAAAAGAATTGAGGGCCTCCTGTACAAATATTCAAAATAAGAAATTCTAAAGTACGAATAGTATGGATTAGCAATTTGAGATTTTTTTTATTTGGAGTGTACTAAAATGGATTTAGTAAAAAGGGTTTCAGTTTGTGCAATGACCTCTAATAAACGCATTATCATTTTGCAAACTGACCTATTTAATAATAGTTCTGTTCTCAACATATCAAAACGTATTGGGTCACACTTCAACCTAACTCGTTATTATGCATGAGGTAGGACGCAAATTGGTACCCACTATGTTTGGCTACAATCACAGGGATGGGGACCTGCTGGGGTTAGCAGACCTTCATGTTTGTCATTGCTTTTAAATAAAAACAATGTGTTTTCAAATGCAACTTGTTTTCCACAAGGGAAAACAGAGTGTGTTAAAAAAATAAATATTACATTAAAAACGCTTGTGTCAACATTCACAAAGGGGACGGGGTCTCTTGGAGACCCCTTCTCTTGTGTGAATGACTTACCACTACCTTTAAGTTGGTGGTAAAATATTTATGTACCATAAGGATTTGGTATTTGGAAGGAACACCCTAAACACCCTTTTTCCAAATAACAATTCATTAGTGTTTGCTTAACTCATTTACCTTTTCAGAAAACCTTTTTCAGAATCATTAATTGTGTTTAGTATGTGCTGCTGGAGGAGGAATCCAGGGGGCTGGTAATCTCCCAGCTTTATACACCACTTAAAACAAGACATGCCCCCTACGGTCCTTTAAGGTCAAAAAAGTTTTGAAGTCTAGGTAGGCAAGATGGACATTATTTTGATCATGTTATAGTCTGTTCTATCTTTTTGTTGGGTCAGGTGTATAGTATCACTGAATGTAAAGGTAATGGTGGTTGACGGGGATTACTTGTGAGCTTTCTTCAGTGATCATTTGATCAGGTAATATGATGATCTTTTCTAGTTATCAGTTTGAAGTCTGTTTTCTCTCTCTGTTAGGCCAGGCATACGAGCATCCTATTAACCCCTTCGCCGCCAGGCCTTTTCCCCCCTCAGATGCCTAGCCTTTTTTTGGCTACCTGGGGCAGTTCGCCCTAAGGTCCTCATAACTTTTTGTCCACATAAGCTACCCATACCAAATTTGTGTGCGTTTTTTCCAACATCCCAGGGATTCTAGAGGTACCCAGACTTTGTAGGTTCCCCTGAAGGAGACCAAGAAATTTGCCAAAATACAGCAAAAAATTTGTTTTTTTCAAACAAATGGGAAAAAAGGGCTGCAGAAGAAGGCTTGTGGTTTTTCCCTGAAAATGGCATCAACAAAGGGTTTGCAGTGCTAAAATCACCATCTTCCCAGCTTTCAGGGACAGGCAGGCTTGAATCAGAAAACTCAATTTTTCAACACAATTGTGGCATTTTACTGTTTTTACTATTTTTACTATTTTTTGTGCTTTCAGCCTCCTTCCTCTTAGTGACAGAAATGGGTGTGAAACCAATGCTGGATCCCAGAAAGCTAAACATTTCTGAAAAGTAGACAAAATTCTGAATTCAGCAAGGGGTCATTTGTGTAGATCCTACAAGGGTTTCCTACAGAAAATAACAGCTGAAACAAAAAAATATTGAACTTGAGGTGAAAAAAACAGCCATTTTTCTCAATGTTTTACTCTGTAACTTTTTCCTGCAATGTCAGACTTTTGAAAGCAATACTCCATTACGTCTGCTGGACTCTTCTGGTTGCGGGGATATATAGGGCTTGTAGGTTCATCAAGAACCCTAGGTACCCAGAGCCAATAAATGAGCTGCACCTTGCAATGGGTTTTCATTCTATACCGGGTATACAGCATTCATTTGCTGAAATATAAGGAGTGAAAAATCGGTATCAAGAAAACCTTTGTATTTCCAAAATGGGCACAAGATAAGGTGTTGAGACGCAGTGGTTATTTGCACATCTCTGAATTCTGGGGTGCCCATACTAGCATGTGAATTACAGGGCATTTCTCAATTACACGTCTTTTTTACACACTGTCTTACATTTGGAAGGAAAAAATGAAGAGAAAGACAAGGAGCAATAACACTTGTTTTGCTATTCTGTGTTCCCCCAAGTCTCCCGATAAAAATGGTACCTCACTTGCGTGGGTAGGCCTGATGCTTGCGACAGGAAACGCAACATGGACATATCCCATTTTTACATTGAAATCTGATGTGTTTTTTGCAAAGTGCCTAGCTATAGATTTTGGCCTCTAGCTCAGCCCGCACCTAGGGAAACTTAGCAAACCTGTGCATTTTTAAAACTAGACACCTAGGGGAATCCAAGATGGGGTGACTTGTGGGGCTCTGACCAGGTTCTGTTACCCAGAATCCTTTGCAAACCTCAAAATTTGGCCAAAAAAAGGCCTTTTTCCTCTCATTTCGGTGATAGAAAGTTCAGGAATCTGAGAGGAGCTACAAATTTCCTTCCACCCAGTGTTCCCCCAAGTCTCCCGATAAAAGTGGTACCTCACTTGTGTGGGTAGGCCTAGCGCCCACAACAGGAAATGCCCCAAAACACAACATGGACACATCACATTTTCCTAAAGAAAACAGAGCTGTTTTTTGCAAAGTGCCTAGCTGTGGATTTTGGCCTCTAGCTCAGCCGGCACCAAGGGAAACCTAGCAAATCTGCACATTTTTGAAAACTAGACACCCAGGGGAATCCACGATGGGGTGAATTGTGGGGCTCTCACCAGGTTTTGTTACCCAGAATCCTTTGCAAACCTCAAAATTTGGCTAAAGAAACACTTTCTCCTCACATTTTGGTGACAGAAAGTTCTGGAATCTGAGAGGAGCCATCAATTTCCTTCCACCCAGCGTTCCCCCAAGTCTCCAGAAAAAAAATGATACCTCACTTGTGTGGGTAGGCCTAGTGCCCGCGACAGGAAATGCCCCAAAACACTATCTGGACACATCAAAATAATCAAATACAAAACAACCTGTTTTTTTTTGGGGGGGGAGGGGCACCTGCGTTTTTGGTCCTGGGCTCAGCAGCCATCTAGGGAAACCTACCAAACCCAGACATTTCTGACAACTAGACACCCGAGGGAGTCCAGGGAGGTGTGACTTGCGTGGATCCCCCAATGATTTCTTACCCAGAAGCCTCAGCACACCTCAGATTTAGCTAACAAAATCACTTTTTTCCCACATTTCTGTGTGGGATCACCGCACCGGGACAAAGTTCCTACCACCCAACGTTCCCTTCAGTCTCCCAGTAAAACTGATACCTCACTTGTGTAGGTGGGCCAAGTGCCTGTGACAGGGAAGAGCCAAAAACATGTCGAAATTGAGGGGGAACCAAAGCGGGTCCAAGAGGTCAGTTTGAAAAAAAACATTTTTAGGCTGACAAGTGCAGCAGAATTTTTATCGGTATAAATGGGACAATGTTTGGTGGTAGGAATTTTGTGGATTCCTGCAGATTCCGGAAGGTTACATCACAAAAATGTGGGAAGCATGTGTGATTTCCAGCAAAGTTGGAGGTTTGCAGGGCATTATGGGTAAGAAAATGGTGCTGGGTGCATGTGAAGCACACCACCCTGGAATCAACCAGATGTTTAGTTTTCAGATGTGTCTGGGTCTTGTGGATTTTTCTACATGGCAGCGTTGGGGACCTGCTGGGGTTAGCAGACCTTCATGTTTGTCATTGCTTTTAAATAAAAACAATGTGTTTTCAAATGCAACTTGTTTTCCACAAGGGAAAACAGAGTGTGTTAAAAAAATAAATATTACATTAAAAACGCTTGTGTCAACATTTACAAAGGGGACGGGGTCTCTTGGAGACCCCTTCTTTTGTGTGAATGACTTACCACTACCTTTAAGTTGGTGGTAAAATATTTATGTACCATAAGATTTGGTATTTGGAAGGGACACCCTAAACACCCTTTTTCCAAATAACAATTCATTAGTGTTTGCTTAACTCATTTACCTTTTCAGAAAACCTTTTTCAGAATCATTAATTGTGTTTAGTATGTGCTGCAGGAGGAGGAATCGAGGGGGCTGGTAACCTCCCAGCTTTATACACCACTTAAAACAAGACATGCCCCCTACGGTCCTTTAAGGTAAAAAAAAGTTTTGAAGTCTAAGTAGGCAAGATGGACATTATTTTGATCATGTTAAAGTCTGTTCTATCTTTTTGTTGGGTCAGGTGTATAGCATCACTGAATGTAAAGGTAATGGTGGTTGACGGGGATTACTTGTGAGCTTTCTTCAGTGATCATTTGATCAGGTAATATGATGATCTTTTCTAGTTATCAGTTTGAAGTCTGTTTTCTCTCTCTGTTAGGCCAGGCATACGAGCATCCTATTAACCCCTTCCCCCTCAGATGCCTAGCCTTTTTTTGGCTGTTTGGGGCAGTTCGCCCTAAGGTCCTCATAACTTTTTGTCCACATAAGCTACCCATACCAAATTTGTGTGCGTTTTTTCCAACATCCCAGGGATTCTAGAGGTACCCAGACTTTGTAGGTTCCCCTGAAGGAGACCAAGAAATTAGCCAAAATACAGCAAAAATTTAGTTTTTTTCAAACAAATGGGAAAAAAGGGCTGCAGAAGAAGGCTTGTGGTTTTTTCCCTGAAAATGGCATCAACAAAGGGTTTGCAGTGCTAAAATCACCATCTTCCCAGCTTTCAGGGACAGGCAGGCTTGAATCAGAAAACTCAATTTTTCAACACAATTGTGGCATTTTACTGTTTTTACTATTTTTACTATTTTTTGTGCTTTCAGCCTCCTTCCTCTTAGTGACAGAAATGGGTGTGAAACCAATGCTGGATCCCAGAAAGCTAACCATTTCTGAAAAGTAGACAAAAGTCTGAATTCAGCAAGGGGTCATTTGTGTAGATCCTACAAGGGTTTCCTACAGAAAATAACAGCTGAAATAAAAAAATATTGAACTTGATGTGAAAAAACCAGCCATTTTTCTCGATGTTTTACTCTGTAACTTTTTCCTGCAATGTCAGACTTTTGAAAGCAATACACCATTACGTCTGCTGGACTCTTCTGGTTGCGGGGATATATAGGGCTTGTAGGTTCATCAAGAACCCTAGGTACCCAGAGCCAATAAATGAGCTGCACCTTGCAATGGGTTTTCATTCTATACCGGGTATACAGCATTCATTTGCTGAAATATAAGGAGTGAAAAATAGGTATCAAGAAAACCTTTGTATTTCCAAAATGGGCACAAGATAAGGTGTTGAGACGCAGTGGTTATTTGCACATCTCTGAATTCCAAGGTGCCCATACTAGCATGTGAATTACAGGGCATTTCTCAATTACACGTCTTTTTTACACACTGTCTTACATTTGGAAGGAAAAAATGAAGAGAAAGACAAGGGGCAATAACACTTGTTTTGCTATTCTGTGTTCCCCCAAGTCTCCCGATAAAAATGGTACCTCACTTGTGTGGGTAGGCCTGATGCTTGCGACAGGAAACGCAACATGGACATATCACATTTTTACATTGAAATCTGATGAGTTTTTTGCAAAGTGCCTAGCTATAGATTTTGGCCTCTAGCTCAGCCCGCACCTAGGGAAACTTAGCAAACCTGTGCATTTTTAAAACTAGACACCTAGGGGAATCCAAGATGGGGTGACTTGTGGGGCTCTGACCAGGTTCTGTTACCCAGAATCCTTTGCAAACCTCAAAATTTGGCCAAAAAAAGGCCTTTTCCTCTCATTTCGGTGATAGAAAGTTCAGGAATCTGAGAGGAGCTACAAATTTCCTTCCACCCAGTGTTCCCCTAAGTCTCCCGATAAAAATGGTACCTCACTTGTGTGGGTAGGCCTAGCGCCCACGACAGGAAATGCCCCAAAACACAACGTGGACACATCACATTTTCCCAAAGAAAACAGCTGTTTTTTGCAAAGTGCCTAGCTGTGGATTTTGGCCTCTAGCTCAGCCGGCACCAAGGGAAACCTAGCAAACCTGAACATTTTTAAAAACTAGACACCCAGGGGAATCCACGATGGGGTGAATTGTGGGGCTCTCACCAGGTTTTGTTACCCAGAATCCTTTGCAAACCTCAAAATTTGGCTAAAGAAACACTTTCTCCTCACATTTTGGTGACAGAAAGTTCTGGAATCTGAGAGGAGCCATCAATTTCCTTCCACCCAGCGTTCCCCCAAGTCTCCAGAAAAAATTATACCTCACTTGTGTGGGTAGGCCTAGTGCCCGCGACAGGAAATGCCCCAAAACACTATCTGGACACATCAAAATAATCAAATACAAAACAACCTGTTTTTTTGGGGGGGGGAGGGGCACCTGGGCTCAGCAGACATCTAGGGAAACCTACCAAACCCAGACATTTCTGAAAACTAGACACCAGAGGGAGTCCAGGGAGGTGTGACTTGCGTGGATCCCCCAATGATTTCTTACCCAGAAGCCTCAGCAAACCTCAGATTTAGCTAAAAAAATCACTTTTTTCCCACATTTCTGTGTGGGATCACCGCACCGGGACAAAGTTCCTACCACCCAACGTTCCCTTCAGTCTCCCAGTAAAACTGATACCTCACTTGTGTAGGTGGGCCAAGTGCCTGTGACAGGGAAGAGCCAAAAACATGTCGAAATTGAGGGGGAACCAAAGCGGGTCCAAGAGGTCAGTTTGAAAAAAAACATTTTTAGGCTGACAAGTGCAGCAGAATTTTTATCGGTATAGATGGGACAATGTTTGGTGGTAGGAATTTTGTGGATTCCTGCAGATTCCGGAAGGTTACATCACAAAAATGTGGGAAGCATGTGTGATTTCCAGCAAAGTTGGAGGTTTGCAGGGCATTATGGGTAAGAAAATGGTGCTGGGTGCATGTGAAGCACACCACCCTGGAATCAACCAGATGTTTAGTTTTCAGATGTGTCTGGGTCTTGTGGAATTTTCTACATGGCAGCGTCCCAAAGTAAAAAAAGTGCAGCCCTCACTATTCCAGGTGGGACGATTTTCAGAGTTACCAAGCTCTTATGGTCCAAATGTAAAAAACAAAACCCCAAATAATCAAAAGTCTTCTTGCTTGCCGTGGGATAAGATGTTTTAGTGTGTGGGGGGAGAGCTGAAAGACTGTTACCCCCTTCAGTTGGGGTGGGGGCATAACCAGGCCCATACTGGTTGGTAGCCACCACCCCACTATTATTTTTTTTTTTAAATTCCATGCCATCTAGTAGACTTTGTTCCCCCTCCCCCCGGGGTGTGGATCGGGGGTAATTGCCCCATCTGCCACTGGTGGGCAGAACAACTTTGGCCCCATTTATTTGGGGTGGGGGTATGGCCATTGCAACATCACAAAATACAATAATGGACGGAGTGTTGAAACTTTTCACACTCACCCCCAGTCACAGATCTGGGTTTAATCCATTGTTATTTTGCTCGCCACGTCACCCCAGTTTGGACCCAGCCATATGCAAATCAGTCTTGACCCTGTTCCCCATGGGAACAGTCCAGCCCAAACTACTAGGCCATGTCCTCCGTGGACAGGAAACAAGCATCCTGGGACCGGTTTCTGGGTATCGCCCTTCATCAGCCATGCTAGCTTGAATCCAGTGGCGCAGCAAGCAAGGGACCCACGTCTGGGCATACCCCTGCCACTTAGGGCGCACAAAGCAACATCACAAAACAAAATAAAATGATGGACGGAGTATTGAAACTTTTCAAACACTCACCCCCAGTCAAGAGGGTCAAGACTGATTTGCATATGGCTGGGTGGCATGGTGAGCTAAAGAACAATGGATTAAACCCAGATCTGTGACGGGGGGTGAGTGTTTGGAATGTTCAGCACTCCGTCCATCATCCTTTTGTGTTGCTAAAGTTGCCCTAAGTGGGAAGGGTATACCCAGACGTGGGTCCCTTGCTCACTGTGCCACTGGATTCAAGCTAGCCTGGCTGATGAAGGGTGAAACCCTGAAACCGGTCCCAGGATGCTTGTTTCTGGTCCAGGGAGGACCTGGCTTGGCAGTTCCGCTGGACTTTTCCCATGGAGAACAGGGTCAAGACCGGGTTGTATATGGCTGGGTCCAAACTAGGGTGGCATGGTGAGCAAAAGAACGATGGATTAAACCCAGATTTGTGACTGGGGGTGAGTGCTTGAAAAGTTTCAACACTTCGTCCATCATCCTTTTGTGTGGGTAACGGGTAACAGTTGATGGAGACCATAGGTTAATCAGCATTGGATCTTGACTTCAAATCAATCAAAGTAGCCAGACATGCCCAATTCACTTGGAAATGTGTAAATGTTTGGGCAAAGTTGATCCTAATTTACTTTTACACTTTATGCTTTCACAAACAGTTATATGCCATGAATGTTACTTGGATGCAGGTTTCCAGATGCTATGTGACATTTTTAAGGCTACCTATTCACCCACAGGATTTTACCTAGTGTATAATTGAGATTGGGAAGGGTACCTGAATGTTCAAAAGAATTTTCTTTTTTCTCTAAGTGGAAATAGTTTTCCCATTGGTGAAAGCCTTTTCCCTACACCCCAGCAAATCTGCAGGTTAGTGAATCCACTTTCCATCGTAAAAGAGGAGTGCTTGAGTAACTTTTTCTCAAGTGCCAGGGAGGGGAGGAGCTGAATTTCAGTTTGACTTTGAATGCTCACAAATACATACTTGTGGGCATTTGCAAATTTACAAGGCAAATCATGCTCTGTAATGCCTACTTCCCCATGGGGAGCAAAAGAACGATGGATTAAACCCAGATCTGTGACTGGGGGTGAGTGTTTGCATTGTTCAGCACTCCGTCCATCATCCTTTTGTGTTGCTAAAGTTGCCCTAAGTGGGAAGGGTATGCCCAGACGAGGGTCCCTTGCTCACTGTGCCCCTGGATTCAAGCTAGCCTGGCTGATGAAGGATGAAACCCTGAAACCGGTCCCAGGATGCTTGTTTCCGGTCCAGGGAGGACCTGGCTTGGCAGTTGGGCTGGACTGTTCCCATGAGCAACAGGGTCAAGACTGATTTGCATATGGCTGGGTCCAAACTGGGGTGGCATGGTGAGCAAAAGAACGATGGATTAAACCCAGATCTGTGACTGGGGGTGAGTGTTTGCATTGTTCAGCACTCCGTCCATCATCCTTTTGTGTTGCTAAAGTTGCCTAAGTGGGAAGGGTATGCCCAGACGTGGGTCCCTTGCTCACTGTGCCACTGGATTCAAGCTAGCCTGGCTGATGAAGGGTGAAACCCTGAAACTGGTCCCAGGATGCTTGTTTCCGGTCCAGGGAGGACTTGACTTGGCTGTTCGGGTGGACTGTTCTCATGAGGAACAGGGTCAAGACTGATTTGCATATGGCTGGGTCCAAACTGGGGTGGCATGGTGAGCAAAAGAACGATGGATTAAACCCAGATCTGTGACTGGGGGGTGAGTGTTTGCATTGTACAGCACTCCATCCAACATCCTTTTGTGTTGCTAACGTATGGCCATTCCCCCACCCTCTTATTTTGAGAAAAAAATCTTCACAAGTCTCTGGTGGGCTTTCTGCCCCCCTTGGGGGCAGATGGCCCTTCCTGAAATAGGCCGATCTTCCCCCAAGGGAGGGCAGATATGGCCAACAGTAATGTGGCCCCATGGGGAGTGACCCTTGCCCAAGGGGCAGCCCCCCCCCAAGCAGAAAAGGCCAAAAAATATTTTGCCCATACATAAAAGGAAAAAAAAAAAAAACATGGTGTCTAGGGGTTTCGGCCCCCCCCCCCCCCCCCCGGGGGGCAGAGATGGGCTAAAAATTATTTTCCCCCCTGGGGAGCGGCCCTTGCCCATGGGGCCTCTCCTCTTATGTCCATTTAAAGAAAAAAAAATCCCTGGTGTCTATCGGGCAGCAGAAACGCTTGCAGAGACATGAAAGGAAAGGCCTTTCCTTTCCTTTCATGTCCCTGCAGGCCCCCTCCTCCGGAGCGGAAGAGAAATGCTGAGCATTTCTCTTCCGCAATCGCGCTGTGGGAGGTGACCTCTGATGAGGTCAGCACGCTTTCGCGTGCTGACGTCATCAGACGTCACTGGGGGTGGAAGGGGAAGCGATTCCCCTTCCAGCCCTGACCTAGGGGCGTGGGGCGGCGGCTCTCGGGGGGAGAGCTAGCACTTCTCCCGAGGGCTGGTAAATGGACGTAATGGTTACGTCCATGGCGCCTCACAGGCGCAACCATGGACGTAACCTTTACGTCCATGGCCCTCAAGGGGTTAAGGACTATTTTACAGATTTTCTTTATTTGATTCATCATTAAGTCAGGCATTTGAGGATATTTGTAGCATAGGTATTTTCTCCCTCGAAAATCTGTCAGGACTGATTGTATCTATATTGAGTTCTGCACTAGTATTTATTGAGTTCTGCGCTGAACATTCACTTTGCTTTCAGTCACATCACTGTGACGGAGCCAGGTAGCACATATGGGTCTCTGTTCATGACGGCAAAATGATATAGCAGTCTGCTCACATCAGCAACCATCGTTAAGCTAAGTCTAAAGGTCATCTGTAGAGCCACACTAGTGGGACACAGAGCTGTGGGAACCAGTGCTGTGCGTGTAATGGAGTGGTACTAGGAGAAGGCATCGCAGCCCATGACTTGATCCAGTCTATAGAGTGCTGGTATGGAGAGTGAAGGCACCACGTAAGTGGGTGAATGTAGCAAAGGTAACTTGTGTTCACTCCATCCAACAGTCCCCCACGGTTGCTATCCAGAGAACTGTTTTTTGCCATAGGCCTGGACTCTGATGAAGAATGCTTGGGGCCTGGCACACTGGTGGAAATCTCAGACGGACACTGTGGGGTTCCAGCTCCTACACATGATGGGCCCAGCCATGAAGAATCAACCAGGAATAATGCATTAGGAATAATATACTGCCATTGTTTTCATTGAATCATTGCAACATCCTTGTTAGAGAAGATACATACAGTAGATTGTTTACAAAGGCAAACCAAAGTGGATTTTCTTTTTTGTTTTGGTTGAGTGCCCGCTGCAAAGATCTGTATGTAACTAGGACACAGGTTTATATTATGAGAGATCTAATTAGTTTAGTAATGTCCAAAAATACTCAGTTTTCCAAGGTAGTTTGGCTTATGGCTATATAGTGATTTGTGTACAAGGAAAAATGTTTTAAAGGATACTCTGTCTTTTATTGGTAGACCATGGAGGTATATAAGGACAGGTGTGATATGGTCGAGTCGTTTAAGGCCAAACAGAAGCTAAGGTCCATAGCTTTGAGCTCTAAAATATGAGGATAGTGGGATATAGAGAGCTGTTACCACAGCTGCCTTTACCACGTGGTACTCTGCAAAGCATGTAATGCAACATGTACTTTTCCACACAGAATGGCTGGTAATTGTTTATGTATGTATATTCCAGTTGCTATATATATATATATATATATATATACATATATATGTGTATATAAAATCACTGTTAAAAACAAAGGTTACAGGGACGTTATAGTTGGGAAATAGAATTAAAAAAAATAGAAATACTAAAAAAATCAAAGCTTCCAGTGATATTATAGTTAGCTCACATTCTAAACATACAAAACCATAGAAATTCTCCTGTTATAGGTTGAGTTTTTTTTTTCAAGCAAAGCATCGGGAGCCCCACATGGTAAGACTGAAGCTCAGTAAGTTCCTCACCCACAACTGCTGTTACAGATTCTGACTGCTAATACCCTTATATTGGATATACGTGCAAAAGCAGGGCCTCTGGAGCTGACCCCTGTGTTGATGTTAAAAAGTAACTGAAAGACAATACTCTCAGTGAAGAAACACCACCTAGGTTGTCAGCTGAACTCATGGATCCTGGGGATCAAACAGGAACATGCAAGGCTGTAACACCAAAGGTGTAGAACTAAATACAACCATGATAGACAAGGAGCTAGCAAGAAGGAGTGCTTAACAGGAAAGAAGTGAAAACAAAGAGCACCCTTGGCAGAAAGCAAGTAACCAACATACAATGAAACTAGAAGCAAGACAGCAGGAAAACAGCAACTAGGAACTGGAACAAAGAAATGGAATGAAAGGCAAGGACTAGGAAAAGGAAAATACAGAAGGAGAAGCTTCAAGGGAGCGCGAGGCATGCTGATGCAGGAATCAAGGAAAAAAGGAAACCAGAAAACACTGCAGGCGGAAAAACTACAAGGAACAAGGAATACCTGAGGCTCAGTAGTCCAGTAGCTTGCATGGAGTGCTAGTTCTGGAACAAGGATTTGCTACAGCTCAGGAACAGGAACAAGGATAACTGCAGCTCAGGAACAAGGAATAACACAGCTCATGAACAAGGAATACATATGGCTCAGGAACTCTGCAACTAAGAATAATAAAAGCTCAGGAAACAAGGGAGGAATAACTAAGGCACTGGAACAAGAACAAGGAATAACTATGGCTCAGAGGCTTCAGCAAACAAGGGGCATTCTAACCAGAAAACGGCTACGATTACCAACACTGGGCTGAAGGGAATTGAGGCTTAAAAGGGCTTACAGCAATCACATGCATCAGGTGTGAGCAGGCAAGCAGCAGTCAGCCACAAGTGTGCTGAATTCCTCCACCCATCCTTCGCCTGCAGGGGTGGAGATGAAGCAGTGAGCAGGGAATTCTAGGCATTGAAGTTCCAACCATAAGCAGACCGTCTTCCACAAAACCCGGCATGGATTGGGAATGGATGGTAATTTCCAAAATGGGTCCAAATGGCTGGAAGTCAGAATATGCATGTAGATGAAGATCTGGAAGCTTATTAGAGAATTGGAAAGTCCCAAAAGGCGGCCCCTTGGTGGTGGGCTTGAGAGAGGAGGGAGCAAAATTGTGACAGTATACCCCCTTCTCCAACTGGCTCTTGTGATCTGGGACTGGATTCGGAGTCTTAGGTAATAAGTCAATTTCTATCAAAAATGTAGTGCAAGATTCAAGGAACGACTGGAAAAATGTGAAGTTCTGTAGGGTAGAATAGTAGACAGTAAATTAGCAGCAGTATTAGAGGCAGAACTTTGAAGAGGGAAGCACCCTGATGCAGGAGGTAGAACTGAATGCAGACTTGAAGAGTCCAAATCAGGTAACAGGGGCTTAGAAGCCTGAATCCAAGATACCGGAAGGTCAGATGGCGAGCTGGTTTAGCACTCTGAAAATAAAGGCAGATTGACTGTAGGGATGGATAGAAAATAGCAGATTGGCAGGCGGCACAGAAGTCAAAGGCAAGCAGATGGAAGACAAACGAGACAATAGGAGACGGACTTTAAGCTTTTCCCCCGGAAGAAAACATACAGAAGACTCAGATGCAGGAGACTCTGGAAACAGATATGCAGAACGCACACTCACTCCATCAATGTGTAGGCCATTGTTGATCACTAGGGACTGTTCACCATTATCATGGCAAAGTATCCTGGGAGTGTAGATGATTCCTTCATCTTCCCCCAAAGCACCACCAATCAGCACTTCCAGGATGGACGATATGGCAATGGCCTTCTTGTTGGTAAGTCCAGAAACCCAGTAATATACACACAGCACAGCAGCGCTGTAGGACACACAACACATACACCATTACATTGACGCGTGGGCAGGAAGACACTGAGGTGTGACACTGGTAGTTATGTTTGATATCCTGACCCAATGGGATTCACACCTATGGACAAATGACGGCTGCCAATAACAATAGATGCCACTCTAGAACCACAAGGGACCAATTTAAAACCACACAGTGACAATGCCATGGCCTGCACTGGCAGTACAACTTGGAAGATTAACCATTCAATATCACATAAGGCCACGTAGTCAATCCCACACCCTTCCAAACAATATGTCCTGTGTAAGGAGGGTGCAATGTGTGTTGCTGCAGGTCAAACACCATGAGACAAATAGCATGATGACGCAGACTCAAATGAAGGTGACATGGAACTACTGAGGCAGTACCAACATCTCACATCACACCTGGGGTAATATTGCCAGCATGCAATAAGAAAGTGGACTGTGCTATGAAAACATGTTGATGTGACACCAATGCAAAGTGCACACTTCTGCACATACTGAAAGAAACAATTCCCCATCTACATAACAGATGTACAGGGAGAAGGACCGTCCTACACAAATACATCCACCTCCACAACCAAGTGAGCCAGCTCACCTGGAGCAAGTTCAGTAGCTAGGGTGCATGGTTGCACATGAGCCAACTGGCAGAGGGAACAAAAAAGGTTTGCATAGAACTAGTCACATGGGACAATTGAGCATTGTCAATACTGAACACCTCAGTGCTGCAAATTTATGAAGATGTGTTGTGCATTGTCACCCAGCCTAATCAAAGGGCCTCACTGTTGTATTTCATCTGCAATGACATATGTCTAATTGGATGGGATGTCCAGGCCATGTAATGCAACCATGTTACCACCACAGTGGAATCTATTGTGTGTGTGGAAGTATCTTGTCACCTCCAGTGAACGCACACCAAAACATCTTGCTCAATACATAATGCATGGAAGATACACACTGGACTGCAAGTTTGAAAATATACCAGAGATGTCAGGTCAATTAGCCATACACAAGTTTTTCGAGGCAAACAACCCAATGAAGAAAGAACCTCACAGAAGCCCAGGACCCCACACAATACCACAAACACATATGAGTCACAGATGACACAAGATAACAACTGCCATGCTACATGACATTCCTGGTGCAAGCAACAACAAAATACTTACCCCTATTTTCTCTTTCAGCTGATCAGGGTTACGAGATCCAGCCATGGATCATGACCCCATTCGCCAACCCAAGCACAGCAGCAGAGCGTGCCTATAATGAGGCACACACCATAGTTGAAAGGACTTTTGGCATACTGAAGTCCAGATTCAGGTGCCTGGACATCACCGTAGGCAGCCTCCTATATTCCCCAGAATTGGTCTACAAAATCATTTTGACCTGTACCATCCTGCACAACATCGGTGTTGGGAGGAACATGCCCCCTATATGAACCTGAACAAGAACTGCCTGAGGAGGAGATGGATGCTGTCTGGGAAAATGAGGGGGAACATCCTAACACAGCTGCAGGAATGCGTCGCAGACAACAAAAAGTACAAACAATTTTTCAACAATAGTCACTATCAACACATTGTTATGATATGGAATTAAACACCTCACTTTATCACTCAATTATGTTCTGGTTAATTATTTATGCATCACATGTTCTCTAGGAATCAGAGTATTACCTCAGGGAGCATTTCCGAAAGACAAATTTGGCTACTTCTAATGCCACATCACATTTGATGGGTATGAATATACAGCAAACATTACACACAGTTTGTCTGAAAAACATCGTGTCTATTTCACATTTGAAGGGCAACATCATAGGACCACAGCTATGAGAGACATCCATGTTGCCAACATGGTCTGTTGTAGCATATGACACCCAACTATGACATCATCAATCATGAGTTAAATAAGCGCATCATACATGAGGCAGTGGATGTGAAATAGCATTGGTAACAGGAATGTAAGACCAGACCCCTGACATCAGTAAGTGTGACATCCGCTATCTCTGCAAGGAGCATGTGTGACAAGAACTGCATCAATCCTGAAAATGGATAGTACGAGTGTCCCAGGTATGACAAGCAATGCTCACAAGTCATTATCTGTGCAGTCTATCCCAGGGAATAAGTCCTGCCACTGCCATGTTTAAAGTCTCTGCCCTCCCTTCTCTAGGGAGCGCTGTAAATGGACTCTCTGTATCCTGGGACTCATCATCTACACTCACCCAGCCTCTCATTCTGACTCATGTGTGCTTCCCTACTCAGTATGGCATGCCATAGTTCAACTGCATCAGCCTGCATAGACTTCAGGTCCCATAATGCACTGTCTGGCAGTCGGTAAGACCTGTAATCTTCTGTCCATTGCTTCCCATGGAAAAAGTCAGGTTGGCCACTTATATTGGATTCTCTCCTCCAGGACTTGAGAGACTCAAGCTGCACACACCTGTGAGCTCTCTCGCAGCCCAGCCATTTGACTCTGCCCTGGCCTTGCAGCTGCCTGGACCTGCTTAGAAGCTGACATTCCCTGAAGCTCCTTGTTGTGCATTGGAGTACAATTCATTTGTGTACCAGAGACCTTGTTGGATTGTGTCACAGTGCTGAGTAGCCCTGAAACGGCTCTTTGTTTCCACGGTGTTGTTCCTGCTTGTTCCAGTCAGACTCTGCTCCCTGTTTTTCTGCCTTGTTCATGTTTGTTCCTGACAGAGCATGCTTCCTGTCAGCCAGACTGGTTCCAGTCTTTGCATCAACCCGAGCCATTCCCTGTGCCTACATTACCCTCATAGTTGGTTTCAATGCCCTCCGTTTCCTCTTGGGGTATTGTGTCTGATAAGTCTACGATCAGTCCTCAACTGTATAGAATAGTTTACATTAATTTTCTTTTGTTCCTGCACATTTTTTCCAGGGGGCGAATCCAGCCTCCATCCTTTGTCTAGTTTTGAATGTATTCATTAGTGCCAAACAGTGACAGTGTGCTATGGCTGTATTCCTAGATTTGGTACTGTGCCCCCAGCCCAACAAACAAGGGCTGGTAATGTGTATGTAAGGATAATACATGTTTGTGCCCTTACGGTCCAGACACAGAATCACTTCTGCCGCCACCTTTCAATGGGGTTTGCATGGTGACTATCTGCGAGATTAATCTGCCCAGAGGCACTGATGTTGCTGTGGGGAGTTCAGTGCCCTACCCTGTGTGCAAATGTAGTGATTAAACCTGCGTGTTTGTCTATTACTGATCCATTACATATTTGTCCACAACAAGGTTGCTCTGTCGTCACTCTTCTGTATTATCTGCTGTACCATAGCTGCCCTAGCCCCTTGTATGCCTTTAGCTAATCTTTGGCTTTAGGTCAAATATGCTTTGAAAGATACCCAGTTAACTCAAGGGTTGGCTCCACAGACTCCTGACTAGACCTGCACGTAGCTGGTACACCATGGAGGCCAATACTGACACAGGGTACACATGGCCACACACTTGAACTGGACACTTTTGTCCAACGAACCTCTGAAAATATGTGAACACATGCAGCCTGGCTTGCTGGTCCACCACAGCCACAGGAGGAACATAGGTCATTTACATTAGTCAAACTGTGGTGTACATAACGATCTTACGATTGGATTTGAGGCTCTGTGTCGCAAACACTGTACCTACCAAACATGTTCAAATGCCTGACTCAGGGGTAGTATACACACAAGTGACCATGAAGTGGTAGACAACAATTCATGACATGTGAGGGATAACATATCCGACATAGCCCTCATCAGCCATCCTCGATCTTCCCTGTGTATTGTTTGTCGTGGAAAATGTATTGTCCCCAAAGTCAAGCAACTACACACAGCAAAAAAGTCAACACATATTACAAACACATGTCCTCACTGTTGTACTTCATTGATTGGCATCTGATGGTGATTACCATTTGTAACACATTCATACATGAACATTAAGCCATATGTATTTCATGCCGTTCAAACAGAAGCACACAAATAGTTTTAACAGTCAATTCACACACAAAACACACAGACCATGATTCATATTTTTGTAGCGTAGCCTTGCTGTCCTCTATTGACCCAACACCTGCGCAAACTTAAACTTTCCATTTTAATTTCCAGAGTTTGGGCTGCTGTTGCGCCAGTTAAGAAAGCTAATCCTGCACAACGATATGAGTAATGTGGGCCGCAGTAGCATTGTTCTACCACAAGTGGCCAAACACTAGAACACACACTGCAGGTCATACCATCCTATCTTTGTATAGTTCTAGGCTGCATGCATGTTAAAATATGAAAAATGACGCAAACACAGTTTGAGTCAGAAGTATTGACGCAAACGCATCAACAAATGACGCAGATGCTCCATTTACATCAATAGGTCCCTAGCGTTAATTCCACCAGCGCACCCCAGGCATGCTGATATCCATTGAAGATGTATTTATCCATGAAAGCGTGGGTTTTTGACGCATATGCATCAAACATTTTGACACAAACTACGTAAGCGTAAAAAAATTACACGCAATACAAAAAACTGGCCGCAAATGAGACAGGAAGTGATGTAATAGGATATCCTGTTTACAGAAATGGTACAGTGGGTGAACTTTCACTTTGCAATCTGTGATTTTTCTAGACTGTGTGGCTGTGTGTTGGTTTGCTTCTCTGTGGATTTTGTAATTTTGTCTCCTGTGTGGTTTATATTTTGTCTTTTGGTGTTTAGTAACAGTATTTTGTATCCTGTGTAAGTCTTTTTGTGTCTTTTATTGTTGTTAGATTTGTATTTGTACTGTTGGGGGTCTGTTTGTGGGTAGGATTAGTTGGGGTAGTTTGGGGCTTTAATTGGGTTATGTAAGTTTCCTTTTTTCTATCTCCTTTCCCTTTTTTTTCCCTATTTACTTTAAGAAAGTGTGTTTTGGATTATGTTGGGAAGGGCACGGCTGGGGCGCATGGGTGAGGAGGAGCTTGGGGCATTCATGTGGCTGGTGTGCCACTTCCTCCCCATGATGTTGGAGGCTGGGGGCCGTGTGATACAGGGGTATCACACGGAGGCAAGACGGCTGCGGTGGGCAAAGGTGCTGTTCCACCTGAGGAGGATTTTTAACACTGCACGCAATGAGCACCAGCTGAAGCATCGCTGGGCTGACCTGGTGGGCCGAGAGCCTGACCTGCTGGACCACCTGGGTGTGGTGATTGGTGGCCCTGTTGGTGAGTACCAAATTGACAAATGTATACAGTTCAATGCTCTGGAGTGACAGTAGCAGATGTCCTGACATGCTGCATGCAATGTTTGTGGGCATGTGGAATGCAAGTTGAACCAACTGTAAGTGTACCAGGAATGTGATGTATTACACATGGTAATACATGGTAACAATGCAGTCCACAGTTTTGTTGAGCCATGTCCGAACAGTATTCAGGGCCATATGTACCAAGCTCTTCATAACCTTCACTATTATATTAGGCCCATTTCTTGCTTTTTTTTGCGCCACATTTGCATCATTTCTTGCCGCCAAACATTATGCAACCAGATTGCACAATCACAAAAATTAGGCGTTGAAATCCTATCATTGAGTCGCAGCCCCCCACAACATTTTTTAATTGGGCACAATTGCCGGCACTGAGCTATTGCAGTTAACATCTGTGTCACATTGGTGCCAACCCATTTTCAAAAAGAAAAGGGTCAGCATTGGATCCCTCCTCTTTGTGAATGCATGGCCACAAACTATTTCTGAGCATGAAGTTGTGCAAGGGACCACTGACTGCTTCCATAATTCTATTTTTGTGATGACATAGGTTGTTAAATTACTTTCTGTACGCACCTGCTGAAATATTGCTGCATTTCAACAAATGTAAACATCTCAATATGAAGGCAGTCACAGACATGGTGGTCTGCTGAGCTCAGCAGGCCAGCATTCCCGTGAGTGCCACCATTCCCAAGGGCTTTTCAAATAGAGACCTACCTCATCATGATTGAAGAGGTAGGTCATTTGCTACCCAATTTTTCATTTGCAAACAGTGTCCTTTCGGGTGTTCTACCTCTGATCATCCAACTTGCTAATTTCTAGTTGCTGATTCTTGCAATGTGTGATTCACAATACCTGATATAGGTACCCATTGCCCTGAGTGACACATTTCAGGTGCAATGACTACGCCTGTGCCCATGCATTCTGTCAACGTTGATCAACTAAGACACTGTCAGCATACATTTTTCTGCATTTTTGGAACAGCAAAGTGGCCTATCCATGTTTAGCGCTACATTGTCATCATTTCACAGACAGGATCCCTGCCATCATGTTGTCATAGGAGGCATATACGGCGTAGGGGACACTGCCAAAGGGGCATATGTAACCTACATACAACGCTGGCACACCTATTATGGACCACTGAAAGCACAATGTTTCCTTAAAGCAAATCAACCCACATGTCATTCACACACTTAATCATTGTCCCATGATGCACATGCCACAATACCTGAGCCACTGGTATTGCAGTGCACCAGGAACGTGGCATTACATTTGACACATAATAACAAATGATGAAATGGAGGACCATCTTGAATGGATTAGCCACAAAAGTGTGTAGTCAGGTTTGGCACCACAAGATTGTTAGGGCCAGTGCATGTGTGCATATGTGTGTCTATCACTCACTGGAGTGACAGTGTCAATGCACGTTTGCCGTGGTATGTCTGTTGGAGTGTCTACATGCCTGATTTGCAGCTCTATCATATAAAATTTCACACACTTTGTTTTTATGTTCCCACATTTGTACTGTGATCAGACATAGAGCATATATCTCGCTTTCCGTTTTTTACACGTGGAACAGCCCCCTACGCCATTGGTGAAGTGGTTCGATTCGAGGACCCAGACGTATCCAGTAAATGTGAAAATGTTTGTCCTGTGTTGTGATTGCAGCTGTTGTGTGATTGACTCTTGTGTGTTGGAGGTTGACATAGTGTTCCATGGAAGAGTTAGACATTCACTGGCAGAGAGTCATATATTGGTGTCTAGTGCTTTGCAATAGGCATGGGCAGGTGAACAAGGTGATTTGTAGCCACATGTATGCCCACAATTGAATTGGAGGTGGTCAGTGTCATGATTTAGTCAGCAAGTCATACCCTAATTCACACAAACCAGTGAAGCATGAGTTTTACAGACAAACTTGGGCATACCTGTAATGTAATGAACAAGTAGGACTGTATGGGTGACTGTCCCCCAGCATCTTACCCCACTTGTTTTACTCCCTATACGTGGAACTTAAGTGGTATTTTATAGACATGCATGCAGGTCAAGGCCAGATGTGTGTTTGCATCAATGTGGGTTATTTAGGAAATGTGTCAGTGAGATCTGATGTTGATGGTTGTCCACAAATAGAAACATTAATGTAGGTGTGGTTGACCAATGGTTGACTCACTCCTAGTTGGCAGGCCTCCTTACCTGTGTTCTACTGACTAAATCCATGTACAGCTGGACAAAGCTTTGTGGTTGTCCTTGACGCTTGAACAAAAGTATTGCATGCCCATCCCCCCTGAGGCACGGGGTTAGGGGGTGAAAATATATGTAGCTAGGTGTCATGGTCACAGTGTAGATGACAGACATGTAATTCTAGCATGCGTGTGTGGCAATCTACATTGACCCCTTATGATTAGCAACTGCATACCATCCTGCCAGTTCCATATACAAATCACAGGTTGTGTGTGCCTTGAAGTTGATCCAGATGATAGGGATTAGTTGGCCTGGCACATGAGTACTTGTATTTGCAATGTGACCAATTGCCCTACATATATGCACGGATCAGTTAATTTGGAACACACCTTGTTCTCCATTGCTGTGCTGTTCGATAGGTGATGGGTAGGCTGTGTTGGTATGTCATTCCTCAGGGACATTCTATCATCTGTACTATGATTTTGACTGCATGTGCTATTTGTGAGGAAATGTTAGATTATCATCTGTACATGCATCACACAATGATGACACTAATGTTTGTCTGTCTCTTTTTTACAGCTGCCCACATGAATGTCCAAGAAATTCGAGAGTTTCAGAGGCGGGCAGTGCGGTACAGGCACATCCTCGATGTGGAGGCTGGTTATCGCATGATGGCAAGGCGCTATCGTAGAGAAAGAGCCACAGGAGCATGGCGGGCTTTTATCCAAGGGGGCCCAGCATTGCCCACAACAGGTGCCGCCACCACCCCAACTGCAAGCACAGTGGACACTGGTATCTCTGCCACACCAGCTGCACCCTCAACATCTGCAGCACAAGGCACAACTGCAACACCATCGATGCCACTACCCCCAGCCACGGCCCAGCAGATGCAACATCCACTGCGACACAAACCACCACAGCAGGTGGTATGGACATGGGCGCAATGCGCCAGCTACAGAAGGACTTGAGAAGCGTCATTAGGCGCATGGACAGTCTCCAGCAAGAGGTGGCCCGCAACAGCAGAAGACTGAAGTCAATCAAAAAAAACACAGAAGAGGGCAAACCTCTGTGTTGATTTTTGCCTCAGCCCTTATTCTGTCCCCGCCCTCCTCTTTCGTTATACTGTTTTTAGTGGGTTTAGGGGGTTTAGTGATAGGTTAGAGTAGGCTATTAGTTTAGATAGGAAAAGTGGGTTCGGGGTGGAGGGAGTTATATTATTACATGTTAGTTTGTGGGTGGGGGTTGATGTTGGGGTTTATGTGTTTTCCTGAAGAAAAAAAAAGAAAAAAAAAATATATATATATATTTGTTTAGTATTAGTTAGTATATGTTGTCCTACACGTGTCCTGTCATATAAGGGGGTGGGAGGGGGGTTATGTTTAGTGTTTAGTTACATGTGGTAAGTAAGTTTAGCATAGGGTAGTTAGGACCAGTTGTGGGTAATGTATGAGTTAGGATAGGATAGGTTAGTATAGGTGTGTGACAGTTTAAGTTTTCTTTCATACATATGTAATAAAGGCTTAGGTACTCCTTTACGGTATGTGTCATATGCTTGGGGATCTGGTCCTTTGCATGAGTGTACTGCGGCAAATTTATGTTTGCCTGTATGTTCCATCCTGCATCCACATGCCATTCTTGACCTGTTTATTCCCACTTCCAAATGAGCTGTCACATTGGCAGCTACAACAAAGCTACATGGCTATGCATCTGCCATTCATTGAACCCACCACTCAAGGTGACTATGGTTCCAATGTATTGGAGAGGTAGGTGTGCTTTTTAAGCTGTCATCGTTTGGGTCCTGTGTTGGAACCTTGGGCACTGTGGGACATCTGCCTGCAGCCTGATGTTCATGTGAACCCTGATAAACTGAGTGGTGTCATAATATTATGAAGGTCAGTATACATAAATCACACCTATGAGTTTTCTCATTGTACTCACAGGTGACGTTATTGTCAAAACACTCTTACACATCCATTCCTGCTGTATGGTGTGGTTCTGGGATTTAAGTTTAGAGTCATATGTCACATACACAATTATTGTCTTGTAGGGGATGTGGGCAGCATTGAGTTTTATCTTGTAGATACCTTGGGCCTGACATATACAATTTTTACACAGCAGTATACTGTTTGTGATGCTTTAACTTCAAGAAAAGAGCCACAAGCAGCACAGATGATTATAAAATCCATACCCTTGTGTATAGATATCAGCCCACATTCTTGCTACGCTCTTGTATTGACATTCTGTGGCCATTAACATGTTACATGCATCACAAAACTCCTGCACAGTAGATGTGTCACATTACACAGAGACAAAGTGGTTGTGTAGGTGCTGTTTATTTGAAAGTGCTGTAGTGCAATATTTATATAGTCCATATCTGTAAGTCCATTGGTGTGACGCATTCTATTGTACCGCAACACGGATGCAAAGTTGAGGGACATGTCATTGGACATGCTGCGATGGAGTGTCATTCAGTACAGAGGAACATGATTTTCCAATAAGGTAGTGAGAGAGAATTGCAGTCCATAGTGGTAAGGTAAACAGTGTGTTGGAGAACAGTGCATGTTACCAACTGTAGCAAGACTGGCATATTGTCAAGCACAGGACATGGGAAAATCACTGCACATGTGGCATGGGCTGGTGCTACCGGGTACTCCTACAGGTGAAGGTGATCTGTTCCACGTCTTCATCTTCTGATGTGTGTGTCGTCTCCTCTGCCCTTGGTGGTGGTGGGTTTGAGGGGGCAACACACACTTCAGTGTTTGGAGAAGTGGACTCAGAATTCCCAGTAGCTGCCAGCTGTAGAACTATTAAGGGCATAACTGTAGCAAGGAGGAGCTGCTGGTTATTGAGTATAGCAGCAACATCCCTGTGGTAGTCAGCCAGGTCGGCCCTGAGGGGGTCATGATTGTAGTCATGCATGCAGTGAAAAGTTTGAGAGGCCAGGTGTTGTGGCAACTCCCTCACTGCAGTGGTGTAGTCCCTCACACACTGTTGTAGTCCTTGCAGTAGTGATTGTTGGACTTGCATGGCTGCTGACTGTTCTGAGTATGTCAACATGCACATGCGCATCCCCTCAAGGCTGACTGCCATATTTTGCATCCCCACCGCAGCTCCTTGGCCAGCTCCCGCTGTACTCCCACGATTGTCCTCTCAAAGGTGGTCCCAGTGTCATCAGAGTCCTCAGCTGTGTTTGCGCTGGCAGGTCGTACTATTGGGGTGGTTCCTCTGGGATGGCTGCTACATCTGTGCTCCTCCTTGCGACTGAAGGTGGTGTCTGGAGGGTTCCCAGGACATCTTGGAGGGTTTCCTGGCTAATGGTTGTCAGCTCGTCATTCATGTCATCAGGGTAGTCCAGGACAGGTGTGGTACTGAAAAATTCTGGACCCGTGTTATAAACATCGTCGTATCACAACGATTTTGGTATCAGCAGACCGGGAATGATTAGAATAGTATGCACAAGTATTGTATTCATATTCGGGTAACGAAATCACCCGAATATCAGAGTTTCCGTCTTGAACCCTCGTGTTCCATTTAAACGACAGCCATTTTGTGATTGCCCTCACATAGGCCAATGTCTAATGCTGAAAACGAGTCTGAAGGACACGTACACCTTTGCTGACTCCTCTGTGACCTAGGCAAGCTGACTCCACTGCCTGAAGCCAAACCTGTTCAGCCAGTTTCTTTCCCAGTGGCCGAATGAGATTAGTATCAAGGCACAACACATCATAAACCTTTCATCACACACAAACCATGCCTAATATTACACACACCTGTCCCTGTTTCTTTCTTTATGACTTGCTTTACAAGGAGGAGGTGCCCGTTTATATTGGGGGTCCGTCTTTATCTGATGAAAGTACTAAGCCTTACCGGGTAATTGATTGAGGGCTGGACAAACTGAAATATGGGCTTGTCATCATAAACCTGCTATTTCTTTGTAGTGAAAATATGTGAATGGTCAACTGTAATCCTGTTAAAACCCCAAAGGCTACTCGCATGTTGCCTCTCCAGCTTTTCTCATTTGTTTAGGAATGTGACTGGTACAGCCCCTTGCATGCCTAGGGCATAATAAATGATATAAAAGGTCTGAGCTAAGACCATTTCGGGAGACTGCCTCTTTCAGTTGCTATAGGTCAGCTTCTGGGAGACGTAGTCTCACTCATTTGAGTTTAATAAAGATGTCTTTTCATATTTGAGCTTCTTTGCCAAGTTCTTTGTTATATTACCCTGAGAATGAAAATCTCTAGTACTTCATATGGCGCAGCCAACGTGGGGCTCATCAGAGAAGTGACTTTCTGTGGGAGTGATCTTGTCAGGAGACTGAAATCTACTGAGGAGGACAGAACAGGATTCTACCAAGAAGGTACTCTGTGCGCAGGGATTCTGGAGATTCTTTGATTATGCAGCCCAGTATATTTCTGATCTTCCTGATTTTGATCCTCCACATGATGTCACCCCTGACTGAGAACCTTTTTGGCGTAAGTAAAAAAAAAAAAAAAAAAAAAAAAAAAAAAAAAGACTGTTAGGTCATTTAGAACTTGGCAATTAGAATTTGGACAACTATTTGTTTGGTATAGCTTTGATAGGTTTGTATAGGTTTGTATACGCTAATTGCAATTTGTGTAGGCAGGTAATGAAGAGACTTTTTCTCCATCTGCTTTAGTTGAAGTATAAGTGGGTCGCTCCCAGTCCTTAGTTCTTCGGTCCTTTGGTTCTTAGTTTTTGGTTCTTGGTTCTTAGTATTGGTCCTTAGTTTTATTTGAAGATTGCAATTTTCAAAAACCGAGGGTATCGTACATTTGCGAGTGTATCGATAGAGATAGCCCCTTGAAGTTTGAAGCTCGGTTAGTGAGCGAAGATGCCTAATCGTAGCAAATTTGGTACTTGGTTTGGTTTTTGGTGGCAACAGGGATTCCCGATTGGAGGATTCATGTCTGATACCTCCGATTGGAACTCCAACTTATGAGTTCTATTTTAAACACGGCGTGGGCCCCATCACGTTTAATAAAGTATGGGTCCGCTATTCTTGGAAATAAATGTCTGTGAGGCTGTTTTTGCAGTTTTTTGGAACACTATTGAGAAAAGTTTTCTTTTCTCTTGTAAATATGACTTACAACTAGGATCTGCAAACGGTTCTGTAAGTAAATTGCGACGGCGCTATTTATGAAAAATGGCTAAAGCGCGCTGTATTGTGTGTCCTGAGTGTTTTCTGTTTATATCTGAAATGAGCTCAATGTGTGTTTGTGGGTCTTCTTGATGTTTTCAGTTTGTTAAGTAAAATGTTGGTTAATTAATATTAAGTAGAAACTTAGAAAAAATCCAGAAATGAACCATGTAATGTGCTAACATAGCTATATGTTGCTCTTTAATTTATAGAATGAGCAATTGTGCACATATACAAAACTGCTGTTAAATGCCTAATAAATTAGAAAACACATTCAATAGATATAAATACGGCCCCAAAAAAAAAAAAACTACGAAATTATCTATTTTTGCAAAAATAAATAAATACATTTACAGCATTTTTTTTAGATGCATTGTATTAGATGTTCACAGGCAAACTTTTCAGCTGCAGTATATTTGATAGGAATGTTCAATTCAGCCAGCACTTTCCCAGTTAAACATGGGTGGAATTTTGCATAACCTTCCTTTTAAATGAAAGTGGCGCAAAAATGTGACGCATTTCAAGTTAGGCTTATGCGCTTAGGCTTGTGAGTTAATGTTTCCCAAATAATAGGCAAGGGATGCAGCTTGCTTTTATATGTGGAATTATCACCCAAAAAAGAATAATTGTTTTTTTTTTTTTAAAAGAAAATTATTAATTATGGAAAAATTATTTTAAAAAATAAGTGCCTTTCAAAATCGTTTTTTAATATTTATAAAGCTTAATACCTATACTATGACCTCCTAGCATTAAAATGTAATTTAAGTTATGTTGCACCGCTAAAATGACATTTGTATGTGCAATTTTCCCTTGGCGCAGGAGCAAACAAGCTCATTTCTATAAAGTATAAGTTAATATTTTCAATGGCTGACTCATGGATTGTGTAATAGACATTCTGGTAATGCATATTATGCAAGAAAATTGTAGGATATTGTTTTTTTAATGCCTAAAATATCAAAGTCGATTTTGGGCAAAAGCACTGTTTAAACTGCATTTTCTTTCATTCAGAGTACTTTTTAAAGTGTCTCAGGCTTCAGTAAATGCATACATTTAGGTTTGATATATATTTGCAGGTTGTGCCTTCTTATGATTCAATGAGTCAATGTGCCAGTACAAAGGCTTGTTTTAATATCAAGGTTGAAGGTTCTAACTTCAGCTGGGCCTACTGAGACGTTCATTCATTCGAGGTTGATGAAATATGTACCATTGCATGGGATTGCAACAAGCATTTATTCTAACAACTGGTATGTGTGTTATTAAGGTTTGTGAATTATTCACAGTAAATGTAGTTTAATAATCTGGAAATAGAGATAATTTTTTTAGCGCCTAAAAAGGAAAAATTATTTTTTTAAATAGAGTGAATTATTGCAGGTTAGAAGGAAAATAGGAAGGCCTACTGTCTTTGACAGATTCAGAGTGGCAGAAGCTAGGAGAGCTACAGAGGCTGGCTCAAGTCACGCTGCTGAGATGCTATCTTTAGTTTTCCCCTAAACAATGGAGGAGGCTGTCATGTTGACACTTGTGACCTTTTAAATTAGGGCCTTGTCTCTGTGAAATGCAGAATGACCATGCGGGCCTCTAAAAGTGGGATTTCTGGTTTCTCCAGAAGAACATCAATACAATTAAAGAACTTAATTCCAAAGGGAGAATATAAAACAAGCATTTACAATGCATCGGGTCTCGCGTTTGCTCGTGTTAGAGCCGATCGCGTTGTAAACTCCTAACCCGACTTTTCACCTATCGGGCAAAAGTGCATTTATGCACGTAACCCGAAAAAGTGAAATCAAGTAGGTAAAGCGCTCGACTTCTGCCAAGCGAGATCGGGCTCGTAAATTAGTTTAAAAAAAAAGTCCACGAGCCCGATGGAAAACAGCGAGCCTCGCATGTTTTCTGTACTTGGTCGCTGCGCTCGAGGAGGGCTTGCCACCGGAAAAGGCATGCCATATGCGTGCCTCGACTAATGAAAGCAAGCCGATTTAATTAGGGAAGCCCACGAACCAATAAAAAGCACTGACGTGAAGTTGACAGTGCTCGGTGCCCTTTTCTAAATCCAAAAGAGTCTCCCTGCTATACGCATGCGCGAGCGCATGCAAAGCAGGCTCGACCCTAAAAAGGAGTTTCTTCGAAGGTCCCAACATCATGTTAAATGCTCTGCAGAACTGATACATTTGTGTCTCCGCTCTAAAAAAATAAAATGATGCCTGCTAGTTGCTTTTATTTGACAGAAAACGAAGTGTTGCATTAAGTCTTAGACAGAAAATAAGATGCAGCCCTTTTCTAAAATTTTGAAGGCTACATGCCTTAATGAGAACGATTTGCCAATTAAGACTTATTTTTCACAGTGGAAATTGTAGGTGCCAAATTAATATGGAGTATCAGTGTAACAATTTTTACTTTTAGAAAGGTAAAACTAAGGTGGCTTGATGTTGCGAAGTAACTGACAAGAGGGTAACAGTTAAGTAATGGAAATGTATTTTCGTGTATTTGGTCCTATCATGAATTGTTCTTGCTGGTCCTGTATGTTAGAAGAGAAACAGTAAAGTTATATTTGACAGCAGATTTCCATTGCGTGGTGATCTACTGTCAAAAGGAGGGTAAGGATTTTAAACCTGACAAATTAAACAGGCCCAAATATTGGGTTTTGGGCTGCAGGTTTACAGTGCAAAAAGTACATGACATGGTGTTGTGTGTCACCGCTTATTCACACATGCTATTGTTTTGTCTAAGCTTTTTGTGCTTGATACACAGCAAGTATATCTGATGGCTTGACGTTTTGTGCGTTTTTATTTGTTTTTTGCATGTTTGTTGCTGCTTTTGATACTATTACAAGCTCCCCTGTGTTGTGAGGGGATGGTCATGACGATGCCCATCGCTACGCAACAGTTGGTTGAACTTGTTCTGGTTACTAAATTCCACAGATAATGATATTTCATGCTGTGAACATAAGAGACAACACTTCACCAGTGCATGTCTATTTGGCTATAATGGTATTGAAGGAAAATAAAAAGAGATATACAGGATCAAAGTGTGTCACCTGCAGTTAGTCACGTTACTGCCCCTTCCCTTAAAGGAACAGGCAGCCCTACATTTATGTAGCCTTGATTGGACCTAAGGATGAAATTATAGATCTGTGACTCAAGGTGGCCTAATTTCTATATTACATTAGTTAATGATGTTCTGTTTCCTAAGTAGCATATGGCTTTTGTTCCTTAAAAGAAAACCAGGTTTTCATTTTTTCCTGAAGAAGGAACTGAAACATTAGCTAGGAGTACCGTATATGGTGTAGTCGCCAACGGTAGAGTTAAAATTTGTGTAACTTTGGCCTTTGTGTATCACCCGTACTCTCGGTGTTGTGTCACATGCCTGACTATCACCCAAATAATTTTTTGTTCTTCCTATAGATTTGTTTTCTTTTGTTACTTCCCCTGACCTATGTCGCATCATGGTTAGTTATTGAGATTTTAGCTATGTCCTAGTCCCATTTCTCTTTTTCGAATTCCTTTCACCAGTCAGCCCTTTTATTATTATTGATGTATTGTTCAGGTTCACATTTCCAGACTGCAGTGATGTACCAGGGACCCCCATGTTATGTATAATTCCCTTTGGTATGACCAGACTGGTTTTCAAGAATTTGCCTTAGGCCTGCTTCAATGTTTTCCAGCCTGACTGTCAGGGTAGCGATAGACTGGTTAACTGACTGAATATTATAGTAAGACAAGTTTTCCATCTCAATAGGAGATATCTTATGTTTACCTTTTTGAACATGACAAATTTTCAATGTCTATTTTAATTTGGTTTTCGGTTCCCTTCTGTTCCTGTTACTTTAATTTTTGGTGGGATCAGATGTGTCCTAATCATGCAAATGTCAGGACCCTCTAGTTCTTGTCTTTTTGTTTGCACATTTGACTATTAGCCTGTGTATTGCATAGTGCACCTGATGCACAGTTTTTAAAGGAAGGTTTCTACATGTCCCTGATAATCGGTATCATGTGATTTCTCTATTGAGATGTTCTAAGATAAGGAGGAACACCTAGACTTAATCATTGAGGAAAATATGTGTTTACCCCATTAGACAATGCCACTGTGTGAGGAAATCCATTCAGATAGAATTCTCATGTAGCTATAGATGGCAGAGAATAATGGAAAGAACCCAATTAAAGATGTTAGAGACCCTGTTTTGCCCTTCTGCCTTTGTCTTTGTATTTTATGCCCATGGTGTATGGCTACTCCTTTGAAGATTGCAGACCACCTGCTTGCAGTCCCCTTGTTAAAAACCATGAACTGTTTTTGTACTAAATTGAAGGAAACTAACAACTGTGGCACATTTCCTACGTCACTAGATTCTGCGGGTATCAAGTCATAATAACCTGCAGGACATTGATTTAAGCCTAATTCCCATCAGTGACAGCTACAGATGAAAGACGGACGTCTTGGCCCTACATTCTCAGCACCCAGAAAGTAGCAAAGCTGGACAGCGATCGCCAGCGCATGGTATCGTACTTGCTCCATCAGACGGCGTTGGACATCACAAAACCAAAGTTTCAGTGTAAAAGGGCTAAAGAGAAGGATTCCTGTTGTTGATGGCAGAGCTGTTTTGAGGTTTCATTTCTCTACCTGTCATGTGCTGGTAACCTCTGACAGTGTGCAATCCCTTGAGCCCCTTGGCCTGAGTTTTGGCCACACACCCCCTTTTCTTTGCTCCAACGGAAGAAGGGCAGTGCACCGGAGATTTCAAGTTTGGAAAAAGGCACTATATTGTGGTGCCCATGAAAGAGCAGCTTGAGCGTCCTCTGACACTAAATAATGAGTGTTGGAGTCTGAAAGTGCTGCTGAGCTTGAGCTATTTCCCAATTAATGGTGCTTGGGTCTGCACGAGATGATTTGTGCCCTTGATCAATGAAGAGCACATTGTTTGTAGTGTCTGCCACAGAGGAGAGACACTGGTGCATTGCTTTAAGACATTGGGACTTTTGAGTGAGCTGTGGGTTTTTGCCAGGAGGGCACTCCAACTAAGCAGTACTTTTCTCACGAAGAGGCCTGAATTGAGAGGCCCATGCGAAAGAAAACAACAAAAGAAAATTTGATGGACAAAAGAAGCCTGCCAGAGAGGTTTTTTTTTAACGGACTCTGGGCATAGTTGGTTTCACAAGAGGTTTACGTGTGATTGTATAGACTAGGTGTTAGGAGACTGATTGTTTTGCTGGCATTGTTTTAAAGTACTATTCTGTTTAGTAAAAGCAGAATAAAGTCCATTTTCTGTGTAAAGAGTACCCCCTTTTCACCTTAGAGCATTGATGAGAGTCACCACTGTTCCACCTGAACATACAAAAATTACTGAAATGTAGAGGAGCCCTAAAAATGTTACTAGATAATTTTAGGATTTGCTTTTTGGTTAGGGTTGTGAAAAATTATTATTTCATTTGTAATAGTGGTCACTACTTTTTCCCGTTGTCTATATGTTCTTAATAACGTGTTTTCTAGTGTCTTTTAAACATGAGGTTGTCATTTATGGGTGGGATTGTTTTTCTCTACTCAATTGACTTCTGCACCCACTTCCCAACCTATGTCTTTTCCTACTATTGTTTCTTTGCACTCTTTTCACCCTTTTCCTGAACATGAGCAGGTTAGAAGATCAGAATTCGTAAGCAATTCTTTTGTACAGCTTCTGCATCAACACTAGTTAGTAGTGAACATCACTAATTGTTGGGTGTGTGATCTTATGCCACCTACTGCAGATAGAGGTATTCCTTATTTTGTCCTGCCATATGTGGCCTTTTGTGCTACTTCATGTTCGAGGAGACCTGTCCAGAGAGAGTTACCAAGTACTAGAATTTTGCTCCAGCAACATCTCAACGACTTTATGAATATAGACCTGGACTCAGATTAGCGTGAGTATAGGTTATTGCCTATGTAAGGGCAAAAGGAGGGTCTGTGGTACTGAAAAATTCTGGACCCGTGTTATAAACATCGTCATATCACAACGATTTTGGTATCAGCAGACCGGGAATGATTAGAATAGTATGCACAAGTATTGTATTCATATTCGGGTAACGAAATCACCTGAATATCAGAGTTTCCGTCTTGAACCCTCGTGTTCCATTTAAACGACAGCCATTTTGTGATTGCCCTCACATAGGCCAATGTCTAATGCTGAAAACGAGTCTGAAGGACACGTACACCTTTGCTGACTCCTCTGTGACCTGGGCAAGCTGACTCCACTGCCTGAAGCCAAACCTGTTCGGCCAGTTTCTTTCCCAGTGGCTGAATGAGATTAGTATCAAGGCACAACACATCATAAACCTTTCATCACACACAAACCATGCCTAATCTTACACGCACCTGTCCCTGTTTCTTTCTTTATGACTTGCTTTACAAGGAGGAGGTGCCCGTTTATATTGGGGGTCCGTCTTTATCTGATGAAAGTACTAAGCCTTGCCGGTTAATTGATTGAGGGCTGGACAAACTGAAATATGGGCTTGTCATCATAAACCTGCTATTTCTTTGTAGTGAAAATATGTGAATGGTCAACTGTAATCCTGTTAAAACCCCAAAGGCTACTCGCATGTTGCCTCTCCAGCTTTTCTCATTTGTTTAGGAATGTGACTGGTACAGCCCCTTGCATGCCTAGGGCATAATAAATGATATAAAAGGTCTGAGCTAAGACCATTTCGGGAGACTGCCTCTTTCAGTTGCTATAGGTCAGCTTCTGGGAGACGTAGTCTCACTCATTTGAGTTTAATAAAGATGTCTTTTCATATTTCAGCTTCTTTGCCAAGTTCTTTGTTATATTACCCTGAGAATGAAAATCTCTAGTACTTCACAGGCATATCCACAGGAGAGCCATTGTCCTCTACAATGAGATATTGTACAATTAGTGTGTCTGTGTTGTGGCAGTTGTAATGTGATGTCACTGATGTCCTGTTAGTGGAACATTGTAATCTGGGTTCCTGTTCATTGTTCCTGTCATTAATATTAGCATTCTCACAGGCCTGTGCTCCACCTGCATGTCACATGTAGTGTGGGCAGTTTGGGGAATTGTGTGCATCACATCCTCTAGGTGTAGGTTCTGTCCAAGATGTGTCTTGCCACCTTCTTGTCCTACTCAACCCTCCCTCTACTACCATTACCATGGTGAAGCCTTGCAATGCCTGTTGGTGTTCTGATGCCACTTGCACCACACATACCAATATGGGCCTTACCCAGTCTATGATATTTCACATACACCTATACATTGCTGAAACCTAGCACATACCATGTATTGCATTGACATGACACGATACAGGTGTCAGCATTGTTAGTGTGTCATGTTGATGTTTGCGATTGTGTGCTACATTGCATTGCACTGATGGGCCTTGCAGAGATTAATTTCCTCTTATGACTGTGCAGGTGTGTTTCACTAGCTACACACATATATCCTCCCCATCAATGCTGTTGTCGTACCAGTATGACAGTTGAGATGTTGCAAGGTGGCATTGCAGCTATTGTAACACTGACACGGGGTAGACCCTGGAATGGGCAGCATGGGTATGACATTACTGCTGTGTACTTCATATTGTAAGTGACAATACCTGATGTTTATCGCGCCTATAGACATGAGCATTTGACAGGAGTTACACTTGGTTATGAATTGAAGGGGATTGATCACGTATTCATCCTGAACTCTCATTTTGAGTGTGTTTGTTCCAAGGGCACCTAACTACCATTTCCTAATTGACCAGCACACACAGCACATGTAGTAGTGGCAAATGTTGTCATTGGAAAAATGCCGCTTGAGGCAATGGCCTGAGACTGGGCATTGTCCCCTAGTTCACATTCTGACAATACCAGCTATCCTGTGACAGCAGCCCAGTTTTGCATTCTAGCCTACCCTCCTGGACTGGCTTTGCCTTTCCTGCAGCCTTGGCATGATGTTGTACCCACATGCAAAGGTTGTTGGTGTTGTGTTGTGCTGTGCCCCTGGATGCCCCTGCACAGCCCATGCACCCGTACCGTGCCCCTTTGCCTTTTCAACTGCCTGATTTCCATGGCTGACATGCATTGTGTAGTAGGTATGTACCTCCCCCTGCTTGCAATTAATATTTAGGCAGTTTTTGTCCCCCATGCAACTTTCCCTGCATATGTGTTGTTTCCTGGTAGTCTGTGCTGTCCTGCGATTCCTGTGACGCTCTCCTCCGGTATGACGGCTGCAACCATATCCTCCATCTCGTCCAGGGCCTCCTGGGGTGCTGGACTCCCACCTCCAGTCTGCAGTGGTGCCTTCCTGTTCCTTGCCATTTTCTCCTTTGTCCTGCGCTTGCAGTCATGCCAGCGTTTCTTGCACTCAGTGACAGTTCTCCTGACCTCTGCCACACTGTTTATCTAATTGACAGTTTGTTGCCAAATTGCCTCTCTCCTCCCAATTGGCAATGTAGAGATAATGAGATGTTGATGCTGGTGCTCCGTCACCTCTCTGACCAGTATTTCATGCTCCTCTGCGCTAAAACGACACTTCCTTTTCTTCTTGTCTCTCCCATGGGTCTTGTCTGCATCCTCCTGGCTGGTTCCTGATAGATTGAGATCCCCCTGGGGTCTCTCCTGGCTTCTGGGATCCATTTTGGGGCTCCTTAGCACTCTTTGCTGCGTTTGCGTCGCTTTTTGATGCTATTGCGGTGGAAAATCGTGCTTATCCGGTTTGCAACGTTTTCCGCATCGCAAACCGGATTAGAATAATTTTCTCTGCGTTAACCTCATTTTTCTTTACGATGCGCCACAATGGTTAGAGTCAAATAAAATTACTCTAACCGTGCTTAGCGTCACCGTGCATCAAAGTATAAATTTGACGCACAGGTGGCGGTAAGAAATGCCGTTAGCCCGCGTTAAATTTTTTGATGTAAAACTGTGTTAGCGCAGTTTTGCATCAAAAAGTATAAATATGGCCCTAAATGTTTGCTCCATCTATCAAAAAAATCAAGCCCACATATAGGGAACACATGATCCATTATTTGCCTCTTAGTTTACTAATAGCATTGCCATCAGAAGAGGAGTGTTTCTCAGTTTTTGATTAAACACTCACTATTAATAAATATATTGCTAAAGCATGATGTGATTGCACACTGTCGTTTACAGCAGAACATTTCCAAGAAATGTCCAAAAACCTTCCCAATAACTTGCAGCTTTACTGATAAAACTATATAATGTACTAACAATCTGTGAAAATCTGGTTTCAGAAAACATATTTATTCTTTACACATAACCAAGTAAAGTGTTCTGATTTGTTTTCATCCGATTAACATATTTTTTTTCATCACACAGAAGTACAAACAATGGACTTTCACAGCTCCTGAAATTTATTTTGGAAATGTTTGTACAGTTGACTTAGTTATTTAAATGCTGTGTTTTAGGAAAAACCTGACAAAATCCTGGAACTTTGCAGTGAAAAGGAAAGTTAATTGTAAGACAAACTGACTTTTGACCCCTGTCTCTGAACACAGAGTACATATGACAAGAAGATTTAAAGGCTTCTTTATTGCTGCTCCACTTTCCAACTGAACAGAACACCTGTTCTTTGTCAACTCACCAAAAGGGGCGAGTAGGTCCTAGGAATAGCTTGTTCTGATAAAGGGAGTAGTCAAGTTGATTTTTCAAGGCCTTATTATTCACACAACCACGGGACCAGCTCTGAGGGGACCGCAATAGAGAGCGCAAGGTTTCATTCTCTATTTGTAAGGAATCTAACATAGATGCTGAGAAGTAGTTTTCTACAGGGATTTTAGATTCCCACTTGAACTGTGGGTTATAGTTTTTCAAAACAGTCTAAAACATTTTATTTTCTTGTTGTAATTCCAGAATCTTAGATTTAATTATATCCTGTGAAATTTGTACATCTTTCTCTGCAAGGACAGTGGTAGGTAGGTTTCACAACAAGCAACAGCACTAAAGCTTGGATTTAGTTACCATTTGCTACTAGCTGCCTCCGTTCTAGTAGGTCTTTTCTGTCTTTTGCTAAACCGATCATTGGTTACCTTAAATGTAGTTTTAAACATTGTCTCTTTGGTATTCGGTACTGTGATCTTTACTGGGTCACAAGTCTGGGCTATATCATTCAAATGGTAAATAGAGGTTATGAAATGCATCTGCTCTTTCTTTGGTTGTTGTCTGGTTGAATATTGTATTTTACAACCACTTTCAGCAGACATGCGAGAATCAGAACTCTTATTCAACAAACCGAGTATTGTATCATTCTCCTTTTGCAATGCTGACAGTCATTGACTCTGGACCAGAAGAGAAAATGAAGTCAGGATCTAGCAAAGCGGTGTTGGTGAAATATTCAGATCGTAAATGTCAATTTCTTTTAAGAAAATTCTGTGTTTCAGGACTAGGGTTAACATCCTCAAACCTTAAAGTAGACATTAAGGCCCATATTTATACTTTGTTTAGCACTGCATTTGTGCCGCTTTTTAACGCACAAGTGTCCCAAACTTACAAAATACTATTGTATTTTGTAAGTTTGCACCGCTTTTGCATAAAAAAATGACACAAATGTGGCGCAAAAAATGTATAAATATGGGCCTAAATCCTTTCATTGTCGGGCACTGGTAAACTGCCCTGCACAAACTTAAATGAAGCACTGGTGGTTTTGTTTCCTAGACCTCTCATAGTGACACACATTCAAAACAATTTCACAGACAGCAATTCAAACAGAACCAAAAAAGGTAACTAACTGAATGCAAGAAACCTCACAAGTGATCCTGGAAATGTGGGTTGGTCATTCTGTCAGGAACTGTTGGGGTGCTGGCTAGACTGGTGGCAGGGAAGACAAAGGGGGCAGAATACTGGTATAGAGCTTCCCAAGGTCACACAGAGAGTCAGAGGAGAGAGGGGATCCAAAAGGGAAGCTCTGTTCAAGGGAATAAGAGAGAGAAGGCTCAGAAAGTACAGGCATGCAATAGGCAATGTGGGAACCAGGCTAACACCCCAGGACGAACGTGCAAGATATATATATATATATATTTAAGTACATAAATAAACAATAAAGGGAATGTAGGCTGAAGCACTCGGGAGCTCCACACGGTAAGACTGCAGCTCAGTGAGTTCCTCACCCACAATTGCTGTTACAGGTTCTGACTGCTAATACCCATATATTGGATATGTATGCAAAACCAGGTCTGTGGATCTGATCCCTATGGTGATGTTGAAAAGTAACTGAAAGACAGTACTCACAGTACACAAGAAAGACCATCTAGGTTGTCAGCTTAGCCCACGGATCCTGGCGATCAAACAGGAACACACAAGGCGGTAACAGCAAGGGATTAGAACTAAATACAACCACAATGGAGAAGGAGCTAGCAAGGAGCAGTGCTTAACAGGAAAGAAACAAAAACAAAGGGTACACTTGGGAGAAAACAAGTAACAAACATACAAGGAAACTAGAAGCAAGACAGCAGGAAAAAAGCAAACTACAAACTGGAACAAAGAAATGGAAAGAAAGGCAAGGGCTGGGAAAAGGAAAATGCAGAAGGAGAGGCTTCAAGGGAGCACAAGGCGTGCTGGTGCAGAAACTAAGGAAACCAGGAAACACTGCAGGCAGAAACAGTAAAAGGAATAACTGAGGCTCAGGAGTCAAGTAGCAGTGCAGGGAGTGCTAGTTTACTAACAAGGATTTGCTACAGCACATGAACAAGGAGAGCTACACCTCAGGAACAAGGACTATCTACAGCTCAGGAACAAGGAAAAACTATGGCTCAGGAATTCAGCAACTAAAAATAACAAAAGCTCAGGAAACAAGGGAGGAACAACTAAGGCACTGTAACAGGAAAATGGAATAATTATGGCTCAGAAACTTCAGGAAACAAGGGTTGGTCTCACTGGAAAACATATACAATGACCTACACTGGGCTGAAGGGAGCTGAGTCCTAAAAGGGCTCACAGTAGTCACATGCATCAGGTGTAAGCAGGCTGGCAGCAGTCAGCCACAACTGTGCTGAATTCCTTCACCCATCCTTAGCTGCACGGGTGCAAATGAAGCAATTAGCAGGGGATTACAGTTATTGGAGTTCCAAACACGGGCAGACCAGCTTCCACAGACCCTGGCATGGATTGGGAATGGATAATTCCCAAAGAGGGTCCAAGTTACTGGAAGTCAGAATATGCATATAGGGGAACGTCTGGAAGCTTATTAGAGCTTGGAAAGTCCCAAGATTTGGCCCCCTGGTGGTAGGCTTGAGAGTGCAGGGAGCGAATCATGACAAAAACATTGTTTTGCACACTTCTGTCTTTGGAGTATACTTGGGGTATGTTTGGGTGATATTTGTGCTACCTTTGGACTCTTGTTCTCTGGTGGCCACCTTGGGAGACTTATTTCTTATGAAGCTTCGTAAGTTACTATAGTATCTTCAGTAGAAAATGCTTTCAGTTTTCCACTTTGATTCCATCAAGATAGCTTTCAGACGTGCCACAGTTTTGACATAAATTCAGAAGGTTAGCACTCTGGTTGCACATTGGAACTCTGTAGAGAAGCTGTTGATCACTAGGGAGTTAACTGGCAGTCTACAGCTGGTGTTAAAAGTGCATTTTCAGTCTGCATGTCAGAATGTTTTAATGAAAGAGAAGAGGAAGATATTTGAGAACTCACTTAAAACATCCTCATTTTTCTTTCTACAGCACTAACCATAATTTATATGACAAAATGAACCTATTCATTTTCTACCTTTCTAAAATAAATGTTTTAATTTTTACCAGATTGATTTAATCAAGATGGCTTCAGGTGTGCCACACTGTTAATATAAGTAAGACTGTTAGCATTCTAGTTGTGCCTTAGAACAGCCTGGAAGTCTGCATTAGAAGACAAGGGAACTGACAGGCTTCTCCTGTTGGAAGTACATATTTTACTGAGAATGTCAGACTTCATTCTCATATGGCTGAGAAAGATAGTGTGAAGTTACTAAAAATATGCTATCATTTTAGCTTCAGGAGCACCTTCAATAGCCTTGATAGGAAAATAGTTTTCTATCAAACATGATTCATGAAATCCCAGCAGAAGGCTTTTTCAAAGGGTAAAATCACCTGAGAACACACCAAAATTCCTACAATTAGTATGGTACCATCAATAAATGATTTATTTATATTGTATCGAAAACCTGTTATCTACCTTTACACGTTCCCCTTTTTGTGACCCTCAAAACCTGCCATTCACTACAATTGTAATTGTAATTGTAATCGTATTTATATAGCGCTTACTACCCCTGACGAGGCGTCGAAGCGCTTTTCGATGAGTAGCACGCTACTCCGGTACCCAACAAGAATTAGTGATGGATTAGTATAATTTAATAAGGAGTGCAGTTTTAGTATTATTATGAGTTAATTTGAGTTGCGGATATGAGAGTTTGTTAGTTAGATTGACTGGAGTAATGGAGGGGTGGAGGAGGAAAGAAATCCAGAAGTGTTAATTGGGAGTTTATCCTTCATTTACTCAATCCAAAGGCTTGAGATGAATAAAAGGGGGGCGGAGGGGAAAGAGGATGTGGAAGGGTTAGGGAGAGCATAGTAGCAGGGTGAGATGAATGCAGGAGAATTTAGTAGGGTTGTGTGGGAGGTCACAGAGGTAGAGTGAGGTTTGGTGAGTTAGATGTGGGGGTGGAGGGATGAGCTTAGGCAGAGATATTTAGGAGATGAAAGTGGTCGAAGGGATTTGGGATGAGTCCGAGTGAGAATGGAGGATAGTTTGATAGAGACATGACATAAGAGTGATGAGTAGATAAGTGTGATAAAAAGAGAGCAGAAATTCATAGAAACATGCCAGGCACAGAAACAACATATACACATACATACACATATATATATATATTTATACACACACACACATGACTATACACACACATCTGCACATACAATACATAATTAGAATCATGGGTAAAAAATACTTAGTCGTCCATCCATCATCCTGGTAAAAGGCGGGAACTCCCCCACCTACCTCGAGGGTGGACGGGGCGTGGCCCAGCGGGCGGAGCCCACAGGTGCTCCACAAAGGGAGAAACCCTCCACTCTGTGTCTCCAGCAGAGGAAGACAGAACCCGCGCGTCCCAGTCAGACACAGACCACGCTCCAGCGTTTCAATGGTGTGCTATCATGTATATTGGTCCCAAGAAGGCTGCCAGCACTTCCTGGTTGAAGCCAATCAGATCTCACGATGAGATCTGTGCTTAGGCTCTGCCCAGATATCTATATTTGTTTTTGCTTTAGTAATTCCAGAACTACTCAACGGATTTACACCAAATAACAAAAGGCATGATCTGCACAGCAAGATCTGGCTTCCTGTCAAATCTGGTGTAATTCTGTTCAGCGGTTCGGGCTGTAGTTGTGTTTAAAGACCCTATGGAAAAATTAATTGGAAAAATGTGTTTTAGGATCCCCCCTTTTTCTCGGCCCGAGCTTGACGTAATACCCCAAAACTTTCAACACAGCAGCTGAACTGACTCGTATTAGTTTTGAAAATTTTGTGAAGATTCGTCAAACGACATCAAAGTTATTAACAAAACATTTTTTTCCTATGGAAATTAGGTCCTAACTATAACTATCTCTTAGGCCAGCCTGTAGGTAATATATATGTATATATGTATATATATATATATATATCTCAGAAAGTTCTGGAGTCTCTGGCTCAAGACACGGCGGTCCATTTCGGGTCCCAGAAACCCAGATAATTCACCAATTTGCATCCATAAATCAAAGTGGCCATGGACACCACCAAGATACAGTACGTGATTTAGTTACCCAAAATGTCAATACCAATGTGTTTCAGCCATCACCTTGATCACAGTAGTTGACAAAAGGAACTGACATGGTCATTACATACATTCATTCATGAATTTTAAAAATGGACATCAAACAAAATTTGAAAGTGATAACACCTCTAATGGCAGCCGCCATGATTGCGTAGTTAACAGTCCATATACTTAATGTGAGAAAACAGGGCTGATTGCAGAGGCCCCCTAACTTTTTGCCCCCATTTTCCACTTTTTGCTGGTGTTTTCCTGACTCTGATGGTGCCCTGGGTACTGCTAACCAGTCCCAGGGCCTGTGCTCTGTGTAAAATGGATATGCAAATTAGGCTAATTATAATTGGCTAAGTTAACCTACCTATATGTCCCTAGTATATGGTAGGGCATGTAGGTTTAGGGACCACAGCATAGGTGGTGCACCCATAGGTGCACTGCTGAGGTGCCAAGTGTCATTTTAAAGGCAGGCCTGCCTTGCTGGCTGCTTTTAAATTAAAGTTATATGCAAATTCGACTTTGGAATTAAAAGTAGTTCCAAAGTCTTAAACTACCTTATTTTTACATATAAGTCACCCCTAAGGTGTGCCCTATGTGCCCCTAGGGCTGGGTGCCATGTAACTATAAGCAGGGACTTTATAAAAATAGTTTTATAAGCCCTGGTGAGGTAAAAACAGCCAAATTTGTTTTTCCCTCATTGTAGTAAATGGCCTTCATAGGCTAGAATGGGGAGACTTTGTTTTAAATTTTAAAGTCTCCTTAAAAGATGCATACCAAGAATTTGGTATCAAATTAATTGTTGTAATAAATCCCACAACTTCCAGTTGTTGGATTTAATATAACTTGTTCAGGTAAAGAGTTTTAGACTTTACCTAAAAAGTTGCCAATTTCAGCCCTGCATTGTTTTTGCTGCTGTGCTTTGATTGGCCAGCCTGTAGCAGCTTAGCCAAGCTGCCTTGATGAGGTGTGAAGTGGCCTGGCTTCACACAAAGGAATGTGCCTGTGGGAGAGAATCTCCCCTCAGCAGATGGTGAGGCAGGAAGGGGAGGGCTGCCAAACTGGTCTTCAAAGGCAGAGAAGGACATTTGGAGCAACCAGCAACACCCCCACATCCTGCAACCCCAGACAACTAGGTGCCCTCTTGATTAGATTAGGAGAGGGCAGGAGAGGGGTGTGTTTATGATTTTTAGCCACACCAGTGGGTGGGCTCAGCCAGATGTAACCTCCAAAAATCAGATTCAGCCATGATGGATTTTTAGAGAATGTTGCCCCCTGGGATGGATTTTTGCCACACTTCCCAGGAAGTGGTCATCGCAGGGGGAGGGACCCTGCACCTGATTGGAGAACCAGGACCCCCCTGCTTTTCACCCAGGAGCAAGGATAAAACTGGCAGACCTGCACCCACACCTCAGATCCCCATCAGATTCCAACAAGGAAGAACCAAAGGAGAAGAAGGACTGCCCTGCTCTACCCCTGGCCTGCACCTGGAACCTGCACTCAGAAGGACTGCACCAGCTGCACACTTGGGCTTCACCACAAGAAGGACTTTGCCTGGCTTCAACTGGTTCAAGGAGGGACTCCCTGTTTGCTACATGTGAAAAATTGCTAACCAGAGTCCCCTGCACCAACTCCTGAAGAAAGCGACCAGCTGACCACTGCCCAGTGGCCAAAAAGGAGTTTGCACCAGGTGCATTCTGGGAGTTGTAGTCCGCACCCCCCAAGGACCATCTCAGAACTTCTGGACCCTTGGGGTGAGCTGTGGACCCCAAAAGAACCTTAAAAGGACATCTGGGTGAAGCCCCAGAAGTTTGGAGAAGTTTTGAATTTTTTTGTAAAAAAGCTCCATAGAGGGACCGACCCGCCGCGGCAACTCTAGCCGGCTTGCCTCAACCGCGACCCAGCCTGATTTGCTGGTTCGTCCCGGTAAAGAAAAATCTCCGAAAAAGAGACTAAGTCCGAAGGTAAAAAGTTGACCGGGACCTCCCAGCCATCGTATCCGAGAAGGGCTCCATGGACGTCGGATCAAGATCCAGGTTTACCCCGGTCGAAGGATTTTCACCTCGAAAAAACAACTAAGTCCGAAGGTAAAAATCGCCACCGAGGATTCCAGCATCGCGTATCCGGAGAAGGGCTCCAGGAGGTCGGATAGGACTGGCAGGTTCGTCCCGCTGAAGAAAATCTTCAAAATAAAGACTAAGTGTGTAAACTTTTAACCGAGGCCTCCTGCGACCTGTAGCCGAGCAGGGCTCCATCGCGGTCGGCCTGAAACTTTGACTTTGCCCCGGTCGAGGTGCAACCAGGTGACCCGATTGGTGCTTTATGCTTCTAAGCGCTAGAAAAATAATAATTCTTGAAAAATTCATATCTCCGGTTCCCTTTATCCGATTTTATTCGTTTTTGTGTCATTTTAAAGATACAAATATAAACTATTTTTATAAATTGGTTTTGGATTTTTAAACTGTTTCCTGTGTTTTATTTAATTACTGTTTTGTGATATTTGAATGCTTTACACACTGTCTCCTAAGTTAAGCCTTGACGCTCGTTGCCAAGCTACCAAGGGTTGAGCTGGGGTTAATTTACTGAGACCTAACTGGACCTAAGTGGAGGTTAGTGGCTTGTTGCTAGGTGTAGGTACCTACCTGTCCTTACCAATAACCCATTTTCCAACACTTAATATCACCTAAATAGCCTGTACGCTGCTCTTTCAAAACCTCAACAGCTGAAAATCAGAATGAGAAAAAAAATATATAATGTAAGAAACCACATGTTACTTCAAAGCCTCCGTCAGACAGTAATGCGGAAGCACGCAAACGGAATAGTGTACATATAGTTAATGCGTAACCACTTATATTACTGCCCCCCAGAGACAAAATAATCACCAATAGTGATTACATACCATATTGTGAAGTAACACCTGTCTAGATCGTAAAAGATCACAGGTAGTATAATTTGAATGAATGACCTGGAGAGCGAGTCAGAAGCATTCAAATCATGGTCCATAGGTTCCAAAGCAGCATGGAACGTACAGGTGGCCCACAGAACATACTGCTGAGCACATTGTACTGAATTCTGGGAAATATAGGACACATGAATTAATCACCATAAGGCGTGTTTACGGGTGTGTGTGTATGTCTCATACCAGTGCAACAGTGTAAGCACAAGTTCAGTATGTAATACCATAAACCTCAGTAACCGGCACATAACACAGTAAACTTGTATAAAATTGCAAGAACAGTGTTGCCCGAAGTTGCTCATATGTCACCAAATACTAAAATAAAGGAAATGACAAATACAAGAATTATGTATATCCTTATGTACCCTAATGACATATACATTGCTGATGTTAACCATAATACGTTCAGCAGCACCAATACTCCGGTCATAGTCAATACGAGTGGTACGGGTTATGCAGCGAATCAATAGAAGCCACATGCTGATGTTAGTAACCGGCTTACTAATACACCCACTCAATCATAATAATCCGTGCACTATATAACCCTATGGATAGTTCATGCAAAGTATCATGCATCAGTGCAACTTCGCTGTTCCTTATTATGCAAATATTGTGGCTTTAAAGTTAATCCTGCCCATGTGGACTTGTGATCATAGTTCTAGCAGTGGCAGAGTACAGTGCTGTGCAGTATTTGGCTGCTTTCCAATACATGTAGTGCAGAACACACTTTGTGGAAACAAAAACAAAATGAATAATAGTTTAACATTAAAAACAGTTCTTAGTATCGATCTAACCTTAGAAGACTGTATAACAAATGCACAACTACATATTTGTATTAAAGCAGATGTATTGACATTTCCTCACTAGAGTTGAGACCCAATGGTGCTAATGTTTCAAAGTCCTAGATATATTTTGATTCCAGTACTCTCAACTTGTATTCCTTGTCACCCCCTCTCAAATCCAGGGTGACAACATCAATCACAACATATTTCAACAAATTCTCATTTACAGAATGCGTCACAAAGAAATGCCTGGCCACTGGATACTGTTGATCATTATGTCTGATGTCACATTTATTTTCCAGCACCCATTTTTTAGCCAGATGAATAGTGCTGCCTATATACATTTTATTGCAAGGACACATAAGGCAGTACACACAGTATGTTGTATTACAGTTGTAACTCCCTCTGGTGGAATATGTTCTGTTAGTGTTAGGTATCACTTAGGTTTTACAATTTGCACTGTTGCTACAGGCTTTACACAGCATGCAACAGAAAAAGGCATTACTCCTGTCTGCTCGTTTGTTGGAGCTGATATCTGTGACCAAATTATGACTTAATCTGTCCCTGAAGATGCAACTCGGCCGATCTCAGGCCCAGGGTCCTCATCACCTGGGACCTGGCCTAATAATTGTTTTTGGGGGGGGGGGGGGAGAGGGGCTGCTTGGCCCAGCTTCCCAAGGCTGATCTCAGCCCTGGGGACCCCATCCCCCAGGGCCTGGCCTAATTATTCATTATTTTGGTGGGGTGCGGGGACCATCACCCATGTGACCTGAGAGGCACCCAGTCACAATATTGGGGACTGCGAGGGGAGAGCCTAAAGGCCCCAGTTGTCCCAGCCGGCTTGCTGCCTCCTGTGGGAGCCAGCATTGCTGTCACAGAGAGGAAGCTGCTAAAGCACCTCCCTCTCTGTGAGGGCAGTTTCCTCTGCTTCCCTGCCTGCATCTCACGGGCAGGGAAACAGAAAAAATCTCCGCTCGCATGAAGTGAGTGCTTTTTGACAGCTCTCACTTCATCCGAGTGGAGTGTTTGCTCTTACTTTGCGGGAGCTGTCAGCTCCCACCAAATCACAGCAAACAGCTATGTTGCGGGGGTGGCCACCCCGGGACATAGCAAAAGCCAGCCCTGGGGGGTGGCGGTCCCCAGTGCCATCAGTGGCACCAGCATAATAGCCCCCGGAAGGTGGTGGTCCCCGGGTTCTGGGGGTCCGCAACAGGCCCCCTGTGTGTTTTGAAATTAGCCCCGGGGAGGTTGATGTCCCTGGGGCTGCGGGAGAGCCACGTGCTCCCCCCCTGCATTTAATGTTGTTTCGTGCCCCGAGGAGATGGCGGTCCCCGAGGCTCCAGGGGGGCGGTCACCCCCAACATCGTTTACAGTATGTGCCTCGGGGAGGTGGTAGTCCCTGGGGCTGGGGCACTCCACATTGTTATCAGTAAGTGCCCCAGGGAGGTGGCGGTCCCTAGATCTGCTTGGGGTGGGGAGGAAGGGCGGCCACCACACATTGTTAACAATAAGTGCCCCAGTGAGGCACACCAAATAACAAAAAGGTTGCTTAATGGACCAAGGGCTACCTTTCTCCCAAATTTGGTATAATTCCGTCCAGTGGTTCAGGTTCTTGTGCTGTTCAAAATCCCCATTGAAAAAATGAATGGTAAAAAAGTGTTTTGGGATCACCCTTTTTCTCAGCCCCCGCTTGACGGATCAACACAAAACTTTCCAGACAGCAGCGTCAAAGTCTTGGGGGAAATTTCGTGAAGATTTGTCAACCAGTGCCAAAGATTTAGGCAAGTAAAAAAGTGCTTTTTCTATAGAAACTAGGTTCTAACTATAACTGCTTAGTGGTGACTGCAACTGGGTAATGTGTATATATATATATATATATATATATATATATATATATATATATATATATATATATATATAAACACAAAAGAGAGACGCTGCACTCCCGGAGATGAAATCAGCTGAATATTTATTCCAAACAATAAAGCATTTTGGCACCACAACGCGTTTCGAGATCCGTCTTTTTCAAGTGGTTTCCGCCATCAAGAATAACAGGCGGCATGCTGGTACTTATAGTTTTCACTTTGGCTGCAGCTGAAAACGCTTACAAGAGGATTCCTGTTACTCTGCCATTCACTTGTAATTTAACTCATGTGAGTGATTTACATGAAATGAAAAGTCACCAGGGTAATTTCACGTTCGAATTATGTGTATTTGCAAAGTTAATTTCGCCAAAGTCCGCATGGTAACATAATCGTAAAAACGAACGTGCAGCCATATACATAAACCCTGATTAAATCACTTAATTCCTCCTTCAAAATATCTATGTCAGCGTTCCAGAACATCCACTTGTAAACATAGCCTCAATGTTCCAGATTATCACAAGCCTCGAGTGAACTAGATTTTCAGAATGACTTCAGTTACAATTGCAACCAGTTAAAAAAACTACCCTGCGTCCGGTCTAATTATAGCAGCATTGTTGTTCCAACAGCCGTGAAGTGTTTTCACTTAAACCCTGCTATTTCACTCGGTTCTTCCTCCGATGTAACTTTACGTATTTCCACCTAATCAGCACAGTCGCTATATTCCAGTATGCAAGTAATTACATGATTGATTGCTCACCTGCGCCTCAAGGCCAAATTGTAAAAAAAATAATCAAGGAAAGTCAATCTCCGGGCCCCAGATTCAGGGCCACATCAGCAATTAAGTTCAGGGCAGCCACATCCCCTCTAGTACACAGGGATAGTGCCTTTCACGAAGAGAGCACTAGGTGCTGTAGAGGTGAGACAGTCATTGTCAATAAATCCTCCAGTGCTGTGCACCACGCGAGAGATAAGTATCTCCCTGCCATCTTCCAAATTCCAAATCCAATGCCGGGCACCATCGCTGTATATAATCGAAGTCCAAACAGTCGGTCCTGACAGCAATGTGCCTAACTGCTGGTGCTGCGTTGGGGCAAAGGACCAAGCCCGTAATATAAACACAAGAGAGACGCTGCACTCCCGGAGATGAAATCAGCTGAATATTTATTCCAAACAATAAAGCATTTTGGCACCACAACGCGTTTTGACATCCGTCTTTTTCAAGTGGTTTCCACCATCAAGAATAACAGGCACTTATACTTATATGGTACTTATAGTTCTCACTTTGGCTGCAGCTGAAAACGCTTACAAGAGGATTTATATATATATATATGTATGTATGTATGTATGTATACACACACACTAACATCTTACCTACTGGTGGTAGTTATAGTTAGGCCCTGTTTCCATAGAAAAAGCATTTTTTGACTTGCATATTTCTTTGGCACCGTTTGACGAATCTTCACAAAATTTTCCCCAAAAAGTGTGCTGGTGATTCTTGTTGCGCATGGAAAGTTGTGGGGTGATCCGTCAAGCGGGGGTCGAAAAAGTGCATTTCCCATATTAATTCCCATAGGACCTTTGAACAGGACTACAGCCTGAACCACTGGACGAAATTACACCAAATTTGACATGAAGCTAGCTTTCGGCTACACAGATGGTTCTTTGGCTTATTTGGTATAAATCCATTTGTAGTTTTTGAGATATGAAAGGGGAAATAAATTTGTATATCTAAGGCTGCGGATCCATGCCGACGTTTCCGTGATTATCGCCGTGAATTTGCTGATGCACGCAACAGCAGGTATGCTGTGATTAGCTGCCCACTATCTGATCAGAAAGTTGCGGCCACCATATTGAGTAAAGGGACACAGTCCCCCGGGCTGAAAAATTAAATTAAAAGTGACATAAGGGCGTCAGGGTGGCGGTACCCTGATCCCAAAAATGTGATGTAGGGGTGTTTGAGGGGCAAATTATGGATTTAAGATTATTTTTTTTCACCACATGCGATATTCGCTAATATTCGGTAATCTCAAACATTCGAGAATACCCTCGAATAGCCGTAAATATTTAAGAATATGCCCAAAATAATTTTAAAAAACATTCACAGACTCATTCATACACTAATTCATTCACTCATACTCATCCGTCCACTCACACACCCACTCAGACACTCATGCACCCGCTCATAAACTCACACACCCACTTTCAGACCCAATCAGACACTCATGCACCCACTCACAGATCCACTGACAATGAGGCCCTGTGACCAACCCCAGCTCTGTACAGCCAAAGGCCATGAGCGTCATTGGGTTGGGTGGCTATAAGGGCTTGGTTCCAGGCGCTTTGGCTGTACGCAGCAGTGGTTGGATTAACATAGAGTGATTAAAATGACTTTACATTAAACAAATTCATGTCTGAGTAGGTCTGTGAGTGGGTGCATTAGTGTCTGAGTGGGTCTGTGACTGCGACTGCATGATTGTCTCAGTAGGTCTGTGACTGTGTACTTAAATGTCTGAGTGGATCTGTGAGTGCGTGCATGAGGGTCTAAGTGGATGTGTGAGTGTATGAGGGGGTCTGTGTGTGAGGGTCTGAGTGGGTCTGTGAGTGGGTGTGTGAGATTCTGAGTGGGTCTGGGAGTGGGTGGATGAGTGGGTCTCTGAGTGGGTGTGAGAGTGTCTGACTGGATCTGTGATTGGGTAAATGAGTGTCTGAGCGCTTCTGTGAGTATGTGCACGACTGTTTGAGTGGATGGGTGAGTGTGCCAATGTGTTTTATTTGTGTGTGTGTGCTTTATCCGATATTCACAAATTAGGCACAATGCTACAGAGTGGCCCGTGCTGGGCGTTGCAGTGGACTCTCAAATATCCACGTCGAGAAGGAAAAAGCACCATCCCGTTTTTAAAACACACTCACTTTCCCATTTCATTCATGGGGTCAGAGTATCTCCACATTGACCTCTAATCCCCCTTCCCCATTTTTTTCCATCTCATTTCAGCCCCAGAGACCATCCCCCATTTTAGAAAATGGTATGCGCAACTTTCAGATCAGCTTGCGTCCAGCCAATGAGAACATTGCTGTGGCTCGTGGGTCTGCGAATAGGTCACAAGTATATTTGCACAGTATTTGTGCCTCCAGATATCTATATTTAGTTTTCTATTATTATCTCAGAGACTACTGAACGGATTTACACCAAACCACAAGAAGGCTTCTTTCTGGACTGACAACTACCTTTCTGCCACATTTGGTATAATTCCGTTCAGGCTGAAGTCATGTTCAAAATCCCTATGGGAATTAGAATGGGAAACCCACTCCAGGTCCCCTTTATCAGCCTCCACTTGACGGATCCCCCTGACACCCACAAGACCTTACTGGGCACTTTTGGGGGGAAATTTTGTGAAGGTTCGTCAAACGGCACCAAAGATATAGGCAAGTCAAAAAACACTTATTCTATGGAAACTAGGTCCTAACTGTAACTACCTACAGTGATATTATCAATGATGTCAAAGAAAATTTCATGAGTGATGTAATTTCTCGTGTAATTAACAGTGCATAGCGAGGGTGCGAGTTATAGTTACCTTAGGGCATGAGTTATAGGGCCAGATGTAGCAAACTTGTGCGAGTCACAAATGGCCCGAATCGCAATTTGCGACCCCGCAAAATCGGAAATGGGATGCAAAAATCCCATTTCCGACTCACAAAATGCGGCGCAAGCCATTACCGACTCGCAAAAATAGCGAGGCCATTTTGCGACCCGCAAATAGGAAGTCGCAATTTGCGAGTCGTAAACCATGTGCAATAGCCACTCGCAAAAAGCCCATTTTGCACTTCCAATTTACCACTAACTCAGAGCAGGTGGTAACCAGAAACAAAGTATAAAAGGAGACCCAGAAGGCACCTGGGTTACTCAAGATGGCGGAGATATATGTGATAGCAAGGAGGAGTAGAGCCCACGCCGCACAGCAGATGAGGAGGAGGAGCCAGAGACAGGAGAAGATATACAGAACCAGGCAGACACTTTTCCAACAAACTGAGGAGGAGATATATGATAAATACAGACTTAGCAGTGCAGCAATCCTAGATTTAATAGATCTACTCAATCCGCAGCTTCAACGCCAGACTGTGCGCCGCTGCGCCATGCCCACACATGTGCAAGTGCTATGCTCACTGCACCTCTTGGCCTCGGGTAGCTATCAGGGGGTCATTGCCGTGGCAGGTGGGGTATCCCAAAGTGCACTCTCACGGTTCTTCAGAGCATTTATAGATGCCATACTCACACACATGTCCAGATGCATATACCTACCCAGGAATGAGGCAGAAATCAACAGCACCAAGTTGGAATTCTACAGGATTGCCAACGTCCCCCATGTCATAGGGTGTGTAGACGGGACACACATACAAATATGCCCTCCTGCAAATCTGGAATATCTGTTCCGCAACCGAAGTGTACCCACTCACTGAACATCCAGGTGGTATGTGACGCCCATTATGTTATCACTGACATGGTTGCCAAATTTCCAGGGAGTACACATGACTCCTACATTTTCAGGCACAGTGGGATACACCAACGCCTAGAACGTGGGGAGTTTGGAGACGGATACCTCCTAGGTATAGCTGAATACACCTTGAAGACATACACACAGGTCAATGTGCAACCCATCTATGCCCAGCTAACGTACATTTTGTGCCAAACAGGTGACAGTGCATATGCACTACGACCATGGATACTTACCCCATACTTAACACCCAGCAATGAGACAGAGAGGCGATACAACAGTGCACATAGGAGGACCCGAAATATCATAGAGAGGACGTTTGGACTGCTGAAGGCAAGATTCAGATGCCTCCACAGAAGTGGAGGTGCCCTCTAGTATACCCCAATAGCAGCTTTCAAGATCGTTGGCGCATGCGCTATACTGCACAACATTGCCACCAGACGTGGGCTACCTCTCACCCCAGAAGACCCAGATTCGGAGGATGACGAGCAAGAGCTACCACATCGCCATCATGGGGATAGAAGCATTGCAAATCAAGGCAGACAGAGACGGGACCACATTGCAAACCAATATTTTGGAAGGTACGTGCTAACTGTCACCACACTCACTAATGTCACACACAAGTCCAGGTGTGAAGTGGAACAAACAAGGAATTTAATAATGTGCACCAAAAAAACTATTTACATAAACTACAGTTCAGGGGCTGTAAAAGTCCACCTGGCATGAGGACACATTAAGCTCATGTGCCTCTACTCAGGGACAGTGCGTAGCTCACACTCTACGCTGTGCTCGCCCAGCATGGCTGGTTCCTGGTGTGTCAGCTGTGCCCTGCCTTGCGCTACCACTGCACAACACCCTGGTGTCACTGGCTGAGACACTGCAAACGGTGGAGCCCTCCTCGCTGTCCTGCGGCGTGTCTGCCGCGCCCCTAGCCACCTGTCGTGCCTCCATTAGATCTACTGCGTTGCTGAGATGTCCCAGCCCACGTGCCACATCACTGGCAAAGTGGCCGATGTCCACCTGGAGGCTGACTGTGCGCCGTGACAGGCCAGTGGTGTTCACAGCCAGCCGTACGATGGAGGCAGACATGCGGTCCAGCCGGTGGATGAGCTGCCTGTCACGGTGCCTTGCACCCTCTCTCTCAGTGATAAGTTATGACACAAGTTGTCTCATTGAGAGCGCAAGGTCACCAACATGGGTATTTAGCTGTTGCAGCTCCGTGTGTACCAGTTGCAGCCCTGTGTTCTGGTTCTGTTCCATGCGCCACATGGCCCCTGATATGTTCCTTATCTCTCGTGTCTGCAGGCGCTGACCACGTAGGAGTGCAGCCTCGGCGGCGGACATGGAGGCGTCCCCTGCCTCACCCTGTGGCACTGGAGGGACATTTAGACGTTGCCTGCGACGCAGTGGAGGCTCCGTGTCCTGTACACCGGCACTGTGGCTGGGACCGGTTGCTGGCTCACTCTCCAGTATGGCCACTGGTGCATCAGGAGGGGACTGTGTTTAGGTGGTGCAGGTCCCTGTGGTGGCTGGTCCTGAGTCCTGTGCTGGCTGGTGGCTGACCTGTGGCCCCTGGACGCTGTGGCTGGAGGTGGTGTTGTGTGGAAGACCTGTGGGACATAGGGAACACACTGTCAGTATCTACCATCTGTTATCTACTTCCTAATAAACTGTTGCCTATCAACTGCCTACTTGACTACATTGCCCATAATGCACCATGCAGGTGGTTGCTACTCTGAAATGGAGCTATTTTGGTTGTGCATGCTGCTGTGTACTAGGTGGGTGGGGGTATGGCAGATATGGGTGTACATGCATGTCTCATGGTACTCACCGGTTGATGGTCCTGACGATGACGTGTCCAGCTCTCCCATCCCGGACACTGCCTCTGGCTCCAAGGTCTCCTCCACTCTTTCCTCCAGGGATGTGGGTGGTGGTATGGTGGATGGTCCCCCTCCAGTGCCCCTCATCTCCCGGAGCCGCTCTGCCACCCTCTCCTTGGTCCGGGAACGCAGGTCATACCACCGTTTCTTCAGTTCCTCGATACTCCGGTGGCTCACACCCATGGAGTTGACCTTTGTCCTGTATTTCAGTACAAATCCGTTTTTTTCCCACCTCTGGCACACTGAGGGCTGCCTTCCCAAAAAGTTGTTCATGGTGCTGGCAGCATTCCTCAGTCAGCACCTCCAGTTCTTTTTCAGTAAATTTCAATTTGCGCTTTTTAGGAGTGTCTGCCATGGTAGCTGCTGTTCCTCCTGTTAGCAGTTCAGCAGTTTAAAATGGGTGTGATCCTCCCTCCTACCAGGTGTATTAACTTCCTGGCTGTGATGTCATCATCAAGAGCCAGGAAGTGTTTTCCAGAGTGTTCTGCTGCACCTGCATTCAATTTGCGGCACAGTCGCAATTTGCGACACCCACTCGCAATTTGCGTGTTCGTTTTTAGCGCGGTTGCAAAAAGCAACCTCGCAAACAGCGGACTCGCAATCTGCGGTGCGATTTCATTTGCAAGTCGCAAAATGAAGTCGATTTTTCTTAATGAATACCATTTAGCGAGTCGGAAATTGCGAGTCGCAACGACTCGCAATTTCCGACTCGCTATTTTTTTCCTACCTACATCTGGCCCATAGTTACTTGAAATAACTCTAACTGCTGAATTTCTATGGTTTTGTGTGTGTAAAATCTAAACCTAACTATAACGTCCTTGTAACCTTTGGTTTTTAGTGAGTTTCAAAGGTTTTTTAATTCCAGTTCACCCTATGTAGGTGTGAAGCCTTCAGTCTATGGAGGGCTTGATAATGCAAAGGTCCTGGAGAAATGGCTTTGGTGGATGATGATAGAAGTCCCACTATTCTGGACAGTTGACGCAGAGATATTCTGTCCCTTCGCAGGATGGTTCGGAGTTCCTTCAGTTTCTTTGTGACCTTTAAAGAAGGAAGACTCAGTGAAGCCGCTACTGAATCAATGAGGAGTTCTAGGAATGTCATCTGTTGGAATAAGTTCTGATTTCAGTTCGTTGATGACAAACCCCGGGTCCTGGAGGAGAGCAATAGTCATGTTCAGATTGAATCGGAGCTGTGTTTGAGATTGGTCCATCAGAAGGATGTCGTCCAAGTAGCTGATCATCCTTACTCCTCCTGTGCGAAGGATCTCCACTACTGGTCTCAGGAGCTTTGTAAAACGTCATGGAGCTGAGGATAGACCGAATGGGAGGGCTCAAAATTCATACACTTGTCCCCTCCAAGCAAACTGGAGAAATCTTCAGTGAGTCGGGAAGATGGGAATCGTGAGGTGGGCATCTTTGAGATCCCATATGACCATCCAATCTCCCCTCCAAAGAATGTCTCTTAGGAGATGGATTCCCTCCATCTTGAAGTGGCGGTAAACCAATCACTCATTGAATCCTCTCAGATTTACTACTAGTCTGAATCCTTTGTACTTCTTTTGCCCCAGAAATAAGTTGTTTAAAAACCCCTGAGGGTGGAGTACTGACCTGTAAATAGCACCTTTGCAATAACTCCATAATCTCCGTGTCGATGAGAATCATCTCTTTGTTCAAAAAGACCAGACGTCTCGATGGACGGTTCTGAATTGGGGATCCATAAAATTCGATGTGAAAACCTTGGACAGTTCGAAGGACGCAAAGGTCCATTGTAATCCTCCCCCAATTTTGAGCATATTTTAAGAGTCTCCCCACCTCTAGGTTTTGAGGGGGAAAAAAGGTACTGCTTAGTGGTGTTTACTCCTGGTGCATTAGCGCCTCCTCTGTCAGCTCAGTTGTTTCTTCCTCTGCCTAGCCTCTGCTGGGGAAGAAGGTTCCATGTCTTCCATTATTCCAGCCATTGTTCCCTTTGAACTGAGTTCTAGAGGGACCTTCGTGGAAGGAGCAGCCAGAGGAGCAGCCCCTGCCTCGTTCGGCCCCTGCAAAAACCTTCCCCAGGAAGATCTTTTTAATTGAAGATTATGCCTTGTCAAGGGCGGAAAAGGTTGCCACAAACTTTCCTAACTCCTTGATGAAGGGCTCCCCAAAGAGGTTACCCTGGGCAGTCGCCCCTACCTCAGAAGTTGCTAAATCCCACGAATTTGGGGTTGATTTTAATAAGCAAGGATCTCCTGCGTTCTGCCACAAGTGCGCAGTTTGCATTATCAACAAACAAATAGCTCTCTGCACCCAACCAGCTACTATTTCTGTGGACATGGGAATGCCTGATTGCTTTGCTTGTTCTGCCACCTGGATGATCTGGGTAAGAAGGCCAGCAACGTCCATGAGTTTATCCTGGCAATTTCTCAAGGATTGGTCTATGCCCTTTTTAGGATCCTTCATAGAGTTATTGAAAAATGTGCATCATTTTGCATTAATATATCCGGAGCGGCTGCTACTTTCCCTTGCTTTGAGGGTCTGGGGCACTCTGGATTTTACTAGCAACGTAATCCGACACTTTTTCGTCAGGTGTCCATTCGGAGGACCGTAGATGATAAATCTCAGAGGGGTCGAACACGTCACACTGGTGGAATCAGAAGTATTAGACCCTGGACGCCATGGTCTACTAGATTCTTGGTCTTCCTCAGATGAAATGTCACCATCTGAGTCACCCTCCCCTCTAAAGGGAAACCCACCATCAGGGTCTGAATTTTCGGTGACAGCGTCGCAATTTTCTCTGGGCTTATCTCCCTCCCTGGAGGGTGTATGTTTAAGCATGCAAACACTCTTACTGAAGGTTTCTGTCAATTTATTGAAACCCTCCATGTACCCCGCATCATCCTTATAGGCATTTCACCCTTTAACACTAGTACTAGGGCCTGGTTCTTGAGACTTAGGGTCGCTAAAAACCCTTGGCATACTCTCGGAGTTTATCCTCTTGGTCTTTAAGGGGGGGGGCAGAGGTCTAGAAATTGCCAAAGAAAGTGCTTGGTCCACCCCAAAAGGCAACTCTTGGGGAGGCCATTTTTCCTTAGCATCCTGGAAGGATGAGCATTCATGGTTACCACAGTGATCCATTAATAGTGAAATGATTGCACCAGTGAAAAAACATACGTCCAAAACTTACACAGGGAAGCCCCCTCACAGGTGCTTATAGCCATAAAAACAGTTGTAAATTAAATTGTGCCTACTAGGTTGCTCTGTAGTCATAATGCATGACTCAAAATTACAGGGGATAACAACTGCTGTAGTGGTGTAAACGCGAGGATTGGCAGGGGAATAATACCAGGAAACCAAAGGAATTCCTCACAAAAATCCTCTTAGCAAGCTTTGTTAGAGCACTGGAAAGAAGCAGCTCTTTACAAGGCTGCTACGGGCCTGACAGGACCGTTGTCAGCACGTAAGAGCACCTCCTCCGGACCCGCGAGGTATAAAAAAAAAAAATACACTCAGGCAGAAAAACCTACCCTGCGTGATAAGAGTACACAGGTCTCACTTATACAATTAAATCTTTAAACAAACACAATATTCAGTGATAATCATTAAATGGGGAGAACTTAAGAAACAGAATGACTTACCTGATGAGCAGTGAAGAAAGAGGAAATGGAAGGGACATCATTTACTTATATACGGAGGACCAAGTTATCATTGGACTGTGGTTACAATAGACACTTATTCCCTATGTCTCATGGGATATGTAGTTGTTCTATTTTTTCTTATTATACGTCTTTGAAAACTGCTATTTTATATCAAGTGAAGAAAGAAATGCATAATACTTGCCTCCTTGACCTTATTAGAATTGAAACTTCCCTTCTCGTTATCTAGGAAAGTTTTCATCACCTGACAGGTTTGCTCCTGTTGGAAGTAGAACAGGAAGATACTTTAGAATTCTTAAAACATGTCCTAATTTTTCTTTCTGCAGTACTTACCATAATTTCTATGACAAAATGAACCCCTCATTTTAGTAGACTGCAGTGGCATAGAGTAGATTGGCATAGACTTTATTGATTTTGAGTAAAGGATTGTAGAGTGCATTGGTGTGGAGTGCAGTGGCACAGAGTAGAGGGGTGAAGAGTAGAATTGAATGGTGCAGGGTAGAGTACAATGGTGTGGAGTGGTGCAGAGTAGATTGTAGTGGCGCGGAGTGGCACAGAGTAGATTGTTTCATAGTAGAGTGAAGTGGCGTAGAGTGGAGTGGTGCACGGCAGAGTGCAGTGGCTTACAGTGACATTTAGCGCAGTGGTGCAGAGTAGATTAGAGTGACAGAGTGGATTGGCATAGAGTGCACCGGTGTAGAGAGGAGTGGTACAGAGTATTGTGCAGTGTTGCAGAATAGTGTAGCATGGTATAGAGGGGAGTGGTGCAGAGGGGAGTGCAGTGGCCTAGACTGCATTGGCATAGAATAGAGTGGTGCAGAGTATAGTAGAGAGGCATAGAGTTAAGTAGAGTGGAATGGTGCAAAATGGGATCATTGCCATAGAGTGGAGTGGTGTAGAGTAGAGAGGCGTAGTGTGAACTGGCATGGAGTGGTGCAGAGTAGAGTGCAGTGGCGTGGAGTGGGGAAGTGAGATAAAGTGAAGTATGCATGTTGTGGTAGTGTACTGCTATTACAGTCAACACATTTACAATTGAAATGACCATTACATTTGCACAGGCATAAGTTTTACTGATAAAAGTAAATATCGCACAAAAGATGTGTGGAACTGTCCTTATCCATTAGATTTTTTCATCATATTAAAATACGTCTCCTCCACACTTCAGAATTACCAAACAATGTGCTTCATCTGTGCTCCCTAATTTTGATGTATTCTGAAATATCTGCACAGTTTATTTAAAGGCATTTATATTTTGTTGCATGTTAAAAAAAAATAACATTGTACATCCTTTGGTCCATTACACCCTCATAACCAGCATGATTGTCACATAAATCCTCTCACTTTGAAGTCTGAGCAAGAAAAGTAAACACCAAGATCCCTTGGAAGTCAGAGTTTGACATTTAACCTCTGTCTTTGAATGCACAGCAAATAGGGCAGGCTAAGAGCAAGATTTAAAGGCATTTTTAAAAATCAAGCACTGGCGGAAGGATACCGTTTATAAGGTATGGGCCACGGAAGGGACAACCTCACGCTGGATAGCATAAAACAAATTGAGCTAGCAAATAGAAAGCAAGCAAATGTGAGTTACAAAACACAAAGCCAATTCTAAGCAATGATCAGATTGCATTCACAGGGAAGCTTTCCGAATGTCCCAAAGGTGTCGTTTGCAAACCACTTTGACCAAAAACATTGAATTGTACTTCATGTACCAGAATCTGTGCCTGCTAATATGTATTATTGACAAAATCTCTTCAAGATTTCCTTTCTTCTCCATCCGTGTGAGAAAGGTTGCATAATCTGCACAGACATGCTGTTTCTTTGGCAGCTGTGAATACAATCTGCAAAGCATAGGCAGGCATCAGAATGCATCCTTTCCCTGTCAATAGTGAGATATAGTACAATCTGTAAAGTTGATTCAACTCGCAGTCGTGCCTCTCTCTTCCCAGTTTAGTCAGGATGTACTTCTGTCACCTATAATATATATATATATAGCACAGTCTAACAAGAATGAATCTGCACACCTTTCTCTGGCAATGAGAGACAAGTAAAATATCTTTAGGGTTGAAGCTGCCATCAGGATGTCTTTCCTGCTCTTTCAATTAGAGACAGTGAGCCAAATCTGCTATAGCAGAAACAGCCTTCAGATTGTACGTTTTTCTCTGTGAATGACAGAGATGTAGTGCAATATGTCATCATTGAATAACCCGTCAGGATGCACTTCCGTCTCTGTCAGTGTGAGACAATTATCACAATCTGTCACAGCTGAACAAGCTGTCAGCTTATGTCCCCTTTCTCTGAATGGCATAACAGTGACCCAACTGTTGGGGCCATAGTAGTTGTCAAGACGTCTTCATTCTGTCAGGAGATCAGCAGAGCAATCTACAAAGCCACCTCAGCTGTCAGGAGGCATCCAGGTTTGTGGCTTGTTACATTTATAAACTATTGCTTCAATAGGACTTGACCAACAGTTTGTTGAAAGCGGTAGCATTACAATCAAAATTCAAATCAGATGAAAAGTTCTGTTCAATACAAGTATACAGACTCAATAGTTAGAATCATCGCAATTTGACAGATCTTATCAAAAAGCTAAGAAAATTGCTAATAATATTCCTGACTTCTTATGTCACTAAGGAAGCCACACTAAGGCCGTGATTTATACTTTTTGGTGCAAAATTGCACCAACTCAGTTTTGCACCAAAAAGTTTAGCACCGGCTTATACCATTTCTGTGCACCAGCTGGGCACCATATTTATGGAATGGTGCAAGCTGGTGCAAAGGGTAGGCTAGCGGCAATAAAAATGACTTTAGTCGGGTTGGGCTGGCAGAATGGAAGAAGGGGTTTTTGCACCAAAAAATGACTTTAGGCAGGTTGGAGTAAAAATAATGACTCTAACCTGCCTAGAGTCATTTTCTGACGCAAAACCATCTATACCATATGACTCCTGTCTTAGAAAAGACAGGAGTCATGCCCACCACCCCAATGGCCAGCACAGGGGACCAGGGTCCCCTGGGCATGGCCAATGCACCCAGTGCCATGTGGGTGGGGGCATTTCAGGGCCCCCAATGGCACTTTAAAAAATAAAATACTTACCTGGGATGGGGTCCCCAATCCTCCGCTGTCCCTCTGGTGTGGGTGGGGGCATCCCTGGGGCGGGCACCTGTGGGCTTCTTGCATGGTGTTCCATCATGGAAATAGGCCCACAGGTCCCCTAACGCCTGCCCTGACCCAGGCGTTGAAAAATGGGTCAAAGCAAGCTTTGCACCATTTTTTGACCCCTTCTCCCTCCCGTGCACCATTTTTGCACGGGAGTATAAATATGACGTTAAGGCCATAGAGTCACTTTTTTGCACGGGTACGTCTACCTTGCATCTCATTAGGTTTCCACTTCCAAAAATGACTTTAACTCCATAAATTTGGCACTAGACGGGTCTAGCACCAAAGTATAAATATGGAGTTAGTTTTGCACCGAATTAGAGTTTTAAAAAATGATGCTAATTCAGTGCAAACAGAGTATAAATATGCCCCCAAGTTCTAGGAAAATTACCTTTACATTAAGGGACTATCTTTAGAAATTCTATAAGGAGAATGTGGTTAGGCTTCATCATATTTTCTATTATTATTGTCTGACACATATTTTCCCGGTTTAGAGTTGGCACATCATGCTTCATTTACAACAGACACAACATTTTTAGAAATAGGTATTAGAAACCAGCAGCCATTGGCGATGTTACCCCAGAACAGTTTGCTGTTTTAAGCCTAGCGGTTGTCTTCACATAGGTGTCCCCAATCCAGTAGATGTTTTACGTCTAACGCCATTTCTTAACGCCACCCGTGCATCAAATTTATACTTTGATGCACGGTGGCGCTAAGAACTGGTTAGAGTAATTTTATTTGAAGCTAACTATTGCTCTGCGTCGTAAAGAAACATGACGTTAAAGCAGGGAAAATTACGCTAATCCGGTTTGCGACGCGGAATACGTTGCAAACCGGATATGCACCATTTTCCACCGCAATAGCGTCAAAAAGCGGCGCAAACGCAGCAAACCGTGCTAAGGAGCCCCAAAATGGATCCCAGACGCAAGGAGAGACCCCACGGAGACCTCAATCTACCAGGAGCCAGCCAGGAGGACACAAACATGACCTAGGGGAGAGACAAGAGGAAAAGGAAGTGTCGTTTCAGTGCAGAGGAGCATGAAATACTGGTCAGAGAGGTGACAGAGCACCAGCATCAACTTTTCATTACCTCTAAATTGTCAATTGGAAGGAGAGATGCAATTTTGCAACAAATTGTCGACAAGATAAACAATGTGGCAGAGGTCAGGAGAACTGTCACTGAGTGCAAGAAACATTGCCATGACTGCAAGCGCAGGACAAAGGAGAAAATGGCAAGGAACAGGAAGGCAGCACTGCAGACTGGAGGTGGGAGTCCAGCACCCCGGGATTCCCTGGACGAGATGGAGGAGATGGTTGCAGCTGTCATCCCGGAGGAGATCGTCACAGGAATCACAGGACAGCGCAGACTACCAGGAAACAACACATATGCAGGGTAAGATGCATGGGGGACCAAAATGCCAAAATGTTAACTGCAAGCAGGGGGAGGTACATACCTACTACACAATGCATGTCATCCATGTAAATCAGGCAGTGGAAAGGGGCACGGCACGGGTGCATGGGCTGTGGAGGTGCATCCAGGGGCACAGCACAACACCAACAACCTTTGCATGGGGGTACACCACTATGCCAAGGCTGCTGGAAAGGCAAAGCCAGTCGAGGAGGGTAGTCTAGAATGCAAAACTGGGCTGCTGTCACAGGATAGCTGGTATTGTCAGAATGTGAACTAGGGGACAATGCCCAGTCTCAGGCCATTGCCTCAGGCGGCATTTACCATTGACAACATTTGCCACTACTACCTGTGCTGTGTTTGCTGGTCAAGTAGGAAATGGCAGTTAGGTGCCCATGGAACAAACACACTCAAAATGAGGGTTCAGGATGACTAAGTGATCAATCCCCTTCAATTCCTAACCAAGTGTAACTCCTTTCAAATGCTCATGTCTATAGGCTCAATAAACATCAGGTATTTTCACTTACATTATGAAGTACACAGCAGTAATGTCATACCCATGCTGCCCATTCCAGGGTCTACCCCGTGCCTGTTTTACAATAGCTGCAATGCCACCTTGCAACATCTCAACTGTCGTACTGCTAAGACAACAGCATTGATGGGGAGGACATATGTGTGCAGCTAGTGAAACACACCCGCACAGTCATAAGAGGAAATGGAACTCTGCCAGGCCCATGAGTGCAATGCAATGTAGCACACATTCGCCATCATCAACATGACACACTACCAATGCTGACACCTGTATCGTGTCATGCCAATGCAATACATGGTATATGCTAGGTTTCAGCAACGTATAGGTGTATGTGAAATATCATAGACAGGGTCAGGCCCATATTGTTATGTGTGGTGCAAGTGGCATCAGTACACCAACTGACATTGCAAGGCCTCACCATGATAATGGTAGTAGAGGGAGGGTTGAGTAGGACAAGAAGGCAGCAAGACACAATTTGGACAGAACCTAAACCTAGAGGATGTGACGCAGACAATTCCCCAAACTTCCACACTACATGTGTCATGCAGGTGAGGCATAGGCCTGTGAGAATGCTAATATTAATGACAGGAACAATGAACAGGAACCCAGATTACAATGTTCCACTAACAGGAAGTAGTGACGTCACATTACAACTGCCACAACACAGACACACTAAGGGGCATATTTATACTTTCTGACGCAAAACTGCACTAATGCGGTTTTGCGGCAAAAATTTTAACGCGGGCTAACACACTTTTTTAGCACCACCCATGCGTCAGATTTATACTTTGACGCTCAGTGGAGCTAAGAACTGGTTAGAGTCATTTTATTTGACGTTAACCATTGCGCCGCATTTTAAAGAAAAATGACGTTAACACAGGGAAAATGACTCTAATCCGGTTTGCGGCACGGAAAACATTGCTAACCGGATATGTGCAATTTTCCACCGCAATAGCATCAAAAAGCAGCGCAAACGCAGCAAACAGTGCTAAGGAGCCCCAATATGGATCCCAGAAGCCAGGAGAGGCCCCAGGGAGACCTCAATTTACCAGGAACCAGCCAGGAGCACACAGACAAGACCCAGGGGAGAGACAAGAAGAAAAGGAAGTGTTGTTTCAGCGCAGAGGAGCAGGAAATACTGGTCAGAGAGGTGACGGAGCACCAGCATCAACTTTTCATTACCTCTAAATTGCCAATTGGGAGGAGAGGTGCAATTTTGCAACAAATTGTCGACAAGATAAACAGTGTGGCAGAGGTCAGGAGAACTGTCACTGAGTGCAAGAAAAGCTGGCATGACTGCAAGCGCAGGACAAAGGAGAAAATGGCAAGAAACAGGAAGGCAGCAGTTCAGACTGGAGGTGAGAGTCCAGCACCGCAGGAGGCCCTGGATGAGATGGAGGAGATGGTTGCAGCCGTCATCCCAGAGAAGATCGTCACAGGAATCGCAGGACAGCACAGACTACCAGGAAACAACACATATGCAGGGTAGGTTGCATGGGGGTCCTAAATGTTAACTGCAAGCAGGGGGAGGTACATACCTACTACACAATGCATGTCAGCCATGGAAATCAGACAGTGGAAAGGGGAAAGGGGCACAGCACGGGTGCATGGGCTGCGCAGGTGCATCGAGGGGCCCAGCACAACACAACACCTACAACCTTTGCATGGGGGTACACTGCCATGCAAAGGCTGCTGGAAAGGCAAAGCGAGACGAGGAGGGTAGTCTAGAATGCAAAACTGGGCTGCTGTCACAGGATAGCTGGTATTATCAGAATGTGAACTAGGGGACAATGCCCAGTCTCAGGCCATTGCCTCAAGCATCATTTACCATTGACAACATTTGCCACTACTACCTGTGCTGAGTGTGCTGGTCAATTAGGAAATGGCAGTTAGGTGCCCTTGGAACAAACACACTCAAACTGCTCATGTCTATAGGCTCAATAAACATCAGGTATTGTCACTTACATTATTAAGTACACAGCAGTAATGTCATACCCATGCTGCCCATTCCAGGGTCTACCCCGTGCCTGTGTTACAACAGCTGCAATGCCACCTTGCAACATCTCAACAGTCATACTGCTAAGACAACAGCATTGATGGGGAGGACATATGTGTGTAGCTAGTGAAACACACCTCGCAGGGGGCCCAGTAGCTAAGGAGTTAAAAGGCCTGCTAGGCCTGAAAATGTGTAACCCACTATGCCTTCAAGGGGCTGATTATATGATTACACTGCAATATTATTTATCATTCTTTTTTCATGTGATTGTGCCCTCTAGGGTCTGAATATATGTTTACATTACCATGTTTCTTCCAAATGCTATTTTTACTGTGGTGCTCTGTGGGGTCTGTTTAGACCATTAAAGTCTAATGCCAATTGTATGAAGGAATGCACAAACACAGTTTATTTCTGATAAAGGTTTTATGTACTGCATGGCTAAATATTTATAAGGTCCCAAATGCGAGTTTGTCATTATCATTTACAATGCCAACAGCTCAAACTCTCTCTAATGCAAGACCTATTGCATTGCAAATGCTTGTTTAACTACTGGCGTAAGCAAAAGTCAACTTGTGCTTTCAGTGGCCAAGATAGTTATTTTTGAATCAGTGTATCTTAGCCACTAAAGTCCTGTCTACCAGCTCTTCATCCTTTTCACACACCTGCACAGTCATAAGAGGAAATTAAACTCTGCCAGGCCCATGAGTGCAATGCAATGTAGCACATGTTTGCAAACATCAACATGACACACTACCAATGTTGGCACCTGTATCGTGTCATGCCAATGCAATTCATGGTATGTGCTAGGTTTCAGCAACGTATAGGTATATGTGAAATATCAGAATGGGTCGGGCCCATATTGTTATGTGTGGTGCAAGGGGCATCAGAACACCAACAGGCATTGCAATGCCTCACCATGCCAATGGTAGTAGAGGGAGGGTTTAGTAGGACAAGAAGGTGGCAAGACACAATTTGGACAGAACCTACACATAGAGGATGTGACGCCAACAATTCCCCAAACTGCCACACTACATGTGACATGCAGGTGGGGCATAGGCCTGTGAGAATGCTAATATTAATGACAGGAACAATGAATAGGAACCCAGATTACAATGTCCCACTAATACAAAGTCAGTGACATCACATTACAACTGCCACAACACAGACACACTAATTGTACAATATCTCATTGTAGAGGACGATTGCTGTCCTGTGGATATGCCTGTCCTGGACTACCCTGATGACATGGATGACGAGCTGACAAACATTGGCCAGGAAACCCTCTAAGATGTCCCGGGAACCCTCCAGACCCCACCTTCAGTCGCAAGGAGGAGCACAGATGTAGGAGTCATCCCAGAGGAACCACCCCAATAGTACGACCTGCCAGCGCAAACACAGCTGAGGACTCTGATGACACTGGGACCACCTTTGAGAGGACAGTTGTGGGAGTACAGTGGGAGCTGGCCAAGGAGGTGCGGGTGGGGATGCAAAATATGGCAGCCAGCCTTGAGGGGATGCACATGTGCATGATGACAACCACAGAACAGTCAGCAGCCATGCAAGTCCAACAATCACTACTGCAAGGACCACAACAGTGTGTGAGGGACTTCACCACTGCAGTGAGGGAGTTGCCACAACACCTGGCCTCCCAAACTTTTCACTGCATGCATGACAACAATCAGGACTCCCTCAGGTCCGACCTGGCTGCCTACCACAGATGTTGCTGCTATACTCAATAACCAGCAGCTCCTCCTTGCTGCAGTAATGCCCTTAATAGTTCCACACTTGGCAGCTACTGGGAATTCTGAGTCCACTTCTCCAAACACTGAAGTGTGTGTTTCCCCCTCAAACCCACCACCACCAAGGGCAGAGGAGACGACACACATCGAAGATGAAGACGTGGAACAGATCACCTTCACCCATAGGAGTACCCGGTAGCACCAGCCCATGCCACATGGGCGGTGATTTTCCAAGTCCTGTGCTTAACAACATGCCAGTCTTGCTACAGTTGGTAAGATACACTGTTCTCCAACACACTGTTTACCTTACCACTGTGGACTGCAATTGTCTCTCACTACCCAATTGGCAATTCATGTTCCTCTGCACTGAATGACACTCCATCGCAGCATGTCCAATGGCTTGTCCCTCAACATTGCACTTGTGTTGCGTCACAATAGAATGCGTCACACCAATGGACTTACAAACATGGACTATGTAAATATTGCACTACAGCACTTTCAAATAAACAGAACCTACTGAACCACTTTGTCTCAGTGTAATGTGACTCTTCTACTGTGCAGGAGTTTTGTGATGCATGTAACATGTTAATGGCCACAGAATGTCAATACAATAGCGTAGAAGGAATGTGGGCTGATAGCTATGCACAAGGGTGTGGATTTTACAATCATCTGTGCTGCTTGTGGCTCTTTTCAGAAGTTAAAGCACCACAAACAGTATAATGCTGTGTAAACATTGTATATGTCAGGCCCAAGGTATCTACAAGATGAAACTCAATGCTGCCTACATCCCCTACAAGACAATAATTGTGAATGTGACATATGACTCTAAACTTAAATCCCACAACCACACCATACAGCAAGAATGGATGTGTAAGAGTGTTTGGACAATAACGTCACCTGGGAGTACAATGAGAAAACTCAGATGTGATTTATGTATACTGAACTTCATAAGATTATGACAACATTCAGTTTATCAGGGTTCACATGAACATCAGGCTGCAGGCAGATGTCCCACAGTGCCCAAGATTCCAACACAGGACCCAAACGATGACAGCTTTAAAATCACACCTACCTGTCCAATACATGGGAACCATAGTCACCTGGAGTGGTGGGTTCAATGGATGGCAGATGCATAGAAATGTAGCTTAATTATAGCTGCCAATGTGATAGCTCAGTTGGAAGTGGGAATAAACATGTCAAGAATGGGATGTGGATGCAGGATGGAATACACAGGCAAACACACATTTGCCACTGTACACTCATGCAAAGGCCCAGATCCCCAAGCATATGACACATACCGTAAAGGAGTACCTAAAACTTTATTACATATGTATGAAAGAAAACTTAAACTATGTCACACACCTATACTAACCTAGCCTATCCTAACTATACATTACCCACAACTGGCCCTAACTACCCTATGCTGAACTTAGTTACCACATGTAAGTAATCACTATAAGCAAAAAAAAAAACACCCCCTTATATGACGGAACACGTGTAGGACAACATATACTAACCTAAACAGATAACTAATAGTAAACAAATAAATATATTTTTGTATTTTATTTTTTACTTTGTTTCTTCTGGAATACACATAAACCCAAACATCAACCCACACCCACCCACCCACAAACTAACATGTAATAATATAACTCTCCCCACCACCCAACCCAGTTATCCTATCTAAACTAATAGCCTACTCTAACCTATCACTAAACCCACTAGAAAACAGTATAAGGAAACAGGAGGGAGGGGACGGAATTAGGGGTGAGGCAAAACTGGACTCAGAGGTTTGCCCTCCTCAGAGTTTTTTTAATAGACTTTAGTCTTCTGCTGTTGCGGGCCACCTCTTGCTGGAGACTGTCTATTCGCCTGATGACCATTTGCATGTCCTGTTGTAGCTGGCGCAATGCGGCCATGTCCGTACCACCTGCTGTGGTGGTTTGTGTCGCAGTGGATGTTGCAAACGCAGGTGCTGGTGCCGTGGTTGGGGGTGGTGGCATAGATGGTGCAGCAGTTGTGCCTTGTGCTGCAGATGTTGAGGGTGCAACAGGTGTGGCAGAGATACCAGTGTCCACTGTGCCTGCAGTCGGGGTGCTGGCGGCACCTGTTGTGGCCAATGCTGGGCCCACTTGGCTAAAAGCCCGCCATGCTCCTGTGGCTCTTTCTCAACGATAGCGTCTTGCCATCATGCGATACCCAGCCTCCACATCGACGATGTGCCTGTATCGCACTGCCCGCCTCTGAAACTCTCAAATTTCTTGGGCATTCATGTTGGCAGCTGTAAAAAAGAGACAGGCAAACATTAGTGTCATCATTGTGTGATGCATGTACAGATGATAATCTAACACTTCCTCACAAATAGCACATGCAGTCCAAATCACAGTGCAGATGATAGAATGTCCCTGAGGAATGACATGCCAACGCAGCCTACCCATCAACTATCTAACAGCACAGCAATGCACAACAAGGTGTGTACCAAATTAACTGATCTGTGCATTTATGTAGTGCAATTGGTCACATTGCAAATACAGCAAGTACTCAACATGTGCCAGGCCAACTAACCCCTATCATCTGGATCAACTTCAAGGCACACAAGACCTGTGATTTGTATTTGGAACCACCAGGATGGTATGCAGTTGCTAATCATAAGGGGTCAGTGTAGTTTGGCACACATGCATGTTTGACTTACATGTCTGTCACCTACACTGTGACCATCACACCTAGCTACATATATTTTCTCCCCCTGACCCTGTGCCTCAGGGGGGATGGGCATGCAATACATTTTTTCAACTGTCAAGGACATCCACAAAGCTTTGTCCAGCTGTACATGGATTTAGTGAGTGGAACACAGTTAAGGAGGCCTGCCAACTAGGAGTGAGTCAACCATTGGTCAATCACATCTACATTCATGTTTCCATTTGTGGACAACCATCTGCATCAGATCTCACTGGCACATTTTCAAAATTGCCCACATTGATGCAAGCACACATCTGGCCTTGACCTGCATGCTCGCCTATAACATACCACTCAAGTGCAACGTAAATGAAGTACAACAAGTGGGGCTAGATGCTAGGGGACAGTCACCCATACAGTCCTACATGTTCATTACATTACAGGGATGCACAAGTCTGTGTGTAAAACTGATGCATCACTGGTTTGTGTGAATTAGGGTATGACTTGCTGACTAAATTATGACACTGGACCACCTCCAAATCAATTGTGGGCACACATATGGCTACAAATCACCTTGTTCACCTGCCCATGCCTATTGCAAAGCACTAGATTCCCAGTATATGACTCTCTGCCAGTGAATGTCTAACTCTTCCATGGAACACTATGTCAACCTCCAGTCAAGTCACAAATCAGATCACATGCAGCTCATCATATCTTGCAATGAGTCCAACGCACAAGAGCCAATCACAACACAGGACAAACATTTTCATACTTACTGGATACGTCTGAGTCCTCGAATCAAGCCACTTCAATGGTGTAGGGGGCTGGTCCACCTGTAAACCATGGAAGGGAGATATATGCTCAATGTCTGATCACTGTAGAAATGTGTAACTCAGGGCAATGTGTACCTATATCAGGTATTGTGAATCACACATTGCAAGATTCAGCAACTAGCAATTAGCAAGTTGGATGATCAGATGTAGAACACCCGAAATGACACTGTTTGCAAAAGAAAAATGGGGTAGCAAATGACCTACCTCTTCAATCATGATGAGGTAGGTCTCATATTTAAAACCCCTTGGGAATGGCGCCACTCACAGGAATGTTGGCCTGTTGAGCTCAGCAGACCACCATGTCTGTGACCGCCTTCATATTGAGATGTTTACATTTGTTGAAATGCAGCAATATTTCAGCATGGGTGTACAGAAAGTAATTTAACAACCTATTTCTTCACTAAAATAGAATTATGGAAGCAGTCAGCGGTCCTTTGCACAACTTCATGCTCAGAAATAGTTTGTGGCCATGCATTCACTAAGAGGAGGGATCCCATGCTGCCCTTTTCCCTTTTGAAAATGGGTTGGCACCAATGTGACACAGATGGTAACTGCAATAGCTCAGTCCTGGCAATTGTGCCCAATAACAAAAAGTCGTAGGGGCCTGCGACTCAATGATAGGATTTCAACACCTAATCCTAAATGCCACTAGAATACCCTGTTTTTTGATTGTGCAATCTGGTAGCAGAATGGGCCATTTGGGTTTGTCCATGTGAATGATTATTTGTCCTGACGTTAACACAAGTATTCAGTGAACTTACGCCCAGATGTATACTTTTTGTAGTGCCGCATTTGCATCATTTTTTTACGCAAAAGCAGCACAAATTTGCTAAATATATTTGTATTTTGCAAGTTTGCGCTGCTTTTGCGTAAAAAAATGACACAAATGCTGCACAATTTTTTTAAAATATGGGCCTAAGATATTAATGAAGGTTATGAAGAGCTTGGTACACATGGCCCTGAATACTGTTCGGACATGGCTCAACGAAACTGTGGACTGCATTTTTACCATGTATTACAATGTGTAATACATCACATTCCTGGTACAATTACAGCTTGTTCAACTTGCATTCCACATGCCCACAAACATTGTATGCAGCATGTCAGGACATCTGCTACTGTCACTCCAGAGCATTGAACTGTATGCATTTGTCAATGTGATACTCACCAACAGGGCCACCAATCACCACACCCAGGTGGTCCAGCAGATCCTGCTCTCGTGCCACCAGGTCAGCTCAACGATGCTTCAGCTGGTGCTCATTCCGTGCGGTGTTAAATATCCTCCTCAGGTAGAGCAACACCTTTGCCCACCGCAACCGTCTTGCCTTCGTGTGATACCCTTGTATCACACGGCCCCCAGCCTCCAACATCATAGGGAGGAAGTGGCACACCAGCCACTCAAATGCCCCAAGCTCCTCCTCACCCATGCGACCTAGTCGTGCCCTTCTCGACATAACACAAAACACAATTTCTTACAGTAAATAGGGAAAAAAAACAGGGAAAGGGGGTAGAAAAAAGGAAACTTATATAACCCAATTAAAGACTCAAACTTCCCCAACTAATCCTACCCACACACAGACCCCCCAACAGTACAAATATAAATCTAACAACAATAAAATACACAAAATACACAGGTACAAAAACACCAAAAGACAAAATATAGACCACACAGGAGACAAAATTACAAAATCCACAGAAAATCAAACCAACACACAGCCACACAGTCTAGAAAAATCACAGACTGCAAAGTGAAAGTGAAAGTACTCCCACTGTACCATTTCTGTAAACAGGATCTCCTATTACATCACTTCCTGTCTCATTTGCGGCCCGTTTTCTGTCTTGCATGTAATTTTTTGACACTTACGTAGTTTGCGTTAAATGTTTTGACGCATAGGCGTAAAAATCCCACGCATTCATGGATCAATACATTTTCAATGGATAGCTGCATGCCTGAGGTGCGCTGGTGGAATTAACGCTAGGGACCCATTGATGTAATTTGAGCGTTTGCGTCATTTGCATCAAAATTTCTGACTCAAACTGTGTTTGCGTCATTTTTCATATTTCAACTTGCATGCAGCCTATAACTAGACAAAGATAGGATGGTATGGCCTGCAGTGTGTGTTCTAGTGTTTGGCCACTCATGGTAGAACAATGCTACTGCGGCCCACATTACTCATATCGTTGTGCAGGATTAGGTTTCTTAACTGACGCAACAGCAGCGCACACTTTGGAAATTAAAATATAACTTTTTAGTTTACGCAGGTGTTGCGTCAATAGAGGGCAGCAAGGCTACGCTACAAAAATATGAATCATGGCCTGTGTGTTTTGTGTGTGAATTGACTGTTAAAACTATTTGTGTGCTTCTGTTGGAACGGCATGCAATACATATGGCGTAATGTTCATGTATGAATGTGTTACAAATGGTAATCACCATCAGATGCCAATCAATGAGGTACAACAGTCATGATATGTGTTTGTAATATGTGTTGACTCTTTTGCTGTGTGTAGTTGTTTGACTTTGGGGACAATACATTTCCCACGACAAACAATACACAGGGAAGATCGAGGATGGCTGATGAGGGCTATGTCGCATATGTTACCCCTCACATGTCATGAATTGTTGTCTACCACTTCATGGTCACTTGTGTGTATACTACCCACGAGTCAGGCATTTGAACATGTTTGGTAGGTACAGTGTTTGCGACACAGAGCCTCAATTCCAATCATAATATTGTTATGTACACCACAGTTTGACTAATGTAATTGGCCTATGTTTGGCTGTGGTGGACTGTAGTGCTTTCCTCTTATCTAGTTTCTAAAGCACTAACATAACACAACAGAAATGCACTTCTGAGGTCAAAGAAGACTTTTATTGTTGTTAATTCTTCCCCAACCACAATATTTATGAATGACGAATTAGTAGCTTTCAAGTCCGCGTTAATCAAACAAAATATATCAGTTTGCAATATACACAGCAGGTTATATTTATAAGATATTGAATGCAAAGCAAAACAAATACTTCACCGTGTGGGAACCTATCTACAGCTTCATCTTTCTAAGGTCTGCAAGCTGATGACCCCTGTCAGCCGCGAAAAAGAGATTCATCTACCCACACGGGATTGCTGGCAGCTGGCGCCAAGCTCCAGCACGAGGTCCGGCAGATTCGAATCTGACTCTCTGCAGCCTGTTACATTCGTTACAAAGGTGTGCCCCCTCCTCTCAGACCTGGGAAACTGAGCAAGCCTTTTGGAGACTGGCCAGGTCTCCAAGACTACTACTGTTCCCAAGCTCAAGCAGAGAGAACAACACCCATGTACTCTCTCTTATCATGTCTAGTCTACTGTGAGAACAAAACATCTTGGTTCATCTTGTGCAAAAACACAGCTTGGAAAAATACAGCTTGGATTCTCAACTGCAAGATCTAACTCCACGTTAAAGGCAATAGGCAGCTAACCTAAGTATCAAATGCAATGTCATGTTAAAGGCAATAGGCAGCTAACCTAAATATCAAATGCAATGTCTAGTGTCATGTCAAAGCCAATAGGCATCTAAGCTGAATACAAAATGCAATGTCTTATATCATGTCAAAAGCCCATAGGCAGCTGAGCTGAATATAAAATGCAATGTATAATATCATGTCAAAGCCAATAGGCAGCAGAGCTGAATACAAAATGCAATGTCTAATATCATGTCAAAGCCAATAGGCAGTTAAGCTGAATACAAAATGCAATATATAATATCATGTCAAAGTCAATAGGCAGAATATCTAATAGCATGTCAAAGTCAATAGGCAGCTAAACTGAATACATCATGTCAAAGCCAATAGGAATGCAATGTCAAAGCCAATAGGCGGCTAGACTGGATACAGCATGTCAAAGCCAATAGGCAGAATACAGAATGTAATGACTAATGCAATGTCAAAGCCCATAGGCGGCTAAACTGAATACAGAAAGTAATGGCTAATGCCATGTCAAAGCCAATAGGCGGCTAAACTGAACAAAACATACCATGTGCTACTGGTGAACATTGAGCAACTAATATGCGCAGTGGTGAAACACAAAGTCATTGGTCAAAACAAAATTTAACAAATGGCAGTACATGGACCAGCAGCCCAGGCTGCATGTGTTCACATATTTTCAGAGGTTCATTGAACAAAAGTGTCCAGTTCAAGTGTGTGGCCATGTGTGCCCTGTGTCAGTATTGGCCTCCATGGTGTAACGGTTACGTGCAGGTCTAGTCAGGAGTCTGTGGAGCCAACCCTTGATTTCACAGAGTATCTTTCAAAGCAGAATAGACCTAAAGCCAAAGATCAGCTAAAGGCATACAAGGGGATAGGGCAGCTATGGAACAGCAGAAAATACAGAAGAGTGAAGACAGAGCAACATTGGTGTGGACAAATATGTTACGGATCAGTAATGGACAAACATGCAGGTTTCATCACTACATTTGTACACAGGGTAGGGCTCTGAACTTCCCACAGCAACAGGGAACATCAGTGCCTCTGTGCAGATTAATCTCACAGCTAGTCACCACACAAGCCCCATTGAAAGGTGGCGGCAGAAGTGACTCTGTGTCAGGACCATCACGGCACAAACATGGATTGTCCTTACATACACATTACCAGCCCTTGTTTGTTGGGCTGGAGGCACAGTACCAAATCCAGGCATATAGCCATAGCACACTGTCACTGTTTGGCACTAATGAATACATGCAAAACCAGACAAGGGATGGGGGCTGGATTAGGCCATTCGAATACATGTCCCAGAACAGAATACGATAAGTAAACTGATTAAACTATACTATACATTTGAGGATTCATTGTAGACCTACCAGACACAATACCCCAGGAGGAAACAGAGGGCATGGAAAGCAACTAGGAGACAAATGTAGCCACAGGGAACCTCTATGGTTAACGCAAAGACTGGAACCAGTCTGGCTAACAGGATGCAGGCTCTGTCAGGAACAAACATGAACAAGGCAAATACACAGTGAGCAGACTGGGATAAGCAGGAACAACACTGTGGGAACAAAAAACAGTTTCTGCTGTGGTCTGCACTGTTATACAATCCCCCAAGAGCTCTGGTACACGAGAGATTTGTTTGTCAATGCACAACAAGGAGATTCAGAAAATGGTAGCTTATAAGTCGTTCCAGGCAGCGGCAAGGGCCGGGCAGGTTCAAATGGCTGGTCTGCATGGAAGTGCTCACAGGTGTGTGCACCTTCAGGCTCTGAAGTTCTGGAGTTGAGAATCAAGTTCAAAGGGCCAACTGTATTTCTGCAATGCTCCATGAGGCAAAACTCTGATTATGCTTCATAGAGATCATGTGATGAATAAATAATTACCCAGGGCATGATTGAGTGACGAAGAGAGGTGTTTAATTACATACGATAACAAAGTGGTGATGGTGACTATAGTTAGAAGAAGTTTTGTATGATGTGTTGTCTCCGACGCAATCCTGCAGCTGTGTTTGTATGTTCCCCCTCATTTTCATGGACAGTATCCTCCTCTTCCTCCATTTCAGGCATTTGTTGATCCGGTTCATAGAGGGGAATGTTCCTCTTCACACAAATGTTGTGTAGGATGGCACAGGTCAAAATTATCGTGCAGACCATTTCAGGGGAATATAGGAGGCTGCCTCTGGTGATGTCCAGGCACCTGAATCTGGACTTCAGGATGCCAAAAGTCCGCTCAACTATGGTGCGTGTCCTCCGATGTGCCTCATTATAGGTACGCTCTGCTGCTGTGCTTGGGTTGGCAATCGGGATCATGATCCTTGGCTGGATCCTGTAACCCTGATCAGCTGAAAGAAAAAATAACGGTAAGTATTTTGTTGTTGGTTGCACTGTGATTATCACTTTGCATGGCAGCTATTATCTTCTGTCGTCTGTGACTCATCTATGTTTGTGGTATTGTGTGGGATCCTAGGCTTCTGTGATGTTCTTTCTTGCATTGGGTTGTTTGACTGTCAAAACTGGTGTTTGGCTTATTGACATGATATCAGTGGTATATTTTGAAACTTGCTGTTCAGTGTGTATCTCCCATGCATTATGTAATGTGAAAGAAGCATCCGTGTTCCTTCACTGGAGGTGACATGATACTTCCACATACAGAATCGATTCCACTGTGGTGGTAACATGGGGACACTATATGGCCTGAACATCCCATCCAATTCGACATATATAATTGCAGGTGAAATGCAACAGTGAGGCCCTTTGATTTGGCTAGGTGACAATGCACAACACATCTCCATAAGTTGGCAGCACTGAAGTGTTCACAATTGACAATGCACTATTATTCCATGTGTGACAAGTTCTATGCAAGCCTATTTTTGAGTCCTCACCGAGTTGGCTCATGTGCAAACGTGTACCGACTCTACTGAACTTGCTCCAGGTAAGCTGGATAACTTGGTTGTGGGGATGAAGGTTTTAATGTAGGTGCATTAGTGTCACATCCACATGTTTTCATAGCACAGTCCACTTCCTTATTGCTAGCTTGCAATGTTACCCCAGGAGTGATGTGAGATGTTCATACTGCCTCAATAATTCCATGTCACCTTCATTAGAGTCAGCGTCATCATGCTATGTGTCTCATGATGTTTGACCTGCAGCAACACACATTACACACACCTTACACAGGACATATTGCTTGGAAGGGTGTGGGATTGAGTGTTATTGATGTGATTTTGAAATGTTCATCTTCCAAGTTGTACTGCCAGTTAAGGCCATGTCATTGTCACTGTGTGGTTTTAAATTGGTCCTGTGTGGCTCTAGAGCGGCATCTCTTGTTATTTGCATCCGTCATTTGTCCATAGGTGTGTATCCCATTGGGTCAGGATATCAAACATGACTACCAGTGTCACACCTCGGTGTCTTCCTGGCCACGTGTCAATGTAGTGGTGTATGTGTTGGGTGTCCTACAGGGTTGCTGTGTGTAAATTACTAGGTTTCTGTACTTACTAACAAGTAGGCCATTTCCATATCGTCCATACTGGAAGTGCCGATTGATGGTGCTGTGGTGGAAGATGAATGAATCATGTACACTCCCAGGATACTTTGCCATGATGTTGTTGAACAATCCACTGTGATCCACAATGGCCTGCACATTGATGGAGTGTGTGTGCTTCCTGTTGCGGTATAGGTGCTCAGTTGCAGCAGGTGGCACAATCCAGACATGTGTGCAGTCAATGGCACCAAGCACGTGCGGGAAGCCATGAATTTGATAAAACCCCTGTTTGGTCTCCTGCTGCTTCTGCTGTGTGTTGAGGAAGCTGATGTGGTGGGGAGTGAGGAACATGATGGCATTAAGTACCTTGGGAAGGAAGGCAGAGAATGAGGGCTGTGAGATCCCGGCAACCAGGGCTCCAGTGGTTTGAAAAGAGCCACTTGCCAACATGTGCAGGACAGCTAGTAGCTTGGTCTCTGGTAGAATGATGTGGGGTGTCTGCAACCTGGCTGCCAACTGTGGCTCAATGTGGCACAGCAGCTGCTGTATGGCTTGCCAGTTTAATCAGTTTAGTCTGTACCTCTGGATGATGTCATGTTCCCTGAGGCCCAGAAGGGTTGTCCTGGTCCTGAATATCCTCTCCTGCCTTCTGCGTTGCCTTTGGGGTCCATGTTGGTGTGGTGGTAAGTGTTGCTGTTGCTCCTGTGCTCTGCGTCTTCGTGCATGCTGCATGAGTAGCACCTCTAGGTCTTCCTTTTTGAGCAATAATGTTGCTTGTGTCAGTTTTCCTGAAGTAGTGGTGTGTTTGCCCCATTTTAACACCTGCCCTGACCCAGGCGTTAAAAATTTGGCGCAAATCGGGATTTGCACCATTTTCCGGCTTCGCCTACCAGATGTGTATATTTTTTGCACGGTTGGATAAATATGGCGCACAGGTGTTTAAGTCATTTTTCGGACGGGAATGCCTACCTTGCATCTCATTGACGCATCCAGAAAATGGCGCACACTAGGATATTTTGACGTTAGACGGGTCTAGTGTCAAAGTATAAATATGGTGTTAAGTTTGCGCCAGATTAGCGTAAAAAAAATTACGCTAATCCGGCGCAAAGGGAGTATAAATATGGGCCTAAAGGTCACCTGTAGAGCCACACTAGTTTGTGCCAAATTAGCGTAAAAAAATTACGCTAATCCTGCGCAAAGGGAGTATAAATATGGGCCTAAAGGTCATCTATAGAGCCACACTAGTGGGACACTGAGAGCTGTGGGAATCAGTGCTTTGTGTGTCATGGAGTGGTACTAGGGGAAGCCATTGCAGTCCATGACTTGATCAAGACTATAGAGTGCTGGTTTGGAGAGCAGGCACCATGTAAGTGGGTGAAGGTAGCAAAGGTAACATGTGTGTTCGCTCCATCCAACAGTCCCCCATGGTTGCTATCCAGAGAACCCTTTTTGCCATAGGACTGGACTCTGATAAATAATTTTTGGGGCCTGGTGCACTGGTGGAAATCTCAGATGGACACTGTGGGGTTCCAGCTCCTACACATGATGGGCCCAGCCATGAAGAATCAACCAGGAATAATGCATTAGGAATAATATACTGCCATTGTTTTGATTGTATCATTGCAACATCTTTGTTAGAACAAGATACATAGATTGTTTACAAAGGAAAGCCAATGTAGATTTGTCTTTTTTGGTTGAGTGCCTGCTCTAACTAGGTCACATGTTTGTATTATGAGCGATCTAATTAGTTTAGTAATGTCCAAAAAATACTCAGAGCCATATTTATACTTTGGCGCTAGACCTGTCTAGCGCCAAATTTATGGAGTGAGAGTCATTTTTTTACTGTGGAAACCTACCTTGCGTTAATGAGATGCAAGGTAGGCGTTCCAGGGCAAAAAATTACTCTAAGGCCTTTGTGCCTTATTTATACTCCCGTGCAAAAATGACGCGCAGAAGGGGGAGGGCCTTAAAAAATGACTCTAAACCAGTTTAGAGTCATTTTTTAACGCCTGGGTCAGGGCAGGCGTTAAGGGACCTGTGGGCTCATTTCCATGGTCTCTGACCATGGAAGGAGTCCACAGGTGCCCTGCCCTGCTCCCCAGGGACACCCCCTGACACCCTCGCCCACCCCTGGAGGATACCCATGGATGGGGGGACCCATCTACGGTAAGTAGAGGTAAGTATTTTCTTTTTTTCTTTTTTTACAGTGGCATGGGGGGGCCTAACTTGGGCCCCCCTATATGCCATTGTGCCCAATGGCCATGCCCAGGGGACAGAGGTCCCCTGGGCATGGCCATTGGGCAGGGAGGCATGACTCCTGTCTTTGCTAAGACAGGAGTCATTTTCATGGGGGTTGTGAGTCAAAAAAATGACGCTAGTCAGGGTAGAGTCTTTTTTTTTTTACTCTAACCTGACTTGCACCATTCTTCCCTACGCCTCCGCTGCCCGGTTAGGGTCATTTATTTTGACGCTAACCAGGCCGCAGCACCGGCTAACGTCATTCCATAAATAAGGCGCCCGGCTGGTGCGTTGGAATGGCGTTAGCCGGCTGTAAACATTTTGACGCAAAACAACGCTAGTGCTGATTTGCGTCAAAAAGTATAAATATGGGCCTTAGTTTTGCAAGGTAGTTTGGCTCATGGCTATATAGTGATTTGTGTACAAGGCAAAATGTTTTAAAGGATGCTCTATCTTTTATTGGTAGACCATGGAGGTATATAAGGACAGGTGTGATACGGTTGAGTCGTTTAAGGCCAAACAGAAGCTGAGGACCATAGCTTTGAGCTCTAAAATATAAGGATAGTGGGATATAGATAGCTGTTACCACAGCTGCCTTTACCACATGGTACTTTGCAAAGCGTGAAATGCAACATGTACTTTTCCACACAGAATGGCTGGTAATTGTTTATGTATATATATTCTAGTTGCTATATATATATATATATATATATATATATATATATATATATATATATATATATATATATATATCACTGTTAAAAACAAAGGTTACAGGAACGTAATAGTTAGGAAATAGAATTTAAAAAAAATAGAAATTCTCTGGAAAAAAACAAGGTTACAGTGATGTTATAGTTTGCTCACATTTTAAACATACAAAACCATAGAAATTCACCTGTTATAGTTGGAGTTTTTTCAAGTAAAGCACTTGGGAGCCCCTCACGTTAAGACTGAAGCTCAGTAAGTTCCTCATCCACAATTGCTGTTACAGATTCTGACTGCTAGTACCCTTATATTGGATATACATGCAAAAGCAGAGTCTGTGGAGCTGACCCCTGTGGTGATGTTAAAAAGTAACTGAAAGACAATACTCTCAGTGAAGAAACACCACCTAGGTTGTCAGCTGAGCCCATGAATCCTGGTGATCAAAGAGGAACACGCAAGGCGCTAATATCAAGGGTGTAGAACTAAATACAACCATGATAGACAAGGAGCTAGCAATGAGGAGTGCTTAACAGGAAAGAGGGGAAAACAAAGAGCAGAAAGCAAGTAACAAACATACAAGGAAACTAGAAGCAAAACAGCAGGAAAACAGCAAACTAGGAACTGGAACAGAGAAATGCAATGAAAGGCAAGGAATAGGAAAAGGAAAATACAGAAGTAGAGGCTTCAAGGGAGCACAAGGCGTGCTGGTGCAGGAAACAAAGAAACCAGAAAACATTGCAGGCAGAAATAGTACAAGGAATACCTGAGGCCCAGTAGTCAAGTAGCTTGCATGGAGTGCTACTTCTGGAGCAAGGATTTTCTGCAGCTCAGAAACAGGAACAAGCAATAACTATAGCTCAGGAACAAGGAATAACTACATCTCAGGAACAAGGAATAACTTCAGCTCAGCAACAAGACATAAATATGGCCCAGGAACTGACCAACTAAGAATAACAAAAACTGAGGAAACAAGGGAGGAATAACTAAGGCACTGGAACAAGAACAAGGAATAACTATGGCTCATAAGCTTCAGGAAACAAAGGTCATTCTAACCAGAAAACAGCTACAATGACCACCACTGGGCTGAAGGGAGTTGAGGTTTAAACAGGTTTACAGTAATCACATGCATCAGGTGTGAGCAGGCTAGCAGCAGTCAGCCACAGATATGCTGAATTCCTCCACCCATCCTTAGCCTGCAGGAGTGGAGATGAAGCAGTGGGCAGGGAATTCTAGGCATTGAAGTTCCAAGCATAAGCAGATCTACTTCCACAAAACCCGGCATGGATTGGAAATGGATGGTAATTTCCAAAAAGGGTCCAAATGGCTGGAAGTCAGAATATGCATTTTTAGAGCAACGGAAAGTCCCAAAAGATGGCCCCCTGGTGGTGAGTTCGAGAGAGGAGGGAGCAAATTGTGACCGTATATTCCCTTCCACAAACGGCTCTTGGGAATTCAGACTGGATTCAGAGTCTTTGCTCCTAGGTAATAAGTCCATTTCCCTCAAAATTGTAGTGCAAGATTCAAGGAACAACTGGAAAAATGTGACGTTCTGGAGGGTAGAATAGTAGACAGTAAATTAGCAGCAGTATTAGAGGCAGAACTTTGAAGAGGGAAGCACCTGATGCAGGAGGTAGAAGTGAATACAGACTTGGAGCCCAAATCAGGTAACGGGGGCTTAGAAGTCTGTATCAAAGGTACCAGAAGGTCAGATTTCAAGCTGGTTTAGTACTCTGAAAATAAAGACAGATTGACTGTAGGGTCAAAAGAAAATAGCAGATTGGCAGGAGGCACAGAAGTCAAAGGCAAGCCGATGGAAGACAAATGAGACAACAGGAGACGGACTTGAAACATTTTCCCTGGAAGAAAATAGACAGAAGACTCAGATGCAGGAGATTCTGGAAACAGATATGCATGGGAACCACGGCTTGGAGGCTTATATGCTGAGTGTTTTGTCTCTGAGCTGGAAACTCAGGGCCTTATTTATACTTTTTGGTGCAAAACTGCACTAACACAGTTTTGCACCAAAAAGTTTTGCACCGGCTTGCAGCATTTTTTAGCACCAGCTGTGCACCATATTTATGGAATGGTGCAAGCCGGTGCAAAGGGCAGGCTAGCATAAAAAAAATTACGTTAGGCAGGTTAGAGTCAAAATAAATGACTCTAACCAGATTAGTGCCATTTTTTGACGCTAAGGGCCATATTTAGACTTTTTGACCCAAAACTATGCCGACGCAGTTTTGCGTCAAACATTTTCCGCCGGCTAACACCATTTATTTGCGCGCTCTGGCGTCAAATTTATACTTTGACGCACTGCGCCGCAAACCACTGGTGTGAGTCATTTTTTTTTTTACTCAAACCAATGCGTCACGTCGGGAAGAAAAACTACGTTAACGCGGCGAAAATGACTGTGAGCTGTTTTACGATGCCGCAAACAGGATATGCGCCGTTGTTTGACGCAACAGCGTCAAAAAGCGGCGCAAACTCTGCAAACTGTGTAAAGGAAATTCTGGTGAAGAGGTGACGGCACACCAGCACCAACTTTTTGTCACCTCAAAGTTGCCAATTAGTAGGAGAGAGGCAATATGGCAACAAATTGTTGACAAGATAAACAGTGTGGCAGAAGTACGGAGAACAGTCATCGAGTTCAAGAAACGCTGGCATGACTGCAAGCGCAGGATCAAGGAAAAGATGGCCAGGTACAGGAAGGCAATACTGCAGACTGGAGGTGGGAGTCCAGCACCGCAGGAGCCCCTGGACCACATAGAGGAGATGGTGGCAGCCGTCATCCCTGAGGAGATCGTCACTGGGATTCAAGGACAGGACAGCGCAGACTACCAGGAAACAACACAGATGCAGGGCATGGGGAATTAAAATGCACAAATGTTAACTGCAAGCAGGGGGGGACATACCTACTACACAATGCATGTAAGTCATGATATTCAGGGAGTGGAATGGGTAAAGGGGCACGGGGGCATGGGCTGTGCAGGGGAAACCTGGGGCACAGTACTACACTACACCAACAAACTTTGCATGGGGGTATGCTGCCATGCCAAGGATGTTGTAAAGATAAAACTAGTCCAGGAGGGTAGGGTACAACGTAAAACTGGCCTGCTGTCACAGGACAGCTGGTATTCTCCCTACATGAACAAGGGCTCAATTAACAGTCTCAGGCCATATCTGCAAGTGGAATTTCACATTGACAACAGTTGCCACTACCACTTCTGCTGTGTGTGCAGGTCAAGTAGCTAATGGCAGTAACGTTCCCATGGATCAAACACACCCAAATTAGAGGGTTCAGGATGACAACTTTATCAATCCCCTGTAATCAATACAAATGTTCTAATCCTGTCAAATGTGATTGACCATAGTTGCTACAAACATTAGTCATTGTCATAAACATTATGAGGTACACAGCACTAATTTCATACCCATGCTGCATATGTCAGGGTTCACCCTGTGCCTGGGTCACAATAGCTCCAATGACACCATGCAACATCCCAAATGTCATACTGCTCAGACATCAGCATTGACGGGGAGGACATATGTCACCGGCTAGTGAAATTCACCCTCACAGTCAGAAGAGGAAATGGAACACCGCTAGGACCATCAGTGCAATCCGATGTAGCACACATTCCCCAACAACACTACACACTAGCAATGCTGACATATGTAGTCTGCAATGCCAGTGCTATACATAGTATATGCTAGGTCTCAGCAACATATAGCTGGATGTGAAATATCTGAGACTGGCTCAGTTCCAGATTGTTAAGTGTGGTGCTAGTGCCATCTGAACAACCACAGCCAGTGCAAGGCCTCACCATGAGAATGGAAGTAGACGGAGGGTTGAGTAGCACAAGAAGGTGGCAATTCACAATTTGGCCAGAAACAACACCTAGAGGATGTGATGCTCACAAGACTACAAACTGACCACAATACATGTGAAATGCTGGTGGGGGATAGGCCATGGGAGAATGCTAATATGAAAGACAGGAGTAACGAACCGGAACCAAGGTCACTATGTGCAACAAATAGGAAGCCTGGCACGTCACATTACATATCCCACAACACAGACACTAATTGTACCATATCTCATTGCAGAGGACGATGGCTCTCCTGGGGATATGCCTGTCCTGGACTACCCTGATGACATGGATGACGAGCTGACAAACATCAACCAGCAGACCCTCCAAGGTGTCCTTGGGACCCTGCAGACCCCACCTTCAGTCGCAAGGAGGAGCACAGATACAGCAGCCATCACAGAGGACCCACCCACCACCCCAATTGTACGACCTGCCAGCTCCAACCCAGCTGAGGACTCTGACAACACTGGCACCAGCTTTGAGAGGACTGTAGTTGGAGTACAGCGGGAGCTAGCCAAGTAGGTGCGGGTGGGGATGCAAAATATGGCAGCCAGCCTAGAGGGGGTGCGTTTGTGCATGATGTCAACTGCAGAACAGGCAGCAGCCATGCAAGGGCGAACATCAATCTTGCATGAACTTGAAAAAAGATTTAAGGAAAGCAGCACAGCTGTAACAGAGTTGACACAACACCTCCAACAACAATCCTGTCAACGGGTGCACGAAGGCAATATTGACCCCCTGTGGGCCGACCTGGCTGCCTACCACAGTGATGTGACTGCTGTACTTAAGAACCAGCAGCTCCTCCTTGCTGCAGTACGGCCCTTTATAGCCCCACAGTTGGCAGCTAACGGGATGTCTGACTCCACGTCTTGAAACACTGAGGTGTGTGTTGCCCCTTCACAACCAGCACCACCAAGAGCAGAGGAGACAACACACACGTCAGAAGATGAAGACGTGGAACAGATCACCTTCACCCGTAAGAGTAACCGGTAGCACTTGTCCCTGCCACATGGCCACCTATAACCAAGGTCCTGTGCTTTGTAACATGCCAGTCTTGCAACAGCTGTTCACTAGCACTGTTCTCGAGCCCACTGTTTATCTTGTCACCCTGCCCTGTGATTGTCTCTCACTAACTCATTGGCAAATCCTGTCCCTCTGCACTGTCTGACACTTCACCCCAGCATGTCCAATGACATGTCCTTTTGCACTTGTGTAGGATCACAATGGAAGGTGTCACACTAATGGACTCACAATCATGGAGAATGTACATATAGCACTACAGCAATTTAAAATAAATAGCACTTACACAACAACTTTGTCTCTGTGTAATGTGACGTATCAACCGTGATGGACATCAGTGATGTTTACCTCAGGTCAATGATTATAGATTGTCAATACAACTGACCTGAAAGAATGTTGGCTGATAACTATGCACTGTGGTCTGGATTGTATTATCATCTGCCCTTCCTGAGGGTTAAATATGAGGTAAATAGAAACTTTACAGTATAATGCTGTGTTGGACAGAATAACGCTTCCTCAAGGGATGTCTAAGCCAAAAATTATTGCCTTCAACTTTTTCTTTAAGCCAATATTTACGTATGTGACATTTGACCCAAATCTTACCTAACACACACCATACAGCATGAATGGATGTGTATGAGTGTACGTACAAATATGTAACCTGGCTGAACAATGTAACTAACTAAACTAACAGCCTATTCTAACCTAACACTAAGCCCCCTAAACCCACTAATGAAAAGAACCAGGAAAGAGGAGGGAGGGGAGGGAATCATGGCTGAGGGTAAAATGTTTACAAGTTCACCCTTCACAGGGTCTGCTTTATGGCACGCACCCTCCTATTCACTTGTGCCACCTCCTGCTGCAGCCTGTTCATTTTCCTCAACATACGGTCAATGTCACATTGCATCTGTTGAAAATCTGCTGGGTCAATGAATGCAGCAGGGGTGGGTCAATGACTGCAGCAGGGGTGGTCTGGGTGCCAGTAGAAGATGTATGTCCCATTGTCGGTGCCATGCATGTAGGAGGAGGTGCAGGTGGTGCTGTGATTGGTCCGGGAGCAGTGGAGGTTGATGGTCCAGCAGTGGTTGCTGCTATGGTTGGTGCCACCTGGGTGGTAGTGGTGGTGGTGGCTGTGGTGGACACAGAAGGGCCCCCTGGGGCAAATGCCCTACACACTCCAGAGGCTCTTTCATGGCGATAACACCTTGCCATGTTGCAGAACCCAGACTCCACATCCAGAATGTGGCGGTTACGCATCGCCCGGCGCTGAAACTCCCGAATCTGGATGGGATTCATATTGGCAGCTGTTAAAAAAATATTAAACCAAACATTAGATACTTCATTGTGTGATATGGCTCCAGAAGTAAATCAGACAATACATCTAATGTACCAGAAACAGGCCACATCATCATACAAATCACTGATTGTCCCTGAGGAAGTACATGCCAACGCAGCCTACACATGTCCTATCAAACAGCACTGCAAAGCTCTAAAAGATGTGTAACAACTTAAATGACCAATGCATCATTGTTCAGCCATTTGTCACGTAAAAAATGCTGCAAGTCCTCCACATGTGACAGGCTAACTAACGACTACCTTCTGGATGACAATCAAGGGCCACAAGATCTGTGAGTTGTAAATGGAATTGCCAGGATAGAATGCAGTTGCTAATCATGAGTGGGTATCCTAGTTTTGGACAAGTGATTTGCAGATTTACATGTCTGTGTACTAAACTTGGATCATCAGTCCTAGGTACACATTTCATAACCCTAAGCCTGTGCCTAAGGGGGGGGGATTGGACAAGCAACAAATACTTTCCAACAGCTAGGACATCCCGGAAGCTTTGGACAGCTGTACATGGGTTTGGGCAGTCAACCACAGGTAAGGAAGATGTCCAACTAGGATACACCCAAACTTTGGACAATCCCATCCACATTTATGTTTGGAAATGCAGACAGTTGTCAACATCATCTCATACCAGTAACACATGACTCACAACAAGCAGATAGATGCAAGTACACATCTGGCCATGAGCTGCATGCAGACCTATGACATTGTACTCAAGTGCCACATACACGTAGCACAACATGTGGAGCTACATGCTGCTAGGAAGTCAAACATACAGTCAAACATGTTCATTAGTGAACAGAGAGGCTCAAGTCTGTGGGTAAGACTTTAGCATCCCTATACTGTGAGATTCAGGGTCTGACTTGCTGACTAAATCATAAATATGGTCCTCTGTTATATTTTCTTAATAAAATTTGTATCCACAAAAGTCACCCTATTCACATGGCCGTGCCTACAGGGCTGCACTACAATCCCAAAATATGACTATACATTAATGATTGCCCAACTCAAAGATGGAAAAAAAAGTGATACTCCACTCAAGGAACATATCAGATCATTAACCAGCACATCATACCTTGCTATGTGTCCAACACACAGGAGTCAATCACACAACAGCAGCAAACACAACACAGAACAGAAATATCAACACTTACTATAGATGTCTGGGTCCGCAAATCGAGCCACCTCTCCGAAACTGTAGGGGGCAGGTCCACCTATAAAGCATGGAAGGGAGAAATGTGCTCACTGTCTGTGCACTGTACAACACTTCCAAATACAATTACTGTGTATAAGTTTAAATCTGAAAGTCAGGCCTCTCAGGCTGATGATGCTGCAACCGACATACCACTCCAAACATGTACAGACCCAGGCACTCCAGTGATTGATACACACATATCTGCACACATGCAGTGGCCCTAACTATCATGTGGTGGCAAACATGCTCCATCATTTGTTTGCAAACTCATTTATGGAGTGTACTCCTCTCATCATGTGCATCAATGAGAGACATGCAAAGCCACTTTCCTGGAGGACTGGAATACCAGTCACTCAGGTATTGTGGCTTGGGCATCAAAGGGCATCCTTTACTGTGTGACGCACCTGTGGGTTGAATTAAGGGCATGATTTATCATGCTTTCTATGGTCCCTTACATGTAGGGCCTGTGTTGTGTCTAGTTTACATATGCTACATTAAAAGGGTACCCTGAGCCACATATGCCCCCTATGACACCATAATGGCAGGGATCCTGTACATTATTTGGTGACAGTTTGAGGCTAGCCATAGATTGAGCAGTTTTCATATTTGCATACAACAAAGAGATATATGTTGACAGTGTATATTGTATTCATCCAGGACAGACTGCATGGGCACAGGTGTAGTCATTGCACCTGAAATGTGTCACTCATTGCCCTGTTTCCCCAATATGGGTTTCGGAAATCACAGATGAGCCACATTCATCATCTTACATTTGCCAATTTAGTTGATCAGCGGATATATAGCAAACTGACACCGTGATATTATTAATACATGCTTTAGCAAATGTACCAGTGTGTCAATCATGATGATGTAGTTTTCAATTTGTATGTACCTTCGGAATGAGAGCAGTCACAGGAATGCTGGTCTACTGATCTTAGCATACACCCATGTCAGTGATAGCCCTCATACTGGGAGGTTAGTTATTAAAAAATATGCTGCACTTGATCAGCATGGGTGTGCCAAACTAAACTAACTAAGTATTAGTCAACTTTATATGTATGAAGGAATTGGTCAGTGGTCCCTTGCATGACATCATGCACTTAATCCATTGTGATCATGCATTCCACAGCGTCACTTATCCCATGATGATCCCATAACTTATGAGAAGTACATGGCAATAGAGTAACACAGATTGCAAATGCATTAGCTCGGGCCAGCTATTGTGACTAAGACCAATGTAAAACATACAGGTACAATGTACAGAGGGCCATGGATAGTTGTTACCCTTCAATTTGTATAATTTCCTTCATTTTATGTGCCACAGCTATGGTAAGTTGCACCAAACATTTTGATATGAAAGCGTGTGCATTACTTTTGGCATCCATCCCTAATTTAATTGCGGCACAACCAAGTCCAACTATCAGCCAAAGATGTTACCTGAGGTCAGATATAACTTGTTACATATGTGTCAGAATCCAGTTCAGACATGTATCAGAAATAATTGAGGGACACATTATTTCTTGAAAATATCCGGATTAAAAACATGTCTTTCCTGGTACACTCACAGACCACGCATAAAACATATGTTAGAGCCATATTTGCATCATCTATTGACGTGAAGGCAGCACTAATTTACAGGCTCCAGTTGGGTTGTGTAAGTTAGTGCAGCTGTTGTGTCAACAAATGACGGTAATGTGTAGGAATTATTGTATAACTGACGGCAACTGTATGTTTAACTTGCATTCCACATGTCCAAAAACTTTGCCTGCAGCTTAGGAACAAATCTGCTACTGTCACTACAGAGTATTTAAATGTGCACATTACTCTGAATTGTATTCACCAACAGGGCCACCAATCAAAATCCCCAGGTGGTCCAGCAGGTCTTGCTCCCTGCCAACCAGGTCAGCCCAACGGTATTTCAGCTGGTGGTCGTTGCGCGGTGTTTTGTAGATTCTTTGCAGATGATACAGGACCTTTGCCCACCGGAGACTCCTTGCCTCTGTGTTATACCCCTGTATCACACGGCCACCTGCTTCCATCATTAATGGGAGGAAGTGGCACACCAGCCAAATAAATCCCCCCAGCTCCTCCTCTCCCATCCTTCCAAGACGTGGCCTACCCAACATGCTTGAAAAAGAAGGTGTAATAAAGGGGTACAGAGGATAATGTAGGGAAAGTAGGAGAGGGAAATGAAAACTAATTAACAGTAAAACAGCCCAACTATCCCCAAACTAACACTACCCACAACAGACTCCCAACAGTACAAAGACAAAATTAGATACCAGAAATGACAAAAATACACTTACACAGGATAACACAGACACTTGGGAAACACCAAAAGACAATTTAAAGACCACATAGGAGACAAATTCACAATATGCACAGAGAGACAAGTCCAAACACAGCCACACAGTCAGGAAAAATCACAGACTGCAAAGTGAAAGTGAAAGTACACCCACTGTACCAATTCTGTAAACAGGATATCCTATTACATCACTTCCTGGCTCAAATGCGGTGCGTTTTTATACTTATGCGTCAAAATATCATGACGCTTACAGTTTGTGCGTCATTTTTTTTCACGCACATGCTTAGAAATTACTCTGCATCCATATTTTCAATTATTTTTCATACTTAACCAATTTCATGGGGTACAGTGTGGGAATAACCGCTCAGGGCCAATGGATGTATCATGGCAGTGAGCATCATTTTTCCACGCATATGTGGCATTTTTTGATGCATGTTTGTCTTTTTTTACGCGTATGCAGCAACATTTCTGTCTTTTACAGGGTTTGGGTCATTTCGGAATTTTAATAGTAAATGACAGGTGTGACTCTACAGAGATAGGCTGTTTGCACCTCCATTGTGCATTCCGGTGTATGGGCACATGTGACAGATCATACTACTGCGGACCATGATCCTCTAGTTGTTGTACCGGATTTGCACTCTTCACTGACGCAATATACGGCCAAACGTGTGGAATACAAATTGGTATTACCCAGTTTGGGCATGTTGTGCGTCAATAGAGTATAGCAAGGCTACACAACTCAATACAGTAACTCATTGCCTGTGTGTCAATGTGTGTGAATTGGCTCTTACTAATGTAGTTGTCCCACTGTGTGAACATCACAAGACGCGTTTTCTTAAATGTGCTTGTATGCATGTGTTCTCAATGTGGCCAACCATCAGATGCTATTCAGTGTGGAAATGAGAATGGAAATGTATTTGTCATACACGTAGCAACAGATGGTGTGTGAACTTCCCATGTTTTTTGGGGACATAAGCATTGCCAGTGACAAACCATGCACAGGATAGATAGAAGACGGTTGATCATGGCAAAGTTCCAAGACTGGGCCATCACATGTCCTGGAATGTTGGATACCACTTCCTGGGCACTTGTTTGTATACTACCAATGAGTCAGGCATTAGAAAATGCTATGTGGGTACGGTGTTTGTGACACCGAGTCTCAAAACCTATCCACAAATGTAATGTCACGCCACAGTTTGAGTCATATAAATGACCTATGTCTCTTCTGTGGCAGTGGAAGTCCAGCAGACCAATTGCACAAAGGTGTCCAGTTCAAGTGTGTGGGGCTATGTGTAGCCTGTGTCATTATTGGGGTCCATGTTGTCACAGTTACGTACAGGTCTACTCTTGAGTCTGTGGAGCCATTTCTTGCATTTACAAAGTATCTTTCACAGCTGAATTGAAGGAAAGCCAAAGAGGAATTGAGAACATACATGGGGATAGTCCAGTTATGGCACTGCAGATGTGTTATGAGACTGACAACAGGGCAACCTTGGTGTGCTGACAAAGTTAATGGTTCAGGAATTTTAACCCGGCACATTTCATCACAAAATTTGTACACAGGGTGGCCTCTAAAATTCCCACTGCATCGGGAACATCAGTGCCTCTGTGCTGATTAATCTCACAGCTATTCACCACACAAGCCCCATCAATATGTTGGGGGCAATGTGAATCAGTGTGTGGACTGTCGTGGCACAAACATGTGTTGACATTTCATGCACATTATCCAAAGTTGTTTGTTGTGCTGGAGGCACCATACCCAATCCATGCATACAGCCATGGTACACTGTCACTATTTGTCACTCATGCATACATGAAACCCAGACAAGGGATGGGCCATTATTAGGCTATTTGAAGACAAGTTCCACCCCATGATACGATAAGTAAACTGATTACGCTATACAATGTATTTGAGTATTCATTGTAGACCTACATGACACAATACCCCAGGAGGAGAGTGAGGGCATGGAAAGCAACTATGAGACAAATGTAGCCACAGGGAACCTTTATGGTGACGCAAAGACATGAACCAGTCAGGCTAACAGGATGCAGGGTCAATCAGGAACAAAAATGAACAAGGCAAATACACAGTGAGCAGACTGAGACTGGTCAAAGCTGGAACAACACTGTGGAAAATGAAAACTGTTTTTGTCCTGTGTGTTGGAACGTCACACAATAACCCAAGGCCTGTGTTACCCAGGTTATTTATACGGCAATGCATAACAGTGTTATACATATTATGGCAGTTTCTATGCCGTTCCAGGCAGCTGTAAGTGCAGGTCATGTTTGAATGGCTGGTCTGCATGGAGGTGCACACAGGTGTGTGCAGCTTCAGTCTCTCACAAGTCCTGTAGGTGAGAATCAAGTTCAAAGGGCCAACAGTACCTTTAACATGGGAAGCAATGGACAGGTGATTACAAGTCCTACAGACTACAAGGCAGTGCATTATTCGACCAGAAGTCCATGCAGACCGAAGAACAATGACTATGGCATACCATACTAAAGAGGGAAGGACATTGGAGTCAGAATGTGAGTCTGGGTGTGTGTAGATGAGGGATTATCTGGGTACAAATATTCAATTTCCAGGGCCCCCTGAAGAAGGGTGGGGTGAGACAGGGAACATGGCAGTGACAGGACTTATGACCTGGGATGGCATGTGCAGGGATATCTTGTGAGCAATGCTAGTCATACCTGGGGCACTTGTGCTATTCATTTGCTGCTTATATGGATTTCTTGTCACACATACTCCTTGAAAAGCTGGCTGATGTCACACTTACTGCTGTCAAGGGTTTGGTCATACCTTCTTGTTACCAATTCTATGGCACATCCACTGCCTCATGCATGAGGCAGTTTTTTTCCTTAGTGAATGATGGTGTCTTAGTTGTGTGCCATATGCTGCAATGTACCATGTTGCCAACATGTATGTGTGAAATAGCTGTGGTCCTCTGCTATTGCCCTTCCAATGTGAAATGGACCGGATATATGTCATTTACAGTGTGCGTGAATTTGGGTGTACATTCATACCCATGAAATGTGATATGGATTTTTCAGTGTCCTAATATGTATTTCTGCAATGCTCCATGAGGCTACAGTCTGATTATGATTCTTAGGGATAATGTTATGCAAATATGAGTACCCAGACCATGATATAGTGACTAGAATAGGTGTTTATTGACATATGGTAAGACAGTGGTAATGGTGAGTAGAGTTAAAAGAAATTTTGGACAATGTGTTGTCTCCGACGCAATCCTGCAGCTGTGTTTGGATGGTCCCCCTCATGTTGATGGACAGCATCCTCCTCTTCAGGCATTTGTGGGTCAGGTTCATATAGGGGAATGTTCCTCCTTACACATATGTTGTGCAGGATGGCACAGGTCGAAATGATCTTGCAGACCATTTCTGGTGAGTATAGGAGGCTGCCTCCGGTGATGTCGAGGCACCTGAATCTTGACTTCAGGATGCCAAAGGTCCTCTCGACTATGGTGCGTGTCCTCCGATGTGCCTCATTATATGCCCGCTCTGATGCTGTGCTTGGGTTTGCAAATGGGGTCATGATCCATGGCTTGATCCTATACCCCTGATCAGCTTAAAGAGAAAATGAGTGAGAAAATATTGATGTTGCTTGCACCATGATTATCACTTTGCATGGCAGTTGTTCTCTTGTGTTGTCTGTGACTCATCGGTGTTTGTGTTATTGTGTGGAATCCTAAGCTTCTAGGATGTACCATCAGCATTGGGTTGTTTCATTATTTGAACTGGTGTTTGGCTGATTGACTGAATGTCTGTGTTATTTTTGTAGAGTTGCAGTACATTGTGTACTCCCTTGCATTATGTCATGTGAAAGAGGTGTCCATGTGTCTTAACTGGGGGGTGACATGATACTTCCATACACAGAATCAATTCCACAGTGGTGGTAACACGGTTGCATCTATATGGCCTGGACATCCCATCCAATTTAACATATGCAATAGAATTAGTTGAACATCAGTGAGGCCCTTAGATTTGGCAAGGTGACAATGTACAACACATCTCCATAAGTTGTCAGCACTGACGTGTTGACAATTGACTATGCACAAATATCCCAGGTGTGAAAAGTTCTCTGCAGACCTGTTTCTCCGCCCTTGCCAAGTCGACTCAGGTTCAAACGTGTACCTATACTACTGAACATGTTCTATTTCAGCTGGCTAACTTGGTTGTGAGGTTGTCATTTAGTGTCAGAAGGTCCATATGCTTCTACATCTGTTGTGTATATGTGTAATTGTCTCAAACCGTATGTGTAGGAATGAGCACTTTTAATATAGTCACATCAATATGTGTTCTTAGCACAGTCCACTTGCGTATTGGTTGTGGACAATGTCAGGGCAGGAGTGATGTGAGATATTGGTACTGCCTCAATGATTCCATGTCACCTTCAAAGTAGTCATCATCATCATGCTATGTGTGTCATGACCTGTTGACCTGCAGCAAAACACATTACACACCCCTTACACAGTATTTATTGCTTGGAAGGGTGTTTGATTGAGTGTTATTAATGTGATATTGAAAGATTAATCTTCCAAGTTGCACTGCCAGTTGAGGCCATGTAATTGTCATTGTGTTGTTTTAAATTGTTCCCTTGTGTCTGTGGAGTGGCATCTGTGGTTATTTGGATCTGTCATTTGTCCATAGGTGTGTATCCAAATGGGTCAGGATATCACACATGCCTAGCAATGTCATAACCTCAGTGTCTTCCTGGCCACGTGTCAATGTAGTGGTGCATGTGTTGTGTGCCTTACAGGGTTGCTGTGCAGTATGTATATAACTAGGTTTCTGTACTTACCAACAAGTGGGCCATTTCCATATCGTCCATCCTGGAAGTGTTGATTGATGGAGCAGTGGTGGAAGATGAATGAATCATGTACATTCCCAGGATACTTTGCCACGACGTTGATCAATCCCCGGTGATCGACAGTGGCCTGCACATTGATGGAGTGTGTGTGCTTCCTGTTGCGGTATAGATGTTTGGTTGCAGCAGGTGGCACAATGCGTATATGTGTGCAGTCAATGGCTCCATGCACGTGTGGGAAGCCGTTGATTTGATAGAAGCTCTGTTTGGTCTCCTGCTGCGTGTTGGGGAAGCTGATGTGGTGGGGTGTGAGGGAGACAATGGCATCCAATACATTGGGTAGGAAGGTAGAGAATGAGGGCTGTGAGATCCCAGCAACCAGGGCACCAGTGGTTTGAAAGGAGCCATTTGCCAACATGTGGAGTACAGCTAGCAGATTGGTTTCTGGTGGAATGGTGTAGGGTGTCTGCAAGCTGGGTGCCAACTGTGGCTCAATGTTGCGCAGCAGCTGCTGAATGGCCTGCCAGTTGAGCCTGTACCTCTGGATAATGTCTTGTTGCCAGAGTCACAGAAAGGTTGTCCTGGTGCGGGATATCCTCTCCTGCCTTCTGCGTTGCCTTTGGGGTCCCTCCTGGTGTTGTAGAAGGTGCTGTTGTTGGTCATGTGCTCTGCGTCTGCGTGCATGCTGGATAAAAAGCACCTCCATGTCTTCCTTTTGGAGCTCTGCTGTTGCTTCTGTGTGTTTTCCTTAAGTACTGGTGTATTTGCCCCATTTTGACGCCTGCCCTGGTCCAGGCGTTATTTTTATACGCAAATCGGGCTGTGCGTCATTTTCCACTTCCGCCTCCCAGTCGTGCGTAATTTTTGTGTGGTAGCATAAATATGGCGCACAGGTGTTTAAGTCATTTTTTGGACGGGAACGCCTACCTTGCATGTCATTAACGCAAGGCGGTTTCCCGCATCCAGAAAATGACGCACACAGCGGACTATTGGCATTCACGGGCATCGGGCGTTATTGTATAAATATGGTGCACGGTTTGCGCCGAATGTGTGTCAAACTTTTTGACGCACATTCGGCACAAACACAGTATAAATATGCCCCTTAGGGGCATATTTATACTCTGTTTGAACTGAATTAGAGCCATTTAAAAAAAAATCTAATTCAGTGCAAAACTAACTCCATGTTTATACTTTGGTGCTAGACCCGTCTAGCGCCAAATTTATGGAGTTAAAGTCATTTTTTGGAAGTGGAAACCTACCTTGCCTTAATGAGATGCAAGGTAGGCGTTCCCGTGCAAAAAATGACTCTATGGCCTTAACGCCATATTTATACTCCCATGCAAAAATGGTGCACGGGAGGGTGGAGGGGTCAAAAAATGGTGCAAAGCTTGCTTTGGCCCATTTTTTAAAGCCTGGGTCAGGGCAGGCGTTAGGGGACCTTTGGGCCTATTTTCATGGTGGAACTCCATGAAATAAACCCACAGATGCCCTCCCCAGGCCCCAGGGGCACCCCCACCCACACCAGAGGGACTGCGGAGGATTGGGGACCCCATCCCAGGTAAGTACAGGTAAGTATTGCATTTTATTTTTGAAAGTGCCATAGGGGGCCCTGAAATGGGCCCCCATACATGGCACAGGGTGCAATGGCCATGCCCAGGGGACCCTTGTCCCCTGTGCTGGCCATTGGGGTGGTGGGCATGACTCCTGTCTTTTCTAAGACAGGATTCATGTGGCATGGTAGGTTTAGCACCATAAAATGACGCTAATCTGGTTAGAGTCATTTTTTTTTACTCTAACCTGCCTAAAGTAATTTTTTGGTGCTAAACCCCTTCTTCTATACCGCCAGCCCCACCCGACAAAAGTCATTTTTTTTTATTCTAGCCTACCCTTTGCACCGGCTTGCACCATTCCATAAATATGGTGCCCAGCTGGTGCACAGAAATGGTGCAAGCCGGTGCTTAGCTTTTTGGTGCAAAACTGAGTTAGTGCAGTTTTACACCAAAAAGTATAAATAAGCTCCAATATTTTGTAAGTTTGCCCCACTTTTGTATCAAAAAAATGACGTTAATGCAGCGCAAAAAAAGTATGAATCAGGGCCTTGCTGCTAGACAGGTCTAGCACCAAAGTATAAATATGGAGTTAGTTTTGCACCGAATTAGAGTAAAAGAAATGACGCTAATTCGGTGCAAACAGAGTATAAATATGCCCCAGAGTATAAATATGCCTCTAAATATGGCGCTAAGGCCATAGAGTCATTTTTTGCACAGGAACGCCTACCTTGCATCTCATTAAGCAAGGTAGGTCTCCACTTCCAAAAAATGAGTTTTGCACCGAATTAGAGTAAAAAAAAATAATGACGCTAATTCGGTGCAAACACAGTATAAATATGCCCCTCAATCTATAAAAATATACACTGAGGCCCATATTTATACTTTTTGACGCAAACCGGCGCTGGTTTGCATACATTTTTTTACCACCGGCTAATGCCATTCCAACGCACCAGGCGGGCGCCTTATTTATGGATTGACGTTAGCCGGCGCTGCGGGTTGGTCAGAGTAAAAAAAAATTACTCTAACCAGGCAGCGTCGGTGTAGGGAAAAATGGGGGTTGTGCGTCAAAAAATGATGCAAGTCAGGTTAGAGTAAAAAATCATGGCTCTAACCGGACTTGTGCTATGTTTTGACGCACAACCCCCATTGAAATGACTCCTATCTTAGCAAAGACAGGAGTCATGCCCCCTTGCCCAATGGCCATGCCCAGGGGACTTCTGTCCCCTGGGCATGACGATTGGGCACAGTGGCATGTAGAGGGGCCCAAGTTAGGCCCCCCCTGCCACTTTAAAAAAACAAAAAATTATACTTACCTCTACTTACCTGGGGTGGGTCCCCCCATCCATGGGTGTCCTCCAGGGGTGGGCGAGGGTGGCAGGGGGTGTCCCTGGGGGCAGGGAAGGGCACCTCTGGACTGCCTCCATGGTCAGAGACCATGGAAGTGAGCCCACAGGCCCCTTAACGCCTGCCCTCACCCAGGTGTTAAAAAACAGTACACATCATGCTGTGCGCCATTCTTTAAGGCCCGCCCCCTCCTGTGTGTCAAAATGCATGGAGTATAAATAAGACACACAGGCCTTAAAGTCATTTTTTGGATGGGAACGCCTACCTTGCATGTCATTAACGCAAGGCATTTTCCTGCATCCAAAAAATGACGCACACGGAGGAATTTTGACATTCGCTAGGTCGGGAGTCATAGTATAAATATGGTGTTAGGTTTGCGCCGAATTTGCGTCAAACATTTTTACTCAAATTTGGCGCAGACAGAGTATAAATATGCCCCTGAATCCTCTGAAGGGTGGCAGACTGGAAGCACAGGGTCAGAAAAGCTAGAGACTCTAGCTCTATAGGGAGACAGGCTGAAAGCTCGGGTCAGATGACAGGCAGGCTGGACGCTCATGATCAGAAGACAGGAAAACTGGAGACTCAGGTTCTGAAGGTAGACAGGCAGGAGGCTCTGAAGGCAGACAGACTGAAGTCTCCAAAGACAGACAGACTGGAGGCTCTGGCTCTGTAAGTAGGCTCTTTGGAGGCTGTGGCTCTGTAACAGGCTCTTTGGAGGCTCTGGCTCTGTATGTAGATGAGCTGAGGGCCTGAGCTCTGAAGGCAGACAGGCTGGAGGCTCTGCCTCTGTATGTAGGTGAGCTGAGGACTTAGACTCTGAAGGCAGACAGTCGAAAGGCTGGGGCAGAAATGGCAGAAGGCAGCAGTGTCGGGAACTGTTGGCAGACAGTCTGCAAGCCTGGGCTCAGATAGCAGGCAGGCTGCAGGCTCAGGCAGAGATGGTAGGCAGGCTGCCGGGTCAGATGGCAGGCAAGCAGCAGTGTCAGGCACAGTTGGCAGACAGTCTGCAAGCCTGGGCGCAGATAGCAGGCAAGCTCAGATGGCAGGCAGGCTGCCGGCTCGGGCTCAGATGGCAGGCAGGCTGCCGGCTAGGGCTCAGATGGCAGGCAGGCTGCCGGCTCGGGCTCAGATGGCAGGCAGGCTGCTGGCTCGTGCTCAGGTGGCAGGCATTCTGTCAGCTTGGGGTCAGATGGCAGCCATTTTGCAGGCTCGGATGGCAGGCAGACTCGGATGGCAGGCAGGATGAAGTTCAGGAGGGAGGCCGACTGAAGACTTGTGAGTCTGAAGGCAGCAGGCTAGCTGAGAACTCTAGCTCTGAAGGCAGCATGCCGGTTGAGGACTCTAGCTCTGAAGGCAGCATGCTGGTTGAGGACTCTAGCTCTGAAGGCAGTAGGCCGGCTGAGTGAGTACTCTAGCTCTGAAAGCAGCAGGCCGGCTGAGGAAGGTGAAGAGGCACAAGGTTGACAGACTTTAAGATCTGAGAATGGTGGAAGCTCATGAACAGTAGATTCCCTGTTGTCAGTAGTGAAATCTTCATAGTTCCTTGGCACATTACAACACAAAGAAGTTCTTTCTTCAGGGTGGATAAGAATAGTGCTTATCTTAGAGTCTCTGATGACCAGACTTCCTTTATCATTTGGCAGATCATATCTCTTAGTCAGAGGAAATAAGTCAAAGATTACTTGGTATGCGGAGATCTTTTAATTTTTCTCTGCATTACAAGGTGGTATAGATGCATTAGAGCATAGAGTACTATTATTTCCTGACTTCTCAATTTGTGGTGTGCTTGAAGGCAAAAGAGCAAAGAAGGGGTCAGGATTTTGTTCCTTCTAAGGTAGGAGGTTGGCTTCAATCGCAGTAGTTAGATCAAGAGCGTGGTCAGAGTCACAGTATATTGCCATATCAGGTGTTATATGGGGCACTGGTTCAGGTTTTGATGTATGTCAATGACCTGTACATGTGATACCTCTGGGGTAGAACTGACTTTACAAACAGGAAAAGAAAGCAAAGAGATGCGTAGAGTTTTTCCAGGCATTTGGGGTTCCTTAAAAGTGGAGGGATACATCTCAGACATAGAATCTAAATTATAATTATATATAATTAAATATATAAATATAAAATATAAAGACATACTATCAGAGGAGTTAGAACATTCAGAATTCAAGCAAAGACTTTCATTAACTGTACTTTGATACAAGGCACCATGGTTTCTGGGTGGATTCTGGGTGGTGAGCCACAAGCCTCGAAAAATCATAAAAATGTTACTAGACCTGCAGGTCGAGTAACTTGAATAATCTACTCGACCAAAACTGCAATGTACTGGACCCGTAAACTGATCTCAAATTTTGTGATCGTAGACAATATTTTAGTTTACAGAGTTGCCTTTTTCTTCAATATCACATCAGTGCACCTTCAAATATGTGAGCTCCTCATTTCTGCTGTGTAAAAACCTTCTTTGCTTGATTAAATAGACTGTGACCCATATTTATATTTCCTTTGCGCCGGATTAGCGTCATTTTTTTTACGATAATCCGGCGCAAACTTAACACAATATTTATATTTTGACGCTAGACCCGTCTTGCGTCAAAATTTCAGAGTGTGTGTCATTTTGTGGATGCGTGAAACCACCTTGCGTCAATGAGATGCAGGGTAGGTGTTCCCGTCCAAAAAATGACTCAAACACCTGTGCGCCATATTTATCCAACCGGGCAAAAATGACGCACGGTTTGGAAGCGGACCCAAAAAATGAAGCAAAGCCCGATTTGCGTCAAATTTTAATGCCTGGGTCAGGACAGGTGTTAAAATGGGGCAAACACACCACTACTTAAGGAAAACTCACACAAGTAACATCATTGCTCAAGAAGGACGACATGGAGGTGCTACTCATGCAGCATGCCAGATGACGCAGAGCAAAGGAACAGCAGCAGCTACCACCACACTAACCTGGACCCCAAAGGCAACGCAGAAGGCCGGAGAGGCTATTCAGGACCAGGACAACCCTACTGGGCCTCAGGGAATGGGATATCATCCAGAGGTACAGACTCAACTGGCAAGCCATACAGCAGCTGCTGCGCCAAATTGAGCCATAGTTAACAGCCAGCCTGCAGACACCCCATATCATTCCACCGGAGACCAAGCTGCTAGCTGTTCTGCACCTGTTGGCAAGTGGCTAATTTCAAACTACTGGTGCCCTGGTTACTAGGGTCTCACAGCCCTCATTCTCCGCCTTCCTTCCCAAGGTTTTTGATACTATCATCTCCCTCACACCCCACCACATCAGCTTTCCCAACACACAGCAGAAGCAGCAGGAGACCAAACAGAAGTTTTACCAAATAAATGTCCGGATTGTACCACCTGCTGCAACCGAGCACCTATACCGCAACAGAAAGCACACCCACTCCATGAATGTGCAGGCCATTGTTGATCACCAGGGATTGTTAACCAACATCATGGCAAAGTATCCTGGTAGTGTACATGATTCCTTCATCTTCTGCCACAGCACCATCAATCGGCACTTTATGGCAATAGCCTTCTTGTCGGTAAGTCCAGAAAGCTAGTTATTAACATACAGCAGCCCTGAAGGACACCCAAAACATACACCACTACATTGACACGTGGGCAGGAAGACACTGAGGTGTGCCACTGGTAGTTATGTTTGATATCCTGACTCAATGGGTTTCACACCTATGGACAAATGACGGCTGCCAATAACAATAGATGCCACTCTAGAGCCACAAGGGACCAATTTAAAACCACACAGTGACAGTGACATGGCCTAAACTGGCAGTACAACTTGGAAGATTAACCATTCAATATCACATAAGGCCACATAGTCAATCGCACACCCTTCCAAACAATATGTACTGTGTAAGGGGTGTGAAATGTGTGTTGCTGCTGGTCAAACACCATGAGACATATAGCATGATGACGCTGACTCAAATTAAGGTGACATGGAATTACTGAGGCATGTCACCTTCATTGGGCAGTACCAACATTTCACATCACACCTGGGGTGACATTGCCAGCTAGCAATAAAGAAGTGGACTGTACTATGAAAACATGTTGATGTGAAACTAATGCAAAGAGTACACTGCTGCACACACTGAAAGAGACAATTTCCCATATACATAACAGATGTACAGGGAGATGGACCTTCCTAACGAAATACATCCACCTCCACAACCAAGTTAGCCAGCTCACCTGGAGCAAGTTCAGTAGTGTAGATGCACGGTTGTACATGAGCCTAGTGGCAGAGGGAACAAAAAAGGTTTGCATAGAACTAGTCACACATGGGACAATTGTGCATTGTCAATACTGAACACCTCAGTGCTGCCAACTTATGGAGATGTGTTGTGCATTGTCACCCAGCCTCATCAAAGGGCCTCACTGTTGCATTTCACTGCAATGATATATGTCTAATTGGATGGGATGTCCAGGCCATGTAATGCAACCATGTTACCACTACAGTGGAATCTATTATGTGTGTGGACGTATCATGTCACCTCCAGTGAACGCACACTACAACATCTTGCACCTCACAGAAGCCCAGGATCCCACACAATACCACAAACATATGAGTCACAGATGACACAAGATAACAACTGCCATGCAAAATGACATTCCTGGTGCAAGCAACAACAAAATACTTACCCCTATTTTCTCTTTCAGCTGATTAGGGTTACGGGATCCAGCCATGGATCATGACCCCATTTGCCAACCCAAGCACAGCAGCAGAGCGTGCCTATAATGAGGCACATCGGAGGACACGCACCATAGTTGAACGGACTTTTGGCATCCTGAAGTCCAGATTCAGGTGCCTGGACATCACTGGAGACAGCCCATATTTCCCAGAAATGGTCTGCAAGATCATTTTGACCTGTGCTATCCTGCACAACATTTGTGTTAGGAGGAACATTACCCTATAAGAACCTGAACAACAACTGCCTGAAGAGGCGTAGGAGGTGGATGCTGTCCGGGAAAATGAGGAGAAACATCCTAACACAGCTGCAGGAATGTGTCACAGACAACAGACAGTGATTATTGTTGAAAAAAGGTTTGTACTATCAACACTTTGTTATGATATGGAATTAAACACCTCACTTTATCACTCAATCATGCTCTGGGTTATTATTTACGCATCACATGTTCTCTAGAAATCCGAGCATTATCTTGTAGCATTGCAGAAAGACAAATTTGACTACTTCTGATGCCACATCACATTTGATGGGTATGAATGTACAGCAAACATCACACACAGGGGCATATTTATACTCTGTTTGCGCTGGATTTGCGTCATTGTTTTTGACGCAAATTCGGCTCAAACTTTACTCCATATTTATACCCGTCTAGCGCCAAATTTATGGAGTGAGAGTCATTTTTTTACTGTGGAAACCTACCTTGCGTTAATGACATGCAAGGTAGGCGTTCCCGGGCAAAAAATGGCTCAAAGGCATTTGCGCCTTATTTGTACTCATGTGCAAAAATGATGCACGGGAGGGGGAGGGCCTTAAAAAATGACTCTGAACTGGTTTAGAGTAATTGTTTATCGCCTGGGTCAGGGCAGGCGTTAAGGGACCTATGGGCTCATTTCTATGGTCTCTGACCATGGAAGCAGTCCACTGGTGCCCTTCCCTGCCCCCAGGGACACCCCCTGCCACCCTCGCCCACCCCTGGAGGACACCCATGGATGGGGGGACCCATCTACGGTAAGTATAGGTAAGTGTTTTTTTTTTTACATAGAAGTGGCATGGGGGGCTTAACTTGGGCCCCCCTACATGCCACTGTGCCCAATGGCCATGCCCAGGGGACAGAAGTCCCCTGGGCATGAACATTGGGCAGGGGGGGCATGACTCCTGTCTTTCCTAAGACAGGAATCATTTCCATTGGGGTTGTGCATCAAAACATGACGCTAGTCAGATTTGAGTCAATATTTTAGACTCTAACCTGACTTGCACCATTCTTCGGCGCACAACCCCAAGTCTTCCCTACGCCTCAACTGCCCGGTTAGAGTAATTTATTTTGACGCTAACCAGGCCACAGCGCCGGCTATCGTCATTCCATAAATATGACACCTGGCTGGCACGTTGGAATGGCGGAAGCTGGCGTTATACTTTTTGACGCAAATCTGCGCTAGCGCAGATTTGCATCAAAAAGTATAAATATGGGCCACAGTTTGTATGAAAAACATCTTGTCTATTTCACATTTGAAGGGCAAATTCATAGGACCAAAGCTATGTGAGACATCCATGTTGCCAACATAGTCTATTGCAGCATATGACACCCAAATAAGACACCATCAATCATAAGGCAAAAAAACGCATCATACATGAGGCAGTGGATGTGAAATAGCATTGGTAACAACAATGTATGACCAGACCCTTGACATCAGTAAGTGTGACATCAGCTATCTCTGCAAGGAGCATGTGTGACAAGAAGTGCATCAATCCTGAAAATGGATAGCAGGAGTGTCTCAGGTATGACAAGCAATGTTCACAAGACATGCCCTGCGCAGTCCATCCTAGGGAATAAGTCCTGCCATTTTTGAAGTCTCTGCCCACCCTTCTGTAGGGGGCGCTGTAAATGGACTATGTGTACCCTGGGAACCATCATATACACTCACCCAGACTCCCATTCTGACTCCTGTGTGCTTCCCTTTTCAGTATGGAATGCCATATTTCAACTTCATCAGCCTGCATGGACTTCAGGGCCCATAATGCAATGCCTGGTAGTTTGTAAGACCTGTAATCTTCTGTCCATTGCTTCCCATGGGAAAAGTCCAGTTGGCCCCTTATACTGGATTCTTTACTCCAGGACTTGTGAGAGACTGAAGCTGCACACACCTGTGAGCTCTCTCATGCAGCCCAGGCATTTGACTCTGCCCTTGCTGCTGCCTGGAACTGCTTAGAAGCTGCTATTCCCTGAAGCTCCTTGTTGTGCATTGGAATACAATTCATTTGTGTACCAAAGCCCTTGTTGGATTGTGTTACAGTGCTGAGTAAACCTAAAACTGCTCTGTTTCCACACTGTTGTTGCTGCTTACTCCAGTCAGACTCTGCTCTCTGTTTTTCTGCCTTGTTCATGTTTGTTCCTGACAGAGCCTGCTTCCTGTTAGCCAGACTGGTTCCAGTCTTTGCGTTAACTAGAGCCGTTCCCCGTGCCTACATGTGCCTCATAGTTGGTTTCCATGCCCTCTGTTTCCTCTTGGGGTATTGTGTCTGGTAAGTCTACAATCAGTCCTCAACTGTATAGAATAGTTTAATTTCCTTATTTCTTTGTACCGGGACATGTTTTTCAGGGGCCGAATCCAGCCCCCATCCTTTGTCTGGTTTTGCATGTACTCATTAGTGCCAAACAGTGACAGTGTGCTATGGCTATATTCCTGGATTTGGTACTGTGCCTCCAGCCCAACAAACAAGGGCTGTTAATGTGCATGTAAGGACAATACATGTTTGTGCCCTGACGGTCCAGCACAGATTCACTTCTGCTGCCACCTTTCGATGGGGCTTGCGTGGTGACTAGCTGTGAGATTAATCTGCACAGAGGCACTGACGTTCCCTGTTGCTGTGGGAAGTTCAGAGCCCCACCCTGTGTACAAATGTTGTGATGAAACCTGCATGTTTGTCTATTACTGATCCATAACATATTTGACCACAACAAGTTTGCTCTGTCGTCACTCTTCTGTAATTTCTGCTGTACCATAGCTGCCTTATCCCCTTGTATGCCTTTATGTGATATTTGGCTTTAGGTCAAATCTGCTTTGAAATATACTCTGTTAACTCAAGGGTTGGCTCCACAGACTCCTGACTAGACCTGCACGTAACCGTTACACCATGGAGGCCAATACTGACACAGGGTACACATGGCCACACACTTGAACTGGACTCTTTTGTGCAATGAACCAATGGAAATATGTGAACACATGCAGCCTGGGCTGCTGGTCCGCTACAGCCCCAGGAGGAACATAGGTAATTTACATTAGTCAAACTGTGGTGTACATCACAATGTTATGATTTGATTTGAGGCCCTGTGTCGCAAACACTGTACCTACCAAACATGTTCAAATGCCGGACTCATGGGTAGTATACACACAAGTGACCATGAAGTGATAGACAACAATTCATGACATGTGAGGGGTGACATATCTGACATAGCCCTCATCGGCCATCCTCGATCTTTTATGTGTTATTGTTTGTCATGGGAAATGTATTGTCCCCAAAGACAAGCAACTACACACAGCAAAAGAGGCAACAGATGTTACAAACACATATCATGACTGTTGTACCTCTTTGGCATCTGATTGTGATACCCATTTGTAACACATTCATACATGAACATTACTGAACATTACACCAAATGTATTGCATGTTGTTCCAACAGAAGCACACAAATAGTTTTAACGGTCAATTCACACACAAAACACACAGGCCATGATTCATATTTTTGTAGCGTAGCCTTGCTGTCTTCTATTGACGCAAAACCTTCATAATCTTAAAATGTCCATTTTAATTTCCAAAGTTTGCGCTGTTGCGTCACTTAAGAAAGCTAATCCTGCACAACAATATGAGTATTGTGGGCCGCATTAGCATGGTCTGCCGCTTGTGACCAAACACTGTAACACACACTGCAGATCATACCATCCTATCTTTGTCTAGTTATAGGCTGCATGCATGTTAAAACATGAAAAATGACGCTAACACAGTTTGAGTCAGAAATATTGACACAAACGCGTCAAAAAATGACGCTAACACACAATATACATCAATGGGTCCCGAGCGTTAATTCAACCAGCGCACCCCAGGCATGCGGATACCATTGAAATGTATTGATCCATGAATGCGTGGGTTTTTGACGCAAACTACGTAAGCGTCAACAATTTACACGCAAGACAAAAAACGGGCCGCAAATGGGACAGGAAGTGATGTAATAGGATATCCTGTTTACTGAAATAGTACAGTGGGTGTACTTTCACTTTGCAGCCTGATTTTTCTAGACTGTGTGGCTGTTTGTTGGATTGTTTCTCTGTGGATTTTGTAATTTTGTCTCCTGTGTGGTCTATATTTTGTCTTTTGGTGTTTAGTAACTGTTTTTGTACCTGTGTAAGTGTTTTTGTGTGTTTTGTTATAGTTAGATTTGTATTTGTACTACTGGGAATCTGTTTGTGGGTAGGATTAGTTGGGGTAGTTTGGGGTTTTAATTGGGTTATATAAGTTTCCTTTTTTCTACCTCCTTTCCCTGTTTTTCCCTATTTACTTTAATAAATTGGCCCATATTTATACTCTGTTTGTGCCAGATTTGCGTCATTTTTTTTTTAATGCAAAATCGGCGCAAACATAACTCCATAGTTATACTTTGGCGCTAGACCCATCCAGCACCAAAGTTATGGAGTTTGAGTCATTTTTGGGACGTGAAAACCTACCTTGCGCTAATGACATGCAAGGTAAGCATTCCTGTGCAAAAAATGACTCTAAGGCATGTGCGCCTTATTTATCCTATGGTGTAAAAATGACGCACAGGAGGAGGTGGGCCTTAAAACAAGGTGCCCAGCCGGATTTGCGCCGTGTTTTAACGCCTGGGTCAGGGCAGGCGTTAAGAGACCTGTGGGCTAATTTCCTTGGTTGGAGACCATGGAAGCAGTCCACAGGTGCCCTTCCCTGCACCCAGGGACACCCCCGCCAACCTAGCCCACCCCTGAGGACACCTATGGATATGGGGACCCATCAATGGTGAGTGCAGGCAAGTATAATTTTGTTTTTTAAAGTGGCATAGGGGGCCTAACTTGGGGTCCCCTACATGCCACTGTGCCCAATGGCCATGCCCAGGGGACAGAAGTCCCCTGGGCATGGCCATTGGGCAGAGGGGCATGACTCCTGTCTTTGCTAAGAGAGGAGTCATTTCCATGGGGATTGTGCATGAAAAAATGGCGCAAGTCAGGTTAGAGCTAATATTTTTGACTCTAACTTGACTTGCACAATTCTTTGACGCACAACCCCCATTCTTCCCTATGCCTCCGCTGCCCGGTTAGAGTAATTTATTTTGACGCTTACCAGACCGCAGCGCCAGCTAACGTCATTCCATAAATAAGGCGCCTGGCTGGCGCGTTGGAATGGCGTTAGCTAGCAGTAAACGTTTTGATGCAAATCTGCACTAGCGCTGATTTGCGTCAAAAAGTATAAATATGGGCAATGGAGTTAAGTTTGCGCCGAATTTGCGCCATAATAAATGACGCAAATCCAGTGCAAAGTCTTTTGCCATTTGTACAGCAAAGTCTTTAAGCATAGATTTGACACAATGTCAACCTTGCCGAGCTGTAAAATAACAAAAGCCATTTACCACTCCAGGCACAGTAGTACAGCTTTGGACTAACAAAATACCATCCAAGCCAACCTGGAATTAATAAAAGCAACCCCTGACACGTATTTCACTCTCATTATAGCTCATCAGAGAAGTTTAGCTTTGTCCTGACATAAGGGAGCAGCCAGTATCAGTCAAAACAATTCCCTTTCAGGGTTAGAGTGACGCATAAATTATGCAAAAAGGAAGAGAGAACACTGGGTAGTTCCCAAGTTTAGGTGGCGAGCAGCTCCAGTAAGATGCACCCTGCAGTACCAGTGACACTCAAGATTTGCTCACCTCAAATGTCTGTTTATCTAGCAACGTTTTTAAGCATAGAATCAACACAGTGCTATCCACGCCAAGCTAGTTAGTGACAAAGTCTTTTGCCATTTGTACAGCAAAGTCTTTTAGCATAGGTTTGACACAATGTCAACCTTGCCGAGCTGTAAAATAACAAAAGCCATTTGCCGCTCCAGGCACAGTATTACAGCTTTGGACTGGTAAAATATCCATCCAAGCCAACCAGGAATGAATGAAAGCAACCCCTGACACGTGTTTCACTGTCATTAGAGCTCATCAGAAAAATACAGCTTTGTCCAGACACAAGGGAGCGCCCAGCATAAGTCAAAAGAAATCCCTTTCACAGTTAGAGTGAAGCATAAATTATGCAAAAAGGAAGGAGTTTAGGTGGAGAGCAGCTCCAGTAAGGAGCACCCCTGCAACACCAGTGACACTCTAGATTTGCTCACCTCAAATGTCTGTTTATCTAGCAAAGTTTTCAAGCATAGGATCAGCAGAGTGCTATTCACGCTGAGCTAGATAGTGTGAAAGTATTTTGCCATGTGTACAGCAAAGTTTTTAAGCATAGGTTTGACACAATGTCAACCTTGCGAGCTGTAAAATGACAAAAGCCATTTACCACTCCAGGAACAGTAATTCAGCTTTGGACTGGTAAAATACCATCTAGGCCAACCTAGAAAGAATAAAAGCAAACCCTGACACGTGTTTCACTCTCATTAGAGTTCATCAGAGAGGATTAGCTTTGTCCGGACACAAGAGAGCAACCAGTATAAGTCAAAACAAATCCCTTTCAGGGTTAGAGTAACGCATAAATTATGCAAAAAGAAAGAGAGAACTCTGGGTAGTTCTCAAGTTTAGGTGGAGAGCAGCTCCAGTAAGGAGCACCCTGCAGCACCAGCGACACTCTAGATTTGCTCACCTGAAACATTTGTTTATCTAGCAAAGATTTAAGCATAGGATCAGCACAGTGCTATTCATGTCGAACTAGATAGTAACAAAGTATTTTGCCACTTGTACAGCAAAGCCTTTAAGCATAGGTTTGACACAATGTCTATCTTGCCGAGCTGTAAAATGACAAAAGCCATTTACCACTCCAGGCATAGTATTACAGCTTTTGACTGGTAAAATACCATCCAAGCCAACCTTGAATGAATAAAAGCAACCCCTGACACGTGTTTCGCTCTCATTAGAGCTCATCAGAGAGATTTGGGGGCATATTTATACTCTGCCTGCGCCGAATTTGCGTCAAAGATTTTGACGCAAATTCGGCGCAAACCCTACAGAATATTTATACTTTGACGCCAGCGAACGCCAAAATTCCGCCATGTGCGTCATTTTCTGGATGCGTGAAACCACCTTGCATTAATGACATGCAAGGTAGATGTTCCCGTCCAAAAAATGACTTAAACACCCGTGTGCCATATTTATCCTACGGCGCAAAAATCCAGCACGGCTAGGAGGCGGAGGCGGGAAATGGTACACAGCCCGATTTGCGTAAAAAAATAATGCCTGGGTCAGGGCAGGCGTTAAAATGGGGCAAACACACCAGTACCTAATGAAAACACACAGAAGCAACATCAGAGCTCCAAAAGGAAGACATGGAGGTGCTATTTAGCCAGCATGCACGAAGACGCAGAGCACAGGACCAACACCAGCAGCTTCCACCACAAAAGCAGGGACCCCAAAGGCAACGCAGAAGGCAGGAGAGGATATTCAGGACCAGGACAACCCTTCTGGGCCTCAGGGAACATGACATCATCCAGAGGCTGCTGTGCCACATTGAGCCACAGTTGGCACCCAGCTTGCAGACACCCCACATCATTCCACCAGAGACCAAGCTGCTAGCTGTCCTCCGCATGTTGGCAAGTGGCTCGTTTCAAACCACTGGTGCCCTGGTTGCCAGGATCTCACAGCCCTCATTGTCTGCCTTCCTACCCAAGGTATTGGATGCCATCATCTCCCTCACACCCGACACATCAGCTTCCCCAACACACAGCAGAAGCAGCAGGAGACCAAACAGGGCTTCTACCAAATCAACGGCTTCCCACACGTGCTTGGTGCCATTGACTGCACACATGTACGGATTGTGCCACCTGCTGCCACCTGCTGCAACTGAGCTTCTAAACCGCAGCAGGAAGCACACGCACTCCATCAATATGCAGGCCATTGTTGATCACCGGGGGTTGATCACCAACATCGTGGCAAAGTATCCTGGGAGCGTACATGATTCATTCATCTTCCACCACTGCACTATCAATCAACACTTCCAGGATGGACGACATGGAAATGGCCTACTTGTTGGTAAGTACAGTAACCCAGTTATATACACACAGCAAAGCAACCCTGTAGGACACACAACACATACACCACTACATTGACACATGCCAGGGAGACACTGAGGTTGTGACACTGGTAGTCATGTTTGATTTCCTGACCCAATGGGATACACACCTATGGACAAATGACAGTTCCAAATAACAACAGATGCCACTCCACAGACACAAGGGAACAATTTAAAACCACACAATGACAATGATATGCCCTTAACTGCCAGTACAACTTTGAGGAAGAATTTTACAATATCACATCAGTAACACTCAGTCACACACCTTTCCAAACAATATGTACTGTGTAAGGAGTATGCAATGTGTTTCGCTGCAGGTCTAACACATAGCATAATTATGATGACTGGGACATGGAATCATTCAGGCTGTACCAACATCTCACATCACTCCTGGGCTGACATTGCCCACTACCAATAAGCAAGTGGGCTGTGCTAAGAACACATATTGATGTGACAATATTGCAAAGTGCACATTCCTACACATACGGTTTGAGACAATTACACATATACACAACAGATGTACAGGCATATGGACCTTTCCGACACTTAAACCTTCAACCCCACAACCAAGTTACCAGCTTTACTGGACCAGGTTCAATAGTGTAGGTACATGTTTGAACATGAGTCAACTCGGTGAGGGCAGATAAATAGGTCTGCATAGAACTTGTCACACATGGGATATTTGTGCATTGTCAATTGTCAACACGTTCGTGCTGCCAACTTATGGAGATGTGTTGTACATTGTCACCTAGCCAAATCAAAGGGCCTCACTGATGTTCAACTAATTCTATTGCATATGTTAAATTGGATGGGATGTCCAGGCCATATAGATGCAACCGTGTTACCACCACTGTGGAACTGATTATGTGTATGGAAGTATCATGTCACCCCCAGTTAAGACACATGGACACCTCTTTCACATGACATAATGCATGGGAGTACACAATGTACTGCAAGTCTACAAAAATACAGCTGACATCCAGTCAATCAGCCAAACACCAGTTCAGATAATGAAACATCCCAATGCTGATGGTACATCCTAGAAGCCTAGGATTCCACACAATAACACAAACACAGATGAGTCACAGACAACACAAGAGAACAACTGCCATGCAAAGTAATAATCATGGTGCAAGCTCCATCAAACATTTTCACTCATTTTCTCTTTCAGCTGATCAGGGGTATGGGATCCACCAATGGATCATGACCCCATTTGCAAACCCAAGCACAGCATCAGAGGGGGGCCATCTAAACACTGCTGCAGGATTGCGTTGGAGACAACACATTGTACAAAACTTCTTTTAACTCTACTCACCATCACCACTGTCTTACCATATGTCATTAAACACCTAATCTATTCACTAAATCATGGTCTGGGTAATTATTTATGCATCACATGATCCCTAGGATTCATAGGAGTTTAGCCTCATGCAGCTTTGCAGATATACAGATTAGGATACTGAAAAAGGCACATCACAATTGGGGGCATATTTATACTCTGTTTGCGCCGAATGTGCATCAAAACTTTTGGCGCACATTCGGCGCAAACCTTGCCCCATATTTAAACTATAACGGCCGACCTGCGGACGTCAAAAAACCTCAGTGTGCGTCACTTTTTGGATGCGGGAAACCACCTTGCGTTAATGACATGCAAGGTAGGCGTTCCCGTCCAAAAAATGTCTAAGGCCTCATTTATACTCCTGTGTCATTTTGACGCACAGGAGGGGGCGGGCCTTAAAAAACAGCGCCCAGCCTGTTTGAGGGCAGGCATTAAGGGACCTGTGGGCTCACTTCCATGGTCTCAGACCATAGAAGCAGTCCAGACGTGCCCTTCCCTGCCCCCAGGGAAACCCCCTGCCACCCTCGCCCACCCCAGGAGGACACCAATGGACCCCCCATCCAGGTAAATACAGGTAAGTTGAGGTAAGTATTATTTTTTTTTTTTTAAAGTGGCATAGGGGGGCCTAATTTGGGCCCTCCAACATGCCACTGTGCCCAATGGCCATGCCTAGGGGACAGAAGTCCCCTGGGCATGGCCATTGGGCAAGACCTGGGGCATGACTCCTGTCTGTGCTAAGACAGGAGTCATTTCAATCGGGGTTGTGCGTCAAAAAATGGCGCAAGTCCGGTTTGAGCCATGATCAAACCTGACTTGCACCATTTTTTGACGCACAACCCCTATTTTCCCCTACACCGGCTAACGTCAATCCTTAAGGCTCTGCATGGCGCGTAGGAATGGCGTTAGCCGGCGGTACATTTTTAGATGCAAACCAACGCCGGCGCTGGTTTGTGTCAAAAGTATAAATGTGGGCCTTGATGGGTATGAATGTACACCCAACTTCACGCACAGTGTAAATGACATATATCTTGTCCATTTCACATTTGAAGGGCAATATCAGAGGACCACAGCTATGCACACATCCATGTTGGCAACATGGTTCACTGCAGCATATGGCACAACTAAGACACCAAGGCCGCGGGCTGGTCAGAGTAAAAAAAAAAAAATGTACTCAAAAAATGTAACCCCGGCGTAGGGGAAAATGGTGGTTGTGCTTGAAAAAATGGCGCAAGTCAGGTTTGAGTCAAAAAGCATGGCTCAAACCGGACTTGCGCCATTTTTTGACGCACAACCCCCATTGAAATGACTCCTGTCTTAGCAAAGACAGGAGTCATGCCCCCTGCCCCTGGGCGCCCCTGGGCATGGTCATTGGGCACAGTGGCATGTAGGGGGGCCCATATTAGGCCCCCCTATGCCACTTTAAAAAAATTAAAAATTGATACTTACCCCAACTTACCTGTACCTACCTGGGATGGGTCCTCCCCATCCATGGGTGTCCTCCAGGGGTGGGCGAGGGTGGCAGGGCAGGGCACCTGTGGACTGCTTCCATGGTCAGAGACCATGGAAGTGAGCCCACTGGACCCTTAACGCCTGCCCTAACCCAGGCGTTAAGAAACGGTGCACATCAGGCTGTGTGCCATTTTTTAAGGCTCGCCCCCTCCTGTGCGTCAAAATGACACAGGAGTATAAATAAGGCGCACAGGCCTTAAAGTCATTTTTTGGATGGGAACACCTACCTTGCATTTCATTAATGCAAGGCGGTTTCCCGCATCCAAAAAATGACGCACACAGAGGATTTTTGACGTCCGCGGGGGTCGGGCATCATAGTATAAATATGGGGCAAGGTTTGCGCTGAATGTACGTCAAAATGTTTGATGCACATTCGGCACAAACAGGGTATAAATATGCCCCCAACAATCATAAGGTTAAAAACTGCTTCATATATGAGGCAGTGGATATGCTATTGCATTGGTAACAGGAATGTATGACCAGACCCTTGACAGCAGTAAGTGTGACATCAGCTATCTTTGCAAGGAGTATGTGTGTCAAGAAGTCCATGTAAGCTGCAAATGGATAGCACGAGTGTCCCAGGTATGACAAGCATTCCTGACAAGACATGCCCTGCGCATACCATCCCAAGTTATAAGTCCTGCCACTGCCATGTTTTCAGTCTCTCCCCACCCTTCTCTAGGGGGCCCTTGAAATGGACAATTTGTACCCTGATAATCCTTCATCTACACATACCCAGACTCACATTCTGACTCCAGTGTGCTTCCCTCTTTAGTATGTCATGCCATAATCATAGTTCATCTGTCTGCATGGACATCAGGTCCGATAATGCACTGCCTGGTAGTCTGTAGGACCTGTAATCACCTGTCTATTGCTTCCCATGTGAAAGGTACTGTTAGCCCCTTGAATGTGATTCTCACCTACAGGACTTGAGAGACTGAAGCTGCACACACCTGTGAGCACTTCCATGCAGACCAGCCATTTGAACCTGCACTACCCTTGCTGCTGCCTGGAACAGCTTAGAAGCCGCCATTTTATGTATATCCTTGTTGTGCATTGCCGTATAAATCACTTGTGTAACACAGGCTTTGGGTGATTGTGTAACTTTGCAGCCCACAGCACAAATACAGTTTTCATTTTCCATAGTGTTGTTCCAGCTTTTCCCAGTCAGAGTCTGTTCACTGTGTATTTGCCTTGTTCATGTTAGTTCCTGACAGAGCCTCCATCCTATTAACCTGATTGGATCCTGTCTTTGTGTTACCATAAAGGTTCCTTGTGGCAACATTTGCCTCATAGTTGCTTTCCATGCCCTCACTTTCCTCCTGGAGTATTGTGTCTGGTAGGTCTACGATGAATCCTCAAATAGATTGTATAGCGTAATCAGTTTACTTATCGTATCATGGTCTGGGACATGTCTTCAAATAGCCTAATCCCGGCCCTATCCCTTGTCTGGGTTTCATGTATGCATGAGTGACAAACAGTGACAGTGTACCATGGCTGTATGCATGGATTGGGTATGGTGCCTCCAGCGCAACAAACGTTTGCTAATGTGCATGAAAGGACAAAACATGTTTGTGCCATGACGGTCCACACACAGATTCACATTGGCTGCAACCCAATGATGGTGCTTGCATGGTGACTAGCTGTGAGATTAATCAGCACAGAGGCACTGATGTTCCCGGTTGCAGTGGGAATTTTAGAGGCCACCCTTTGTACAAATGTTGTGATGAAACCTGCCGGTTTCAAATTACTGATCCATTAACTTTGTGAGCACATCAAGGTTGCCCTGGTGTCAGTCTCATAAAACTTCTGCAGTGCCATAGCTAGACTATCCCCATGTTTGTTGTCGATTCCTCTTTGGCTTTTGTTCAATTTTGCTTTGAAGGATACTCTGTTAATGCAGGGAATGGGTCCACAGACTCATGACTAGACCTGCACGTAACTGTGACAACATGGAGTCAAATAATGACACAGGGTACACATGGCCACACACTTGAACTGGACACCTTTGTGCAATTTACCACTGGAAATATGTGAACACATGCTGCTTGGTCTGCTGGTCCTCCACAGCCACAAGAGAAACATAGGTAATTTATATGACTCAAACTGTGGAGTGACATTACATATTTGGCTTGGGTTAGGGACTCTGTGTCACAAACACTGTACATACATAGCATTTTCAAATGCCTGACTCATGGGTAGTATACAAACAAGTGACCAGGAAGTGGTATCCAACATTCCAGTACATGTGATGGCTTAGTCTTGTAACATTGCCATTATCAACCGTCCTCTATCTATCCTGTACATAGTTTGTCATGGGAGATGCTTTTGTCCAAAAAGTCTGGGAAGTTCACACAGCATTAGTTACTACGTGTATGACAAACATTTCCTGACTCATGTCCACACTGAGTAGCATCTGATGGTTATCCACATTTACAACACATGCATACAAGCACATTTATGAAAACACATCTTGTGATGTTCACACAGAGGCCCAACTAAAATTGAAATAGCCAATTCACAGACATTGACACACATGCAATGAGTTAATGTATTAAGTTGCGTAGCCTTGCTATCCTCTATTGACGCACAACCTGCTCAAACTGGGTAATACTAATTTGTATTCCAAAAGTTTGTGTATCTATTGCGTCAGTGAACAGTGCTAATCCGGTACAACAACTAGAAGATCATAGTCCGCAGTAGTGTGATCTGCCACATGTGCCCAAACACTGGAATGCACGATGCAGGTGCAAACAGCCTAACTCTGTATAGTTACAGCTGTCATGTGCTATAAAAATGTGAGAAATGACACAAACCCAGTAAAAGACAAATTTTGACGCATACAGTGTCAAAAAAGACACATTGGCGTCAAAAATCACAGCATATGTGTAGAAAAATGATGCTTACAGACATGATACTTCCATTGGCCCAAGCGGTAATTCCTACACTGTACCCCATGAAATTGGTTACCAATGCTAAATATTTTGAACTATGCGTGCGAGGTAATTTGTAAGCATTTGCGTAAAAAAAAAATAGACGCACAGACTGTAAGCGCCAAAATATTTTGACGCATAATAAAGACGCACCGCATTTGAGGCAGGAAGTGATGTAATAGGATATCCTGTTTGCAGAATTGGTACAGTGGGTGTACTTTCACTTTCACTTTGCAGTCTGTGATTTTTCTAGACTGTGTGGCTGTGCTTAGAGTTTTGTCTGTCCCAATTGTGCTTTTGTCTCCTTTGTGCCATCCTATTTGTCATCTGTGTTATTTGTAATTGTCTCAGTTGTTCATTGTAAGTGTTTATTTGTCATATTTGGTGTCTAATTTTATCTTTGTACTGTTGGGAGTCTGTTGTGGGTATTGTTAGTTTGGGGATAGTTGGGCTGTTTTAGGGTTACTTTAATTTCATTTTCCTCCCTCCTTTCCCTTAATTATCCTCTGTACCCTCTATTTTTCATATTATTTCTGTCATGTTAGGTAGGCCACATCCGGTGAGGAGGAGCTGGGGTCATCCATTTGGCTGGTGTGCCACTTCCTCCCCTTGATGATTGAAGCTGGTGGCAGGGTGATACAGAAGTATAACACACAGGCGAGGAGGCTTCGGTGGTCAAAGGTGTTGTACCATCTGCGTCGCATCTTCAACACACCGCGCAACGACCACCAACTAAAGCACCGCTGGGCTGACCTTGTTGCCAGAGAGCAAGACCTACTGGACCACCTGGGTATCGTGATTGGTGGCCCTGTTGGGGAGTACAATTCGGAATAATGTGCACATTTAAATGCTCTGTAGTGACAGTAGCAGATTTGTTGATATGCTGCAGGCAATGTTTTTGGACATGTGGAATGCAAGTTAAACATACAGTGGCCCTGAGTTATACAGTAATTGGTACACAGTACCATCATTTGTTGACGCAACAGCTGCACTAACTTACAAAACACAACTGGATCTTGTAAATTAGTGCTGCCTTCATGTCAATAGATGATGCTAATGCGGCTCAAATGTATGTTTTATCCATGGTCTGTGAGCGTACCAGGAAAGAGATGTGTTTCACAAGCTAATTTAAATAATTAATATCTTCCCCAATTATTTACAATACATGTCTGAACTGTATTCTGGCACATGTGTATTAATTTCTTTCAAACCTCTGGTAATATCTTAGGCTGATAGTTTGACTTGGTTTTGCCGCAATTAAATTAGGAATGGATGCCAAAGTAATGCTCACAGGTTCATATCTAAATGTTGGTGCTACTTTCCATAGCTGTAGCATATAACATGAAGCAAATGATACAAATTGAGGGATAACAACTATCCCTGGCCCTCTGTTCATAGTGCCTGTGTTTTTTTTTAATTGGTCTTGGGCACAATGGCTGGAACAGAGCTAATGCATTTCCCATCTGTGTTACTCTATAGCCATGCACTTCTCATAAGTTATGGGGTCATCATGGGATACCTGACATTGGGAAATGCATGGTCACAATGTATTACGTGCATGATGTCGTGCAAGGGACCCCTGAACAATTCCATCATACATATAAAGTTCCCTAATACTTTGCTAGTTTACGTTTGGTACACCCCTGCTGATCTAGTGCAGCATATGTACAATAACTAACTTCACAGTATGGAGGCTATCACAGACATGGGTGTATGCTAGGTTCAGAAGACCAGCATTCCTGTGACTGCTGCCATTCCGAAGGTACATACAAATTGAAACCTACATCATCATGATTGACATAGTGGTACATTTGCTAAACCATGTTTCAATGATGTGACAGTGTTAGTTTGCTGTATACCCGCTGATTTACCAACTTGGCAAATGTAAGATGATGAATGTGGCTAACTGTGATTTCCAAAACCCATTATGGGTACACAGGTCAATGAGTGACACATTTCAGGTGCAATTACTACACCTGTGCCCATGCATTCTGTCATGGATGACCACAATATACACTGTCAGCATTTATTTCATTGTTGTATTAAAATATTAGAAATGGCCAATCCATGTATTGCCTTAAATTGTCACCAAGTAACGCACAGGATCCCTGCCATTATGGTTTCATAGGGGGCATATGTGGCTAAGGGTACACTGGTAATGTAGCATATCTAACCTACACACAACACAGGCCCTACATGTAAGGAACCATAGAAAGCATAATAAATCATGACCTCCAATCAACCCACATGAGCATCACACAGAAACTGATTGCCCCTTGATGCACAAGCCACAATACCTGAGTGACTGGTATTGCAGTGCTCCAGGAATGTGGCTTTGCATGTCTCTCATTACTACAAATGATGAAAGGAGTACACTCCATAAATGAGTCTGCAACCAACTGATGGATCATGTTTGTCACCACATGATAGTTAGGGCCAGTGCATGTGTGCAGATGTGTGTGTATCGCTCACTGGAGGGACAGGGTCCATACATGTTTGCAGTGCTATGTATGTTGGAGTATTATCATGCCTGAGAGGCTGGACTTTCAGATATGTCACACACAGTAATTTTATTTGAAAGTGTTGTACAGTGCACAGACATTGAGCACATTTTACCCTTCCATGCTTTACAGGTGGACCTTCCCCTCACACAATTGGCAAAGTGGCTCGATTTGCAGACCCAGACATATCCAGTAGGTATTGATATTTCTGTTCTGTGTTGTGTTTGCAGCTGTTGTGTGATTGACTCCTGTGTGTTGGACACATAGCAAGGTTTGATGTGCTGGCACATGATCTGATATGTAACTTGACAGGAGTTTCACTTTTTTTCCATATTTGAGTTGGACAAACAGTAGCGTATAGTCATATTTTGGGATTGTAGTGCAGCCCTGTAGGAATGGCCATGTGAATAGGGTGACATTTGTTGTAAAATATTTTGAAAAGAAAATTTAGCAGAGGGCCATATTCATGATTTAGTCAGCAAGTCAGACCCTGAGGGGCATATTTATACTCTGTCTGCGCCGAATGTGCGTCAAATGCGGGAAACCACCTTGCGTTAATGACATGCAAGGTAGGCATTCCCGTCCAAAAAATGACTTTAAGGCCTGTGCGCCTTATTTATACTCCTGCGTCATTTTGATGCACAGGAGGGGACGGGCCTAAAAAAATGGCGCACAGCCTGATGTTCGCCGTTTTGTAACGCCTGGGTGAGGGCAGGCGTTAAGGGACCTGTGGGCTCACTTCCATTGTCTCAGACCATGGAAGCACTCCAGAGGTGCCCTTCCCTGCCCCCAGGGACACCCCCTGCCACCCTCGCCCACTCCAGGAGGACACCCATGGATGGGGGGGCCCATCCCAGGTAAGTTGAGGTAAGTATTATTTTTTTATTTTTTGAAGTGGCGTAGGGGGGCCTAATTTGGGCCCCCCTACATGGCACTGTGCCCTATGTCCATACCCAGGGGACAGAAGTCCCCTGGGCATGGCCATTGGGCAAGAGGGCATGACTCCTTTGCTAAGACAGGAGTCATTTCAGTGAGGGTTGTGCGTCAAAAAATAGCGCAAGTCCAGTTTGATCCATGATTTTTTACTCAAACCTGAATTGCACCATTTTTTGACGCACAACCCTCATTTTCCCCTATGCCGCCTAACGTTAATCCTTAAATAAGGCGCCCGCATGGCGCATAGGAATGGCGTTAGCTGGGGGTACATTTTTTGACGCAAAAGTATAAATATGGGCCTGAATCTCACAGACTAGGGGTGCCAAAGTCTTTCCCACAGACTTGAGCCTCCCTGTTCACTAATGAACATGTTCGACTGTATGTTTGACTTCCTAGCAGCATGTAGCTCCACATGGTGGCCTACATGTATGTGGCACTTGAGTACAATGTCATAGGTGTGCATGCAGCTCATGTCCAGATGTGTGCTTGCATCTACCTGCTTGTTGTAGGACAGGTATTAGTGGTATAAAATTATGTTGACAATTGTCTGCAATTACAAACATAAATGTGGATGGGATTGTCCAAGGTTTGTGTCTATCCTAGTTGGACACCCTCCTTACCTGTGGTGGACTGCCTAAACTCATGTACAGTTGTCCAAAGCTTCCTGGGTGTCCTTGATGTTTGAAAGTATATGTTGCTTGTCCACCCCCCCCCCCCGAGGCACAGGCTTAGGGTTATAAAATGTGTACCTAGGTGTGATGATCCACGTTTAGTACACAGACCTGTAAATCTGTAAATCACTTGTCCAAACCTAGGATTCCCACTCTTGATTAGCAACTGCATACCATCCTGGCAATTCCATTTACAAATCACAGATCTTGTGGCCCTTGATTGTCATCCAGAAGATAGTCATTAGTTGGCCTGTCACATGTGGAAGACTTGCATCATTTGTTACGTGACTAATGGCTGAACATGGATGCTTATATCATTTAAGTTGATACACATCTTTTAGGACATTGCTGTGCTGTTAGATAGGACGTGTGTAGGCTGCCTTGGCATGTACTTCATCAGGGAGAATCTGTGATCTGTATGGTGATATGGCCTGTTTCAGCTTCATTAGATGTATTGGCTGATTCTCAAAAGTAGCTGTATCACACAATGATGTACCTAATGTTTGGCTTTATCTTTTTTTACAGCAGCCAATATAGATGCCAGCCAGATCCGTGAATTTCAGCGCCAGACAATGGTTACTGCCACATTCTGGATGTGGAGTCTGGGTTCCGCCAAATGGCACGGCGTTATCACCATGAAAGAGCCTCAGGGGAGTGGAGGGCATTTGCCCAAGGGGGCCCTTCTGTGTCCACAACAGCTGCCACCACCGGCACCACCACTACGACCCAGGTGGCACCAAGGATGCCAGCCACCACTGCAGGACCATCAGCTTCCTCAGCTCCAGGACCACTGACAGCAGCACCTGCACCTCCCCCTCCAAGCATGGCACCACCAACTGGACAACCCTCAACAACTGGCACTCAGACCACCCCTGCTGCAGTCATGGACACTGGTGATTTTCGTGCTATGCAACATGACATGCAATGGATGTTGCGCAGTCTGGACAGGCTGCAGCAGGAGGTGTCACAAATAAATAAGAGGGTGCGTGCCATTAAGAAGACCCTGCAGAGGGCAAACTTGTGAATTTTATACCCTCACCCATGATTCCCTCCCCTCCCTCCTCTTTCCTGGTTCTTTTAATTAGTGGATTTAGGGGGCTTAGTGTAAGGTTAGAATAGTTTAGTTAGTAGTAGTGGGTTGGGGGTGGGGGTATGATATGTTTACTTTTTTTTGTGTGGGTGGGTGGGTGATGATGTTGGGGTTTTTGTGTATTAAATAAAAAATATATATATATATATATATATATATATATATATATATATATATATATATAAAAATATATATATATATCTATTTGTTTAGTATAAGATAGTATGTGTTTAAGATAGTATGTGTTTAGGTTAGTATATGTTGTCCTCCATGTGTCCCGTCATATAAGGAGGGTGGGGGGTTGATGTTTAGAGTGTTTAGTTAAATTTGATAAGTAATTTTAGCTTAGGGTAGTTAGGGCCAGTTGTGGGTAATGTGTAGTTAGGATAGATTAGTTAAGGTGTTTCCCCTAGTTTTAGGATCCTTTTTTACTGTTAAATAAATATCTAGGTACTCCTTTACAGTATGAGTCATATGCTTAGGGATCAGGGCCTTGGCATGGGTGAACAGTGTCAATTTAGTATTTGTATTTGTGTTCCATCCTGCATCCAAATCCCAATTGAGCTGTCACATTGGCAGCTACACCAAAGCTACTTCTCTATGCATCTGCCACCCATTGCACCCACCAATCAAGATTACTATGGATCCCAATATGTTGTTAAGTTTGCATGTATGTTTTCAATCTGACATACTTTGAGACCAGATTTGGTATTGAGGACACTGTGTTACGTCTGCCTGCAGCCTGATGTTTATGTGACTCTGATAAGGTGAGTGGTGGTATAATGTCATGTTGCATAGTATACACAACTCACACCTATCATTTGTTACATTGTACAGCCAGGTTACTTATTTGTACGTACACTCATACACATCCATTCCTGCTGTATGGTGTGTGTGAGGAAAAATTGGAGTCAAATGTCACATACGAAAAGATTGTCTGGAAGAAAAATCGGAAGACAATGGGGCATATTTATACTCTGCTTGCGCCGAATTTGCGGCCTAAATTTTGAGGCAAATTCGCCGCAAACCTAACACCATATTTATACTATGACACCCGACCCCGCGAACGTCAAGATTCCTCCGTGTGCGTCATTTCCTGGATGCGGGAAACCGCCTTGCATTAATGACATGCAAGGTAGGTGTTCCCGTCCAAAAAATGACTCAGGCCTGTGCGCCTTATTTATACTCCTGCGTCATTTGGACGCACAGGAGGGGGCGGGCCTTAAAGCGCCGTTTATTAACACCTGGGTGAAGGCAGGTGTTAAGGGGCAGGTGGGCTCACTTCCATGTTCTCTGACCATGGAAGCAGTCCAGAGGTGCCCTTCCCTGCCCCCAGGGAAACCCCCTGCCACCCTCGCCTACCCCTGGAGGACACCTATGGATGGGGGTCCCATCCCAGGTAAGTAGAGGTAAGTATAATTTTTTTATTTTTTTTAAAGTGGCATGGGGGGCCTAACTTGGGCTCCCCTACGTGCCACTGTGCACAATGTCCATGCCCAGGGGACAGAAGTCCCCTGGGCATGGCCATTGGGCAAGGAGGCATGACTCCTGTCTTTGCTAAGACAGGAGTCATTTCAATGGGGGTTGTGCGTCAAAAAATGGCCAAGTCCGGTTAGAGACATGATTTTTTACCCTAACCTGACTTGCACCATTTTTTTTCCCCTATGCCGGCGCTGCCTGGTTAGAGTCATTTTTTTTACTCTGACCAGCCCGCAGCACCAGCTAACGTCAATCCTTAAATAAGGCACCCGCCTGGTGCGTAGGCGGTAAATTTTTTGGCGCGAAATAGCGCTGGTTTGCATCAAAAAATATAAATATGGCCCAATATTTTTCTGCTTAGACATCCCTTGAAGAAGACTTATTCTGTCCAACACAGCATTATACTGTACAGTTTCTAGTTACCTCAGAACCCTCAGGAAGGGCAGATGATGGTACAACCCAGAGCACAGTGCCCACATTCTTTCAGGCCAGTTGTATTGACATTCTATAGGCATTGACATGAGGCAAACATCACTAATCTCCCTCACGTTTGATGTGTCACATTACACAGAGACAAAGTGGTTGTGTAAATGCTATTTATTTTAAAGTGCTTTAGTGCTATTTTGCATAGTCCAGGATTGTGAGTCCATTAGTGTGACACCTTCCATTGTGATCCTACACAAGTGCAAAAGGACATGTCATTGGACATGCTGGGGTGAAGTGTCATACAGTGCAGAGGGACATGAATTGCCAATGAGGTAGTGAGAGACAATCACAGGGCATAGTGACAAGATAAACAGTGGGCTGGAGAACAGTGCTTTTGAGCAGCTGTTGCAAGACTGGCATGTTACAAAGCACAGGACCTTGGTTATAAGTGGCCATGTGGCAGGGACTTGTGCTACCGGGTATTTTTACGGGTGAAGGTGACCTGTTCCACGTCTTCATCTTCTCATGTGTATTTCATTTCCTCTGCCCTTGATGGTGGTGGGTTTGAAGGGACAACACACACTTCAGTGTTTGAAGACGTGGAGTCAGAAATCCCTGTAGATGCCAACTGTGGGGCTATTAAGGGCAGTACTGCAGCAAGGAGGAGCTGCTGGTTCTTAAGGATAGCAGCTACATTACTGTGGTAGGCAGCCAGGTCGGCCCTGAGGGGGTCAATAATGCATTTGTGCACGCTTTGAAATGTTTGTTGTTGGAGGTGTTGTGTCAACTCCCTTACTGCTGTGCTGATTTCCTTCACACTTTGTTGAAGTTCTTGCAAGATTGATGTTCGCCCTTGCATGGCTGCTGCCTGTTCTGCAGTTGACATCATGCACAAATGCACCCCCTCTAGGCTGGCTGCCATATTTTCCATCCCCACCCGCACCTCCTTGGCCAGCTCACGCTGTACTCCCACTACTGTCCTCTCAAAGCTGGTGCCAGTGTCGTCAGAGTCCTCAGCTGGGTTGGAGCTGACAGGTCGTACTATTGGGGTGGTGGCTTGGTCATCTGTGATGGCTGCTGCATCTGTGCTCCTCCTTGCGACTGAAGGTGGGGTCTGGAGGGTTCCGAGGACATCTTGGAGGGTGTGCTGGCTGATGTTTGTCAGCTCGTCATCAGGGAAGTCCAGGACAGGCATATCCCCAGGAGAGCCATCGTCCTCTGCAATGAGATATGGTACAATTAGTGTGTTTGTGATGTGGCATTTGTAATGTGACATGCCTGACTTCCTATTAGTTGCACATTGTGATATTGGTTCCTGTTCATTGTTCCTGTCATTAATATTAGCATTCTCCCAGGTCTATGCCCCACCTGCATGTCACATGTAGTGTGGGCAGTTTGAGGCAATGTCAGCGTCATATCCTCTAGGTGTAGGTTCTGCTCAAATTGTATGTTGCCACCTTCTTGTCTTACTCAACCCTCCGTCTACTTCCATTCTCATGTTGTGGCCTTGCATTGGCTGTGGGTGTTCTGATGGCACTTGCACAACACCTAGGCCCATATTTATACTCTGTTTGCGCCGAATGTGCGTCAAAAATGTTGACGCACATTCGGCACAAACCGTGCACCATATTTATACAATGACGCCCGAGCCCACCAATGCCAAAAGTCCGCCGTGTGCGTAATTTTCTGGATGCGGGAAACCGCCTTGCGTTAATGACATGCAAGGTAGGCGTTCCCGTCCAAAAAATGACAAACACCCGTGCGCCATATTTATGCTACTGAGCAAAAATCCCGCACGGCCGGGAGGCTGAGTCGGAAAATGGTACACAGCCCGATTTGCGTCAAAAAATAACGCCTGGGTCAGGGCATGAGTTAAAATGGGGCAAACACACAGGAGCAACAGCAGAGCTCCAAACGAAAGACATGGAGGTGCTTTTCATCCAGCATGCACGCAGACGCAGAGCACAGGACCAACAACAGCAGCTTCTACAACACCAGCAGGGACCTCAAAGGCAACGCAGAAGGCAGGAGAGGATATTCCGCACCAGAACAACCCTTCTGGGACTCCGGCAACAAGACATCATCCAGAGGTACAGACTCAACGGGCAAGCCATTCAGCAGCTGCTGTGCAACATTGAGCCACAGTTGGCACCCAGCTTGCAGACACCCCACACCATTCCACTAGAAACCAAGTTGCTAGCTGTACTTCACATGTTGGCAAGTGGCTCCTTTCAAACCACAGGTGCCCTGGTTGCTGGGATCTCACAGCCCTTATTCTCTGCCTTCCTACCCAAGGTATTGGATGCCATCATCTCCCTCACACCCCTCCACATCAGCTTCCCCAACACACAGCAGAAGCAGCAGGCGACCAAACAGGGCTTCTACCAAATCAACGGCTTCCCACACGTGCTTGGTGCCATTGACTGCACACATGTACGCATTGTGCCACCTGCTGCAACTGAACATCTATACTGCAACAGGAAGCACACACTCTCCATCAATGTGCAGGCCATTGTCGATCACCGGGGATTGATCAACAACATCGTGGCAAAGTATCCTGTGAGTGTACATGATTCAATTATCTTCCGTCACTGCACCATCAATCAACACTTCCAGGATGGACGAAATGGAAATGGCCTACTTGTTGGTAAGTACAGTAACCTACTTATATACACACTGCATAGCAAGCCTGTAGGGGACACAACACATATACCACTACATTGACACGTGGCCAGGAAGACACTGAGGTTGCGACACTGCTAGGCATGTGTGATATCCTGACCCATTTATACTGTATACACACCTATGGACAAATCACAGATCCAAATAACAGCAGATGCCGCTCCACAGACACAAGGGAACATTTTAAAACAACACAATGACAATGACATGGCCTTAACTGGCAGTACAACTTGGAAGATTAATCTTTCAATATCACATCAATAACACTTAATCACACACCCTTCCAAGCAATACATACAGTGTAAGGGGTGTGTAATGTGTTTCGCTGCAGGTCAACCACCATGAGACATATAGCATGATGATGCTGACTCTAATGAAGGTGACATGGAATCATTGAGGCAGTACCAAAATCTCACATCACACCTGCTCTGACATTGCCCACTACCAATAAGCAAGTGGACCGTGCTAACATATTGATGTGACAATATTGAAAGTGCACATTTCTACACATACGGTTTGAGACAATTACACAAATACACAACAGATCAACAGGCATATGGACCTTCTGACACTGTAAATGACAACCTCACAACCAAGTTAGCCAACTGAACTGGACCAGGTTCAGTAGTATAGGTACACGTTTGAACACGAGTCGACTCGGCAAGGGCAGAAAAATAGGTCTGCAGATAACTTGTCACACATGGGATATTTGTGCATAGTCAATTGTCAACACGTCAGTGCTGACAACTTATGGAGATGTGTTGTACATTGTCACCTTGCCAAATATACGGGCCTCACTGATGTTCAACTAATTCTATTGCATATGTTAAAATGGATTGGATGTCCAGGCCATATAGATGCAACCGTGTTACCACCACTGTGGAATTGATTCTGTGTATGGAAGTATCATGTCACCCCCAGTTAAAACACATGGACACCTCTTTCACATGACATAATGCATGGGAGTACACAACGTACTGCAACTCTACAAAAATACCGCTGACATCCGGTCAATCAGCCAAACACCTGTTCAGATAATGAAACAACCCAATGCTGATGGTACATCCTAGAAGCCTAGGATTCCACACAATAACACAAACACTGATGAGTCACAGACAACAGAAGAGAACAACTGCCATGCAAAGTGATAATCATGGTGCAAGCAACATCAACATTTTCTCACTCATTTTCTCTTTCAGCTGATCAGGGCTATGGGATCCAGCCATGGATCATGACCCCATTTGCAAACCCAAGCACAGCATCATAGCGTGCATATAATGAGGCACATCAGAGGACACGCACCATAGTCGAGAGGACCTTTGGCATCCTGAAGTCAAGATTCAGGTGCCTCGACATCACCGGAGGCAGCCTCCTATACTCACCAGAAATGGTCTGCAAGATCATTTTGACCTGTGCCATCCTGCACAACATACAGTATGTGTAAGGAGGAACATTCCCCTATATGAACCGGACCCACAAATGCCTGAAGATGAGGATGCTGTCCATCAACATGAGGGGGACTATCCAAACACAGCTGCAGGATTGCGTCGGAGACAACACATTGTCCAAATTTCTTTTAGCTCTACTCACCATCACCAGTGTCTTACATATGTAATAAACTCCTATTCTAATCACTATATCATGGTCTGGGCAATCATTTTTGCATCACATTATCCCTAAGAATCATAATCAGAGTTTAGCCTCATGGAGCATTGCAGATATACATATTAGGATACTGAAAAATCCACATCACATTTCATGGGTATGAATGTACACCCAACTTCACACACACACTGTAAATGACATATATCCTGTCCATTTCACATTTGAAGGGCAATAGCAGAGGACCACAGCTATTTCACACATACATGTTGGCAACATGGTTCATTGCAGCATATGGCACACAACAAAGACACCATCATTCACTAAGGACAAAAATGCCTCATGCATGAGGCAGTGTATGTGCTATAGCATTGGTAACAAGAAGGAATGACCAGACGCTTGACAGCAGTAAGTATGACATCAGCTATCTTTGCAAGGAGTATGTGTGACAAGAAATCCATGTAAGCAGCAAATGGACAGCATGAGTGTCCCAGGTATGACTAGCATTGCTCACAAGACATCCCCTGCACATGCCATCCCAGGTCATAAGTCCTGTCACTGCCATGTTCTGTCTCACCCCACCCTTCTTCAGGGGGCCCTGGAAACGGAATATTTGTACCCAGATAATCCCTCATCCACACACACCCAGATTCACATTCTGACTCCAGTGTGCTTCCCTCTTTAGTATGGTATGCCATAGTCATTGTTCTTCTGTCTGCATGGACTTCTGGTCGAATAATGCACTGCCTTGTAGTCTGTAGGACCTGTAATCACCTGTCCATTGCTTCCCATGTGAAAGGTACTGTTGGACCTTTTGAACTTGATTCTCACCTTCAGGACTTATGAGAGACTGAAGCTGCACACACCTGTGTGCACCTCCATGCAAACCAGCCATTTGAACATGCACTGCCCTTGCAGCTGCCTGGAACGGCATAGAAACTGCCATTATATGTATAACACTTATGCATCGCTGTATAAATCACCTGGGTAACACAGGCCTTGGGTTATTGTGTTACGTTCCAACACACAGGAAAAATACAGTTTTCATTTTCCACAGTGTTGTTCCAGCTTTGACCAGTCCCAGTCTGCTCACTGTGTAGTTGCCTTGTTCATTTTTGTTCCTGATTGACCCTGCATCCTGTTAGCCTGACTGGTTCATGTCTTTGCATCACCATAAAGGTTCCCTGTGGCTACATTTGTCTCATAGTTGCTTTCCATGCCCTCACTCTCCTCCTGGGGTATTGTGTCATGTAGGTCTACAATGAATACTCAAATACATTGGATAGTGTAATCAGTTTACTTATCGTATCATGGGGTGGAGCTTGTCTTCAAATAGCCTAATCATGTCCCATCCCTTGTCTGGGTTTCATGTATGCATGAGTGACAAATAGTGACAGTGTACCATGGCTGTATGCATGGATTGGGTATGGTGCCTCCAGCACAACAAACAACTTTAGATGATGTGCATGAAATGTCAACACATGTTTGTACCCTGACAGTCCACACACTGATTCACATTGCCCCCAACATATGGATGGGGTTTGCATGGTGAATAGCTGTGAGATTAATCAGCACAGAGGCACTGATGTTCCCCGATGCAGTGGGAATTTTAGAGGCCACCCTGTGTACAAATGTTGTGATGAAATCTGCCGGTTTAAAATTCCTGATCCATTAACTTTGTGAGCACACCAAGGTTGCCCTATCAGTCTCATAAAACGTCTGCAGTGCCATAGCTAGACTATCCCCATGTGTGTTCTCAATTCCTCTTCGGCTTTCCTTCAATTCAGCTGTGAAGGATACTTTGTTAATGCAGGAAATGGCTCCACAGACTCATGAGTAGACCTGCACGTAACTGTGATAACATGGACTCCAATAATGACACAAGCTACACATGGCCCCACACACTTGAACTGGACATCTTTGAGCAATTAACCAATGGCAATATGTGCACACATGCTGCTTGGTCTGCTAGTCCTCCACTGCCACAGGAGAAACATAGGTCATTTATGTGACTCAAACTGTGGAGTGACATTACATTTGTTTATTGGTTTTGGGACTCTGTGTCACAAACACCGTACCCACATAGCATTTTCCAATGCCTGACTCATGGGTAGTATGCAAACAAGTGCCCAGGAAGTGGTATCCAACATTCCAGGACATGTGATGGCCTAGTCTTGGAACTTTGTCATGATCAAAACCGTCTTCTATCTATCCTGTGCATGGCTTGTCGTGGGAGATGCTTATGTCCCAAAAAACCTGGGAAGTTCACACAGCATTTGTTGCAAACAAATTTCCTTTCTCATTTCCACACTGAATAGCATCTGATGGTTGGCCAAATTGAGAACACATGCATACAAGCACATTTAAGAAAACGTGTCTTGTGATGTTCACACAGTGGGACAACTACATTAGTAAGAGCCAATTCACACACATTGACACACAGGCAATGAGTTACTGTATTGAGTTGCGTAGCCTTGCTATCCTCTATTGACGTACAACATGCCCAAACTGGGTAATACCAATTTGTATTCCACACGTTTGGCCATCTATTGCGTCAGTGAACAGTGCAAATCCGGTACAACAACTAGAGGATCATGGTCCGCAGTAGTATGATCTGTCACATGTGCCCATACACCGGAATGCACAATGTAGGTGCAAACAGCGTATCTCTGTATAGTCACACCTGTCATGTACTATTAACATTGAGAAATGACCCAAACCCAGTGAAAGACAGAAATTTTTACGCATATGCATAAAAAAAGACGCACCTGCGTCAAAAAATGCCGCATATGTGTCGAAAAATGATGCTAACTGCCATGATACATCCATTGGCCCTGAGCAGTAATTCCCACACTGTACCCCATGAAATTGGTTAAGTATGAAAAATAATTGGAAATATGGATGCAGGGTAATTTCTAAGCATGTGTGTAAAAAAAAAATGACGCACAGACTGTAAGCGTTATAATATTTTGACGCATCATAATAAAAACGCACCGCATTTGAGGCAGGAAGTGATGTAATAGGATATCCTGTTTACAGAATTGGTACAGTGGGTGTACTTTCACTTTGCAGTCTGTGATTTTTCTTGACTGTGTGGCTGTGTTTGGACTTGTCTCTCTGCATATTGTGAATTTGTCTCCTGTGTGGTCTTTATATTGTGTTTTGGTGTTTCCTAAGTGTCTGTGTAAAAGTGTATTTTTGTCATTTCTGGTATCTAATTTTGTCTTTGTACTGTTGGAAGTCTGTTGTGGGTAGTGTTAGTTTGGGGATAGTTGGGCTGTTTAACTGTTAATTAGTTTTCATTTCCCTCTCCTACTTTCCCTTCATTATCCTCTGTACCCCTTTATTACTTCTTTTTTATTCAAGCATGTTGGGTAGGCCACGTCTTGGTAGGACGGGAGAGGAGGAGCTAGGGGGATTTATTTGGCTGGTGTGCCACCTCCTCCCATTAATGATTAAAGCAGGTGGCCGTGTGATACAGGGGTTTCACACAGAGGCAAGGAGGCTCCGGTGGGCAAAGGTCCTGTATCATCTAAAAAGAATATATAACACCCCGCGCAACGACCACCAGCTAAAACACCGTTGGGCTGACCTGGTTGCCAGGGAGCAAGACCGTCTGGACCACCTGGGGATTGTGACTGGTGGCCCTGTTGGCGAGTACAATTCAGAGTAATGTGCACATTTAAATGCTCTGTAGTGACAGTAGCAGATTTGTTCATATGCTGCAGGCAATGTTTTTGGACATGTGGAATGCAAGTTAAACATACAGTTGCCGTGAGTTATACAATAATTCCTACACATTACCGTCATTTGTTGACGCAACAGCTGCACTAACTTACAAAACACAACTGGAGCCTGTGAGTTAGTGCTGCCTTCACGTCAATCGATGATGCAAATGTGGCTCTAACATATGTTTTATGCATGGTCTGTGAGTGTACCAGGAAAGACATGTTTTTAATCCAGATATTTTTAAGAAATAATGTGTCCCCCAATTATTTCTGATACATGTCTGAACTGGATTCTGACACATACGTAACAAGTTATATCTGACCTCAGGTAACATCTTAGGCTTATAGTTGGACTTGGTTGTGCCGTAATTAAATTAGGGATGGATGCCAAAAGTAATGCACACGGGTTCATATCAAAATGTTTGGTGTAACTTACCATAGCTGTGGCACATAAAATGAAGCAAATGATACAAATTGAGGGGTAACAACTATCCATGGCCCTCTGTACATGGTGCCTGTGTGTTTTACATTGGTCTTAGTCACAATAGCTGGCCCGAGCTAATGCATTTGCCATCTGTGTTACTCTATTGCCATGTACTTCTCATAAGTTATGGGATCATCAGGGTATACCCGACGTTGGCGAATGCATGATCACAATGTATTAAGTGCATGATGTCATGCAAGGGACCACTGACCAATTCCATCATACATATAAAGTTGACTAATACTAGTTTAGTTTGGCACACCCGTGCTGATCAAGTGCAGCATATGTTGAATAACTAACCTCCCAGTATGGAGGCTATCACTGACATGGGTGTATGCTAAGATCAATTGACCAGCATTCCTGTGACTGCTGTCATTCCGAAGGTACATACAAATTGAGAACTACTTCATCACGATTGACACACTGGTACATTTGCCAAACCAAGTATTATTTATATCACAGTGTCAGTTTGCTATATATCCGCTGATCAACCAAATTGGCAAATGTAAGATGATGAATGTGGCTCATCTGTGATTTCCGAAACCCATATTGGGTAAACAGGGCAATGAGAGACACATTTCAAGTGCAATGACTACACCGGTGCCCATGCAGTCTGTCACGGATGAATACAATATACACTGCAAACATATATCTCCTTGTCGTATCCAAATATGAAAACTGGTCAATCATCATAGTGTCATAAGGGGCATATGTGGCTCAGGGTACCCTTTTAATGTAGCATATGTAAGCTAGACACAACACAGGCCCTACATGTAAGGGACCATAGAAAGCTTGATAAATCATGCCATTAATTCAACCCACAGGTGCGTCACACAGTAAAGGATTGTCCTTTGATGCCCAAGCCACAATACGTGAGTGACTGGTATTGCAGTCCTCCAGGAAAGTGGCTTTGCAAGTTTCTCATTGATACACATGATGAGGAGTACACTCCATAAATGAGTCTGCAAACAAATGATGGAGCATGTTTGCCACCACATGATAGTTAGGGCCACTGCATTTGTGCAGATATGTGTGTATCACTCACTGGAGTGGCCGGGTCTGTACATGTTTTCAGTGGTATGTCGGTTGCAGTATCATCATGCCTGAGAGGCTGGACTTTCTGATTTAATCTTACACACAGTAATTGTATTTGGAAGTGTTGTACAGTGCACAGACATTGAGCACATTTCTCCCTTCCATGCTTTACAGGTGGACCTGCCCCCTTCACAATCGGAGAGGTGGCTTGATTTGCGGACCCAGACATCTAGTGTTGATATTTCTGTTCTGTGTTGTGTTTGCTGCTGTTGTGTGTTTGACTCCTGTGTGTTGGACACATAGCCAGGTAAGATGCGCTGGTAAATGATCGGATATGTTACTTGAGTGGAGTATCATTTTTTTCCCCATCTTTGAGTTCGACAATCATTAGCGTATAGTTATATTTTGGGATTGTAGTGCAGCCCTGTAGGCACGGCCATTTGAATAGGGTGACATTTGTTGCTAAAACGTTTATTAAGAAAATTTAGCAGAGGACCATATTTATAATTTAGTCAGCAAGGCAGACCCTGAATCTCACAGTATAGGGATGCCAAAGTCTTACCCACAGACTTGAGCCTCCCTGTTCACTAATGAACATGTTCAACTGTATGTTTGACTTCCTAGCAGCATGTAGCTCCACATGTTGTGCTACGTGTATGTGGCACTTGAGTACAATGTCATAGGTGTGCATGCAGCTCATGGGCAGCTGTGTGCTTGCATCTACTTGTTGTGAGTCATGTATTACTGGTATGAAATGATGTTGACAATTGTCTGCATTTCCAAACATAAATGTGGATGGGATTGTCCAAGGTTTGGGTGTATCCTAGTTGGACATCCTCCTTACCTGTGGTGGACTGCCCAAACCCATGTACAGCTGTCCAAAGCTTCCTGGGTGTCTTAGATGTTGGAAGGTATTTGTTGCTTGTCCATCCCCCCCTCAGGCACAGGCGTAGGGTTATGAAATGTGTACCGAGGACTGATGATCCAAGTTTATTACACAGACGTGTAAATCTGTAAATCACTTGTCCAAAACTAGGATACCCACTCATGATTAGCAACTGCATTCTATCCTGGCAATTCCATTTACAAATCACAGATCTTGTGGCCCTTGCTTGTCCAGAAGTTAGTCAATAGTTGGCCTGTCACATATGGAGTACTTGCAGCATTTTTTACGTGACTAATGGCTCAACAATGATGCATAGGTCATTTAAGTTGTTACAAATCTTTTAGAGCATTGCTGTGCTGTTAGATAGGACATGTGTAGGCTGCGTTTGCATGTACTTCCTCAGGGACAATCAGTGACCTGTATGATGATATGGCCTGTTTCTGGTACATTAGGTGTATTGTCTGATTTACTTCTGGAGCCATATCACACAATGAAGTACCTAATGTTTGGTTTTATATATACATATTTTTTTTAACAGCAGCCAATATGAATCCCATCCAGATTCAGGAGTTTCGGCACCAGGCGATGCATTACCACCACATTCTGGATGTGGAGTCTGGGTTCCGCCACAGGGCACGGCGTTATCGCCATGAAAGAGCCTTCGGAGTATGGAGGGCATTTGCCCAAGGGGGCCCTTCCGTGTCCACCACAACCACTACCACCCAGGAGGCACCAACCATAACAGGCACCACTGCTGGACCGTCAACCTCCACTGCTCCCGGACCTATCACAGCACCACCTGCACTTCCTCTAACACGCATGCCACCGACAATGGGACATACATCTTTAACTGGCACCCAGACCACCCCTGCTGCAGTCATTGACCCAGCAGATTTTCAACGGATGCAATGTGACATTGACCGTATGTTGAGGTTCTTTTCATTAGTGGGTTTAGGGGGCTTAGGCCCATATTTATACTTTTTTAGCGCAGCATTTGCGTAATTTTTTGATGCGAAAGCGGCACAAACTTGCAAAATACAGTTGTATTTTGTACGTTTGTGCCGTTTTTGTGTCAAAAAGCAGCACAACTGCGGCGCTAAAAAAGTGTAAATATTGTCCTTAGTGTTAGCTTAGAATAGGCTGTTTAGTTAGTAGTAGTGGGTGGGGGTATGATACTTTTAATATTAATGTTTTTTATTATGTGTGTAGGTGGGTGGGTGGTTGATGATGATGGGGTTTTGGTGTTAAAAAGAAAATAAAATAAAAAAAATATAAAAATCCCCAAAAATATATATTTGTTTAGTATAAGACAGTATGGGGCATATTTATACTGTGCTTGAGCTGAATGTGCGTCAAACATTTTGACGCACATTCGGCGCAAACCTTGCCCCATATTTAAACTATGACGCCCGACCCCACGGACGTCAAAAAACCTCTGTGTGCGTCATTTTTTGTATGCGGGAAACCACCATGCGTTAATGATAGGCGTTCCCGTAAAAAAAGTGACCTTAGGGCCTGTGTGCCTTATTTATACTCCTGCGTCATTTTGACGCACAGGAGGGGGCGGGCCTTCAAAAACTGCACACAGCCTGATGTGCGCCTTTTTTTTAATGCCTGGGTGAGGGCAGGCATTAAGGGACCTGTGGGCTTACTTCCATGGTCTCAGACCATGGAAGCAGTCCAGAGGTGTCCTTCCCTGCCCCCAGGGACACCCCCTGCCACCCTTGCCCACCCTAGGATGACACCCGTGGATGGGGGGGACCCATCCCAGGTAGGTACAGGTAAGTTGAGGTAAGTGTTATTTTTTTATTTTTTTAAAGTGGCATAGGGGGGCCTAATTTGGACCCCCCTACATGCCACTGTGCCCAATGGCCATGCCCAGGGGACTGAAGTCCCCTGGGCATGGCCATTGGGCAAGGGGGCATGACTCCTGTCTTTGCTAAGACAGGAGTCATTTCAATGGGGGTAGTGCGTCAACAAATGGCACAAGTGCAGTTTGAGCCATGATTTTTTTTTAATCTGACCAGCCCGCAGCGCCGGCTAACGTCAATCCTTAAATAAGGCGCCCACATGGCGTGTAGGAATGGCGTTAGCCGGCGGTAAAAAAATGTACGCAAACCAGCGCCGGTGCTGGTTTGCGTCAAAAAGTATAAATGTGGGCCTATGTGTTTAGGTTAGTATATGTTGTCCTCCATGTGTCCCGTCTTATAAGGGGGAGGGAGGGTTGATATTTAGATCGTTAGGATAGGTTAGGTAAGGTGTTTCCCCAGGTTTTAGCTTCCTTTCTTACTGTTAAATATTTAGGTACTCCTTTACAGTATGTGTCACATGCTTGGGGATCAGGGCCTTGGCATGGGTGAACAGTGTCTCTTTAGTATTTGCATTTGTGTCCCATCCTGCAGCCAAATCCCAATTGAGCTGTTACATTGGCAGCTACACCGAGCTACTTTGCTAAGAATCTGCCATCCATTGCACCCACCACTCAAGGTTACTATGGATCCCAAAGTGTTGTTAATTTTTGATGTATGTTTTCAATCTCACATACTTTACAACCAGATTTGGTATTAAGGACACAGTGTTAAGTCTGCCTGCAGCCCGATGTTCAAGTGAGCCTTATAAGGTGAGTGGTAGTATGATCTCATGTAGTATGGTATACATAACTGACACCTATCATTTGTTACATTGTTCAGCCAGGTTACATATTTGTACGTACACTCATACACATCCATTCATACTGTATGGTGTGTGTGTTAGGAAAAATTTGGGTCAAATGTCACATATGTAAATATTGGCTTGAAAAAAAGTTGAGGGCAACATTTTTTGGCTTAGACATCCCTTGAGGAAGGGTAATTCTGTCCAACACAACATTATACTGTATGGTTTCTATTTCCCTGATAATTAACCCTCAGGAAGGGCAGATGATGGTACAATCCAGACCACAGTGCATAGTTATCAGCCAACATTCTTTCAGGTCAGTTGTATTGACATTCTATATTCATTGACCTGAGGTAAACATCACTGATGTCAATCACCGTTGATATGTCACGTTACACAGAGACAAAGTTGTTGTGTAAGTACTATTTATTTTAAAGTGCTGTAGTGCTATATGTACATTGTCCATGATTGTGACTCCATAAGTGTGACACCTTTCATTGTGATCCTACACAAGTGCAAAAGGACATGTCATTGGACATGCTGGGGTGAAGTGTCAGACAGTGCAGAGGGACAGGTTGCCAATGAGTTAGTGAGAGACAATCACAGGGCAGGGTGACAAGATAAACAGTGGGCTGGAGAACAGTGCTTGTGAGCAGCTGTTGCAAGACTGGCATGTTATAAAGCACAGGACCTTGGTTATAGGTGGCCATGTGGCACGGACTAGTGCTACCAGGTACCCTTACGGGTGAAGGTGATCTGTTCCACGTCTTCATCTTCTGATGTGTGTGTTGTCTCCTCTGCACTTGGTTAGTGGTGGTTGTGAAGGGGCAACACACACCTCAGACGTGGAGTCAGACATCCCATTAGCTGCCAACTGTGGGGCTATAAAGTGCAGTACTGCAGCAAGGAGGAACTGCTGGTTCTTAAGTATAGCAGCCACATCACTGTGGTAGGCAGCCAGGTCGGCCCTGAGGGGGTCAATATTGCCTTCGTGCACGCGTTGACAGGATTGTTGTTGGAGGTGCTGTGTCAACTCTTACAGCTGTGCTGATTTCCTTCACACTTTTTTCGAGTTAATGCAAGATTGATGTTCGCCCTTGCATGGCTGCTGCCTATTCTGCAGTTGACATCATGCACAAACACACCCCTTCTAGGCTGGCTGCCATATTTTGCATCCCCACCCGCACCTACTTGGCCAGCTCGCGCTGTACTCCAACTACAGTTCTCTCAAAGCTGGTGCCAGTGTCGTCAGAGTCCTAAGCTGGGTTGGAGCTGGCAGGTCATACAATTGGGGTGGTAGGTGGGTCCTCTGTGATGGCTGCTGTATCTGTGCTCCTCCTTGCGCCTGAAGGTGGGGTCTGAAGGGTCCCAAGGACATCTTGGATGGTCTGCTGGCTGATGTTTGTCAGCTCGTCATCCATGGCATCAGGGAAGTTCAGGACAAGCATATCCCCAGGAGAGCTGTCGCCCTCTGCAATGAGATATTGTACAATTATTGTGTGTGTGTGTGTGTTGTGGGATTCGTAATGTGACGTGCCTGCCTTCCTATTTGTCGCACATTATGATCTTGGTTCCGGTTCATTACTCCTGTCTTTCATATTAGCATTCTCCCATGGCCTATGCCCCACCTGCATGTCACATGTATTGTGGTCAGTTTGGGGACTTGTCACCATCACATCCTCTAGGTGTTGGTTCTGCCCAAATTGTATATTGCCTCCTTCTTGTCCTACTCAACCCTCCGTCTACTTCCATTCTCATGGTGAAGCCTTGCACTGGCTGTGGTTGTTCTGATGGCACTAGCACCACACTTCACAATCTGGAACTGAGCCAGTCTCAGATACTTCAAAAAAACACTTGGGACTCCTCCTGGTTAGGCCTCGCACCCACCCCCGCAAACCACGCACGCAACCTCGGCATCATCCTGGACCCCTCCCTCTCAATGGCCCAACAAATCAACGCCCTCACCTCCTCATGTTTTAACACACTCCGCACACTGAGAAAAACATTCAAATGGATCCCCACAGAGACCAGAAAGACAGTCACCCACGCACTCATCAGCAGCAGGCTAGACTACGCCAACGCCCTATACGCCGGCACCACATTCAAACTCAAGCGCAAACTACAGCGAATCCAGAACTCAGCAGCACAACTCATCCTCGACCTCCCCCGCCATGAACACATCTCACCACACCTCAAATCCCTCCACTGGCTCCCCATAGACAAAAGGATCACCTTTAAGATCCTCATCCACGCACACAAATCCCTCCACAACACCGGCCCAACCTACCTTAACGAAAGAGTGACCTTCCACACTCCCACACGCCACCTACGCTCCACCGACCTCTCTCTCGCCGCAGTTCCCCGTATCAAACACACCACCACCGGAGGCAGATCTTTCTCCTGTCTGGCCCCTAAAGCCTGGAACTCCCTCCCCACCCACCTCCGCAAGACCCAGGACCTCCTACTCTTCAGGAAGAGCCTTAAAACGTGGCTTTTCGATCAGTGATCTCCCCCTCCCTCCCCCCCCAGCGCCTTGAGACCCTCACGGGTGAGTAGCGCACTCTATAAGTCTCTTTGATTGATTGATTGATTGACTTCACATCCAGCTATACGTTGCTGAGACCTTGCATATACTATGTATAGCATTGGCATGGCACACTACATGTCAGCATTGGTAGTGTGTAATGTTGATGTTGGGGAATGTGTGCTACATTGGATTGCACTTATGGTCTTAGCAGTGTTCCATTTCCTCTTCTGACTATGAGGGTGAATTTCACTAGCCGGTGACATATGTCCTCCCCCTCAATGCTGTTGTCTGAGCGGTAGAACAGTTGGGATGTTGCATGGTGTCATTGCAGCTATTGTGACCCAGGCACAGGGTGGACCCTGACATATGCAGCATGACCTTACTGCTGTGTACCTCAATGTTTATGACAATGGCTGATGTTTGTATCGACTATGGACATTCACATTTGACTGGTATGGCACATTTTGATTGATTTCAGGGGATTGATAACGTTGTCATCCTGAACCCTCTAATTTGGGTGTGTTTGATCCATGGGCACGTAACTGCTGATAGCTACTTGACCTGCACACACAGCAGAGGTGGTAGTGGCAACTGTTGTCAATGTTAAATTCCCCTTGCGGATATGGCCTGAGACTATTAATTGAGCCCTAGTTCATGTAGTAACAATAACAGCTGTCATGTGGCAGTAGGCCAGTTTTACGTTGTACCCTACCCTCCTGGACTGGCCTTATCTTTCCATTATCCTTGGCATGGCAGCATACCCCAATGCAAATGTCATTGGTGTAGTGTAGTACTGTGCCCCAGGTTTCCTCTGAACATCCCATGCCCCCGTGCCGTGCCCCGTTGCCCATTACACTGCCTGAATATCATGATTACCATGCATTGTGTACTAGGTACGCCCCCCGCTTACAGTTTACAAATAGCCACTTTTGTTCCCCATGTGACTTACCCTGCATCTGTGTTGTCTCCTGGTAGTCTGCGCTGTCCTGTCCTTGAATCCCTTTAACGATCTCCTCAGGGATGACGGCTGCCACCATCTCCTCCATGTGGTCCAGGGCCTCCTGTGGTGCTGGACTCCTACCTCCAGTCTGCAGTGCTGCCTTCCTGTTCCTGGCCATCTTTTCCTTGGTCTGCCCTTGCAGTCATGCCAGCGTTTCTTTCACTCAATCCTTACTTCAGCCACACTGTTTAGCTTGTCCACAATTTGTTGCCAAATTGCCTCTCTCCTACCAATTGGCAATTTAGAGGTGACAAAAAGTTGATGCTGGTGTTCCGTCACCTCTTTCACCAGTATTTCCTGCTCCTCTGCCCTGAACCAACACTTCCTTTTCTTCTTCTCCCTCTCCTGGGTCTTGTGTGGGTCCTTCTGGCTGGTTCCTAGTCAGTTGTCATCTTCCTGGGGTCTCTCAAAGCTTCTGGGATCCATTTTGGCTCTCCTTTGCACATTTTGCAGTGTTTGGACTGCTTTTTGACGCTATTGCGGCAAAAAAAGGCGCGTATCCGGTTTGCGACATCGTAAACCGGATCAAAGTCATTTTCGTCACGTTAATGTCATTTTTCTTTATGACATGACGCATGGGTTTGAGTAAAAAAAAAAAAAAAGACTCACACCAGTGGTTTGTGCCGACGTGTGTCAAAGTATAAATCTCACATTGGAGCGGCGCAAACAAATGGCGTTAGCCTGCGTTAAACTTTTTGACGCAAAACTGCATCAGCGCAGTTTTGCGTCAAAAAGTATAAATATGGCCCTTAGTTTTGTCCAGAAACAAGGGAGCACCCAGTATAAGTCAAAACAAATCCCTTTCTGGGTTAGAGTGATGCATAAATTATACAAAAAGGAAGAGAGAACTATGGGTAGTTCCCAAGTTTAGGTGGAGAGCAGCTCCAATAAGGAGCTCCCTGCAACACAAACAACACTCTAGATTTACTCACCTCAAATTTCTGTTTATATAGCAAAGTTTTTAATTATAGGATCATCACAGTGTTCTCCACGCTGACCTAGACAGTGACAAAGTCTTTTGCCATTTGTGCAGCAAAGTTTTAAGCATAGGTTTTTTTCAATATCAACCTTGACAAGCTGTAAAATGACAAAAGCCATGTACCACTCCAGCCACGGTATCACAGCTTTTGACTGGTAAAATACCATCCAAGCCAACCTGTAATGAATAAAAGCAAACCGTGACACGTTTCCTTCTCATTAGAGATCATCACAGAGGTTTAGCTTTGTCCAGACACAAGGGAGGACCCAGTATAAGTCAAAACAGACCCTTTTCAGAGGTAGAGTGACACATAAATTACGCAAAAAGGAAGAGAGAACTCTGGGTAGTTCCCAAGTTTATGTGGAGAGCAGCTCCAGTAAGGAGCACCCTGCAACACCAGCGACACTCTAGATATGCTCACCTCAAATGTCTGTTTATCTAGCAAAGTTTTCAAGCATAGGATGGGCACAGTGCTATCCACGCTGAGGTAGATAGTGAGAAAGCATTTTGCCATTTGTAGAGCAAAGTCTTTAAGCATAGGTTTGACACAATGTCAACCTTGCCGAGCTGTAAAATGACAAAAGCCATTTACCACTCCAGGCACAGTATTACAGCTTTGGACTGGTAAAATACCATCGAAGCCAACTTGGAATGAATAAAAGCATCCCCTAAGACGTGTTTCGCTCGCATTACAGCTCATCAGAGAGGTCAAAACAAATCCCTTTGAGGGTTATAGTGAAGCATAAATTATGGAAAAAGGAAGAGAGACCTCTGGGTAGTTCCTAAGTTTAGGTGGAGAGCAGCTCCAATAAGGAGCACCCTGCAACACCAGTGACACTCTAGGGCCCATATTTATACTTTTTGACGCAAATCAGTGCCAGGGCAGATTTGCGTCAAAAAGTTTACCGCCGGCTAACACCACTCCAATGCGCCAGCCGGGCGGCTTATTTATGGAATTACGTTAGCCGGCGCTGCGGCCTGGTTTGCGTCAAAATAAATGACGGTGACCGGGCAGCAGAGGCGAAGGGAAGACTGGGGGTTGTGCGCCAAAGAATGGTGCAAGTCAGATTAGAGTCAAACATATTGGCTCTCACCTGACTAGCGCCATTGTTTGACACACAACCCCCATGGAAAGGACTCATGTCTTAGCAAAGACAGGAATCATGCCCCCCTGCCCAGTGGCCATGCCCAGGGGACTCATGTCCCCTGGGCATGGCCATTGGGCACAGTGGCATTTAGGGGGGCCCAAGTCAGGCCCCCGATGCCCCTTAATTTTATTTTTAAATACTTACCTGCACTCACCATAGATGGGTCCCCCCACCCATGGGTGTCCTCCAGGGGTGGGCTAAGGTGGCAGGGGGTGTCCCTGGGTGCAGGGAAGGGCACCTGTGGACTGCTTCCATGGTCTCCCACCATGCAAATGAGCCCACAGGTCCCTTAACGCCTGACTGACCCAGGTGTTAAAAAACAGCACAAATCCAGCTGGGTGCCTTGTTTTAAGGCCCGCCTCCAACGCATCATTTTGACGCAGGAGTATAAATAAGGCGCACATGCCTTAGAGTCATTTTTGCACAGGAACGCCTACCTTGCATGTCATTAGCGCAAGGTAGGTTTTCACGTACAAAAAATGACTCAAACTCCATAACTTTGGCACTGGGCGGGTTGAGCGCCAAAGTATAAATATGGAGTTAGGTTTGTGCCGAATTTGCGTTAAAAAAATGACAAATCTGGGGCAAACAGATATGGACGAAACCAAAACCTCCACTGTCACGGCAACAGAAATACACCCACACTATCACGACACACGAATCCACGCGGCGGTCTTTCAACAGCTTTATTCCATTGGTGGTACACACCGCCGCGCTCAAAATACACACACATTTACAAAACACCACCACATTGGACAATTCGAAATACACACACCTGATACACAGACACACACCACTCCCACACACCCATTACAATATATAACACACCCACATCACCCACAAACCCCTACGACCAAAAATCACGAACGAAGGCCAGAGAGAGACACTACCATCAACAATACTAGCATCCACAGACACACAACACCATCACCCACATAACTTCCATGCACCTCACACTACACACCACTACATATCAGCACACTTATCACCCCACACACCACCCCACACATCACCTACACCACCCCATGGCACGGCAAAGACACCTCAGGTTCTCGGAGGAGCTCAGGGTCATGGTGGAGAAAATTGACCGGGTAGAGCCACAGCTATTCGGATCACAGATGCAGCACACCTCAATTACAAGGAAGATGGAGCTATGGCGAAGAATAGTGGACAGGGTGAACGCAGTGGGACAGCACCCAAGAAATCGGGAGGACATCAGGAAGAGGTGGAACGACCTACGGGGGAAGGTGCGTTCCATGGTCTCAAGACACCACCTGGCGGTTCAGCGGACTGGCGGTGGACCCCCACCTCCTCCACCACAACTAACAACATGGGAGGAGCAAGTCTTGGCGATTCTGCATCCTGAGGGCCTCGCAGGAGTAGGTGGAGGAATGGACTCTGGTAAGTCATATCTTAACTATTACATCCCTCACCCTACCTGCATGCCAGCACATACCCCCACCCTCACCCCATCACTCTAACTCCTCACAAATGTCCCAACATCACAAACCACCTATCCTAACCGAAGCCCTGCATGCAACAACAAAGCATGGACACCCATCACTAAAGCGTGCCCACTGCACATACCCATACACCCCCCTAAACCATCATCACACAAGGTCCCACACAGGAATGCAAGCACTGGGGTACACGGTCACCCACCCATTGCACACCATGACACACACAGATGTAATAACCATCCTCTTATACCCCTGCAGGACCCCTACCCAACGTCACTGGACAGGAGGGTCCACACATGTCCACACCACCAACCGAAGAGGCCCACAGTGATGACAGCACCTCTGTCCAACTGGATCTAGATGACCAGCCCGGCCCAGCGGGGACCTCTGGACACTCGGTTCCCCACACCCAGTCACAGGCCACCACAGAGCTTCCCCCCTCTGGAAACACCAGCACAGCACCCATCCAGCGGGCCCATACCTCCGTCTCCAGGACACGTCAATCAGCAGTGTGTCCACCACCACAGGGAACCCAGGCTAACCCACCACCCCAAAACCAGCAGGGACCTGGGGGCAGTGGTAGTGGGCACACGGTACAGGGGACAGAGGCCCAGGAACACAGGGGAACTGGGAGGGCTGCTGTGCGACAGGGGGCGGACAGGCCCAGGGAACCCACTCTCCACGAGGCCCTCTCCTCCATCATGGGAGCCTACCACCACTCCCAGGAGACGATGGCACCGGTACTGGCCAAGTTTCAGGAGACCCAGCACCTGCAGGAGGAACAGTATATGGGCTTCAGGGAGGAACTCAGAACCATCAATTCCACCCTGGGCACCATCGTAGGGGTGCTGAAGGAAGTACTCAACACCAGAAGGGACACTGTGGCACTACAAGGGGCCCCTGACACTAGCCTGGATGATGAACTGCCCACCACCTCTGCCGGCGCTAGTGGACAGGAGGCACCGCCACAGGACAACAACACCAGCACCCCACCCCCTGCAGAGGGAGAACCACCTCGCAAACGGTCCCTGAGATCCAGGAACGAGACAGAGAACGATGCCAAGACCCCCGCCAAGAAATGAGACCACCCTGATTGTCATCCTACTGTCCCACCTTTTCACCCTGTCCATCCTTAAACTGCCCCAGCTCCACTTCCTATGCCCATTTGGGCAATGAACCTGTGAGACTAATAGACTGGACTCTGCCATGGGCATTCCTCTGCCATCACCCCTCACCATTTTGCTACCCCCTCCAATTTTGAGCACTAAAATAAACACCCTTAAAGCACAAAACAATCTGGAGTCAGTCTGTGATGTCGGAATACTGTATTAGCAATTATTGTGGCAAAAAGCTCTTTCATTTGTAATGTCAACATACCTATGTCACACAGCTATAGTCCATGAGGAATCAAAGCAGATGTCACACTGTGGGACCCAGATCTGTGAAATCCTAAGGGAAAGTGACAACTTAGTGACCATACACTGAGTGAAAACGACAGACAGTAGGAAGGTAGTAGTGTTTAAGTACATGTAGTAGGCAGGTTTGTATTCTTACCTGTGTTTCACTGGAAATATTGCTGGATCACTGAGTCCCTGTTGTCCATTTCTTCTTCCTCTGCTTCCTCGTCTTCACTGTCCACAGGCTCCAAAGCTGCAACAACACCGCCATCTGGACCATCCTCCTGCAGAAAAGGCACCTGTTGTCGTAAAAGCCAAGTTGTGAAGCATACAGCAGGCCACGATGATCTGGCACACCTTCTTTGGTGAGTAGAATAGGGATACACCAGTCATATGGAGGCACCTGAACCTGGCCTTCAGGAGGCCGAAGGTCTGCTCGATCACCCTCCTAGTTCGCCCATGGGCCTCATTGTAGCGTTCCTCTGCCCTTGTCCTGGGATTCCTCACTGGGGTCAGTAGCCATGACAGGTTGGGGGTAACCGGAGTCACCTGCAAATGGCGAGGGACAACTGTTAGACACACACTAACCTGGAGTGATATCCCCAGACCCAGACAGCCATTCTCACTGACTAGCTTTCAGGTGCTCACCTAATAGCCACACACGGTGCCTCTGGAGTTGACCCATCACATAAGGGATGCTACTATTCCGCAGGATGTAGGCGTCATGCACTGAGCCAGGGAACTTGGCATTCACATGGGAGATGTACTGGTCGGCCAAACATACCATCTATACATTCATCGAATGATAACTCTTCCGGTTTCTGTACACCTGTTCACTCCTGTAGGGGGGGTACCAAAGCCACATGTGTCCCATCAATGGCACCTACGATGTTGGGGATATGTCCCAGGGCATAGAAATCACCTTTCACTGTAGGCAAATCCTCCACCTGAGGGAAAACGATGTAGCTCTGCATGTGTTTCAGGAGGGCAGACAACACTCTGGACAACACGTTGGAAAACATGGGCTGGGACATCCCTGATGCCAAGGCCACTGTTGTTTGAAATGACCCACTTGCAAGGAAATGGAGTACTGACAGCACCTGCACTTGAGGGGGGATTCCAGTGGGATGGCGGATAGCTGACATCAGGTCTGGCTCCAACTGGGTACACAGTTCCTGGATTGTGGCACAGTCAAGCCTGTATGTGATTATCACATGTCTTTCCTCCATTGTCGACAGGTCCACAAACGGTCGGTACACCGGAGGATGCCGCCATCTCCTCACATGTCCCAGCGGACGGTGCCTATGAAGGGCAACAGCGAGCACAGAGTCAAACAACTCAGAGGTACGTACCCACAGCTTACACAGAACACCAATTATAATCTAAAAAGTGGCCTGTATGTGTGTTGAGTCTAGGCCTAGGTATGTGCGACGCAGTTGAAAGTGAAGCCATGTGGGCCCCTGAAATGGCGGCTGCCTGACCTTTAAAGTGGGACAATGGGATGGTGAGGTAACTGCGCTGGCGTTGTACACCGTCGCAGTAGGCGGTCGAAGACCGCGGCGCAATGCTGCATTGGTTAACATTGGACCCTATGGGTCCCAGGAGCCAATCACGATGTACGCCGGCTGTGATGGTACCCACCGCCGCGATGTCACTGCCATTTTCTATCTGTTCAATCACTCGATACCTGATCTTCAAGAGGAGGGGACCTACACTGCAAGTGCTGCTGTGACCTCCGTCTGGAAGAGACAATGGCTCGAGTGTCTGGGGAAAGGGCCCCTTCCTTCACATCGGAGGAGTTGGAGAAACTCGTGGATGGGGTCCTCCCCCAGTACACACTACTCTACGGTCCTCCAGACAAACAGGTAAGTACACTGGGAGCATGCTGTATGGGCTATGCCTGTGTGGAGAGGGGTGGATGTAAGAAGGAAGGGGGAGAGTGCGGGGTGCATGAAACGACGGTGAGTGCATGTGCCACATGGCAAGGGTAGGGATGGGGCCAATCACTTTGACATTGCAGTTGGTAATAAGTTTCTCTTCCCCCTGTACAAATCATGTAGGTCAGCGTCCACCAGAAAAAATATATTTGGCGTGCCATCACCATGGACGTCCGGACCATGGGGGTCTACCACAGACGGAGCACCCACTGCCGGAAAAGATGGGAGGACATTCGCCGCTGGAGCAAGAAGATGGCGGAAGCTCAGCTGGGGATGGCCTGCCAACGTGGGAGGGGTGCCCGTCACACCATGACCCCCTGATGTTCAGGATCCTGGCGGTGGCGTACCCAGAGTTGGATGGGCGCATGAGGGCATCACAGCAGCCACAAGGGGGTGAGTACACTCTCATTCTGCTGATTTAGCGTGCAGTGGAGGGGTCTGGGTGGGGGAGGTGGGCTGTGGGTTCTCTAGGACAGGGCGAGTTCCGTAGGCAAGGTCCCTCCGTAAGGCAGGCCATGTGGCACCCCACAGCACCTTTGTAGAGTGCCAACTACAACTAGTCATGCCGCTGTGTCATCCATGTGTGTAGATGTCATCCATAGCCTAGTAGGCCATTTCCCAGGAATTGAACATAGGAGCCCAAGAACGCGGCGTAGTGCAGGGGGCTTCTGTGTCTGTCGTGTCCACCAACGGTAGCGGTAATGCATGCATGTCTTTCTTCTGTCCCCCCCCCCTTTTTGTGGTCTCCCTGTTCTTGTGTGCATTAGCATCATCAGGCGGAGGAGCAGTGGCACCGGAGCACGAGGGGGCTGCATCCCACATGGCCATGGAGGGCCACACTACGAAATCGGACTTCACCAGTGGGACGAAGGGCGAGGGGAGCTCCACGGCGGGGACAGGAGCTGAGACCAGTGACACAGACTCGTCCTCTGATGGGAGCTCCCTTGTGGTGGCGGCAACATCTGTGCCACCCCATCTACAGGTACAGCCACCACCACCCCCTTCCAGCACTACCCTCCCAGCAGCCCCTCAGCCTTTGCCCCGGGCCCGCTCACCTAGGATGGTGGGCATCACCTTCGCCCCAGGCACCTCAGGCCCTGCCCCAGTCACCCCTGCTGCCCTCAGTAAGGAGGCCACTGACCTCCTCAGGTCCCTCACTGTTGGGCAGTCTACCATTTTGAATGCCATCCAGGGTGTAGAAAGGCAGTTACAACAAACCAATGCATTCCTGGAGGGCATTCATTCTGCTCAGGTGGCCCTTCAGCAAGCTTTTCAGACTCTGGCCTCAGTACTGATGGCAGCCATTGTCCCTGTCTCTAGCCTCCCCCCTCCAACTTCCTCCACCCAGGCCCAAACCCCTGTACCCCAGCCTATCCCAACCATAACTCTAGACAAGCATGCACACACGTCAACACACAAGGGAAGCTCAGGCAAACATAAGCACCACACATCCCACAGGCACTCAAGCAAGCATCTTACCCATGCAGACACACCAACATCCACTGCCTCCACTGTGTCCCCCTCCTCCTCGTCTCCCTCCTCTCTCCCAGACTCATCTACACTCACACCTGCATGCACTACCTCAACAGCCACTACTACCATCACCATACACCCACCACCACACCCCACTCACTTGCAGTCACCACCCCTACTACCATTCACACGTCCCCTGTGTCCTCTCCCAGTGTGTCTGTGACGCCCCTCCCAGGATACAAAAACGCAGGCACACACCCACCCAACAGCCATCCACCTCACTACAGCCTCCAGCGCATGCACCTTCACCCAAAGTCAGCAAACGAACACCTCCTACAACCACAACCTCTTCCTCCACTCCCAAACTCCCTTCAGCTTCCCGTCCCAGTGTCTCCCAAAAACTTTTCCTGTCCAACCTTGACCTCTTTCGCACACCTCCCCCACCCCGTCCGTCTCCTAGGTCCCGAACTAGCACCTCAACCACAACATCTCCGGACCAGTGGTGCCTGTAGTCACCGGAATCTGGAGTGCACTGGCCACTAGGGCAGCCAGTGTGGCACGGAGCCACAGCACAGACAGTCCCCCACCTGTCAAACGTCAGAAGTTGGCCAGTGCCTGGCGGGAGAGGGGGAAGACTCCAGCCACCAAAGCCGCTCCCAGGGGTACAGGTGAAGGTGTGGAGTCAGCTGCAACACCTTTCAAGGTGGGGAAGGGGCACAAGAAACTCAGCAAGTCTGGGAAGAGCAGCACGGCGGAGAAGACCCCCATCATCCCCGCTGCCCAGGAGGCCACCGCCACCAGCCCTGCTGCCCAGGAGGCCACCGCCAGCACCAGCCCAGCTGCCCAGGAGGCCACCGCCAGCACCAGCCCAGCTGCCCAGGAGGCCACCGCCAGCACCAGCCCTGCTGCCCAGGAGGCCACCGCCAGCACCAGCCCAGCTGCCCAGGAGGCCACCGCCAGCACCAGCCCAGCTGCCCAGGAGGCCAGCACCAGCCCAGGAGGCCACTGCCAGCCCAGCTGCCCAGGAGGGCACCGCCAGCACCAGCCCTGCTGCCCAGGAGGCCACCGCCAGCACCAGCCCTGCTGCCCAGGAGGCCACCACCAGCACCAGCCCTGCTGCCCAGGAGGCCACCACCAGCACCAGCCCTGCTGCCCAGGAGGCCACCGCCAGCACCAACCCTGCTGCCCAGGAGGCCACAGCCGTCATCCCCGCTGGGACAGAGAGGACCACCAGCACAAGCCCCGCTGGACTAGAGAGGACCGCCAGCACAATCCCCGCTGGACTAGAGAGGACCTCCAGCACAAGCCCCGCTGGGACAGAGAGGACCACCAGCACAAGCCCCGCTAGGCTAGAGAGGGCCGCCAGCACAAGCCCGGCTAGGCTACAGAGGGCCGCTGGGACAGAGAGGACCGCCAGCACAAGCCCTGCTGGGACAGAGAGGACCACCAGCACAAGCCCTGCTAGGCTAGAGAGGGCCGCCAGCACAAGCCCCGCTGGGCCATGAAGGACCGCCAGCAGCTGAGTCACTGCAAAGGAGCCCGTCGCTCCAAGCACCACTGAACAGGGCACTGCCGTCTCAAGCACCGCTGGCCCATAAGCGCCAAGGGCACTGCCACTACTGAGTCTGTCACGGATAGAATGAAGCACTCTGGGCACCATGCCCCCTCCAGAACCAGTGGAGAGATCCATCCACTTCCTCTGTCCTTAGCAGGATGAAGCACTCTGGGCACCATGCCCCCTCCAGAACCAGTGGAGAGATCCATCCACTACCTCTGTCCTTAGCAGGATGAAGCACTCTGGGCACAAGGCCCCCTCCAGAACCAGTGGAGACTGTGATCCACTTGAGAGACTGTGGATTTCCACTTCCCAGGATGGAACAGTGGGCAACCCACTCACTGTAGAGACTTGAGAGACTGTGGCTTTGCACTCCCCAGGATATGGCAGTGGGAAGACCACCCACTTGTTAGACTTGAGACTGTGGCTTTGCACTACCCAGGATTGAACATTGGTCATGTGGCCCTCTCGTGGATTTGGCGTCGTGCACTCCAGCGGCTGAGGTGCCCCCCCTTTCCCTCCCCCTGAGGTGCCTGTTTTGTTGCTTTCTGATGCCCCTGCAGTGTTCTTTCTGTCATGGTCGGGGATCTTGTGGGGGCCTCGCCCATACTGTGTGGGCCCAGTGTTCCACAGACTTAATTGGAGCACTACCTGGACTACTATGCTTGGTGTATATTTTGTTAATGGTGTATATGTATATTTTTGCGTACTTGATTTTAATATATTACAATGGTTACACTAATTTTCTTTTGTCTTTGCATTCTTCCGGGAGGGGGGTTGGGGGGTGTAACTGTGATGTATCAATATGTATTAGCGTGTGTGTTGTCGTGGGTGAGGGTGGGGGTTTTACGTGTTGCGTGTGTGTTGTCGTGGGTGAGGGTGGGGGTTTTACGTGTTGCGTGTGTGTGTCCCTGTTTTTTCCCTCCCCCTCCCCTGTGTCATAGGTGCAGTACTCACCGTGGTCTTCGCCGCCGGCGTTCGTGCTCCTGGTAGAGGAGCAGGAAGACTATCGCAGGGAGAATTTGGAGTTCCGGGTCCATGGTGTCCTAGTTCCTCGTGGGGTCCGGAATCCTGTTTCCGCCGTGTTTTTATCCGCGGTGAATCCGCCCCGGAAAAGGTGGCGGATTGGTAGGTTGTGATACTGTGGGCGGTACATTGTCCTCCGCCTGTCTGTTGGCGGTGACCGCTGTGCTGTTTGTTTGTACCGCCATGGCGGTCGGAGTGTTAAAGTGGCTGTCTTTGTTGGCGGTTTCCGCCACGGTCGTAATTGCAAACTTTTTACCGCCGGCCTGTTGGCGGTCTTACCCCCGCTTTAACACCGACCGCCAGGGTTGTAATGACCACCAAAGTCTTTTGCCATTTGTACAGCAAAGTCTTTAAGCATAGGTTTGACACAACGTCAATCTTGCAGAGCTGTAAAATGACAAAAGCCATTTACCACTCCAGGCACAGTATTACAGCTTTGGACTGGTAAAATACCATCCAATCAACCACAGACACGTATTTTGCTCTCAATATAGCTCATCAGAGAAGTTGAGCTTTGTCTAGACGCAAGGGAGCACCCAGTATAAGTCAAAACAAATCCCTTTCAGAGTTAGAGTGACGCATAAATTATGCAAAAAGAAAGAGAACTCTGGGTAGTTCCCAACTTCAGGTGGAGATCAGCTCCAGTAAGATGCACCCTGCAACACCAGCAACACTCTAGATTAGCTCACCTCAAACATCTGTTTATCTAGCAAAGTTTTTAAGCATAGGATCAACACAGTGCTATCCACGCCGAGCTAGATAGTGACAAAGTCTTTTGCCATGTGTACAGCAAAGTCTTTAAGCATAGGTTTGACACAATGTCAACCGTGCCGAGGTGTAAAATGAAAAAAGCCATTTACCACTCCAGGTACAATATTATAGCTTTGGACTGGTAAAATACCATCCAAGCCAACCTGGAATGAATAAAAGCAACCCCTGACACGTGTTTCACTCTCAGAGCTCATCAGAGAGGTTTAGCTTTGTCCAGACACAAGGGAGCACCCAGTATAAGTCAAAACAAATCCCTTTCAGGGTTAGAGTGACACATAAATTGTGCTAAAAGGAAGAGAGAACTCTGGGTAGTTCCCAAGTTTACGTGGAGAGCAGCTCCAACTCCAGCTCCCTGCAACACCAGCGTCACTGTCGGTTTATGTAGCAAAGTTTTTAATCATAGGATCAGCACAGTGCTATTCACGCCGAGCTAGATAGTGACAAAGTGTTTTGCCATTTTTTAAGCATAGGTTTAACAATGTCAACCTTGCCGAACTGTTAAATGACAAACGCCATTTTACACTCCATGTACAGTATTACAGCTTTGGACTGGTAATATACCATCCAGCCCAACCTGGAATGAATAAAAGTTAACCCTGAGACGTGTTTCTCTCTCAGAGCTCATCAGAGAGGTTTAGCTTTGTCCAGACACAAGGGAGCACCCAGTATAATTCAAAACAAATGCCTTTCAGGGTTAGAGTAACGCATAAATTATGCAAAAAGCAGGAGAGAGCTCTGGGTAGTGCCCAAGTTTAGGTGGAGAGCAGCTCCAGTAAGGAGCACCCCGCAGCACCAGTGACACTATAGATTTGCTCACCTCAAATGTCTGTTCATCTAGCAAAGTTTTTAAGCATAGGATCAACAGTGCTATCCGCGTCGAGCTAGATAGTAACAACGTTTTTAATCATAGGTTTGACACAATGTCAACCTTGCTGAGCTGTAAAATGACAAACGCCATTTACCACTCCAGGCACAGTATTACAGCTTTGGACTGCTAAAATAACATCCAAACCAACCTGGAATGAATAAAAGCAACCCCTTACACGTGTTTCTCTCTCATTAGAGCTCATCAAAGAGGTTTAGCTTTGTCCAGACACAAGGGAGCAGCCAGTATAAGCCAAAACAAATCCCTTTCAGGGTTAGAGTGATGCATAAATCACGCAAAAAGAAAATAAGAACTCTGGGTAGTTGCCAAGTTTAAGTGGAGAGCAGCTCCAGTAAGGAGCACCCTGCAGCACCAGCCACACTCTGGATTTGCTTACCTCAAAAGTCCATTTATCTAGCAACGTTTTTAAGCATAGGATCAGCACAGTGCTATCCACGCCGAGCTAGATAGTGACAAAGGGGGTGATTCTAAGCTTGGCGGGCGGCGGGAGCCGCCCGCCAGCGGGAACCGCCAGAAGACCGTACCGCGGTCAAAAGACCGTACCGCGGTCAGAAGACCGCGGCGGTCATTCTGGGTTTCCCACTGGGCTGGCGGGCGACCGCCAAAAGGCTGCCCGCCAGCCCAGCGGGAAACACCCTTTCACGAGGAAGCCGGCTCCAAATGGAGCCGGCGGAGTGGAAGGGGTGCGACGGGTGCAGTAGCACCCGTCGCGAATTTCAGTGTCTGCTAAGCAGACACTGAAATTCTACGTGGGGCCCTGTTAGGGGTCCCCTGCAGTGCCCATGCCATTGGCATGGGCGCTGCATGGGCCCCCAGGGGCCCCACAACACCCGTTCCCGCCAGCCTGGTTCTGGCGGTCAAAACCGCCAGAACCAGGCTGGCGGGAAGGGGGTCAGAATCCCCATGGCGGCGCTGCCTGCAGCGCCGCCATGGAGGATTCTGCAGCCCAGGGGAAAACCGGCGGTTTCCCTTTTCTGACCGCGGCTTTACCGCCGCGGTCAGAATGGGCCTGGATGCACCGCCAGCCTGTTGGCAGTGCATCCGCTGTCCCCTACCCTGGCGGTCTCGGACCGCCAGGGTAGGAATGACCCCCAAAGTCTTTAAGCATAGGGTTGACACAATGTCAACCTTGTCAAGCTGTAAAATGACAAAAGCCATTTACCACTCCAGGCATAGTATTATAGCTTTGAACTGGTAAAAGTCAGAGCTGTAAAAGGACAAAAGCCATTTAACCACTCCAGGCACCGTATTACAGCTTTGGACTGGTAAAATACTATCCAAACCAACCTGGAATGAATAAAAGCAACCTCTAACATGTGTTTCGTTCTCATTAGAGCTCATCAAAGAGGTTTAGCTTTGTCCAGCCTCAAGGGAGCACACAGTATAAGTCAAAACAAATCCCTTTCAGAGTTAGAGTGATGCATAAATTATGCAAAAAGGAAGAGAGAACTGTGGGTACTTCTCAAGTTTAGGTGGAGAGCAGCTCCAGTAAGGAGCACCCTGCAACACCAGCAACACTCTAGATTTGCTCACCTCAAATGTCTGTTTATCTATCAAAGTTTTTAAGCGTAGGATCAGCACAGTGCTATCCATGCCGAGCTAGATCGTGACAAAGTCTTTTGCCATGTGTACAGCAAAGTCTTTAAGCATAGGTTTGACACAATGTCAACCTTGCTGAGCTGTAAAATGACCAAAGCTATTTACCACTCCAGACACACTATTACAGCTTTGGACTGGTAAAATACTATCCAAGCAAACCTGGAATAAATAAAAACAACCCCCGACACGTGTTTTGCTCTCATTAGAGCTCATCAGAGAGGTTTAGCTTTTTCCAGACAGAAGGGAGCACCCAGTATAAGTCAAAACAAATCTTTTAGAAATGGGGTTTTTTGGTTAGCAGTCAGGTTACCCTGTGTCCAAGCAAGAACCCTCACTCTAGTCAGGGTAAGTCACACACAATCCAAATTATCCTGTGCCCACCCTCTGGTAGCTTGGCACGAGCAGTCAGGCTTAACTTAGAAGGCAATGTGTAAAGTATTTGTGCAATAAATCATACAATAACACCATATAGCACCACACAAATACACCACACAGTGTTTGGAAAAATATAGAACATTTATCTGGATAATTGGAGGTCAAAACGAATAAAGATGCAATGTGAAATAGTAGAGATATCATTGAAAAGTGATATTAAGTGTCTTAAGTCTTTAAAAAGCAAACAAAGTCTCTTTCAAGCACAAAGTACCTGGTTTACAGTGGAAAATCTCTGCAAAGGGCCGCAGAAGAAGAGATGTGTGGAAAAATGGAGTGTGCGTTGATTTCTCCCCTGCACACACGGACTTGAGTCGTTATTTTTCACGCGGGGAAGTCGGGCGTCGTTTTCCAGCATGCGGACAGTCTCTTTCTGTGGTTCGCGGGATTACCAGATGTCCTGGGGTCTGTGCGTGGATTCTTCGGCTTGTTTTGCGGCTGTGCGTCATTCCTGGAGGCTGTGCGTGGAATTTTCGTTCTCACAGCAGGCGTTGCGTCGATTTCCCCTCTGGAAGTCGGGCGGCGTTGTCCTTGTGAGGCCGTGCGTCAAAGTTCCGGTCGCCCCGAAGGCGTCGCGTCAATCAGCGTCGGTGTGCGGCGAGTTTCTCGCCGCGGAGCAAGCTGTGCGTCAAAATTTTCGGCGCACGAATAGTCCAAATGAAAAAGAGAAGTCTTTTTGGTCCGGAGACTTCAGGGAACAGGAGGGAAGCTCTATCCAAGCCCTTGGAGAGCACTTTTACAGCCAGACAAGAGTTCAGCAAGGCAGCAGGCCAACAGCAAGGCAGCAGTCCTTTGTAGAAAGCAGACAGGTGAGTCATTTGAGCAGTCAGGCAGTTCTTCTTGGCAGGATGCAGGTTCTGGTTCAGGTTTCTTCCCCAGCAAGTGTCTGAGGTGGTAGGGCAGAGGCCCTGTTTTATACCCAAATGTGCCTTTATAGTGGGGGAGACTTCAAAAACTGGCTTAGAAATGCACCAGGTCCCCTTTCAGTTCAATCCTGTCTGCCAGGGTCCCAGTAGGGGGTGTGGCAGTCCTTTGTGTCAGAGCAGGCCCTCCACCCTCCCAGCCCAGGAAGACCCATTCAAAATGCAGATGTATGCAATTGAGGCTGAGTAACCTGTGTTTGGGGTGTGTCTAAGTGAATGCACAAGGAGCTGTCAACTAAACCTAGCCAGACGTGGATTGTAAGGCACAGAAAGATTTAAGTGCAGAGAAATGCTCACTTTCTAAAAGTGGCATTTCTAAAATAGTAATATTAAATCCAACTTCACCAGTCAGCAGGATTTTGTATTACCATTCTGGCCATACTAAATATGACCTTACTACTCCCTTCAGATCAGCAGCTACCACTTCACCAATGTATGAGGGCAGCCCCAATGTTAGCCTATGAAGGGAGCAGGCCTCTCAGTAGTGTAAAAACGAATATAGGAGTTTTACACTACCAGGACATGTAAACTACACAGGTACATGTCCTGCCTTTTACCCACACAGCACCCTGCTCTAGGGGTTACCTAGGGCACACATTAGAGGTGCCTTATGTGTAGAAAAAGGGGAGCTTTAGGCTTGGCAAGTACTTTTAAATGCCAAGTCGAACTGCACACACAGGCCTTGCCGTGGCAGACCTGGGACAAGGTAAGGGGCTACTTGAGTGGGTGGCACCACCAGTGCTGCAAGCCCACTAGTAGCATTTAATGTACAGGCCCTAGGCACATACAGTGCCCATTACTAGGGACTTATAAGTATATTAAATAGTCCAATTGGGTACGATCCAAAGTGACCATGTTTAAAGGGAGAGAGCATATGCACTTTAGCACTGGTTAGCAGTGGTAAAGTGCGCAGAGTCTAAAAGCCAGCAAAAACAGAGTCCAAAAAGTGGAGGGAGGCAGGCAAAAAGTTAGGGGTGACCACCCTAAGGCATGTCAGGTCTAACAAAATCCATTTAAGGGTTAGAGTGATAAATTATGCAAAAAGGAAGAGAGAACTCTGGGTAGTTCCCAAGTGTAGGTGGAGAGAAGCTCCAGTAAGGAGCACTCTGCAACACCAGCGAGACACTAGATTTGGTCACCTCAAATGTCTGTTTATCTAGCCAAGTTTTTAAAGCATAGAATCAGCACAGTGCTATCCACGCCGAACTAGATAGTGACAGAGGGCCATATTTATACTTTTTGACGCAAAACTGCGCCAATGAATTTTTGACCCAAAATGTTTAACACCGGCTAACACCATTTCCTTGCACCACCCGGGCACAAACCACTGGTTAGAGTTTTTTTTTTTTTACTCAAACCAATGCGCCACGTCATAAAGAAAAACGACGTTAACGCGGCGAAAATGACTTTAATCCGGTTTACGACATAGCAAACCGGATATGCGCCATTTTTTGCCACAGTAGCAAATTGTGCAAATTAGCCCCCAAATGGATCCCAGAAGCCATAAGAGACCCCAGGAAGATGACAACCGACCAGGAACCAACCAGGAGAACCCACACAAGACCCAGGAGAGGGAGAAGAAAGTGTCAGTTCAGTGCAGAGGAGCATGAAATTCTGGGGAAAGAGGTGACAGAACACCAGCATCAACTTTCTGTCACCTCTAAATTGCCAATTGGTAGGAGAGAGGCAATTTGGCAACAAATTGTGGATAAGATCAACAGTGTGGCAGAAGTACGGAGAACAGTCACTGAGTGCAAGAAACGCTGGCATGACTGCAAGCGCAGGACCACATGGAGGAGATGGTGGCAGCCGTCATCCCAGAGGAGATCATCACAGGGATTTAAGGACAGGACAGCGCTGACTACCAGGATACAACACAGATGCAGGGTAAGTGGCATGGGGAACAAAAATGCCTAATTGTTAACTGCAAGCAGTGGGGGGGGGACATACCTACTACACAATGCATGTCAGTCATGATAATCAGGTAGTGGAAAGGGCAAAGGGGCACAGCACGGGTGCATGGGCTGTGCAGGGGAGACCTGCGGCACAGCACAACACTACACCAACAACCTTTGCAGAGGGGTACTCTGCCATGGCAAGGATGTTGGAAAGGCAAAGCCAGTCCAGGAGGGTAGGGTACAACGTAAAACTGGCCTACTGTCACACAACAGCTGGTATTGTCGCTACATGAACTAGGGCTCAATTTCCAGTCTCAGGCCATATCTGCAAGTGGTATTTACCAATGACAGCAGTTGACACTACACCTCTGCTGTGTGTGCAGGTCAAGTAGCTAATGGCAGTTACATGCCCATGGGTCAAAACACACCCAAATTAGAGGGTTCAGGATGACAACGTTATCAATTCCCTGTAATTAATAAAAATGTGGAAATCCTGTCAAATGCTCATGTCTATAGGCGCTACAAACATCAGGTATTGTATTTAACATTATGAGGTACACAGCAGTAATGTCATACCCATGCTGCACATGTCAGGGTCTACCACGTGCCTGTGTCACAATAGCTGCAATGCCACCATGCAACATCTCAAGGATCATAGTGCTAAGACAACAGCATTGAGGGGGAGGACATATGTTTCTAGCTAGTGAAACACACCCACAAAGTCATAAGAGGAAATGGAGCACTGCTAGGACCATCAGTGCAATCCAATGTAGCACACATTCCCCAACATCAGCAGTACACACTACCAATGCTGACACCTGTATCGTGCCATGCCAATGCTATACATAGTATATGCTAGGTCTCAGCAACATATAGGTGGATGTGAAATATCAGAGACTGGGTCAGTTCCAAATTGTTAATTGAGGTGCAAGTGCCATCAGAACACCCACAGCCAGTGCAAGGCCACACCATGATAATGGAAGTAGACGGAGGGTTGAGTAGGGTAATAAGGTGCCAACATACAGTTTGGGCAGAACCTACACCTAGAGGATGTGACTCAGACATTTCCCCAAACTGCCCACACTACATGTGACATGCATGTGGGGCATAGGCCTGGGAGAATGCTAATCTTAATGACTAACAATGAACAGGAACCAAGATCACAATGTGCAACTAATAGGAAGTCAGGCACGTCACATTACAAATGCCACAACACAGGCACATCAATTGTACAATATTGTATTGCAGAGGATGATGGCTCTCCTGGCGATATGCCTGTCCTGGACTTCTCTGATGACATGGATGACAAGCTGACAAACATTAGCCAGCAGACCCTCCAAGATGTCCTCGAAACCCTCCAGACCCCACCTTCATTCATAAGGAGGAGCACAGAAGTAGCAGCCATCACAGAGGATCCACCCACCACCCCAATTGTACCACCTGCCAGCTCCAACCCAGCTGAGGACTCTGAAGACAGTGGCACCACCTTTGAGAGGACTGTAGTTGGAATACAGCGGGAGCTGGCAAAGGAGGTGCGGGCGGGGATGCAAAATATGTCAGCCAGCCTTGAGGGGATGCGTTTGTGCATGATGTCATCTGCAGAACAGGCAGCAGACATGCAAGCGCGAACATCTATCCTGCAAGGACTTCAACAAAGTGTAACGGAAATCACCACTGCAGTAGGGGAGTTGCCACAACACCTTGCACACCAAACCTTTCACTGTGTGCACAAATGCAATCATGACTCCCTCAGGGCTGACCTGGCTGCCTACCACTGTGATGTAGCTGCTATACTTAAGAACCAGCAGCTCCTCCTTGCTGCAGTACTACCCCTAATAGCCCCAGTGTTGGCAGCTACCGGGATTTCTGTCTCCGCGTCTTCAAACACTGACGTGTGTGTTGCCCCTTCAAACCCACTACCACCAAGGGCAGAGGAGACGACACACATCAGAAGATGAAGACGTGGAACAGATCACCTTCACCCGTAAGAGTACCTGGCAGCACAAGTCAATGCCAAATGGGCACTTAAATCCTAGGTCCTGTGCTTTTTAACATGCCAGTCTTGCAACAGCTGCTCACAGACACTGTTCTCCAGCCCACTGTTTACCTTGACATTATGCTCTGTGATTGTCTGTCACTACCTCATTGGGAGTTCATGTTCCTTTGCACTGTATGACACTTAACCCCAGCATGTCCAATGACATGTCCCATTGCACCTGTGTAGTATTACAATAGAAGGCGTCACACTAATGGACTCACAATCCTGTACTATGTAAATATTGCACTACAGCACTTTAAAATAAATAGCACTTACACAACCACTTTGTCTCTGTGTAATGCGACACATCAACTGTGTAGGAGATTAGTGATGTATGTCACATGTCAATGGCCATAGAATATCAATACAACTGCCTTGAAAGATTGTGGGCTGATCAGTATGCACTGGGGTCTGGATTGTATCATCATCTGCGCTTCCTGAGGTTTATTTCGGAAGTAAATAGAAAACTAACAATATAATGCTGTGTTGGACTGAAAAAGTCCGCTTCAAGGTATGTTTAAGCAGAAAATCAATGTGTTCAGAATTCCCTTCAAGACAATCTTTATGTATGTGACATCTGACTATAAACTTTCATCACACACACACACCAGACAGCATGATGGGATGTGTATGAGTATATGGACAAATATGTAACCTGAGGGTACAATATAAGAAATGATAGGTGTGAGTTATGTATACAATACTACATAAGATTATACCATCACTCATCTTATCAGGATTCACATGAACATCAGGCTGCAGGCAGACGTACCACAGTGCCCAAGATTCTAAATCAGGTCTCAAACGATGACAGATTGAAAACACACATCCAAACTTAACAACACATTGGGAACCATAGTAACCTTGAGTGGTGGGTGCAATGGATGGCAGATGCATAGAGAAGTAGCTTTGGTGTAGCTGCCAATGTGACACCTCATTTGGAATTGGGAATAACCATGTCAATAATGGGATTAGGATGCAGGATGGAACACAAATGCAAATACTAAATTGACACTGTTCACCCATGCCAAGGCCCTGATCCCCAAGCATATGACACATACTGTAAAGGAGTACCTAAATATTTATTTAACCGTAAAAAAGGATACTAAAACTATGGGAAACACCTTAACTAACCTAACCTATCCTAACTACACATTACCCACAACTGGCCCTAACTCCCTAATCTAAACATCAACCCCTTACCCCCCTTATATGACAGGACACATGTAGGACAACATATACTAACCTAAACACATACTATTTTATCCTAAACAAATATCTTTTTTTTTGCATTTTGTTTTTTATATTTTTTTTATACACATAAACCCCAACATCATCCACACAAAAAACATGTAAAAATATAATCCCCTCCACCCCTCAACCCACTTATACTAACTAAACTAACCTATTCTAACCTAACACTAAGCCCCGTAAACCCACTAAATTTAGGAACCAGGAAAGAGGGAGGGAGGGGAGGGAATCATGGCTGAGGGTCACAAAGTCACAAGTTTGCCCTCTGCAGGATCTTCTTTATCCTACGCAGTCTCCTGCAGGACACCTCGTGCTGCAGCCTGTCCATCCTACGCAACATCCGTTGCATGTCACGTCTCATCTGTTGGAATTCTGCATTGTCTATCACTGCAGCAGGGGTTGTCTGTGTGCCACTAGTGGATGGTTGTGCTGGTGCCGCTGCCGTGCTTGGAGTGGGAGGTGCAGGAGCTGCTGTCAGTAGGCCTGGAGCTGATGAGGTAGAGGGACCTGCAACAGTGGCTGTCATCCTTTGTGCGACTGTGGTTGGAGCGGTTGTGCTGGTGGTAGTGGCTGTTGTGGGCAAGGATGGCCCCCCCTTGGGCAAATGCCCTCCAGACCCCTGTGGCTCTCTCATGGTGATTACTCCGTGCCATGTTGCGGAACCCAGACTCCACATCTAGAATGTGGCGGTAACGCATTGCCCACCTCTGGAATTCCCTGATCTGATTGGCATTCATGTTGGCAGCTGTAAAAATAGAGAAAGCCAAACATTAGTGACATCATTGTGTGATACATCTACTGATGATATTCTAACACTTCCTCAAAATTAGCTTAAACAGTCCAAATCACAGTACAGATCATAAATTGTCCTTGAGGAATTACATGCCAATGCAGCCTACACATCTCCTATCTAACAGCACAGCAATGCTCAAAAAGGTGTGTACCTACTTAAATGCTCTGTGCATCATTGTTCTGCCATTAGTCATATAACAAATGCTGCAAGTACTCCATGTGTGACAGGCCAACTAATGACTATCTTCTGGATGACAATCAAGGCCCACAAGATCTGTGATTTGTAAATGGAATTGCCAGGACGGTATGCAGTTGCTAATCATGAGGGGATATCCTAGGTTGTAACAAAGGAATGTTGGAATTACATGTCTGTCTTCTACACTGGGATCCTCACACCTAGGTACACATATTTCATAATCCTAACCCTGTGCCTCAGGGGGTGATGGACATGCAACTCATACTTTCAAACATCAAGGACAGCCAGGAAGCTTTGGACAGCTGTCCATGGGTTTAGTCAGTCCACCACAGGTAAGGAGGGCTGCCAACTAGGATGGACTCAAACATTGGACAATCACATCCACATTTATGTTCCTAATTGTGGACAATTGTCAACATCATTTGATCTCACTAATTCCTTTTCAAAAACAAGCACAAAAATGTAAGCAGCCATCTGGGCTTGAGCTGCATGCACACCTATGACATTCTACTCAAGTGCCACATAAACGTAGCACAACATGTGGAGCTAGATGCTGTTAGGAAGTCAAACATACAGTCCTACATGTTCATTAGTTAACAGGGAGGCTCAAGACTGTGGATAATACTTCGGCATCACTAGTCTGTGTGAATCAGGGTATGACTTGCTGACTAAATCATTAACATGGCTACCTCCAAATTTTTCATTGGCATAAATGTAGCAACAAATATCATCCTGTTCACCTGCCCATGCCTACAGCGCAGCACTAGATTCCCAAAATATGACTCTCCGTCACTGATTGTCCAACTCAAACATGGAACAAAATGTCAAACTTCAGTCAAGTCACATATCAGATCATGTGCCAGCACATCATACCTTGCTATGTGTTCAACACACAGGAGTCAATCACACAACAGCTGCAAACAACACGCAACTAACATATCACCACTTACTGGATATGTCTGGGTCCGCAAATCGAGCCACTTCTCCAATTGTGTAGGAGTCTGGTCCACCTGTAAAACATGGAAGGGTGAAATGTGTTCAATGTCTGCTCACTGTACAAAACTTGGAACAAAAACTCACTGTGTGTGACATTTTATATGATAGAGCAGCACCCCAGGCATGTAGACACCCCAACAGACATACCACTGCAAACATGTATTGACTCTGTTGCTCCAGTGAGTGATAGACACACATATGCACACATGCTCTCGCCCTAAGAATCATGTGGTGACAAACATGATTACTCAATTGGGTGCAGATTCATTTATAGAGGGTACTCCATTTCTTCATTTGTTGTCATGAGAGACATGCAAAGCCACATTCCTGGTGCACTGCAATACCAGTCACTCAGGTATTGTGGCTTGTGCATCAAGGGACAATCAGTTACTGTGTGATGCTCATGTGGGTTGAGTTTAGCTCATGAATTATTGTGCTTTCTATGGTCCATTATATGTGGGCCTGTGTTGTCTGTAGGTTATATATACCACATTGCCCGGGTACCCAGAGCCGTGTATGCCCCTTATGACACCATGATGGCAGGGATCCTGTGTGTTACTTGATGACAATGTTACGCTAAACATGGACTGGCCATTTATCTAAATCAATACAACAAAGAAATTAATGCTAACAGTGTATAATTTGATAATCCGAGACAGAATGCATGGGCACAGGTGTAATCATTGCACCTGAAATGTATTACTCAGGGCCCTGTGTACCTATATCAGGTATTGTAAATCACAGTTAGCCACATTCATCATCTTACATTTGCCAAGTTAGGTGATCTGTGGTTATACAACGAACTGACACGGTCCCCTAATTGAAACATGGTTTAGCAAATGTCCTACTGTGGCAATCTTGATGAGGTAGGTCTCAATTTGTATGCACCTTGGGAATAGCAGCAGTCACAGGAATGCTGGTCTGCTGATCTTAGCATTCACCCATGTCTGTGATAGCCTTCATACTGAGAAGTTAACATTTGTACATATGCTGCACTAGATCAGCAGGGGTGTACCAAATGTAAACCAGCAAACCATTTTGTCACTTTAAATGTATGATGGAAGCAGTCAGGGGGTCCCTTGAACAACCATCATGCAAATAAATATTTTGTGACCACGCATTCACCAAGTTCAGGGATCCCATGATGACCCATTAACTTATGAAAATTGCTTGGCTATAAAGTGACACAGATGGCAAATGCATCAGCTCTGTACCAGCAATTGTGCCCAAAGCTAATTAAAACACACAGGAACAATGAACATAGGGCCAGATATTCTTTTTTTTTAATGTGTAGAATTTTCTTCATGTTTTTACGCTACAGCTATGGAAAGTAGCAACAAACATTTAGATATTATCCAGTGTGCATTACTTTGGCATCCATAATTAATTTAAATGCTGCACAAACCAATTAAAAGTATCAGCCTAAGATATTACCAGCGGTTAGGAAGAACTTTGTACATATGGCCATGAATACAGTTCAGGCATGTATTCAAAATTATTGGGGACTACATTCATTCCTTGCTTTAGCATGTGAAATACATCTCATTCCTGGTACACTCTCAGACCATGAATAAACATATGTTTGAGCCGCATTACCATCATCTATTGACGTCAAAGCAGCACTAATTTACAAGATCAAATTGTGTTTTATATGTTTGTGCAGCTTTTGCGTCAACAAATGACGGTAATGTGAAGCAAATATTGTATAAATCAGGGCCACTGTATATTTAACTTGCATTTCACATGTCCACAAACATTGCATGCAGCATGTCAACAAATCATCTACTGTCACTACCGAGCATTTAAATGTGCACATTAGTCTGATTTGTACTCACCAACAGGGCCACCAATCACCACACCCAGGTAGTCCAGCAGGTCTTGCTTTCTGGCCACACGGTCAGCCCAGCAATGTTTGAGTCGGTGGTCATTGCGCTGGCTGTTGAATACTCTCTTCAGATGAACAGCACCTTGGACCACCTGAGCCTCCTCGCCTCAGTGTGATACCCCTGTATCACCCTGCCACCAGCCTCTAACATCAGGGGGGGAGGAAGTGGCACACCAGCCAAATGAAAACCCCCAGCTCCTCCTCACCCATTCTCCCCAGACGTGGCCTTCCCAACATGACAAAAATAATAGGGATAGGAAAGGGAAAATACAGGGAAAGGAGGAAGGAAAATGAAACTTAAAGAACCCACAAACAGCCCAACAATACCCCAACTAACAATACCCACTACACACTCCCAACAGTACAAAGGCAAAATTAGACAAAAAATGACAAAACACACTTACACTGATTTATTGAGACAGTTACAGATGACAATTGGAATGGCACACAGGAGACAAAAGCACAATTTGGACAGACAACTCTCAACACAGCCACACAGTCTAGAAGAATCACAGACTGCAAAGTGAAAGTGAAAGTACACCCACTGTAGCATTTCTGTAAACAGGATATCCTATTACATCACTTCCTGTCTCAAACGCGGTGTGTTTATATTATGATGCGTGAAATTTTATGATGCTTACTGGCTTTGCGTCAATATTTTTTGACGCATATGCTTAACCCCTTCGCTGCCAGGCCTTTTCCCCCTCCTGTGCCGAGCCTTTTTTTGGCTATTTGGGGCAGTTCGCGCTTAGGCCCTCATAACTTTTTGTCCACATAAGCTAGCCAAGCCAAATTTGTGTCCTTTTTTTCCAACATCCTAGGGATTCTAGAGGTACCCAGACTTTGTGGGTTCTCCAGAAGGAGGCCAATAAATTTGCCAAAATACAGTGAAAAGTTCGTTTTTTTCAAAAAAATGGGAGAAAGGGGCTGCAGAAGAAGGCTTGTGGTTTTTTCCCTGAAAAGGGCACCAACAAAGGGTTTGCGGTGCTAAAATCACCAGCTTCCCAGCTTTCAGGAACAGGCAGACTTGAATCAGAAAACCCAATTTTTCAACACAATTTTGGCATTTTACTGGGACATACCCCATTTTTACGATTTTTTGTGCTTTCAGCCTCCTTCCAGTCAGTGACAGAGATGGGCATGAAACCAACGCTGGATCCCAGAAACCTCAACATTTCTGAAAAGTAGATAAAATTCTGAATTCAGCAAGGGGTAATTTGTGTAGATCCTACAAGGGTTTCCTACAGAAAATAACAACTGAAAAAGAAAAATATTGAAATTGAGGTGAAAAAAACATAAATTTTTCTCTACGTTTTACTCTGTAACTTTTTCCTGCAATGTCAGATTTTTTAAAGCAATATACTGTTACATCTGCTAGACTCTTCTGGTTGTGGGGATATATGGGCTTGTAGGTTCATCAAGAACTCTAGGTACCCAGAGCCAATAAATGACCTGCACCCTGCAGTGGGTTTTCATTCTATACCGGGTATACAGCAATTCATTTGCTGAAATATAAAGAGTAAAAAATAGCTATCAAGAAAACCTTTGTATTTCCAAAATGGGCACAAGATAAGGTGTTGAGAAGCAGTGGTTATTTGCACATCTCTGAATTCCGGGGTGCCTATACTAGCATGTGAATTACAGGGCATTTCTCAAATAGACGTCTTTTTAACACACTGTCTTACATTTGGAAGGGAAAAACGTAGAGAAAGACAATGGGCAATAACACTTGTTTTGCTATTCTATGTTCCCCCAAGTGTCCCGATAAAAATGATACCTCACTTGTGTGGGTAGACCTAGCGCCCGCGACAGGATATGCCCCAAAACACAACGTGGACACATCACAGAAAACAGAGCTGTTTTTTGCAAAGTGCCTACCTGTAGATTTTGGCCTCTAGCTCAGCCGGCACCTAGGGAAACCTACCAAACCTGTGCATTTTTGAAAACTAGAGACCTAGGGGAATCCAAGATGGGGTGACTTGTGGGGCTCTGACCAGGTTCTGTTACCCAGAATCCTTTGCAAACCTCAAAATGTGGCTAAAAAACACATTTTCCTCACATTTTGGTGACAGAAAGTTCTGGAATCTGAGAGGAGCCACAAATTTCCTTCCACCCAGCGTTCCCCCAAGTGTCCCGATAAAAATGGTACCTTACTTGTGTGGGTAGGCCTAGCGCCCGCGACAGGATATGCCCCAAAACACAACGTGGACACATCACAGAAAACAGAGCTGTTTTTTGCAAAGTGCCTACCTGTAGATTTTGGCTTCTAGCTCAGCCGGCACCTAGGGAAACCTACCAAACCTGTGCATTTTTTAAAACTAGAGACCTAGGGGAATCCAAGATGGGGTGACTTGTGGGGCTCTGACCAGGGTCTGTTACCCAGAATCCTTTGCAAACCTCAATATTTGGCTAAAAAACAAATTTTCCTCACATTTCAGTGACAGAAAGTTCTGGAATCTGAGAGGAGCCACAAATTTCCTTCCACCCAGCGTTCCCCCAAGTCTCCCGATAAAAATGATACCTCACTTGTGTGGGTAGGCCTAGCGCCCGCGACAGGAAATGGCCCAAAACACAACGTGGACACATCAAATTTCTTCATAGAAAACAGTGCCTACCTGTGCATTTTGGCCTCTAGTTCAGCCGGCCCCCCCGGGAGCGACCCTTGCCTACAAGGTCGCTCCCCTTGCGTGACGGCGCAAAAAAAAAGATCCCTGGTGCCTAGTGGTTTCTGCCCCCCTTGGGGGCAGATTGACCTACAATCGGCCAATCTGCCCCGAAGGAGGGCAGAAATGGTCTAAATACAATTTGCCCCCCAGCGGAGCGACCCTTGCCTGATGGGTCGCTCCCCATCTCTAAAAAAACAAACAAACAACAAAAAAAAACACAAAAAAACTATTTGCCCAGGCGCCTAGAAGTTTCTGCCCCCCCTGGGGGCAGATCGGCCTAATACCAATAGGCCGATCTGCCCCCGGGGGGGGCAGAAATGGCCTAAAATAAATTTGTCCCCCCCCGCACCCCCCCCGGGGAGTGACCCTTGCCTACAAAGTCGCTCCCCTTGCGTGACGACGCAAAAAAAAGATCCCTGATGCCTAGTGGTTTCTGCCCCCCTTGGGGGCAGATTGACCTACAATCGGCCAATCTTCCCCTAAGGGGGGCAGAAATGGTCTAAATACAATTTGCCCCCCAGGGGAGTGACCCTTGCCTAATGGGTCGCTCCCCATCTCTAAAAAAACAAACAAAACAAAACCACAAATAAAACTATTTGCCCTGGCGCCTAGAGGTTTCTGCCCCCCCTGGGGGCAGACCGGCCTAATACCAATAGGCCGATCTGCCCCCGGGGGGGGCAGAAATGGCCTAAAATAAATCCCCCCCCCCCCCGGGGAGCGACCCCTTGCCTACAAGGTCGCTCCCCTTGCGTGACGGCGCAAAAAGAAGATCTCTGGTGCCTAGTGGTTTCTGCCCCCCTTGGGGGCAGATTGACCTACAATCGGCCAATCTGCCCCCAAGGGGGGCAGAAATGGTCTAAATACAATTTGCCCCCCAGGGGAGCGACCTTGCCTGATAGGTCGCTCCCCATCTCTAAAAAAACAAACAAACAAAAAACCACAAAAAAAGTATTTGCCCTGGCGCCTAGAGGTTTCTGCCCCCCCGGGGGCAGATCGGCCTAATACTAATAGGCCGATCTGCCCCCAGGGGGGGAAGAAAAGGCCTTCCCCAAAAAATGCCCCCCCTGGGAGCGACCCTTGCCCAAGGGGTCGCTCCCCTTGAGTGAAATTCACACAAAAAAAAAACTCCCTGGTGTCTAATGGTTTCTGCCCCCCTTGGGGGCAGATTGGCCTCATCAAAATAGGCCAATCTGGCCTAAATATAATTTGTCCCCTAGGGGAGCGACCCTTGCCTAAGGGGTCGCTCCCCACCTAAAAAAAAAAAAAGAAAACATAACAAAAAGAAAAAAAAAACTATTTGCCTTGGCGCCTAGAGGTTTCTGCCACCCCTGGGGGCAGACCGGCCTAATACCAATAGGCCGATCTGCCCCCGGGGGGGGGCAGAAATGGCCTAAAATAAATTTGCCCCCCCCCCCCGGGGAGCGACCCCTTGCCTACAAGGTCACTCCCCTTGCGTGACGGCGCAAAAAGAAGATCCCTGGTGCCTAGTGGTTTCTTTGACCTAAAATCGACCGATCTGCCCCCAAAGTGGGCAGAAATGGCCTAAATACAATGTGCCCCTCCAGGGGAGCGACCCTTGTCCAAGGGGTCGCTCCCCATCTGCAAAACAAAAAAAAATAAAAAAAATCCCTGGTGCCTAGTGGTTTCTGTCCCCCTTGGGGGCAGATCAGCCTAATCAAAATAGGCTGATCTACCCCCCAGGGGGGCAGAAATGGCCTAAATATAATTGCCCAAGGGGTCGCTCCCTTTTGTCAGTTTCAGTAAAAAAAAAAAAAAAACCCTGGTGTCTAGTGGGGTTTCAAAAGCCGGATTGCAAGCAATCCGGCTTTTGAAACCCTGGGAGAGACTTCAAAGGGAAGGAAATACATTTCCTTCCCTTTGAATCCCCTCCGGGCCTCCCCCATGGGATTGAAAGAGAAATGCTTTGCTTTGCATTTCTCTTTCAATCGCGCTGGAAGCAGAGCTTCCAGCGCGATGGGGGAGACCCTGTGACTAATCAGCACGCGTGCGCTGATGTCACAGGGGGGGTTGGGGGGGTCGGGGGTGGAAGGGGAAGGGCTTCCCCTTCCATCCCTGACTTGGGGGGGAACCCCACAGAGGGAGCGCTAGCGCTCCCTCTGTGCTCTGTGACCAGGACGTAATGGTTACGTCCTGGGCACAGCAGCACTGTGCCTCAGGACGTAACCATTTCGTCCTGGGCACAGAACAGGTTAAAAATGACCCCGCATTCTAAGATCGATATATTTATCATGGATAACCAATTTCATGGGGTGCAGTGTTGGAATTACCGCTAGGGACCAATGGATGTATAATGGCTGTGAGCCTCCTTTTTCAACGCATGTGCGGCATATTTTGACTCACATTTATTTTTGACACGTTTGTGTCAAACTATCTGTCTTTAACTGTGTTTGTGTCATTTTTCTCATTTTTAACGTACATGAAAGCTGTAACTATACAGAGATAGGCTGTTAGGGCCTGCTGTGTGTGTTCCAGTGTTTGGGCACATGTGGTAGACCACACTACTGCAGACCATAATACTCATGTAGTTGTGCCAGATTAGCACTCTTAACTGATGCAACAGCAACCCAAACATTTGGAATAAAAATTGGTATTCCCTAGTTTGAGCAGGTGGTGCGTCAATAGAGGATAGCAAGGCTACGCAACTTAATACATTCACTCATGGCCTGTGTGTTTATGTCTGTGAATTGGCTATTTTGATTGTTGTTGTGCCTTTGTGTGAACGTCACAAGACGTGTTTTGCATAATGTGCTTGTATGCATGTGTTGTAAATGTGGATAACCATCAGATGCCATTCATTGAGGTACATCAGTCAGGATATGTGTTTGTCATACCCATAGCGTCTTATGCTGTGTGAACTTCCCTGACTTTGGGGACAAAACATCTCCCATGACAAACTATGCACAGGATAGAGGACGGTTGATAATGGCAATGTTACAAAGGTAAGCCATCACATGTACTGGAATGTTGGATACCACTTCCTGTCACTTGTTTGTATACTACCCATGAGTCAGGCATTTGAACATGCTAGGTAGGTACAGTGTTTGTGACAAAGAGTCTCAACACCAATCCAAAAAAGTTATGTTACACCACAGTTTGAGTCATATAAATGACCTGTGTTTCTCCTGTGACAGTGGAGGACCAGCAGACCATGCTGCATATGTTCACATATTTCCAGTGGTTCATTGCACAAAGGTGTCCAGTTAAAGTGTGTGGCCATGTGTACCCTGTGTCAATATTGGCCTCCATGTTGTCACAGTTACGTGCAGGTCTAGTCATGAGTCTGTAGACCCATTCCCTGCATTAACAGAGTATCCTTCAAAGCAGAATTGACCTAAAGCCAAAGCTAAATTGACGAAACACATAGCTATGGCACTGCAGAACTTTTATAAGGCTGAAAACAGGGCAACCTTGGTGTGCTAAAAAACTTTATGGATCAGTAGTAGGAAACAGGCAGGTTTCATCACAACATTTGTACACAGGGTGGCCTCTAAAATTCCCACTGCAACAGGGAACATCAGTGCCTCTGTGCTGATTAATCTCACAGCTAGTCCCCATGCAAGCCCCATCAATAGGTTGCGGCCGATGTGAATCTGTGTGTGGACCGTCATAGCACAAAAATGTTTTGTCCTCTCATACACATTAGCAATCCTTGTTTGTTGTGCTGGAGGCACCGTACCTAATCCAGGTATACAGCCATAGTACACTGTCACTGTTTGGCACTCATGAATACATGAAAGCCAGACAAGGGATGGGGGGGCTGGATTAGGCAATTTGAATACATGTCCCAGACCATACTATGGTAAGTAAACTGATTAAACCATAATATACATTTGAGGATTCATTGTAGACCTACCAGACACAATACCCCAGGAGGAAAGAGAGGGCATGGAAAGCAACTATGAGACAAATGTAGCCACAGGGAACCTCTATGTTTAAACCAAAGACAGGAACCAGTCAGGCTCTGTCAGGAACACACATGAACAAGGCAAATACACAGTGAGCAGACTCTGACTGTGAAAAGCTGAAACAACACTGTGGGAACTAAAAACTGTATTTGTGCTGTGGGCTGCAACGTTACACAATCCCCCAAGGGCTCTGTTACACAAGTGATTTATACGGCAATGCACAACAGGGATATTCAGAAAATGGCAGCTTCTAAGCAGTTCCAGGCAGCAGAAATGGCAGTGCAGGTTTAAATGGCTGGTCTGCATGGAAGTGCTCACAGGTGTGTGCAGCTTCAGTCTCTCACAAGTCCTGTAGTTGAGAATAAAGTTCCAAGGGCCAACTGGACCTTTCACATGGGAAGCAATGAACAGCTGATTACAGGTCCTACCAACTACCAGGCAGTGCATTATTGGGCCTGAAGTCCATGCAGACTGATGAACTATAGCATGCCATACTGAAGAGGGAAGCACACAGGAGTCAGAATGGGAGTCTGGGTGTGTGTCGATGAAGGTTATCAGGGTACAGATAGTCCATTTACAGGGCCCCTTAGAGAAGGGTGGGCAGAGACTGAAAACATGGCAGTGGCAGGACTTTTTACCTGGGATGGACTGCACAGGGCATGTCTTGAGCACTGCTTGTCATACCTGGGGCACTCGTGCTATCCAATTTCAGCTTGGTTGGACTCCTTGTCACACATGCTCCTTGCAAAGATAGCTGATGTCACACTTACTGCTGTCAAGGGTCTGGTCATACATTCCTGTTACCAATGCAACAGCACATCCACTGCTTCATGTATGAAACACTTTTTTACATCATGATTGATGGTGTCTTAGTTGTGTGTCATGTGCTGCAATGAACCATGTTGGCAATATGGATGTGTGTCATAGCTGTGGTTCTCTGATTCTGCCCTTCACATGTGAAATAGACAGGACATATGTCATTTCCACTGTGTGTGATGTTGGCTGTACATTCATACCCATCAAATGTGATGTGGCCTTTTCAGTATCCTAATCTGTATTTCTGCAATGCTCCATGAGGCTAAACTCTGATTATGATTCATAGGGATCATGTGATGCATAAATAATTACCCAGACCATGATTGAGTGATGAAGTGAGGTGTTTAATGACATATTGTAAGAAAGTGGTGATGGTGACTATAGTTAGAAGACGTTTTGTACAATGTGTTGTCTCCGACGCAGTCCTGCTGCAGTGTTTGGATGGTCCCCCTCATGTTGACGAACAGCATCCTACTCTTCCTCCTCTTCATGCATTTGTGGGTCTGGTTCATAGGGGGGAATGTTCCTCCTTTCACAAATGTTGTGCAGGATGGCACAGGTCGAAATGATCTTGCAGACCATATCAGGTGAATATAAGAGGATGCCTCCGGTGATGTCGAGGCACCCGAATCTTGACTTCAGGATGCCAAAGGTCCTCTACTATGGTGTGTGTCATCCTCCGATGTGCCTCATTATAGGCACGCTCTGATGCTGTGCTTGGGTTGGCAAATGGGGTCATGATCCATGGCTGGATCCCATAAACCTGATCAGCTGAAAGAGAAAATGAGTGTAAATATTTGGATATTGGTTGCACATTGATTATCACTTTGCATGGCAGTTGTCATCTTGTGTCGTCTGTGACTCATCTGTGTGTGTTATTGTGTGGGATCCTTGGCTTCTAGGATGTTCTTTCAGCATTGGGTTGTTTATTTATATAAACTGGTGTTTGGCTGATTGATCGGATATCAGCGGTATATTTCTAAACTTGCAGTTCATTGTGTATCTCCCATGCATTATGTCATGTGAAAGAAGTGTCCATGTGCCTTCACTGGAGTTGACATGATACTTCCACACACACAATCGATTCGACTGTGGTGGTAACACGGTTGCACTATATGGCCTGAACATCCCATCCAATTCAACATATGTAATAGCATGTGAAAAACAACAGTGAGGCCCTTTGATTTGGCTAGGTGACAATGTACAACAATTCTCCATAGGTTTGCAGCACTGAAGTGTTCACAATTGACAATGCACAAATATCCCATGTGTGACAAGTTCTATGCAGACCCATTTTTGTGCCCTCACCGAGTTGGCTCATGTGCAAACGTGTACCTACACTACTGAACCTGGTCCAGGTAAGCTGGCTAACTTGGTTGTGGGGGTGAAGGTTTAAGTGTCAGAAGGTCCATGTGCCTGTACATCTGTTGTGTATGTGTAATTGTCTCAATCCGTATGTGTAGCAATGTGCACTTTGCAATATTGTCACATCAATATGTGTTAGCACAGTCCACTTCCTTATTGCTAGCGGGCAATGTCACCCCAGGAGTGATGTGAGATGCTGGTACTGCCTCAATGATTCCATGTCACCTTCGTTAGAGTCATCATCATCATGCCATGTGTCTCATGGTGTTTGACCTGCAGAGAAACACATTACACACCCCTTACACAGTATGTATTGCTTGGAAGGGTGTGTGATTGAGTCTTATTGATGTGATATTGTAAGATTCATCTTCCAAGTTGTACTGGCAGTTAAGGCTATGTCATTGTCACTGTGTGGTTTTAAATTGGTCCCTTGTGGCTCTGGAGTGGCATCTTTCGTTATTTGCATCTGTCATTTGTCCATAGGTGTGTATCCCATTGGGTCAGGATATCAAACATGACTAGCAGTGTCACAACCTTAGTGTCTTCCTGGCCACGTGTCCATGTAGTGGTGCACGTGTTGTATGTCCTACAGGGTTGCTGTGTGTTTATAACTAGGTTTCTGTACTTACCAACAAGTAGGCCATTTCCATATCGTCCATCCTGGAAGTGTTGATTGATGGTGCAGTGGCAGAAGATGAATGAATCATGTACACTCCCAGGATACTTTGCCACGATGTTGGTGATCAATCCCCGGTGATCCACAATGGCCTGCACATTGATGAAGTGTGTTTGCTTCCTGTTGCGGTATAGATGCTCGGTTGCAGCAGGTGGCTCAATCCGTACATGTGTGCAGTCAATGGCACCAAGCACGTGTGGGAAGCCATTGATTTAACACTCTAACCCTGAAAGGGATCTGTTTTGACTTATTCTGGTTGCTCCCTTGTGTCTGGACAAAGCTAAACTTCTCTGATGATCTCTAATGAGAGGGAAACATGTGTTTGGGGTTGCTTTTATTCGTTCCAGGTTGGCTTGGATGGTATTTTACCAGTCCAAAGCTATACTACTGTGCCTGGAGTGGTAAATGGCTTTTGTCATTTTACAGCTCGGCAAGGTTGACATTGTGTTAAACCTATGCTTAAAGACTTTGCTGTACAAATGGCAAAAGACTTTCACACTATCTAGCTTGGCGTGGATAGCACTGTGCTGATCCTATGCTTAAAAACTTTGCTAGATAAACAGACATTTGAGGTGAGCAAATCTGGAGTGTCGCTGGTGTTACATGGTGCTCCTTACTGGAGATGCTCTCCACCTAAACTTGGGAACTACCCAGAGCTCTCTCTTCCTTTTTGCATAATTTATGCATCACTCTAACCCTGAAAGGGATTTGTTTTGACTTAAACTGGGTGCTCCCTGGTGTCTGGACAAAGCTAAACCTCTCTGATGAGCTCTAATGAGATCGAAACATGTGTCAGGGGTTGCTTTTATTCATTCCAGGTTGGTTTGGATGTTATTTTACCAGTCCAAAGCTATATTACTGTACCTGGATGGGTAAATGGCTTTTGTTATTTGACAGCTCCGCAAGGTTGTCATTGTGTCAAACCTATGCTCAAAGACTTTGTCACTATCTTGCTGAGCGTGATTAGGACTGTGCTGATTCTATGCTTAAAAACGTTTCTAGATAAACAGACATTGGAGGTGAGAAAATCTAGAGTGTCGCTGATGTTGCAGGTTGTTCCTTACTGGAGCTGCTCTCCCCGTAAACTTGGGAACTACCCAGAGTTCTCTCTTCCTTTTTGCATAATTTATGCGTCACTCTAACCCTGAAAGGGATTTGTTTTGACTTATACTGGGTATTGGCTTATGTTTGGACAAAGCTAAACCTCTCTGATGAGCTCTAATGAGAGCAAAATGCATGTCAGGGGTTGCTTTCATTCATTCCAGGTTGGCTTGGATGGTATTTTACCATTCCAAAGTTATAATACTGTGCCTGGAGTGGTAATTGGCTTTTGTCATTTTACAGCTCAGCAAGGTTGACTTTGTGTCATACCTATGCTTAAAGACTGTGCTGTACAAATGGCAAAAGGGTGTCACTATCTAGCTCAGCCTGGATAGCACTGTGCTGATCCTCTGCTTAAAAACTTTGCTCATAAACAGACACTGGAGGTGAGAAAATCTAGAGTGTCGCTGATGATGCAGGGTGCTCCTTACTGGAGCTGCTCTCCCCGTAAACATGGGAACTACCCAGAGTTCTTTCTTTCTTTTTGTATAATTTATGCGTCACTCTAACCCTGAAAGGGATTTGTTCTGACATACTAGGTGATCTCTTGTGTCCGGACAAAGCTAAACCTCTCTGATGAGCTCGAAACACATGTTAGGGGTTGCCTTTATTCATTCCAGGTTGGCTTGGATGGTATTTTATCAGTCCAAAGCTGTAATACTGTACCTGGAGTGGTAAATGGCTTTCGTTATTTTACAGCTCCGCAAGGTTGACATTGTGTCAAACCTATGCTTAAAGACTTTGCTGTACAAATGGCAAAAGACTTTGTCACTATCTAGCTCGGCGTGGATTGCACTGTGCTCATCCTATCCTTAAAAACTTTGCTAGATAAACAGACATTTGAGGAGAAAATCAAAAGTGTCGCCGGTGTTGCAGGGTGCTCCTTACTGGAGCTGCTTTCCACCCAACCTTGGGAACTACCCAGAGATCTCTCTTCCTTTTTGCATAATTTATGCATCACTAACCCTGAAAGGGATTTGTTGTGACTTATACTGGGTGCTCCCTTGTGTTTGGACGAAGCTAAACCTTTCTGATGAGCTCTAATGAGAGAGCAACACGTGGCAGGGGTTGCTTTTATTTATTCCAGGATGGCTTGGATGGTATTTTTCCATTCCAAAGCTGTAATACTGTGTCTGGAGTGGTAAATGGCTTTTGTCATTTTACAGCTTGGCAAGGTTGACTTAGTGTCAAACCTATGCTTAAAGACTTTGCTGTACAAATGGCAAGAGACTTTGGCCCTCATTATGAACACAATGGGAAACACCGCACCGCGGGCGGCGGTGGTAAAATCCGCCAACAGAGGAGCGGTCCGGACCGCCAAATAATGAAGCAACAGAAACACAGGCATCCTGAAAACCACCCACCGTCAGCAGACGAGTGCCGACAATGACGGCAGAGGCCGCCCACAGGCCGACGGAAAGACCCAACCCGCCCATCAAATAATGAACCACTAGACCACCGTCAGTTCCGGGCGGGAACCACCGCCACGCAAAGCCAGGCGGAAACAAACGAAATATAAGGAAACACTCACCGGAGGCTCACACAACACGCAGAAGCAGACATGGATAGAGAGCTGGAGATCATGCCAGCCCTGCTTCTTGCCATATACCTCCACGACGAGACCGCCGATGAAGACGACGACGGTAAATACAGCAAGCTACTAAACAAATCAAGAAAGGGCACAGTTACATACCCACCCACCCTGCAACGCTCCCACAACCCTTCACAGCAGCACAAGCCATACACCCCACAGCAAGAGGTACTTACCCGGCACCAGGTAAATCCAACCTGACCATAGTACATACAAATGCCCCAAACCCACAAACAATGAAATGAGAGACCAGGGATCCAGAGTGTACTGTCAAAACACAGGCCACACAAATTTTAATGCAGCTCTCTGAGCAAACTATTCTTAAGTAAGGCCAATGGACAGTCCATAGTGTCATGAGTCCCATTGGCTACAATGGCCCCAACCTGATTCCCACAAGTGCTACGGTACTCCACCTTATAGGAGCAACAATGGGGCATCCAGGAACCTGAGGGAACAGGGGCAGCTGGTGGTGGGGATTTACAATGGGTGTGGGCCTTGGATTTGTTTTCGGAAGGTGGAGGGGGTTTGGGTTTGGCCTTGGAAGGTGGGAAGTGTGCTTATACCGGGTGGAGCCAGATGGAATTGGCTCAGCACGGGGCTTCTTCCTCTCTGGGGAAGGGTCATGGGAATGTGAAGGGCGAACAGGGGCGGGCTATGAAGTGGAAGGGGTGGAAATGGCAAGGAGGTGTGCACATTTAGGGACAAGATGGGGTGGGCCAGTGGGTTGGAAGAGGTCAGCACAGGAGAGGAAATCTTTTTTGGAAGCAATTGGGTTGGACCTGGAGGAGGGCATGGGAGTGGAGGTAGAGGGTGTGGATGTAAGTGGTGAAGGGGTGCGTGTTGTGGGTGCAGGTGACTGGACAGTATGCTGAGGTGTGGTGGATGTGTGGGTGTTTTGGTGCGTTTGTGTGTTTTTGGAGGAGGAGGTGGACACAGTGGGAAAAGACAGGCTGACAGTGTGAATGTATGTTGTGTGGGTGCCTGCAAGTCTGGTGAGTGTGCTGCATGTGTCAACTAAAGTAGTTGTGGTGAGTGCAAGTTTGGTGTCTGGGGTGCATGTATGGATGTGTGCTATTGTGGTGAGTGCAGGAATAAGCTCAGCAACAGTGAATGAAGGTGCAGTGCCTGGGGGTGTGCATGTAGAGGGGACAGATAGGGAGGTGGAAGAGGTGGGCTCCCTGGGGGAAGTGTATGTTGCTGTGTGTGCATGTGTATGTTGGCTGTGTGAATGCTTGTGATGAGAGGTGTAGTGCTTGTGTTTAGAAGTGTGCTTCTTGTGTGTTGAGGTGTGTGACTGCGTGTCAGAATGTGTGCTTTGGACTGGTGAAGGGAGTGGGGTGCTGGAAGGGGTAGAGGAGATTGGAGGAGGTTGGAGGGGGGACGGAATGACCAGGGACACTGGCTGCCGTCAAAGAGGAGGCCAGAGCCTCAAAAGATCTCTGTAGGCCAGACACAGCACCGTGAATGACATCCAGATAGGCATTGGTCTGCTGCATCTCTGATGCTAGCCCCTGGATGGCATTGACGATGGTTGTCTGCCCTACAGAGATGGTTCTCAGGAGGTCAATAGCCTCCTCCGTGAGGGCAGCAGGGCTGACTGGGGCAGGGGAAGAGGTGCATGGGGTGAAGGAGACGCCCACCCTTCTGGGTGAGCGGGCACGGGCAACTCGGTCCTCCCCCCTCTTCCTGCAGTGGGTGCTTCTCCGGTTGTAGATCCCCAGGGTCCGCACCTCCTTGGCGATGGCATGCCAAAGTGCCCTCTTCTGGTGGGCGCTGACCTAAAAAAGAGACACAAATGTAAGAACGAGGTCAGGCACTTGGCAAACGTATACAGCTGGCTATGCGTCCACTATGGTACAGACAGTACAAACAGACTAACAGCACATACGCATGCAGCATGACAGACAACATGGCCCATCCAGGGTCAGAGGTGCTCTCATAAATGCTGGCAACACCATCCATTACACACAACCATTTCCCACAATACCCCTACTCACCTGTACCTCTGGCCGAACATTCATTTGGTATGTACTGCAGACCCGTACATCTCACATGTGAATGCCATGTTCCCTGGTTCAGTCCATGATTCCTTTGTGCTGAGGAACAGTAGTGTGCCACACAAGATGGAACAACTACAACAGGACAGAGGGTGGATCATAGGTAGGTGTTTCTGTCACTAACTGCCACTTAGCAGACAGACAGGCTGTCTGCCTCTGAGGCTTGTCAATGACAGTTCTGTTTTGCACCTTTTCCTATGTGATTCTGGCTATCCCAACTTGCGTTGGCTCCTGACACCAGTGAGGAATCCTGGGACAGATGAAGAGAGGAATTGCAAAGAGGCCCATGGACGTACTAGGAGGGTGATAGAGAGCACAATAGGTCTCCTGAAAGCTAGATTTTGTTGTCTACATATCTCTGGTGATTCCCTGGCCTATGGGCCTGAAAAGGTGTGTAGAATAGTGGTGGCCTGCTGCATGCTGCACAACGTGGCAGTGAGAAATTCAGGGGCATCTTTATACTCTGTTTGCGCCGAATGTGCGTCAAACATTTTGACACACATTCGGTGCAAACCTTGCACGATAATTAAACTTTGATGCCCGAGCTCGCGAACACCAAAATCCCGCCATGTGCGTCAGTTTTTGGATGCAGGAAACCGCCTTGCGTTAATGACATGGAAGGTAGGCGTTCCCGTCCCAAAAATGACTTAAACACCTGTGCGCCATATTTATCCTACTGCGCAAAAATCCCGCACAGCCGGGAGGCGGAATCGAAAAATGACGCACAGCCCGATTTTCGTAAAAAAATAACACCTGGGTCAGGGCAGGCGTTAAAATGGGGCAAACACACAACTACTTAAGGAAACACACAGAAGCAACAACAGAGCTCCAAAAGGAACACATGGAGGTGCTTTTCATCCAGCATGCACGCAGACGCAGAGCACAGGACCAACAACAGCAGCTTCTACAACACCAGCAGGGACCCCAAAGGCAACGCAGAAGGCAGGAGAGGATATTCCGCACCAGGACAACCTTTCTGGGACTCCGGCAACAAGACATCATCCAGAGGTACAGGCTCAACTGGCATGTCATTCAGCAGCTGCTGCGCAACATTGAGCAACAGTTGGCACCCAGCTTGCAGACATCCACACCATTCCACCAGAAACCAAGCTGCTAGCTTTACTCCACATGTTGGCAAGTGGCTCCTTTCAAACCACTGGTGCCCTGGTTGCTGGGATCTCACAGCCCTCATTCTCTGCCTTCCTACCTAAGGTACTGGATGCCATCATCTCCCTCACACCCCACCACATCAGCTTCCCCAACACACAGCAGAAGCAGCAGGAGACCAAACAGGGGTTTTATTAAATCAACCGCTTCCCACACGTGCTTGGTGCCATTGACTGCACACATGTACGAATTGTGCCACCTGCTGAAACCGAACATTTATACCGCAACAGGAAGCGCACACACTCCATCAATGTGCAGGCCATTGTCGATCACCGTGGATTGATCACCATTGTGGCAAAGTATCCTGGGAGTGTACATGATTCATTCATCTTCTGCCACAGCACCATCAATCAACACTTCCAGAATGGACGATATGGAAATGGCCTACTTGTTGTTAAGTACAGAACCCTACTTGTATACACACAGCGCAGCAACCCTGTAGGACACCCACCACATACACAACTACATTGACACACGGCCAGAAAGACAATGAGGTTGTGACACTGCTAGGCATGCGTGATATCCTGACCCATTTGGATACACACCTATGGACAAATGACAGAACCAAATAACAGATGCCACACCACAGACACAAGGGAACTATTTAAAACATAATGACACAGCCTCAACTGGCAGTACAACTTGGAAGATTAATCTAGCAATATCACATCAATAACACTCAATCCAACACCCTTTCAACCACTACGTACTCTGTAAAGGGTGTGTAATGTGTTTTGCCACAGGTCAAATACCATGACACACATAGCATGATGATGACTACAATGAAGGTGACATGGAATCATTGAGGCTGTACCAATATCTCACATCACTCCTGCTCTCACATTGGCCACTACCAATAAGCAAGTGGACTGTGCGAAGAACACATATTGATGTGACAATATTGATAGTGCACATTCCTACACATACGGATTGAGACCATTTCACACACACACAACAGATGTACAGGCATACGGACCTTCTGACACACCAAATGATAACCTCACAACCAAGTTACCCAGCTGAACTACAACATGTTCAGTAGTATAGGTACATGTCAGAACCGGAGTCGACTTGGCAAGGGCAGAGAAATAGGTCTGCAGAGAATTTGTCACACAGGGGATATTTGTGCATAGTCAATTGTCAACACGTCAGTGCTGACAACTTATGGAGATGTGTTGTACATTGTCACCTAGCCAAATCTAAGGCCCTCACTGATGTTTAACTAATTCCATTGCATATGTGAAATTGGATGGGATGTCCAGGGTATATAGATGCAACCGTGTTCCTACCACTGTGGAATTGATTCTGTTTATGGAAGTATCATGTCACCCCCAGTTAAGACACATGGACACACCTTTCACATGACATAATGCAAGGGAGAACACAATGTACTGCAACTCTACAAAAGTACTGCTGACATCCGGTCAATCAGCCAAACACAAGTTCAGATATGGAAACAACCCAATGCTCATGGTACATCCTAGAAGCCTAGGATTCCACACAATAACACAAACACAGATGAGTCACAGACAACACAAGAGAACAACTACCATGCAAAGTGATAATCATGGTGCAAGCAATATCAAAATTTTCTCACTCATTTTATCTTTCAGCTGATCAGGGGTATGGGATCCAGCCATGGATCATGACCCCATTTGCAAACCCAAGCACAGCATCACAGCGTGCCTATAATGAGGCACATAGGAGGACACGCACCATAGTCGAGAGGACCTTTGGCATCCTGAAGTCAAGATTCAGGTGCCTCGACATCACCGGAGGCAGCCTCCTATACTCACCAGAAATGGTGTGCAAAATCATTTTGACCTGTGCCATCCTGCACAACATATGTGTAAGAAGGAACATTCCCCTATATGAACCCAACCCACAAATGCCTAAAGATGAGGAAGAGGAGGATGCTGTCCAACATGAGGGGGACCATCCAAACAGAGCTGCAGGATTGCGTCAGAGACAACATATTGTCCAAAATTTCTTTTAACTCTACTCATCCATCACCACTGTCTTACATATGTCAATAAACACCTATTCTATTCACTATATCATGGTCTGGGTAATAATTTTTGCATAACATTATCCCTAAGAATCAGAATCACGGTGTAGCATCATGGAGCATTGCAGAAATACAGATTAGGATACAGCAAATTCCACATCATATTTGGTGGGTATGAATGAACACCCAACATCACACACACTGTAAATGACATATATCCTGTCCATTTCACATTTGAAGGGCAATAGCAGAGAGGCACAGCTATGACACACATCCATGTTGGCAACATGGTTCATTGCAGCATATGGCACACAACTAACACACCATCATTCAATAAGGTAAAAAAAAAAAGCCTCATACACGAGGCAGTGGATGTGCCATTGCATTGGTAAGAAGAAGGTGTGACCAGACCCTAGACATCAGTGTTACATCAGCTATCTTTGCAAGGAGTATGTGTGACAAGAATTCCATATAAGCAGCCAATGGATAGCACGAGTGCCCCAGCTATGACTAGCATTGCTCACTAGACATCCGTTGCACATGCCAGCCCAGGCGATAAGTCCTGCCACTACCATGTTCCCTGTCTCACCCCACCCTTCTTCAGAGTGCCCTGGAAATGGAATATGTGTACCCAGATAATCCCTAATCTACACACACCCAGATTCACATTCTGACTCCAGTGTGCTTCCCTCTTAAGTATGGTATGCCATAGTCATTGTTCTTCTGTCTGCATGGACTTCTGGTTGAATAATGCACTGCCTTGTAGTCTGGAGTACCTGTAATCACCTGTACATTGCTTCCCATGTGAAAGGTACTGTTGGCCCTTTGGACTTGATTCTCACCTACAGGACTTGTGAGACACTGAAGATGCACACACCTCTGAGCACCTCCATGCAGACCAGCCATTTGAACATGCAGCATGGAATGGCATAGAAACTTCCATTATAAGTATAACACTGTACTGCATTGCCGTATAAATCACTTGTGTAACACAGGCCTTGGGTTATTGTGTTACGTTCAAACACACAGGACAAACACAGTTTTAATTTTCCACAGTGTTGTTCCAGCTTTGACCAGTCTCAGTCTCCTCACTGTGTATTTGCCTTTGTAAAATTTTTGTTCATGATTGACCCTGCCTGACTGGTTCCTGTCTTTGCGTTCCCATAAAGGTTCCCTGTGGCTACATTTGTCTCATAGTTGCTTTCCATGCCCTCACTTGCCCTCACTTTCCTCCTGGGGTATTGTGTCAGTTAGGTCTACAATGAATAGTCAAATACATTGTATAGCGTAATCAGTTTACTTATCGTATCATGGGGTGGAACTTGTCTTCAAATAGCCCAATCATGGCCCATTCATTATCTGGGTTTCATGTATGCATGAGTGACAAATAGTGACAGTGTACCATGGCTGTATGCATGGATTGGGTATGGTGCCTCCAGCACAACAAACGACGTCAGATAATGTGCATGAAATGTCAACACATGTTTGTACCCTGACAGTCCACACGCTCATTCACATTGCCCCGAACATATTGATTGGGCTTGCGTGGTGAATAGCTGTGAGAATAATCAGCACAGAGGCACTGATGTTCCCGGCTGCAGTGTGAATTTTATAGGCCACCATGTGTACAAATGTTGTGATGAAACCTGCTGGTTCAGAATTCCTGATCCATTAACTTTGTCAGCACACCAAGGTTGCCCTGTTGTCAGTCTCATAACACGTCTACAGTGCCATAGCTGGATTATACCCATGTGTGTTCTCAATTCCTCTTCGGCTTTCCTCCAATTCAGCTATGAAGGATACTTTGGAAATGCAGGAAATGGCTCCACAGACTCATGACAACACCTGCACGTAACTGTGACAACATGGACCCCAATAATGACAGCCTACACATGGCCCCACACACTTCAATCGGACACCATTGTGAAATTAACCACTGGAAATATGTGCACACGTGGTGGTTGGTCTGCTGGTCCTCCACTGCCACAGGAGAAACATGGCTCCTTTATATGACTCCAACTGTGGTGTGACATAACATTTGTGGATTGTATTGGGACTCAGTGTCCCAAACACACCACCCACATAGCATTATATTATCCAATGCCTGAATCATGGGTAGTATACAAACAAGTGCCTAGGAAGTAGTATCCAAGTAGTATGATCAACCGTCTTCTATCTATCCTGTGCATGGTTTGTCATTGGTGATGCTTATGCCCCAAAAAACCTAGGAAGTTCACACAGCATTTGTTGCTACGTGTATGATAAACATATTACCTTTCTCATTTCCACACTGAATACCATCTGATGGTTGGACACATTGAGAACACATGTATACAAGCAGATTTGAAAAAACGCGTCTTGTGATGGTCACACTGTGGGACAACAACATTAGTAACAGCCAATTCACACACAGGCAATGAGTTACTGTATTGAGTTGCGTAGCCTTGCTATCCTCTATTGATGCAAAACATGTCCAAACTGGGTAATACCTATTTGTATTCCACACGCTTGGCCATCTATTGCATTCCCAGACGTTCTTCTGTAAAATCAGCATTAGTCTCTCTGCATTGGCTACCAGTGGAACAGCGCATAAACTTTAAGGCTTTGTGCTGTATTCATAGGTCGCTGAACAACAGCGGTCCTCCTCTGTTAAAGACCCTTGCAGTCTTTTATAAGCCTAACAGAGACCTCAGGTCGGCATCAGCAGCCTTGGCCACCCTACCTAGAGTTAAAAAGGTAAGCAGGGGTGGCGCTAAGATGGCTTAACTGGGAGCCAAACTGTGGAACTCCCCCCCCCGGACTTCGACTGATAAGTCACAAATAAAATTTTCGAAAAGCACTGAAAACTTGGCTGTTCTAGAATTGGCTGTCCTTCCTCCTAGTTTAGGTGTCTGTTCTTTAGCGCTGGGAGGCCTTCGGGTAGCCATGCGCTCTATAAGTTTAATAACAAAACATATTGTGCCAGTGAAGAGTGCAAATCTGGTACAACAACTAGAGGATCATGGTCTGCTGTAGTATGATCTGTCACATGTGCCCATACACCGGAATGCACAATGTAGGTGACAACAGCCTATTTCTGAATTGTCACGCCTGTCATGTACTCTTTCAAATGAGAAATGACCCAAACCCAGTCAGACAGAAATGTAGACGCATGAGCGTCAAAAAAGACGCACGTGTCAAAAAATTACACATATGCGTGGAAAAATGACACTCACTGCCATGATACATCCATTGGCCCTGAGCGGTAATTCCCATACTGTACCCCATGAAATTGGTTAAGTATGCAAACTTTCAGAAAATATGGATGCAGGGTAATTTCTAAGCATGTGCGTCAAAATAAAATGACGCACAGACTGTAAACGTTATAATATTTTGAGGCATAAGAATAAAAACGCACCACATTTGAGGCAGGAAGTGATGTAATAGGATATCCTGTTTACAGAAGTGGTACAGTGGGTGTACTTTCACTTTCCAGTCTATGATATTTCCCGACTGTGTGGCTGTGTTCTGACTGCTCTCTGTGCATTTTGTGATTTGGTCTCCTATGTGGTCTTTAAATTGTCTTTTGGTGTTTCCTAAGTGTCTGTGTTCTCCTGTGTAAGTGTTTATTTTGTCATGTCTGGTGTGTACATTTGTCTTTGTACTGTTGGGAGTCTGTTGTGGGTAGTCTTAGTTTGGGGATAGTTGGGATGTTTTCTGTAAAAAAACAAAAATCATTTCCCTCTCCTACTTTTCCTTCATTCTCCTCTATAACCCTTTATTCCTTTTTTCTTTTTTTGCTAGCATGTTAGGTAGGCCTAGCCTTGGCAGGATGGGAAAGGAGGAGCTGGGGGCCTTTATTTGGCTTCCTACCTTTAAAGATAGAAGCAGGTGGGTATGTGATACAGGGGTATCACACAGAGGCAAGGAGTCTCCGGTGGGCAAAGGTCCTGCATCAGCTCCAGCGAATCTACAACACACCGCGCAATGGCCACCAGCTGAAACACCGTTGGGCTGACCTGGTTGCCAGGGAGCAAGACCTGCTAGACCACCTGGGGATTGTGATTGGTGGCCCTGTTGGTGAGTACAATTCAGAGTAATGTGCACATTTAAATTCTCTGTAGTGACATTAGCAGATTTGTTCATATGCTGCAGGCACTGTTTTTGGACATGTGGAATACAAGTTAAACATACTGTTGCCGTGAGTTATACAATAATTCCTACACATTACCATAATTTGTTGACGCTACAGCTGCACTAACTTACAAAACACAACTGGAGCCTGTAAATTAGTGCTGCCTTCACATCAATAGATGATGCAAATGTGGCTGTAACATATGTTTATGCATGGTCTGTGAGTGTACCAGGAAAGACATGTTTTTAATCCAGATATATTAAAGAAATTATGTGTCCCTCAATTATTTCGGATACATGTCTGAACTGGATTCTGACACATACGTAATAAGTTATAGCTGACCTCAGGTAACATTTTAGACTGATATTTGGACTTTGTTGTGCCACAATTAAATTAGGGATGGATGCCAAAAATAATGCACACGGGTTCATATCTAAATGTTAGGTGCAACTTACCATAGCTGTGGCACATAAAATGAAGCAAATGATACAAATTGAGGGGTAACAACTATCCCTGGACCACTGTACATTGTACCTGTGTGTTTTACATTGGTCTTAGTCACAATAGCTGGGTGACTGGTATTGCAGTCCTCTAGGAAAGTAGGTTTGCATGTCTCCCATGAATACACATGATGAGAGGAATACACTCCATGAATGAGTCTGCAAACAAATGATGGAGCATGTCTGCCACCACATGATAGTTGGTGTCACTGCATGTGTGCAGATATGTGTGCATCACTCACTGGAGTGCCCGGGTCTGTACATGTTTGCAATGGTATGTCGGATGCAGTATCATCATGTCTGAAAGGCTTGACTTTCTGATGTAATCTTACATGCACTAATTGTATTTGGAAGTGTTGTACAGTGCACAGACATTGAGCACATTTCTCCATTCCATGCTTTACAGGTGAACCTGCCCCCTACACTATCGGAGAGGTGGCTCGATTTGCGGACCCAGACATCTACAGTAAGTGTTGATGATTCTATTCTGTGTTGTGTTTGCTGCTGTTGTGTGATTGACTCCTGTGTGCTGGACACATAGCAAGGTGTGATGCGCTGGTCAATGATCGGATATATTACTTGAGTGGAGTATCATTTTTTTTCCCCATCTTTGAGTTAGACAATCATTAGCGTATAGTTATATTTTGGGATTGTAGTGCAGCCCTGTAGGCACGGCCATTTGAATAGGGTGACATTTGTTACTAAAACTTTTATTAAGAAAATTTAGCAGAGGACCATATTTATAATTTAGTCAGCAAGTCAGACCCTTAATCTCACAGTATAGGGATGCCAAAGTCTTACCCACAGACTTGAGCCTCCCTGTTCACTAATGAACATGTTTGACTGTATGTTTGACTTCCTAGCAGCATGTAGCTCCACATGTTGTGCTATGTGTATGTGGCACTTGAGTACAATGTCATAGGTGTGCATGCAGCTCATGGCCAGATGTGTGCTTGCATCTATCTGCTTGTTGTAAGTCATGTGTTACTGATAGGAAATGTTAACAATTGTCAGCATTTCCAAACATAAGTGTGGATGGGATTGTCCAAGGTTTGGGTGTATCCTAGTTGGACATCCTGCTTACCTGTGGTGGACTGCCCAAACCCATGTACAGCTGTCCAAAGCTTCCTGGGTGTCCTAGATGTTGGAAAGTATTTGTTGCATGTCCACCTCCCGCCTCAGGCGCAGGCGTAGGGTTGTGAAAACTGTCCCTAGGACTGATGATCCAAGTTTAGTACACAGACATGTAAATCTGTAAGTCACTTGTCCAAAACTAGGATACCCACTCATGATTAGCAACTGCATTCTATCCTGGTAATTCCATTTACAACTTGCAGATCTTGTGGCCCTTGATTGTCATCCAGAAGTTCGTCATTAGTTGGCCTGGCACTGGTGGAGGACTTGCAGCATTTTTTTACGTGACAAATGGCTGAACAATGATGCATAGGTCATTTAAGTTGTTACCCATCATTTAGAGTATTGCTGTGCTGGTTGAGAGGACATGTGTAGGCTGCATTGGCATGTACTTACTCAGGGACAATCAGTGATCTGTATGATGATATGGGCTGTTTCTGGTACATTAGATGTATTGTCTGATTTACTTCTGGAGCCATATCACACAATGACGTACCCAATGTTTGGTTTAATATTTGTTTTAACAGCTGCCAATATGAATCCCATCCAGATTCGGGAGTTTCAGTGCTGGGCGATGCGTTACCGCCACATTCTGGATGTGGAGTCTGGGTTCCGCCACATGGCAAGACGTTATCGCCATAAAAGAGCCTCTGGAGTGTGGAGGGCATTTGCCCAAGGGGGCCCTTCGGTGTCCACCACAGCCATCACCATCACTACCACCCAGGTGGTACCAACCTTAGCAGGCACCTTTGCTGGACCGTCAACCTCCACTGCTCCAGGACCTGTCACAGCACCACCTGCACTTTCTCCTACAGGCATGGCACCAACAAGGGGACATACTTCTTCAACTGGCACCCAGACCACCCCTGCTGCAGTCATTGACCCAGCAGATTTTCAGCAGATGCAACGGAACTTGGACCGTATGTTGAGGAAAATGACCAGGCTGCAGCAGGAGGTGGCACAAGTGAATCAGAGGGTGCGTGCCATTAAGAAGACCCTGCAGAGGACGGACTTGCAAAAATTTACCCTCAGCCATGATTCCCTCCCCTCCCTCATCTTTCCTGGTTCTTTTCATTAGTGGGTTTAGGGGGCTTAGTGTTAGGTTAGAATAGGCTGTCAGTTTAGTTAGTAGTAGTGGGTGGGGGGGTTGGTGTTATGATACCTTTAATATCTGTTTTTTATTATGTGTGTGGGATGATGTTGGGGTTTTGGTGTTTAAAAAAATAACATTAAAATATAAAAATACTAAAATATATATATTTGTTTAGTATAAGATAGTATGTGTTTAGGTTAGTATATGTTGTCCTCCATGTGTCCCGTCTTATAAGGGGGGTGGGGGTTGATGTTTAGATCGTTTCGTTAAATGTGATAAGTAAGTTTAGCTTAGTTAGGGCCAGTTGTGGGTAATGCGTAGTTAGGATAGGTTAGGTTAGGTTAGGTTAGGTAAGGTGTTTCCCCTGGTTCTAGCTTCTGTTTTTACTATATAATAAATATTTAGGTAACCCTTTACAGTATGTGTCACATGCGTGGGGATCAGGGCATTGGCATGGGTGAACAGTGTCTCTTTAGTATTAGCTTTTGCGTCCCATCCTGCAACCAAATCCGGATTGACCTGTTACATTGGCAGCTACACCAAAGCTACTTTGCTAAGATTCTGCCATCCATTGCACCCACCACTCAAGGTTACTATGGATCCCAAAGTGTTGTTAATTTTTGATGTATGTTTTCAATCTCACATACTTTGCTACCAGAATTGGTATTGAGGACACTGTGTGAAGTCTGCCTGCAGCCTGATAAGCGAATCCTTATAAGGTGGGTGGTAGTATGCTCTCATGTAGTATGGTAAACATAACTCACACCTATCATTTGTTACAATGTTCAGCCCAGTTACATATTTGTACGTACACTCATACACATCCATTCATGCAGTATGGTGTGTGTGATGTTAAATTTGGGTCAAATGTCCCATACGTAAGTTTTGGCTTGAAGAAAAAGTTGAAGGCAATAATTTTTGGCTTAGACATTTCTTGAGGAAGCATTATTCTGTCCAACACAGCATTATGGTGTATAGTTTCAATTTTCCTCAGAATTAACCCTCAAGAAGGGCAGATGATGGTACAATCCAGACCACTGTGCATAGTTATCAGCCAACATTCTTTCAGGTCAGTTGTACTGGTTATCTATAATCATTGACCTGAGGTAAACATCACTGATGGCCATCACGGTTGATATGTCACATTACACAGAGACAAAGTGGTTGTGTAAGTGCTATTTATTATAAAGTGCTGTAGTGCTTTATTTACATTGTCCATGATTGTGAGTCCATTAGTGTGACACCTTCCATTGTGATCCTACACAAGTGCAAAAGGACAGGTCATTGGACATGCTGGGGTGAAGTGTCAGACAGTGCAGAGGGACAGGATTTGCCAATGAGTTAGTGAGAGACAATCACAGGGCATGGTGACAAGATAAACAGTGGTCTGAAGAACAGTGCTCGAGTGCAGTTGTTTCAAGACTGGCATGTTACAAAGCACAAGACCTTGGTAATAGGAGGCCATGTGGCAGGGACTAGTGCTACCGGGTACTCTTACGGGTGAAGGTGATCTGTTCCACGTCTTCATCTTCTGATGTGTGTGTCGTCTCCTCTGCCCTTGGTGGTGGTGGTTGTGAAGGGGCAACACACACCTCAGTGTTTCAAGACGTGGAGTCAGACATCCTGGTAGCTGCCAACTGTGGGGCTATTCAGGGCAGTACTGCAGCAAGGAGGATCCACTGGTTCTTAAGTATAGCAGCCACATCACTGTGGTAGGCAGCCAGGTCGGCCCTGAGGGGTTCAATATTGCCTTCGTGCACACGTTGACAGGATTGTTGTTGTAGGTGTTGTGTCAATTCTGTTACAGCTGTGCTGATTTACTGCAACCTTTTTTCAAGTTCCTGCAAGATTGATGTTCGCCCTTGCATGGCTGCTGCCTGTTCTGCAGTTGACATCATGCACAATGCACCCTCTCTAGGCTGGCTGACATATTTTGCATCCCCACCTGCACCTCCTTGGCCAGCTCCCGCTGTACTCCAACTACAGTCCTCTCAAAGCTGGTGCCAGTGTCGTCAGAGTCCTCAGCTGGGTTGGAGCTGGCAGGTCGTACAATTGGGGTGGTGGGTGGGTCCTATGTGATGGCTGCTACTTCTGTGCTCCTCCTTGTGACTGAAGGTGGGGTCTGGAGGGTCCCAAGGACATCTTTGAGGGTCTGCTGGCTGATGTTTGTCAGCTCGTCATCCATGTCATCAGGGTAGTCCTGGACAGGCATAACCGCAGGAGAGCCATCGTCCTCTGCAATGAGATATGGTACAATTAGTGTGTCTGTGTTGTGGGATTTGTAATGTGACGTGCCTGCCGTCCTATTAGTTTCACATTGTGATCTTGGTTCCGGTTCATTACTCCTGTCTTTCATATTAGCATTCTCCCATGGCCTATGCCCCACCTGCATGTCACATGTATTTTGGGCAGTTTGGGGACTTGTCAGCATCACATCCTCTAGGTGTTGGTTCTGGCCTATTTGTGAAGTGCCACCTTCTTGTCCTACTCAACCCTCCGTCCACTTCCATTCTCATGGTGAGGCCTTTCAATGGCTGTGGGTTGTCTGATGGCACTTGCGCCACACCTAACATTCTGGAACTGACCCAGTCTCTGATATTTCACATCCAGCCATATGTTGCTGAGACCTAGCATATATTATGTATTGCATTGGAATGGCACGATACGGATGTCTGCATTGGTAGTGTGTAATGCTGATGTTGGGAAATGTGTGCTAAATTGGATTGCATTGATGGTCCTAGCAGTGTTCCGGTTCCTCCTCTGACTGTGCGGGGGTATTTCACTATCCAGTTACTTATGCCCTCCCCCTCAATGCTGTTGTCTGAGCAGTATGACATTTGGGATGTTGCATGGTGTTATTGGAGCTATTCTGACCCAGGCAAATGGTGGATCCTGACATATGCAGCCTGGGTATGACATTAGTGCTGTGTACCTCATAATGTTTATTACAATGGCTGATGTTTGTAGCAACTATGGACAATCACATTTGACAGGATTGGAACATTTGTATTGATTTCAGGGGATTGATAACGTTGTCATCCTGACCCCTTTAATTTGGGTGTGTCTGATCCATGAGGACGTTACTGCAATTAGCTACTTGACCTGCACACACAGCAGAGGTGGTAGTGGCAACTGTGGTCAATGTTAAATTCCACTTGCAGATATGGCCTGAGACTGTTAATTGAGCCCTTGTTCATGTAGGGAGAATGCCAGCTGACGTGTGACAGCAGGCCAGTTTAACATTGTACCCTACCCTCCTGGCCTGGCTTTACCTTTCCAACATCCTTGGCATGGCAGCATACCCCCATGCAAAGGTTGTTGGTGTAGTGTAGTACTGTGCCCCAGGTTTCCTCTGAACGGGCCATGCCCCCGTGCCATGCCCCTTTACCCATGCCACTCCGTGAATATCATGACTTACAGGCATTGTATAGTAGGTATGTCCCCCCCCCTCTTGCAGTTAACATTTGTGCATTTTAGTTTCCCGTGCCACTTACCCAGCATCTGTGTTGTCTCCTGGTAGTCTGCGCTGTCCTGTCCTTGAATCCCTGTGATAACGATCTCAGGGATGACAGCTGCCACCATCTCCTCCATGGAGTCCAGGGGCTCCTGCGGTGCTAGACTCCCAGCTCCGGTCTGCAGTGCTGCCTTCCTGTTCCTGGCCCTCTTTTCCTTGGTCCTGCGCTTGCAGTCATGCCAGCGTTTCTTGCACTCGATGACTGTTCTCCGTACTTCTGCCACATTGTTGATCTTGTCAACAATTTGTTGCGGTATTGCCTCTCTCCTAATGATTGGCAACTTTGAGGTGACAAACAGTTGGTGCTGGTGTTCCGTCACCTCTCTCACCAGAATTTCCTGCTCCTCTGCACTGAAGCAACACTTTTTCTTCTTCTAACTGTCCTGGGTCTTGTGTTGGTCCTCCTGGCTGGTTTCTGGTCTGTTGTCATCTTCCTGGGGTCTGTGCAAGCATCTGGGATCCATTTTGGCTCTCCTTAGCACATTTTGCTGTGTTTGCGCCGCTTTTTGACGAAATTGCGTCAAAAAAGGCGCGTATCCGGTTTGCGACGTCGTAAACCGGCTCACAGTCATTTTCACCGCATTAACGTAGTTTTTCTTTACGAAGTTACGCACTGGTTTGAATAAAAAAAAAAAAAAGACTCACACCAGTGGTTTGCGCCGCCATGCGTCAAAGTATAAATTTGACACCCGAGTGGCGCAAAGAAATGGCGTTAGCCGATGGTAAAACTTGACACAAAACTGTGTCAGCACAGTTTTGCATCAACAAGTATAAATATCGCCCTCAATACCCCTATTGGAGGTGTAGGGTGCTGTATATCCAGACCAGCTTCCTCAGAGATGGGACGAGAGTGATGGTGATGATGAGGAAGGGGAAGATGTAAATTCCAGGGCCCAAATGATACAATTTTACTTCCAGTAACTATGTGGGACTAAGGGCTGAGATTGGTGTCTGTGCATCATACTGTCAGTGTGCCTTGTCATCTAGGGGGAGTTTGAATGTACTAATTGCAACTGTGTCCTGGTCCGCATAGGACAGAATACAATTTAGTGTTTCTTTTTCTAAACATATTGTGACAAAACAACACGTAAGGCAATTCGGTAATTCCATGCTACGCAGGTACAAATAAAGTAGTTAGCAGCCAGCGGCATCCATACTTCACTTTGTTCACACATTATGACAGGTGACAATGTTACAGATGTGATATGTGTTTTATTTGGTGCAGGGATTGAATCGTGCAAATTACAGTTATGGGAGTGGTTCAAGGTGGTTATCCTAAAAGCCAACATGGTGGCAGCCTTGTTGTAAGTATTGGTGGGTCCATCAATGCTTACATGAGTTCTTAACTATTGTTAGCACTGTTTGGTGGTTGATTGTGTGGGATAGTTGGTGGACAGTTTTTACCTGAGTCACTTCTTTGAGGGGGGGCCTTGCTCTTGGCAGGTGTTCCAGCCCCATATCTTGGCCAGAGGGTCCGTTTGGCACCTATAGGGGATGAGATGAATGTACCCTGTGTTTCCTCTGAGGGTAGTTCGTGTGAAGTTGCTGCTGATGCTCTCACTGTCCGGTCTGTCTCCTGTGCTGCAGTGGGGGCTTCCTGTACTGTGTAGGCCTCAGGCTGGGTTTGTACAAGCTGCAGCATTGCACCTGCTATGCTGGCCATTGTGGCATTGTGCATTTTCCACTGCTCCATTGGCTCTTGGTGGTGTGCTTGCTGCATCCTCTGACTCTGCCCCAGGGTGGATACTATCTGGGCCAATCTGTCCTGGGTATGGTGGTAGGCCGCCAGGACCTCAGAAATCACATCCTGGGCTGCAGCATCCATCCTGTGGCCTCCCCCCTGGGCCAGTGATATTCCCACTGGGCCTAGCCCCCTGTGTCTGTGTCCCCTGCACAGATCTGGCAGTGCCACTTGTACGGGGGCCATCTTCTTCCTGCCTGTTGGTTGGGGGTGACTCTGGCCTCAGTACCTGTGTTCCACCAGTCTGTGGCCTGGATACACAGGTGTGTGGACGGTTGCCCTGGCTGATGTTCTTGCCTGGGTGGTGGGGGTGTCAGTGGTATCCTGGGTGGGGCTGCTGGATGGTGACAGTCCAGGACTGTGTGAGGGGCCAGCCTGCTCATCAGTGTCCAGGGTTCCATCCCCAGTGTCCTGTGAGGTGCCTCTGTCTACCTGGGGGGCACTGGCACTCCTTGTCCTGTCTGTCAGGGTGGCATGGGTGGTGGTGTTAGGGGAAATGGACAAGTCTGTTACATTCGCCTGGTCGGATGGGGTGCAGAGGCCTGGGCGGGTTTGTGCAGCTTACACACTTTGAGACCATGCAGGATGCTTTAGTGGGGTTAGCATTGCTTTTGGCTTTGTATGTGGAGGTGCATTGTGGGTGTCATAGGCCATTGTGTTTCCTTGCAGGGGTGGGTGGCTGTGCACAAGGGGAGGGATGTGGGCCTGTTAGTGGGTTTGTGAGCATGCAGAGGTGGTGGATTCAGTGCCTGTGGGCTGTGTGGGGTGTTGGGCCTGGTGGGTATTGGAGGGGTGGGGTGGTGCATGCATTCCAGGTGTGATCGATAAGGGGTAAAAGTAGACTTACCAGAGTCCATTCCTCCAGTGAGTCCCTCAGGGTGCAGGATGGCCAGTACCTTTTCCTCCCAGTCAGTGTAGTCGGTGGTGTTGGTGGAGGTCCTCCTCCAGTCTTCTGGACTGCAATGTGGTGCCTGGATGCCATGGCCCTGACCTTCCCCCGCAGGTTGTTCCATCTCTTGCGGATGTCGTCCCTGGTGCGCGGATGGTGTCCCACTGCATTGACCCTGTTGACAATGATCTGCCATAGTTCCATCTTCCTGGCAAAGAGTGTGTGCTGCACTTGAGCCCCGAATAGTTGTGGCTCGATCTTCAGGATCCTGTCCACCATGGTCCTTAGCTCCCTTTCTTTGAAGTGTGGATGTTTGGGGGGTGACGTGGTGAGTGTGGTGAATGGTGTCTGGGGTGGAATTGTGGTGAGGGTGCTCTTCTGTGGTTGGGTGCGAGTCCTGTGGATTGTGGTGTTCGGTGTCTGCCTCTGATGTTCTCGGTGATCGTTGGCCTACTTTTGTTGCAAAGGATTGTGGGGTGTGTCTGAGTGTTTTTATGGTCTTGTAGATGTGTGTCAGGTGTGTGGGTTTCTAACTTATCTAATGTGTGCACTTCTTACTGTTGGGTCCACTTGCCTCCCGTGGCAGTCTGCACCGCCAATGGTTGTTCGGCTTCCACTGACCGCCAAGGTGATTTGTGCATCATTATTTGGAGGGTAGGATGTGGGTGTGCTCGGTGGTGGCGGGATGGGAGGTCCAGCATTTCGATTTGACTTATACTGGGTCCTCCCTTGTGTCTGGACAAAGCTAAACTTCTATGATGAGCTCTAATGAGAGCAAAACATGTGTCAGGTGTTAGTCTATGCTTAAAAACTTTGCTAGATGAGGTAAGCAAATCTAGAATGTAGCTGGTGTTGCAGGGTGTTCCTTACTGGAGCTGCTCTCCACCTAAATTTGGGAACTACCCAGAGTTCTCTCTTCCTTTTTGCATAATTTATGCATCACTCTAACCCTGAAAGGGATTTGTTTTGACTTATACTGGGTCCTCCCTTGTGTCTGGACAAAGCTAAACTTCTATGATGAGCTCTAATGAGAGCAAGACATGTGTCTGGGGTTGGTCTTATTCGTTCCAGGTTGGCTTGGATGGTATTTTGCCAGTCCAAAGCTAGAATACTGTGCCTTGAGTGGTAAATGGCTTTTGTCATTTTACAGCTCAGCAAGGTTGACATTGTGAAAAACCTGTGCTTAAAGACTTTGCTGTACAAATGGCAAAAGACTTTGGGGCATATTTATACAATGACGCCCGAGCCCGTGAACGCCAAAATTCTGCAGTGTGCGTTATTTTCTGGATGCGGGAAACCGCCTTGCGTTAATGAAATGCAAGGTAGACGTTCCCATCCAAAAAATGACGGACACCGTGCGCCACATTTATGCTATCACGCAAAAATCCCGCACGGCCGGGAGGCGGAGTCGGAAAATGTCGCACAGCCCGGTTTGCGTCAAATAATAATGCCTGGGTCAGGGCAGGCGTTAGAACGGGGCAAACACACCAGTTTTTAAGGAAAACACACAGAAGCAACATCAAAGCTAAAAAGGGAAGACATGGAGATGCTTTTCATCCAGCATGCACGCAGACGCAGAGCACAGGACCAACAACAGCAGCTTCCACAAAACCAGCAGGGACCCCAAAGGTAACGCAGAAGGCAGGAGAGGATATTCAGGACCAGGACAACCCTTCTGGGACTCCGGCAACAAGACATCATCCAGAGGTACAGACTCAACTGGCAAGTCATTCAGCAGCTGCTGCGCAACATTGAGCCACAGTTGGCACCCAGCTTGCAGACACCCCACACCATTCCACCAGAAACCAGGCTGCTAGCTGTCCTCCACATGTTGGCAAGTGGCTCCTTTCAAACCACTGGTGCCCTGGTTGCCGGGATCTCACAGCCCTCATTGTCTGTTTTCCTACCCAAGGTATTGGATGCCATCATCTCCCTCACACCCCGCCACATCAGCTTCCCCAACACACAGCAGAAGCAGCAGGAGACCAAACAGGGCTTCTATCAAATCAACGGTTTCCAACACGTGCTTGGTGCCATTGACTGCACACATGTACGCATTGTGCCACCTGCTGCAACCGAACATCTATACAACAACAGGAAGCACACACACTCCATCAATGTGCAGGCCATTGGCGATCACCGGGAATTGATCACCAACATCGAGGCAAAGTATCCTGGGAGTGTACATGATTCATTCATCTTCCGCCACTGCACCATCAATCAACACTTCCAGGATGGACAATATGGAAATGGCCTACGTGTTGGTAAGTACTGAAACCCAATTATATACACACAGCACATTAACCCTGTAGGACACAAAACATACACCACTACATTGACACGTACCAGAAAGACACTGAGGTTGTGACACTGCTAGGCATGTTTGAATTCCTGACCCAATGGGATACACACCTATGGACAAATGACAGTTCCAAATAACAACAGATGCCACTCCACAGACACAAGGGAACAATTTAAAACGACACAATGACAATGACATGGCCTTAACTGGCAGTACAACTTGGAAGATTCATCTTTCAATATCACATCAATAACACTCAAACAAACATCCTTCCAAGCAATAAGTACTGTGTAAGAAGTGTGCAATGTCTTTTGCTGCAGGTCAAACACCATGAGACACATAGCATGATGATGACTACAATGAAGGTGACATGGAATCATTGAGGCAGTACCAATATCTCACATCATTCCTGCTCTGGCATTGCCCACTACCATTAAGCAAGTGGACTGTGCTAAGAACACATTGATGTGACAATATTGAAAGTGCACATTGCTACACATAAGGTTTGAGACAATTACACATATACACAACAGATGTACAGGCATATGGACCTTCTGACACTCAAAACGTCAACCTCACAACCAAGTTAGCCAGCTGAACTGGACCAGGTTCAGTAGTATAGGTACATGTTTGAACATGAGTCAACTCAGCAAGGGCAGAGAAATAGGTCTGCAGAGAACTTGTCACACATGGGATATTTGTGCATTGTCAATTGTCAACAATTCAGTGCTGACAACTTATGGAGATGTGTTGTACATTGTCACCTAGCCAAATCAAAGGGCCTCACTGATGTTTAACAAATTCTATTACATATGTTAAATTGGATGGGATCTCCAGGCCGTATAGATGCAACTGTGTTACCACCACTGTGGAACTGATTCTGTGTATGGAAGTATCATTTCATCCCCAGTTAAGACACATGGACACCTCTTTCACATGACATAATGCAAGGGAGTACACAATGTACTGCAACTCTACAAAAATACTGCTGACATCCGGTCAATCAGCCAAACACCAGTTCAGATAATGAAACAACCCAATGCTGATGGTAATTCCCAGAAGGCTAGGAGTCCACACAATAACACAAACGAGTCACAGACAACACAAGAGAAGAACTACCATCCAAAGTGATAATTATGGAGCTAGCAACATCAAAATGTTCTCACTCATTTTCTCTTTCAGCTGATCAGGGGTATGGTATCCAGCCCTGGATCATGACCCCATTTGCAAACCCAAGCACAGCATCAGAGCGTTCCTATGATGATGCACATCGGATGACACGCACTAGGGCCGAGAGGACTTTTGGCATCCTGAAGTCAAGATTCAGGTGCCTCGACATCACTGGAGGCAGCCTCCTATAGTCACCAGAAATGGTCTGCAAGATCATTTTGGCCTGTGCCATCCTGCACAAAATTTGTGTAAGGAGGAACATTCCCCTCTATGAACCCGACCCACAAATGCCTGAAGAAGAGGAGGACGTTGTCCATTAACATGAGGGGGACCATCCAAACACAGCAGCAGGATTACGACGGAGACAACACATTGTCCAAAACTTTTTTTTAACTATAGCCGCCATCACCACTGTCTTACCATACGTCAATAAACACCTATTCTAATCACTATATCATGGTCTAGGTAATCATTTTTGCATGACATTAGCCCGAGTATTCATAATCAGAGTGTAGCCCCATGGAGCTTTGCAGAAATACATAATAGGATACTGAAAAATCCACATCACATTTGATGGGTATGAATGTACAGCCAACTTCACACACACTGTAAATGACATATATCCTCTCCATTTCACATTTGAAGGGCAATAGCAGAGAACCACAGCTATTTCACACATACATGTTGGCAACATGGTTCATTGCAGCATATGGCACACAACAAAGACACCATCATTCACTAAGGAAATAAAATGCCTCATACATGAGGCAGTGGATGTGCTATTGCATTGGTAACAGGGATGTATGACCAGACCCTTAACAGCAGTAAGTGTGACATCAGCTATCTTTGCAAGGAGTATGGGTGACAAGAAATCCATGTAAGCAGCAAATGGATAACACGAGTGCCCCAGGTATGACTAGCATTGCTCACAAGACATCCCCTGCACATGCCATCCCAGGTCATAAATCCTGCCACTGCCATGTTTTCTGTCTCTCCCCACCCTTCCCGAGGGGGGCCTGGAAATGGACTATTGGTACCCAGATAATCCCTCATCTACACACACCCAGACTCACATTCTGACTCCAGTGTGCTTCCCTCTTTAGTATGGTATGCCATAGTCATTGCTCATCTGTCTGCATGGACTTCTGGTCAGATAATGCACTGCCTTGTAGTCTGTAGGACCTGTAATCACCTGTCCATTGCTTTCCATGTGAAAGGTACTGTTGGCCGTTTGAAGTTGATTCTCACCTACAGGACTTGAGAGAGTGAAGCTGCACACACCTGTGAGCACCTCCATGCAGATCAGCCATTTGAACATGCACTGCCCTTGCTGCTGCCTGGAACGGCACAGAAACTGCCATTATATGTAAATCACTGTTATGCATTGCCATATAAATCACTTGTGTCACACAGGCCTTGGGCTATTGTGTAACATTGCAGTACACAGGACAAAAACAGTTTACATTTTCCACAGTGTTGTTCCAGCTTTGACCAGTCTCAGTCTGCTCACTGTGTATTTGCCTTGTTCATTTCTGTTCCTGATTGACCCTGCCTCCTGTTAGCCTGACTGGTTCCTGTCTTTGCGTTACCATAAAGGTTCCCTGTGGCTACATTTATCTCATAGTTGCTTTCCATGCCCTCACTTTCCTCCTGGGGTATTGTGTCAGGTAGGTCTACAATGAATACTCAAATACATTGTATAGCGTAATCCATTTACTTATCGTATCATGGGGTGGAACTTGTCTTCAAATAGCCCAATCACGGCCCATTCCTTGCCTGGGTTTCATGTATGCATGAGTGACAAATAGTGACAGTGTACCATGGCTGTATGCATGGATTGGGTATGGTGCCTCCAGCACAACAAACAACGTCAGATAATGTGCATGAAATGTCAACACATGTTTGTACCCTGACTGTCCACACACTGATTCACATCGGGCCCCAAAATATTGATGGGGCTTGCGTGGTGAATAGCTGTGAGATTAATCAGCACAGAGGCACTGATGTTCCCGGCTGCAGTGGGAATTTTAGAGGCCACCCTGTGTACAAATGTTAGGAAACCTGCCGGTTTAAAATTTCTGATCCATTAACTTTGTCAGCACACCAAGGTTGCCCCGTTGTCAGTCTCAGAAAAATTCTGCAGTGCCATTGCTGGACTATCCCCATGTGTGTTCTCAATTCCTCTTTGGCTTTCGTTCAATTCAGCTGTGAAGGATGCTTTGTTAATGCAGGGAATGGCTCCACAGACTCATGACTAGACCTGCACGTAACTGTGACAACATGGACCCCAATAATGACGCAGGCTACACATGGGCCCACACACTTGAACTGGACACCTTTGTGCAATTAACCACTGGAAATATGTGAACACGTGCTGCTTGGTCTGCTGGTCCTCCACTTCCACAGGAGAAACATAGGTCATTTATACGACTCAAACTGTGGCGTGACATTACATTTGTGGATTGGTTTTGGGACGCGGTGTCACAAACACCGTACCCACATAGCATTTTCAAATGCCTGACTCATGGGTAGTATACAAGCAAGTGTCCAGGAAGTGGTATCCAACATTCCAGGACATGTGATGGCTTAGTTTTGGAACATTGCAATGATCAACCTCTTCTATCTATCCTGTGCATGGTTTGTTAGGGGAGATGCTTATGTCCCACAAATCTGTGAAGTTCACACAGCATTTGTTGCTACGTGTGTGATAAACATTTCTTTACTCATTTCCACACTGAATAGCATCTGATGATTGTCCACATTGACAACACATGCATACAAGCACATTTATGAAAACACGTCTTGTGATGATCACACAGTGGGACAACTAAAAGTGTAAGAGCCATTTCACACACATTGACATTCAGGCAATGAGTTACTGTATTGAGTTGCATAGCCTTGCTATCCTCTATTGACGCACAACCTGCTCAAACTGGGTAATACTAATTTGTATTTAAAAAGTTTGGGGATCTATTCCGTCATTGAAGAGTGCAAAACCGGTACAACAACTAGAGGATCATGGTCCGCAGTAGTGTGATCTGCCACATGTGCCCATACACCGGAATGCACAATGGAGGTGCTAACAGCCTATCTCTGTATAGTTACAGCTGTCATGTACTATAAAATTTGAGAAATGACCCAAACCCAGTAAAAGACAAATTTTGATGCATACGTGTAAAAAAAGATGCACATGCGTCAAAAAACATGCATATGTGTAGAAAAATGACGCTCACTGCCATGATACATCCATTGGCCCTGAGTGGTAATTCCCACATTGTACCCCATGAAATTGTTTAACTATGAAAAATATTTGAAAATATGGATGCGGGGTAATTTCTAATCATGTGCGTAAAAAAAAAACTATGCACAGACTGTAAGCATTATAATATTTGACGCATCATGATAAAAACACACCGCATTTGAGGCAGGAAGTGATGTAATAGGATATCCTGTTTACAGAATTGGTACAGTGGGTGTACTTTCACTTTCACTTTGCAGTCTGATTTTTCTTGACTGTGTGGCTGTTTGGACTTGTCTCTCTGTGAATATTGTGAATTTGTCTCCTGTGTGCTCTTTATATTGTCTTTTGGTGTTTTCTAAGTGTCTGTGGTATCCTGTGTAAGTGTCTTTTTGTCATTTCTGGTGTCTAATTTTGTCTTTGTACTGTTGGGAGTCTGTTGTGGGTAGTGTTAATTTGGGGATAGTTGGGCTGTTGTAGCGTTATTTACTTTTCATTTCCCTCTCCTCCTTTCCCTTCATTATCCTCTTTACCCCTTAATTCCTTCATTTTTTTCAAGCATGTTGGGTAGGCCACGTCTCGGTCGAATGGGAAAGGAGGAGCTGGGGGATTCATTTGGCTGGTGTGCCACTTCCTCCCATTGATGATGGAAGCAGGTGGCTGGGTGAGACAGGGGTATCACACAGAGGCAAGGAAGCTCCGGTGGGCAAAGGTCCTGTGCCATCTGCAACGCATATACAACACACCGCGCAACGACCACCAGCTAAAGCACCGTTGGGCTGACCTTGTTGCCTGGGAGCAAGACCTCCTGGACCACCTGGGGATTGTGATTGGTGGCCCTGTTGGTGAGTACAATTCAGAGTAATGTGCACATTTAAATGCTCTGTAGTGACAGTAGCAGATTTGTTCATATGCTGCAGGCAATGTTTTTGGACATGTGGAACGCAAGTTAAACATACAGTGGCCGTGAGTTATACAATAATTGCTACACATTACCGTAATTTGTTGACGCAACAGCTGCACTGAGTTACAAAACACAACTGGAGCCTGTAAATTAGTGCTGCCTTCACGGCAATAGATGATGCAAATGTGGCTCTAACATATGTTTTATGCATGACTGTGGGTGTACCAGGAAAGACATGTTTTTAATCCAGATATTTTCAAGAATTTGTGTCCCCCAATTATTTCTGATACATGTCTGAACTGGATTCTGACACATATGTACCAAGTTATTTCTAACCTCAGGTAATATCGTAGGCCGATATTTGACTTGGTTGTGCCGCAATTAAATTAGGGATGGATGCCAAAAGTAATGCACACTGGTTCATATCTGAATGTTTGGTGCTACTTTCCATAGCTGTGGCACATAAAATGAAGCAACTGATACAAATTGAGGGGTAAAAGCTATCCATGGCCCTCTGTTCATTGTACCTGTGTGTTTTACATTGGTCTTGGGCACAATAGCTGGAACAGAGCTAATGCATTTGCCATCTGTGTTACTCTATAGCCATGAACTTCTCATAAGTTATGGGATCATCATGGGATAATTGATGTTGGGGAATGCATGATCACTATGTATTACGTGCATGATGTCGTGCAAGGGACCCCTGACCAATTCCATCATACATATAAAGTTACCTAATACTTTGCTAGTTTAGTTTGGCACACCCCTGCTGATCTAGTGCAGCATATGTTTAATAACTAACTTCCCAGTATGGAGGCTATCACAGACATGGGTGTATGCTAAGATCAGAAGACCAGCATTCCTGTGACTGCTGCTATTCCGAAGGTACATACAAATTGAAACCTACATCATCATGATTGACACAGTGGTACATTTGCTAAACCATGTGTTAATATGACAGTGTCAGTTTGCTGTATAGCCGCTGATCAACCATCTTGGCAAATGTAAGATGATGAATGTGGCTCACTGTGATTTCCAAAACCCATAATGGGTACACAGGGCAATGAGTGACATTTCAGGTTTAATTACTACACCTGTGCCCATGCAGTCTGTCATGGATGACTACAATATACACTGTCAACATATATCTCCTTGTTGTATCCAAATATTCAAACTGGTCAATCCATGGCTAGCCTCAAACTGTCACCAATTAATGCACAGGATCCCTGCCATTATGGTGTCATAGGGGGCATATGTGGCTCAGGGTACACTGTTAATGTAGCATATGTAACCTAGACACAACACAGGCCCTACATGTAAGGGACCATAGAAAGCATGGTAAAGCATGACCTTAAATCAACCCACAGGTGCGTCACACAGTAAATGATTGTCCCTTGATGCACAAGCCACAATACCTGAGTGACTGGTATTGCAGTGTTTCAGGAAAGTGGCTTTGCATGTCTCTCATTACTACAAATGAGGAGTACACTCCATAAATGAGTCTGCAAACAATTGATGGAGCATGTTTGTCAACACATGATAGTTAGGGCCACTGCATGTGTGCAGATGTGTGTGTATCGCTCACTGGAGGGACAGGGTCCATACATGTTTGCAGTGCTATGTATGTTGGAGTATCATCATGCCTGAGAGGCTGGAGTTTCAGATTTAATGTTACACACAATAATTTTATTTGGAAGTGTTGTACAATGCACATACATTGAGCACTTTTCTCCCTTCCATGCTTTACAGATGGACCTGCCCCCTACAAAATCAGAGAGGTGGCTCGATTTGCGGACCCAGACATATCCAGTAAGTGTTGATATTTCAGTTCTGTGTTGTGTTTGCAGCTGTTATGTGATTGACTCCTGTGTGTTGGACACATTGCAAGGTATGATGTGCTGGTAAATGATCTGATATGTTACTTGAGTGGAGTATCACTTTTTTTCCATCTTTGAGTTGGACAATCATTAGCGTATAGTCCTATTTTGGGATTGTAGTGCAGCCCTGAAGGCATGGCCATGTGAATAGGGTGACATTTGTTGTTAAATATTTTATAAAGGAAATTTAGCAGAGGGCCATATTTATGATTTAGTCAGCAAGTCAGACCCTGAATCTCACAGAATAGGGATGCCAAAGTCTTACCCACAGACCTGAGCCTCCCTGTTCACTAATGAACATGTTCGACTGTATGTTTGACTTCCTAGCAGCATGTAGCTCCACATGTTGTGCTACGTGTATGTGGCACTTGAGTACAAAGTCATAGGTGTGCATGCAGCTCATGTCCAGATGTGTGCTTGCATCTATCTGCTTGTTGTAAGACAGGTATTAGTGGTATTAAATGATGTTGACAATTGCCAGCATTTACAAAAATAAATGTGGATGGGATTGGCCAAAGTTTGGGTGTATCCTAGTTGGACATCCTCCTTACCTGTGGTGGACTGTCCAAAGCTTCCTTGGTATCCTAGATGTTTGAAAGTATTTGTTGCTTCTCCATCCCCCCCCGAGGCACAGGCTTAGGGTTATAAAATGTGTACCTAGGTGTGATGATCCAAGTTTAGTACACAGACATGTAAATCACTTGCCCAAAACTAGGATACCCACTCATGATTAGAAACTGCATTCTATCCTGGCAATTCCATTTACAAATCGCAGATCTTGTGGCCCTTGATTGTCATCCAGAAGATAGGCATTAGTTGGCCTGTCACATGTAGAGGACTTGCAGCATTTTTTATGTGACTAATGGCTGAACAATGATGCATAGGCCATTTAAGTTGTTACACATCTTTTAGAGCATTGCTGTGCTGTTAGATAGGACATGTGTAGGCTGTGTTGGCATGTACGTCCTCAGGGACAATCTGTGATCTGTATGGTGATATGGCCTGTTTCAGCTACATTAGATGTATTGTCTGATTTTCTTCAGTAGCTTTATCACACAATGAAATACCTAATGTTTGGCTTTATCTTTTTTTAACAGCAGCCAATATGAATGCCATCCAGATTCAGGAGTTTTAGTGCCGGGCGATGCGTTACCGCCACATTCTGCATGTAGAGTCTGGGTTCCGCCACATGGCACGGCTTTATCGCCATGAAAGAGCCTCATGAGTGTGGAGGGCATTTGCCTAAGGGGGCCCTTCGGTGTCCACAACAGCCGCCACCACCACCACTACCACCCAGGTGGCACCAAGCATATCAGGCACCACTGCAGGACCATCGACCTCCACTGTTCCCGGACGTATTACAACACCACCTGCACCTCCCCCTACAAGCATGGCACCGACAACTGGACAAACATCTACAGCTGGCACCAGACCACCCCTGCTGCAGTCATTGACCCTGCAGATTTCCAAAGGATGCAACGTATGTTGAGGAGAATGAACAGGCTGCAGCAGGAGGTGTCACAAATTAATAAGAGGGTGCGTGCCATCAAGAAGACCCTGCGGAGGGTGAACTTGTGAAAATTATACCCTCTGCCTTGAATCCCTCCCCTCCCTCCTCTTTCCTGGTTCTTTTAATTAGCGGGTTTGGGGGGCTTAGTGTTAGGTTAGAATAGGCTGTTTAGTTAGTAGTAGTGGGTTGGGGGATGGGGGGATGATAATTTTAAATGTTTTTCTATTGTGTGCGTGGGTGGTTGGGGGATGATGTTGGTGTTTTGGTGTTGAAAAACAAATTATATATAAAAATATAAAAATACAAAAAAATATATATTTGTTTAGTATAAGATAGTATGTGTTTAGGTTAGTATATGTTGTCCTCCATGTGTCCCGTCTTATAAGAGGGGTGGGGGGTTGATGTTTAGAGTGTTTAGTTAAATGTGATGAGTAAGTTTAGCATAGGTTAGTTAGGGCCTGTTCTGGGTAATGTGTAGTTAGGATAGGTTAGGTTAGTTGTGGTGTTTCCCCAGGTTTTATCTTCCTATTTTACTGTTAAATAAATATTTATGGTACTCCTTTACAGTATGTGTCTAATGCAGCCTGATGTTCAAGTGAAGCCTTAGAAGGTGAGTGGTGGTATGATCTCATGTAGCATGGTATACATAACTCATACCTATCATTTGTTACATTGTTCAGCCAGGTTACTTATTTGTACGTACACTCATACACCTCCATTCCTGTTGTATGTTGTGTGTGAGGAAAAACTTGGGTCATACGTAAAGTTTAAATTTTGAAGACAATTTTTGGCTTAGACATCCCTTGAGGAAGACTTATTCTGTCCAACAGATCATTATACTGTATAGTTTCTATTTACCTCAGAATTAACCCTCAGGAAGGGCAGATGATGTACAATCCAGACCCCAGTGCATAGTTATCAGCCCACATTCTTTCAGGGAAGTTGTATTGACATTCTATAATCATTGACATGAGGCAAACATCACTGATCTCCCTCACGGTTGATGTGTCACATTACACATAGACAAAGTGGTTGTGTAAGTGCTATTTATTATAAAGTGCTGTAGTGCTTTATTTACATTGTCCATGATTGTGAGTCCATTAGTGTGACACCTTCCATTGTGATCCTACACAAGTGCAAAAGGACATGTCATTGGACATGCTGGGGTGAAGTGTCAGACAGTGCAGAGGGACAGGATTTGCCAATGAGTTAGTGAGAGACAATCACAGGGCAGGGTGACAAGATAAACAGTGGGCTGAAGAACAGTGCTTAAGTGCAGTTGTTTCAAGACTGGCATGTTACAAAGCACAAGACCTTGGTAATAGGTGGCCATGTGGCAGGGACTAGTGCTACCGGTTACTCTTACGGGTGAAGGTGACCTGTTCCACGTTTTCATCTTCTGATGTGTGTGTTGTCTCCTCTGCCCTTGGTGGTGGTGGTTGTGAAGGGGCATCACACACCTCAGTGTTTGAAGACGTGGAGTCAGACATCCCGGTAGCTGCCAACTGTGGGGCTATTAAGGGCAGTACTGCAGCAAGGAGGAGCTGCTGGTTCTTAAGCATAGCAGCCACATTACTGTTGTAGGCAGCCTGGTCGGCCCTGAGGGGGTCAACATTGCATTCGTGCATGCATTGACAGGATTGTTGTTGGAGGTGTTGTGTCAACTCTTACAGCTGTGCTGATTTCCTTCACACTTTTCTTCAAGTTCTTGCAGGATATATGTTCACCCTTGCATGGCTGCTGCCTGTTCTGCAGTTGACATCATGCACGAACGCACCCCCTCTAGGCTGGCTGCCATATTTTGTATCCCCACCCGCACCTCCTTGGCCAGCTCCCGCTGTACTCCAACTACAGTTCTCTCAAAGCTGGTGCCAGTGTCGTCAGAGTCCTCAGCTGGGTTAGAGATGGCAGGTCGGTCAATTGGGGTGGTGGGTGGGTCCTCTGTGATGGCTGCTGTATCTGCGCTCCTCATTGCGACTGAAGGTGGGGTCTGGAGGGTTCCAAGAACATCTTGGAGGGTCTGCTGGCTGATGTTTCTCAGCTTGTCATCCATGTCATCAGGGAAGTCCAGGACAGGCATGTCCCCAGGAGAGCCTTCGTCCTCTGCAATGAGATATTGTACAATTAGTGTGTCTGTCTTGTTGGATTTGTAATGTGACGTGCCTGCCTTCTTATTTGTTGCACATTGTGATCTTGGTTCCTGTCCATTGTTCCTGTCTATGATATTAGCATCATCCCAGGCCTATGCCCCACCTGAATGTCACATGTAGTGTGTTCAGTTTGGGGACTTGTCAGCATCACATCCGCTAGGTTTTGGTTCTGGCCTATTTGTGAAGTGCCACCTTTTTGTCCTACTTAACCCTCCGTCCACTTCCATTCTCATGGTGAGGCCTTGCACTGGCTGTGGTTTTTCTGATGGCACTTGCACCACACTTCACAATCTGGAACTGAGCCAGTTTGATATTTCACATCCAGCTTTATGTTGCTGAGACCTAGCATATACTATGTATAGCATTGTCATGGCACACTACAGATGTCAGCATTGGTAGTGTGTAATGTTGATGTTGGGGAATGTGTGCTACATTGGATTGCACTGATGGTCCTAGCAGTGTTCCATTTCCTCTTTTGACTGTGAGGGTGAATTTCACTAGCCAGTGACATATGTCCTCCCCCTCAATGCTGTTGTCTGAGCAGTATGACATTTGGGATGTTGCATGGTGTCATTGGAGCTATTGTGACCCAGGCACAGGGTGAACCCTGACATATGCAGCATGGGTATAACATTAGTGCTGTGTACCTCATAATGTTTATGACAATGGCTGATGTTTGTAGCAACTATGGACATTAACATTTGACAGGATTAGAACATTTATATTGATTACAGGGGATTAATAATGTTGTCATCCTGAACCCTCTAATTTGGATGTGTTTGATCCATGGGAACGTTACTGCTATTAGCTACTTGACCTGCACACACAGCAGAGGTGGTAGTGACAACTGTTGTCAATGTTAAATTCCACTTGCAGATATGGCCTGAGACTGTTAATTGAGCCCTTGTTCATGTAGGGAGAATACCAGCCGTCGTGTGACAGCAGGCCAGTTTTACGTTGTACCCTACCCTCTTGGACTGGCTTTATCTTTCAAACATCCTTGGCATGGCAGCACACCCCCATGCAAAGGTTGTTGGTGTAGCGTAGTACTGTGCCCCAGGTTTCCTCTGAACAGCCCATGCCCCCGTGCCGTGCCCCTTTACCCATGCCACTCCCTGAATATCATGACTTACATGCATTGTGTAGTAGGTATGTCCCCCCCGCTTGCAGTTAACATTTGTGCATTTTAATTCCCCTTGCGACTTACCCTGCATCTGTGTTGTCTCCTGGTAGTCTGCGCTGTCCCGGTGACGATCTCTTCAGGGAAGACGGCTGCCACCATCTCCTCCATGTGGTCCAGGGGCTCCTGCGGTGCTGGACTCCCACCTCCAGTCTGCAGTGCTGCCTTCCTGTTCCTGGCCATCTTTTCCTTGGTCCTGCACTTTCAGTCATGCCAGCGTTTCTTGCACTCGATGACTGTTCTCCGTACTTCTGCCACATTGTTGATCTTGTTAACAATTTGTTGCGGTATTGCCTCTCTCCTAATGATTGGCAACTTTGAGGTGACAAACAGTCCTGACTGGTTCCTGGTCTGTTGTCATCTTCCTGGGGTCTGTCCAAGCATCTGGGATCCATTTTGGCTCTCCTTAGCACATTTTGCTGTGTTTGCTCCGCTTTTTGACCCTATTGCGTAAAAAAAAAGGCGCGTACATGGTTTGCGACGTCGTAAACTGTCTCAGTCATTTTCGCTGCGTTAACGTCGTTTTTCTTTACGACGTGACGCATTGGTTTGAGTAAAAAACAAAAAAAAAGAATCACACTTGTGGTTTGTACCTCTGTGCGTCAAAGTATACATTTGATGCCCGAGTGGCGCAAATAAATGGCGTTAGCCGGCGGTAAAATATTTGACGCAAAACTGCGTATGCGTAGTTTTGCCTCAAAAAGTATAAATATGGCCCTTTGTCACTATCTAGCTCGGCGTAGATAGCATTGTGCTGATCCTATACTTAAAAACATTGCTAGATAAACAGACATTTGAGATGTGCAAATCTAGAGTATCACTGGTGTTGCAGGGTGCTCCTTACTGGAGCTGCTCTCCACCAAAACTTGGGAACTACCCAGATTTCTCACTTTCTTTTTGCATAATTTATGCGTCACTAACCCTGAAAGGGATTTGTTTTGACTTATACTGGGGTTGCTCCCTTGTGTCTGGACAAACCTAAAGCTCTCTGATGAGCTCTAATGAGTGAAACATGTGTCAGGGTTTTTTTATTCATTCCAGGTTGGCTTGGATGGTATTTTACCAGTCCAAAGCTGTAATGCTGTGCCTGGAGTGGTGAATGGCTTTTGTCATTTTATAGCTCGACAAGGTTGACATTGTGTCAAACCTATGGTTAAAGACTTTCCTGTACAAATGGCAAAACTCTTGGATACTATCTAGCTCGGCATGGATAGCACTGTGCTGATCCTATGCTTAAAAACTTTGGTAGATATACCGACATTTGATATGAGCAAATCTAGAGTATCACTGGTGTTGCAGGGTGCTCCTTACTGGAGCTGCTCTCCACCTAAACTTGGCAACTACCCAGACTTCTCTCTCCTTTTTGCATAATTTATGTGTCACTCTAACCCTGAAAGGGATTTGTTTTGACTTAAACTGGGTGCTCCCTCGTGTCTGGACAAAGCTAAATCTCTCTGATGAGCTCTAATGAGAGCAAAACATGTGTCAGAGGTTGCTTTTATTCATTCCAGGTTGGCTTGGATGGTATTTTACCAGTCCGAAGCTGTAATACTGTGCTTGGAGTGGTAAATGGCTTTTGTCGTTTTACAGCTCGGCAAGGTTGACATTGTGTCAAACCTATGGTTAAAGACTTTGTTGTACAAATGGCAAAAGACTGTCACTATTTAGCTTGGTGTGGATAGCACTGTGCTGATCCTATGCTTAAAAGGTTTGCTGGATAAACAGACATTTGAGATGAGCAAATTTAGAGTGTTGCTGGTGTTGCAGGATGTGCCTTACTGGAGCTGCTCTTCACCTAAACTTGGGAACTACCCATAATTTATGCGTCACTCTAAACCTGAAAGGGATTTGTTTTGATATATCTATATATAGATATATATAAATAAGCATAATCAATAAAGGGAATGTGGAGTGAAGCACTCAGGAGTTCCGCAAGTTCCTCACCCACAATTGCTGTTACAGGTTCTGACTGCTAATACCTATATATTGGATATGTATGCAATGGCAGGGTCTGTGGATCTGATCCTTATGCTGATGTTATAAAGTAACTGAAAGACAATACTCACAGTAAACAAGAAAGACCATCTAGATTGCCAGCTGAGCCCCCGGATCCTGGCGATCAAACAGGAACACAAGGTGGTAACAGCAAGGGATTAGAACTAAATACAACTACGATAGAGAAGGAGCTAGCAAGGAGGAGTGCTTAACAGGGAAGAAAGGAAAACAAAGGGTACACGTGGGAGAAAACAAGTAACAAACATACAAGGAAACTAGAAGCAAGACAGCAGGAAAAAAAGCAAACTATGAACTGGAACAAAGAAATGGAAAGAAAGGCAAGGACTGGGAAAAGGAAAATGCAGAAGGAGAGGCTTCAAGGGAGAACAAGGCGTGCTGGTGCAGGAACTAAGGAAACCAGGATACTCTGCAGGGAGAAACAGTATAAGGAATAACTGAGGCTCAGGAGTCAAGTAGCAGTGCAGGGAGTGCTAGTCCACTAGGAAGGATTTTCTACAGCACATGAACAAGGATAGCTACAGCTCAGGAACAAGGAAAAACTATGGCTCAGGAACTCAGCAACTAAGAATAACAAAATCTCAGGAAACAAGGGAGGAATAAGTAAGGCACAGTAACAGGACAATTGAATAATTATGGCTCAGAAACCTCAGGAAACAAGGGTTGGTCTCACTGGAAAACATATACAATGATCTACACTAGGCTGAAGTGAGCTGAGTCTTAAAAGGGCTCACAGTAGTCACGTGCATCAGGTGTAAGCAGGCTAGCAACAGTCAGCCACAGGTGTCCTGAATTCCTCCACCCATCCTTAGCTGCATGGGTGCAAATGAAGCAATGAGCAGGGGATTACAGCTATTGGAGTTCCAAACATGTGCAGACCAGCTTTCACAGACCCTGGCATGGATTGGGAATGGATGATAATTTCTGAAGAGGGTCCAAATGGCTGGAAGTCAGAATATGCATATAGGGAAATGTCTGGAAGCTTATTAGAGCATTGAAAAGTCCCAAATTTGGCTCCCTGGTGGTGGGCTTGGAAGTGCAGGGAGCGAATTGTGACAAAAACATTGTTTTGCACACTTCTGTCATTGGATTTTACTTGGGCTATGTTTGGGTGATATTTGTGCTACCTGTGGACTCTTTTTCTCTGGTGGCCACCTTGGGAGACTTATTTCTTATGAAGCTTCCTAATTTACTATAGTATCTTCAGTAGAAAATTATTTCAGTTTTCCACTTTTATTCCATCAAGATAGCTTTCAGACGTGCCACATTTCTGGCATAAATTCAGAAGGTTAGCACTCTAGTTGCACATTGGAACTCTGTAGAGAAGCTGCTGCTCACAAGGGAGTTAACTGGCAGTCTACAGCTGTTAAAAGTGCATTTTCAGTCTGCGTGTGTAAGGAAATGCCTCCTTGGCATGGTTACCCCCTGACTTTTTGCCTTTGCTTATGCCAAGTTATGATTTGAAAGTGTGCTGATGCCTGCTAACCAGGCCCCAGCACCAGTGTTCTTTCCCTAAAACTGTACCTTTGTTTCCACAATTGGCACTCCCTGGAACCCAGGTAAGTCTCTTGTAACTGGTACCCCTGGTACCAAGGGCCCTGATGCCAGGGAAGTTCTCTAAGGGCTGCAGCATGTCTTATGCCACCCTGGGGACCCCTCACTCAGCACAGACACACTGCTTACCAGCTTGTGTATGCTGGTGGGGAGAAAATGACTAAGTCGACATGGCACTCCCCTCAGGGTGCCATTCCAACCTCACACTGCCCATTGCATAGATAAGTCACCCCTCTAGCAGGCCTTACAGCCCTAAGGCAGGGTGCACTATACCATAGGTGAGGGCATAAGTACATGAGCACTATGCCCCTACAGTGTCTAAGCAAAACCTTAGACATTGAAAGTGCAGGGTAGCCATAAGAGTATATGGTCTGGGAGTCTGTCCTACACGAACTCCACAGCACCATAATGGCTACACTGAAAACTGGGAAGTTTGGTTTCAAACTTCTCAGCACAATAAATGCACACTGATGCCAGTGTACATTTTATTGTGAAATACACCCCAGAGGGCATCTTAGTGATGCCCCCTGAAAACCTACCAGACTTCCAGTGAGGGCTGACTAGTTTTGCCAGCCTGCCACACACCAGACATGTTGCTGACCACATGGGGAGAGTGCCTTTGTCACTCTGTGGCTAGTAACAAAGCCTGTACTGGGTAGAGGTGCTTCTCACCTCCCCCTGCAGGAACTGTAACATCTGGGGGTGAGCCTCAAAAGCTCACCCCCTTTGTTACAGTGCCACAGGGCATCCCAGCTAGTGGAGATGCCCGCCCCCTCCGGCGACGGCCCCACTTTTGGCGGCAAGGCCGGAGGAGATAATGAGAAAAACAAGGAGGAGTCACTGGCCAGTCAGGACAACCCCTAAGGTGTCCTGAGCTGAGGTGACTGACTTTTCGAAATCCTCCATCTTGCAGATGGAGAATTCCCCCAATAGGATTAGGGATGTGCCCCCCTCCCCTCAGGGAGAAGGCACAAAGAGGGTGTAGCCACCCTCAGGGCTAGTAGCCATTGGCTACTAACCCCCCAGACCTAAACACACCCCTAAATTGAGTATTTAGGGGCCCCCAGAACCTAGGAAGACAGATTCCTGCACCCTAAGATGAAGGACTGCTGACCTGAAAGCCCTGCTGAGAAGACGGAGACCCCCACTGCTTTAGCCCCAGCCCTACCGGCCTGAGAAAAACTGCAACAGCGACGCGTCCCCGAGGGTACAGCGACCTCTGAAGCCTCAGAGGACTACCCTGCATCTAAAAGGATCAAGAACTCCAGAGGACAGCAGCCCTGTTCCAAAGAAACTACAACTTTCAACAAAGAAACAACTTTTAAAGGACTGCACATTTCCCACTGGAAGCGTGAGACTTTCCACTCTGCACCCGACGCCCCCGGCTCGACCTACGGAGAAACAACACTACAGGGAGGACTCCCCGGTGACTGCGACCCTGTGAGTAGCCAGACTTGATCCCTCTGAGCCCCCCCAGCGACGCCTGCAGAGGGAATCCAGAGGCTCACCCTGACCGCGACTGCCTGCTTCAAAGAACCCGACGCCTGGGAAACCCACTGCACCTGCAGCCCCCAGGACCTGAAGGATCCGACCTCCAGTACAGGAGCGAGGCCCTCTCCCTAGCCCAGGTGGTGGCTACCCCGAGGAGCCCCCCCCTTGCCTGCATCGCTGAAGAGACCCCTGGGTCTCCCATTGAAACCTATTGCAAACCCGACGCCTGTTTGCACTCTGCACCCGGCCGCCCCTGTGCCGCTGAGGGTGTACTTTTTGTGCTGACTTGTGTCCCCCCGGTGCCCTACAAAACCCCCCTGGTCTGCCATCCGAAATCACCGGTACCTACCTGCTGGCAGACTGGAACCGGGGACCCTCTTCTCCATTGAAGCCTATGCGTCTTGGGCACCACTTTGACCTCTGCACCTGACCGGCCCTGAGCTGCTGGTGTGGTAACTTTGGGGTTGCCCTGAACCCCCAACGGTGGGCTACCTTGGACCCAACTTTGAACCCTGTAGGTGTTTTACTTACCTGCAAAACTAACCAATACTTACCTCCCTCAGGAACTGTTGAAATTTGCACTGTCTATTTTTAAAATAGCTTATTGCCATTTGTGCCAAAACTGTACATGCTATTTGGCTATTTCAAAGTTCCTATGATACCTGAGTGAAGTACCTTTCATTTAAAGTATTGTGTGTAAATCTTGAACCTGTGGTTCCTAAAATAAACTAAGTAAAGTTATTTTTCTTTATAAAAACCTATTGGCCTGGAATTGTCTTTGAGTGTGTGTTCCTCATTTATTGCCTGCGTGTGTACAACAAATGCTTAACACTACCCTCTGATAAGCCTACTGCTCGACCACACTACCACAAAATAGAGCATTGGAATTCTCTTTTTGCCACTATCTTACCTCTAAGGGGAACCCTTGGACTCAGTGGATGCTATTTCTCACTTTGAAATAATACATACAGAGCCATCTTCCTACAACGTGTCAATGTTTTAATGAAATAGAATAGGAAGATATTTGAGAACTCACTGAAAACATCATCATTTTTTTTTCTACAGCACTAATCATAATTTCTATGACAAAATTAACCTCTTCATTTGGTTCCTTTCTAAATAAATGTTTTAATTTTTACCAGTTTGATTCAATCAAGATGGCTTCAGGTGTGCCACACTGTTATTATAAGTAAGTCTGTTAGCATTTTAGTTGTTCCTTAGAACAGTCTGGAAGGCTGCAGTATAAGACAAGGGAACTGATAGGCTTCTTCTGTTAGAAGTACATATTTTACTGCGAATGTCAGACTTCATTCTCATATGGCTGAGAAAGATATTGTGAAGTTACTGAAAATATGCTATCATTTTAGCTTCAGGAGCACCTTCAATAGCCTTGATAGGAAAATAGTTTTCTATCAAACATGATGCATGAAATCCCAGCAGAAGGCTTTTTCACAGGGTAAAATCACCTGAGAACACACAAGAATTCCTACAATTAGTATGGTACCATCAATAAATGATTTATTTATATTGTAACGAAAACCTGTTATCACCCTTTACACGTTCTCCTTATTGTGACCCTCAAAACCTGCCGTTCACTACAATGCATTTCAATGGGGTGCTATCATGTATATTGGTCCCAAGAAGGCTGCCAGCACTTCCTGGTTGAAGCCAATCAGATCTCAGAGCTCAGGATGAGATCTGTGCTTAGGCTCTGCCCAGATATCTATATTTATTTTTCCTTTAGTGATTCCAAAACAGCTCAATGGATTTACACCAAATAACAAAAGGCATGATCTGCACAGCAAGATCTGGCTTCCAGCCAAATTTGGTGTAATTCCGTTCATCGGTTCGGGCTGTAGTCGTGTTTAAAGACCCTATGGAAAAATGAATTGGAAAAATATGTTTTAGGGCCCCCCCCCTTTTTCTGAGCCCGAGCTTGACGAAATACCCCAAAACTTTCAACACAGCTGCTGAACTGACAGTCGAATTAGTTTTGAAAATTTTGTGAAGATTTGTCAAACGTCAAAGTTATTAACAAAACATGATTTTCCTATGGAAATTAGGTCCTAACTATAACTACCTACTGGTGACAGCCAGTAGGTAATATATATATATATTCTCCACAAATGGTCCACTTAAGGCTCGCTCTTCTCGTCGGTGCCCACGCCAGGGAAGGACCATTTCCCTATATTAATTATCGCACAACTTTGACACTAGGTCAATGACGCGGCACTCACAGGATTGTTGAATACTTCTTTTAATGTGCAATTGATACCTCCAACACCAACGCGTTTCAACCTACAAGGTCTTGATCACGGTCACATGTAAATATATCACAGAAAGTTCTGGAGTCTCGGGGCTCAAGACAGAGCGGTCCATTTGGGGTCCCAGAAACCAGATAATTCACCAATTTGCATCCATATATCAAAGGGGCCATGGACACCACCAAGATACAGTACGTGATTTAGTTACCCAAAATATCGATACCAATGTGTCTCAGCTGGAGCCTTGATCATGGTAGTTGACAAAAGGAACTGACGTGGTCATTACATACATACATTCATGAATAATAAAAATGGACAAACAAAATGTGAAAGTGATATCACCTTTGATGGCAGCCGCCATGGTTGCGCAGTTAACAGTCCATATACTTAATATTACCTAAATAGCCTGTACACCGCTCTGTTAAAACCTCAATAGCTGAAAATCAGATTGAGAGAAAAAATATAATGTAAGAAACCCCATGTTACTTCAAAGCCTCCATCAGACAGTAATGCGGAAGCACCGCAATTGGAATAGTGTGCATATAATTAATGCGTAACCACTTATATTACTGCCCCCAAAGAGACAAAATAATCACCAACAGTGATTGCATACCTTATTGTGAAGTAACACCTGCCTAGATCGTAAAAGATCACAGGTAGTATAATTTGCATGAATGACCTGGAGGGCGAGTCAGAAGCATTCAATTCAAGGCCCATAGGTTCCAAAGCAGCATGGAACGTACAGGTGGCCCACAGAACATACTGCTGAGCACATTGTACTGAATTCCCGGAAATGTAGGACACATGAATTAATCATAAGGCATGTTCATGGGTGCGTATATATGTCTCATACCAGTGCAACAGTGTAAGCAAAAGGTCAGTACTGTATGTAATACCATAATCCTCAGTAACCGGCACATAACACAGTAAACTTGTGTAAAATTGCAAGAACAGTGTTGCCAGAAGTTGCTCATAATGTCACCAAATACTAAAATAAAGGAAATGACAAATACAAGAATTATGTATGTCCATATGTACCCTAATGACATATACATTGCTGATGTTAACCATAATAAGTTCAGCAGCACCAATACTGCGGTCATAGTCAATACGAGTGGTACGGGTTATGCAGCGAATCAATAGAAGCCACATGCTGATGTTAGTAACCGGCTTACTAATAAACCCACTCAATCATAATAATCTGTGCACTATATAACCCTATGGATAGTTCATGCAAAGTATCATGCATCAGTGCAACTTAGCTGTTTCTTATTATTCACATATCGTGGCTTTAAAGTGAATCCTGCCCATGTGGACTTGGGATCATAGTTGTAGCGGTGGCAGAGTACAGTGCTGTGCAGTATTTGGCTGCTTTCCAATACATGTAGTGCAGAACACCCTTTGTGGAAACAAAACAAAATGAATAATAATTTAACATTAAAAACGGTTCATAGTACTGATCAAACCTTAGAAGACTGTATAACAAATGCACAACTACATATTTGTATTAAAGCAGATGTACTGACATTTCCTCACTAGAGTTGAGACCCAATGGTGCTAATTTTTCAAAGTCCTAGATATATTTTGTTTCCAATACTCTCAACTTGTATTCCTTGTTACCCCCTCTCAAATCCAGGGTGATAACATCAATCAACATATTTAAAGAAATTCTCATTACCACAATGTGTCACAAAGAAATGCCTGGCCACCGGATACTGTCGATCATTATGTCTGATGACACATTTATGTTCCAGCACCCATTTTTTAGCCAGATGAATAGTGCTGCCTATATAAATTTTATTGCAAGGACACATAAGACAGTACACACAGTATGTTGTATTACAGTTGTAACTCCCTCTGGTGGAATATGTTCTGTTAGTGTTAGGTTTTACAGTTCGCACTGTTGCTACAGGCTTTACACTGCATACAACAGAAAAAGGCATTAATCCTGTCTGCTCGTTTGTTGGAGCTGACATCTGTGACCAAATTATGACTTAATCTGCCCCTGAAGAAGCAACTCAGCCGATCTCGGGCCCAGGGTCCCCATCACCTGGGACATGACCTAATTATTTTTTTTGGGGGGGTGGAGTGGGGCTGCTTGGCCCTCCTTCCAAAGGCTGATCTCAGCCCTGAGGACCCCCATCCCCAGGGCCAAGCCTAATTATTCATTATTTTTAGGGGGGTGCGGGCACCCATCCCCTGGGGTCCAACCAGGTGATCTGAGAGGCACCCAGTCACAATATTGGGGACCGCGAGGAGGGAGCCTGAAGGCCCCAGTGGTCCCAGCTGGCTCGCCACCTCCTGTGGGAGCCAGCATTGCTGTCACAGAGAGGAAGCTGCAAAAGCAGCTCACTGTCTGTGAGGGCAGTTTCCTCTGCTTCCCTGCCTGCATCTCATGGGCAGGGAAACAGAGAAAATCTCCGCTCGCATGAAGTGAGAGCTTTTTGACAGCTCTCACTTCTTCCGAGTGGAGTGTTTGCTCTTACTTGGCGGGAGCTGTTAGCCTTTGTAGGAGCGAAGCCTTCTGTCTCTGGAGGGCTTGATAATGCAAAGGTCCTGGAGAAATGGCTTTGATGGATGATGATAGAAGTCCCACTATTCTGGCCAGTTGGCGCAGAGATAGTCTGTCCCGTCACGGATTGTTCTGAGTTTCTTTGTGACCTTTAAAGAGGGAAGACTCAGTGAAGCCGCTACTGAATCAATGAGGAATTCTAGGAATGTCATCTTTTGGAATAAGTTCTGATTTCCATTCGTTGATGACAAACCCCAGGCCCTGGAGGGGAGCAATAGTCCTGTTCAGATTGAATAGGAGCTGTGTTTGAGATTGGTCCATCAGAAGGATGTCGTCCAAGTAGCTGATCATCCTTACTCCTCCTGTGCACAGGATCTCCACTACTGGTCTCAGGAGCTTTGTAAAACGTCATGGGGCTGAGGATAGACCAAAGGGGAGCACTTGAAATTCATACACTTGAGGCGGGAAGATGGGAATCGTGGGGTGGGCATCTTTGAGATCCAACCTGACTCTCCAATCTCCCCTCCAAAGAATGTCTCTTAGGAGATGGACTCCTTCCATCTTGAAGTGGCGGTAAACCAATCACTCATTGAATCCTCTCAGATTTACTACTGGTCTGAAGGCTTTGTCCTTCTTTTGCACCAGAAATAAGTTGTTTAAAAACTCCGGAGGGTGGAGTACTGACCTGTAAATAGCACCTTTGCAATAACTCCATCATCTCCGTGTAGACGAGAATCATCTTTGTTCGAAAAGAGCAGACGTCTCGTGGAGTGTTCTGAATTGGGGATCTGCAAAATGTTATTTGAAAACCTCAGACATTTTGAAGGACGCAAAGGTCCGTTGTAATCCTTCCCCAATTGTGAGCATATTTTAGGAGTCTCCTCCCCCTAGGTTTTGAGGGGGAAAAGGGTACTGCTTACTGGTGTTTCCTCCTGGTGCATTAGCGCCTCCTCTGTCGGCACAGTTGTTTCTTCCTCTGCCTAAGTCTCTGCTGTGGGCGAAGGTTCCATGTCTTCCATTATTCCAGCCATTGTTCCCTTTGAACTGAGTTCTAAAGGGACCTTGGTGGAAGGAGCAGCCAGAGGAGCGGCCCCTGCCTCGTCCAGCCCCTCCAAAAACCTTCCCCAGAAAGATCTTTTTAATTGAAGATTATGCCTTTTCAAGGGTGGAAAAGGTTGCCACAAACTTTCCCAACTTCTTGATGAAGGGCTCCCCAAAGAGGTTACCCGGGGCAGTCGCCCCTGCCTCAGAAGTTGCTAAATCCCCGCATTTGGGGGTTGATTTTAATAAGCAAGGATCTCCTGCGTTCTACCACAAGTGCACAGTTCGCGTTACCAGCAAACAGATAGCTCTCTGCACCCAACCAGCTACTATTTCATTGGACATGGGAATGCCTGATTGCTTTGCCTGTTCTGTCACCTGGATGACCTGTGTAAGAGGGCCAGCAACATCCAGGAGTTTATCCAGGCAATTTCTCAAGGATTGGTCTATGCCCTTTTAAAGGTCCTTCACAGATTTATTGAAAAATGTGCATAATTTTGCATTAATATATCCGGAGCGGCTGCTACTTTCCCTTGCTTTGAGGGTCTGGGCACTCTGCCTTCAGGCTTTCCCTGACCTCCTTTTCTAAAGTCTGGTGGATTTTACTAGCAACGTAATCCGTCACGTTTTCATCAGGTGTCCATTCAGAGGACCGTAGATGATAGATATCAGAGGGGGCGAACATGTCACACGGGTTTGTGTCCCCCTCGGGGAATCAGAAGTATTAGACCCTAGACGCCATGGTCTACTAGATTCTTGATCTTCCTCAAATGAAATGTCACCATCTGAGTGTCCCTCCCCTCTAAAGGGAAACCCACCATCAGGGTCTGAATTTAGGGTGATAGCTCACAATTTTCTCTGGGCTTATCTCCCTCCCTGTAGGGTGTATGTTTAAGCATGCAAACACTCTTACTGAAGGTTTCTGTCAATTTATTGAAACCCTCCAGAAAAGACGACATTCCAAGAAAAGACACGACATTCCACTCATTCCAAGAAAAGCCACGACATTCCACACATTCCAAGAAAAGACGCGACATTCCACACATTCCAAGAAAAAACATGACATTCCAAGAAAAGACAAGACATTCCAGGAAAAGACATGACATTCCAAGAAAAGACATGACATTCCAGGAAAAGACATGACATTCCACACATTCCAAGAAAAGACGCGACATTCCACACATTCCAAGAAAAGACATGACATTCCAGGAAAAGACATGACATTCCACACATTCCAAGAAAAGACGCGACATTCCACACATTCCAAGCAAAGACATGACATTCCAGGAAAAGACATGACATTCCACACATTCCAAGAAAAGACGCGACATTCCACACATTCCAAGAAAAGACATGACATTCCAAGAAAAGACGCAACATTCCACACATTCCAAGAAAAACCATGACATTCCACACATTCAAAAAAAAGAGATGACATTCCAAAAAAAGACACGACATTCCACACATTCCAAGAAAAGACGTGACATTCCACACATTCCAAGAAAAGACATGCCATTCCAAGAAAAGATGTGACATTCCACACATTCCAAGAAAAGACAAGACATTCCAAGAAAAGACATGACATTCCACACATTCCAAGAAAAGACATGACATTCCACACATTCCAAGAAAAGACATGACATTCCAGGAAAAGACATGACATTCCACACATTCCAAGAAAAGACATGACATTCCAAGAAAAGACATGACATTCCACACATTCCAAGAAAAGACGCGACATTCCACACATTCCAAGAAAAGACATGACATTCCAAAAAAAGACACAACATTCCACACATTCCAAGAAAAGACGCGACATTCCACACATTCCAAGAAAAGACATGACATTCCAAGAAAAGACATGACATTCCACACAACATTCCAAGTAAAGACACGACATTCCACACATTCCAAGAAAAGACATGACATTCCACACATTCCAAAAAAAGACATGACATTCCAAAAAAAGACACGACATTCCACACATTCCAAGAAAAGACGCGACATTCCACACATTCCAAGAAAAGACATGACATTCCACACATTCCAAGAAAAGACATGACATTCCAAAAAAAGACATGACATTCCACACATTCCAAGAAAAGACATGACATTCCAGGAAAAGACATGACATTCCACACATTCCAAGAAAAGACACGACATTCCAAGAAAAGACATGACATTCCACACATTCCAAGAAAAACCATGATATTCCACACATTCAAAAAAAAGAGATGACATTCCAAAAAAAGACACGACATTCCACACATTCCAAGAAAAGACGTGACATTCCACACATTCCAAGAAAAGACATGACATTCCAAGAAAAGATGTGACATTCCACACATTCCAAGAAAAGACAAGACATTCCAAGAAAAGACATGACATTCCACACATTCCAAGAAAAGACATGACATTCCAGGAAAAGACATGACATTCCACACATTCCAAGAAAAGACATGACATTCCAAGAAAAGACATGACATTCCACACATTCCAAGAAAAGACGCGACATTCCACACATTCCAAGAAAAGACATGACATTCCAAAAAAAGACACAACATTCCACACATTCCAAGAAAAGACGCGACATTCCACACATTCCAAGAAAAGACATGACATTCCAAGAAAAGACATGACATTCCACACATTCCAAAAAAAGACATGACATTCCAAAAAAAGACACGACATTCCACACATTCCAAGAAAAGACGCGACATTCCACACATTCCAAGAAAAGACATGACATTCCAAAAAAAGACATGACATTCCACACATTCCAAGAAAAGACATGACATTCCAGGAAAAGACATGACATTCCACACATTCCAAGAAAAGACACGACATTCCAAGAAAAGACATGACATTCCACACATTCCAAGAAAAACCATGATATTCCACACATTCAAAAAAAAGAGATGACATTCCAAAAAAAGACACGACATTCCACACATTCCAAGAAAAGACGTGACATTCCACACATTCCAAGAAAAGACATGACATTCCAAGAAAAGATGTGACATTCCACACATTCCAAGAAAAGACATGACATTCCAGGAAAAGACATGACATTCCACACATTCCAAGAAAAGACATGACATTCCAAGAAAAGACATGACATTCCACACATTCCAAGAAAAGACGCGACATTCCACACATTCCAAGAAAAGACATGACATTCCAAAAAAAGACACAACATTCCACACATTCCAAGAAAAGACGCGACATTCCACACATTCCAAGAAAAGACGACATTCCAAGAAAAGACATGACATTCCACACAACATTCCAAGTAAAGACACGACATTCCACACATTCCAAGAAAAGACATGACATTCCACACATTCCAAAAAAAGACATGACATTCCAAAAAAAGACACGACATTCCACACATTCCAAGAAAAGATGCGACATTCCACACATTCCAACAAAAGACATGACATTCCACACATTCCAACAAAAGACATGACATTCCAAAAAAAGACATGACATTCCACACATTCCAAGAAAAGACATGACATTCCAGGAAAAGACATGACATTCCACACATTCCAAGAAAAGACACGACATTCCAAGAAAAGACATGACATTCCACACATTCCAAGAAAAGAGGCGACATTCCACACATTCCCAAAAAATACGACATTCCAAAAAAAGACACAACATTCCAAGAAAAGACGCAACATTCCACACATTCCAAGAAAAGACACAACATTCCACACATTCCAAGAAAAGACATGACATTCCACACATTCCCCAAAAAAACATGACATTCCAGGAAAAGACATGACATTCCACACATTCCAAGAAAAGACGACATTCCAAGAAAAGACATGACATTCCACACATTCCAAGAAAAGACACGACATTCCACACATTCCAAGAAAAGACATGACATTCCAAAAAAAGACACGACATTCCACACATTCCAAGAAAAGACGCGACATTCCACACATTCCAAGAAAAGACATGACATTCCACACATTCCAAGAAAAGACATGACATTCCAAGAAAAGACATGACATTCCACACAACATTCCAAGTAAAGACACGACATTCCACACATTCCAAGAAAAGACATGACATTCCACACATTCCAAAAAAAGACATGACATTCCACACATTCCAAGAAAAGACATGACATTCCAAAAAAAGACACGACATTCCACACATTCCAAGAAAAGACGCGACATTCCACACATTCCAAGAAAAGACATGACATTCCACACATTCCAAGAAAAGACATGACATTCCAAGAAAAGACATGACATTCCACACAACATTCCAAGTAAAGACACGACATTCCACACATTCCAAGAAAAGACATGACATTCCACACATTCCAAAAAAAGACATGACATTCCAAAAAAAGACAAGACATTCCACACATTCCAAGAAAAGACGCGACATTCCACACATTCCAAGAAAAGACATGACATTCCTGACATTCCACACATTCCAAGAAAAGACATGACATTCCAAAAAAAGACATGACATTCCACACATTCCAAGAAAAGACATGACATTCCACACATTCCAAGAAAAGACATGACATTCCAGGAAAAGACATGACATTCCACACATTCCAAGAAAAGACGCGACATTCCACACATTCCAAGAAAAGACATGACATTCCAAGAAAAGACGCGACATTCCACACATTCCAAGAAAAACCATGACATTCCACACATTCAAAAAAAAGAGATGACATTCCAAAAAAAGACACGACATTCCACACATTCCAAGAAAAGACGTGACATTCCACACATTCCCAGAAAATACATGACATTCCAAGAAAAGATGTGACATTCCACACATTCCAAGAAAAGACAAGACATTCCAAGAAAAGACATGACATTCCACACATTCCAAGAAAAGATGCGACATTCCACACATTCCAAGAAAAGACATGACATTCCACACATTCCAAAAAAAGACATGACATTCCAAAAAAAGACACAACATTCCAAGAAAAGACGCGACATTCCACACATTCCAAGAAAAGACACGACACTCCACACATTCCAAGAAAAGACATGACATTCCACACATTCCAAAAAAAGACATGACATTCCAAAAAAAGACACGACATTCCACACATTCCAAGAAAAGACGCGACATTCCACACATTCCAAGAAAAGACATGACATTCCACACATTCCAAGAAAAGACATGACATTCCAAAAAAAGACATGACATTCCACACATTCCAAGAAAAGACATGACATTCCACACATTCCAAGAAAAGACATGACATTCCAGGAAAAGACATGACATTCCACACATTCCAAGAAAAGACATGACATTCCACACATTCCAAGAAAAGACGCGACATTCCACACATTCCAAAAAAAGACATGACATTCCAAAAAAAGACACAACATTCCAAGAAAAGACGCGACATTCCACACATTCCAAGAAAAGACACGACATTCCACACATTCCAAGAAAAGTCATGACATTCCACACATTCCCCAAAAAAACATGACATTCCAGGAAAAGACATGACATTCCACACATTCCAAGAAAAGACGACATTCCAAGAAAAGACATGACATTCCACACATTCCAAGAAAAGACGCGACATTCCACACATTCCAAGAAAAAACATGACATTCCAAGAAAACATAAGACATTCCAGGAAAAGACATGACATTCCAAGAAAAGACATGACATTCCAGGAAAAGACATGACATTCCACACATTCCAAGAAAAGACGCGACATTCCACACATTCCAAGAAAAGACATGACATTCCAGGAAAAGACATGACATTCCACACATTCCAAGAAAAGACGCGACATTCCACACATTCCAAGCAAAGACATGACATTCCAGGAAAAGACATGACATTCCACACATTCCAAGAAAAGACGCGACATTCCACACATTCCAAGAAAAGACATGACATTCCAAGAAAAGACGCGACATTCCACACATTCCAAGAAAAACCATGACATTCCACACATTAAAAAAAAAGAGATGACATTCCAAAAAAAGACACGACATTCCACACATTCCAAGAAAAGACGTGACATTCCACACATTCCAAGAAAAGACATGACATTCCAAGAAAAGAAGTGACATTCCACACATTCCAAGAAAAGACATGACATTCCAAGAAAAGACATGACATTCCACACATTCCAAGAAAAGACATGACATTCCAGGAAAAGACATGACATTCCATACATTCCAAGAAAAGACATGACATTCCAAGAAAAGACATGACATTCCACACATTCCAAGAAAAGACGCGACATTCCACACATTCCAAGAAAAGACATGACATTCCAAAAAAAGACACAACATTCCACACATTCCAAGAAAAGACGCGACATTCCACACATTCCAAGAAAAGACATGACATTCCAAGAAAAGACATGACATTCCACACAACATTCCAAGTAAAGACACGACATTCCAGGAAAAGAAATGACATTCCACACATTCCAAGAAAAGACACGACATTCCAAGAAAAGACATGACATTCCACACATTCCAAGAAAAGACACGACATTCCACACATTCCAAGAAAAGACATGACATTCCAGGAAAAGACACGACATTCCAGGAAAAGACATGACATTCCACACATTCCAAAAAAAGACACGACATTCCACACATTCCAGGAAAAGACATGACATTCCAGGAAAAGACGACATTCCACACATTCCAAGAAAAGACGCGACATTCCACACATTCCAAAAAAAGACATGACATTCCAATAAAAGACATGACATTCCACACATTCCAAGAAAAGACATGACATTCCACACATTCCAAAAAAAAGACGCGGCATTCCACAAATTCCAAGAAAAGACGCGACATTCCACACATTCCAAGGAAAGACATGACATTCCACACATTCCAAAAAAAGACGCGACATTCCACACATTCCAAGAAAAGACACGACATTCCAGGAAAAGACATGACATTCCACACATTCCAAGAAAAGACGCGACATTCCACACATTCCAAGCAAAAACATGACATTCCAGGAAAAGACATGACATTCCACACATTCCAAGAAAAGACGCGACATTCCACACATTCCAAGCAAAGACATGACATTCCAGGAAAAGACATGACATTCCACACATTCCAAGAAAAGACGCGACATTCCACACATTCCAAAAAAAAGACGCGACATTCCACAAATTCCAAGAAAAGACATGACATTCCACACATTCCAAAAAAAGACATGACATTCCACACATTCCAAGAAAAGACGCGACATTCCACAAATTCCAAGAAAAGACACGACATTCCACACATTCCAAGAAAAGACATGACATTCCACTTATTCCAAAAAAAGACATGACATTCCAAAAAAAGACATGACATCCCACACATTCCAAGAAAAAGACGCGACATTCCACACATTCTAAGAAAAGACGCGACATTCCACACATTAAAAAAAAAAGACATGACATTCCACACATTCCAAGGAAAGACATGACATTCCACACATTCCAAAAAAAGACGCGACATTCCACAAATTCCAAGAAAAGACACGACATTCCACACATTCCAAGAAAAGACATGACATTCCACACATTCCAAAAAAAGACGCGACATTCCACAAATTCCAAGAAAAGACGCGACATTCCACACATTCCAAGGAAAGACATGACATTCCACACATTCCAAGAAAAGACGCGACATTCCACACATTAAAAAAAAAAGACATGACATTCCACACATTCCAAGGAAAGACATGACATTCCACACATTCCAAAAAAAGACGCGACATTCCACAAATTCCAAGAAAAGACGTGACATTCCACACATTCCAAGGAAAGACATGACATTCCACACATTCCAAGAAAAGACATGACATTCCAAGAAAAGACATGACATTCCACACAACATTCCAAGTAAAGACACGACATTCCACACATTCCAAGAAAAGACATGACATTCCACACATTCCAAAAAAAGACATGACATTCCAAAAAAAGACACGACATTCCACACATTCCAAGAAAAGACATGACATTCCAAAAAAAGACACGACATTCCACACATTCCAAGAAAAGACGCGACATTCCACACATTCCAAGAAAAGACATGACATTCCACACATTCCAAAAAAAGACATGACATTCCAAGAAAAGACATGACATTCCACACAACATTCCAAGTAAAGACACGACATTCCACACATTCCAAGAAAAGACATGACATTCCACACATTCCAAAAAAAGACATGACATTCCAAAAAAAGACACGACATTCCACACATTCCAAGAAAAGAGATGACATTCCAAAAAAAGACACGACATTCCACACATTCCAAGAAAAGACGTGACATTCCACACATTCCAAGAAAAGACATGACATTCCAAGAAAAGATGTGACATTCCACACATTCCAAGAAAAGACAAGACATTCCAAGAAAAGACATGACATTCCACACATTCCAAGAAAAGACATGACATTCCAGGAAAAGACATGACATTCCACACATTCCAAGAAAAGACATGACATTCCACACATTCCAAGAAAAGACGCGACATTCCACACATTCCAAAAAAAGACATGACATTCCAAAAAAAGACACAACATTCCAAGAAAAGACGCGACATTCCACACATTCCAAGAAAAGACACGACATTCCACACATTCCAAGAAAAGTCATGACATTCCACACATTCCCCAAAAAAACATGACATTCCAGGAAAAGACATGACATTCCACACATTCCAAGAAAAGACGACATTCCAAGAAAAGACATGACATTCCACACATTCCAAGAAAAGACGCGACATTCCACACATTCCAAGAAAAAACATGACATTCCAAGAAAACATAAGACATTCCAGGAAAAGACATGACATTCCAAGAAAAGACATGACATTCCAGGAAAAGACATGACATTCCACACATTCCAAGAAAAGACGCGACATTCCACACATTCCAAGAAAAGACATGACATTCCAGGAAAAGACATGACATTCCACACATTCCAAGAAAAGACGCGACATTCCACACATTCCAAGCAAAGACATGACATTCCAGGAAAAGACATGACATTCCACACATTCCAAGAAAAGACGCGACATTCCACACATTCCAAGAAAAGACATGACATTCCAAGAAAAGACGCGACATTCCACACATTCCAAGAAAAACCATGACATTCCACACATTAAAAAAAAAGAGATGACATTCCAAAAAAAGACACGACATTCCACACATTCCAAGAAAAGACGTGACATTCCACACATTCCAAGAAAAGACATGACATTCCAAGAAAAGAAGTGACATTCCACACATTCCAAGAAAAGACATGACATTCCAAGAAAAGACATGACATTCCACACATTCCAAGAAAAGACATGACATTCCACACATTCCAAGAAAAGACATGACATTCCAGGAAAAGACATGACATTCCACACATTCCAAGAAAAGACATGACATTCCAAGAAAAGACATGACATTCCACACATTCCAAGAAAAGACGCGACATTCCACACATTCCAAGAAAAGACATGACATTCCAAAAAAAGACACAACATTCCACACATTCCAAGAAAAGACGCGACATTCCACACATTCCAAGAAAAGACATGACATTCCAAGAAAAGACATGACATTCCACACAACATTCCAAGTAAAGACACAACATTCCAGGAAAAGAAATGACATTCCACACATTCCAAGAAAAGACACGACATTCCAAGAAAAGACATGACATTCCACACATTCCAAGAAAAACCATGACATTCCACACATTCAAAAAAAAGAGATGACATTCCAAAAAAAGACACGACATTCCACACATTCCAAGAAAAGACGTGACATTCCACACATTCCAAGAAAAGACATGACATTCCAAGAAAAGATGTAACATTCCACACATTCCAAGAAAAGACAAGACATTCCAAGAAAAGACATGACATTCCACACATTCCAGGAAAAGACATGACATTCCACACATTCCAAGAAAAGACATGACATTCCAAGAAAAGACATGACATTCCACACATTCCAAGAAAAGACGCGACATTCCACACATTCCAAGAAAAGACATGACATTCCAAAAAAAGACACAACATTCCACACATTCCAAGAAAAACCATGACATTCCACACATTAAAAAAAAAGAGATGACATTCCAAAAAAAGACACGACATTCCACACATTCCAAGAAAAGACGTGACATTCCACACATTCCAAGAAAAGACATGACATTCCAAGAAAAGAAGTGACAATCCACACATTCCAAGAAAAGACATGACATTCCAAGAAAAGACATGACATTCCACACATTTGAAGAAAAGACATGACATTCCAGGAAAAGACATGACATTCCACACATTCCAAGAAAAGACATGACATTCCAAGAAAAGACATGACATTCCACACATTCCAAGAAAAGACGCGACATTCCACACATTCCAAGAAAAGACATGACATTCCAAAAAAAGACATGACATTCCACACATTCCAAGAAAAGACATGACATTCCACACATTCCCCCAAAAAACATGACATTCCAGGAAAAGACATGACATTCCACTCATTCCAAGAAAAGACGACATTCCAAGAAAAGACATGACATTCCACACATTCCAAGAAAAGACGCGACATTCCACACATTCCAAAAAAAGACATGACATTCCCCCAAAAAACACGAAATTCCACACATTCCAAGAAAAGACGCGACATTCCACACATTCCAGGAAAAGACATGACATTCCAGGAAAAGACATGACATTCCACACATTCCAAGAAAAGACATGACATTCCAAGAAAAGACATGACATTCCACACATTCCAAGAAAAGACGCGACATTCCACACATTCCAAGAAAAGACATGACATTCCAAAAAAAGACACAACATTCCACACATTCCAAGAAAAACCATGAGATTCCACACATTAAAAAAAAAGAGATGACATTCCAAAAAAAGACACGACATTCCACACATTCCAAGAAGACGTGACATTCCACACATTCCAAGAAAAGACATGACATTCCAAGAAAAGAAGTGACATTCCACACATTCCAAGAAAAGACATGACATTCCAAGAAAAGACATGACATTCCACACATTTGAAGAAAAGACATGACATTCCAGGAAAAGACATGACATTCCACACATTCCAAGAAAAGACATGACATTCCAAGAAAAGACATGACATTCCACACATTCCAAGAAAAGACGCGACATTCCACACATTCGAAGAAAAGACATGACATTCCAAAAAAAGACATGACATTCCACACATTCCAAGAAAAGACACGACATTCCACACATTCCAAGAAAAGACATGACATTCCACACATTCCCCAAAAAAACATGACATTCCAGGAAAAGACATGACATTCCACTCATTCCAAGAAAAGACGACATTCCAAGAAAAGACATGACATTCCACACATTCCAAGAAAAGACGCGACATTCCACACATTCCAAAAAAAGACGACATTCCCCCAAAAAACACGAAATTCCACACATTCCAAGAAAAGACGCGACATTCCACACATTCCAGGAAAAGACATGACATTCCACACATTCCAAGAAAAGACGCGACATTCCACACATTCCAAAAAAAGACACGACATTCCACACATTCCAAGAAAAGACATGACATTCCACACATTCCAAAAAAAGACGCGACATTCCACAAATTCCAAGAAAAGACGCGACATTCCACACATTCCAAGAAAAGACACGACATTCCACACATTCCAAGAAAAGACGTGACATTCCACACATTCCAAGAAAAGACATGACATTCCAAGAAAAGAAGTGACATTCCACACATTCCAAGAAAAGACATGACATTCCAAGAAAAGACATGACATTCCACACATTTGAAGAAAAGACATGACATTCCAGGAAAAGACATGACATTCCACACATTCCAAGAAAAGACATGACATTCCAAGAAAAGACGCGACATTCCACACATTCCAAGAAAAGACATGACATTCCAAAAAAAGACATGACATTCCACACATTCCAAGAAAAGACACAACATTCCACACATTCCAAGAAAAGACATGACATTCCACACATTCCCCAAAAAAACATGACATTCCAGGAAAAGACATGACATTCCACTCATTCCAAGAAAAGACGACATTCCAAGAAAAGACATGACATTCCACACATTCCAAGAAAAGACGCGACATTCCACACATTCCAAAAAAAGACATGACATTCCCCCAAAAAACACGAAATTCCACACATTCCAAGAAAAGACGCGACATTCCACACATTCCAGGAAAAGACATGACATTCCACACATTCCAAGAAAAGACGCGACATTCCACACATTCCAAAAAAAGACACGACATTCCACACATTCCAAGAAAAAACATGACATTCCACACATTCCAAAAAAAGACGCGACATTCCACAAATTCCAAGAAAAGACGCGACATTCCACACATTCCAAGAAAAGACACGACATTCCACACATTCCAAGAAAAGACATGACATTCTACACATTCCAAGAAAAGACATGACATTTCAGGAAAAGACACGACATTTCAGGAAAAGACACGACATTCCAGGAAAAGACATGACATTCCACACATTCCAAAAAAAGACACGACATTCCACACATTCCAGGAAAAGACATGACATACCATGAAAAGACGACATTCCACACATTCCAAGAAAAGATGCAACATTCCACACTTTCCAAAAAAAGACATGACATTCCAATAAAAGACATGACATTCCACACATTCCAAGAAAAGACATGACATTCCACACATTCCAAGAAAAGACATGACATTCCAGGAAAAGACACGACATTCCAGGAAAAGACGACATTCCACACATTCCAAGAAAAGACGCGACATTCCACACATTCCAAAAAAAAGACGCGACATTCCACAATTCCAAGAAAAGACGCGACATTCCACACATTCCAAGAAAAGACACGACATTCCACACATTCCAAGAAAAGACATGACATTCCAGGAAAAGACACGACATTCCAGGAAAAGACATGACATTCCACACATTCCAAAAAAAGACACGACATTCCACACATTCCAGGAAAAGACATGACATTCCAGGAAAAGACGACATTCCACACATTCCAAGAAAAGACGCGACATTCCACACATTCCAAAAAAAGACATGACATTCCAATAAAAGACATGACATTCCACACATTCCAAGAAAAGACATGACATTCCACACATTCCAAAAAAAAGACGCGGCATTCCACAAATTCCAAGAAAAGACGCGACATTCCACACATTCCAAGGAAAGACATGACATTCCACACATTCCAAAAAACGACGCGACATTCCACACATTCCAAGAAAAGACACGACATTCCAGGAAAAGACATGACATTCCACACATTCCAAGAAAAGACGCGACATTCCACACATTCCAAGCAAAGACATGACATTCCAGGAAAAGACATGACATTCCACACATTCCAAGAAAAGACGCGACATTCCACACATTCCAAGCAAAGACATGACATTCCAGGAAAAGACATGACATTCCACACATTCCAAGAAAAGACGCGACATTCCACACATTCCAAAAAAAAGACGCGACATTCCACAAATTCCAAGAAAAGACATGACATTCCACACATTCCAAAAAAAGACATGACATTCCACACATTCCAAGAAAAGACGCGACATTCCACAAATTCCAAGAAAAGACACGACATTCCACACATTCCAAGACATGACATTCCACTTATTCCAAAAAAAGACATGACATTCCAAAAAAAGACATGACATCCCACACATTCCAAGAAAAAGACGCGACATTCCACACATTCCAAGAAAAGACGCGACATTCCACACATTAAAAAAAAAAGACATGACATTCCACACATTCCAAGGAAAGACATGACATTCCACACATTCCAAAAAAAGACGCGACATTCCACAAATTCCAAGAAAAGACACGACATTCCACACATTCCAAGAAAAGACATGACATTCCACACATTCCAAAAAAAGACGCGACATTCCACAAATTCCAAGAAAAGACGCGACATTCCACACATTCCAAGGAAAGTCATGACATTCCACACATTCCAAGAAAAGACGCGACATTCCACACATTAAAAAAAAAAGACATGACATTCCACACATTCCAAGGAAAGACATGACATTCCACACATTCCAAAAAAAGACGCGACATTCCACAAATTCCAAGAAAAGACGTGACATTCCACACATTCCAAGGAAAGACATGACATTCCACACATTCCAAAAAAAGACATGACATTCCACACATTCCAAAAAAAGACGACATTCCAAAAAAAGACATGACATCCCACACATTCCAAGAAAAAGACGCGACATTCCACACATTCCAAGAAAAGACGCGACATTCCACACATTAAAAAAAAAGACATGACATTCCACACATTCCAAAAAAAGACGCGACATTCCACAAATTCCAAAAAAAGACGCGACATTCCACACATTCCAAGAAAAGACATGCATTCCACACATTCCAAAAAAAGACACGACATTCCACACATTCCAAGAAAAGACGCGACATTCCACACATTCCAAAAAAAGACACGACATTCCACAAATTCCAAGAAAAGACGTGACATTCCACACATTCCAAGGAAAGACATGACATTCCACACATTCCAAGAAAAGACATGACATTCCACACATTCCAAGAAAAGACATGACATTCCACACATTCCAAGAAAAAGACGCGACATTCCACACATTCCAAGAAAAGACGCGACATTCCACACATTAAAAAAAAAGACATGACATTCCACACATTCCAATGAAAGACATGACATTCCACACATTCCAAAAAAAGACGCGACATTCCACACATTCCAAGAAAAGACATGCATTCCACACATTCCAAAAAAAGACACGACATTCCACACATTCCAAGAAAAGACGCGACATTCCACACATTCCAAAAAAAGACACGACATTCCACACATTCCAAAAAAAGACACGACATTCCAAAAAAAAGAAATGACATTCCAAGAAAAGACATGACATTCCACACATTCCAAGAAAAGACATGACATTCCACACATTCCAAACAAAGACGCGACATTCCACACATTCCCAAAAAAGACGCGACATTCCACAAATTCCAAGAAAAGACGTGACATTCCACACATTCCAAGGAAAGACATGACATTCCACACATTCCAAGGAAAGACATGACATTCCACACATTCCAAGAAAAGACATGACATTCCACACATTCCAAAAAAAGACATGACATTCCAAAAAAAGACATGACATCCCACACATTCCAAGAAAAAGACGTGACATTCCACACATTCCAAGAAAAGACGCGACATTCCACACATTAAAAAAAAAGACATGACATTCCACACATTCCAAGGAAAGACATGACATTCCACACATTCCAAAAAAATACGCGACATTCCACAAATTCCAAGAAAAGACACGACATTCCACACATTCCAAGAAAAGACATGCATTCCACACATTCCAAAAAAAGACACGACATTCCACACATTCCAAAAAAAGACACGACATTCCACACATTCCAAAAAAAAGAAATGACATTCCAAGAAAAGACATGACATTCCAAGAAAAGACATGACATTCCAAGAAAAGACACGACATTCCACACATTCCAAGAAAAGACATGACATTCCACACATTCCAAGAAAAGACATGACATTCCACACATTCCAAGAAAAGACATGACATTCCAAAAAAAAGACATGACATTCCACAAAAAGACACTACATTACACACATTCCAAAAAAAGACATGACATTCCAAGAAAAGACATGACATTCCACAGATTCCAAGAAAAGACATGACATTCAACACATTCCAAAAAAAGACACGACATTCCACACATTCCAAGAAAAGACGCGACATTCCACACATTCCAAGAAAAGACGCGACATTCCACACATTCCAAGAAAATACATGACATTCCACACATTCCAAAAAAAGACATGACATTCCACACATTCCAGGAAAAGACATGACATTCCACACATTCCAAGAAAAGACATGACATTCCACACATTCCAAGAAAATACATGACATTCCAAAAAAAGACGACATTCCACACATTCCAAGAAAAGACATGACATTCCACACATTCCTGAAAAAAACACGACATTCCACACATTCCCAAAAAAAAACATGACATTCCATAAAAAAAGACACGACATTCCAAACATTCCAAGAAAAGACATGACATTCCAAGAAAAGACATGACATTCCAAGAAAAGACATGACATTCCAGGAAAAGACGACATTCCACACATTCCAAGAAAAGACACGACATTCCACACATTCCAAGAAAAGACATGACATTCCAAAAAAAGACATGACATTCCACACATTCCAAGAAAAGACGTGACATTCTACACATTAAAAAAAAAGACGACATTCCACAAAAAGACACGACATTACACACATTCCAAAAAAAAGACATGACATTCCAAGAAAAGACATGACATTCCACAGATTCCAAGAAAAGACATGACATTCCACAGATTCCAAGAAAAGACACGACATTCCACACATTCCAAGAAAAGACGCGACATTCCACACATTCCAAGAAAAGACGCGACATTCCACACATTCCAAGAAAAGACGCGACATTCCACATATTCCAAGAAAATACATGACATTCCACACATTCCAAAAAAAGACATGACATTCCAGGAAAAGACACGACATTCCACACATTCCAAAAAAAGACATGACATTCCACACATTCCAGGAAAAGACATGACATTCCACACATTCCAAGAAAAGACATGACATTCCACACATTCCAAGAAAAGACATGACATTCCAAAAAAAGACGACATTCCACACATTCCTGAAAAAGACACGACATTCCACACATTCCCAAAAAAAACATGACATTCCATAAAAAAAGACACGACATTCCACACATTCCAAGAAAAGACATGACATTCCAAGAAAAGACATGACATTCCAAGAAAAGACATGACATTCCAGGAAAAGACGACATTCCACACATTCCAAGAAAAGACACGACATTCCACACATTCCAAGAAAAGACATGACATTCCACACATTCCAAGAAAAGACATGACATTCCAAAAAAAGACATGACATTCCACACATTCCAAGAAAAGACGCGACATTCTACACATTCAAAAAAAAGACATGACATTCCACAAAAAGACACGACATTACACACATTCCAAAAAAAAGACATGACATGACATTCCACAGATTCCAAGAAAAGACATGACATTCAACACATTCCAAAAAAAGACACGACATTCCACACATTCCAAGAAAAGACGCGACATTCCACACATTCCAAGAAAAGACGCGACATTTTACACATTCCAAGAAAAGACGCGACATTCCACACATTCCAAGAAAATACATGACATTCCACACATTCCAAAAAAAGACATGACATTCCAGGAAAAGACACGACATTCCACACATTCCAAAAAAAGACATGACATTCCACACATTCCAAAAAAAGACATGACATTCCACACATTCCAAGAAAAGACATGACATTCCACACATTCCTGAAAAAGACACGACATTCCACACATTCCCAAAAAAAAACATGACATTCCATAAAAAAAGACACATTCCCCACATTCCAAGAAAAGACATGACATTCCAAGAAAAGACATGACATTCCAAGAAAAGACATGACATTCCACACATTCCAAGAAAAGACATGCATTCCACACATTCCAAAAAAAGACACGACATTCCACACATTCCAAAAAAAGACACGACATTCCACACATTCCAAAAAAAAGACATGACATTCCAAGAAAAGACATGACATTCCAAGAAAAGACATGACATTCCAGGAAAAGACGACATTCCACACATTCCAAGAAAAGACACGACATTCCACACATTCCAAGAAAAGACATGACATTCCACACATTCCAAGAAAAGACATGACATTCCAAAAAAAGACATGACATTCCACACATTCCAAGAAAAGACGCGACATTCTACACATTCAAAAAAAAGACATGACATTCCACAAAAAGACACGACATTACACACATTCCAAAAAAAAGACATGACATGACATTCCACAGATTCCAAGAAAAGACATGACATTCAACACATTCCAAAAAAAGACACGACATTCCACACATTCCAAGAAAAGACGCGACATTCCACACATTCCAAGAAAAGGCGCGACATTCCACACATTCCAAGAAAAGACGCGACATTCCACACATTCTAAAAAAATACATGACATTCCACACATTCCAAAAAAAGACATGACATTCCAGGAAAAGACACGACATTCCACACATTCCAAAAAAAGACATGACATTCCACACATTCCAAAAAAAGACATGACATTCCACACATTCCAAGAAAAGACATGACATTCCACACATTCCAAGAAAAGACATGACATTCCACACATTCCTGAAAAAGACACGACATTCCACACATTCCCAAAAAAAAACATGACATTCCATAAAAAAAGACACATTCCCCACATTCCAAGAAAAGACATGACATTCCAAGAAAAGACATGACATTCCAGGAAAAGACATGCATTCCACACATTCCAAAAAAAGACACGACATTCCACACATTCCAAAAAAAAGACATGACATTCCAAGAAAAGACATGACATTCCAAGAAAAGACATGACATTCCAGGAAAAGACGACATTCCACACATTCCAAGAAAAGACACGACATTCCACACATTCCAAGAAAAGACATGACATTCCACACATTCCAAGAAAAGACATGACATTCCAAAAAAAAGACATGACATTCCACAAAAAGACACTACATTACACACATTCCAAAAAAAAGACATGACATTCCAAGAAAAGACATGACATTCCACAGATTCCAAGAAAAGACATGACATTCAACACATTCCAAAAAAAGACACGACATTCCACACATTCCAAGAAAAGACGTAACATTCCACACATTCCAAGAAAAGACGCGACATTCCACACATTCCAAGAAAATACATGACATTCCACACATTCCAAAAAAAGACATGACATTCCACACATTCCAGGAAAAGACATGACATTCCACACATTCCAAGAAAAGACATGACATTCCACACATTCCAAGAAAATACATGACATTCCAAAAAAAGACGACATTCCACACATTCCAAGAAAAGACATGACATTCCACACATTCCTGGAAAAAACACGACATTCCACACATTCCCAAAAAAAACATGACATTCCATAAAAAAAGACACGACATTCCAAACATTCCAAGAAAAGACATGACATTCCAAGAAAAGACATGACATTCCAAGAAAAGACATGACATTCCAGGAAAAGACGACATTCCACACATTCCAAGAAAAGACACGACATTCCACACATTCCAAGAAAAGACATGACATTCCAAAAAAAGACATGACATTCCACACATTCCAAGAAAAGACGCGACATTCTACACATTAAAAAAAAAGACGACATTCCACACATTCCAAGGAAAGACGCGACATTCCACACATTCCAAGAAAATACATGACATTCCACACATTCCAAAAAAAGACATGACATTCCACACATTCCAGGAAAAGACATGACATTCCACACATTCCAAGAAAAGACATGACATTCCACACATTCCAAGAAAAGACATGACATTCCAAAAAAAGACGACATTCCACACATTCCAAGAAAAGACATGACATTCCACACATTCCTGGAAAAAACACGACATTCCACACATTCCCAAAAATAACATGACATTCCATAAAAAAAGACACGACATTCCAAACATTCCAAGAAAAGACATGACATTCCAAGAAAAGACATGACATTCCAAGAAAAGACATGACATTCCAGGAAAAGACGACATTCCACACATTCCAAGAAAAGACACGACATTCCACACATTCCAAGAAAAGACATGACATTCCAAAAAAAGACATGACATTCCACACATTCTAAGAAAAGACGCGACATTCTACACATTAAAAAAAAAGACGACATTCCACAAAAAGACACGACATTACACACATTCCAAAAAAAAGACATGACATTCCAAGAAAAGACATGACATTCCACAGATTCCAAGAAAAGACATGACATTCAACACATTCCAAAAAAAGACACGACATTCCACACATTCCAAGAAAAGACGCGACATTCCACACATTCCAAGAAAAGACGCGACATTCCACACATTCCAAGAAAAGACGCGACATTCCACACATTCCAAGAAAATACATGACATTCCACACATTCCAAAAAAAGACATGACATTCCAGGAAAAGACACGACATTCCACACATTCCAAAAAAAGACATGACATTCCACACATTCCAAGAAAAGACATGACATTCCACACATTCCTGAAAAAGACACGACATTCCACACATTCCCAAAAAAAAACATGACATTCCATAAAAAAAAGACACATTCCCCACATTCCAAGAAAAGACATGACATTCCAAGAAAAGACATGACATTCCAGGAAAAGACATGACATTCCACACATTCCAAGAAAAGACGCGACATTCCACACATTCCCAGAAAAGACATGACATTCCACACATTCCAAAAAAAGACACGACATTCCACACATTCCAAGAAAAGACATGACATTCCACATATTCCAAAAAAAGACGCGACATTCCACACATTCTAAGAAAAGACATGACATTCCAAAAAAAGACATGACATTCCACACATTCCAAGAAAAGACATGACATTCCAAGAAAAGACATGACATTCCACACATTCCAAGAAAAGACATGACATTCCAAATAAAGACGACATTCCACACATTCCAAGAAAAGACATGACATTCCACACATTTCTGAAAAAGACACGACATTCCACACATTCCAAGAAAAAAACATGACATTCCATAAAAAAAGACACGACATTCCATAAAAAAAGACACGACATTCCATAAAAAAAGACACGACATTCCACACATTCCAAGAAAAGACATGACATTCCAAGAAAAGACATGACATTCCAGGAAAAGACATGACATTCCACACATTCCAAGAAAACACACGACATTCCACACATTCCCAGAAAAGACATGACATTCCAGGAAAAGACACGACATTCAACACATTCCAAGAAAAGACACGACATTCCAAAAAAAGACATGACATTCCACACATTCCAAGAAAAGACGCGACATTCCAAAAAAAGACGCGACATTCCAAAAAAAGACGCGACATTCCAAAAAAAGACATGACATTCCAAGAAAAGACACGACATTCCAAGAAAAGACACGACCGAAAAAAAGACGCGACATTCCAAAAAAAGATGCGACATTCCAAAAAAAGATGCGACATTCCAAAAAAAGACGCGACATTCCACACATTCCAAAAAAAGACGCGACATTCCACACATTCCAAGAAAAGACACGACATTCCACACATTCCAAGAAAAGACGCGACTATTCAACACATTCCAAGAAAAGACACTACTATTCCACACATTCCAAGAAAAGACGCGACATTCCACACATTCCAAGATGCGACATTCCAAGATGCGACGCAACAGTCCAAAAAAAGACGCAACATTCCACACATTCCAAGAAAAGACGCAACATTCCACACATTCCAAGAAAAGACGCGACATTCCATACATTCCAAGAAAAGACGTGACATTCCACACATTCCAAGAAAAGACGCGACTATTCCACACATTCCAAGAAAAGACACAACAATCCAAAAAAAGACGCGACATTCCACACATTCCAAGAAAAGACACGACATTCCACACATTCCAAGAAAAGACGCGACATTCCATACATTCCAAGAAAAGACGCGACATTCCACACATTCCAAGAAAAGACATGACATTCCAAGAAAAGACATGACATTCCAAGAAAAGACATGACATTCCAAGATTGTTGATTAAATAGACTACATTTTTGCTCCATGTATGAAAAGAATCAAGCCCACATATAGGGAGCACATGATCCATTACTTGCCTCTGAGTTTACTAATAGCAGTGCCATCAGAGCAGGAGTGTTTCTCAGTTTTTGTTTAAACACTCACTATTAATAAATATATTGCTAAAGCATGACGTGATTGCACACTGTCATTTACAGCAGATCATTTCCAAGAAATGTCCAAAAACCTTCCCAATAACTTGCAGCTTTACATATATTACTATATAATGTAGTAACAACCTGTGAAAATTGGGTTTCAGAAAACATATAACCAAGTAAAGAGTTCTGATTTGTTTTCACCCTATTAAAATATTTTTTTCATCACACAGAAGTACAAACAATGGACTTTCACAGCTACTGAAATATATTTTGGAAATGTTTGTACAGTTGACTTAGTTATTTAAATGCTGTGTGTTAGGAAAACCCTGACAAAATCCAGGAACTCTGCAGTGAGAAGGAAAGTTAATTGTAAGACAAACTGACTTTTGACCTCTGTCTCTGAACACAGAGCAAATGTGACAAGAAGATTTAAAGGCTTCTTTATTGCTCCTCCACTTTCTGACTTAACAGAACACCTGTTCTTTGTCAACTCGCCAAAGGGGGCGAGTAGGTCATAGGATTAGCTCACTCGGTAAAGGGATAGTCAAGTTGATTTTTCGAGGCACGATTATTCGCACAACCACGGGTCCAGCTCTGAGGGGACCGCAATAGAGAGCGCAATGTTTCATTCTCTATTTGTAAGGAATCTAACATAGAATGCTTACAAGTAGGTTTGTACAGGGATTTTAGATTACCCCTTAAATTCTGGGTTATAGTTTTTCAGAAGAGTCTAAAATGTTTTATTTTCTTGTTGCAATTCCAGAATCTTAGATTTAATTATATCCTGTGAAATCTGTATACCTTTCTCTGCAAGGACAGTGGTAGGTTTCACAACAAGCAACAGCACTAAAGCTTGGATTTTGTTACCACTTGCTACTAGCTGCCTGGGTTCTAGTAGGTCTTTTCTGTCTTTTGCTAATCCGATCATGGTTTACATTAAATGTAGTTTTAAACATTGCCTCTTTAGTATTAAGTACTGTGATCTTTACTAGGTCACAAGACTGGGCTATATCATTCAAATGGTAAATAGAGGTTATGAAATGCATCAGCTCTTTCTTTGGTTGTAGGCTGGTTGAATATTGTACTTTACAACCACTTTCAGCAGACATGCGAGAATCAGAACTCCTGTTCAGCAAACTGAGTATTGCATCATTCTCCTTTTGCAATGCTGACAGTCATTGAATCTGGACCAGAACAGAAAATGAAGTCAGGATCTAGCAAAGTGGTGTTGGTGAGCCAACAAGCGAAATATTCAGATCATAAATGTCCATTTCTTTTAAGAAAATTCTGTGTTTCAGGACTAGGGTTAACATCCTCAAACCTTAATGTAGACATTAAATGCCTTTCATTGTCGGGCACAGGTAAACTGCCCTGCACAAACTGAAATGAAGCACTGGTGGTTTTCTTTCCTAGACCTCTCATCGTGACAGTCAAAACTATTTCACCAACAGCAATTCAAACAGAACAAAAAATGGTAACTTACTAAATGCAAGAAACCTTAAGTGATCCCGGAAATGTGGGTTGATCATTCTGTCAGGAACTGTCGGGGTGTTGGCTAGACTGGTGGCAGGGAAGACAAAGGGGGCAGAATACTGGAATAGAGCTTCCCAAGGTCACACAGAGTCAGAGGAGAGAGGGGATCCAAAAGGGAAGCTATGTTCAAGGGAATAAGAGATGGCTCAGAAAGTACAGGCATTCAAGAGGCAATGTGGGCACCAGACTAACACCCCAGGACGAACGTGCAAGATATATATATATATATATATAAATAAGCATAAACAATAACGGGAATGTGGGGTGAAGCACTCGGGAGCTCCACACGGTAAGACTGAAGCTCAGTAAGTTCCTCACCCACAATTGCTGTTACAGGTTCTGACTGAAAATACGGATATATTGGTTATGTGTGCAAAGGCAGGGTCTGTGGATCTGATCCCTATGGTGATGTTAAAAAGTAACTGAAACACCATGTAGGTGGTCAGCTGAGCCCACAGATCCTGGAGATCAAACAGGAACACACAAGGCGGTAACAGCAAGGGATTAGAACTAAATACAACCACTATAGAGAAGGAGCTAGCAAGGAGGAGTGCTTAACAGGAAAGAAAGGAAAACAAAGGGTACACATGGGAGAAAACAAGCAACAAACATACAAGGAATCTAGAAGCAAGACAGCAGGAAAGAAGAAAACTACAAACTGGAACAAAGAAATGGAAAGAAAGGCAAGGACTGGTAAAAGGAAAATACAGAAGGAGAGGCTTCAAGGGAGCACAAGGAGTGCTGGTGCAGGAATTAAGGAAACCAGGAAACTCTGCAGATAGAAACAGTACAAGGAATAGCTGAGGCTCAGGAGTCAAGTAGCAGTGCAGGGAGTGCTAGTTCAGTAACAAGGATAGCTACAGCACATGAACAAGGACAGCTACAGCTCAGGACCAAGGAAAAACTATGCCTCAGGAACTCAGCAACTAAGAATAACAAAAGCTCAGGAAACAAGGGAGGAATAACTAAGGCACTGTAACAGGAAAATTGAATAATTATGCCTCAGAAACTTCAGGAAACAAGGGTTGGTCTCACTAGAAAACATATACAATTACCTACACTGGACTAAAGGGAGCTGAGTCTTAAAAGGGCTCACAGTAGTCACATGCATCAGGTGTAAGCAGGCTAGCAGCAGTCAGCCACAGGTGTGATGAATTCCTCCACCCATCCGTAGCTGCATGGGTGGAAATGAAGCAATAAGCAGGGGATTACAGCTATTGGAGTTCCAAACACGGGCAGGCTAGCTTCCACAAAACCTGGCATGGATTGGGAATGGATGATAATTTCCAAAGAGGGTCCAAATGGCTGGAAGTCAGACTCTGTCTATAGGGGAATGTCTGGAAGGTTATTAGAGCATTGGAAAGTCCCAAACTTTGGCCCCCTGATGGTGGGCTTGAGAGTGCAGGGAGCGAACTGTGACAAACATTGTTTTGCACACTTCTGTCATTGGAGTGTACTTGGGCTATGCTCGGGTGATATTTGTGCTACCTTTGGACTCTCTTTCTCTGGTGGCCACCTGGGGAGACTTATTTCTTATGAAGCTTCCTAACTTACTATGGTATCTTCAGTAGAAAATGCTTTCAGTTTTCCACTTTGATTCCATCAAGACAGCTTTCAGACGTGCCATAGTTTTGGCATAAAATCAGAAGGTTAGCACTCTAGTTGCACACTGGAACTCTGCAGAGAAGCTGTTGATCACTAGGGAGTTAACTGGCAGTCTACAGCTGGTGTTCAAAGTGCATTTTCAGTCTGCATGTCAGAATGTTTTAATGAAAGAGAAGAGGAAGATATGTGAGAACTCACTTAAAACATCCTCATTTTTCTTTCTACAGCACTAACCATAATTTCTGTGACAAAATTAACCTCTTCATTTTGTTCCTTTCTAAAATGTTTCAATTTGTACCAGTTTGATTCAATCAAGATGGCTTCAGGTGTGCCACACATATTATAAATAAGTCTGTTAGCATTCTAGTTGTTCCTTAGAACAGTCTGGAAGGCTGCAGAAGAAGACAAGGGAACTGACAGGCTTCTCCTGTTGGAAGTACATATTTTACTGAGAATGTCAGACTTCATTCTCATATGGCTGAGAAAGATAGTGTGAAGTTACTGAAAATATGCTATCATTTTAGCTTCAGGAGCACCTTCAATAGCCTTGATAGGAAAATAGTTTTCTATCAAACATGATTCATGAAATCCCAGCAGAAGGCTTTTTCACTGGGAAAAATCACCTGAGAACACACCAAAATTGCTACAATTAGTATGGTACCATCAATAAATGAGTTATTTATATTGTAACAAAAACCTGTTATCTACCTTTACACGTTCTGCTTTTTGTGACCCTCAAAACCTGCCGTTCACTACAATGTATTTCAGTGTGGTGCTATCATGTATATTGGTCCCAAGAAGGCTCACGATGAGATCTGTGCTTAGGCTCTGCCCAGATATCTACATTTATTTTTGCTTTAGTAATTCCAAAACTACTCAATGGATTTACACCAAATAACAAAAGGCATGATCTGCACAGCAAGATCTGGCTTCCTGCCAAATTTGGTGTAATTCCATTCAGTGGTTCGGACTATAGTCATGGAAAAATGTGTTTTACGACGTCCCCCACCCCTTTTTCTCGGCCCGAGCTTAACGAAATACCCCACAACCTTCAACACAGCAGCTGAACTGACTGTCGTATTAGTTTTGAAAATTTTGTGAAGATTAGTCAAACGGAATCAAAGTTATTAACAAAACATGTTTTTCCTATGGAAATTAGGTCCTAACAATAACTACCTATTGGCGACAGCCAGTTGGTAATATATATATATATAGATAGATATTTATATATCTATGTATATACACACACATATATATATATATCTATATATATGTATATGTATATATATATAGATATATATATATATATATATAGATCACAAAGTTCTGGAGTCTCTGGGCTCAAGACGCGGCAGTCCATTTCAGGACCCAGAAACCCAGATAATGCACCAATTTGCATCCATAAATCAAAGGGGCCATGAACACCAAAAGATACAGTAAGTGATTTAGTTACCCAAAATGTCGATACCAATGTGTTTCAGCCGTAGCCTTGATCACAGTAGTTGACAAAAGGAACTGACATGGTCATTATATACATACATTCATAAATATTAAAAATGGACATCAAACAAAATGTGAAAGTTATAATACCTCTGATGGCAGCCGCCATGATTGCACAGTTAACAGTCCATATACTTAATATCACCTAAAAAGCCTGTATGCCTCTGTCAAAACCTCAATAGCTGAAAATCAGATTGAGAGAAAAAATATAATGTAAGAAACCACAAGTTACTTCAAAGCCTCCGTCAGACAGTAATGCGGAAGCACGCAAACGGAATAGTGTACATATAGTTAATGTGTAACCACTTATATTACTGCCCCCCCAGAGACAAAATAATCACAAATAGTGATTGCATACCTTTTTGTGAATTAACACCTGCGTAGATTGTAAAAGATCACAGGTAGTATAATTTGCATGAATGACCTGGAGGGCGAGTCAGAAGCATTTAAATCAAGGCCCATAGGTTCCAAAGTAGCATGGAACGTACAGGTGGCCCACAGAACATACTGCTGAGCACATTGTACTGAATTCTGGGAATTGCAGGACACATGAATTAATCATCATAAGGCATGTTTACGAGTGCGTATATATGTCATACCAGTGCAACAGTGTAAGCACAAGTTCATTATGTAATACCATAATCCTCAGTAACCGGCACATAACACAGTAAACTTGTGTAAAATTGCAAGAACAATGTCGCCCTAAGTTACTCTGTCACCAAATACTAAAATAAAGGAAATGACAAATACAAGAATTATGTATATACGTATGTACTCTAATGACATACATTGCTGATGTTAACCATAATAAGTTCAGCAGCACCAATACTCCGAGCATAGCAAATACGAGTGGTACAGGCATGCAGTGACTTAATAGACGCCGCATGCTGATGTTAGTAACCGTCTTACTAATACACCCACTCAATCATAATAATCCATACACTATATAACCCTATGGGTAGTTCATGCAAAGTATCATGCATCAGTGCAACTTCGCTGTTCCGTATTATGCAAATATTGTGGCTTAAAAGTGAATCCTGCCCAAGTGGACTTGATATAATTGTTGTAGCGGTGGCAGAGTCCAGTGCTGTGCAATTGTTGGCTGCTTTAGAATACATGTAGTGCAGAACACCCTTTGTGGAAACAAAAACAAAATGAATAATAATTGAAAATTAAAAACGGTTCATAGTACCGATCTAACCTTAGAAGACTGTATAACAAATGCACAACTACATATTTGTATTAAAACAGATATACTGACATTTCCTCACTAGAGTTGAGACCCAATAGTGCTAATTTGTCAAAGTCCTGGACATATTTTGATTCCAATACTCTCAACTTGTATTCCTTGTTACCCCCTCTCAAACCCAGGTTTATAAAATCCATCACAACATATTTCAAGAAATTCTCATTACCAGAATGTGTCACAAAGAAATGCCTGGCCACTGGATACTGTCGATCATTATGTCTGATGACACATTTATGTTCCAGCAACCATTTTTTAAGCCTGATGAATAGTGCTGCCTATATATATTTTATTTTAAGGACAAAAGGCAGTACACACAGTATGTTGTATTACGGTTGTAACTCCCTCAGGTGGAATATGTTTTGTTAGTGTTAAGTATCACTTAGGTTTTACAATTTGTACAGTTGCTACAGGCTTTACACTGCATGCAACAGAAAAAGGCATTAACCCCGTCTGCTCGTTTGTTGGAGCTGATACCTGTGCCCAAATTATGATTTAATCTGTTCCTGAAGAAGCAACTCGTCTGATCTTTGGGCCCAGGGTCCCCATCACCTGGGACCTGGCCTAATTATTTTTTTTGGGGGGGAGGGGGGGGTTGGGGGGGAAGAGGGGCTGCTTGGCCCACACTCCCAAGGCTGATTTCTGCCCTGAGGACCCCATCCCCCAGGGCCCGGCCTAATTGTTATTTTTGGGGGGGTGCAGGACCCCAATCCACTGGGGTCAGACCATGTGACCTGAGAGGCACCCAGTCACAATATTGGGGCCCGCGAGGGGGGGGCCTGAAGGCCCCAGTGGTCCCAGTCAGCTTGCCACCTCCTGTGGGAGCCAGCATTGCTGTCACAGAGAGGAAGCTGTTAAAGCAGCTCCCTCTGCTTCCCTGCCTGCATTTCACCAGCAGGGAAACAGAGAAAATCTCCGCTCGCATGAAGTGAGAGCTTTTTGGCAGCTGTCAATTCATGTGGAGTGTTTGCTCTTACTTGGCGTAAGCTGTCAGCTCCCACCAAATCACAGCAAACAGCTATGTCGCGGGGTTGGGCACCGCGGGACATAGCAAGAGCGCAGCCCTGGGGGGTGGCGGTCCCCAGTGCCATCAGTGGCGTTGCGAGGGGGGCCGCATGGCACCCCTCCAACATAATAGCCCCCGGAAGGTGGTGGTTCCCAGGGCCTGGGGGTCCGCAACAGACCCCCTATGTGTTTTGAAATTAGCCCCAGGGAGGTTGATGTCACTGGGGCTGCTGCCCCCCCCCCCCCTTTTTCTCAGCCCCGCTTGACGGATCACTGCAAAACTTTACAGACAGCAGCTCACATAAGCGTAAAATTCTTGGAATTTTCGTGAAGATTTGTCAACCTGTGCCAAAGATTTAGGCAAGTAAAAAAAATGCTTTTTCAATGGAAACTAGGTTCTAACTATAACTGCCTAGTGGCAATTGCAACTGGGTAATGTGTATGTATGTATGTATGTATATATATATATATATATATATATATATATATATGCATACATACATATACACACGCATACACCTTACCTACTGGCGGTAGTTTTAGTTAGGCCCTGTTTCCATAGAAAAATCATTTTTTAAACTTGCATATATCTTTGGCACCATTTGACCAATGTTCACGAAATTTTCCCCAAAAAGCGTGCTGTTGGTTCTTGTTGTGCATGGAAGGTTTTGGGGTGATCCGTCAAGCGGGGGTAAAAAAAAAAAAAAAAGTGCATTTCCCATGTTAATTCCCATAGGACCTTTGAACAGGACTACAGCCTGAACCACTGGCCGAAATTACACCAAATTTGGCATAAAGCTACATTTCGGGTACACAAATGGCTCTTTGGCTTATTTGGTATAAATTCATTCTGTAGTTTGAGATATGAAAGGGGAAATAAATTTGTATATCTAGGGCTGCGGATCCATGCCGTTTTCTTGATTATCGCAGTGAATTTGCAGATGCACGCAACAGCAGGAATGCTGTGATTGGCTGCCCGCTATCTGATCAGAAAGTTGCAGCCACCATTTTGAGTAAAGGGACACAGTCACCGGGGCTGAAAAATAAAATTAAAAGTGACATAAGGTGTCAAGGTGGCCGTACCCTGATCCCAGGAATGTGATGTAGGGGTGTTTGAGGGGCAAATTATGTTATTATTTTTTTTTTCCACCACATGCGATATAGGTGAATATTCTGTAATCTTCGCAAACATTTGAGAATACACCCTTCGAATAGCGGTAAATATTCGTGAATATGCAAAAAATAATTTTAAAAAACATTCACAGACTCATTCATACACTAATTCATACACTAATTCATTCACTCAGACTCATGCGTCCACTTACACACCCACTCACTCATGCACCCACTCATAGGCTCACACCCACTCAGACACTCACGCACCCACTTTCAGACCCACTCATGCACCCACTCACAGATCCACTGACAAAGAGGCCCTGTGACCAACACCGCTGTGTACAGCCAAAGGCCATGAGCGTCATGCGGTTGGGTGGCAATAAGGGCTTGGTTGCAGGCCCTTTGGCTGTGTGCAGCAGTGGTTGGATTACTATATAGTGATTAAAATTACTTTACGTAAAAAAAATTCATGTCTGAGTGGGTTTGTGAGTGGGTGCATCAGTGACTGAGTGGGTCTGACTGTGCATGATTGTCTCAGTAGGTCTGTGTGTGCATGAATGGGTGAGTGAGTGGGTGTGAGTGGATCTGCATGCATGAGGGTCTGAGTGGATGTGTGAGTGTATGAGGGGGGGTCCGAGTGTGAGAGAGTCTTAGGGGGTCTGTGTGTGAGAGTCTGAGTGTGTGTGAGTGAGTGCGAGATTTTGAGTGGGGCTGGGAGTGGGTGGATGAGTGGGTCTGACTGGATCTGTGATTGGGTGCGTGAGTGCCTTTTTGAGTATGTGCACGACTGAGTTGATGGGTGTGTGCGCCAATGTGTTTTATTTGTTTGTGTGTGTGTGTGTTTTATCTGATATTCACGAATTCGGCACAATGCTACACACAGGGGCCCGCACTGGGCATTGCAGTGGACTCTCTAATATCCACGTTGTGAAAGAAAAAAACACCTTCTAGTTTTTAAAACACACTATCACTTTCCCATTTCATTCATGGGGTCAGACTATCTCCACACTGACCTCTAATCCCCCCTTTCCCATTTTTTTCCATCTCCTTTCAGCCCCAGAGACCATCCCCCATTTTAGAAAATGGTGGGCGCAACTTTCAGATCAGCTTGCGCCCAGCCAATGAGAGCATTCCTGTGGCTCGTGGGTCTGTGAATAGGTCACGAGTATATTTCCAAACTATTTGCGCTTCCAGATATCTATATTTAGTTTTCTATTACCTCAGAGACTACTGAACGGATTTACACCAAACCACAAGAAGGCTTCTTTCTGGACTGACAGCTACCTTTCTGCCAAATTTGGTATAATTCTGTTCAGGCAGTAGTCATGTTCAAAATCCCTATGGGAATTAGAATGGGAAACACTTCAGGTCCCCTTTATCAGCCTCCACTTGACGAATCCCCCTGATACTTCCCATCCACAAGACCTTGCTGGGCACTTTTTGGGGAACATTTTATGAAGATTCGTCAAACGGGACCAAAGATATAGGCAAGTCAAAAACACTTATTCTAGGGAAAGGAGGTCCTAACTATAACTACCTGCAGTGATATTATCAATGATGTCCAAGATGTCATGATTGATGTAATATCTCGGGTAATTAGCTGTCCATGTCGAGGGTCCGAGTTATAGTTACCTTAGGACATGAGTTATAGTTACTTGAAATAACTGCTGAATTTCTATGGTTTTGTGTGTGAAAATCTGAAGCCATCTATAACGTCCTTGCAACCTATGGTTTTTAGTGAGTTTCAAAGGTTTTTTTAATTCCATTTCACCCTTCGTAGGTGAGAAGCCTTCAGTCTCTGGAGGGCTTGATAATGCAAAAGTCCTGGAAAATGGCTTTGATGGATGATAGAAGTCCCACTATTCTGGCCAGTTGGCACAGAGATATTCTGTCCCGTCGCAGGATGGTTCGGAGTTTCTTCAGTTTCTTTGTGACCTTTACAGAGGGAAGACTCAGTGAAGCTGCTACTGAATCAATGAGGAATTCTAGGAATGTCATCTGTTGGAATAAGTTCTGATTTCCGTTCGTTGATGACAAACCCCAAGTCCTGGAGGAGAGCAATAGTCATGTTCAGATTGAATCGGAGCTGTGTTTGAGATTGGTCCATCAGAAGGAAGTCGTCCAAGTAGCTGATCATCCTTACTCCTCCTGGCTGAAGGATCTCCGCTACTGGTCTCAGGAGCTTTGTAAAACATCATGGGGTTGAGGATAGACTGAAGGGGAGGGCTCAAAATTTGTACACTTGTCCCCTCCAAGCAAACTGGAGAAATCTTCAGTGAGGTGGGAAGATGGGAATCGTGAGGTGGGCATCTTTGAGATCCAACCTGACCATCCAATCTCCCCTCCAAAAAATGTCTCTTAGGAGATGGATTCCCTCCATCTTGAAGTGGCGGTAAACCAATCACTCAATGAATCCTCTCAGATTTACTGCTAGTCTGAAGCCTTTGTCCTCCTTTTGCACCAGAAACCAGTATTTAAAAATCCCCTGAGGGTGGAGTACTGACCTGTAAATAGGACCTTTGCATAATAACTCCATCACCTCTGTATAGATGAGAATCATCTCTTCGTTCAAAAAGACCAGAGGTCTCAGTGGAGTGTTCTGAATTAGGGATCCATAAAATTCGATGTGAAAACCTCAGACAGTTTGAAGGACGCAAAGGTCCGTTGTAATACACCCCAATTGTGAGCATATTTTAGGAGTCTTCCCACCCCCCCTCCCAAGGCTTTGAGGGGGAAAAAAGGGTACTGCTTACTGGTGTTTCCACCTGGTGAATTAGTGCCTCCTCTGCCGGCTCAGTTGTTTCTTCCTCTGCCTGAGCCTCTGCTGGGGTAGAAGGTTCTGTGTCTTCCATCATTCCAGCCTCTGTTCCTTTTGAACTGAGTTCTAGAGAGATCTTGGTGGAAGGAGCAGCCAGAGGAGCAGCCCCTGCCTCGTCCGGGCCCTGCAAAAACCTTTCCTAGGAAGATTTTGTTAATTGAAGATTATGCCTTGTCAAGGGCGGAAAAGGTTGCCACAAACGTTCCCAACTCCTTGATGAATGGCCCCCCAAAGAGGTTACCGTGGGCAGTCGCCCCGCATCAGAAGTTGCTAAATCCCCGAGTTTGGGGTCGATTGTAATAAGCAAGGATCTCCTGTGATGTGCCTCTAGCGTGCAGTTTGCATTACCAGCAAACAGGTAGCTCTCTGATCCCAACCAGCTACTATTTCAGTGGACATGGGAATGCCTGATCGCTTTGCTTGTTCTGCCACCTGGATGATCTGGGCAAGAGGGCCAGCAACATCCAGGAGTTTATCCAGGCAATTTCTCAAGGATTGGTGTATGCCCTTTTTAGGGCCCTTCATAGATTTATTGAAAAATTTGCATAATTTTGCATTAAGATATGCGGAGCGGTGGACTTTCCCTTGCAGTGAGGGTCTGGGGCACTCTGCCTGCAGTCTTGCTCTGACCTTTTCTAAAGGTTGGTGGATTTTACTAGCAACGTACTCTGCCACGTTTTGGTCGGGTGTCCATTCGGAGGACTGTAGATAGATATCAGAGGGGTCGAACACGTCACACTGGTTTGTGTCCCCCTCGGTGGAATCAGTAGTATTAGGCCCTCGGACGCCATGGTCTACTAGATTCTTGATGATCCTCATATGAAATGTCACAATCTGAGTCACCCTCCCCTCTAAAGGGAAACCAATCAGGGTCTGAATTTTGGGTGACAGCATCACAATTTTCTTTGGGTCGATCTCCCTCCCGGTAGGGTGTATGTTTAAGCATGCAAACACTCTTACTGAAGGTTTCTGTCAATTTATTGAAACCCTCCATGTGCCCTGCATCATGCTTATTGGCCTTCGTTCACCTTTCAACACTAGTACTGGGCCTGGTTCTTGAGATTTAGGGTCACTAAAACCCCCTGCATACTCTCAGCCAATTTATCCACTTTGTCTTTAAGGGGGATTTGAGAGGGGGATGCAGGGATCAGGAAATTGCCAAACAAAGTGCTTGGTCCACCCCAAAAGGCAACTGTTGGGGAGGCCATTGTTCCTTAGCATCCTGGAAGGATGAGTATCCATGATCACCACAGTGATCCATTAATAGTCAGATGATTGCACCAGTGAAAAAATGTACGTCCAAAACTTACACAGGGGAGCCCGGTGCTTATAACCGTAAAAACAGTTGTACATGAAATTGTGCTCACTAGGTTGCTCTGTAGTCGTAATGCATGACTTGAAATTACAGGGGATAACAACTGCCGTAGTGGTGTAAACACGAGGGTTAGCAGGGGAATAATATGAGGAAACCAAAGGAATTCCTCACAAAAATCCTCTAACGCACGTGCAAGCTTTGTTAGAGTGCTGGATAGAAACAGCTCTTTACAAGGCTGCAACGGGCAGACAGGACCGTTGTCCACACACGAGAGCCCCTCCTCAGGACGCACGAGGTATTAAAAAAAAAAAAAAAAAAAAAAAATCACACTGGGAGATAAACCTACCCTGCGTGATAAGAGTACACAGGTCTCAGTTAAACAATTAAATCTTTAAACAAGCACAATATTCAGTGATAATCATTAAATGAGGAGAAATTAATCAACACAATGACAACTGATGAGCATTCAAGAAAGAGGAAAAGGAAGGGACGTCATTCACATATATGGCGGACCGAGTTATGATTGGACTGTGGTTACTATGGACACTTATTCCCTACGTCTCATGGGATAAGTAGTTCTATTTTTTCTTACCATAAGTCTTTGATAACTGCTATTTTATATCAAGTGAAGAAAGAAATGCATCATACTTGCCTCTTGACCTTATTAGAACTGAAACTTCCCTTCTCGTTATCTAGGAAAGTTATCACCACCTGACAGGTTTGCTCCTGTTGGAAGTAGAACAGGAAGATATTTTATAACTTAAAACATGTCTTAATTTTTCTTTCTGCAGTACTAACCATAATTTCTATGACAAACGAACCCCTCATTTTAGTAGAGTCCAGTGGCAGAGTAGATTGGCATAGACTGCATTGATTTTGAGTAAAGGATTGTAGAGTGCATTGGTGTGGAGTGCAGTGGTTAGAGTGAAGTGGCACAGAGTAGAGTGGTGAAGAGTAGAATTGAATGGTGCAGGGTATAGTAGAATTGTGTGGAGTGGTGCAGAGTAGATTGTTTCATAATAGAGTGAAGTGGCTTAGAATGGAGTGGTGAGCGGCAGAGTGCAATGGCATACATTGACATTTAGTTAAAAATACAATCTGCAAAGCATAGGCAGGTATCACAGTGCATCCTTTCCATGTCAATAGCGAGATATAGTACAATCTGTAAAGTTGATTCAACTCGCAGTCGTGCCTCTCTCCTCCCAGTTGAGTCAGGATGTACTTCCGTCTCCTATAATATTTTCATAGCACAGACTAACAGGAATGAATCTGCACACCTTTCTCTGGCAATGAGAGACAAGTAAAATATCTTTAGGGTTGAAGCTGCCATCAGGATGCCTTTCCTGCTCTTTCAATTAGAGACAGTGAGCCAAATCTGCTATAGCAGAAACAGCCTTCAGATTGTACGTTTTTCTCTGTGAATGACAGAGATGTAGTGCAATATGTCATCATTGAATAACCCGTCAGGATGCACTTCCGTCTGTCAGTTTGAGACAATTCTCACAATCGGTCACAGCTGAACAAGCTGTCAGCTTATGTTCCCTTTCTCTGAATGGCATAACAGTGACACAACTGTTGTGGCCATAGTAGTTGTCAAGACGTCTTCATTCTGTCAGGAGATCAGCAGAACAATCTACAAAGCCACCTCAGCTGTCAGGAGGCATCCAGGTTTGCGGCTTGTTACATTTATAAACTATTGCTTCAATAGGTCTTGACCAACAGTTTGTTGAAAGTGGTAACATTACAATCAAAATTCAAATCAGATTAAAAGTTCTGTTCAACACAAGTATACAGAATCAATAGTTAGAATCATCCAAATTTTACAGATCTTATCAAAGGGCTAAGAAAATTGCTAATAATATTCCTGACATCTCATGTCACTAAGGAAGCCACACTAAGTTCTAGGAAAATTGCCTCTGCATTCAGGGACTATCGTCAGAAATTCTATAAGGGGAATGTGGTTAGGCTTCATCATATTTTCGATTATTGTACTGCACATATTTTGCCTGTTTAGAGTTGGCACATCATGTTTCATTTAGAACAAACAACATTCTTAGAAATAGGTATTAGAAACCAGCAGCCAGTTGCGATGTCGGTCCAGAAGAGTTTGGTGATTAAAACCTAGCGGTTGTCTTCACTTAGGTGTCCCCAATCCAGTAGATGTTTCTTGTGAAAAATTACACGTGATATAGCAACTGGGGCTTTATCAAAAGGGAGCAGAGGCTGCCCCTCTTATTTTCTGTTTCCAAACTGTGCAAACTGCAGCTCCTGCTCTGATTTTCCATTTTAGTGTAAATGCTTTAAACTGTGTGCCGTATCTTAAACATATGCACAGTGTCAAGTCCATCATAGTTAAAACCTGCTATCTTATCTTTTGTCCCACAGATTGACGTAGGAATCCTGGTGTTTGTGTAGCAAAGATACCTCATACTTTTTTTTCTTTTTATAAGATGTTCTGTCCTTATACTATGTATATATGTAACCGAAAGGAGAATTAAATGAAGTTTATTTTTCAATATCTGACAACAGTATCAACCCCTTCAACAGGTTTAAAACAGATTAATGTGCTAGTACATATGTCAGACAGAGTGCGAGATGGCTAAAAAGAAGCTTAACATTGGAAATATCCCTTTTTCAATTGGGTTAATGCCAATAATCTTGTAATATGTAAGCATAAATAGTGTGTGGTGCATAGTGGGAACTGCGATAGTGCCTTGGCAATTTATTTATCAAATGACGTGATCACAAGTCAGTCAAATAAAGATTTGCAAAACCAGCTGGCTTATCAAGAGTGGGTGATCTTCAGATACATTTTTAGAAGATCTAATTAATTTCGTCTTTGAAAATACCTTTAAGAGGGCAGGTAAGCCTTAATGAAGAGGAAGATATGTCAGTAAATGATCTTCAAATAAGTTTATTTATATAAATGCATTTTTGGGGCAAAGTACACATTTAGGAAAAATGAATGCCTTACTGAGACGTCTAAGCAGACAAGCAAACACTACAGAGGTTCCCTAGTCTCTAGGTTTCCCGGTGATTTGTGACAGTCGTTTGATCGACTCATCCGTCATTGACCATAATAGAAGCAGGGAGATCATTCAGTCACAGGGTGTGCACTTAATTATTAATGTGTCTAGCCATATGATCATTGGTCCTAAGTTTTTATACTCCAGTACCAAATGATTATGTACGTAATGTCTTCTCATGTATTGTGACATATTTAAACAGAGCGCCTTATTGATGGGCCCTCACAAGTGCTATGTAGAGTTAATAAACAGAGGTGATGAAATCTAAAATTAAATTAGAGGAATGGGAGGCTTGAGAAGACCTTACATAGACATGCTTATGGCAGTTTTAGCAGTTAGTATGAATAATTTCCAAGAAATAACCATTTCACAAAGATGACCCATGAAAAACTAATTTGATAGCTCACCATCCATGCATTAGTGGCATCTCCCTTGGGTGTGCTTGTAGAATTCTGAATGAAAATGCGACCTGCACAGGAGAGTTTGTGGAGGCATCACTAGCCTGCAAACACAAGTACTTCTTTAAATGGAACAACGGTGTAGCACAATTTACTATCGTAGCACTTCTGTTTTTCACCAGGATAAATTGTGATTGTTTAGTTGGCATGCCAGATGAAACGTTGCCTTATGTATTTTAACACTCTCCCAATTGTGTCACCCTCATATCGATTATTAAAAGCAGGTCTGTTTAACGTTTATTCCATCCCAATTTTGACAGTTCAGACTTGAGGAGGGCACCTGAAATTAATAGTTCATATGCAGCTTTGGCGTGTCATCTATTAAATGTAAATTCCGAACATTCAGGAGGAGCTTCTCACTCTAGTAGGTTTGAAATTAGTCCTGCCGAATTTTATTAAACCAGCATACTGCTAATAAAGCAATTTAAGAAATTCACTATGTGCACTCTTGAAGAAAACTCAAATTTTGCTGTTACTGTTTCCCTCAAGAAGAACTTATGTAATCGTATTTATGATTTTCGAGCCACCGAGAGCATGGACTGTTTCCCAGAGATGTGGCTAATCTCTTACATCTAGCACAAATTTACTGACTTTGGAGGAAACCTGTAAGAGAGTTTTTGATGATTAGAGGCCCCAAGTTGAATAAGATACTGGAATTCACTTTGCCTCCACCAGTTCATAAGACTGTGCCCACTGAAAATGTTAGGATTGGCTTCTTTTCACGCCAGGTCTCTAATGAACGGTAGTTACGAGTGTGATGATTTGGTCCTGGATTGTCCCCTGAAAAAAACAGAGGTTAGTTGTGACATTTTAGAAAAAACATAAAATCATTAAGTTTTCAGATTATTATTAATCAATCTTTTGTACTATGATCCCAATTTGTGTACTTCAGAGCTTCATTAGCATTCATCACATTAAGAGAAATACATGATAAGCCAATGTTATACCTTCTCGGTTTTTCATATCAAACAACGTACATCAGAGGGAGTGAAGAGGGATAATGGGAAATGGTTGCATTTTACTGGCCATCTAACAAGTGAATCAGGAACATGCGGCCAATGATGAAGTATAGCTGATGTGTAATACAGTTTATGATATGAGTAAAATAACTAGAAATTGAAGCCACCCCTTGGATAAAAAGCACCTTTGCAGCTCATTCTAAGGGAACGTCATTCTGGGCACCGGATTTTAACCATAGTATTAAAGCCCCCTGCAGTTATTTTATGAGAGTGTGGCTTACCAGAACGAATGGCCATGATTCCATCATCTGTGATGTGAAAGAACTAAGCGCCACATTTACAAAACTCTGCCTGTTTGCAAGCACAAAAAGCATTTTGGTATGTATGAATCCCAAATTGCGATCCGGTAACACATTTTGGTATTGAGATTACATACTGATTTGGTATTTGTTTAAGACGTGCCTTCCAAATATCAAAACTGAATGAATAACCTGTATTAATGATTTGCGACCAAATTCCGGTTGCATAACAGTAATATTTTACCAACATCTCAAGGAGGTGGCAACCGTTATGACCCCTTCCATTTGAGAATGTTTATTTTTTACGAGCAACATATGAAACATAAATGCATCATTTTTTTTTCTTTTTTTTTTTTTTTTTTAAATGCAGCCTTTTTCCTTTAGGTAAACAGGCTGCATTTAAACTTAAAAAAAAGAATGTTTTATTGAAAAGCAATCAGACATGGTGGTTCCCTGACTCCAGCATGCCACCACCCCTTTGATAACCACCATGCCTAATGGGACTCAAACAGCTGACAACCTCATTAATATCAGCTCAGTATGTGACCCACTAGGAATTGCTATTTAACCGTTGTAAGTTTGCTTACATTAGGAATTGGGATTTCCTAATTACGATTAAGAATTGCAATTAGGAAATCACAATTCCTATTTTTTGTACATTTGGCCCTAACTAGTTATCCTATCCACCTATACAGTTGTCCATACTTCACACCTTTCCCGACCACTGTGAAACATCAAAGTACCCCAGATGAAGAGTAGATGTAAAGTGAACCTGGATATGGCATTGGTAATTTGACAATACCATTAGCTTTCTTTCGTGCTGCTTCCAGTCTGGGTGCCGCCCCCCCACCCCCCAAGTGCATGTGTGACATTTCCAGTATCAGAGCGTGAGGTAGGTACGGACTGGATTTGGTGGTTTTAACTCATATGCAACTTTTCAAAAGTAAGAACTTGTTTTGTATGTGATTTTAAATAGGTTACCTATGTAGTTGCCAGTCGAAACGAGGAGCAAAATGAAAGACGTGAACCCACCAAATCTATTCATAAGATTCCTTATTAAGAGCAAATCTCATTTTAAAGATCATTGTCACGCTGATCTCTGGTGACCAGATCCAAGTAAGTATTGCGCACCTTCATGTTTGACACCAGCACACAGGGCTTCAGAGCTTTGAAGATCATGAGCAAAGGTCTCCAATCATTTTGTTTTGTCTGATTGATAGATCAGGATGAAGAGGTAAAGGCTTATTTTACAGGTCTTCCAGGGAAGAGGGAAAGCAAGTTTTAGTAGTGTTTGATAACCAAATGCCTCCTTTCTAGGTCAGTGTTGTATTTGAAGTGATATGTAAGAAGCTGCCCATTGGGTAGTAATGTATTTTGCGCATACTTTTTGGAGTTTATTCACAGCACATGCATAGATGAGTTCCTGGTTGGAGGTCATGATCATGGCCTTGTAGTTTGGGCCATCAGTGTCTGGGCAAACTTGTCCTGAGCATGTGGTTAGTGTACTCTGCTGTTGGAGCAGATATGCTAATTAAGAAAATTAATGATCTATATGTTTTTATTATTGAGAAATTGCGTAGAAAAATTTTAGAAAAATATTGTGCACGTTTGAAAATGTGCCCTCGGGGTATGATCAAGTGTACTAAAATGACAAATTGTATGAAACAATGAAAATATATGACATAAATGTAATAATATGTCACAATGAGATGTATAACCTATGTTTTATATTAATTTGTAGTGTTAAGTTAGCTGAATTTAAGGCCTAGTCTCCCTAGGCCTCGCATACTGAGAGCAGAAAACAATAACCGCGTTTGCTTCGAATCTGCTGTGGACTAGCCTTGACCCGCTCAATGTTGAAGTTACTTAGCTAGAATTTTCTGCAATGTACCGGCGGACAGGAGATGAAGACAATTTGATACAATTATGTGTAAAGCAGGCTAAATGTACTTTCCCAGGATTTGAACAATGGAGCTACTGACTGAAGAGGAGCATGCAACAATTTCGATACCTGAAGGGCCGTAAGATGAGAACATCGTATGAAAAACCAATCCGCTTCTAGTGAACGGGGACAAATGAAAATTAGTAGATTTGGTAAACAAAAACTAAAGGTTAAAGTTATATCTGCCGACTGACTGACCAATTAGCAATTAGGGGGATGGACTGGGAGACCCTAATAAAAAGTAATGACAAAGGGCAAGAAATCAGATTAGCAGGAGAAAAGTTGATGACGTCAGGAGACGCTGTCCGAGGTGCTGATATTGGGCTCATGGTCTGTGAGCCTGATCCGTAGCGGACTAATAGATGACCTGAAGACGAAGACTGACTTGTTGCTGATCCATCCTGGATAGGTAGCTATGAAAATGTGACTATTTTTATGCCTTTTATTCTAGGTATCAACTGCGCTCTATTTTTAAGATTCTCACTTAGGTAGATTTTTTCCAAATTGATGTTTTCTCTAAATTGTTTTCGCATGAAGACCTCCCATGCTAATGCTAATCTTGGTTAGGTAGGCTGTTAGGGTGACAATGACAGTGACAATGACTGACAAACCTAATTGCTGAATTTCACTATTAATGCTGGTATTCCTATTTTGTGGTATTGCATTGTCATAGAAAGCTTCCTTTAAGAATTTATGTATTTTATGATGGATTAACAAAAAGGATTGATTTGAATAAAGATTGAACTAATGGATGATCTAGAATTGTAATCAATAGGGAATAAAAATTGTTAACTCCTTCCTGAGTAGTGGTTATTCTGGAGTATTATGGCTTAAAGTTGTTTTCCATAGAATGTTTCTTGATTATTGATGTTAGCTATAGATTCAATAGTCACTGCATGACTAGGATACTCCATGCGACTCAAAAGGTTCATCGACCTATACGCGTCCCCTTGTAAGTTTACTTACTAAGGACAAGGCGCGCTAACACTGCCAACTTTAGTTGTACACGCAGCTCCATGCTGTGTTCTTTTGAAGAATGAGTATAAGTTTCCATCCCCAGGAAACTTCAAGGTTGTAGGGAATGTAGGTTGGGCCATGTTTCACAGAAGCCTGAAAGTAAAAGTAGCTAATGATGAGTTGTGGCTCCCTGCCTATTACTGTTCAAAGTGGGACAATATTAAGTGTGGGGATGCCAACTACCCAGTATTATCTAGTCTGCCCATCCCTATTTGCTCAGTTTTAACGGAGGAGTCAGGTGGTATGTGGGCATCTAAAGTTTCTCCCGACCATGTGTTACTTTAAATTAACTGGAAGCAACGAGAAATGGGTACCAAAATAGCTCCATGGGTCAGCCATTTTGGAATGGTGGTCTGTGTAAGGGAGTCAGACAGTATAATGATCATAGGGAGGTGGAAATGGTCATCCTTTCTTTCTAGTTTGTTTTTAAGTTGATCATATAGTGTCGCGTAGGTTCTCATTAGGGTAATGAGGCTACTGGATTTGGGCAGTAGGATTGCTTAAGTGGTGGGTAATGAGTACAATTCCACACCTGGTGACACTTGTTGGCCTAATCCGGGGTTTCCAGCTAACTAGCAGCACCCCATCTCTGAATGAGATGATTGTGGCAACCGAGCTCATGGTAAGATAGACTCCCCAGGGAATCTGCTACATCAGATCGCATCCAGTTATCTCAGTTGCTAAAATCTCACTCAGGCAAAGACAACAGAGGCAGAATATATTTAAATAAGCATTTATCAAAATATCTGCATCTTAGATGAAAGCAGGTGCTTAGAAATAACAAGGATAATGAAAGACAATAGGATCAGGCATGTGAATAAAAATGTAAAACACGAACAGTCCGACCATGCTGTCTAAACAGGGGAGTGGATCTATAGCCCCTCACCTACGCTAAGTATGAGCGCAGCATACTAAGCCTAATCTGCCCTTTGGGTTTTCCCGTGGGAGAACATCATCCCTCATACCTGAAAAAGAGGCATGATGTCTTAAAAGACACCGTCCCCATCTGGATCAGGGCTCGGTCGTCTAAGTAGATAGCTGTAGTGAATCTTGCAACAATCAGCATACATTCGTGGTCATCTGGCTGGAATCTCACTAACGTGTTTGGCACTTAGGGGTGTTTTATAATAACACAGCTGACATTCTAAGAAATGGTCCCCACGTATGACTGTTTTTGTGTGAATGCTGGAGACAGCATACCATGTTTGTCGTCAACCCTATCTGACTGTAGCCTTTGAGAAAGCACAAAGTGAACTATATGTCCTACTAAGAATGTGATCCTTTCCTAGGTGAAAGAACAACGAGATATAGGGAAATAAAAAAGCACCGCAAATGAAGCTATTGCTAGAAAAATAAAGCAATGCTGAATAAAACGTAGACAGGTGAAAGTGCACAGCTGCAGGCCTAGTTAACTAAAACAAGTTCTCAGAACATGGCTAAAATAGCTACACAATAGTATATTATCGAGCACTGGGGAACCAAACTGACATTACAGGGCATGTGGTGTTCGGCCATGCCAATTTAAGCAGCAACATGCAACACCCTGCAGAGCTATGTAATTTGATTATTTATTTAAAAAAATGAAAGGAACGGAGGTAATCAAAGCATCATCGGAATGTTGTGTCATGCCTTTAATTTGAGAAGGTGGTCAACCGCTGGCATGGGCTAATTGCACTTCCCTTAAGCTGCACTGCATCCTTCCTTGACCCCTTATCGTAAGGGGGTTGTTGCTTTCTCATATTACTTTGAGGAATGGTGAAAAACTATGACACAATCATACATACATTTGCACATTCAACCAAAGGAGAATTTTTAAAGGGCAATTGAACTGTCAAAACACTGCATTTTTTTCCTCGCTTGTGGAATTTAAAATAAAGCCATTCTGAGGTTAGCTGTGGCAGTTGCCCATGATGCTAAAATATTTCTCTAAAAATTTCATTGGGTATTCTGTGCAAAACCAGCAAACTGGTTTAGCTTAACCCCTTGTACGCCACGGACGTAATGGTTATGTCCGTTGTGGTGCCTCTCAGGCACCACAGGCGTAACCCGTCTGTGTACAGACCCTCAGGGGAAGCGCTAGCACTCCCCCTGAGGGCTGCCACCCCTACCCCCCAGGACAGGGTTGGAAGGGGAAACTACCTTCCCCTTCCACACCTGACCTCCCCCACCCCCCAAGACGTCAGCGCGCAATTGTGCGCTGACATGAAAGGGTGCAAAGACGCGCTGGAAGCCATTTGCTTCCAGTGCGTCAAGAGGAAAGGTGGTGAGTTTTACCTCCGGGCGGGGGGTGGGGGGAATCCCTCTAAAAGAGGGGATGTGATCGGGCAGCAGAAATGCCCAATAGACACCTGGGAATTAGTGTGTGTGTTTATAGTGTGGGAGATCGACCCCTTGAGCAAGGGTCACTCTCCTTTGGGGGCTAAAGTATTTTTTGCCGTTTCTGCCCCACTTGGGGGCAGATCATCCTTTTATTTTTAGGCCAATCTGCCCCCAAGACGGGCAGAAAGCCACTAGAAAACACAGATTTTCTTTGGGTCTTTTTTTTTGTGTTGGGGGCACCCCCTTTGGCAAGGGTCACCCCCAAGGGGCAAAAAGCAATATTGGGCAGTTCTGCCCTCCCTGGGGGCAGATCGGCCTATTTTGTTTTTAGGCCCATATGCCACTTAGCGCCTGGGATCATGTGTGTGCTCTGGGGGGGGGGGATGGCTCCTTGGGCAAGGGTCGCCCCCTCAAGGGGGCAATATATTCTATGGCATTTCTGCCCCCCCATGGGGGCAGATTGGCCTATTTTCTTTTTTTAGATAATGCTTTAGCCATCCACAAGATCAGCCTGATTCTGACCGTCTTTTTAAGATTAGACCTGTCCTTGATCATTTGGTAGATCGGTTTTCAGAGATCTATGTTCCAGGCAAAGAAATATCTGTAGATGAGTCTTTGGTCCTGTTCAAGGGTCGTTTGGTTTTTAGGCAGTACATTCCTAGCAAGAGGGACCGGTATGGAATTAAATTGTATATGCTGTCTGAAAGTAGTACAGGATGTTTATAATTTCCGGGTCTACACTGGTAGGGATTCCAGTGATTGTCCACCCACTTTTGGAGTGAGAAAATTGTGTGGGAACTTGGTAGACGACTTCCACAAATGTCACCTTTTATATGTAGATAACTTCTACACTGGAGTTCAGTTGTTCAAGGAGTTGCTCAGAGTGGACACTTTCTTGTGGCACAATCCACTCTAATCGGAAAGGCTATCCAAGAGAGCTTGTCTGTAAAAAACTTGAGAAGGGACAATGCAGTGCCTTGCGGAATGATGAGCTGCTAGCTCTGAAATTTGTAGACAGGAGGGAGGTGTACATGCTAACTACCATCCATGATGAGTACTTCACCTGTGGCTGTTTGGTGTCAAGTTGCTGAAGTGTGCAAACCTGTGTTCATTTTAGACTACAATAAGCACATGGGTGGTGTTGATGGAGTAGATCAGAGGTTGGAACCTTACACTGCTGCTTGTAAGTCTTATGTTTGGTATAAGAAGGTAGTGGTTCACCTGTTCCACTTGGCAACTCTATGCTTTTGCTGTGTTCAAAGATAGTTCTCCAGATTCAAGGATGACATTTGTGAAATTTCAAGAGTCTATCATAGCGAGCCTTGTTGTGCTTGAACAGGCAAGAGTTCCTGGAGAAGCAGTGGTGGAGGATGTGGCTAGATTGCAAGATCGTCACTTTGCTGAGCATGTTCCTCCCATGGCCCAAAACAACTTCAACTAAGATGTAGAGTCTGTGCTCGAAGAGGTACCAGGAAGGAGACTAGGATGTACTGCATTGATTGTCCTTCAAAACCTGGGTTGTGTGTGGGTGGCTGTTTCAAGAACTACCACAGAAAACTTATTGGGAAATACCGTGAGCGTAGACAGCTGTTTTATATTTTCATATGTTGAGTTTCACAGTTGGCATTACTGTCATGTATTCAGTTAGAGCTCTTGTGTTTGTAGTTTTGTATTTATTTATAATTAGTGGTTTCTTTGTTTAAAAAAAAAAGTGATGGCGGTGTGCATGAGGGACCGACCCGGGTGGGGTGGCGCTTGGCTGGCAGTGTGCGTGAGGTGGCGCTTGGCTGGCGGTGTGCGTGAGGCGGCGCTTGGCTGGCGGTGTGCGTGAGGCGGCGCTTGGCTGGCGGTGTGCGTGAGGCGGCGCTTGGCTGGCGGTGTGCGTGAGGCGGCGCTTGGCTGGCGGTGTGCGTGAGGCGGCGCTTGGCTGGCGGTGTGCGTGGGGCGACGCTTGGCTGGCGGTGTGCGTGGGGCGACGCTTGGCTGGCAGTGTGCGTGGGGTGGCGCTTGGCTGGCAGTGTGCGTGGGGTGGCGCTTGGCTGGCAGTGTGCGTGGGGTGGCGCTTGGCTGGCAGTGTGCGTGGGGTGGCGCTTGGCTGGCAGTGTGCGTGGGGTGGCGCTTGGCTGGCGGTGCAAATATTGACTTGCTGTTGGGTACTGCAACACTGCCAGACAAACGCCAGTTCACAAACTCCCATCGGCTGGTGTGATTGCTGTATCAGGCATGAAGGCGTATGTAAGTGATGAGCCCTTGAGTGGCGCTGTCTGTCGATGCAAACGTAATGTGTTTGGCCCGTGGCTGCCTGCGTGAATGGTCTTGTGCATGTCATGTATGAAAGGTGTGTGAATGGACTGTAAAGCGATTGGTGCCTTGTCGCGGCTTTACAGCTCACGAGCTGAGAGTCATTGGTTCAGTTTTTTGTCCTCTCAGTTATTTCATTTTTGTGAAATCTCTTGTTAATAAAATTTGATCTACTGAATCACTCACCATTGTGCCAAATCCAACCAGTATGTGTGGTAAAAATAAAATCGGCTCTGCTGTAATCAGGCGTCGCACCACACCGTGACACGCTAGGTGTCACGGGTGGGACCCAGATGATGAAGTGTTAGAAAATGGGTTGTTGGTAAGGGCAGGCAAGTACCTACACTCAGCAATAGGCCACTAACCTCCACTTAGGTCCAGTTAGGTCTCAGTAAATTAAACCTAGCTCAACCCTTGGTAGCTTGGCAATGAGCAACAAGGCTTAATTTAGGAGACAAAGCATAAAGCATTCAGAGATCACAAAACAGTAATTAAACAAACCACAGGAAACAGTAAAAAAATCCAAAATCAATTTATAAAAATAGGAAATAATTTTAGCTTTAAAATGACACCTAAATAAATAAAATCGGATAAGGGGAACCGGAGAAATGAATTTTAAAAGAATTAATGCTTTCTAGTGCATAGAAACAAAAAGCGCCAATCTGGTAATCTGGTTGCACCTCGACTGGGGCAAAGTCAAAGTTTAAGCCCGACCATGATGGAGCCCGGCTCGGCTACAGCCCGCGGGAGGCCTCGGTCAAAAGTTTACCTTAGGACATAGTTTTTCTGGAGATTTTCTTCAGCAGGACGAACCTGCCAGTCCAATCCGACCTCCTGGAACTCTTCCTCGGATACACATCGCGGAGCCCTCGGTGGGGATTTTTACCATTGGACTTAGTCGTTTTTCAGGTGAAAATCCTTCGACTGGGGCAAACCTGAATCTTGATCCAACGTCCTTGGATCCCTCTTCAGATAGGCTATCTGGAAGGTCCCGGTCAACTTCCTACGTTCGGTATAAGTCTACTTTTTGGAGATTTTCTTCACAGGACGAACCTGCAAATCAGGCCGGGTCACGGGTTGAGGCAGGGCGGGTTGAGGCAAGCCGGCTAGAGTTGCCGCAGCGGGTCAGTCCCTCTATGGAGCTTTTTTCCAAAAGTTCTCCAAAGTTCTCCAAACTTCTGGATCTTCTTCCAGATGTTCTTTTAAGACTCTTTTGAGGTCCACAGTTCACCCCAAGGTTCCAGAAGCTCTGAGACGCTCCTTTGGGGTGCGGACTACAACTCCCAGAATGCACCTGGCACAAACTCCTTTTTGGCCACTGGACAGTAGTCAGCTGGTTGATTTCTTCAGGAGTTGGTGCAGGGGACTCTGGTTAGCAAGTTTTCACCTGTAGCAAACGGAGTCCCTCCTTGAACCAGTTGAAGCCAGGCAAAGTCCTTCATGTGGTGAAGCCCAAGTGTGCAGCTGGTGCAGTCCTCCAGAGTGCAGTGTCCAGGTGCAGGTCAGGGGTCCAGCAGGGCAGTCCTTCTGTAGTTCTTCCTGGTAGGGAACTGAGGTGTGGGTGCAGGTCTGCCAATTTTATCCTTGCTCCTGGGTGGGCTCCAGGGGGTCCTGGTTCTCCAATCAGGGGCAGGGTTCTTCCCCTTGTGATGACCACTTTCTGGGAAGTGTGGCAAAAATCAATCCCAGGGAGCAACATTCCTCAAAAATTCATCATGGCTGAAAGTGATTTTTGGAGGTTACATCTGGCTGAGCCCACCCTCTCCTGCCCTCTCCTAATCTAATCAAGGGAGCACCTAATTGTCTGGGTTTACAGGATGTGAGGGTATTGCTCCAAATGTCTTTCTCTGCCTTTGAAGACCAGTTTGGCAGCCCTCCCCCTTCCTCCTTACCCATCTGCTGAGGGAAGATCTCCTCCCCCAGGTACATCTTTGTGTTGAGACAGGCCACTTCACACCTCATCAAGGCAGCCTGGTCAGGTCAAATCAGATCAAAGCAGCAAAAACACTGCAGGGCTGAAGTTGGTAACTTTCTTGGTAAGGTTTAAAACTCCTTACCTGAACAAGTTACATTAAATCCAACACCCGGGAGTTGTGGGATTTTTATAACAATAAATTTGATACCAAACTTGTAGTATCTATTACTTAAGGGGATTTTTAAAATTAAAATAAAGTCTCCCCATTCTACCTATGGAGGCCATTCACTACAATGAGGGAAAAACGAATTTGGCTGTTTTTACCTCACCAGGGCTTCTAAAACTATTTTTATAAGGTCCCTGCTTATAGTTACATGGCACCCAGTCCTAGGGGCACATAGGGCACACCTCAGGGGTGACATATGTAAAAATAAGGTAGTTTAAGACTTTGGAACCACTTTTAATTCCAAAGTCGAATTTGCATGTAACTAACTTAAAAGCAGCCAGCAAGACAGGCCTGCCTTTAAAATGACACTGGGCACCTCAGCAGTGCACCTATGGGTGCACTACCTATACTGGTGTCCCTAAACCTACATGCCCTACCATATAGTAGGGTTTTATAGGTAGGTTGACTTAACCAAATATAATTAGCCTAATTTTCATACTGATTTTACACAGAGCACAGGCCCTGGGACTGGTTAGCAGTACCAAGGGCACCATCAGAGTCAGGAAAACACCAGCAAAAAGTGAAAATGGGGGCAAAAAGTTAGGAAGCCTCTGCAATCAGCCCTGTTTTCTCACATGAAGCATGCCACCAACTTGGTTGGTGGGTGAGGGGTCAATTTTAACATAACCAAAGTGTGTTTCTTTTCACAATTTTTGTGTTTGGAGCATCAAATAAGTACGTGGACAAATCAAAATGATCTATTGCAAAACTACCTGTGTTGGGGGGGGGGGGGGGATGATGGATGGGGGGGGAGGGGACACCGTTATTTTTGGTCCCGGCTGTGGCATTCATCTAGGGAAACCTACCAAAGCCAGACATGTTTTAAAACTAGACACCCCAAGGAGTCCAGGGAGGTGTGGCTTGCCTGGATCCCCCAACATTCTCTTACTAAGACTCCTCTGCACACCTCATAATTTGCTATAAAAGCATGTTTTCCTCCCTTCTCTTTGTAGGATCACCGCTCCGGCACAAATTTCCTACCGCCCTGCATTCCAGTCAGTCTCCCAAGTAAAATGATATGTCACTTGTGTGGGTCCCCAAAGCAGAGTCAGCCTAAAAGATGTATAAAAGAAAACCATGTGCTTATCAACTCGCTGTGCTAACCCCTCAATCTCTACAGGTTATTGGCATTTTTCTGTTGCAGGTACCTGGACCACCCACACAAGTGAGGTACCATTTTTATCGGGAGACTTGGGGGAACGCTGGGTGGAAGGACATTTGTGGCTCGTCTCAGATTCCTGAACTTTCTGTCACCGAAATATTAGTGAAAAATTTGAAGGTTTGCAAGGGAGACTGGGTAACAGAACCTGGTGAGAGCCCCACAAGTCACCCGATCTTGGATTCCCCTACGTGCCTAGTTTTAAAAAATGTACAGGTTTGGTAGGTTTACCTAGGTGCCGGCTGAGCTAAAGGCCAAAATCTACAGCTAGGCACTTAGCAAAAAACACGTCAGATTTCAGTAAAAAATGTGATATGTCCATGTCGCGTTTCCTGTAGCGAGCATTAGGCCTACCCACGCAAGTGAGGTACCATTTTTATCGGGGGAACACAGAATAGCAAAACAAGTGTTATTGCCCCTTGTCTTTCTCTACATTTTTTCCTTCCAAATGTAACAGTGTGTAAACAAGATGTTTAATTGAGAAATGCCCTGTAATTAAAATGCTAGTATGGGCACCCCAGAATTCAGAGATGTGCAAATAACCACTGCTTCTCAACACCTTATCTTGTGCCCATTTTGGACATACAGTTTTTCTTGATACCTATTTTCCACTCTTTACATTTCAGCAAATGAACTGCTGTATACCCAGCATAGAATGAAAACCCATTGCAAGGTGCAGCTCATTTATTGGCTCTGGGTACCTAGGGTTCTTGATGCACCTACAAGTTCTATATATCCCCGCAACCAGAAGAGTCCAGCAGACATAACAGTATATTGCTTTCAAAAATCGCAGGAAAAAGTTAGAGTAAAACATGAGAAAAATGTCTGTTACTTTCACCTCAATTTCAATATTATTTTATTTCAGCTGTTATTTTCTGTAGGATCTACACAAATTACCCCTTGCTGAATTCAGAATTTTGACTACTGTTCAGAAATGTTTAGCTTTCTGGGATCTAGCATTGGTTTCACACCCATTTGTGTCCCTAACTGGAAGGAGGCTGAAAGCACAAAAAATAGTAAACATTTGGTATGTCCCAGTAAAATGCCACAATTGTATTGAAAAATTGGGTTTTCTGATTCAAGCCTGCCTGTCCCTGAAAGCTGGGAAGATGGTGATTTTAGCACCGCAAACCCTTTGTTGATGCCATTTTCAGGGGGAAAACCCAAAGCCTTCTTCTGTGGCCCTTTGTTCCCCATTTTGTTTTTTTTAAATAAACAAACTTTTCGCTGTATTTTGGCTAATTTCTTGGTCTCCTTCAGGGGAACCCCCAAAGTATGGGTACCTCTGGAATCCCTAGGAAGTTGGAAAAAAAAGATGCAATTTTGGCATGGGTAGCTTATGTGGACAAAAAGTTATGAGCGCCTAAGTGCAAAGTGCCCCAAACAGCCAAAAAACAGGCTTGGCACCTAAGGAGGAAAAGGCCTGGCAGCGAAGGGGATAAAAGATAAATTCATAAGACATTATGGAGCTGTGTTGTGCTCCAAAGCATTATCTCTCTGTTGGTTTAGGTCAGAATAGCGTTAACAAAAGTATCGTCCTACAAACACAATTTTCAAAAAAAGGGCTCTTGGTTGGAAGAGGAAAGGCAGAGCCAAGGACGTCGGTCAAATGAGAGTTGTCAGTGTGGATGAGGTATGGTGCCAAGAGGACGGATTATGACTGAGCTCATCCCTGCAGCCTGGGTGGTGAGTCATGGATTTTGGTCAAAGTGAAGGCCTGAAGCTTTGAGGCTTGGAGCCTTTCCAAAGCCATCACCACTCCAACTGTTCGCTGGCCAGCATACGCACTCACCTGCTCACTCCCTAAACTGTCCTAGGTCTGGCCTGCTCCTCAGGGCTCCAGGAGAGGCTAGAAGCTGGTGGCTACCGAGGCTGGTAGGATTTTAAAGTACACTGTAAAGATTGCTGGGTGTGTGTATTAAGCACAAAGTGAGTTTCTTACAGACTGCACAGATTTTGAACATCCAAAGTGCACTCAGAGGTGGCCAGTTTAGTGGCTGGTGCAGGAAAGTGTGATAGCTATTCCTCCTCGGAAAGTAAAGGGTTAGTTTCCCTTGGTTTTTCCACTAACACATTGGGAAGAGCCGCAGCAGAGATACACCGAGTACCGAATTAGTGACCGCTGCTTGGAGTGGAGAGCAAGGTGGTGAGTGAAGTGCTCAAGATTGACTATACCACGGCCCAAATTATGGACCCCAAGTAAAGGAGAAATCTGCCTGGTTGCCGGAACCTGGAAGTCCATATCTTCACCGGTAGTAGTCAGTGGCAGTCAGCAAGCAGAGTTGAAGCCTAATGCCTGAAGCTTGATTCTGAAGCGTCCAGTTAACTGTCCCCATGGCGTATATCAAAAGAGTTGAGCCCCAGGTGTAGCATGCATTAATCATGCCTGGTGGAGGGTTGGGAAGTAGTGGTGCATGGAGGCAGCCGGCACAGGAGTCGATGCAGCTTGCACCTATGGTGTTCCCCTGTTTTTTCACTACTCCCGGAAGTGTGCTCATATTAACACTCAGGCTTAATTGATGGTTTGTAGGCGGTCCATCCAATCTGACCCATCAGAGGACTAATTAAAAGGCTTAAAGGAACTCCTATAGTTTTTGGAAGTCTAAGCTTTGGAGTGATCCATCGAGCTCTGCAAAGCCGAGGTAAGCTATCGGCCCTTGCTCATGGAATCTCCTCTGGCTGAAAATGACTGCCAGAAAGCTTAGATCAGGTAGAGTAATTTCCACCAGAGTTGGTGAAAAAAACAAGATCAAATCCTATAAGGAACAAATTGAACCACATTGGCTCTTTGAAGAGACTCTTTTCTATGCCCACCTATTTTCTCAAACTGACAGGGGATGAGAAAATTATCAGGCAGGCACGGACAGGTTCACCCTTCAGGAATCTCCTTACCCAGTAGATTATCCCTGTAATAAAAGAGTTATGTCCCAAGGAAATCCCTATGTAATCAGGAATAGATCTTATTCTTCTAAGTCCCCTAAGATGGACTACACATTGTCAGATATCCCCTTAATCAAAACATCTTTCAACATCACCCGTAGAGCTAATGATCCTCAGTAAGCTCAGATACCTCCAATTTTCTACACTGTATTACTCCAAGTAATCTTGCCACCTCTTAAGTATGGCAAGGTCCTCTGCATGTCACATGAAAACTTAATTCCATCTACCTGAGGAATAAAATCAACTTTCTGAATCACTTCATTGCTGAGAGCGAATACTCTTCTCGATTTTGAATCTGCTTGAAAAAAATGAGACCTAATTCTGAACACATGCTTCCCATTCTGTCTGATATGTTAAAGTCAGAAGTGGCATTTAAAGAAAATAAGGGCAAAGCAGGCCTAAAAAATTGTGTGGAGGTTGCCACATAGGTTGGTTGCCCTTGGTCGAAAGTAGGCATTATTGCTTTGCAGGAGGATGTGAGAGAAACCATGGAAGATTTCCTTTTTCTAGAGGAGCTATTCAAGGTCCCAGAAGTCCTTTCCTCAAGTAATATGTATAGTGATCCCCTAATAGATGTACAGCGCAAACTGTTCCTAATTTTAAATAAAAAGAAAACATGCATGCAATCGAATTCCCAATTCACAATGAGGACCAAAAAAGAAGAACAGACAGACAAAGGAAGAAATATCAAAGGCTGAAAAAAGGGAGCAATGAAACAGAGGTTTGCCCCTACTCTGAGCCCACTAGAGAACGACATGGACAATTTATCAATACATGTAACCTTTGCTGGTGACCGACATTAACCAAATCAGGGGGACATAACTCCCAATAACGGTTTCTCAGATGAGAGGGAGTGTGAATCTGCAAATATAATTGTTATCTATGCAATGTAAATCCTCAACCCACAATTTTGGATCCAAAGGCTCAAGACATCATCCCCAAGGAAACCTTTCAGCTTTCTGTTGAGAAATCGCCTCTAGGTTTAAAGCGTCCCAATTCAGAAATGAAAGATTTGCGTTTGACTCTTGAATTTATTATGTTTGATGACGATATTGTTTATTTAAATTATTAACTTTTACTTAATTGTCTCTCAGAAGTAGAGTCATTGAGGTTGGTAAGGAGTAAAGACATTTAAGTGCAATCACTGTATATCTCTGCCAAAAAGAGATCAACATTGCTCTTTAATTCAAAGGTAATTGTTAATTTAATACTGGACAACTGTGATTTCGATTTTAATAGAGGTATTGACATTATCCCTCACTTTCCAGTAGGGTGCCCCTTTCCTTCAGAAACATAATTAGGTAAAGCTTTAAGCCCATATCTCACAGACTGTAGTGTTTCTTCCGAAGAGCTGCCAAATTGTGTGGAATTGACAGTTAATTTGGTGGGGTCCAGAGGTAGGTCTGTCACTTATCTAGGTCAGAACAATACTTTTATGACCTGGTGAAGAAGACCAAATAACTAAATGGAATGTGTTGGCTGGGGTACTTGATTTTAAACATCCAAGCTCCCACATGACTGTACAGTCTATTTAGTAATAGTCTTAAAATCAAATCCTTTCCTGGAATTTGGCTGGCAGTTCCCAGAGTCTCAACAACTGCACTCACTGAATTCCTTGAATGCAGATATTTGTTTACAGTAGACATGTTCTAGATTTTACATTGTGGCACTTTTTATATAATCAGTTGCCCAGCAAATGAAAATCAGGAAAGCTCACACAAGTGAAGGGATTGCAATATTGCTATCTACAAATTATTCCTAGCCCTACAAACCATTTAGCAATACTTTGAATTTAGTACAGTGTCTAGTGTTCAATTCAAAAAGGAACTTGGAACGGGGCTTGAAACTCTTCCCCTTGCCAGTTTATACATTCTCCCTTGACTGAAAGTCAACTCATGCATTGAGTCACTGTTCCAGTATATTTTCAAGTAGCAGAAACATAAAATATCATTTAGTAATTATTGTAGGAGATCATAATGCTAATGTTTCAAATCATGGTTTAGCTCAGCTTTAAGATACAGAGAGGGACAAGGCACTAAATATACCTAGCCTTATCTTTCCGAGGTCACGTAGAGCTGACATAAGGGGGAAGCTCCTCCTTGAACATCGGAGGAATAATAGGTCAATTATCATTATAGGCAAAACTTGATTAAGATTTCCCCTGCTCATCCCATTCATTGTTGCTAAACAATCTAGCTCCATAATTTGTTATTGTTTCCTTGTCCGTTTTTTAATTTGCTATCTGACCTAGAGATTTTAGATACCAAATGGAGCAATCACAAAATATAAATATTTTCAGGTAGTATCGCCCCAGAGGAAAACTTGTCTTGGAATTTAGTGGGAGAAAAAAAATGCACCTTAGTACAACTTATGCGAAGGTGCATTGGACAGCCTCCAATAAAAGAAAATTAAGAGAGGAATTAAAATGCACTAAGAACTAACCAGCAGGCACCAATCTCAATAGTCAAATTTGATCAGGAAATAGCAAAGTTTGTTGAACAACCACCGTTGGCACAGCGAGTCAATCAGGTAAAAACAGGACATCCAATTGACAATTGCAATGGTTCTAATTTAAATAAACTAATTAATAATTTGCACAAGTGTCTATTTATATACTTTCTAATGGCGAGAAGGAATGTAATTCGTTCTTTTAAAAAGATGTGCTAGATGGAAAGCTTCTATTATTGGGCAACTGACCAGTAAGTTCTGGATAGACCTCGTTGAGGCCATCACCCATAGTAATTCCAGAGGTTTCTGGAGACTAATTGCACTGGCCAGTGGAAGCTGGGTCATTGCCAAAATGTTCCAAATCTCAAGTGAGGCCTGGTTAAATTTCATCTCTAATCTTTATGCTGCTTACTCTTCAGAGATTGGAAATATTTCACTTATAGGTTCCCATGTGATAAAAGAAGCAAACTCCTATTGACTATCAAACTCGCATATTAGGGACGTCACTCATTGTACCTGAATTTTCAGGGAAAGGGGACCGATCAATTAACTATTGCCATCACAAAGTTGGAGGAAGATATGCAGTCCAATTACTTGGCACTGCTCTTTAAATATTGTTAGTAGATATATATATATATATATATTTAAATATTGTTATGCTACCGGGTAGGTCCTGAACACACAGAAAGGCAGTATTATTCTCCCTTTACATTAGAAAAAAATTCAATGGTGAGGCTGGGCTAGATGGTCTTCACTTTGTATTTTTGGGCCTCAAATCTAGTTAATCTCAATGACTGGACTCTGGCAGACAGAGGCGACCCCACTCATAGATTGCAGTTAGACTTGCTCCATCTGCACGGCATACTCACATTGTACATCAAAAGTCTCCCCATCATTTGTTGCCCTGATCTACTGAGTCCCTGTAGAAAGCTGGTATGTGGCTCTCCACCACATGAAATGGTTTGGCATCATTATCAGGTCTAACACCCTATGGCAGGGAACATGGCAGGGTTGGTGGGTTTCACGGTTGAGACTTTAAAGGTAGATCCACACTTGGAGATGCCCGAGGAGCAGGCCACCTGAAATTATTCCAGGAATTAGTGACTGAATTCCACCTTCATTCCTCACAGTTTTACTGGTATCTAAAACTCGCAGCAAAGAACAGGACCTACGGGGAACAGCTGCCCTCATCCTCCTCAACTTATTTGCAGCCTTCAACACCATCTCTCACACCACACGATCATCCCCAGGCTCCACTGCGTTGACATCCAAGTCAATGCACTCAACTGGACCTCCTTCCTCTTTGACGGAACACAGAGGATCCACCTACCACCCTTCGTCTCTGCACTAAAAATACATAATCTGTGGTATTCCCCTGGACTCCTCCCTCAGCCCCACCCTCTTCAACAACTACATGACACCTCTGGCACATCTCTCACACACCCACAAAGTCAAAATTGTCTCCTACACTGACAACAGCCAGCTTGTCCTATCCCTCACAGACTACACTGCCACCATCACCACACATACCAGTTTCCAAAACACCATAACTGACATCACCACCTGGATGAGGACCAACTGCCTCAAACTCAACTCAAACAAACAGCCCCCCCCGGCCCCTGTGGTTGCCCTCCAACCTTATCCCCCCACCCACACCAGCCATGCACACAACCTCGGAACTATCCTGGACACCCAACTGAGCATGAAGCAACAGATGAACATCGTCTCCTTCGCCTGCTTCCACATCCTCCACATGCTTTTCCAAAGGATCCCCATCTCTACCAGGAAGACAGTCACCCAGTGCCTCATCTCCAGCCAACTTGACTACGGCATCACTATGCAGAACCATGAAATATCTCATGAACTGCCTACAGACCATCCAGAATGAGAAAGCAAGACTCATCCTCTAACTCCACAGAAGAACCAGCATCACACCCCACCTCAGGGCTCTCCACTGGCTCTCAATCCAGCAAAGATGCCTCTTCAAGCATGCCTACGAAGGCCTTCACAACTCCGGACCCGCCTACATCAACACCTGCCTCACCTTCCACCAATCGACCAGAGAACTCCGCTCAACCACCCTTGCACAGGCCCGCGTCCCCCGCATCCGTTGCAATCGCTTCTGTAGTCTCTCCTTCTTTCACCTTGCTGCCAAGTCCTGGAATGACCTTCTCTTACACCTGCGCACCTCCTTTTCTCTGAAGAACTTCAGAAAGCAGCTCAAGACTTGGCTCTCCTACCGTCATCGCCATCCAGACGAGGCATGCAGCATCTCACCAGCACCTTGAGACCCCTGGGGTAACAAGCTGCTCTCTACAAGACCCCTTGATTGATTGGGGTTCCTGACCCACAGCTATACTACCTTGCTGCCCAATGCCAGTATGCCTACCATTGGTGTCATCCAGAGGCGCGGGTCCCCTATCAAGCCTGAGGTAGACCTGTTTAGGGAACCACATTATCCTCCATCCTACCCAAAAGGATCCCAATTGACCCTGTTGATATACAAACATTGTACTCCAACTGCTAAGTGTGGCGAAAACTTAGATGTGTGCTGGAGGCAGCCTGCTTTTCTCACCTGTCTTACCACTGCTGGACAAACCCTGTCTCCCTCTCACAAGAGAGAAGTTAGTGCAATATATACTTCATAGCCACGATTTACAAACAATGGGGGGATCTGTTCCCCGGTGGCCAAGTTCTCTCACATGATGACCCCACGCTCTTCAATAATGCCTCATACATGGATCACTTTGTTCTTTAGCTCACAAAGCATTGTGAAGTTGCTGATCTGTATCCGGTGGCCCAACAACTTCTTGCCGTTGACAGTCACAGATGCAGACAGGGGACACCTTGTCCCCAGACTGTACCATGTTAGTCTGGCTATGAAACCAGGCCTGACTCAACATGTAAGGAAACCCAGGGGAAATGATCTTGGATGCCCCCTGACAAAGTCTAGGCATGATGCTGCTCAAAAATGAAACTTGTTTCTTTCAATCATAAACACAAACTGCTCACTTCAAATTCCTGCACCGAGCATACACTACCCCCAAGCTCCTAGTTCATCTAGACCCCATCCACTCATCGCAATGTCCCAAATGTCATAGTCCAGAGGCTGACGTCATACATTTAACCTGGACCTATCCACACATAGGACAATACTGGACTGATCTTTACTTCACTCTCTATGATGGAGGGGACACTCTTGTCCACCCCATAGTTGCATTATTGGGTTATACCAGTGACATCCCCCGGTCGGTCCAGAGAATTACCTCCATTGCTTTACTACATGTAAAGCGAGAACAGACACTGCATTGGGGCAGTGGTCACCGCCCATCCTAACAGGCGTGGTTAAGTAGCATGGTACAGTGTGAGAAGATCAGCATGGATTATACACAGCTACAGTCACTTACTTCCAGACCTAAAGATATTTGGAACCCCCTACGTTTTTATCTGCTGGCCCTAGAGGGAGAAGACTCAGTGTTTTCCTCTCATTCCCCTCACCCACTCTATGCCTCTACCAATTTTCCTCAGTTCATTATTAAGTGACCATTTGAAGCACCCCTACCCCACCCCAATGGCCACTGTACCGCTCATCCTTTATATGGTCTACTGTTAGGCCAACACACCACGCTCTCCCACTGTCCAAAAACATTATATTGCTCTCTTAATTATGAGCGCATTGTCTGTTTTGATGTGCTTATCTTTGATGTAACTGAGAAATGTGTTTTTGTTGTGTGTTACTATTTTTTGAAAATTCAATAAAAAGTTTTTTTAAAGAAAGAAATACTAATTGCACTTTACTCTTTCACCTGGTGTCATTCTGCTTGGAGGTGACTGTGGGCTTTCCCTGAAAAGAACTATAGTAAATGGTTTAAAACAAAATGGTTTGCTTGCTCCACTACTAATCTCCCTGTACATTTATGATCCCCCTACTGTACTGAATGACTTGGGAGGTGATACACTGAAGTGAGGTCATCAAAATATTGCATTGTCACCTTACAGTGAAAATACGGTGCTCATGGACCTGGCCCCTAAAAAGTTACACAAACGATAGCTTGCAAAAATATGCCTTCAGTAATCACTTGAAAAGTATTATTAAAAAAGTAGATTAATGTTTCGAGGCAAGAGTAACAAAAAGATGGGGAAATGCAAATGGGCTGTGGGGAGTGGGGAAGTGGAAATGTTTGATAAATACCTCTTATTTATGGAATGTTTTTTTATTAACCTCTCAGATAAAGACATCTCCCATCTCTCAAGCAAAGCAATGATCAATATAAATTCAGTTTTATCTTTATATAGAGTTATTTGTGGAACGCACTTTTAAAATTTATCAGTATACCATGCTAAAGCCCCCCCCCTTTATTATACGTCATAGAGGTCGTACCTCTTATTTCTTTGCACAAAATGGAGGGAATTGTTTGGAAAAAATCCACACTTTAAATACAGTGGCCCCAATTAAAATTATTTGCCTGGAAATGGGCTTAAGTAGCCATAAAATAGGGTGGGCATCAGCTTTTACATAGCATGGAAAAAAAACCTAAGAGGTCTTTTATGTACGTAAGTTTTTTGGCTGAGTATGAAGGCTTTTACTCTTATTAAACATTTTAACCACGCACATAGGCACTTTAAACTGTGTAAGCTTGATATAGAGGAAATGTCTTGTTTACAACGGAAAACCTATTTGAAACAGTTTCACATAGTTTCAGGAGTAGCTTGATGATCAATGACATGCCTGTTTGTTCAGGGGAGAAAGAAGTTGGATATTATTGTACCTACCTGTACCAGACCAGAACCACAATCTTACCAAACTTGGAATTTGGAACATGGGTTTTGTCATTTCTTATTATTGCAGTCACTCTCCATAACAAATGACAAAGTTCTAGTTGAGGCATTGGACCTGAACACTTTTGACTTGTCAAATATTAAAGAACAGTACCTGAGCCCATCACAACTATCTGAGAAGGCTAATCAAAGTCTGGCCGTACTGCAACAAGAAAACGTTTCCAACTTGATCATTGAAGTCTCTAGTGATATGAGCTAATCACAACAAAATATAGGTGCAAGGGAACTTAGTAATTTCGATACCCCAGTCACCAACAGCCCTCCTGACGGCAGCTATAGAAACAGCAAAACTCCCCCTAGAAGCCATCTTCCAGCTGAATTCTCTAGCTGCAAGTTGGGGGATCTCGCCTGGCTACACGCCTCGCTTCTAAGCGCCCTCCACACTTCAACGTCAGTTCTCAACATGCAATTGGACAAACTAGATTTACAAATTGACCTAATGAATGTTATGGCCACTCACATTGCTGATATTAATCGAAAAATTGGATATGTTGGCCATCTGGCCACCTGTTCCAAAGGCTAATGTGGATCAAGAGCAAGATCCCTGAAAATGTGGACTGATAATCGACAAATTGAGTACATTACCAAATATTCTAACAGACATGTTAGAAAAATTAGAAAAAAATAAGAGTAACATTTTTACTCCAAATAATCTGAATCAAGGACTATCTCACCTAGCGCTTTTGCAAAAGAAACTAGGAGCAGGGCCAGCAAAAGAGTATCGCTCAAGCTGTCCAGTAAAAAAAATGGGGCAAATGCTCAGAGCACAACCTTCTGTGAAAATGATGACTCAAAAGCATAAATTAAGTCACCTATAGCTTTGGGAACTCCAGATGTTGTTCATGCCAATGCAATGGGGACACAGATGGAAAAAAACAGCGTCGACTAATCCAAATTGTATAGACAAGCTTACAGCACCAATACCCAAATGTCCATCTAAAAGGCAAAAAAAAAAATGAGCCAGAAAGGCGAGGAAAAAACAAGGACAGAAGTGGCAATTTTTACCCCATATTTTTAGCACAATTAAATCCACAAACATGGATCTCTGGTTCCTCATGCAATCACCAGGTCTCAAACTATGCAAAAATTACAAGGGCAGGGGCAGCCAATGGTTCAGTTCAGTTAATCTCCAATGATACACAATCTGCTGCTTCTCCACTATCTGCAAAGCACAAAGTGCACCGGCCAATGGAACAACTTCAGATTAATTTACACCGTCCAGACCTGAGGGATGCAGAAATCATGGATCTGACTTCAGGTCAAGGGTGTACAATGTCAGCATCAGAAAACAAGTTAGCACACATAGGTAGCAAAAACCCTGAGGCTCAACTAGTCTCCCAACTATCCATGCAGGACCTTCTAGGCATGCCAGTGGCATTAGTACAGAAATTAAAGGATGCTTCGCAGACAGTGGCATTGGGGGCCAATCTGTCTCTCTGGAATCTGAGGCAGTGGTGCTCCCAAGGCCACCCACACAAAGTGGCTTCTTGCAACTCAGAGCTATCTGCCCAGCTGCCATAACGGGCAGTTCGCTTAGAGCCAAGTCAAAGTCATCGAACAGCAATGCGGAACAAATACAGCCTATTAGTCAGTCCAGCAAACCATCCCCCTTGGCAAATCATCCACAGTCCAGCACTTAGAACGCTTGTTGGGAAAATATTTTGGAAACAAGCCTAAACTTGAGATACCCCTTTAGGGTGGTAACAATTAGTAATGAACAGGGGCTAATAACCACAAAAGTCATGATTTGGAATACACAAACCCTTATGACTGAAGTACAAAATAAGACTTCCTTAACCAGACAAGTAGACGTGCCTATGATGGACCCAAATAGCAATCAGTGAGAGGGCAATCAGCCAAGAAAGGCAACGCCTTACGGAATCAAGCCATTACTCAGATAAAATCTGGGAATCAAGGCAGATCATTTTAACTCACAATATACATCGCAGGGTCAACAAGACTGCTTGAACAGGTGTAACATCCTGGAGCTGCTGGCTGAGTTGCCATCAACTCAGAAGATTGTATCTACAGACTTTAATGTCAGTGAAATTCCTCTCCAGCAGCGACCAGTACAGGCCAGAGCAAATATCCACTACATGGAGAACAAGGGAAATCGTTACATCAAACATGGACGAAATAACGCAATTTGAAGCATGGGGAATATTGCTGTCAGAACCGTCCAGATGACGCTACCCTCTCGCCCTGCTGTCCAGTTCTATGGAAAAATCAAATCATCAATCAGACTTAAAGGCCCACGTATACATAATGGAGTTGAATAGAAGGGAGTCGGAGAAGAAGCAGCACAGCCGGGGGGTGGGGGGTTAAGAAGTCAACCAAAAAAACTTTGCATGGCCCCACAATTGCCTGAAGCCGCATGCCTATACCTCCACGACTACAGAATGATGCTCAGGACGAACGGAGGTGGATGGCTCACATCTTAAACTCAAGAAGGAGCAACTGACAATCACAAAGTAGAAAATATGGATCAGGGGTCTGCTGTTAACATCATGTCTTGGAATATCGCAAGAGCAAAACCATTATTGCAGATGGATTTGCAATAGCAAACAGTTGCAACTACACTATAATCATATTGCAAGAAACATGGCTAATAGACATGGTCCACTTGGGAGGTTACACATTACACCACGTCAGTGCCGAAAAATTTAATAAATCGGGCAGGCCAAATGGAGGTCTAGCCGCGTATGTCTTCACGGCGCTACACATTACAACAGAGCAACTGGCATTCTCAAAATGATCTGCAGGCTGTCAAACTCCACTTCAGTGACAATTAACAAACTCCTCTTGTAATTTTTAATGTTTACGCTCATCCACAGAAACTTCGAGAAAACCCTGCTGTTTGAGAAATTATTGAATAAAGCATAAGAGAAGATGCACTCAACCAACATGGGACATTCTAGTCACAGGCGATTTCAATGCCCACTTAAATCACACTCCTCAACCGGATTAGCAATTGGCAGCTGAAAATGCTCTGTAGTCAGTTCTCTCTCAGCTTCCACCAATACAGAAGAGAACGGACGCAATGGGCAAGCAAATGGTCGAGGCAGAGCATTGGAGTATGAGTTTTAAATGGCAGGACCAAGGATGACATGCTGCCCAGTTACACCCACTATAGCACATAGGCTGCAACCGTAAGACCATATGGCTCTCTTTTTTCCTCTGCTATCACGCTTGAGGAAATTTAAAATCAAAACTACTCTCTACAGTGATCACTCATACCAACATATAGAACTGGACTTGAAAGCCCCACACCACTTGCCTGTCATCGCTGATCTAGGAAGTATTGCATCTACCAACTTAAAACATCTGATTTTGTCAGTCTTCATTACCGCGGCTATGTGAAAAGATAAAAACCCTGTTTCAATCTGCAACACTCCAGGGCTCACCTGCAGTGGAAGTGTGGGCCACCTTTTTAATTTAATTATCTTCACTCAGCTCTGCGCCAATCACCAACACAAAATCAGACGATGTCCTCAAGTCTATCATAGAAAATTTTAAAATTAAGAAAGGAACTGAGGCACGAACTTAGAGAAATTAAATAAGGTCCTTTCACAGAATCTACATGTGTCCAAATAAAGGCCCTTCGAAAAAACTATAAAATTCAGGTATGGCGTGAGCGCATCAAGATGGAGGACAACTTCTGGCTCAAATTGCTCTATAGCTCAAAAAAGGCAAATTCCAGGGCCTTTCGGGCAACAGTTAACAGCATTGACCAGCAGTCAAGAGTAATTCGTTGTTCATCAATTCCCGAAAATAAAATGGGCGGATTACCTGGCCAACACCTTTTTTTTTTTTTTTTTTAAAGATTTACCTGAAGCAAATTCACACCTGAAGGAGCCTGCAAGTCCTAAGAACCTTGGTCAGATCGACGATGGATACAACGCTAAGGCAGTCTCCCAAGTAATTAGGAGGGGGCGTAGGGATGGTGTCCCAGCCCAAATGGCCTTCCACAGGCAATATTTAAGGCCTATCCAAAATACTGGTCAACTTCACTGGCAATCCTTACACAGAAGTAGAGCGCAACAATCATCCCTGACAGCTGGAGAGGATCTATTATCAATCTAATATTTAAAGGGGGTGACAGAACAAATCCAGCCAACTACAGACTGATTGCTTTAATTGACAGTGAGGCCAAATACTTCACCTCGCTGATATTGGATGATCTGCTCTACTGCTCCAATTCAAACAACCTCATCCCCCTGAACCAAACCAGCTTCCGGAAGGGGTACGGCACAATGATCAATATTTTAGCACTAAGTGACATTGCCGACAAAGCAAAATGCCTGAAGGAAAAGCTACATCTATGCTTTGTTTACTCTAAAAGCGGCTTTGATCGAGTGGACAGAGCATTTCTTTGTCACAAATTGCAAAGCTGGGGCCTGCAAGAACAGCTTCTCTGCAGCATTGAAATGCTATATGATAACACCTGGGTGCAGATCAAGGTAGCAGATGGTATGAAAGTTTTAAGGAGGATTCACAACAAATATAGGCTTAAAACAAGGATGCGTTCTGGCCCAGCACATTTAACTTTTTATACTGACCTCTCCCCAAAGCTAGACACGACCAACTCACTCTCCGGGGATGGGGAACTTGCTCATATCACACCTTTCATATGCTGATGACATTGTTTCATTGAGCCACATGAAATAGGGCTACAGCAGCTAGTTAGCACCCTGGGCGATTTTGCAACGTTAGATTAGAAATCAATACTACAAAGACAAAAACCATGTCTATAGGATACGTCTCCAACTCTGTAAATAAAATTAATTTGGGCGTCATTAGCCTCGAAGAGACTCGCTGCTACAAATATTTGGGTTTTACTATAGACAACGAGGCTAGCCTTGCACTGCAAAAGCAGCACATCGCTCAGAAATGCAAAGCGCTGACATTCGCTTTTTGTGCCCCAGCCAAAAGGTTAAAAGGGCCCTCATAGAAACCTTTACTGCCCGTCATGTCAGCCAAATTCCTTCCAGCCACTACGTATGGAAGCCAAACACTACACGGGAAAGACGCTTCGTTCCTCGATCAGCAACAAATACAAATCTACAAACAAGTTTTCAATCTTCCCTGTACTGCTTCCCCTGACTAAGTGAGGCTTGAATTTTGCCTTAAACAACAGCTGGATAGGAAAGTACATACAATAAAGACCAGGTACAAAATAAGAGGAAACACCACCAGCCCTTTAATTGTGGCTTTATGGTATTCAGTTAGCAATACCTCAAATGACATACCTATGGGACTCTAATATATCATATCCCCTTCTGTGCCAGGTGTTAAAAAGGAAATAGGTCTGCAATCTTTGCTAGATGCTAAACGCAAATTTGCACGACGCTTGCATGCGTGGCTTCTCATGCATACTTACACCACCCTGGCACCATGGCAATATCTGATCTCAAAATTTTCAGTATATGGCAAATGCCACTTGCTCGCGATACAGCTAGGATCTCTTCCATCAAGAGCGGATCAGCCACTGTGGAAGAACGGGGGAGAGACGTCATGCAGGCTATGCAATGCGGCCAGGGAGGACATGGTCCATCTGATCTGTATATGCCCGACTCTAAGAGAAGCACGTCGTCAACTGCTGAAACCAGTTTTTAGTTCAAATGGGATACGCTCGTCGGCAAGCAGTGGTGACAATTTTTTATTCAACTGATCCGCAGATAAATTATAGACTTATCAAATTTCTGTCTGTACAGACCAAGTGCCTAAATATGCGGCCTGTGGCTGGTAGTGCATCATAAAGATTTAGTTTATGCCCTTGAAAAATGCAGAACCACGCACATTGAAAAGTTTGCGCTTTTTAATAATTGTTTAGTTACTCTTATTGTTTTAGCATAAATTCAAGAATTTTATAGTGGATATTAAATCTTAATTGTGCTTTTTTTTTTGCAAATATTGTTATCCCCTATATGTTGTTAGGCTGGCAACATAAGGGTAGCTTTTAAATGTCTAGTTGTAATTATGTAATTAGTTGACTATTTTGCTAAGATTTTAAATAAACATGCAAATAAAATAAATAAACTTGGGGTTTGTCATTTCTTACTATTTTTGGAGATTAATGTTTTGCCGTTAAATGTAATTATAGGTGCCTAGAAAGGATTACATTATGAGGACAGATTATGTATGTTCTTATCCCAAAACCTTAAACATGTGCTATTTGTTTGCCCTTCCCTTCACTTTAATCGGTGTTTATTGAAACAAGTCTTCCTGAAATATGGGCTCCCCTTAGTGAAAGTATTGCGCTTTGTCAACCTAATGAATGGAATGTTTTAATTTTTTTCAAAAGCTTTTTAAAGTTGTATTGATTATGTGATTTTGTATTATTTATCATTTGGATCTCATGGTAGAGCTAAATCTTAATAAATTGAAAACTATTGTTCAATGTTAATTATTAACCCAAAATGGGGCAGCATTTAGGTAAACAATTTGTCAGACAGTATTTTGGTTACAATATTCAGGTACCATGCTATCTTAAGACGTATTAAAAGGGTAACATTCATGTTTTAACAAAGTACAAGGCCGAAATTATCTGTGAATACTTCTTACATTCATAATGCCAGAGCTCTTCATAAATGTATTTATAATAATCATGATTTGGGAGTGCCTAGTGCAAATCAGGTTGTAGTTCGATAAGCTGTATTTTATCAGCATCTGATTCACAAAGGCATTTTTGGACCTAAATGTACATTTAGAGTTGTAAAAGTCTGTTTACACCAGTCAGGAATTGACCAAATGAAACCTGTCAGACGTAAAGGGTTTTACTACTGTGGATTCCTCCAACATGAGTGTAGAAAACCCTGTAGTAAGTCCTATGCAATAGATATGAATTGAGTATAACAAGGCCCAGTTAGCCATGTAAATTTGGGGACATTGACAAACGTTTGATTTTATAGGCACACTCACAACCTGAAATCCACTCTTACCCACCCTAGAAATGGAGGGGAAATTACTCCACAGCATTTAATAACTCACCCTCCAGGTGAGAAGGAAGAACAGATTTAGTTGAAGTGTTGGGCAAGCTCTTTCTCCACAAGGAAAATATTTTCCCTGCAGAGACAAAAATGTGCAAAGCTTGCCTCGATCCTCCGCTGCTCTGTCACAATAGCATTAGTACACATACACTCCGTGTTAGAGCAATTAGCTCAAGTGATTCAAATACAAATTTATGACTGAGGAAGATATTGACAATATTTGCCTTTGATTTTTTTTTACAGTCACTGAGGTAACAAGGTATCCGCGTTTGTTGTTTTCTTTTCATGAGAGGTGGAGTTGTGGGCTTGACTTTCTTTGCTGCTGATCAGTATATTGATAAAAATGTCTGACTACAAGTAGTGTGCCACATGCTAGTATATTTGTAACAGTTATTGCATTAGCAATGGTAACAATGTTATAATTTGAGAGGCATGTCTGTGTCCCAAGTATTCTAGTACAAGGGCTTCTAAAAGAGACTGCAAACAAGCTGGTGAAATATGATAATGATATGTTATTTGTTACAGTCTTTGACATCACAGTTCATGAGCTCTTTTTGCCTTTTTCTTCTAAATGTGAGTTCCCCCTTGTAGGGAAATGCCTCCGTTGGCATGGTTACCCCCTAACTTTTTGCCTTTTGTTGATGCTAGTTATGATTGAAAGTGTGCTGGGATCCTGCTAACCGTGCCCCAGCACCAGTGTTCTCTCCCTAAACTGTACTTCTGTTCCCACAATTGGCAAAACCCTGGCACACAGTTAAGTCCCTTGTAACTGGTACCCCTGGTACCAGGGGCCCTGTGGGTAGGAAAGGTCTCTAAGGGCTGCAGCATGTATTATGCGATCCTGGGGACCCCTCACTCAGCACATGCACACTGCCTCACAGCTTGTGTGTGCTGGTGGTGAGAAAATGACAGTCGACATGACACTCCCCTCAGGGAGGGGCATACGTAAGTCACCCCTCTAGCAGGCCTTACCAGCCCTAAGGCAGGGTGCACTATACCACAGGTGAGGGCATAGTTGCATGAGCACTATGCTCCTACAGTGCCTAAGCCAAACCTTAGACATTTTAAGTGCAGGGTAGCCATAAAGAGTACATGGTCTGGGAGTTTCTGAAATACGAACTCCACAGTTCCATAATGGCTACACTGAAATCTGGGAGGTTTGGTGTCAAACTTCTCAGCACAATAAATCCACACTGATACCAGTGTGGGATTTATTGAAAAGTGCACCCAGAGGGCATCTTAGAGATGACCCCTATATACCAGTCCAAACACCAGTGTTAGGCTGACCAGTTCCTGCCAGCCTGCCACAACCAGACAAGTTTCTGGTTACATGGGGTGAGTGCCTTTGTCACTCTGTGGCCAGGAACAAAGCCTGCACTGGGTGGAGGTGCTTCTCACCTCCCCCTGCAGGCACTGTAACACCTGGCGGTGAGCCTCAAATGCTCATGCCTGTTACAGTGCCCCAGGGCATCCCAGCTAGTGGAGATGCCCACCCCTCCGGACACAGCCCCCACTTTTGGCAGCAAGTCCAGAGGAGATAATGAGAAAAACAAGGAGTCACCACCCACCAGTCAGGACAGCCCAATAGGTGTCCTCCTGAGGTGACCCCTGCCTTAAGAAACCCTCCATCTTGGTTTTGGAGAATACCCCCAATAGGAATATGGATGTGCCCACCTCCACTCAGGGAGGAGGCACAAGGAGGGTGTTGCCACCCTCAAGGAGAGTAGCCATTGGCCACTGCCCCCCAGACCTAAACACCCCTACATTTAGTATTTAGGGGCAACCCTGAACCCAGGAAATCAGATTCCTGCAACCTACAACAAGGACTGCTGACCTGAAAGCCCCAGAGACACAACAACTGACTTGGCCCCAGCCCTACCGGCCTGTCTCCACACTCAAAGAACTTGTACAGCGACGCATCCAGCGGGACCAGCGATCTCTGAGTACTCAGAGGACTGACCTGTACCTAAAGGACCAAGAACCTCCCGAGGACAGTGGCTCTGTCCAGAAACAGCAACAAAATTGAAACAAAGAAGAAACTTTAAAGAGACTCACTTCCCACCAGAAGCGTGACTCTTCACACTGCACCCGGCTCAAGTCCAGGATAACAAACACCACAGAGAGGACTCACAGGCGACTCCAACGACATGGACACACTGAGCCGACCTCCCTGCACCCCCACGGCGACACCTGCATAGAGGATCCAGAGGCTCCCCCTGACCGCAACTGCCTGGTAACAAAGGAACCAGATGCCTGGACAAAGCACTGCACCCACAGCCTCCAGGACCGAGAGGAACCTCCTACCAGTGCAGGAGTGACCTGCAGGCGGCCCTCATCCTACCCCAGTCGGTGGCTGGCCCGAGAAGCCCCCCATGCCCTGCCTGCATCAGCAGAGTGACCCCCAGGTCCCTCCATGGATTTCTACAGAAGACTGGACACCTACTTTACACACTACACCCGGCCGCCCCTGTGCCACTCAGGGTGTGTTTTGTATGATTGTGTGTGTGTGTCCCAGTGCTCTACAAAACCCCCCTGGTCTTCTCCCTCTCCCCCCCCGGACACAGGTACTTACCAGCTAGCAGACTGGAACCGGAGCACCCCTGTTCTCCATAGCCACCTATGTGTTTTGGGCCCTCCTTTGAACTCTGCACCTGACCGGCCTCGTGTTGCTGGTGCTGTAGCTTTGGGGTTGCCTTGACCCCCCCCAACGGTAGTCTGCCTATGCCCAGGAGACTGATTAAGTGCTTCACTTACCTGAGAAACCCCCAGGAACTGTTGATTTTTGCAGTGTCCACTTTTAAAATAGCTATTTGCCATTTTAACCAAAAACTGTGTGTACTACTGTTTTAAATCAAAGTTCTATACTTACCTGTGTGAAGTACCTTGCATTTTATGTACTTACCTAAAATTTTAATCTTGTGGTCGTAAAAATAAAGAAAATATTTTTTTCTATATAAAAACCTATTGGCCTGGAGTTAAGTCTTTGAGTGTGTGTTCCTCAGTTATTGCCTGTGTGTGCACAACAAATGCTTAACACTACCCTCTGATAAGCCTACTGCTCGACCACACTACCACATAATAGAGCATTAGTATCATCTAATTTTGCCACTATCAACCTCTAAGGGGAACCCTTGGACTCTGTGCACATTATCTCTCAGTGAGATAGTATGTACAGAGCCAACTTCCTACACCCCTATACTAACTTCTACAGCTGTCCAGGAATAGATTCTTCAGAACGTGTTTGACTGAATACAGTAGCGTAGATAGTATTCTACTAGCTGCATTTCCATTTTTATGTGGTACAAGTGAGGGGTGCCCATACAGCTGCTCATTTGTATCATTGTAGTTACGCCACTTGTCTGTGAGGTACAATGGTTGACTCTGGAAAAAACAGGCTGTTGACTCTGAAAAGAGTTGCCATGTATACATATGTCATCTTATTTGTTCCAACCATTGCTATCACATTACCTGAGCTTGATGTTTTTCCTAAAACGGGGTTGCCGATTTATTTCCAAGGCTGTTTATGACTGGATTAATAACAATGGGTATGAGTAAACAATGGCTTCTGTGGTATCCCATCAGCAACATTTCCACTTTTTCAAGGTGTGAATGAGGTGAACTGTACTGCTGCTTTTTTCATAGTATCTAATATTATGTTACATGTGAACTTTTAAAGCGCACACATCAGCTGTAGGGTTGCACAGTTCTGGAAGGGAAGACAGGCGTGCAGAAAAAATCCATAGGCGGTAGATTTTTTGAGCTTCTGTGTAAATACTGACTGCAATGGGATGGTTCAGAAGCCGAAGGTCAGGACATTCCTCGCCTTAATAGTGAGAAAAGTGAAAGAGCTAGCACCCAACTTAGCTTTGAAGTCCCTTCGAACCTGTAGAAGATGCAGACTGAAGATCAAAGAATTCTATTGGGAACAGATTTCTGTATTCAAGATGAGAAGGTATGGAGTGTTGGAATGAATGACCATATGTACTAGGCAGATCAGAAAGATTGGTAGCCAGTGAAGTTCAAAACGGATTTACTAGTGTGGATTCCTCCATTACGAGTGAAGAGAAACCTGTGGTACTAAATCCTATAAGCTGAAAAGGAAGGGGAGAAACCCTGAAGAAGGAAGGGCCCTGGAAACCAATCTGAGCCTGCTTCTAGATGACTGCCACTTTCCATGGTATTATCAAAGCCATTAGTTTGTTTGCTCCAGCTGTGAACTCAGTTGACTGTAATACAAACTGTTGGCTGAGTGGATATGTTATATGGATTCTTAAGGATTGTTATAGCCCTTAGTTCGTCAAGGGCTTGTATGTTTGCCCATTGTACTGCATTAGCTATGAACTCATTTTTACAAGATGAAATCAGAGGTGTGTTTGCCTTCTGATCATTTCCTCAAGGCATCAGAGGCTTGTTTGATGTGGCAGTCAATCCAGATGGCAGTACAAAGATATGCCGCTTTGATTTGTTCTGTGTGGCCCCCATCTTCTGAACATCTGCCACAGTCTCTATAGTGATCGGCGTGAGGACAAAAACTCAGTAAAGAGGTCAAATGAAGTTTGTGTATTAACTAAGGAAGCATAAACAGAGCTGCCACAAAGACCCGTAGGGTTCCCTCACTGCTTCCCTTCTTCAACTGTTAGCAACTATCTTGTATATATCAACTACCAATATTCTTCACTGACATCATTCTATTCCAGAGTGATGAATGCAGGTGGCATAGGACAGAGTATTACATCACTCTTTCCTTTACAACACAAACCAAGAAAACAGTAATACAGCACCCTTTAACAATATTAAAATACAAGAAAAACAGTCAAGAACCAATAAACAAAAGAAACTACACATTAAATAACAGAACAGACGAATAGAGCATAAAACCCAAGACCTAAATGCCTATCTAACGGAAGGGTGAGCGCCTTGTGTGGCAACTACTGTATATCCATCCTGGTGCTTCAATGCTTGGTTGGTGACAGGATTTCCTCCGGCAGGTCTGGTTGGACTCGTGCACAAGGTACTTCCAGTTAGGCTCCTTTGATTGGTGCCTTGATTGGGACGCATGACATCTTTGCATTTCACCACCCTTTCTGCATTCCACCTTTGACTACCATTTACTTTGTCAATTCCCATTTATTTACTTTGTCAATGACCACAGGTTTATCATAATTTCACCAATGATAAGGCCCCAATGGAAAATTAAGAACCATAATTTTAATCACTAACATGAGAATGAATTGCTAGGCCTAAAATCTGTTGCTTCAACATTTAAAAGCATGCTCTGAACTCTGTCTAATCCATGCAGCAATACACGCGAAACTTGCTAGATTGGCACTTGAAACGTTTTTTTTATTCCATAACCTCTTTCTGAACTATGAAATGACATATTTCTTTAAAACAATAGAACCAGTATTATATGCACTCATACCCACCTACAAACCTGCCTAATGCGCTGACATGTATTTAGAAAAAGTGAACCAACCCAGAATTGAGAGTTGATATTTAATAGTTCTTGAATAATGGCTTTATTGAAAGTGACTTCTTCAATTTGTTCTTCAGCATTAAAAGATCTGTATAGCTCTATTAATCCAAATATTCTTTATTATGCAGATTTAGAAAAACAGCCAACACATGTTTTGCCCCCTACACTCTCCTTCAGTGAACAGATTTCCTGTATCCCTTCGGGATTAAGCCCAGGAATTAAAAATGAAAACAATACTTGATGCAAAACGATGTATTCATTTGACAATGCAGCTTGAAAATGTATTTGACAATGTATGAGTTACTCCTGTCTGTTGTAATCAGAACCTTGAGAAAGCCCCAGGCCTTCAGCCGGCTGTTTTTCTAAAGCCTCATAATAAAGAATATTTGGATTAATAGAACTATACTGATCCTTTCTTTCAGAAGAACAAATTGTCACTTTAAATAAAGCAGTTATTCAAGGACTATTACATTTCAACTCTGAATTCTGGGTGGGTCCAAAAACTGTTGGATTTGAAGAACAAGTGGTTCAAAACTCAATTAGTGTCCCACCCCTTTAACAAACATGGGAGCCATGTGACAGAAGGGACGTGTTTGACCTTTGAAGTAAATTTTTTAACATGTATTTAGAAAAGTAACATTGGAAACATTAACATTACATGAATGGTGTGAATTATGCAGGCGTTATACTCATGTATGCAAAATTTGTTCTTACAGAATTTGAGGCGTATGAGAAAGGAAGCGATTGTATCCGATCCTCCCCATCTAACAAGACAAAGCATTGTTCATTGTTTCAACATATCAAAAAATTATAACTATTTTATCGATTGATTATAAAGAATGTCCTAGGGAAAGGTGGGGGAGCATCATCGACAGCAGAACACAGGTGAGCATAGCAGACCAGAAGAGAGCTGACAGATGAGGTGAGCACTGTAACTGACCACTAATATTTGCCATTGGAGCTTAGAGGATAGGTAATTCGAGAGCATTATCTGAATGATATGGGGGTGGGGGTGATGTTTTAGAGAAACCATACTGAGCTTGATACTTAAGGGAGTAGGATTGAGCTTAGAAAAGTGCATAGGAACTGTCTAGTTGTCAAGCAGTTAGATAAAACAGAGTATTTATTCCACTGAAGAGATTCTATTGAACCTAGGAGAAAATTTATAAATTGTTTCAGAATATTATGATAGCTGTAAGCACGAGACAGATAATGGCGAGAATCTTTGTTAATGTAAACTTTCACAGGCGAAAGAGACATAACTATTCAGACATTACATTTGTGGGATGAGGACGAATAGAGTAGGGACAGATTCAGGACACTTAATGTAGGATTCTGTAACTTGAGAATTTTGATCAATAAAGATTATATTAATTCTTCAATACATTTTAAACTATTAAGAATTCTCTTTATTGACTCTAAAAAGGACTCAGTTGTAAATTAATTAACTGTCAGTCCAGCTTGAGGATTCTACATCCACTTTTAGATAAAGATCCACATTGAGGACTAAGTGAAAGTAATGGGGACCTGCACACATCAACATTGATGAAAAGCTAGACTGTCCCTGAATCAAGGGTTATCATGCACTGTATTTCCCATGATGCAATGGGGTGAACGAAGTACTGGGATGTTAGGCAGTGTGTTCCCACCCTCTTTTAGTTTTAAAAGGCTCCCTCGAACTAATGAGCTGACGAGCTCTTGCTGATGCACCTGCACCCCATGAGTGGTACAGAGACCTGAGAAGTCTTTCGGCAACTTTTCCAACACCCCAAAAAGATTGTGTTGCTCTCTACTGAAGGACAACTATCCTGAAACACATGTTCAGAGATACACAGCACTGACTGCATCCATATTGGTGAAAAACTAAAGACTGTCACTGGAGCGTTATCATGCCCTGTATTTACCATGATCCATTGGGGTGCTCCGAGCTAAGAGGTGAGGCAGTGTGCTCCCAGCCGCTTTTTTTATTTTTTTTTATTAAAAGACTCCCTTGAGCGAATGAGCTGACAAGCTCTGGCTGATGCACTAGCGTCCAGTGAGTTGTACAGAGCCCTGAAAAGACGTTGGGCAGCATTTCCAGTACCTCCAAAAAAAATGCATAGCTCTCTACTGAAGGAGGAAAACTATCCTGAAACACGTCAGAGATACACACACTGGCTGCACCAACATTGGCGAAAAACTAAAGACTGTCACTGAAGCAAGTTATCATGCACTGCATTTACCATGATGCATTAGGGCAGCGGTTCCCAACCTTTTGACTTCTGTGGACCTCCACTTGATCATTACTGGAAGCCAATTTTCTAAGCAGATGGGGACCGTCTGAGGAGGCTTCGCAGATACCCTGGAGTCCCCGGACCACAGGTTGGGAACCACTGCATTAGGGTAAGCAGAGTACTGGGAAGCAAGGCAGTGTGCACCCCCACATTGTTTTTGTTTGAATAGATGTAAACAAGGGAGGCTCACATGATAAAAGATTTGTCAACATGAAATTGAGTTTCCTCAGCTCTTGGGCTTTCTCTTGATAAGCAGGATTTTATTTTTTTAGGTATTTATAGAGAATAAACAGAGGTGTGCCCCTTAACGTTCAAGGATTTGCACCTCATATTTGTGTGGACAAGGAAAGGCAATACATTTCGTACATTAAGCAATATGTCTATATGTAATCTGAACGGAAACTAAGCTGCTATGGTCAAGATCATTAAAAATAAGTTTATCTAGAGGGCAGTGTGAAAACTGCAGTCACCCAAGTAAAGCTTAATGTCAATTGCTAGGGTGCTGATCTTGATGATCAGTAGAGACTGCAAAGTTGTTTGCTTGCCACTAACAAAACAGCAATTGAAGGTAAATCGGTCAGCTCAATTGCAGATGCTCAAGCTTAGAGCTAGGTGTGAAATACAGCATGTATTCCTAACATATGGATGATCCCTGAGTCACAGCACAATAACAAGGTCAACAGATCCACCAATGAGCACAAGACTGACCATTCTTTGGCTTGCTCTGCGTCTCGGCATTTGCAAAAAGGTCTTTGCCCAGAGGCCTGGCACTTTCGTCAAGCTACTTGGATAAAGCCAATCTCATCACTACTATGCCATAGTACTAATAACTCAATGTAGTAGTCTAACTTTTTTTCATGTGTATTGGAACCCCTCTCTGCCAGTGTTCTCCTGTAATGCTGAGTATGATGTAGTAGGTTGGAAAGAAACAGCTCCTTGTCCAGTATTCAGATGGACATTCAAGCAAGAGTCTTAAAATGTTGAGCATTTGGGGCCACACGCATCACCATCTATTAACCAATATCAATATTCCCATGCACTGTGATTTTGATTCTTTTATTGATTGTAATTGCAGTCTTGTTGCCATATTTTACTGTTTAACAGGGATATATTTGCACTGCAGGAAACCTGGTCACAACAGGGTCTTCCGCTGTCGGGTTTCACATCCTTTGAAATAAATACAGTCATGCATAAGCAGCACGGAAGGCCAAGTGGGGTCTAGCAGTTTACTTTTCATTAATCCTGAAAATGGACATAGAAAAGCTGCCACAAGAAGACCAAGACTGCGATGTGCTCAAATTTGCAACTTGATTTCTAACAATAGCCCACCGATGTTGGTTAACGCCTACATACACCCCTGCTTTTCCCACAAACGTACTGCAATAAAAAGGTTAATAGCAATCATTTCGTACTACCATCAGACCCACCCCGAGTGGGACATCATTCTGACAGGAGACTGACTTGAATTTAATTATGGCACAAGTGGAAGACAAAATACTAAGTGCCGACAACTCTTACTGGAACATCCAGACACAGGTTTCATCGAACTTCACTCATTGTGATCATCAGGGTGTACAGTTGGTGAAGTCACTGGAATACCTCAAACAGAAGGTTCCCAGGTGGCCCCCCCACCAAGCCACACCTTCCACGGCCCCAATTCACGGTCCATTTTAGATTAAACCCTAGTCACACTGCCTCGGATCTCTTTGGTACGGCAATTTAAAATAAAATACACCACATCTAGTGACCATTCCTACCAAATACTCACCCTAAGGTCTTCCTTGCCTGTGCACAAACCTGCTCCAGTACAAGTGGTTTCAACAGAGTCAACGAGCTTGAACAGACTACGTTGGTCCTCTGACACAATAGGAGCCTTATCTTTATCAGCAAAGTTGCAGATGTTGGAGAGCCTTAAAAACCACAGACTTGTAATGGATGCCTGTGACGACTTCCAAGTGAAAATACTGGACCAGCATTCTCCTCGCAACCTACCACGGCCAATTCGGTGAATCACCCCAGCACGCGCTTCAAAACAAGCCCAACTCCTTAAAAAAGTTTAAAGGAAGCTGGCAAGACACCTGAACGCTCACCCAGGCAATCAGACTGTGGGAACAACTGAAGAATTCAAAGAAAGAGTATAAAAGACAAATATACAAATAAAAGGCCAAAGGCAAGAGCTCTCAAAATTAATACATACTGCAAAAGGTAAAAAGCGCAGGAAATTCTGGGGCCTCATCAATCTAAACACCCAAGGGAACTCTAACAACTGACTGAAATATCCCTGAAAATAACTGAGTGAGGTATCTCAAGACAATCTTCACAGCAAAGTGCCACCCACGTGCAACTCCCCCACCCCCCTCCATTGCCATCGACACCCGTAAGGGGAAACATCCTCCCGCTGGACGACGGGGAGACGATCAAACTCACTCTGTCCACTGACAGGACATCCCGAGCACTCCTTAAGGCCCATTGTGAAGGAGCCCCTGGGCCAAATGGCCATCCACAAGCCATTTTTATTGAAGAAGCTGTCTTCTGGTCAGAAGTGCTAATAACCTTATACAGGAAGTAAGTCTAGGACACGCCATTCCTGAGTGCTGTCAAGGCTCTTTAATCAATCCAATCTTCAAGGGAGGCAACAGAGACAACCTGGGCGATTACAGGTTAATCACCCTTATTGACATTGAGGCAAAAAACTATGCCTCCCTGCTCCTTGTGGCATTAACATTGTCAGAAAAACATAAAATCGTTCCAATTAACCAAACAGGCTTTTGGAAAAGGGTGGGTACCGCGACTAGCATCTTAACTTCCTTTCCGGTAGAGCAGAGCAGATGGCAGCACAGGAAACTAGATCTTGGCTTTTTAGATTTCAAGGTCAATCAATCAGTAATTTGTTAAGCGCGCTACTCACCCGGTAGGGTCTCAAGGTGCTTGGGGGGGGGGGGGATGCTATTGTTTGACGAGCCAGGTCTTGAGGCGCTTCCTGAAGGGCAGGAGGTCCTGGGTCAGGTGTAGGTTGACGGGGAGGGAGTTCCAGGTTTTGGCGGCAAGGTGGGAGAAGGATCTGCCACCTGTTGTGGTCCGTGGACGGTGGCAAGGGCGACATTGGCGGAGCGGAGCTGGCATGTCGGGATGTGGAAGTTGAGACTCTTCGAGGTAGGCAGGTCCGGCGTTGTGGCGAGCCTTGTGAACGTGGATCAGGAGTTTGAAGATGATCCTTTTGTTGACGGGGAGCCAGTGGAGGTCTGATGTGGGCTGAGATGTGTTCGTGGCAAGGGAGGTTGAGGATGAGTCGTGCTGAGGCGCTCTGGATGCGCTGAAGTTTTCTCTGGAGCTTGGCCGTTTATTCTGCGTAGAGAGCGTTGCTGTAGTCCAGTCTTCTGCTGACGAGGGAGTGGGTGACCATTCTGGTTTCAACAGGAATCCATCTGAAGGTCTTGCGAAGCATGCAAAGGGTGTTAAAACATGAGGATGAGATGGCGTTGACTTGCTGGGTCATAGTGAGCGATGAGTCCAGTTTGAATCCGAGGTTGCGTGGGTGGTGGGCATTGGGGCAGCTCCCAGAGTGGCAGGGCACCAGGATTCGTCCCATGCTGCTTTGTTGGAGCCGAAGATGATCTTGGTCTTCTCAGAGTTCAATTTGAGGCAGCTTGCCTCTATCCAGTTGGCGATGGCGTGAAGTCCGGTGTGGAGGTTGGTCTTGGCGGTTGTGGGGTCCTTCGTGAGAGAGAGGATCAGCTGAGCGTCGTCCGCATAGGAGACAATGTTGAGGCCGTGGGATCAGACGATGTTGGCGAGCGGTGCCATGTAGACATTTAAGAGGGTGGGGCTGAGTGAGGATCCCTGGGGACTCCGCAGATGGTCTTGGTGGCTTTTGATAGGAACAGGGGGGAGGCGGACTTTTTGGCTTTATCTTCTGGGTTCTGCCAGAGAGGAAGGATGTGAGCCAATCCAGGGCTCTGTGGCGGATTCCAGCATCGTGGAGGCATGTGCGAAGGGTGTGGTGACAGACTGTCAAAGGCAACAGTCATCTTTGTCGAGCCTGCTCCTGATGGCGTCGGTGGCAGAGATAAGGGTGGTCTTGGTGCTGTGGTTCTTGCAGAAGCGGGACTGGGAGATGTTGAGTAGGCTGTTGTCGTCCAGGAAGCGAGATAGTTGGCTGTTGACTATCTTCTTGATGACCTTCACAGGGAAGGGGAGTAGGGAGATGGGCCGGTAGTTTTTGAGGTCTTCGGGGTCTGCATTGGGCTTTTTGAGCAGGGTGTTGAATTCGCTGTGTTTCCAGCTCTCCGGGAAGATGGCGGTCTCGAAGGAGCTGTTGATGATGGTCCGGAGCTGGGGAGCGATGATTTGGCTAGCTTTATTGAAGACGTGGTGAGGGCAGGGATCGGCGGGTGAACCGGAGTGGATGGTGCTCATGGTCTTGGTTTCCTCATCGTCGGTGTGGGTCCAGGCACTCAGGATGTTTGTGTGGATTGGTGCGTTGGAGTCAGCCTTGGCAGTGGTGGGGAACGGCGGTGAGAAGCTGCCATGGATGTCTGTGATCTTGTGGTGAATAAATGTGGCGAGGGAGTCGCAGAGGTCTTGCGAGTGAGGGGGGTCAGCAGAGCAGGACTTGGGGTTGGTGAGATGCTTGATGATGCTGAAGAGCTCCTTGCTGTTGTGTGCGTTGTGGTCAATTTGTTCTTTGTAGAAAGATCTTTTGGTGGTCCGGATGAGCTGGTGATGTTTGCGGATGGTGGATTTGAGGGCGGCGTGGTTGCTTTCTGTTTGTTCTTGGCGCCAGATCTTCTCAGCTTTTCGGCATTCCCACTTGGAGGCCTGAAGGTCTGCGGTGAACCAGCGGGCTTTCTTGCTGGTGCCGGTGGTTTTCCTAAGTGGAGCGAGGGTGTCGGCGCTGTCGGCCTCGCCTTCAACCGATTCAATTGACACCTGTTATGGAGCAAGCTGAAGCTATGTGGTCTTCCGCCCCGCCCCCCCATGCAATAATTGCTTTATTCTCAGATACATGGGTACGCATAAAGATCAGAGATTGTACTAGGGTCTCAAGGAAAATCCCCACAACCCTCGGTCTGGAACAAGGCTGTGTGCTCGCCCCGCACCTGTTTAACTTATTTATGGCTGACCTGACCCCAGCTTTGGACGCAGGAAATGTTCACCCCCCTCACCTGGGAGGGATCTCACTGACATCTACTATATGCGGATGACCTGGTACTGCTCAGCTGCACCAAGGTCTGGCTACAAAGATCCCTAAACATTCTGGCTAATTTTGTTCATTCCAACCAGCAGGAAATCAATGTGGCTAAATCCAAAATAATGTGTTTAGGCTGCAGGTACACCCTCAGATCACAGATGGCCTTAAGTAACGTCTCAGAGGTGGTGCCATACTATAAATATCTTGGAGTAATTTTAGATGCCCAGGGCTCCTTATGACAACAGAAGAGATACATCGCGCAAAGAACCCCAGCACTAATGTGACAAACAGCCATATGGCCCATCACTCCGTCCTCTGCTAACAGTTCTCATCCAAATTGCTTCCCACACTAACCTATGCAAGAGTGGCAATGCATGGTCAGGACGAGCTCCTGATAAACAAAACACAGCTTAAAGTATTTAGACGAGTCTTCAAATTACCAAACTCTACCTCACCGGCACAGGTATGCCTTGAATTCGAACTTGAACGGCAGGACTTGGCCGCAAGAGCAGTGGTGTCAAAACTTGGTACAAAATCAGTCATTCAGCAGACCAATTGAACGAGGCACTCTGGCGGGCTCTAGAATATGACCAGCACTCAGCCTACAACAAATACCTTCGATCATCAATCATCCAACTACGACTTAAGGATCTGTGGGAGGTAGCACCAACATCCAATTCATTTTCAAAAGGGGTTAATAAGGCCACTAAACTGCTTTCGTTTATTGAAGATAAAGCCAAATTTAGTGCCCAGTCTCATGCGTGGATGACCATAAAATACTATACCAAACTGGAACCGGCTGTCTATTTCTTCACCACCTATGCACCTCACATGAAACTTGAACTTATGACAATGCGACTAGGCAACTTGACAACCTCGACCAATGCTCTGTTATGGAGGAACATTAATGCGCAGTTCATGTCAAAAGGAAGATCTACTACACAATCTGCATCTGTCCGGGTCTGTTAGACCTTCTGAAGAGGATGTTCACTGACAGCTATAATGACCTGTAGGGGAGCCATAGTAGCCTGCTTCAACCTGCACGATCCCCAGCTAAACTGTACTTTTGTCAAGTTCCTGAAACATGCTATGCAAAAAAAAGGGATGTTCGGGTTTATAGCGCCAGTAGGCCACGACCAAAATAGCATGTCTAATCAACTCCCCCAGGTCACACAGAGACCACTTCAACTGTACATAGACCAATTGGTTCATGGTACTGGCCCGCACATAGGGCACTATCAGCCTTTTTTTTTTATTTTTTATCTCAAAGTCTGAAAAGGTTTCAAGATAAATCGTGTTAGCTCCAGTGGGTCGGGTAGTTGCAGTATTTATCATATATCTTAATTCCAGGACAGTAATAAAGTGATGTGCTTCCATCTAAAACATTTTGAACCCCTGGCCTGTATATCTTTTACTACAAGCGAGACATTTTACAAGATTTACTTATCTCAGGAAAACTAAATCGTAAAATTGTTTCCTTTTTAATTTACATTTAATCACTCATAGTAAAAATCTTAATTTATTTTAGAATGTTTTTTTTATCATGTAAAATGGCAAAATTGTTAAGGTTTTAATTAACTGAAAAACTACATTATGAATTACACGGCGACTAGAGGTGATACTCAACCCTTCGGTCAATCTTTTACACTGAATGGAAAAACTATCACGTTGTAGACTAGGCATTCTAGAATTAACACTTTAAAGCATCATGTGTATATTAGCAATTCTAACTGACATGCAGCTGAATTATGTACAAATGAACATGCATGGTTAAAACTAAACACTCATTATGCTAACATTGCATTCTACAAATGCTACATTCCCATATTGCACACTGGAATAAAAGCCTGGGATAGATGCAGTTATTTCGACTGTGATATAGAATACAAGATCATTATCAAAATGGCTGCATGATTCCCACCACACACATACTCACTGATAAGTCAGATCAATGTGTGTCCACTCAAGTCCCCCGGTATTTTTTCATACTGGCAGCAGTTCCAGTGGTGCCCAATTTTTAGAGACACCCCAAACTGTAGATTAGGGGCCTTCGGTGGTGCTTGAAAGAGGAAACCCACATGGGTCTTCCCACCCTTTGACATAAGTGATAGTCAACTCTTAATGCAACTAAGCTATTGCTAGTACTGTTGATGTGTATCTTTAATGTGAACTAGCGGATCCAAAGGGCTGTCTACCAAGCTCATGTATATTGAAGGAAAGTGTGATAATTCAAACTTGTTGGGGCGCAGATGTTCACAAACATTCACTGATCCCTTGCACCCTACTGCAGTGACAGAGATGAGCCGCACACAAGATCAACCACTCCATCTGAATTTGAATGATGGTGAATTATCCCAGCAGGTGTAGTTTTACACATTTCTTCCTAAATCCTTTGATATTGCCAAGCCTTGCAGTCCATATCTGGCTGGTAGTCAGATAGCCATTTACAGGAACCTCAGTGGTCTACTAAGAGCAGAGTGAGCTCTTGGGCAGTTACCCCTTTGTTTCCATTCATACCCACAATGTTCAGCATACCTCCACTTTAATCTTTGCACTTTGTTGCCAAACCAACGCTGTTCACACTAGATTTCAAATAGCTTTCATGTTACTTAAGAAATACAACATAGTATGTTTGGAGGGAAGGTTACAGAATCCTCCATTTTGAGGAACAGAGCTTTTTGATAGCTTAATAGTCTGTTTATATGACATAGTGCTCCCTTGTCTTTCCTGCTTGCAGGTTCTTTGCATGAACCGACGTTTGCACTTCTTACACAATCACCAAAAACAGAATTGGTTAATAAGCTAGTGGCCCTTGTTTTAAAACCATTATTTTTTCCACTGCTGTACTCGAGTATAGGGATATTCGCCTGAGCATGTCAGTAGTATTATTAATCCCTGAACTGCTTTCCATCTCAACTCAGATTAAGAATTCTTGAACTGCCTACACTCTCTTGCAGACTAAATACAATGAGCACTGATTGATAGTGATTCTCATCTTTCACTCATTTAGGGAGCTCAGTGGTCCCTGTTAGTGCTCACTTTAGGAAAACAATCTGACCACATTGTAGTATCTACTTTTGCTTCCCACTTACCATCTGATCTACTATCCTGTTCCTCGTGAACTAGCAAGCTCTACCAACACACAATAGCAGCACAGAAAATTTTGCTACAAGGCCCAATGGAAATATCTGCTGCAACTGATTACCAGGATCATGCAGTACCAAAAAAGGGTTGACTGAGCTTACAGGCCATAAAATACAAGCAGTACTCCATTGAACACAAGTTGACCATTTTGAATCTGAAAGTCTAATTGTCAATCATTTAGAATGACCTAGGCAGTGTGTCCATGGGCAAGGCAAATATGGGAAAGCTCTTCCTACTGTACATTACAAGGATATTGCAAATCTGAGGACTTCCGCTACCATGTAGAGGAACAAGGCTGAAGGCAGTGTTCCTGTATAAGGTCACAATATAGTTATAACAGTGGTTCCCAACCTGTGGTCCAGGGACCCCTGGGGGTCTGCAAAGCCTCCTCCGGGGGTCTGCGACTGCTTAGAAAATTAATTTATCTTAACAGATTAGGTCTGCAGCTTTTAGTAATGACTCAGTGGGGGGTCCCCGGATTCCAATAAGGATTCAATGGGGGTCCCCTGGTTTCAGTAATGATAAAGCAGGGGTCCACATTAGTCAAAAGGTTGGGAACAACGGAGTTATAACATACAGCAAAGGAAACCTTTTTTTCCTTTCCCATAAATTACTTAAATCCTTGGTGCATTGCTGTTTTGTATTAAAGATATTGCATGTTTGTAAGTGAGAATACAAGTAGAATCACTATTGTAACCCTAAACACCAAACAATCAGTAGATATTTGCTTTTAAGATATTAGAATCAGTTTAATACAAGTCAGATAAAAAAACACTGTAGCTCAGAAGGTGTACAAGCATACAGGGCGAGTCTATATGTTCTAAAATAAGGCATGCACAGAAAAACGTTTCCATATATATATTTCTGTTCCACTTATCACTATTTTTCTAGAAAAACAGAGCAAAGCAATGTTTCCTTTTTTTTTTTCAACTGCATCTTTAATTATGCTCCATGTCCTGCCTTTCAACTTTGGATGCTGACTGGCAGAAGGCATTGTTTCATCATCGTGACATCCGTACTGAACTGTAATAAGTTATTACAGTTGAGCAGGTATGTCATTTCTTTATTACATATGACTAGGTGCGTCACAGGTAACCTGTAAAAGGAAATTAGAGCTTGGTCTGGTTTTGGCTTAAAGAATAGCTCTGCTATGATTTGCAGTTGCCCACCCTTTATTACAGGTTTGCTCAATGATATGGGGGAATGGGCTATTGCGGAAAAAGTGTATATGAAGAAGGTATGATCTGATGAGCGGCTTGCTCAGGACTCAATGGGGTGGATGGCCGATTCAAGCTTTAAGCAAAGATTCAAGCATTGTCTGACCCACCTGATGCAAGATTCCTTGAATGAATGGAATGGTGGATTGTCACTATGTATATGAAAACAGATGTTAGTGCAACAATATCAGGATTCCAGGTTGAATCCTGGGTTGGAATGAGCTTGATATTGAGTGCCTCAATGTAAGGTGTAAAATTGCTGTTTTATTTCTCCTTGGTGTGTATTAGTCTGGGAAGGTGTAGGATGATGTATTTTTGTATTTATATTTATAAAGTGCATTCCGGCCGTAGCACTGAGAAGTGGGTGAAGCAAGTGATTCCCTAAAGAAACCCCTGGAAAGGCAAGACCGGCAAATGGAGCCCACCCAAGCTAGGAAAAAAGCAAAGTTTTTAGCTGCTTTCGAAAAGGCAGGTGAGTGTCTTCCTTCCTGATGGGCAGCGGAAGAGTGTTCCATAATTTCGCAGCCGCTACCGAAAAGGTATTGTCTCCCAGTCTGGCCTTTCGGCAGTGGGGCACTGAAATTAAATTGAGACTAGAAGATCTGAGTGGACGGGCTAGACGCATGTTGCTGCAGAAATGAACAAAGATATTTGCAACCTTCCAAGAGAAGAGCCTTGTGTGTGAGGCAGAGTGTCTTAAAAATAATGCGCTTTTCCACAGATAGCCAGTGCAGCTGCCTAAAGTTGCTACTGGCAGACGCTTAGTGTGGGAGATCAAAGTCAAGGCGAGCCATGGCATTCTGAATCAGTTGTAACCTATAAAGGGACCCTTTGCTAATGCTTAACATAAGGGCATTGCAGTAATCCAGTTTACAGGTGAATAAGGCCACAATCACCAACATTCTGAGTTCCTTCTGAAGAAAAGGGAGGATTTCGAGAATTTTGAAAGTCCAATAACAGGTTTTAATGGTGTGATTCACCTGTTGCTCAAAAGATGGAGTATTAGCAAATAAGATTCTGAGGTTTCTGGCCGTAAGACTAGGACCTGGCCGCTCACTGCAGGATGTGGCATGAAATATCAGAGAGGGACGAGATGTGAGCAGACAGGTGTGTAATATTTAGGAAAGTTGTACTGTACAGCATCAACTACTGTTCTGGATCATCATTCTGTTGCACTTGCTGTGTACACAGATTATTACTTTTATTTCTGTGCTGTTTTTGTCAGTTATATGATGTATCTATTTCAAACAATACAAAACAACATTTTAAAAAGAAATAAGAAAATTAGATGTGGGTTTCTATACATGTATACAATGGAGGGTTTCTCTTTGAAGGAATAAAGAAAAGGAGGGTCCCCCGAAGCACTGGCCATGCAAATCTCCACATGTGCAGAATCATATATCCGACAGCCTTATCGAATGTCCTTACTTTAGGACTTACACTTGGGCATCCTAGACTGGGTGCACATCATTCAGGGGTTGCAGAGTTAAAGGCAAATCTGGCCAAAGGATTTTGGAGAAGGGATCCATTTGCCTTCCATGACATTTCCTAACAAAAACCCAAAATGCTGAAGTAGAAATTTATGCAAGGAACATACACAGCATGATGAGTGATAAACCTGAATTCTGGATTCAACCAAATAAGAACCATACTCAAATCCATCAGGGATGTAGAAAAGATCTAGAGTGCGATTTTAATGCGCCATGGTATGGCACATTAGATAGATTCCCAAAATGGCAATTCAAAGCAAAAGAAAAAAAAAAAAGCTAAACTTTAAACTAAAAGAATTATGGAGATAGGGCAACCATGCAGGTAAAGACTATATATTTTCTTCAAGCCAACATCAATTGTTTTCCAGTAGTGATTGTATACTTCTTGATAAAACACATTTGCAACAGTAGACCTCACTTAAGTCCTGACCACCACTACATATATTTACAGAAAGTGCCAAAAACCTATGGTTACAGAAATTGCTTTGAAAGTATTGGTGGTTTTGTTTTGCTTCTGTGATTCAAATATTTATGTATACCTGTGCCGTCAAAACAACTAATACATTAGTATGCTATAAAATTTTGTCTGTAGGTTTACAGTTAACTTAATGGTTTTACCTTTTATGTTTATTTCACAGTTTAATGCCTACCAAATTAATCCATATGCATTGGAAACATTTTGCAGGGGACTTCAGAAAAGAACTGAAAGCATGGTTTTTATTATAACATATCATGACTCACTATTTCTGTTTCTATTGAAAAGACTCTTAGCAGGACATTGCCCGCTAGCCACACATTCTATGTTTTAAGCTTGAAGGAGTACTTGTATCCTTTGCATGCTAGAACTCCATTTGTTGCAAAGTTATTTCAAGGCAAATACCTTGTTGTGAGTCCTTTAGACCTGGTGGCTTCCTGCATGGATGTAGGACAGTCATTCCATATGAGAACCTCTCAATGTGTGGTGTCAACAGCTATTTTATATTTATGTAGAAAAGCACAGATTCCTGGAACGTAATTAACAGATGGCAATATTGCCAACTGGTTGGCATTCACTTATTCAATTTCTGGAGAAAGGGAAGATGCATTAGAAATTACATTCAAAATGTACCCGTCACACTTCCCGAAATCATAACGTGTTAACCTACTAAGCTCAATATTCTGAGACATTCAGATATGTGCGTCCTCAAACAAGCATATGCCGCAACACCCTCAGAAGCAGACTGAAAGCGTACCTTTGATCAACAGACAGACAAGAGTGTCTATCACTAATCTACTTGTAAATACATAATTGTTAAAATATTTCCTTTTTCTTTTGGGATATCACATTTTTGGTTACTTTTCTCACAACAACCCTGTGGGAGTGACATTCAGTGTCAAAACATGTTCAGTGTTCAGGTTTTTATTTGCAGGGTTCAGTTATCAATGAAATAGCTTAAATAATTTTTTCAGTAAAATTAACAGTTTATTCAGGTCTTTATAACACAGACACTATCGCAGCAGCCCAGTTTCCTCGCTGGCCTCTTGCTGAACCGGAACCACTGCCGCGATCCTCTGGACCCTAGCACCTCCTACTCCATCCACCTGCCAAAATCATCGCGGCCCTCCTCTGGCACCTTGCCGGCCAACGAGCCTCCGCTCCTCCGAGCGCAGCAGAAGGGAGGCAGGCGGTCCAGCAGAGCAGCGGTACGGGAGAGGTGAAAAACCCAGAGTTCAGAAGTCACGCTGGAGCTGGAATGAGTTGCATCCAGAGCATTTGAGGGCTGCAGGCAACGAGCGGTGAGTTGATGCTGCCTTAGTGGCAGTAGTAGTTTCTGCCCTCAGCTTTCTCCCGCTCTGCAGCTACCTGTATCTGCCATACTGGTGTCCTTATTCTAACGCTCCTTGACATCCAATTTAAATTGTCTTGCTGCCTTTGCTGTCCTCACTTCCATCTGCTGCCTTCACCTCACCACCTACCCGCACTACAGAGACTGCCACAACTGCCATTTTCCACCCTTGTTTCTGCTCCGGAGGTTGGCGGTTAGCGGTCATTTCAACTACATGGTCGGCTGGATAACCAGCACTAATAACAAATATATCAACACTGCCTGGCCGCCTGGCTGCCGTTTCAAGATCCAGCCTCAAAGAACTAGCCATTTCGAGGAAATACCGGGCCATGAGAATTTAATTAAAGGCATACGACCAAAAAGGCACTAGGATAACGCCAGGAAGGCCAATCTACAGAAAGTGTAGTGGACATAGTGGCCCACTGCGGAGAGTGAGCCCAGGCTCACTGCAGAAACAACACTTGGCCCTGTGTGTTGAGCATGGAAGTGGTGGGACTTCCTTGGTAGAACTTCAGGTGGAAATTAGGGGAATTATGGAGGCAGTGGATTGCGGGAGCAGTTCCAGATTAGGGGTGCAGTTTGCAACCAGGAAGTGGTGACAAGCCACAACAAACCACAATACACCATAATCCCCTTCTCTCTTCCCTCCGTCTCCCTCAATTAAAGGTCTCCTGCGTGCTCATGCCCCTTGTGGTGTGGCGGTGCGTCCTAGTCCTTTCTAGTACTCCTTACCAAATTGAGTATTGCTCCAAGTCTGTAAAGTAGCAAAGCCAACATAGGCGGATATCCCAGTCCAAAGGAAGTATTTATCTTCGCAAGGGAGAATGCGTTCAGGGAAAGAGGGCACCTCTCTCCCAAGCAAAAAGAACCAAGAGGAAACAGAAATTGCCTACTATGCCATCTGGGAACTCAAAGCGACTAAAAAACTCACTGGAAGAGAATTTGACCCCGATATCGCGCGTATGTTTCAGAAAGGAGAAAAACTGCCTCAAATTTGACTTTTTGGCCACCCCTTGGAAGCAATATTTTCCTCTACCTAAGACCAAACAGCTCTTTCGTCTCACATTTCTCCAACAAAAAGTGAAAGCAGCACCGTAATTGGAAAGGGGGATAATGGTGGGCCAGATGCTGGTAAAAATTTTCAACAAATGCCCAGGTTGATTTTGCCTCTCTCCAAGCACCTGCAGCTTGAGGGTCATCCCATATTTTGACCTCACTGACACTGAGCAAATCTACAGGTAGGAATTTGATAAACTCTTATAGGAATCAAGGTGAAATAGAATCAGATGGGTAAGAGGTAAAGAATTCCCCAGAAAATATTAGCAACTCATTGACTAATAAAGGAAATGACTGGGGCTCGATTACTGACTTGTAACTACTGACAATGAGATCTCCCTCTCCTCCACCATCACCATCTCTTAATAGAGCCACTAACTTTTTGCAGACTAAAAGATCTACCCCTCTAGAAGTAAATGTCATTATTAAGAAGTCAATAGCTACGGAATATCCCAAAATGTTGGTCGGTAAAGAGTCCATGGGGGGGGTTTTCAAAGCTATTCCGGCAGTCAGTAGCAAACTGCCCCGCACTCTACAGAAACAGTAGCCATAAGTCCTAGCGCGGGCAGCGGAGTCTATATAATGAATGGCAGATATGTTCCCAAAAGTGCCAAGGTAACTGCATATTCAGCGACTCAAAAAACTACTTAATTAGAATCTGTGAATGTGCCTCATATAGCGCAGATTACTGCAACCAATTATCAGCCCATTTCATCATCACAAGACAAACTGAGCCTAAAGGAGAAGGACTCAATGCTAGCACAATATGATTGCCCCGTTCTTGAAGAGACTCAGGAGGGTCCTTTAGACCAAAGCAAAGTTTTGGACATCTTTAAAACTTCACAACTAACTTTGGACGCTTTATCCTATCAATCCTTAAAGATGGATGTGCAGGTTGACCTATTGAACATAATGGTGCATTCGGTTGCTGGGATTGACCTAAAATTGGCAGACTTAAATGCTTTGATCCCACGAGCCCAGACCTATGCCGAAACAGAGCAGTATCTCATCTGCACATGTTAGCCTCAATTCCTGAGGTTATAAACTCCCTGATGACCGATTTTAAAGCTAACCTGGCCACCTCAAAAACTTAAGATATTGACTTCAAGTTAAATAAGGGTGAACAGGTCGGTGTTGGAAACAGTGAAGGGGAAGAAGGGGGTGAAATAAGTGTTGGTAAACAAAAGGTTTGTCATTGTCCTGATAATAAAGGTCTTATAGAGTTACTTAGTATAACAGGGAAGAGTGAAAATAAGGTTTATCATAGCCCTGCTAATGAATGTATCACAGTGTCACCAGTAAATGATTTAATAGGAGCACAGGGTGGGCTATCCAACCAACGTCTTCTTCCCCAGTCTTCTTCCTTCACACTGCCTATAAAAACTCAACTTCGACAGCTATCTAAATCACCAGAAACTAAAAGGCAAAGAAAAAAGAAGAGAAAGACTAGGAAAAGGTTGAAAGGTCTACTTATGACTAATGAGGCAGATACACAAAATATACCAATTCCTGAAAATACTAATTTAAAAAAGGGGGAAAATACTAAGAACAAAAAAATTGGAAGTAGTCTTGTAACGACCAAGTTGTACCCTTTATTCAACATTCAAAAAGGGGGTCTTCCAATTTAGGCTCAAGTGTGTCTATCCCTTGTTTAAAAGTGACTGAGGATGATGCTATATCAGATATGGGGAATCTATGTTGTGGGGAAGTAGAAACCCAAGCGCAACAAGTGGCAGGGTGAAATTATCAAAAACCAGGTACCAAATTGGAAATCAAGAAAAAGAAGGTAAAAGAGGGAATTGTAGAAGGAAGGCAGATAAAAAAGCTTTAAAAAAATAATGCTGGTCAGGGAGGCGGGATTATCAAGCCCTCTACATAGCCGATTACGAATGTTAGCATAAGAATAGATCTTGATCATGGCAAATTACCATTGAATGCTAGAGAGTGCCCCTCACATACCTCTGAGTGCTCAGCACGGACTGTCCTGTGAAGTAGGTCAGGACCCTGTTGCAGAGGGCTACCAGCAGGAATCAGCCTGGGGTGGAAAAAAGTTGATCTTCTTTCCGAGATATCGGACTAGGGGTTCACAAGACATTAAATCGTGGGAATATACTTAAACTCCAGCAAGCCATACCCCATCTGGAGAATATACGATCCGTAAACATAGAATCCATAGAATTTTTAACTGGGGAACGGACGCTAAACAGCCCCCACCAAGAATCCACCTTGGTCACCTGGTCTTCGGCAACTGTCACCAACAGGGTTCTTAAGGAAACAAAATGTTTTTATAAATGGAGAATTGAGCTTACAACTCCCCAGCTGATCGGCTATCCGGAACCCTTGGTTTCGGTTAGCCACAAGGTAGATCTCACAGGGAAGAGTAAACCCTATTCAATTTTGAGGACAGCAACTGGAAACCTTACACCGGCTATTTATCATCCAATAAATTACACGCTAGATAACAGACATGATCCAGGGCAATTAAATATAGGATGGCTTTCAGCGGCTCTCCACCATGATGTGAACCCCTGACAAAATTCCTCTCTATTTAGATCTCCTAAAGTTAACTGTCATCATAACTTATTAAAAATCTGCTCCTGGAACATAAACGGGATAAGTGTCAATGACCAGCAAAAAAATCTATCCCTGCTAAAAGACTTTCAAATTGTGCTTCTTCAGGAGATCTGGGCAATAAATCCTTTCACAACTGATGGCTCTTTGGGTTTTTTCTCCCCAGCCTATAAGGTGAAGAAATTTGGGCGGCCAAAGGGGGGGTCTGGCAACCTTTATAGCAGTTGGGCTGAGGGTAACCTGTAAAGAATACCATGCTGATATTTTGGTAATAAAACTGCTAGATTGGCATAAGACGTTAGGTAGACCGCTGTGGGTAATTAATGTTTATATACACCCAGAAGCCCGCTCCAAGAAGCTATGGTCCTCTAAACTTGTGAATTAGTATTGATGGGGATGCAAGAATCTGATGCCCTGGAGCTACTAATAGCAGGAGATTTTAACATGGTTATTGCAACTATATGATAGAGAGGAACAGGTTCTAAATCAGGATTTTATATGGTCTGTTCCCCGACAAACAATGTGGAGTCAAGTTAGGGGTGGGGGAAAGGCTAAAGTGGTTGCTTTCGTTAAAGATCTGGAGGCGTCAAGCCTCAGAATCTTGAATGGGAGATACCAACTTGACACCCCTCCTTCTCCTACCTGCTATGCTTTGGTATTTCAGTCAGTAATTGATTGTGCAATGGTTACTCTGCCACTTTTGGCGTTTATCGGATCCTATTGTATTATAAGGACAGATTTAAGTGACCACGGCTTGCAAAGTAGAGAGATAAATTATAGTGTTCCTACGTATAAACCAGCTATTACATCTCCTAGGAACCTCATCTCAATCAATTACAATAAGCTTCAGTGGCATGGGGATTCAATCGAAAATATTGGGAAAACTTCGGAGGAGCTTTTTAATCAAATTAGGTGCAATTTAACCGATGAACCAATAAGTCTATGGTCATTATTCCTGGAGAAATTTGCAGCTAGATTTCTCTCTGAACCACTCCCCCTTATATCTCATTTGCACTATGAGTTAGAGAAGGAAAAAAATAGAGATAAAATGAAAATAACAGTGGTCACTGCACTGTTGAGGAAAAAGAGAAACCGGTTAGCAAGATTAGCTAAAAAGCACTTTAATGATCCTGGTATACAAAAAGACTTAAAAGTCATAAATAGCCAATATCGTAAACAGATATTGGAAGAAAAAATAAAGAAAAGGCAAGATTTTGGGGCAAAGGCCCATTTCCTAAGCAAACAAAAGAACTCTCAGGCCTTCCGGAAAATGATTAGGAACCTAAACAGGGCACCTACAATTATAATAAGTTCAGATATCTGTGAGCTATCTTGGTACGATTTTCTTACTCAGTATTTTAATAATGATAAAATAAAGAAGCAGCGCTTTGCACAAGGAGTCTATTAGTGACTCATGGGCTGCAATCGGATGAAAATTTAGTCAGTTACAGATCTACGGATGATAATGATCAAATGTTCTCCGTTCCTCAGATAATAAAACTTATTGATAAAAGCAGGCAGAACGGGGCCCCAGGCCCGAATTGGATCCCAAATGCTTTAAATAAAACCAACCCAGTCTTCTGGGCAGAGGGGTTGGCCATGATCTATAATAGTGCATCGGAGCATGAAACTATCCCATGCTCCTGGAAAGGTGCCATTATGCACCTGATTTTTTTAAACTAGGTGATCGTTCCAACCCTGAGAATTATCCGATAATCACTTTAACTGACACTGAGGCTAAATACTATGCGGGCGCCCTCTTGGGAGTTCTACAGACGTGGGCTGCTCCAAAAAATATTCAGATCAATCTATCAGTCAGGATTTATAAAAGGGCCTGGAACAGCAGTAAACATCCTATCCCGCACTATTATAAATGTAAACAAAGAAAACAGCCTCTGTATGTATGTTTTGTGGATTTTAAATCCACCTTTGACTTGGCACAGTGTAGCCTGCTGTGGGCAAAATGAAACTCCTGTAGTATCCGTCAAAAATTATTAAAAGCAGTGCAGATGCTGTATTCTGACACATGGATTAGAGTGAAAATTGGGGATGGTACCTTTCTATCAAGGAAGGTGGGGACTGAACGTGGTCTTAAACAAGGCTGCATCCCCACGCCCTATCTTTTCAATCTTTATCAGATCTGTCCTATATATTAAATGGGGTAAATGCACCCCCCCCCCAAAGATTGGGGATCTCTTCATCTCAAATCTGTTTTACACTGACAATGTTGTCCTTTTCAATTACACGAACACTGGATTACAGCGTTTGGTAATGACATTGGCAGATTTTCCAGCATAAAATGGGTTAGCCATAAATGAGAAGAAAACAGACAGACAATAGAAATAATCAGCAAAAGACAGAAAAAATATAAGTGGTACCTTCAAGGCTCAAAACTTGGACAAGTCAAATTATATAGATACTTGGAAGTACTATTAGATGAGAGGGGGTCATTTTCCCCCCAGATAACGGATTTAGTACGAAAAGGAAATACCTGGTTGCTTGCTTTTAGTTCCTTATTAAGAGTGTTAGATGGCCCCAGTTACAAACTTCTGTTACAAGTGATAGCTGCCAAGTTAATTTCAAGTGTTACTTACGGTAGCGAAGCCCTGAGGGGTAGGGATGCAATCACCCTGAATGGGATTATTGGGAAAGTTTTTAGATCGCTTTTCCATCTTCCCAAGCAAGCATCTCTTGCCCAAATTAGGCTGGCGTTTCGGTGTGTGAATCAAGTGATTGCAAGACAGGGGGCCTATATTAAACTTTGGAAAAGCGTTCAACTTGCAAACGAAAATGGAAGTAAAGCACTCTGGAAAGAGCTAAATATGGAACCAAGACACTCCTCACAGTTATATTTTGACAAGTCCTTGGATGATCTGGGTGCCCGCTCATTATGGGATCAGAGTTTGCCAGTGGCCGCTTTAAAAAAAATTATGTATGGAAAAAGTTCCTGGTTGTGGATCAGAGTCTCCTTGCAGGTAGATCTCATTCTTGGTTTATAATTAGGGAATATAAAATGCCAGGTGTATCAGGACCGGGGTTGGTCAAAAAAAGAAAAATATATTTATTAAATATAGATATGGTCAACTTCTAAGAGGTCAAGATTTTGCACAAAGGGCAAGCGCAGGATAAACATCATGCTCTCTATGTGGGAGTGGAGTAGGGAGTCTGTTACACCTGATTTGTATATGCCAAAGCTTAGGGCAAGAACGAAGAAGGTACCTCAAGGTTTTGTTCAATCAGAAACTCATACATACTTGTAGGCAGGCTGTGATTGCCTGTTTTAATTCCTCAGATTCTTCATTGAATGTTAGGTAAGTAAAGTTTCTAAGTCAGGCCTCGAAAAAACTGGAAGTTCGGAGTACGCTAAAATCAGTAGTGGGTGCGGAACTAGTTTGAGTTCTGGTCATTAGATTTATAACTGAGAAGATGCCAGCCGACAAAGAGTTTGCTAGTCAATAAGGTCTTAGCCAATGAGAGAATGATATGGTAGGACTTTTATTTAGCTTTCTCTTTTAATCCAATTCACAGTGGACTGTTTTAAGGAGAATAAGTAATATGTTTTATATGTATTAACAAAATGTAATGGAATTTTATTTAAGGTCTTAACATTTCTATAAATAAGACTATTTTTTAATTGTACTAATTAATATCATGGCCTGTGTAAAGATTTTAATTAACTAAGGATGTGTTTTGCACAAGCACCTTAGGTCCTTGCTTCAAAAGGTTTTAGTTGGATAGTTATGACATAATTTATACTTTAACCTTTTAGATGCGGGCGTCGGGCACTGGCCGACGCCCACAATCCCTCCCTGGTGCGGGTCACGACCAGTGGCCGACACCAGGGAGGGGGTTAAAAATCCTCCGGTGCAATGCACCAGAGAACTTTTTTTTTTTTTTTTTTTTTTAACCGTGGGAGACGCGGAGGAGCTTCCGCGTCTCCATCCCACCCCCCTCCCGCCCCCTTATGACGTCAGCGTGCCGCGAGGCGCGCTGACGTCACAGTTTTTCCCCACCGGAGAAGGAGAGAAGCAGGTAAGCGTTCTCTTTTTCTCTGGTGGGGAAAAAAAGGCCAAAACGGCCTCCCCAGATGCCAGGGAGGCAACGATGGAAAGGGGAGGCTCTCCCCTTTCCATCGATGCCTCCCTGGCACCGTTTCCTGGCCGTGGATCGCAGCGCGGCTGCGATCCATGGCCAGGAAATGCCCCTAGGCACCAGGGATCTTCTTTGAGGGGGGTCGGCCCCCTCGTAAAAGGGCCACCCCCCCCCCGGGGGCAATATTTATTTATTTACACGGTTTTGGGGGGCGATCACGCACCCCACAATAAAATAAAAAAAGTAAAAAAAAAAAAAAACATGAAAACAAAATGGCGGGGTCGGCCCTTGGAACACGGCCCGGCCCCAGGGGATAAAAAAAAACACGTAGTTTTGCCTGGGGGGCCGATCGCCCCCCCAGGGTAAATAAGAGGAAAAAAAAAACAAATTGTTGGTGGTCAGCCCTTAGGGTGACCATCAATGGGGCCATTTTTATTTTATACATGTGTGCTTTGCCAAGGGCAAGCACACATGTATAAAAAAAAAAAGGTTTGTGACATGAGTGTCTTGTTTTCTCTCTCTCTCTCATATATATGTGTATATATGTATACACATATATATATATATATATATATATATATATATATATATCTCCAAAAAACACAATATATAAAAATCAAAGTCTGGCACTCCTTACAAAAATATGATGGTCTTCATTTATTAAAAAAAAATTCATGAAGCAGAAACATAGGGCAACGCGTTTCACCTTCGCGGTCTTCTTCCTTGGCCCATCTTACAATACATGTCTAAGAGCGATCGCCTATGTTTCTGCTTCATGAAAAAATTTTGAATAAATGAAGACCATCATATTTTTGTAAGGAGTGCCAGACTTTGATTTTTATATATTGTGTTTTTGGGAGGAATTTAAAATGGGTCCTGTGCCCATTAACTGAGCACCAACCTCGACAGGCGAGCCCTGGAAGGAACACAGGATTACCTTTGGCTGATATATATATATATATATAGATATATATATTTTTTCTTTTTCAGGACAAGCATTGCAGCGCCCATGTGCTGCTTTTCTGACTTGTTGGTGTGTATCTGGGCTTCTAACAACGCCCACCTCACGCCCATCACTACCACTCGTTCGTGGGCTTGCCCTTCAAAAATCCTTTGATTACATTGGAAAATGATTTACCTTTGTCCCTCCTTGGGGAGGTTTTGTTACCACCTTGGCCATCGCCCCTGGTACATGGCTAATTGCACTTTTGCTGTTACGTTTAACTGCGAGCGAACTTCTTTTCCTTTTGTGTAACTCTTCACATGATGCTCATGGTGGCCGTGGCGCTGTGAATCGGCTCTCTTATGTGAAAGAGTTTAACTTTCAATTATCAATTTATGTGGCAAGAAAAGTTGGGTTAGGAGTTTATAACGCTAATAGCTCTAACTCGAGCAGATGCGAGACCCATTGCATTGTAAATGCTTGTTATTCTTGTGTGTGTTGTTTTATAATGGTGAACAATTTCACTGCACTCCACGAGGACCGTGATCAAGACTCCTTGGTGAGTTGAAACACGTTGGTGGTTATTGACTGCAATAAAATACACGTTTATTTGTACTTCGTGGAGTGCGGTGAAATTTTTCGGCATTAGATAATTTCTAGATTGGTCTTCTCTGTCACTGGGCACCGGCAGTGGAGTGTGCCGCCCAGCAACCCTTCAACCACTTTGTTTCTAAACATATATATCTATATATATATATATGCAACACAAATTGGTTAAAAAGATTGTTGCGCAGCGCACTCCACTGCCGGTGCTCAGTGATGGAGGAGAGCAACCTCGAAAATATTTTGTGAACAAGAATCTCACCGCACTCCACGAGGTTCAAATTGACAGGTTTTATTGCAAGTATAAACAATGAAAGAAAAGAGGGACTCATTTACTGTGATCAAGAATCCTTGAGAGTCGAAACACGTACGTGGCTGTTGCTTGCAATAAAAGATGCCAATTTGAACCTCGTGGAGTGGGGTGAGAATCTTGTTCACACAATATATATATATATATATATATATATATATATATATATATATATATATATATTTGCGCATGCATGTCTTTTCTGTAGTGGCAGTTGCCATAAAGTAGCTGAGTGGATTAGTAAAGGCAAGCGTTACCTGCGCTTTAAAACAAATGTAATGCCAGGGGGACTATGGAGATATGAGTGGCACTTTTGCTGGGTAGTACTGAGGAAATTAGAAGAGGAGGTAATGGGAGGCAGAGCACCAAAAATGACTGTTGCACAGGGTGTGTGGTAAGGTGAAGTAATACATTCTTTTTTTGTTTTTTTCAGTGTTTTCAGAGAATCTGCAGAATTGGAGAAGAAGCGAAGGTAAGGTGACGACATTTCCTGTAGTACACAACAAACATACCCACAAGCAATTTTGTGACTATCTGCCTTCTACGTAGGCTAGTAATTTAGAGGGACAGTTTAGCTAGTTGCAGAGATGGCGTCTGGTTGGATGGCTGCTGATCAAGCCCTAGCTCGGGTTATGGAGGACAGTTCTGATGTAGGCTCAGAGACAGACAGCAGACACTGAGACAGCATCTGAGGGAGAGGACAATGGGGCAGATTCTGGGGGTGATTTTTCAGTCGGCGGAGTCACATCTGATGACACCTCTTCCAGTGAGTCTGAAGGAGACAATGACGGCATCCGTGCTGTCCCTTCGCAAGCACATTCTGGGCAGGGGGACCACATTGGGTTAGCCGAACCCAGAGAGCACGTGCTTGCTGCCGCAAGCACAGAGAGAGTGCTCTCTTGGCAGCCCCCCTGTTTGGTTCAGCCCCAAATTCCACCTTTTACTGGCGACGCTGGATGTAAAGTCGATTCAGCTAACTTTTTGCCAGTCGACTACATCTATCTGTTTTTGGATGTTGACTTTCTTCAGAAAGTTGTGCAGCAAACAAATTTGCGTGCAGACCAATTTCTGAGGGAGTGCTGAGGCACTCTAGGGCCCCGTTCTAGGTCACGCCAGTGGACTCCCACTTCGCTGGCAGAGTTGAAGATATTTTTGGGCCTTACTCTCAAAATGGGGTTAGTACAGAAACCCACCTTGCAGTCCTACTGGACGACTCGCACGGTTTGGGTAACTCCCATCTTCGCACCATACATGAGCAGAGATCGTTTTTTGCTACTGCAGCGCATGCTGCATTTCAATGACAATTCTGCTGCATTGCCCCGGGACCATCCAGATCATGACAGGTTGTTCAAAATTCGGCCTGTCGTGGAACATTTGTCTGCCAGGTTTCCAGAGACCTATACTCCTGGAAAGAATATAGCAGTCGATGATCCTGTACAAAGGACGGCTGCTTTTCAGACAGTACATTGCGAGCAAAAGAGCTCGCTATGGCATAAAGCTGTACATGCTGTGTGATAGCTCTACTGGCTATGTGTACAGCCTGAGAGTGTATACAGGGAAGGATTCTACCCTAAACCCTGTAGGTTGCCCTCCCGCGTTAGGGGTCACAGTTAAGATTGTATGGGAACTTGTCCAGCCACTTCTTCACAAAGGTTATAACCTTTATGTGGACAATTTCTATACAGGAGTAGAGCTGTTCAGTGAGCTCTACAAAGCTGGCACTGTGGCCTGCGGTACAGTTCGTTGTAACCGCAAAGGATTCCCGCTGGAGCTTGTTTGCAAGAAGCTCCAGAAATCACAGAGTACTGCATTGCGTTCTAACGAACTGCTCGCAGTCAAGTTCCTAGATAGGCGTGATATATACGTGCTCACTACAATTCATGATGAGAGCACTTCTCCCATCACGGTTTGGGGTCAGATGGCCGAAGTCCACAAGCCCATCTGTATACTCGATTACAATAAGTACATGGGTGGAGTGGACAAGAACGACCAGGTTCTTCAACCATACAATGCGTGTCGTAAAACTTGCACTTGGTACAAGAAACTGTTTACCCACCTGATTCAGATGGCAACATATAATGCGTATGTTGTTTACCGTCAGACAACAACAGGAAGACTCATGACTTTCCTTGACTTCCAGTTGTCTGTAATTGAAAGCCTCACTGCTGTTACAGAAGAAGCAGCAGCCTCCACCTCATATGTTCTGGAGGATGTGGCAAGGCTGCAGGAGCGACACTTTGCTGATCGCATACCTAAAACACCCAAAAAGGATCGTCCATGTCGTCGCTGTAAAGTGTGCTCAAAGCATGGAAAGCGGCAGGAGAGTCGGTATTACTGTCTCCAGTGTCCATCACAACCAGGCCTCTGTATCCCTACTTGCTTTACGTTGTATCATACTAAAGCAAAGTTCTGGGAAATCGACTGAGGTTGAGCTGCTGTTGGGTAATCCTTTCAGTGGCAGTGCATGGATACCGAACGTCCATGGGCCACTGCTTCGTTAGGCAAGGAGCCACAGAATTTTACTTCATCATGGACTTCCTTTTGGCGTGGTCAGTGTTCTGTTCCATTAACATGCATTTTCTTCCCCCTACTGCATATACTAGTGGACAGAACATATGCCACATTGCCACGGAGTACCCTTTCTTCACCTGCATGTCTACCTTACTTTCAACGGTAGATATGATCTCTCAGTTCGAGGAATCACTTTTTACGGCATACTTGGAAACCCCCAACTTGCTTCCACAAACTAGTATAGGTTCACTTGGTTATTATACAGGATTAGCCAGGACTCTGATGAGAACAGAGACATGGATGGGTAAGGAAAGCTTATGGTAGGAGTGCCTTCACTGGGTTATTGCACAGGTAGAAGGCAGATAGTAAAGGTAGTACAGATGTACATCATCTACACCTATGGATTCAAACCCATTGGTGCCATCCCAGCACTGAAGGAGAATGACTTGTATAGGTCAGTGTTTGACCTGCTTTTCATGTTCATCCTCCATCAGAACTTAGTGGATGTTCAGTTTGCTGTATAAGTGCATTATAGTCACATCACTGCACATAATGTTGGCTGGGACATATGCTACGTTCTCATGGACTCCCCTATGTACCAAACACTACCCTTTTCCATAGGCTATGACCTTCTCTTTAGGGAACATCATGAGAAATCCCCAGCATGTCTCCCTTAGTTTCAAAGGTAGATATGCCCACTCAGTTCGAGGAATCGCTTTGTACGGCATACTCGGACACCCCCAACTTGCATCCACAAACTGGAAGGAGTTGGATTTAGCACAGAGAGTGCGTTAAAGGTGCATGAAAAACATGTCTTCCTGAGCCTCAGGTGGCTGTCACAGGAGTCATTAGTAAAGGTTTGTTACGCATGCATTTGGTAATGTTAAGGAAGGAGGCAGGTAGCCTATGACCTTCTCTTTAGGTAACAGCATGAGAAATCCCCAGCATGTCTCCCTTAGTTTCAAAGGTAGATATGCTCACTCAGTTCGAAGAATCGCTTTGTACGGCATACTCGGACACCCCCAACTTGCATCCACAAACTGGAAGGAGTTGGATTTAGCACAGAGAGTGCGTTAAAGGCGCATGAAAAACATGTCTTCCTGAGCCTTAGGTGGCTGTCACAGGAGTCATTAGTAAAGATTCGTTATGCATGCATTTGGTAATGTTAAGGAAGAAGGAGGCAGTTACTTGACAGGTGGTAAAATGTAGTCAAACTTATTCCGTTCTGTGGCGTGTGAATGTGATGGGCCCTTGTCTGGCAGCGGTAAGTTAATGTGAGTGGAGTGATTGGTTGGATTGGGCCCGTGGATGGCAATACGAAAGGGTTGTTTGTTGTGCGTGAATGGCGTGTGAATGGACCATAAAGAGGTTGGTGCCTGGACGTGGCTTTATGGCCCACCTTCAGAAGGCTTGGTTTCAATATTCTGATACTTTGATAAGTAATCATGCTTTGAAACCATAATTTCTGGAGGTGCTAAAACCAACCAGTGTGAGTGGTGGGTTTACTTTAACAAACTAGTACAAGGGGAGTCCAAGGGTGCAGGACTTGCATGGCTCTCACCAGTTTTCCTTTACCCAGAATCCCCTTGAAATTACATTATGTGCTTAAAAACACATTTTCCTTGCATTCCAATGAGCATAAGTCCAGGGATCTGCAGGGATCCTCAAAATTCCTACCACCCAGTGTTTCCCCACTTGTCCTGATAAAAACACAACCCCGCTTGTGTGCCTGCGCCTAGTGCCTGCTTCAGGAATGAATCACTCCAGGGTTAACAGACCTCAAGCAAGGACTACCATTGACCCTTGTGTGATCCATTCCTGTCGCGGGCGCTAGGCCTACCCACACAAGTGAGGTATAATTTTTATCGGGAGACTTGGGGGGACGCTGGGTGGAAGGAAATTTGTGGCTCCTCTCAGATTCCAGAACTTTCTGTCACCGAAATGTGAGGAAAACTTGTTTTTAGTCACTTTTTGAGGTTTGCAAAGGATTCTGGGTAACAGAACCTGGTCAGAGCCCCGCAAGTCACCCCATCTTGGATTCCCCTAGGTCTCTAGTTTTCAAAAATGCACAGGTTTGGTAGGTTTCCCTAGGTGCCGGCTGAGCTAGACCCCAAAATCTACAGGTAGGCACTTTGCAAAAAACACCTCTGTTTTCTTTCAAAATATTTGATGTGTCCATGTTGCGTTTTGGGGCATTTCCTGTCGCGGGTGCTAGGCCTACCCACACAAGTGAGGAATCATTTTTATCGGGAGACTTGGGGGGACGCTGGGTGGAAGGAAATTTGTGGCTCCTCTCAGATTCCAGAACTTTCGGTCACCGAAATGTGAGGAAAACTTGTTTTTAGCCACTTTTTGAGGTTTGCAAAGGATTCTGGGTAACAGAACCTGGTCAGAGCCCCGCAAGTCACCCCATCTTGGATTCCCCTAGGTCTCTAGTTTTCAAAAATGCACAGGTTTGGTAGGTTTCCCTAGGTGCCGGCTGAGCTAGAGGCCAAAATCTACAGGTAGGCACTTTGCAAAAAACACCTCTGTTTTCTTTCAAAATATTTGATGTGTCCAGGTTGTGTTTTGGGGCATTTCCTGTCGCGGGCACTAGGCCTACCCACACAAGTGAGGTATCATTTTTATCGGGAGACTTGGGGGAACATAGAATAGCAAAACAAGTGTTATTGCCCCTTATCTTTCTCTACATTTTTTCCTTCCAAATATAAGAGTGTGTAAACAAGACGTCTATTTGAGAAATGCCCTGTAATTCACATGCTAGTATGGGCACCTCGGAATTCAGAGATGTGCAAATAACCACTGCTCCTCAAAACCTTATCTTGATCCCATTTTGGAAATGCAAAGGTTTTCTTGATACCTCTTTTTCACTCTTCATATTTCAGCAAATGAATTGCTGTATACCCAGTATAGAATGAAAACCAACTGCAGGGTGCAGCTCATTTATTGTCTCTGGGTACCTAGGGTTCTTGATGAACCTACAAGCCCTTTATATCCCCGCAACCAGAAGAGTCCAGCAGACAAAACGGTATATTGCTTTCAGAAATCTGATATCGCAGGAAAAAGTTACAGAGTAAAACATAAAGAAAAATGGCTGTTTTCAGCTCAATTTCAATATTTTTTTATTTCAGCTGTTATTTTCTGTAGGGAAACCTTGTAGGATCTACACAAATGACCCCTTGCTGAATTCAGAATTTTGTCTAGTTGTCAGAAATGTTTAGCTTTCCGGGATCCAGCATTGGTTTCACACCCATACCTGTCACTAACTGGAAGGAGGTTGAAAGCACCAAAAATAGTAAAAATGGGGTATGTCCCAGTAAAATGCCAAATTTGTGTTGGAAACTGTGGTTTTCTGATTCAAGTCTGCCCGTTCCTGAAAGGTGGGAAGATAGTGATTTCAGCACCAGAAACCCTTTGTTGATGGCATTTTCAGGGAAAAAACCACAAGCCTTCTTCGGCAGCCCTTTTTTCCCATTTTTTTTGGAAAAAATTGAATTTTCACTGTATTTTGGCTATTTTCTTGGTCTCCTCCAGGGGAAACCACAAACTCTGGGTACCATTAGAATCCCTAGGATGTTGGAAAAAAAGGACGCACATTTGGCGTGGATAGCTTATGTGGACAAAACGTTATGAAGGCCTAAGCGCGAACTACCCCAAATAGCCAAAAAAGGGCTCAGCACTGGGGGGGAAACGGCCCAGCAGCTAAGGGTTTAATAATGTATTGGTTTATCACTGATTCACACCTTTGTCTTTCAAAGTATAGGTACTTACTAAGAATTTATTTTAGACAATTGCTTACTGCTGATTTTTACATTGTTATGGTTTTAATTAACTAAACAATAATGGATGACTTGACGAGGTCTTAATAGAAGTGATGGCTTATTCCATTCAAAATGCCTATGGATTTGTCAATATCGAGTAACAAAACGTTGCCCAGTAAAAGAATAGCTTCCAGAATATGAGCTATTACAATAGCAGCTTGGTGCAGGCCAGCAAATTGGGCCTTGGCCCCAAGATGGCAGGTGCAGCATATCGCGCCCTTTGTGCCTGAAGCTGCTGCAGGCCCTGGATGGCATCCCTGGAGACCGGAGAGAGGTGCAACTGGAGAAGAGAGGTGAGCCTGTGACTGATGAGGGGGCTGTGCAGAGGGCTGCTGGATGTTGGCCGGGGGCTGCCTAATGCTGATTGCCTGTGACTGTATTTCAGACATGCAGCAGGCCCGGTTGGAGTACTGCTGATCCTGGCCTGTCGCTTTTCTTGTGCTGGATGCACCTGGCCCCACACGGGCAGAGGGGATAACTGGCACGGCTCAGTCCTTGTCTGGACTCGGCTGCATGGATGGATGTGATTGAGGGGCCTACTAAGGGCTGGTGACGAGAGGCTTGAGGGTCGGGAGTCCCACCTCACTACCTCCAAAAAGAGCCGAGGGCGCAGTGGTAGAAGACAGACTGGTCCCCCCTCTGTTGCTGGGGGACTGACCTGGGGGCCACCAGATGCAGTGATGAGGCGAGGCCTACATTGTGGCTGGATAAGAGTGCGCTGACTGGGCCTGGACCCATACGGAGGGCCAAGAGAGGTAGGCCACATCACTATGGGGAAAGTCTGAGGTGGCCTAGACTGCTGCGGAGTGGACTTACCCGCTTTCCCCTACCTAGTCGCCACTAATGGAGCAGCCGCTACAGAGGCCTATGTGAGCTACTGGGGGGAGGGGGTGGGGGACCCAGAAACAGATTGATGTTAGGTCTGACACTGGGGCACCAAAGTGTACCTGGCTGCTGCCTGGTTACAACCCATCAGGCCCTTGACATGCTTGTTGACGGGTGTGCTCCGTGAAGTGGCACTGAAGGTGGCCTGCGGGCGCAAGACAGTGGTGGGTGCCCGTCCTCCCTGTTGAGGATCTGAAAGGCATACTCCGTCGGAAAAGTGCTGGTGGGGGGGTAGTGCCAGTAGAACATAGAGGAATACCTGAGGACGGCAGATTACCACTGTGGACAGGGTTTTGCTCTCCCATCTGCATTTTCAGCACTGTCGAGTGGGGCGGCAGCCTGCACTGGCAGCATCTGCAGGATAAGTGATTTAACGGGGATCCAACTACAAATGGTCCTGAGCTGGGTGCATTGCTGTGTTGGAGAGGTCCCCTGGGCACCATGCTGAGGTGTGCTGGTGGACTGCACCTGCTGCAGGACTGCACCTGCTGTGCGGGTCCCACTACATGTGGAACAGCTGGATTCGCAGAGAAGGGAGCTTCCTACTATCTGCCTGACCCATGTCCATGCGTGGGTGCTGGGAGAGTCCCACTGACATTGATCTGCTGCACCGATGGGCGCCATGGGTAAGGACAGGATGGCTAAAGGCACCCAGCAGATTAGAATGAAACAGTTCACTGCACCAAGCGTGAGTGAGGGCTCGCAGCCTGGGCAGGGCATCAGGAGTTGCCCGCAAGCTCTCTGGGGCCAAGATCCTGGTGGCAATTGAGGCCCTGGACAGGCGGTACAGGAGAAGATTCCAGCCATGGCAGTGGATGTAAATTGAGAATTCACATGTGTGCGGTGGCAGAAAGATCTATAGCCACTGAACAACAGGTAACTACAATGCAGACAAACCTAGACGCCCTGAAAGCTACCGTGGCCACTCTGGAGCTTAGGTTGCGCAGGCTGGAAGTGAGGATGGAATATGCAAAGGGGGGGTCCGGTAGGTGCAATTTTAGATTTGTGGGGTTCCCTGAGGGAGTAGAGGGAACCGCCCCAGAATCATTCCTTGAAGACTGGATTAAGAGGTCGCTCCCTGCAGTACAATTGGTGCTGGTGTTTGTGGTGGTGAGGACGCACGGGGCCCTGGTCCCTACGCGCCACTCAGCGCCCCCTCGTGGACGATCATCGCTATGATTCGCATATACAGAGATCAAGATACTATACTGCAGGAAACACGTAAGCACAGGGACCCGGCCAACAAGAATCACACCATACATATTTTCCCCAGACTACATCAGGTCGGTCCAACTCCAAAGACAGTCCTTTACTGAGTTAAGCAGAAGCTGAAAGTGATGGATCTTACATATGTGCTGCTGTACCCTGCTAAACTGAAGGTGCTCCATGCCGCCTGCTCACATTTTTTCCAAACGTCAAAGGCTGCATGGGACTGGCTGGAGCTCAGAGGAGGCGAGCGTGTCCCGGCAACCCCGCTGGGTACTTCAACTGCGTCCTTGATGGCAATTGGGATAGAAGCCTGCCCAAGCAGGGCACCAAGCCCTGAATGTCAGCTAGACTTTGAGGGACCATGGACAGACTGCTCTTTGTGCATGTTTGGAGAGAGCTTCACCCTATATCAAGGGTGTACTCGTGTTACACACCTACTCATCAGGCAGACAGCAGACTGGACCCTTGTCTATTGGCAAACAACAGTAATTTAAATGTTAGGAGGGCAGTCTATCGGGTGCGGTTCCCGTTGGATCAAGCCCATCACTGATTGGACTTGAGATACCTGATCTCCCGCAAGTGGGCCTGGCATGAGAGACCACTTCTTTCCAACATCTGGGGATGTGGGTGACCCATTTTCCTCAGCTGCAATATGAGCTGAATATGGGCAATGTACTGGATGGCCTCAAAGTTTCTATTCAATTATGGAATACCCCCTGCTCTCTAATGGGCAGAGTCACACTAAGCAAAATGATCCTGCTCCCCTGTCTGTGTAATGCGGGACTCGTTCTGCGAGTTGCCAATATCCATGTTTCGCCAAATTGATAAGCTATAATATCTTTGATATAGGCTGGAAGGAGATGTAAAGTCTGCCTTGTGGTCTTGAAATTAGATTTAGTGGAGGGGGACTGGGTAGCCCACATCTCCATCTATTACATGGCAGGCCTGCTCCGAAGTGCAGCATTATGGTGCGACACACCGCTAATGGGAGAAGAAGCTGCTGGAGCGCTCCGTGCACTTACCAGAGCTCCCTGCACACCTTATGTGAGGGCTCCAGACTCCCAGCGGATGTCCCCTTTGGGGTATCGCAGCTCACCCGGACATGGGAGCGGGCAGTTACATGAGTGCTGCAGTGGGCACCCTATGCATGCCTCCTACATATTTGGTGGCTGCACCCCTTTGCGCAATAGATGTTTCAAGGTGGAGGGCAGGTGGCTGCAACAGGGCAGGAGATTTATATCAAAATTGCACCTTTGTAACTCTGGAAGAGGCTGGACCCTTTTTGGTATTGGCCAGGCACAATTCCTACAGTACGCCAGCATATCACAGATAGTTCGGAGATTTAGGTATCCTTCCCGGAGGAATCGGTTGAGTCTCATCTGTTGCAGACAATACTAGACCTAGGCTCTGATGGGGGGGATCTTATCCCATCTATATGCTGCCCTTAAAAGAGATAGACAGCTGTGTCAATGACACGCAGTGTGGGACGCAGACCTGGAAATGCCGCACACGGACATGAAGTGGACTAAGGCCTGGGCACTGGTACGGGAAGGGTCTATCAATGCCAGATTTAAGCTGGTGCAATTTTATTATCTACATAGAACGTACTTGACACAGTGACTTCACCGAAAAACCCGGCGCATATGGACAGTTGTGCACGCTGTGGCACATCTCCAGCTGGATTCGGACATGTTGCATGGAGCTGCAGGTCACTGCAGCCATTTTGGCATGGGATAGCGCAGGTACGGAAAAAAACAATAGCAGTTAGACTGGAATTGAATATGAGACATTGCTTGTTGGGACTGCTGCCCCTTCCCAAAAAGGGTTGCAAAATGGCATTCCGGTTTGCGCAGTTGGGGTTGGTTCTTGGGAGGCAACATTGCTATTCACTGGGCCAGTCCAACCTCCTCAACGTGGGACAAATGGCTAACTGATCTCTTGGAATGAGCAACAGCTGAGGAGTGCAGGCTTTGTGTGGTCTGCATGGACTACTATGCAGAGCGTGATCTGGAGGTCTGGGGTTGCATGATGGAACAACTGAGGGGGGGAACTGAAGAAGAGGTGACAGATGGGTTGCTGATAGAGTATCCACACAACTCGAATTCTGATCGCTCCTCTGAGGACTCAGATTAATGGGAGTGCATAGGAGGAGGGTAGCAGTCACGACAGTTTGACAGTTGACCTTGGCTGCGGAGTGAATGGATAAGATGGGGTGTTGGCAGCTGCTGTTTGCCCGCCGGACCATGGGTGTGCGCCCTCCTTCGCCTCTCCCCCTTCGAGCGCCTTGATTTCTAAGTTTGACAGTTCCTCACACTCCTCTGTCCCCCACCTCCTTTGCCCCCCTTGCTGTTTAGACTGCTGGAGGTTCAACTGTTCTCTCTATCTCCCCTGCTAATGGAATTGTAAGATAGTATATTGCAAGCAACTGCCATACTATTGTTGTTGACTATTGTTCAGCGCTGGTGGGGTCTTCTGCATTGCCTGTATTGCTTATATAAAATTTGAACAACCAAATTTGAAACAAAAAAAAAAAAAAGATTGTCCAAGCATGTTCACAACAACACTCCCAGCCTCTTCCATTCTTCATTGCTGGATGACTTCTCACCAGAGCAGCCGTGGTGGGTAACTGTGGGCACACGCTATGCAGCCCCCCGGTACTACTAAACTGCACCACCATTTATAATATGATTAGGACTCCTTACCACCACGACAATTAGTAATATCATTGCCACGCCTTCAATTACCGGCCCCTCCAATATCACTTCCATTAACGCCACCAGTTAAAGGCAAAACCTGTTTGTTTTGCCAGTGCTTGATTTTACCATAAACATTTAACCAGTCTATTTTTTCCACAAGAATAGAATGACATGGCTAAAATAATGAGAACATATTAAACAGATTATTATATGCTAAAATTGATATGAACCATTTAAGAGCTAAAACAAACAGGAAAGAAAGTTCTTATACATAGGTTATGTTGGACATACAGCTGAAAGAGGACCTATCACAAAAACTAGTGATATTCAGGACACATTCTCCCTTTTACCAGTGTCAGAAATAATTGCCAGATATAATTATACCTGTAGCAGTTAAAGAAACGTTTTCTAGAAACTAGTGTGTGGTTTTCAGAATTGCGCAATCTAAGAAAAAGTCAAATTTAAAAAGCCAGGATTTTAATGAAAATTGGTCTGCCCACAAAAAGTATTTGAGAATGCAATTTTGTTAGCTTTATGATGCTGTGTGTAAATGCTTCATTTGTTTCCCCTTAGCGCTCCACAGTCTTTTGTTAATGATCGCTGTCATTTTGTCATTCATTGTGCCACCTTTGTGCCACCTGGTTGATGCAAAACTGTAGTCCTACTTCTGTCTTTGTGTATTGTCCCAGTTTTTGGTTTTCACAATCTGGTCACCACATGAACCCACCATTATCTTCCGGTTCAATTGATGAGAAACGAACAATATGTCCAGAGGTGAAATATAAGCTCTTGCTATTCATGACACTTATCAAAATTGTGAGAAGTCTTATATTTCACTTAGACCCCAATGTACTCTGGCCATCAAGGGAGGGGCAATTTTATCACCCCTTAAATTGTCCAACATTGAAAAGTGTAAAGAATAGCACCAAAATACGATTATTGCTTGAACATGGGGCATAAAATTCATATTTTTGTGACTGTCAATGGGGCCTTAGCCAACACCCCTCACTGAACTGCAAGGTTACTTGAGACCTCTAGACATTGTTAGGGGCATGGCTTGGTCAGTGAGACTGCGGGATTCAGATTTTCCAACAATCATGAAGATATTTAATGCTAAAGATGCAAGAGAGGGGCTTAAGGGACGGTGAAAAGGGACAATAATGCAGAGTGGTATGGTAAGTAAAAGGAACAAGCTTAGTAAAAATGAAAAACACCCTTTTGGACAATTTCGAAAGAGGGAGAGCTTGTGTGTTTTTTGAGCATGCATATATGTAAAAATATCAGGTGAAATCCGATGTACACCTCACCATACCAAACAAAGCACGTGTACCCAACTATCAGAAAATCTATGTATGGGGGTGTAGCGCCCCAAACCCACCGAGGGAGGCTAGGCCCCCCAAGTACTGTACTTAATCCAGGTGGTTTCCAGCTGGAAATCAATGGGGAAGGTTTGGGTATTTCTTTCTGGGGCCCTGCTGCAGTCTCTGTCCTTTAGAACGGGAATAAACTTGGTGGCGAATTGCCATTAAGGACCATTAAAGAACGGCCTCGCTTCTCGTGCGTCTGTACGGTCGGAACGGGCTACAGAGAAATAATGCAATGCCACATGGGCGCCGCTAGTCCGATAGGGCAGCGTGTGGACCTTCTTTACGGGTTCACTGGTCAACATTCACAGTTGACTTCCCTGATATGACCACAAAGATTCCCTGTAACAAGCTCCCACCCATACCCTGCAAAACACTTACACAGCATGTTCTTGCAAACTCAAAACTGCCCCACTTTGATAACATGGGCCACATTTTAGTTATCTAATTCACGAATGTGTTCCACGTGTTTTGTGCCAAGGCCCATTTTCTGTTCCAGTCCGACTCTCGTGTCTGAATCTTAGGTTTATATGACTGCGCATTTGTCAGCTCAGGGGCACTATTATGTAGCTTAGCTTTGCTAACAGCCAGTGCTTTAAATGGAAAAATAGAAGTGCAGGTACTCTGTAATAGAGTACCTGATTGTTTCTGAGAAGTGCCGGTACTATCCAATTAAAAGTATTGCGTTTTTCTTGAGATATGCCGGTACTCTCCCTCTCATAATAAAAAAGTGCCGGTACTCAGTACCGGAGAGTACCGGCCCATTTAAAGCACTGCTAACAGCTAAAAACAAGAATTAGGTCAGGTTTTACAGTTTTGACGGAGGACATACAGTCTTGGCACACGAGCGCGAGAGACCGAGTCAGCAAGAGTAGACAAAAAGTACTAAAGTTACAACGTAGCCTCTCGTGCAGTTTAATGTAACCACTCCAGGGGAAGGCAAGAATACTTGCAGGTAGTAGCATTCGGCCAGGGACGATTTCCCAGCTGAGCTTCATAACACAACCCTAAAAAGAGATTAAATGGCACGTCAGCTGATGGTACTAATGCAGTTGTAAAACTAGAATAAACGTACAATATCGTCGAATAAAAGTAGAAAAATATCAAAGATTCAATCGTGTTTTTTCCAAAGACAGAGCCACATAGGTCTGCTGTAGACAACATGAAATAAAAGAAAGTAAACACAGGCCGAGTCAAACATCGTAATGGATGAAGTAAATGGGCGAAGTAAAAGTGCAATTCAATACAGTTAATATTAACCAGGAGGGCGCACGCAAGGGTTTCCAAAACGAATATCAGGGAGTTTCTATCTTAAATAGATTCCACATAGGCCAAACCCAGGCTGGTCAGGTATGCTCCGAGGCACCCAAAGTAGCATTTCCAATGTGAAAGAGCATGATGTACATGAAAGCAAAACGGTTATAATACATTATTCTTACAAAGCGCTTCAACAGTGCAATTGGCAAACACCAATTTAATGAACCGAAATAACCGACCTTAGTAAGATTCGGACTCCTGACATACAGAACATGTTGGTCAGCAGCAAACATTACCTCAACACTCAATGTAGAACAGGTAGTAAATTGTCTTTCCGACTTCTAAATGCGCCGCTCCGCTCTATTGGCGATAAACCGACAGCGCCCACACGCGTGAAGCAAAACGTAGCCTTTTCCAGCTCCCCAACGGAGTACAAAGCGATCAACGTTTCACTCAGACCGCACCCCGCGCAGAAACAATTTACGAGCCTCTCCTAGACCAGAGCGAAGGTCAATTAACAGGTTCCAAGCCTCTACAACTAGAAACCAAAGAAAAGAGTTGGTCAATGTTTTGATTTTGTTTTCCTCGGCACCTCCTATAGAAAGACGAATTAAGCTCTATCCGTGATTTCTGGATGTTCTGTTAACTGAAAAGGTGAACAAGACATTCACAGAGAAGAGCTTCTGACTAAGGAAACTTACAAAAGCAACAAAAAAAAAAAAAGCCTTCAAGACGCCGACGATATAAAGACTTGCCTAATTTGAATAATTAATGGCAGTTAGCTTTGAGGCCGACAGTTTGAATTTTTTTTAAGGCTCTTCTTCATTACTATTGGCTGTGCAGGCATTAGCGTCATTATCTGCAAGCAAGGATTGTGGGATTTTTGTGGCTATAAAAGCAGCAGGTTCGGTACCGTCGCTGTCTTTGTTGTTTGTCAGAGGCGGGGGTTGTGGGCCTGGTTGCTGTCGGGTTGATAGAATTTTTTTTTTTTTTGTAGAGAAAAAAGAAAGTTTATCTGATTTTTTTTTTTGTAGTTCTCAAGCTATTTGTGCGGACTACGTTTTTTAAATATGTGATTTGTTTTTTTTTGTTGAAAGTTGGTGATATGGGAAAAACAAGTTGATCTATTGAGTCGTTTTTGTGAAAAAAAAATATTTTTTTTAAGTACCATGGTTGGGTTTTCTTGAACGAATTACATATTGTGATAGTATATGTATATATATTTGTAACTAAAACAAATTAAGTTTTAACGGGTGGTTTGTGGTGTTCACTAAACTGACGAAACAACCCATTTTAGTGTACGTTTTTAACTGTTTGTTCCATAGAAGCTGAAGTAGTAATAAGTTTGCAAGTATACTGAGGCGTGTAAAACTAACAAAGTAGTGTGTAGCTAAGATTAAAATTTTAAAACTGTACTCTTGGGTTATAATAGTTTCTTCTACTTTTTACTCTATCATTAAGTGCACTATACGGAATATCGTTGCCAATGTAAAGATAAGATTTAATGCAATTTGTAAATATGTCCAAGATGTCACTTAATATTTTTTTAAACTTTTTTTTAATGAAATCGCAGTTGGTTTCATTAAGGCTTGGGTGGCCAAATACCAAGACTGTGTAGTCTTCGGCACTCTCACACCAACTCTTGTAGGTTAGTTATTCATTCTGGCTTTCATCCTTTGTCACTGGTTTTCTACATTTCTCTTCCGCAGGTCTCACTTTTGTGCTTTTCTTCTCTGCAACAAAGTTTGGAAAGACAAATGTCAGTCCCCAAAAAAGAGGGCAAGTGTGCCCCCCGCCTGCTACCATGGCTCAAATTGAGCATTGGTCATTACAAAATATAGATAGTCAACTCTTGTATGACTAAAGCAGGTTTCTTAATGTAAATGCTAGTTGAGGTGTAGTTTTCATTAAACAATGAAAACGTGTTGGAAATGAAACTTAAGCTCACTTAAGTGAGCACCAGAAATGGTTTCATCCAAAGCACGTGTCTTTGTTCAAGAGCTAGCATAAAAATGTCCATGACAAAAAAAATACATATATAAACAATTAAAGTGGTTTGGGGTCAGCAGTTATCCTTCAATGTCTTAAACTCAAGTAATTAATTATGCTTATGTCCACTAAATGATACATCATGTGGAAATGGGCCCTACTCAATGGGCCTTGCCTCTTTCCTACTGTGAGTGACTGTCTTCTGCCGGATTACCTGAGGAAGCTGCTTAAGTCCACATAAGTGACATAGATTGTTCAATTGTTTACATCACCAGTGTTTTTTGTTTTCTTTCTATTATTTACTAATTATTTTTCTTAAATAGGCTTTATTGGGTCTGAACTGCCTTCAGGTTACAGTAATTGATACCCTATGCATCTTTACTCAAATAGGAATCGTATATCTCTGGGAAGTGCATTAAATCTATCATGGCTTCCTTTGGTGTAATATGTAATCATGTCTGATAGGAAAATGCAGTTCTAATCTATTGAAATAATATATATTTCACTTTAAATATTGTGTTGAAAGCATACGGTCTCCACGTTTAGTCAGACTCTTATTTATTTTTGCCTTTGCTTCCGATGGGGAGATAAAATGCAGCAGATTGCGAAGGCTAGATCAGATGGGTTTGCCAATGCTTGTTTAACGCTAGTTGTATGTAAATAGATGGATTTGTTTCAGTATACAGGAACACGTAAGGAAGGCAAAAGATGAATACAATGACTTGTATTACCTAAATTGCCGTTTTTTTATATGTAGCTTGTACTCGAGTTCTGAATCCACCGCAACTATCAATCATGTAGTTCTGGGAAAATTGCATCTCTGCGTAACTTTGTGAATTTGTACCAAAATCTAATGGTAAATGTGAAGTGTAGTGCTAATTAGAAATAAAATCCCCACTGATTTCTCTGTTCCTATCTTGGCAAGTTTGCACTGTATAAGTGTCAATGCTTGAAGTTGTGCTATTCTTCTATACATTAAAGATTATTTAAATATCCTGGCATGAGTGGCTTGAGTTGTTTGACAAAGCAGACAATGTTAATACTTGATAAATGGACTAAAAGTTAGAAATGCATTGTAAGTGTTTGACAGACAGTGGGTGCAGAAACGTGTGCTTGAGGCGAGGCTTCCTCAAAATCACTCAACTGAAGTGCTGAAGACCACTTTTTATATAGACCAGGGCTGAAACATGTCCTCATTTAAACATTGTCCTTGGCATACATCGTAGTCTGCTTGACATCACAATTTATTTTTTCTACCTGTCATTCCCCCCCTTACACCGCCCCCCCAAAACACCGGAAACATATGACCAACATATCCTCCTTAATCCTGCTTTAAAGCCACCCATTGTTCCCTGTAATGTTACTTGTCATGTGCAGCAAAATATTGTCTCTGCTCCTCCTCGCCCATGTGCAGAACTAAAGTACAGCTTATACAACTGTCAGCAACCTGTTCTTTTCGTGGGCTAGTTTGGTATAGATGTGGGGTTTGGAGATTGCCATTTTACCTATTCTCTTTATCAAAACAGAAAATGGGCTCAAATAATTTCAGATGAGGGAAAAGAGCCCACAGTTTACATGGCATGTGATTAACATGTTCCAATTTATTTTGAGCTCCCTTCACGCAAAACACAATTAGAATTTGTCCATAGCCTAAGCTCTCTTGCCAGCACATTCAGTTACCTACAAATCATTATCAGCAGAATACTATACATTCATAAAATAGAAAGCCATGTATGAAACATAGCAAAGCATATTTAATATAGCGCACTCTGCAAATTGAATCACCGCAAGGCACTTTAGTGTGCCTGCTGAGAGTGATACCAGACAAAAGTGACTAACCAGGAAGTCTGTCTCTTGGGGAACATTTATGACGGACAGAGATGCTTTGCCTTCTTGGAGGAGGGCTTTGGGAGATCAGTCCTAATTTCAAGGTTCTGAGTTTAATAGTTTTTGTGGTTACATGATGATTTTGAAGTGGTGCCAACGGCGTGTTGGTGCGTCAGAGGTACTCTGTGCAGAGCTCCCCCACCCTCAGATGGTACGAAGTGCCATTCCATGCCTTTTTTAGGGTCGAGCCTGCAAGTGCATGTGTCTCATTTGTGAGACGCTGTTGTGTTTCGTAAAGGTTTTGGAGCCCGCCTGCCCGCTGACCATTTGTTGGTTTGCGTGGCAATCTTCTTTACAGCCTCATAATTCGTTGAGGCACGCCTTGCATTATTTCTGTTTCTCTGTGTGGCACAGGGCAAGGGTATAGGAGGCACTACCTTTTTAAGAGGGACTGGCCTCGGTGCATTCCTATTCAAAGTGTCTGTGGTCTGCGATGCCACAGACGCTCAGAAACACATACAATCTCAAAGTTCTGAAGTGAAATAGAAAGGCAGGCATATAGTCATAGTTTGCAAAAATGCTTTATTGTAATATATGTTCTGCAATAATGCAAGTGTGGTTATGTGATGTCTGGTATCGGTATTGGAGTAGAAGGCTACTCTTTAGCACTGTTCCCCACTCTGTGTGTATGCTATAAAGTGAAGTATGTAGGCAAAGTTCTACAAGTTGAGAGAATAACTTGTCTCAAACTATATGACTGCCTCGAGGAAGCAGACATTTTGGCACAAAATCCTGTCCACTTATTTTTAATAGATACAGCTTTGCATAAAAAACTATGGGTGGTAGGATGGAAATGCCCATTTACCACCCATGCAACACCCCTCTATCGTAAAGAAGCATATAGCTCTACTTTGCATTACAATAGACAATTTTCAAATGCAAATCAGAATTTCTGTTGGAAAGTAAATCATAACACTTTGCCTGAGTTTGCCTTATTTTATGATGCAAACCTAGTGAAGTGTTATGACATTCCCCCTAAGTCTTTTGCATGTTTTCTGGCAGTGTGTAGAGCCTATTACACACTGCCTGTAATATATATTTTAACTGGACTACATACTCGCAGTGCTTTCACTCCCAAGCTGGGACCTCATAGGTCTATGTACACACAAGTCACTAGTCCACCAATCAGCTATACACAAAGATGTCTGGAGTAATTCTTTTATAACACCAAGCCTTCCTACCAGAGCAATCCATTATCGACTTATTAGTTTGTCTAGCATTTCAGTTTCACTCCATGGGTCTGCATTATATTTTAGATGCAGTCATCACCCACTGCCAGAGCCACTGGTATTATGTAGTGGCGAGGACCACATTTTGTGGCATGGTTGACTCAATTATGCAGCAATAAAGGGCAAATTATGAGGCATAATGCAGCACATTTTGTGATGACATTACTTCATTATCTTGTCATTTTTACAAATCTTAAGAAAGGTTTCACATCATTATTACCAGTTTACCAACCAAATACAGGAATAAGCGGCTGAAATGCTGTGATGTCAACTTATGAATGACTCTCCACTGCTCAGTGATTTGTGTGGCTGCAATGTTGGCAGCTTTTAATCCATTTGACCTAGAAACAGAGTTTTGTTAAACTCTGGACGTTATGCAGTAGAAGGCAGAATCTGTTACAAATGCATGAATATGAAAAGAATGCAGAAACCACAAAATTGTTATTATTGCAGTGGCCCTGCTCATGGTGTGCTGCTTGACAGGGTATTAGTAAAAGTCAAGCTTGTTCACACATATATTACAAAAGACTAGCTCAGCACAGTATGATACTTGTCAAGACTGGCTGTGCTCAACCATCATGAATTCCAGAAGCAGTAAATTACATTTTTGAATAAAGAATGTAAGAAAATGGAGAACATGAAAAACAGTTGTTGAAAGGTAACATATTGGTAAAGCTTCTACACAGAAGCCTTGAAAATTCTAACAGCCACTGAAACATGGAGAAGAGAAGAACTCATCCATGAGGGTCTGAGTCATTTACCAATGTCATTGGGGAGGGTTAGTGATATCGCCACTATGTCAGGTAATGTAAAAATCCATTTGGAAATAGAACTTCTGAATACTTTCTTGCGAAGTCTAGAGTTATCTCAAAGAAAATGGTTGCAGGTAATGAGATAGCAAGCTCTACTAGATGCATCAAGAGACAAGGGATTTGGACTACAGGGTTTTTCTGAGTCGGAAGGCGGCAGGCTGAAATATTAGCTTTAAGAAGTACATATTCATTGGAGTTGTAATAGTAAGAACATCTGTTTAAAACTTTTGGCCTTATTTAGAGATTTTGGCACAGGAGATATTCCACCATAAACATGGAAGATGTATCATCTGCCTCAAAACAAGTATGTTCTAGCCTATGGCATTTGTAATACAGTAAACTGGATATCCTTCCCAATCAGAAGGGGTATCCGTCCACCAACCTCTCTTCCTTTCTTAATCCCTCTTCTCTGATTCTGGGGTCATCTCTGTGTTGGCATTCTGTACAGCAAATTTAATTTCAACAAGTACTTTGATAGGATTTGTATTCCCCGCAGTGTTAAGCCAGGGAGAACCAGCCTAATATTTCTCATACAGAGATGTGTTTCTTATAACTCTTTTTGCTAAAGATAAGAAAAATAATGTAAACGCTAGACAGCAACTAATACCTGTATAATTGTTTCATGCACTCTTCAACAGCAGAATGCAAATACCCTCAAGAGTGTTCGATCCTGCCGTACGTTTTGTTTGCTTCGTAGTTTTAAATATCCTATTTCGATCTTCTCACTATGCCAGGTGTGCAGCTACTTTGTGGTCGGCTGGGTGGTTTCCGCTGTTTGTCCTCCGATTCGGTTTCATTGCATAGCATAAAACAGTCCATAGCCACAAAACACTCTCCCTCTATTTTTGTTTTTGTTGTTGTATGAGGTTTACATCCGAAGAACTTTAACATGATTGTATGTTTTTAATATCGCTGCCATCCTGGCTGCTTAGGTAACGCGTGGATCGATGGTGCTTCGGAGAAAGTTGAGAGCGCTCTATCCATCATGACGGAGCTCCAAAGGATGTGAAATTACTGCAGCTCCCAGCGGAGCTCTACGACAGCCCAGGTCTCGACGAGCAGCCGTTCATCCATCCGTCTGTCCACTCATCCATCAGAGGGCAGGCAAAATGAGCTTTAGTGGGAGAGACAGAACACAATATCGTGCGTTCTCAGCTACTAACAGCAGCTGGGACCGAGGTCTGGCGCAGGAATGAGGTATTTCTCTGGAAATTGCATTCACACTTCTGACTGCTTCTCAGAAGTGATGAGGTGCTGACCGTCGCTGTTCTTCTAAACTGCACCCTAACAACACTGCTGGTGGTTTGGTGTCGAGTAGTCCATCTTAAAAAACTGGTTATTACCCGTCGATGTCCGGAAACACTGTTACACTTTTACTCCGGTAGTGTTCCCTCTCACATTATTCAAACACAGGAAATCCCCAGTGGATCTGATCTCTTCTCTGTTAGGAAAGAGAAGATTGCGTAGGCTACCACTGCTGGTGGGTGGAAGTTGAACTTAGTTAACATTATGATTTGAGCTAATTGTTAATTCGGAAAGCCATAATCGTCACTCTCGTTGTGGCGCACAGTTTGGATTTATATAGTTGGTGGGGCGCAATTGAGTATTTTTTTTTATTTTTTTTCGGTAACAATTATACAACATTCTTCTGTCAATGACCATTGGCTCAAGTGGGTTTGTAAGCGAGGCATGGCGACCTGTTCTTGAAAGAGCATAGTGTAGACCTGATTGCAAGTTGGAATAATAATCTAGTCAGAATGTAGGTGTGACTGAAGCGTTGACCAACTTTAACTAATCTTTGATTGAATGTATCAATTATTAATTTGTTCTTGAGAGCAAAATGTGTATCAATCATCCTAAAAATTGGAGTCTTGCAGAAGCTACATCCATTTTTGTTTGTTTGTGTGTGAATTGTTTGAGTTTGTAGTTTGATTATGACGCATCTTCCATACTTGTCTTTATGCCGGCTTCTGGATTAGGGTGATAAGAAGCTTTATTCACAATGTTTTGCTTGTCAAACCTTTGACAATCAAGTGTACAATGAACAAATCTTACTTCGATGCACAAGGAAAAGGTCCAGTCAGGGGTGAAAGGCACTTTTCATTCCTAGTCATTTGCGTACTCTCAATCTTCTGCTCCAATGGCCCATGATTTTATACTGCTTAAATCAGTTGCTTAAGAAAGACACTCTGGCCTGATACAATTTAGATTTGGCTGCCAGTACTTACATAAAGCTACTAGGATTTGTCAACGCTTGTGGTCCATTTAGCCAACACAATATAGCATGAAAAGAGGGCAATAATATATCAGAATTAGAGTGAGGCAGGGGTGTCGAAAATACTTTACTAGTGATAAAGAATCAGGGAGACTAAGAGAAAGACAAAACCATTATTAGGAGACATGAAATAAGGGGCTGGTGACAAACAAGCTTTATCAAAGCCATCAGTTGTGTCCTCCATTTAATGAAGCAAAGTATAGTACATGTACTTCGAGGAAACAAGTATGAGTACAGCAATGTGTGGCTGTAAAACATGGCAAAGTGGTGGGCTGTGAGACACGCCAGTTGAATTTATGAAAATGACTTTATTATGTTCTATGTGTCATACTGCCTGTGTGAGAAATTGGGTTGTTGATTAAGGTAGGTCGAGCTCTTCTATATCTGCCACAGTCCTTGTCAAGGTAAATCACAAAGGTCACTAAATTAACCTATGCTTAACCCCTTTGCTGCCAGGCCTTTTGCCCCCTTAGGTGCCAGGCCTTTTGCCCCGTTAGGTGCCAGGCCTTTTGCCCCGTTAGGTGCCAGGCCTTTTGCCCCGTTAGGTGCCAGGCCTTTTGCCCCGTTAGGTGCCAGGCCTTTTGCCCCGTTAGGTGCCAGGCCTTTTGCCCCGTTAGGTGCCAGGCCTTTTTTGGCTATTTGGGTCAGTTTGAGCTTAGGCCCTCAACTTTATGTCCACATAAGCTACCCACGCCAAGGGATTCTACAGGTACCCAGAGTTTGTGGGTTCCCCTGGGGAACACCAAGAAATTAGCCAAAATACAGCAAAAATGTCAAATAAAAAAATCAAAAGGGGAAAATAGGGCTGGAGAAGAAGGCTTGTGTTTTTTTTTTTTCCTCCTGAAAATTGCATCTACAAAGGGTGTGCGGTGCTAAAATCACCTTCTTCCCAGCTTTCAGGAACAGGCAGACTTACATCAGAAAACCGCATTTTTCAACACAATTTGAGCATTTTATTGGGACATACCCCATTTTTACTAATTTTTGTGCTTTTAGCTTCTTTTCAGTTAGTGACAGAAATGGGCGTGAAACCAATGCTGGATCCTGGAAAGCTCAACATTTATGGAAAGTAGACAAAATTCTGAATTCAGCAAGGGGTCATTTGTGTAGATCCTACAGAAAATAACAGCTAAAATAAAAAAAGATTGAAATTGAGGTGAAAAAAACAGCCATTTCTCTCCACGTTTTACTCTGTAACTTTTTCCTGCCATGTCAGATTTTCAAAAGCAATATACCGTTACGTCTGCTGGACTCTTATGGTTGCGGGGATATATAGGGATTGTAGGTTCTTCAAGACCCCTAGGTACCCAGAGCCAATAAAGGAGCTGCGCCTTAGAATTAGTTTTCGTTGTATACCGATATACAGTAATTAATTTGGTGAAATATAAAAAGTGAAAAATAGGTATCAAGTAAACCTTTATATTTCCAAAATGGGCACAAGATAAGGTGCTGAGAAGCAGTGGTTATTATTTGCACATATCAGAATTTCGGGGTCCCCATACTAGCATGTGAATTACAGGGCATTTCTCAAATAGATGTATTTTTTACATGCTGCCTTACATTTGGAAGGAAACAATGTAGAGAAAGACAAGGGGTAATAACACTTGTTCGTCTATTCTGATTGCCCCCAAGTCTCACAATAAAAATGGTACCTCACTTGCGTGGGTAGGCCTTATGCCAGCAACAGAAAACGCACCATGGACACAACATTTTTACATTGAAATCTGACGTGTTTTTTGGAAAGTGCCTAGCTGTGAATTTTGGCCTCTAGCTCCATTGGCACCTAGGTAAACCTGCAAAACCTGTACATTTTTTAATAGTAGACACCTAGAGGAATCCAGGATGGGGTTACTTGTGAGGCTCACACCAGGTTCTGTTACCCAGAATCCTCTGTAACCCTCAAAATGTGGCAACAAAAACACTTTTTCCTCACTTTATGGTGATAGAAAGTTCTGGAATCTGAGAGTAGCCACACATTTCCTTCTACCCAGCATTCCCCCAAGTCTCACAATAAAAATGGTATCTCACTTGTGTGGGTAGGCCTAGTGCCTGTGACAGGAAATACCCCAAAACACAACGTGGATACATCACATTTTCCCCAAGAAAACTGACCTGTTTGCAAAGTGCTTAGCTGTGGATTTTGGCCTCTTGCTCAACCCGCACCTAGGGAAACCTACCAAACCTTTACAATTTTGAAAACTAGACACCTAGGGGAACCCAGGATGGGGTAACTTGTGGGGCTCTCACCAGGTTCCGTTACCCAAAACCCTTAGCAAACCTCAATTTGCCAAAAACACCAAAAAACTTTTTTTCTCACATTTCGGTGATAGAAAGTTCTGGAATCTAAGAGGAGACACCCATTTCCTTCCACCCAGCATTCCCCCGAGTCTCCTGATAAAAATGGTACCTCACTTTTGTGAGTAGGCCTAGTGCCCGCAAAAGGAAATGCTTCAAAACACTGTGGACACATCAAAATGATCAAATACAAAACGACCTGTTTTTGTGTTGGGGGGGAGGAGGGAGGAACACCAATGTTTTTGGTCCTGGGTCAGCAGCCATATAGGGAAACCTACCAAGCCCAAACATTTCGGAAAACTAGACACCCGAGGGAGTCCAGGGAGGTGTCATGTGTGTGTATCCTTCAGTATTTTTCAACCCAGAATCCTCAGCAAACCTCAAATTTAACTAAAAAGAAATTACGTTTTCCCACATTTCCGTGTGAGATCACTGCACCAGGACAAATTTCCTACCACCCAACGTTCCCCTCAGTCTCCCGGTAAAAATGATACCTCACTTGTGTAGGTGGGCCAAGTGCCTGTGACAGGGAAGAGCAAAAAAATGTCGAAATTGAGGGGGAACCAAAGCGGGTCCAAAAGGGCAGTTTGAAAGAGAAAAGAAAAGAAAAAAAAAAAAGATTCGGCTGACAAGTGGGACAGAATTTGTATTGGTATAGATGCGACAATGCTGGATGGTAGCAATTTTGTGGATTCCTGCAGATTCCAGAAAGTTCCATCACAAAAAGTTGGGAAAAATGTGTGATTTCCAGCAAAATTGGAGGTTTGCCGTGCATTTTGGGTAAGAAAATGGTGTGGGGTGCTTGTGAAGCACACCACCCTGGACTCACCCAGAAGTTTAGCTTTCAGATGTGTCTAGGTCTTGTAGAAAAAATCAACATGGCAGCGTCCCAAAGTCCAAAAAGTGCAGCCCTCGCCATTCCAAGTGGGACGATTTTGAGAGTTAGCCAAGCTCTCATGGCCTAAATGTTAAACCAAAACCGAAAAATAATCAAATGTCCTCTTGCTTGCCATGGGATAAGATGTTTTAGTGTGCGTAGGAGAGCTGAAAGACTGTAACCCCCTTCAGCAGGGGTGGGGGCCATAGCCATGCCTATTCTGGTTGGTGGCCACCAGCCCCCTTTTTTATATTTATTAATTCTCTTGCATCTAGTAGGCTTTCTACCCTCCCTCCATGAGTGGATTGGGGGTAATTGCCCCATCTGACCACCGGTGGGCAGAACAACTTTGGCCCCATTTATTAGGGGAGGGGGTATGGCCATACCCCCATCCTCTTTTTATTTGTATTATTATTTTTTAGAAGAAAAAAAATCTTCCCTGGTCTCTGGCGGGCTTGTGGGCCTATGGGCCTTCCAAATGTAGGCCAATAGTAATGTGTCCCCATGGGGAGGGACCTCAGCCTATTTTTATGAGGCCAAGCTACCCCCAAGGGGGGCAGAAACCATTAGACACCAGGGATTTTTATTTGTTTTGCGTCAATTTCACGCAAGGGGAGTGACCCCATAGGAAAGGGTCGTTCCCCTGGGGGGCAAATTACAGTAGGCCTCATAGGTTGGGGGGGGGGGCAGAAAAGGCATTAAAACAATTTGGCCCCCTAGGGAGTGACCCTTGCCCAAGGGGCTGCTTCCATTATAAATAAATATGAAAAAAAATAAAGTGTCTAGTGGCCATTTCTGCAACCCGATCGCTTTATGATCAGGCTGCAGAAATGCCAACAGAGACATGAAAGGAAAGGCCTTTCCTTTCCCTTCATGCCTCTGCCTGCCCCCACCTCCCGGTCGGAAGAGAAATTCTTAGCATTTCTCTTCCCCATCTTGCTGGAAGCATGCTTCCTGTGATGGGAGGTGACCACTGATGAGGTCAGCGTGCGATTTCCGCCCTGTCATCAGATGTCACGGGGGTAAGGGGGCATTGGGGGTGGAAGGGTAAGTGTTGTTTTTTTTTTTCTTCTTATTCTCTTCTCTCCCACCCCCCCCCCCCCCTTCCATCCCTGCCCTGGGGTTGGAGGGTGGAGGCTCATGGCGCAGGATGAGGTGGTCTTGGCGTCCGTGGCCGAGGATGAGACCACCGGGCACAAAAGCAAGCAGGCATAATGTTGAGTACTGCATAAAGTTTACATATTCCCAGTAACAGTAATAAAGTGAAATTACCACACAAACAAATCCCACAACAATTTGGAAAAATGGAGTACATTTTAATTATTTGGCACCAAAAATACAAAAGTCTAATAAGTAAAACTGGAGATATGCAATTTCAAAGATAAAAAAAAAAATGAAAGCACATAGAGCCATTTGCCATTATCTGATTGTGCGAAACGTTCAGGACAGATACAGGACCAGGTTAGTCCTGCTGAAAAAGTTACCTACTAAACTCCATTGTGAAGAGTCCAGTTCTCATGGTGGAGGAGGCCGTGACGAGCAGGGATACCGTCGTAGATGGTCGTCCATGTAGAGTTAAGATCCTGTTGGGTGTTGCAGATGGTTATTGCTGGAGCTTTGCATTGGCGGTCACTGTGGGCAGTTGATGCTGTAGCGCAAAGTGCAGATCATGCCCTGCTGGTCGTTGCTGTAGGCCAAAGAGTCTGGTTCACTAGAGATTCACATTGGCACCAAGATCTTGGCAGTAATGGGCCTGTTAGCTGTCGCAAAGAGCCCAAAATGTCCGGATTCCTCATTTTCATCTAGGAGGAACTCAACTGATGCAATCCCAAGATCCAGGACCTAGGAGTCACTTCCTGGGGATCAAGAATTCACTTCAACAGAAGCCAGCAGGGAACAAACAGGTCCAGTTGCGGGAAGACCTCTCTAACTTGTTGTGCGCCTGTAGCTCAGAACAGGAGGCCAGCTAACTAACCCTTTGTGTCATTCAGGTAGCCTACAATGAACAGAGCAGGTCCAGTCTTCCTTCTCAAGAGAGCAGGGCAGTCATTTGGCAGTAGGGCAGCCAAGAAGTCTACTGAAGAGTTTGGTCTGAGGTTCCTATTTTTGTACCTGGTGGCCCCTTTTGAAGTCAGATGTTTCTGGAGCTTTCCCTTCACAGGAGTGTCTGGAATTTCCTACCTCCTTCCCTGTTCCCAGTCTGTCTGGGGGCACTAAAGGCTAGTATGAAGTTTTTTATGAGTGCACTGGTCTAATGCCTTTAAAGTGCAAGTGTGATAGGTGACAGCTCTGCCCTCCATAATATAAGGAAAGCCCATCCTACCAACACGCAGACACTATTGTGATGCCTTATGAGAGAGATACGCAAAGGCCAAATACATCAAATCATGTGAGCCAAGAAAAGGCTGCAGGCATCAAATGATTAGGACAAGAAAATATCTACTTTACAAAAGGGACATTTTCAGAATTTTTAAAAATTCAGATTTTACCATTGAAGAGGATTTTAAATCAAAGGCCCTCATTATGAACACAGCGGTAAACACAGCAACGCCGGCGGTGACAGTAACAACTGCCAACAGACGTGTGGTCCGAACTGCCAAATGATGAACCAATTGAAACACAGGCATCCTGAAAACCACTCACCACCAGCAGAGGAGTGCCGACAACGACAGCAGATCCTGCCCACAGGCCGATGGAAAGGCCCTACCCGCCCATCAAATAATGAAGCACTAGAACGCCGTCAGTACCGGGGCGGGAACCACCGCCACACAAAGCCAGATAGAAACAAACCAAATATAAAGAAACAGTCACCGGAGGCTCACAGAACACGCCGAAGCAGATCATGCCAGCCCTGCTCCTTGCCATATACCTCCACGACTGAGACCGCCGAAGAAGACTACGACAGTAAGTACCGCGACCTACTAAATACGGGAAGAAAGGGCACAGTTACATACCCACCTACTCCACCCACCCTGCAACACACCAACAATCCTTCACAGCAGCATAAACCATATATCCAACAACAAGAGGTACTTACCCGACACAGGGAAATCCGGAAATCCAACCTGCCCAAAGTACGTACATGTGCCCAACACCCCCAAAAAATGAAATGAGAGACCACGGATCCAGAGTGTGCCTTAAACAACTCAGGCCACACATGAACCTTTCTTCTGCTCAATGAGCAAACAAACTTGCATGTAAGGCCAGCCCAGAGTTAAACAAGTCCGATGGGCTTGTGGAGCGGATTTGGTCTGGGGTGCAGCAGATGTTCCTGTGCCAGCACGGGGTCTCTTCCTCACAGGGGAGGTAGGATGGGAATGGGAAGGGCGGACAGGGGCGGGCTGTGACGTGGGAGGAGTGGACAGCGCAAGAGGGTGGGCACGTTTTGGGATGAGACTGGGTGGGCCAGTGGGTTCAAATAGGTCTACACGGGATAGGAAAAGTTTCTTAGGTACAACTGGGGTGGACCTGGAGGAAGGTGTGGAAGTGGAGGTAGAGGGAGTGGGCGTGACAGGTGGGCGTGTGTTTTGGTGCGTTTGAGTGTCTTGGGAGGAGGGGGATAGACACAGTGGGACAAGACAGGCTGGCAGTGTAAATGTATGTTGTCTGGGTGTCTGCAAGTCTGGTGAGTGTGCTGCATGCGTCAACTAAAGTCGTTGTGGTGAGTGCAGGTGTGATGTCTGGGGTGCATGAATGGATGTTTGCTATTGTGGTGACTGCAGGAATAGGGTCAGCCCCATTGAATGAGGGTGCAGTGCCTGTGGGTGTGCCTGAACAGGGGACAGACAGGGAGGCAGAAGAGGTGGGCTCCCTGGGGGAAGTGGATGTTGGTGTGTGTGCATGTGTATGTTGGCTGTGTGTGGTGCTTGTGTTTTGAAGTGTGCTTCTTGTGTGTTGAGGTGTGTGCCTGTGTATCAGAATGTGTGCTTTGAACAGGTGAAGGGAGTGGGGTACTGGAAGGGGTAGAGGTGGTTGGAGGGGGGACGGAATGACCAGGGACACTGGCTGCCATCAAAGAGGAGAGCAAGGGCCTGAAAAGATCTCTGTAGGCCAGACACAGCACTGTGAATGCCATCCAGATAGGCATTGGTCTGCTGCACCTCTGATGCTAGCCCCTGGATGGCACTGACAATGGTTGTCTGCCCTACAGAGATGGTTCTCAGGAGGTCAATATCCTCCTCCGTGAGGGCAGCAGGGCTGACTGGGGCAGGGAATGAGGTGCCTGGGGCGAAGGAGACACCCACCCTGCTGGGTGAGTGGGCCCGGGCAACTCGGTGGGGAGCAAATGGGAGGACATTGATGGTATGGAGGTGGCAGAAGATGACACAGTATGGGTGGGCCCACTAGGGTCCGCCACCGCCAGGGAACTCCCATTGGAGGAGGTATGGAGAGACTACCTCCAGTGGTAGTTGTCTCCCCCGTGGTACTCCCCTCGCCCTCCAGCCCACTGGTTCCCTTGGCGTCGGACGACTACCTCCAAGGATCCTTGGGCCACTGCATCCCCACTTACCGTTGCCTTAGCTTCCTCGCCAGATGATGCTAATGTAGAGACAACACAAGAGAACAGGGATGGGGAGACAAAACAGGAGAGAAACTTGTAAATAGGTGAATGGAGGTACAGAACTGGTTCACACATACACCCACCCTGAAAATATTCCACCAAGAAGCACCTACCGCTATACACATGGCTATGCCCCTGACTAGTGGCCAGAACCCTGCTCTACAGCCATTCCCTACAGCACTGAAGGACCTGACATACTGCAGACTTGACCCTTACACCCCTACTCCCCACGGGGGCCATTAAGTAGATGGACATCAGTCAGAGTCCCTGCCAGTTGACAGCAGACACCCCCACCCATGGGATGACTTCCCAAGCTGGGCCTCACAGTTCTTCCTCGCCCAGTGCTGCAGGTCCTCCCACCTCTTCCTGCAGTGGGTGGTCTGCCGGTTGTAGACCCCCAGTGTCTGCACCTCCTTGGCGATGGCATGCCAAAGTCCCCTCTTCTGATGGGCGGTTACCTATAAGAGACACACAGAAAAAGTAACACTGAGGTCAGACAATGGCCAATAATATACAGCTGGCCATACGTCCATTATGGGACGGACATTTCAAACAGCCTACACACACGCAGCATGTCAGGAACTCTGGACTAGACAGTGTCACACGTGCACACATGTATGCAGCAATCTACCACCATTGCACACATCCATGCCCACCATTGCACACATCCATGTACCTCTGGCCGACCGTATAGAGCTTGGTGTACTAGGGGAAGGACCCTGCCCACAAGCTTCTCCAATTCCTCGTTGGTAAAGGCCGGGGTCCTTTCCCCTGCAACACGTGCCATTTCCATGACCAGAGGCAGGACACAGCAGTACACTCAGTGGAGTACCTGCATGCACGAGGTCAGGGAGTCAAGTGAAGTTGGGTGACAAGTTCGCGTATGCACAGCGGCAGAGTGCACCGTCGCCGCCGGCGGTGATCATGATACGCTAAGAATGCCCATTGACAACCATGTTAACCAATGAATTTGCTCACGGCGGTAAACACCACCTTACGCTATTACGTAAACTGCTAGCGGTATGAGGTCACTTCCACCACAACACTTCTGTATTACAGGGAGCAGACATTTTAGCCTTAACTATGCAGTTGTAAAAACCCTCATCAGCACAATGCAGGCCCTATTGTCCCCTAAACACCCATAGGCATGAAACAATATACATTATCTCACCTGAACAGTCCTAATATATCATTGTGGTCATGTTGCTGTAATGTCACACATATTAAGCATTTGTGTCGTCGACAATCATGCCAGCAGTGCTGAATCAAACAATGTGTGCAGATGTATGTGTGCTCCACTTCTCCTAGGTACAGACCCTTTTGGCGAGGGAGGGCCTCATCGGTGTACAGACCACTTGTTGATTTGCAGACCATGGTGGAGCGTCACATCATTATCAATTAGACTCACTCGTGCTACTATTGATGAACTTTGTGCATTACTGGATCCAGCACTGAGACCAGCTAATTGTAATCAGCATGCCATACCTACTGAAGTGCAAGTGCTCTCTGCACTCCATTTCCTGGCCACGGGCTAATTTCAAGTGAAAGTGGGCATGGGTGCAGGTGTTTCACAGCCAATGTTTAGCATTATACTGTCCAGATTCCTTAATGCATTTGTACAACACCTGCAGTCCTATGTGCGGTTTCCCCAAAGTGCTGACCTCCCTGTTATCAAGTCGGACTTCTATGCCTTTGCCAACATACCCCATGTGATAGGTGCCATTGATGGCACCCACATAGCTATCATCCCCCCAAGAGTCAGTGAAGGGAGAACATGGCGGCTGCACGCTTTGCAGTGCGCTGAAGCACTAACCGGTCTCTCAGCGGGCACCGGCATTTGGAAACACACTTTTGGCACTTCTGGCGATTTGTTAGCTCCCGTGAATGGGAACACACCTGCAGTTTTGTAGGGTCGTTTGTGGGGTTCCCGACGCCTTGCCTAGGCTTAGTTGGCTTAGGGTGAGGTCGGCGCTTTGTCGCTCCAGACGTCTCGAGGCTCGCCTTTTCCTCCGGGGGTAAGACCGGCAGAGTCAGCACTGGTGCTGACAGACTCCCGGTCAAAGGTGGAGGAGTTTCAATCTTGAACCCGGGTGGAAGGCGGTGCGGAGGAAACACTGTCTTTTGCCCCCTGCCCAGTAAAGGAGCGCTCCAGGACAAGGTAGGATGAGGCAGTGGGTGTGAGGAGAGTCAGTTGGGTTTTGTGTGCCCCAAGCTGGGTTCTATGAGGCGCCACAACCCTCCTGACAGGCAAAGTTTGCCTTGTTCTAGACTGGAAATTGGCGAAAACCACCAAAAAACATTAAAACCAGGAAGAAAACCACAAGTACCAAGTTGATTCCATCGGTGAAATGGTAGCGTTCTAAAAGTGCTGGGTATGGAGGGTGAAGGTGGTTATCAAGGAGGGAGACGTCCTTACGATCTGCGACAAGTCTGTGACGGCGCCCCACTGAACTTTGGTTTGTCAGGAAGAAGGCAGAGAGAATATTGGCAGTGCGGTTGTAGCCCCTGAATCTGAAACCCCTTTGGCTATGACACCATTAGGAACTCGGGCACCTAATTCCTCCCCCCCCCCCCCCCCCCCGACCTCCATTTCCGGCATGGTTTTATCCGGTAACAGCCCAGCCTCCTCTATTGAGAAAGCGTTTCTGGCGTTGTCCAAGGATATTAAAAGTGGCTTTACCATCTCTGAGAATAATCAAGGAGAATTAAGGGAGGTTTGTGGAGCCCTCGAAAAAAAACTAGACCTATTGGTATTAAGAATACAAGCATTAGAGGAGGTGGTGGAACAAATGAAAGATGAAATTAGAGACCATAAAAGAGAAATTAACATATTAAAGGGGAATGAGCAGTCGCTGCAGAAAAAGCTGGAATAATTGGAAAATAACTCTAGGAGGAATAACTTGAGAGTGTTGAACGTTCCAGAAGGTGTGGAAGGAAAAAATTAAAACTGTTTTTGAGTTCTCTCCTAAGGTCTTGCTTTCTCTGGAAGAGAGTCCGGAGGAAATAGCAAGGGATATCCAGCGGATTCATAGGGACCCTTTTAAGAAAAGGTCAGATAGTCTTAAACCTCGGAAGATTTTGATACATTTTCAGACATATTCTTTGAAAGAGAAAATCCTGCCATTGGCACTTAGACAGAAAACACTAAAGGGAGATCATTTCACATTCAAGGTCAGGTCTGATTTGTCCAGCGCAACTATAAACAGGCAGTGGGAGCTGGGGAGGCGGATGGAGGATTTCAGGAAACGGGGTGCCTCTGTTCAGATGAGATTTCCAGCGACCCTTCGGATCATGCATAATAATAAAATGTACAGTATAAGAGAGGTGAAAGCAGCGGATGAGCTGCTGGAGACTAATAAAGATGGAGATATTGAGAAATAGTTTATGCCCGCCGAGGGATGATCAACTAGTGCTTCTTAATTGGGTCAGTGACCTGTATGAAGGGAGGGTTCTCCAAGGGGGATGAGGGGGGGGGGGGGCACGCTGGGGTGGGGTGGTTGTGGGAGCACTGGTTAGGGAGCAGATGGGAGAAAATATCTGAAAAAAGGAAAAAAAGTCCTATGCACCTCAGTATTTTTGACAAACCATAAGGGATGCATAAAAAGGGGGCAGCTCAAGGCTCTAGTTGTAATCAAAGGCTTCAAATTTTGTCCTGGAACATGAATGGTTTGAGGGTGAGAGGTAGGAGGGATTGGATTTTACAGTACCTGAGGCATTCTGCCGCCCAGCTGTTGATATTGCAAGAAATGCATTTAACTGGGGATGAATGTAAGGCTTTGTTTAGGAATCAGAATTGGGTCCGCCTCTGTGTATGTACTGAACAGGACTTCAACACTAGAGGAGTGGCAATATTATTTAAGCATCAGTGTGATGCAGTAATATTAAAGGTCAATACTGATAATACAGGTAGATGGATAATAATTAAAGTAAAGCTACTTGGTAGACTGGTTACACTGGTAGGGTACTATGGCCCCAATTGTTTTGATACAGAGCCTCTCAGAAAGCTGTTTTTTCAGCTTTTGGATTTTCATGATCCAGTGTTAATGGCAGGAGATTTCAATATAATATTAGATAGTAAGCTTGACAGATCAACCAAAAGCAGATTGATAGTTAATTCAAATTCTCAGCAGTTTTTGAGAACGATGATGAAGGAAAGGGCATTGGATGATTGGTGGAGGGACAGAGCAAGTCTGCAGCAGGTCTTTTCTTATAATAACAAGAAATACAGTAATTCTTCTCGTATTGATTATTGTTTGGTGGATCAGGCATGGTGCAGTGTGGGAGTAAATATAGCATACCTACCCCCCCTAACTTATCCGATCACAGAGCAGTAGTACTTAAAATGAATCTATTAAAAGAGAGGGAGGTGAGTCGGTGGACTTTAGATCGATCCTTATTGCTAGATGAAGAAGTGGGACTTAAGCTGGGTGTAGAGACTGAGGTGTTTTTTTTAAAGAGAATTTAGGTACAGCCACATTTAATGTGGTTTGGGACACCTACAAGGCTGTGCTACGAGGGATACTTATGAACATCGCTAGTTATAAAAATAAGCTGCATAGGGAAGAATTAGAGGATTTGGAAACTGAGATAAGTGGGTGCAGAGAGCAGGTATTGAAGAGTTCGGATGAAGGGGTGAAGTAGGGGGGCATCAGAAGCTAGATGCTTTGAAACAGCAATTTGAAGCTCTTTTGCAATCAAAGGTTGCAAAGCGATGGGAGGCAAGTAAGTTGGTGTACTTTGAATATGGGGAGAGTCCAGGGAAATTATTGGCGTGGAAGGTTAAAAGGGACCAAGTGAGGAATATATCAAGGAAGTTGAGGTAGAGCAAGGATTGGAAACCAGAGAGAGTGGAAATATAAATAGGGCCTTTTTGCAATTTTTTACCCAACTTTATACTGAGGAGATAAAGGTCACGGAATTGGACGTTCAAACCTGGCTGGGGGAGGATACTCTCCCTTCTTTATCCCCAGAGCAGCAATGCTGGTTGAATAGACCTATCACTTCAGGTGAAATTACAGCTGTTTTGATGGGTAGTAAAGGGGGGAAGGCTCCAGGCCCTGATGGTCTCCCTGTGAATTGTATAAAGTTTTGGAGCAGGTATTCGTGCCTTTCTTGTTAAAATTATTTTCGGAGGTTTTTGCAAATGACTCCCCCATTCCGGCTTCCTGGAATGAGGCAGTCATTTCACTGATTTTGAAACCGGGTAAAAATCGGCTCAGGTGTGAGTCTTATAGACCCATTTTGCTGCTAAACTCAGACTACAAGTTATTTGCAAAGATCTTAGCTGATAGATTAAATGCAGTGGCGAAGGATTTGATTAATGTAGATCAGAAAAGTTTTGTCAAGGGTAGGTATTTACACAAGCTTACGTATACTTTAATTGGTGCAATTGATTTGGCAACTGCTTATAAGATCCCCTTAGGGGTCATAGCTTTGGATGCTACGAAAGCCTTTGACAGGGTTAATTGGGGTTTCTTAGCTTTGATCCTGAGGAATTATAATTTGGGAGATAACTTTTGTAGGGCTATAAAACAGATTTATTATGACCCCTCTGCTAGAAATTTAATTAATGGGAAACTTACAAATCTTTTTAGGATATCGAGGGGTACCAGACAGCGTTGCCCGTTATCTCCACTTTTGTTTGATTTGTATATTGATCCCTTCGCTAGGAGAATAAGACAGCATCCTGAAATATCTCCTTTTAAATGGGAGCAGTGGGAAAGGAAAGTAGCACTCTACGCAGATGATATAACGGTATTCACCGCAGACCTGTCGACTGCACTCCCAGCTCTACTAAGGTTAGCCAAGGATTTTGGCTCTGTCTCTGATTATCAGGTTAACTCAGAAAAGACTGAAATAATGGCATGGAATCAAGAAGGGGATGGCTGGAATGGGAAGCCTGAGATGCGGTATTTAGGTTTATTAATTACACAAGATATTGAGAAATTGGCAGTGAAAAATCAGGAAATGTTGTTAGAGCAGTGTATCAATTTGATGAAGGGTTGGGTCCATCTCCCATTGACGATATTGGGAAGGGTGAACCTGGTTAAGATGACTCTTCTCCCAAAAATACATTTTATTCAGAATGCTATTCCGTTACAAATGAATGTCAGATATCTTAATAAGCTCCAACTGGCTATCACTTCATTTATTTGGGCAAGCAAGGGCCATAGAATTGTGTGGAAAAAGCTGTGGAGGAGAAGAGAGAAGGGAGGCCTATCGCTGCCGGACTTTCAGCTGTATGCTTGGGCTTTCTTGCTGAGGAATTTGAGGTTATTTATCTCTCTGGATGAGACAGTGATGGGAGCGATGTTTAAGGCTATGACATGAACTATCCAGGGGGCGGCAAATCATTTTCTTTTTAAGTTTGGTGATCCAAAATTCTTTAAGAGAATAAGATTAAAAATGCTGAGGGATGCTGCAATGTGTTTGCACCAGGTGAAATCTATCATTAAGATAGATTATTACAATCAGCGAGCTCTGATCTGGGACTCTCCGGGCACTCCAGAATGATTGAAAGATGCTTTGACCAAACCAATAAGGGAAGCTGGTTTGGAATACTGGGGTGATCTTTTACAGGAGGCGGTGCTACTCCCCTGGGAAGAATTGAGAGATATAACAGGGGGCACCTTGTCCAGGTTTAAATATATTCAACTGGAAGCCTGGGCACAGTCAACTCGATTAAGCTGGCAGGGGGAAAACCCCTTAGCAGAAGATCTCTTCAATGGCTCCCCCAACAGTAGTAAGGTCTCAATGTGGTATTGGGAGATTTTGGAGTCGATTGATGTTGACTCTAAACTGCCGGAGCAGATATGGCAAGGAACTATGATGAAAGAAATAGCCCAGTCAGGATGGCGAAATTCCATGAGAATGTGTTTTGAGATAGTAAAGGCTGCCCCACTGAGGAAAAACCATCTGTATGTGATACATAGAGTTTAAATCACCCCAGCAAAACCTACAAAAATAAAGAAAGGGGATGTGGTGAATTGCGTTAAATGTGGACTTCCACACGCCACTGATGTTCACTTGTTTATGGAGTGCCCAGGAGTTGCTTCTTTTTGGACTGAGGTGGCGGGAATGCTGTTGCAGATTATAGGGAAGAAAGTTATGGTAAATCTCCCCCTTATTATCTTTGGCAACCTGCATGACTCAGAAGGGGGGGTCGAGAAATATGAGGAGCCTGTTGTTTTTTGCTATTCTATTAGCCAGAAGGGAGATATGCTTGAAGTGGTTGATGGCAGTACCCCCCTGTATAGAGGAGCTGGCTTGATATGCTTGTGAACACCGCCACATTAGATCTGAAGGTGGGCGGTCCTGAACAGAGGATTAAAAAAAAAGGAAGCTATGGGCTCCGCTCATGGAATGAGCCCATCTCTAGGGAAGTATTGTCCTATGATTCAAAATCCCTCTTCCGTCCATGCCAGTCACCGGGGGTGACCCCAGGAAGGCTGAGCAGGTGATATGGGGGCCTCCTCGGGCGGGGTGTCCACTTTATTTCAGTTATAGAAGCAAGAACCCTGTAGAATTAAGGTGTGACAAACCTGTGAGGTGTATGAGTCAGTGAACAGGTGTACAGAAACAGGAAGAACTTGTGAATGCCATGTTCCCTGATTAATCCATGATTCCTTTGTGGTGAGGAACAGTGGTGTGCCACACAAGATGGAACAACTACAAGGGGACAGAGGATGGATCATAGGTAGGTGTTTCTGACACTTATTGCCACATAGCAGACAGCCAGGCTGTCTGCCACCGAGGGTTGTCATTGAGAGTCCTGTTTTGCCCCCCTTTTTTTACGTAATTCTGGCTACCCCAACATGCGTTGGCTCCTGACACCAGTGAGGAATCCTGGAACAGATGCAGTTAGGAATTACAATGAGGCACATGGACGTACTAGGAGGGTGATAGAGCGTACAATAGATCTCCTGAAGGCTAGATTTTGTTGCCTACATATCTCTGGCGGTTCCCTGGCCTATGGGCCTGAAAAGGTGTGTAGAATAGTGGTGGCCTGCTGCATGCTGCACAACGTGGCTGTGAGAAATTCTATCCCCCTCTTGGAGGAGGAGGGTGCTGTATATCCAGACCAGCTTCTTCAGAGAGGGGATGAGAGTGATGGTGATGATGGATGAGGAGGGGGAAGATGTAAATTCCAAGACCCAACTGATACAACTCTACTTCCAGTAACTCTGTGGGACAATTGGATGAGATTGCTGTCTGTGCAGCATACTGTCACAGTACCTTGTCATCTAGGGGGTGTTGGGTCAATATTCATTGCCACTGTGACCAGGTCTGCATAAGACAGGTAACATTATAGTATGATAGCTCAACACATCTGTAGGCACAACAACATGTGATGCGTGTGGTGCATTTCCTGCTACTCAGATAATAAATGATTTATAATACAGTTGCATCCATACTTCACTTTGTTTAAACATAATGACAGGGGGCATTGTAGTAGGTAAACTGGTGTTTTATTTGGTGCAGTGATTATATTGTGCAGATTACAGTGATGGGAGTGGGGTACTGGTGGTTGTACAATATGGCAACATGGTCACAGCATTTGTTGGCAGTATTGGTAGGTCCATCTATGTTTACCAGAGTTTGTTGTTGTTTTCACACGGTCTGGTCGTTGATTCAGTGGGACACTTGGAGGACAGTTCCTGCCAGAGTCACTTCTTTGATGGGGCCTTGGTCTTGGCAGGTGTTCCAGTGCCATATCTGGGCTTGAGGGACCATTTGGGTGCCTGGTGTTGGCCTGTACGGGATGAGATGCATGTCTCCTGTGTGTCCTGAGAGGGTGGAACATGTCCAGTTGCTGCTGATGCTGTTGTCGGGTCTGTAGCTTGGCCTGTAGTAGGGCCTTCCTGGTCTGTGTGGGACTCAGGCTGTGTTGGGACAAGGTGCAGCAGCGCACCTGCTATGCTGGCCATTGTGGCATTGTGCAGTTTCCACTGCTCCATGGGCTCTTGGTGGTGTGCTAGCTGCATCCTTTGACTCTGCTCCAGGGTGGATACTATCTGGGCCAGTCTGTCCTGTGTATGGTGATATGCTCCCAGGACCTCACAGATCACGTCCTGGGCTGCAGCATCAATCATGTGGCCTCCCCCCTGGGCCACTGATGCCTTCCCACTTGGCCTAGCCCCCTGTGCCTGTGTCACCTGCACAGGTCTGGCGGTACCACTTGTACTGGGGCCATCGTCTTCCTTCCTGTTGGTAGGGGGTGATTGTGGCCTCTGTCCATGTGTACCACCAGTCTGTGGCCTGGATACACAGGTGTGGGGACGGTTGCCCTGGGCTGATGTTGTTGGCTGGGTAGTAGGGGTGTCCTAGGTGGGGCTGCTGGATGATGACAGTCCAGGACTGTGTGAGGGGCCAGGGTGATTGTCAATGCCCAGGGTTCCATCCCCAGTGTCCTGGGAGGTGCCTGTCTCCCTGTGGGGCACTGCCATTCCTTGTCCTGACTGTCAGGGTGGCATGGGTAGTCGTGCCTGTTGGGGGGAATGGACATGTCTGTTACAATTGCATGATCGGAAGGGGTGCACAGGACTGGGGAGTTTTGTGCAGGTTTTCACACTTTGGGGCCATGCAGGGTGCTTTCGTGAGGTTTGAATTGCATTTTGCTTTGGATGTGGAGGTGCATTGTGGGTGCTGTAGGCCATTGTGAATCCTTGCAAGGGATAGGTGGCTGTGCACCGGGGGAGGGATGTGGGCCTGTTAGTGGGTTTGTGGGCATGCAGGGGGACTGGATGTAGTGATTGTGGCCTGGGTGGGATATTGGACCCGGGTGGTGTTGGAGGGGTGGGGTGGTGCATGCATTATAGGTGTGATGGATATGGGGTAAATGTAGATGACTTACCCGAGTCCATTCCTCTAGTGAGTCCCTCAGGGTGCAGGAAGGGCAAGTACCTTATCCTCCAAGTCAATGTAGTCAGGTGGTGTTGGTGGAAGTCCTCTCCCTGTCTTCTGGACTGCAATGTGGTGCCTGAATGCCATGGACCTGACCTTCCCAAGCAGGTTGTTCCATCTCTTGCGGATGTCATCCCTGGTGCGTGTATGGTGTCCCACTGCATTGACCTTGTTACCTATTGTCTGCCCAAGCTCCATCTTCCTGGCGATGGGTGTGTGCTGGACCTGTGGCCCAAATAATTGTGGCTCGACCTTCAGTATCTCGTCCACCATGGTCCTTAGCTCCCTTTCTGTGAAGCGTGGGTGTTTGGGGGGGTTTCATCATGTGTGTTGTGAATGGTGTCTTGTGTGGATCTAGGTGAGTGTGCTCTTGTGTGGTTGGGTGTGTGTCATGATGTGGCGTTCAGTGTCTGCCTGTAGGGTTGTCCGCCTGGCTTCTCCTATTGGTGATGAAAATGGCTGTGGGGTGTGTCTGTGAGTGTTTTATAGTGTTGTGGATGTGTCAGGTGTGAGGGTTTCAAACTTGCCAATGGATGCATTTCTTACTGTCAGGTCCACTTGCTGCCCGTGGTGGTCTGTACCGCCTATGGTCGTTTGGCTTCCACTGACCGCTGCGGTGATTTGTGCTTCATTATTCGGAGGGCGGGGTGTTTGTGTGCTTGGCGGTGGTGGGGTGGGAGGTCCAGCATTTCCACCGACATGGTCCTGGCGGTGACTGGTGGCAGGGATATTTTTGTTGGTTTCTCTTTTTATCCATCATTATATGGCGGGTTTCTGTTCACCGCCAATGGTGGTCTTCTATTCACCATTGCCACGGTGGTCGACTGTGTTTACCGCCGTGTTCATAATGAGTGGCAAAATTCCTCAGACACCAAACATGACATTTCGACCTCCTCCCAAACAAAAGTTATCACTTATGAAATATAATAAGGTGACTACCCACCATAATGGGAATTCTCATCACTAAGGTAAAAGAACCTGGAAAGACCATTGTTGTGGCCAGTTCCAGGGTGGTGTTACAATGTAAAGCCCATTATCTGTAGGGAGATGGACCATGCTAACTATTTGGGATTATCACTTCTCATCTGCATGAGCCATCTGAGGGGCCTGCAGTCTGTCTGAACCCAGAAGTGGGCAACAAACAGGTATGGTCTCATCTTCTCCAGTGCCTAGACAACAGCAAATGCTTCTCGCTTTGTGGCACTCCACCTCTGTTTCCGAGAGAGTAACCATCTGCTAATAAAGGCTACAGATTGGTCTAGGCCCTTCACATTTAACTGTGCTAGTACAGTGCCTATGCCATGCTCTGAAGCATCTGTCTGCATTATGAACTGCTGGGAGAAGTCCGGGGCCTTGAGCACAGCTGCCATGTGATTGCTATCCTTGAGGGTTTTGAAGGCTTTCTGGCAGGCCTCTGTCTAGATTACCTTTTTGGCTGCTTCTTGGAAGTCAGCTCAGTTAGAGGGGCATTAACAAACCACCTATGAGAATCAATGAGGCCCAGAAAGGCTATCACATTTGTATGAGTTTTGGTGGACTCCCATGCCAGGATAGTGTCTATTTTGGACTGGAGGAGGCTTCACCATGGCCCTGCCCACCAGGCGTCCCTGATACACCACAGTACCTTGCCTAATCTCACACTTGCTTGCCTTTATATTCAGTCCTGCCTGGTGCTTAACTTGAAGCACCTTCTGAAGGTGAAACAGGTGTACCTGCCAGCTGTAGGTGAAGACTACTGTGTCTTACAGTTAAGAGACACAGAATTCCTCCATCCCAGCCTGGATCCTATTGACCATCCTCTGGAAGGTGGCAGGGGCATTTTCCAGACTAATGGGCATAACCCTAAACTGAAAGTGGCCCTTTCAGTTAGGAAATGCAGACCTCTTTAGCCTCCTCAGTCAGGGCAATCTGCCAGTACCCTGATGTTAGGTTTAAGTTACTCACGGACTTGGTAGCTCCCATCCCTTTTGAGCTCATCATTGCGGGGGAAGGGGTGAGCGTAAGTTTTGGTAACTGAATTCAGCTCCCTATAGTCCATGCAGAGCCTGAGTTCTGTGGTGGTGCCCTGTGGGGCATTTTTGGGTACCAGCACCACTGGGCTGGACCAGGGGACTATTAGTGCCCAAACACACCCAATTCAAGCATCTTGGAGACATCCTTCATAATGCTTGCTCTCAACTTGTCAGACAGTCTGTAGATTGTGTTCTTTACAGGCATGCTACCTTCTGTATCAATATTGTGGGTATACAAAGGTGTAAGCCCAAGTGTGAAGGAATACAGGGACGCAGACACAGTCCCTCTGGTGTTCTGAGGCCAGTGTAGGGGAGAGGTTGACACCCTTCACTGACCCATCTAGCCGCTTGGTAGATGGGGATCGGAGAGAGGTTCCCAATTCTCTTCCATGCCCTTATCTTTCACCAGTAGCATGGTGACTTCTGACGCCTCATAGTGTGGTTTGCTGAGTCTGACATGGAGTATATTTAAGTGGCTCCTGGGGGTCTTGAGGTCCAACAAGTAGGTAACCTCCTACTTTCTTTCCTTCACATCATAAGGGTCTGACCAATGTTGATAGGGGTCCTGGGCTTCAATGGCTCCATTACCCACACTTTCTGTCCAGGGTGAAACTCTACCAGAGTGGTCTTCTGGTCATACCAGAGTTTCATTACTTTCTGGCTGGCCTCCAGATTCTCTTTGTACTTCTTCCAGAAGTACTGCATCTAGTTTCAGAAAGACTGCATGTAGCTGACTACTTCCTGGGAGGCTTCTTGAGTCCTTGCTCCCAGCACCCCTTAACCAAACTCAGAGGTTCCCTAACAGTGTGGCCATAGAGGAGCTCAGAGAGGTTAAACCAAACTCCTTTCTCTGGCACCTCCCTGTAGCAAATAAGAATGGTAAGAGGATGTCCCGCTTCTGCCTCATGGGCTCAGGTAGGTCCATAATCTGCCTTTTAGGGTCTTGTTGAATATCTCCACCAGTCTGTTTGTCTGAGGGTGATGGGATTTACAGAACCGGTAGGTTAGCCCACAATCATCCTACAGGGACTTCATGTAAGCAGAAATGACGTTGGTGCCCGGATAAGACACTACTTCCCTGGACAAACTCACTCAGGTAAAAATCCACATAAAGGCCCTAGTCACTGCAGGTGCAGCTACAGATTTCAAAGGTATTTCCTTTGGGTATCTAGTTGCATGGTCCACCAAACCAGGATAAATCTATCGACTAAAGCAGTTTTGGGGTCCATGGACCCAACAATCCCAAAGTCAACCCTTTACTGGTAAAGGAACCAGGAGAGCTTTTAGTTTTTTCACGACTTCCCTCTGGCTTAGCAGTTAGGACCTAACCTACAGAATGCATCAGAAGACGTCTTCATCCGGGGCCTAAAACAGTGGGTGACATGCCTGACAAAGGTCTTGTCTTGCCCCAGATGTCTTGCCAGGGGTATATCATGAGCCAGCCCCAGTAGGATGGTTCTGTAACACTGGGGAACCACCAATATGCAGGATACCCCAAGCGCAGAAACCTTAGGCTCACTGTACAGGAGGTCATTTTCCCAATATGAGGTGACCTCCAGAGGTGTCTCCAGCTAATTGGGCTTCAGCTTGCCACCTCAAGCCCTCTAGAGTTGGGCAGTATTTCTGCACTGTGCAGAATTCCTCCCTCATGGGCCTACTCTCAACTTGCTATCCAGCAAGCACAGGCAAGTCTCCTAGGGTGGCAATGTTCTCCCCAGTAGTTTCAAGTGCAGCCTCCTGAAGCACTCCTCTGACCCTATCTGTGGGAGTTTCAGGGGCAGGTTTCCCACCCCTTGCCCTTCTTGGCAGCAGCTTTGGCCATTGTTCCGGGCACCAGGCCTCCTTGACTCCACTCTTGGGCAGTCATGTACCATGTGGTCATGCAGACCCACTCGGGCATCCCTAACATTTCCTTGGTGTGACTTGAGCTAAACAGACCTTGCTTAACAACAATCTACAGGCATGGCAGGGCTTGACGATACTTTTAGTGAATCTGAATACCCCCCTTCTCACCCCAAACACCACTTAAAGGGAACCAGAGCTACTGGGTATTGACTGTTGTGTTTGTCTGCCACTATGACCTGGTGGAATATATGGGGCATCACCTGTTCAGAGGACACCAGATGACACCTTACAGAAATTATGCTTCCTCCTGTGTCCCTCAGAGCCTCTGCCCATTGATGGTGGGTCACTGCCTGTACTTGGAAGTATTTTAAGGTATGTGGACTTTGGGCACCATTTCCTTACTACCCAGGGATATTAATGTCTCCTCTCTCCTCATTCTGACTGGGACCACGGTCAACTCTAGTGCTGGCCCACCAGTGAGGGCTGCACCCTCTTGAGGCAATTGGTGTGTCCCTTCTCATGCTCATGCTTTTAGCACTCTGTAAACTGGGAATTGACCTTCTTGTCCTCTGTCTGAACCCCTTTTTCTTTTGATCGGGTTGGGACTGGTTACCTTTACCTTGGGGAAATATTTTCAGGGCCTGTAAAGAACTCCTTATTTAACTTTTTCTTCCCACTCTTTCTTCTGTTAGGAACCCTGTTTGCCTTTTGGGACTCTCCCTCCCCCTTTTGGACCCTGGCACTGAGCCAGTGGACTGCCTCATTGGCAACAAGCTCCCTGGGGCTCGGTGAGTTTACTATACACTAGGTTTCTGTGCTCCCTGGCAAACAAATTGTACATCCCTTTGTAATCCTTGCATCACTGCCCTTCACTCAACCATCCAGTGCCTTACACAAGTAATTCACATAATCCACCCTAGACTCCTGGAGCAACGTCTGGTTGTCCCTAACCAGCTGCCTGTACTTCACTGGGGTAAGCTTATGCTTTCTGATAAGCGTGTCCTTTATGGGAGAATACTTCATCCTGTCCCCCTTTGCTTGGGCCAGCAGAACATCCCTCCCTTTATTAGATATATGCCTCCAGATACTGCCCCAAATTATCTTCAGGGACCCTGTGCCTCTCCAGGGAAACCTCACTGGCTTCAAACCACCTAATTATCTTATCCCCACAACAAAGTTAGGCACAGGATCCTTGAAATTGTGGAACCACTTGTCTAAGATGGACACTGACTTATTGCTGCCACTATTTTTGCTGAACTCTAGTTGCTTGACTCTGGTGGCCAGCTTTCTGAGACTTAGCTCATGGGCCATTGTTTGTTCCTGCATGGCCAACTTCTTTTCTGCAATGGTCCTCTGGGCAGCAGCTTCTTCTACGGCCCTCTTTGCAGCAGTGCCCTTCTTGGCTGCTTCGTTCTCCATCTTTGCAGCAGCCTCCTTCTTGGCTGCTTTCTTCTCCATCTTAAATTTGGCCAACTGCAGTTTGAATCCTCCCCCGTCTGCAGAAGGAGATGCTGTTGCTTGCCCTGGGTCTGTGGTAGACCTCACTCATGTGGTTCCTAGTCTCTCCTCTGGAGCCATGATAAGATAGCTGCATCCTCCCTCTCCATCTCCCCTGTTGCTCCTCCTCAACATCCAACTCACCTTCCTCTTCCTTCTCCTTGTCCACCTCCCCCTCTTCTTCCTTCTCCTCCTCCACACCCCCTTCTTCTTCCTCTTCCTCCTCATAAGCCTTTAAATGGTGGGCCTCCCACCAGACCCCGATGACCTTCTGGAGCTCCTGTTTCTTGAAGCCCTTGGTTGCTAGAAGCCCCCTTTCCCTGTAGAATCCCTTGACCTCAGCCACAGTGCAGCTCTATAGATTGAGCTCAGACTCCATACTTGCAGGTAGTGTCACAGATCCACAGTCATGTGAATAGAAGTGAATTTGGAAAAAAGCAAAAGAGGCCAAACAAGGAGAATTTAAAAAGAAATAAAATGGAGTAGGTATCAAATTATTTACATGGGATTTTAGTGTTGCATGGAAACATGAGAAATTGGATTGCTGGTTGACGAGGATATGAGCCTGTCTCAAACAGCTACAATCCTTGTCAGAGTGAACCACAAAAGTTACTAAATTAAACTGTGCTTAACCCTGTGACAACGTTCACAAAAAGTCATGCTTAACTTAGAGGTAATGTATAAAGTATGTATGCCACACACAAACAGCAATAAAGTAAAAACATTTCAATAAAAAAAAAACCCACTAATTTAGGAAAATAGAGTGAAATTTAATAAATTACCTGAAATGACAAACATCCTATCAGTAGAACTGGAGATATGCAATATAAAATATTTAGGTACATTTAATGCTTAGAAGCACAGAGCACCACTCAAGGATTACCTGGTTATTGGAGACTGGGTGAAAGTCACAAGTTCAGGCTGATCACAATTGGGAATGTGTGGGATACAGAGAATAGGTTATCCCTCTGAAAAAGTTATCTTCTGTAGTCCAGCACAAAGATTAGTTCTTGTTGGAGGGAGCTACGTGGAGCAGAGAGAGCGTTGTGGATGGACGTTGCTGTAATGCAAACAGCAGGCCGGGCATCACGGACGGTCATTGCTGGAGCTTCACACTGGCAATCACCGTAGGCTGTCAACGCTGTAACGCAAAGTGCATATCACACGTTGCAGTTGTCACTGGCTGTTGCTTTAGCACGAAGAGTCTGGTTCACTGTAGCTTCGCATTGGTGGGATGCAAGATTTTGTCACAGGCGAGTCTTAGATTTCTGCTTTTCTTATAGGAAGAGCTAAACTGATGATACACCAAGGGTCCAGGGCATGGAAGGCATCTCTTGGGGATCAGGAATTCACCCCAGCAGATCACAGGCAGGTCCATTTGCAGGTCTAGTGCAGCAGGGCAGTTGCAGGAGACCTCTGAAGCTGCTTGTGTCCTTAAAGCTCAGAATAGGAGGCCTGCCAGCTAGCCCTTGGAATCACTCTAGTAGCATGGGATGAAGGGAGCAGGTTCAACATTGAGCTTCCTTCTCTTTCTAAGCAGCCATCTAAAGCAGGGCCCAACTCTCAAAACATGCAACTAAAATCTTCAAACCTAATACCGTAGGGAAATTTCCTGAAACTGAGATTGTTAATCAATATCTCGGTGTCCAGAAGTGTAACCTCAGAAGTGATCTTCTAATTTTCACCTCTAGCAAAGTGAGCTAGGTGGTTTCATTGTGAGACTTTGAATCTCTACCACTGTCAATATACTGTATGGATATAAACTAGCAGTCTTCCCATCTACAGATTTGGCGACAGTCTATTTCCATATTTAACAATGGCAAGACCATGATCCAGTTGAAAGACAGCACTCTAATGTTGTTTGGTCAGCTGTATCAATCTCTAACAAATTCCAAGCTTACTTCACATTTATGTAGCCCAACTTCCATTGTACCATCCTATGCATTTATCACCCCACCACCACTTATGCGTTATATCCCAGATACTCCTGCTGCTGATTCTCATTCCTCCTGCTTCTCACTCCATAACTCCTCCCATATGTCCACTCCCACAGCTTCTCCTCTGGTTATCCCCCTGTTCGCATCTTAATCCTACTCATTCAAATGATAATCCTGGCTTTTAAACCTCAAGCACCATTACTAATCACTGACAGCCTTCAGTCTCTCATTTTGACTCCTGCTTTTTCCCTTCACCCGAACCGTCTAGACTTCTCACTCTCCTCAATTTCTCTCCAATCAGATTTCAATGCACTCTGGGTAATCTAAGCCAATCTCCTCATTCCTCTCCCCCTTTTCCTTGCATCCAAACTACTACTTTTTTGTCTCACCCATTTTCTTCCTTGTTCTTCTGTCATGACGGGACTCATCCACCCCTTAGGGCGGCAGTCAACTGCCCTTGGTATTGATGGCCAGTCATGATGAAAGAAGGATTGTTGGTTGTCCTTCAATCCTCTGTTGTCTGTTACAAGATTAATGGACAGCCCACGTCAACGCTGGTATTAGTTGACTGCAGTCTCAGTGGGATGGAGAGACCCTTGCAGTGGATAAGAACAATGGCAGGTGGGGCTTCAGATGGGAGGTGTGTCATACAATAAACACCTGCTCAAAATAAACTAATGAACAGCACCTTCAGTTTTTGCTACAAAATATTCTCCTCAAATCACACAAACAATTTACCTCACACAACAAGCAGCAGAACTTTTAGCTGACATTTTTCAACACTGGATTATAGAATATAGAGACCAACCCAAATTCTCGGAAAATGAGTTAACTGTGATGTTGGATAAGGACAATTAGGGTTCAGTTGCCGTTGTTTGGAGCACAGTCCCCAACAACATCCATGATATAGAGAAGTGAAATATGGCCAGAATATGGGCCAGAAATGTGGAGAAGGGGAAGGTTGGCAGTAGAGGTGTGCAAAATCTGCATGCATTGCTGTAAAGTTATGTGAAATGCAAATCCATCATTTTGTGTTACATTTTACTGCAAAATGCATCCTCTTATCAATTTTTGGTGTGAAGAAGCATTTAAGCAAAGCACCAACATCAAACACCCGCCTGCAATGAAGTAGAGTAATGTTGATTTATAAGTCCTGCATTAACAATGGAAAATGGCTTCTTCCTGGTAACCTGAGTGCTATAGCAGTGGCGCTCAACTGTAGCACACCATACCTCTAGTAACAATACACTGTAGGTGAAAGGGACATTTTTGCCTGCTGATGCCTATAGATTTATAGATAGTCTGTACCAAAAATTCAGTGAGTTACTGTGTAAGAACTGCAGGATAGTTTGCCCCAGCACTGTGTATCTTGCTAACACAGCAAAACGGTGTGAGCTGAGCCACAGTGCATTAGCAACCCTAAATGTTTTTGCTTCACACCTTCATACTGCCTAGCTGATATTCTTTCTAGTTTGGGTGTGTTCTTTTTTTAAGTCAATATGAAATACTTGTTTCTATTAAAACAGGAGCATTTGAATGTACTTTTTTAAAATCCACTTTGGGAATCTGAATGTGCTGTGCTTCCACTTTAGCCTCCATGAGAAGCCTGTGATTTCTCACCATACCTTCCACTGACTGTTGAGTGCTTTAGGCACTGGACTTGGTAGAGATTGCCTAAGACACTATAGGGTGGCCTCTGGAACAAGAGAGCCAAGAATGCCATGCCACTACATCTGCACCCCCAGTATCCAACGTCTGCCCTATAGAGATCCAAATGCAGTTTCACAATGGGTAATACAATTAGCTGTGATGTATATTGAATGTTAACAATCAACACACCAAAAAAGGTTTTCTCATGTCCATGTAACTGATAACACTAAATCACCAACACAATACACAAAACAACAAAAACAAATTAGAAAAGTGGATTTTTCTAAAAAACAATTATATTCCTTGGAAATTGGCTGCATGGACTTATACGTGGAAGATACTTAGGGCCAGATGTAGCAAAGGGTTTTACCCATTCTGTGTCTATGGGAAAATTCATTGGTACATATGGCCCTTAATGAGTAGATGGCCACACATTGCAGCACAATGCGAACCCCCTGCTTCAGCAAATGGAAGGAGCACAATAGGCCACTGACACCATGCACCAAACAGTCTTGCAGTAAAAAACATAACACTTGCCATTAAATTATGGTAAAAAATTGAATATTACACCGACTTCTTTTGTTTACATCTGTTTTTATTATCATAAGTTTTGAAGAAACAATTGAAAATTCTGCACAAACATGGATAACTGGTTTACATGTCAGAATAAGAGGCATTACTGCATATGTATTAATAATGTGCAGTACACGCGAAGGCTGCATTAGGGCATAGAGTACATCTTATTACAGAATGCCTCCTATAATAGTAAACAAGTATTGGGCTGCGTATAAAAATAGAGGACTAGAACATCTTGGTTTGCAGGGGCCGTTACTAAGTGAATGTAACTGTCCATCTGTGGGATCTTCAACAGGTGGCATTGACAGATAACTCTAATTTTTTGACAGGATCTTCAAAAAAGGGGGAAAAATAAAAAGGGACTAACAGCCCAACCTGGGACTCCCCAGCCCTCTCCCCACCCCCGTGCCCCGCAAGTAAATCAGTGACATGAACCAGTCCAAGCAGCAAACACAGCAAACCTTAAATTGGATGAGGGGAGAATGTGGGAAGATCTTCTCATTCATCGTATGTGGAGTGCTAAGTTAGGACACTGCCTCCGCTTCACCTAAAGCCTCTGCCACTACTGGATGATCTGAATCTGGATACGGCTCACTTTGGAAGGAATGCAATATGGCATCCCGGTTGGCAGCTATAAGGATCTTACATAGACATAAAGGGCCTGATTCTAACTTTGGAGGACGGTGTTAAACCGTCCCAAAAGTGGCGGATATACCACCTACCGTATTACGAGTTCCATAGGATATTATGGACTCGTAATACGGTAGGTGGTATATCCGCCACTTTTGGGACGGTTTAACACCGTCCTCCAAAGTTAGAATCAGGCCCAAAGTATTCTCTTCGTGCAGCACAGTACTCTCTGCTTGGACCCATGCTTGAAGAGATTGTTTCCAGGCCACTGGGGAGGGAGGCTCAGGTGACTTCTAGCATCTTGTGATTAAGCACTTAGCTGTCAGACAAACCCAAATCGAGAAAGCGAGAAGTGACCTTTTGTCTCTTACTGCTGCGGAAGAGCTCCAAGATGTATGTCTCCCACTTGTTGAGCGATGTGTGTCCTGTGCAGGCTGTTAGCTGGATTGTGATGTTGTACCAGTAAGCAGTGAGAATTGTTCAGGCCCATAACATGTGAAGAAGATCAGCATTTAATAAATAACATTTGGGGCAGTGGCCATTGGCACGATAAAAGGAGCAGTTTAACTCAGTAGGGGTGAGGCAAGCCCTCAGGGAAATGTAGTACTGGATGAAGTAGAAGTGAGGGTTGCGAGGGACACAGATGGGATTTCCAGTATAGCAGCCCATTTTTAATCTGTGCATGGATGGGACAGGTCATTTTTTTCAATGCTGCCTCAGGGGTCTAAGGGATATTGCAGTGTGTTGACGCAGTGAAGCTGCAATCCACCTTGTGAGTTGGCAGCCCATCCGTATGACTTGCAGATAATGAACAGTAAGGTGTGTACAGTGCTCCCTTGTTATGTCTCCCCATTTGCCGCTCAGTGTGGCGAATAATGAAGTATGTAGGAGAAAGTGATTTGGAGGTTGGCCCTCTTCTTTTAGTGTGTCATTGGGTGCTAGTGCACCGTCTTTATAGAAGTCCCCTAGGGTATGAAAGCCAGCACAGCACCTAGCCAGACTGAGAGCTCCGTGGATGAGGTGATATTACTACCCCTGGATGTGCTTAGCAGGGTTGGTGCTAGTGCATATGGGACAGTGGTGTGCATGAGGTACAGGCTTCAATGATGGCACCAATGCACAACTGAGAAGCAGCGACTCCAGAGGCTTTTCTCAAATACAGGGATGAAAAATTCGGAGTAGCACTGAGAAGGTCCAGGCCAGTGAGTGTCTGAGAGTTGTAACCCATCTACCTAGCCACCCATTAGAGCTGAAAGGCAAGCTAATACTGTTCCATGTTTGGCACTTCAAGTCTGCTCTGATCTGTAGGCAAATATAATTTTGTCACTCTACAGCGGGATTTGTTCCAAATGAACTCTTATGGTTCCCTCAAAAGAGCAAAAAATGGTGTTGTGATGTATAGAGGTAAGTTAGTGAAAAAATATAGTAGTTGAGGGACGACCACCATTTTGAGAAGCGCTAGGTGACCTGTGACAGACAGCAGGAGTGTGCATCAGAAGGACATCTGGGAACGTATAGCTGTTGTTGCTCTCACATGATTACCTTCTAACAAGTCAGTTGGTTAATAGTACACTCTAAACCATAGGTAGCGAAATGTTTGGTTGCTATAACTTAGGGATACCACTAAGGACCAAGTGGGGGTCGGGATATTATGGGACAAATGGGTACAGTCATGACTTGGCCCAATTAACTTGCAGACCAGTAAGGGCGGAGATTCATGAATTATCTGGGCTAGTGTATCTGGAGCCGACCGTACATCCTGAATGTACAGGAGAAGATCATCAGCATATAGAGAGATTGCATGTGTTTTATCTCCCAGGGGAACACCCAGTCTGCACTTTTCACCCGGATAGCCGCGCCAAGGGGCTCTATGGCTAAAGAGGAGAGTAACTGAGATTGCTGGCATCCTTTATGGGTGTGTCTGCATATTGTGATTTGAGTTTGATATGTAGGAGCCTGTCTTGACTCTGGCTGAAGGTGTTGTGTAAAGTAGCTGGATCAGGTGAAGAAAACATTTCACAATACCATATCAAGACAAATGTCAAACATTCCAGCGAATCGAAAGCCTTTTCGCGATCTAGCACCAGACACTCGGAGTGTCGCCAAGCGAAGTATTTTGAGACCCGGAAGTAGCGTTGCAAGGTCATTGAGGTGTTGCATGCTGGAACAAGCCCATTCTGGTCGGCAGGGATCAGAGATGGGACCAAGTATTTTGGCTAAGATTTTATAGTCAGTATTAAGTAGAGCTAGGGGGTGGCAGTGGGATCTCTATCGGGTTTATGTAGGGAGATAAGCAAGACCTCACACAGTGAGTCAGGGAGGCAGGGAGGCAGGAAGCTGAGAGGGCTGCTTCTTATAGGGTGAGTAGTCGGGGGGCCAATGCAGGGGCCTGGGCTTTGTAGTATTCAGCTGGTAGGCCAATGGGCCCGAGGTCTTGCCTGTCACTAATGCCCTAATGGTCTGTCATATTTCAAGAAGCTTAATGAGTTCATCTAATTCCGCAGATTGATCTGATCTGATGCTGCAGTGTGGAGTGTAATGCCTCAATGTGATCTGAACTGGTTTCTGTGACCGATTGGTAGAGTGAGGTGTAGTGTCATGTCAATTCCACATGTATTTCATGTTGGGTGTCGAGGAGGCGTCCCACTGAGGACAGAAGTGAGCAAATGGGTTGCCTAGGCTAGTTTTGGCGCGTCCCACCAAGGACAGCAGTGAGCAAATGGGTTGCCTAGGCTAGTTTTGGAGCATCAACCATGCTAGAAGGTGCCCCATATGATCTGAAGTTGGTGGTGGTGGCAGTATCATCAGTGGTGGTGGTGGTGGTGGCAGTATCATCAGTGGTGGTGGTGGTGGCAGTATCATCAGTGGTGGTGGTGGCAGTATCATCAGTGGTGGTGGGGGCAGTATCATCAGTGGTGGTGGTGGCAGTATCATCAGTGGTGGTGGTGGCAGTATCATCAGTGGTGGTGGTGGCAGTATCATCAGTGGTGGTGGTGGCAGTATCATCAGTGGTGGTGGTGGCAGTATCATCAGTGGTGGTGGTGGCAGTGGTATCGGCAGTATCATCAGTGGTGGTGGTGGCAGTATCATCAGTGGTGGTGGTGGCAGTATCATCAGTGGTGGTGGTGGCAGTATCATCAGTGGTGGTGGTGGCAGTGGTATCGGCAGTATCATCAGTGGCGGTGGTGGCAGTGGTATCGGCAGTATCATCAGTGGTGGTGGTGGCAGTATCATCAGTGGTGGTGGTGGCAGTGGTATAGTCAGTATCATCGGTGGTGGCGGTGGTGGTGGTGGTGGTGGTATCATCGGTGGTGGTATCGGCAGTATCATCGGTGGTGGTATCGGCAGTATCATCGGTGGTGGTATCGGCAGTATCATCGGTGGTGGTATCGGCAGTATCATCGGTGGTGGTGGCGGCATCGGCGGTGGTGGTATCGGTGGTGAAATAAATTTACAAGTCTCTTCTTGTAAGAGGCTGAATTTGTAGAAGATAGAGTAAAAGGATTCAGATTATGCTTCAAGATAACATTTTATTGGCTGTGGCGGTCACCTCCAAAGAGTGTCAAAATGGAACTCTTTGGCCAAGCAACTGACCTTTCCGTCAGCCTTTGATGTCTTTTATTGCAAAAAAAACCGCACTTCACCACACTAAACATGTAGCACAATTTCTAGACGCCTTCAAGCAAACATTTCCTGTAGCACCTTTAAACCACAAGAACAGGATGTTCAAACACAGAGATAACATTTCTAGAACAGAGGGCGATTAGCCCGTCTACAAGTTTCAAAAGCAACTCTAAGAAACCAGCACATTTTCAAGAAATGAAATTTTAACAGGACTAATGAAACCATACATTTTGCTTGTGGCACAGAACAAATGGAACTGAATTGTTAGACAAAATGGAGCCCTCACGCCAAGTTAAGAAATCCATTTTCCACAGTGGTAGTAGTATCGGTGGTAGTAGTATCGGTGGTAGTAGTATCGGTGGTAGTAGTATCGGTGGTAGTAGTATCGGTGGTAGTAGTATCGGTGGTGGTGGTATCGTTGTGGTGGTGGTGGTGGTATCGGTGGTGGTGGTGGTGGTATCGTTGTGGTGGTGGTGGTGGTGGTATCGTTGTGGTGGTGGTATCGGTGGTGGTATCGTTGTGGTGGTGGTATCGGTGGTGGTATCGGTGGTGGTGGTATCGGTGGTGGTGGTATCGTTGGTGGTGGTATCGGTGGTGGTGGTATCGTTGGTGGTGGTATCGGTGGTGGTGGTATCGTTGGTGGTGGTGGTAGTAGTATCGGTGGTGGTGGTGGTAGTAGTAGTAGTAGTGGTGGTGGTGGTGGTAGTAGTAGTATCGGTGGTGGTGGTGGTGGTAGTAGTAGTATCGGTGGTGGTGGTGGTGGTAGTAGTAGTATCGGTGGTGGTGGTAGTAGTAGTAGTAGTATCGGTGGTGGTGGTGGTAGTAGTAGTATCGGTGGTGGTGGTGGTGGTAGTAGTAGTATCGGTGGTGGTGGTGGTAGTAGTAGTGGTATCGGTGGTGGTGGTGGTAGTAGTGGTATCGGTGGTGGTGGTGGTAGTGGTATCGGTGGTGGTGGTGGTAGTGGTATCGGTGGTGGTGGTGGTAGTGGTATCGGTGGTGGTGGTGGTGGTGGTGGTAGTGGTATCGGTGGTGGTGGTGGTGGTGGTGGTGGTAGTGGTATCGGTGGTGGTGGTATCGGTAGTATCGGTAGTATCAGTGGTGGTGGTATCGGTAGTATCGGTAGTATCAGTGGTGGTGGTGGTGGTAGTATCGGTAGTATCAGTGGTGGTGGTGGTGGTAGTATCGGTAGTATCAGTGGTGGTGGTGGTGGTGGTGGTAGTATCGGTAGTATCGGTGGTGGTGGTGGTGGTGGTAGTATCGGTAGTATCGGTGGTGGTGGTGGTGGTAGTATCAGTAATATCGGTGGTGGTGGTGGTAGTATCAGTAGTATCGGTGGTGGTAGTAGTAGTATCGGTGGTGGTGGTGGTGGTAGTAGTAGTATCCGTGGTGGTGGTAGTAGTAGTATCCGTGGTGGTGGTGGTGGTGGTGGTGGTAGTAGTAGTATCGGTGGTGGTGGTAGTAGTAGTATCGGTGGTGGTGGTAGTAGTAGTATCGGTGGTGGTGGTAGTAGTAGTATCGGTGGTGGTGGTGGTGGTAGTAGTAGTATCGGTGGTGGTGGTGGTGGTAGTAGTAGTATCGGTGGTGGTGGTGGTAGTAGTAGTATCGGTGGTGGTGGTAGTAGTAGTATCGGTGGTGGTGGTATTGTTGTGGTGGTGGTGGTGGTATCATTGTGGTGGTATCATTGTGGTGGTATCATTGTGGTGGTATCATTGTGGTGGTATCATTGTGGTGGTATGGTGGTGGTATGGTGGTGGTGGTTGTATCGTGGTGGTGGTGGTGGTATTGTTGTGGTGGTAGTATCAGTGGTGGTGGTGGTGGTAGTATCGTTGTGGTGGTAGTATCGGTGGTGGTAGTATCGTTGTGGTGGTAGTATCGGTGGTGGTGGTGGTGGTAGTAGTAGTATCTGTGGTGGTGGTAATAGTAGTATCGGTGGTGGTGGTATCGTTGTGGTGGTGGTGGTGGTGGTATTGTGGTGGTGGTGGTGGTATCGTTGTGGTGGTGGTGGTATCGTGGTGGTGGTATCGTTGTGGTAGTATGGTGGTGGTGGTAGTTGTATCGTTGTGATGGTGGTGGTATGGTGGTGGTATGGTGGTATGGTGGTGGTGGTATCGTGGTGGTATGGTGGTGGTGGTTGTATCGTGGTAGTGGTGGTGGTATCGTTGTGTGGTAGTATCGGTGGTGGTGGTGGTGGTAGTATCATTGTGGTGGTAGTATCGGTGGTGGTAGTATCGTTGTGGTGGTAGTATCGGTGGTGGTAGTAGTAGTATCTGTGGTGGTGGTAATAGTAGTATCGGTGGTGGTGGTGGTATCGTTGTGGTGGTGGTGTTATCGTTGTGGTGGTATCGTGGTGGTGGTGGTATCGTGGTGGTGGTGGTATCGTGGTGGTATCGTGGTGGTGGTGGTGGTATCGTGGTGGTATCGTTGTGGTGGTGGTGGTATCGTTGTGGTATGGTGGTATGGTGGTGGTGGTTGTATCGGTGGTGGTGGTAGTACCGTTGTGGTGGTAGTATCGGTGGTGGTAGTATCGTTGTGGTGGTAGTATCGGTGGTGGTAGTATCGTTGTGGTGGTGGTGGTGGTAGTATCGTTGTGGTGGTGGTGGTAGTGGTATCGGTGGTGGTGGTGGTAGTGGTATCGGTGGTGGTGGTGGTAGTGGTAGTATCCGTGGTGGTGGTGGTGGTAGTGGTAGTATCCGTGGTGGTGGTGGTGGTAGTGGTAGTATCCGTGGTGGTGATGGTAGTAGTAGTATCCGTGGTGGTGGTGGTGGTGGTAGTAGTAGTAGTAGTATCCGTGGTGGTGGTGGTAGTAGTATCGGTGGTAGTAGTATCGGTGGTGGTGGTATCGGCGGCGGTGGTGGTATCGGCGGCGGTGGTGGTATCGGCGGCGGTGGTGGTATCGGCGGTGGTGGTGGTATCGGCGGTGGTGGTGGTATCGGCGGTGGTGGTGGTGGTGGTATCGGCGGTGGTGGCGGTGGTGGTATCGGCGGTGGTGTCGGTGGTATCGGCGGTGGTGGTGGTATCGGCGGTGGTGGTGGTATCGGCGGTGGTGGTGGTAGTAGCGGTGGAGGTGGTAGTAGTAGTAGTATCCGTGGTGGTGGTGGTGGTAGTAGTAGTATCCGTGGTGGTGGTGGTGGTAGTAGTAGTATCCGTGGTGGTGGTAGTAGTAGTATCCGTGGTGGTGGTGGTAATAGTAGTATCGGTGGTGGTGGTATCGTTGTGGTGGTATCGTGGTGGTGGTGGTATCGTTGTGGTGGTGGTGGTGGTATCGTGGTGGTATCGTGGTGGTGGTATCGTGGTGGTATCGTGGTGGTGGTATCGTTGTGGTGGTGGTGGTGGTATCGTTGTGGTGGTATGGTGGTGGTGGTGGTGGTGGTATCGTTGTGGTGGTATGGTGGTGGTGGTGGTGGTGGTATCGTTGTGGTGGTGGTATCGTTGTGGTGGTATGGTGGTGGTGGTGGTGGTGGTATCGTTGTGGTGGTATGGTGGTGGTGGTGGTTGTATCGTTGTGGTGGTTGTATCGTTGTGGTGGTTGTGGTGGTGGTGGTGGTATCGTGGTGGTATGGTGGTGGTGGTTGTATCGTGGTGGTGGTGGTGGTGGTATCGTTGTGGTGGTAGTATAGGTGGTGGTGGTGGTGGTGGTAGTATCGTTGTGGTGGTAGTATCGGTGGTGGTGGTGGTAGTATCGTTGTGGTCGTAGTATCGGTGGTGGTGGTGGTAGTAGTAGTATCTGTGGTGGTGGTAATAGTAGTATCAGTGGTGGTGGTATCGTTGTGGTGGTGGTGGTGGTATCGTTGTGGTGGTGGTGGTGGTATCGTTGTGGTGGTGGTATCGTGGTGGTGGTGGTATCGTTGTGGTGGTGGTGGTGGTATCGTTGTGGTGGTATGGTGGTGGTGGTGGTTGTATCGTTGTGGTGGTGGTGGTATCGTGGTGGTATGGTGGTATGGTGGTGGTGGTTGTATTGTGGTGGTGGTGGTGGTGGTATCGTTGTGGTGGTAGTATCGGTGGTGGTGGTGGTGGTAGTATCGTTGTGGTGGTAGTATCGGTGGTGGTGGTGGTAGTATCGGTGGTGGTGGTAGTATCGTTGTGGTGGTGGTGGTGGTGGTGGTAGTATCGTTGTGGTGGTGGTGGTGGTGGTAGTATCGTTGTGGTGGTGGTGGTGGTAGTATCGTTGTGGTGGTGGTGGTAGTGGTATCGGTGGTGGTGGTGGTAGTGGTATCGGTGGTGGTAGTGGTATCGGTGGTGGTGGTAGTGGTATCGGTGGTGGTGGTAGTGGTAGTATCCGTGGTGGTGGTGGTGGTAGTAGTAGTATCCGTGGTGGTGGTGGTAGTAGTAGTATCGGTGGTGGTGGTATCGGCGGTGGTGGTGGTGGTATCGGCGGCGGTGGTGGTGGTGGTATTGGCGGCGGTGGTGGTGGTGGTATCGGCGGCGGTGGTGGTGGTGGTATCGGCGGCGGCGGTGGTGGTATCGGCGGCAGTGGTGGTGGTATCGGTGGTATCGGCGGTGGTGGTGGTATCATCATCATCAAGGACAGAGTTAAAATCACCCACGAGGAGCCATGGAGTCTCAATCCAGCAGGACATTTTGTTGGATAATGCATGTAGAAATGAGGTCTGGTCAGTGTTGGGGGCATATATTGCCCCCAACAGGAGTATGCGGCCATGTACTTGACCCGGTATTAGTGCATACAGACCATCATTGTCTACCACAACCTCATCTGTTACAAAAGGGATCCAGATCAACACTCCTTAACTGTAGGAGGAGTAGTGGGTAGGGAACACTTGATCTCGCCTCCGCCAATGATGTCTGGAGGCTTCCATCAATCGCAAGCCTGTCTCCTGCAATAGCACTATGTGTGTAGATCTACGCTTGAGATAGGAATATACAGCGAGGTTGTGTGCATTCCCCTCACATTCCAAGTGATGATGTTAGTGTGGTTCATGCGGGAATTGTGTTGCTGTCCTGTCTGCAGGCAGCCCACGGAGGGCAGGGATTACTGTAGTGTGTAGAGGCATTTGAGGGCAATCAGAGGAACTGGGTACTCCCAGGTAAACTATCATAACTGGGGAGAAAAAGAAAAGCAAAACATGTAACATCATCAAAGCAGAGGGACAACAGGTATCTGCCCAAACTACCAGTGGCTAATACCGGTCTTACAGGCTGGTTAAAGGAGGCGCGGGGGACGGTGAAAAAGCCAATGATGACTTGATCCTTTTATGTAGGATGTACGGATACCGGTTATAGTGATATGTTTACATACAACAGCGTCATACAGCATTATAGAAACTACTTTCATGGCAAAAATCGGGCATCCCCCATGAACTCGGTCACCGTCAGCTGCAACAGAAGAGTGGTAAGCACATGTATAAACAATGTGATACAAGGATAAAACAAATAACAAGGAATGAGGTAGTGCTTTAGGAGTGACAACTGTCAATGATCATATGTTGTCATCAACAGTGTGGGGGGTCACATCAAGTGGAGCCAACAAGTCTGCTTTAGAAGGCCATGTGTTGGAGAAGCCATCATCCCTGAAGGATTTAATGGAGCTTGTGTCTGGGCTCTAAGCAGGATCACGCAGCGTAGATGCCATCTGTATTGCCTGGCACCTGTGTAAGATTACTTGCTTCTGAATCGTTGCAGAGCAAGGCTGCGAGTGGCGATGCGCTTATCTGAGTCCTCCGCGGCGGGGCCCCCAGCTGTGCCCAGAGGTCTCACCGCCTCAGTGAGTGAAGGACACGAATCTGCAAGCCCAGTGGACTCCATCCAGTTCCTTGCTTCAGTAAAATTGAAGTAGTGCATGGTCCCGTCTGCCAGCACCCAGAGACGGGCAGGAAACAGGAGCGAGTAATGCACGTCCAGTTCATGGAGACATTTCTTGATGGCTAGAAAGGAGCTCCTATGTTGCTGCACTGGCATAGTGTAATCAGGAAAGATCATGACAGAGGCGTTGTCCACTTTTATTTCTTGCAGCTTACCTGCCTCCTGTAGGATAGTCGCAATCCCCGTAGTTAAGCAGTCAAAACAAAGAAAGGCCTGGTATTGGTGCCAGATGGTGATCGGGGGGCAGGCACATGGTGAGCCCGTTCGAGAAGAAGGGGGAGAGTGACGTGTTGGGGAGCAGGTTATGGATCCAGCACTCAACAAAGGCCACAGCGTCTAGATCCTCGACACCTTCTGAAAGACCAGCCACATGTATGTTTTGTCTAGAGCAGCATTCTCTATCCTCTGCTCTTTTCCAGTGTACATTCACGGTCCATTAAGACCTGCACCAGGGACACTGATTCACGGGTTGTCAGTTGGGGTTCTGCCAGTGTGGGCTCAATGCCCTGCACTCTGTCAACCAGTTTACGGTGGTTGGCATGCAACTCGGTAAAGTCCCCCATCACTTTACCAATTCCGCTTTCAAGTGGCGATCACTTCTGCTTGAGGGTTGCACCGATCTTCTCTGTGGCTTGTAATACTGTGTCCAGTTTGGTGCCAAGGGACACGGCTGAGCCAGGTGGCTCTGTTGTCACTAAGTCTCCAGGCAGCTGCTCCATATTTGACATCTGTTGTGGTCTCACAGTTTGGATACCCAAGTATATGTGACCAACGCCAACTAACATGTATTGAGCATTAGAGGGGCCTGGGTCTGGCAAAAGACACTTGGGGGGAGGGGGGTTCCTGCTCCTGTTATCTGTTTGGTGTGTAGGAGGGGCATAGCCAGCACAGCATATGTCATCCTTCAGGGCAAAGATCAGTGTAAAAAAAGGTTTCTCTTTGTGTCCGCGGGGCATCAGGATCAAGGTGCAAGCACCACCACAGAGCGCCTTAGTGAACGATGGGGCACGGCAGCACAAGCAGCCCAGAGAGACACCATGAAGAAGCACAGGAAAGGCAGCAGAGTTTGGGGCCCACTTGCGATCACCAAGTGGAGGATAACGGCCCCACAGAGCGAGCAGCCCCGCCCTGTGGTCGTCTGCAACAATGGAGCAACGGTTGAAAGACCACAATTTTAGTCTAGATGATGCCTCTGCAGCTTCCCCCACCAGGGCCCACTTGTGATTATTTATGTCAGGTTTACTCAGGCGACTCAGACGGTCACCTGCATTGGAGGCACATCAAAATCCGCAGTAGTGATGGTGGTTGGGCCTAGGGCCAAATTGACCTCCAGGTCCTGCCTCTCATTACAAATATTGCTGCATAGCAGCCAGTCTGGTGGGAGAAAGGCTCTGATGGAAATAGCCGATGTCTGCTGTTTTTACTGCGAATGATGTAGTGTAAGTGCGCAGTGCGGCTCAAACTCAGCATGGTGTCTAATTTTCAGCAAGGTGGTGTGTTCCAGTGTGGATATTTCTGCTGTTGTGCCACACTAACATCACCCTCACCAATGCAGGCCCCCAGCAAGAGTTTGATGCTGCCATTAATGTCCGAGCCTCACAGTGCCACCTGTGTCTGAGCCCCAGCAAGGCCTTCAAGTCCCCATGGTTGATATAATTACAGGAGGAGAGGAAGGGGAAAGTAAGCATTACCACGATACCGCAGCTTCCCCTCATGGTATAAAGGGCTGCCTCGGGGCAAGGCAGTCGCTGCCACCATTCCCCACTCCCACCTTGCAGCTAGCTCTCAGCATGTATAACCGAAGGCGGGAGCCTCAATTCAGCACTTCCCACTCACTGCTCCTCGTCAGCAGGTTTCTTCACAGCCAAGTAGGGCACCATCTTGGGATTGCAGGTTTACTCGTCTGCATGAACACGGTGGCTGCTCCTGGCCTACTGTCCCGTGGCTGGAGGCCTTGACCAGGCCCGATATGACATTCTGCTCGCCGCCACTGAATGAACAGTCTGAGACAGCGGCAAGCACAGGGCAATCCCAGGAGCAAGCTAGTATGCTGAAATGCTCCGGATGGGTGGCAATATCTGGGATTAATGATGGATAAAGGGGCAGTATTGCGAACCCTCCCTAGGACGCATCTGCAGTCTTGACCCTGCTAGCCACACCTCCACAGAATATTACACTGATGGTAGGTTTATAAAATTATAATACCAAATCACATGACCACTATTAGCTCTAAACTCTGTTTGAGTTATCAATAGCCTTCTCAAATCTTAGGCATGTTACTTAAAATTATAATCAAACTGTTATGTCCCGTCAATGGGTGAAGAAAATTAGTTGTGAGGCGTCTAACCCTACAAACATCAATAAAGGACCAATGTTCAATAGAACAGAATTGAAACATGTAAAATAACTATCATTCCGAAAAGGTCACATTATTTATTTGGTTTCCTTTTCTAAAGGTGACACACCAAGATCAGGCATCTGTCTCTGCAGCATTGTCCACTCTGCCTGAGGATATAAGATCCCAGTACTTCGGTGGGAGCAGCGTGGCTTCTGACAAGGATCTTAATGGCCCATTGGGTTTGACTGGCCAGCAGGCTAGACCCCTCTCGCTCTCCCTGAGAGCACAAGACTGAGAACATACAGCAGAGTCTTGTCCCTGTTAAGAATATTTTGGCCCTCACAAATCCTATGTGGCTCCACTCTTCCAACAACTGTAGCCACTCCTGTCTGCCCCTCCCTCAACAACCACAGCCATAACATCTGTTTTGCAGCCAGGACACTACAACTGTGGCCAGCCAGTCAAGGTCATATCATATTTTGGAAAGGGCTGGGGGGCAGGAAGCTCACAATGTGGTCAGAAAGGTCACCACCATGGAAAGAGCCAAGATGAGTGTAACGGCTTGGTAGGCAGATCAGATGGGCCAAATTATTGAACTTCTAAAGGCCAAGAAATATATCCTGGGTTGTCACCTGAGTGCAAACTCTACATTCTGGGCTGGTGCGTGATGACTTCAAAACACTGACTGCAACAGTATCTGATTTAGCTACTGCTTTCCATGGTCAAGCACAATCCGCTTCAGCTCTGTCCCTGAAATATCACCAACTGACAGCAGAATAAAAAGCAGGACAGTGCTGTCCACAGAGCCATTTCTTTTCACCCCACTCCAATCACAATGAGGATGCTTGCAGTTAGTAGGGAGCAGTCATCTGGGCCAGTCCCCACCCCTTAACTCTTACCGATCGAGTAGACTTAAAGTACAAAACAATGCTGACATCCTTTCAAGGTTTCCACTATGTCTCACATTGAACTAATTTGGTTATAAGGAAAGAACTAGCTTAAGATGAGTGCATGGTCCCCTTTATAAGACCCATTCAAGTAAGCGGGTGTGATCTGTATACAATTTGAAGTGTCTACCATCTTGGTAATACCTTTGGTTGCCCACAGTACACTTTCTGACTAAACATAAATTTTCTATTATTGAGTTTTTACTCATATAGGATCAATTTCCCACTAATGAACAGGATGGGTTTCTCTTGTATTTGTTGTCTGGGGAAAGAACTGCTCAAATTCTAACATCTAAAGGATCAGTTTGTAAGATAAATGTTTTTCTCAATCTGGTGACTGTAACAGAGGTTTTGAGGAGATGACGGCTTTAACAGTTTCAAATGCTTTTAAAGCCATCAAATTTGATTGTTGGTAAGCTCAAGGGTTGGCAGTTGTTTTAAGAGAACAGGTAACGGGCTGAGATATTTGAAATTCTTGAGTCTACTATATTAACCTAATAAGTCTAAAAGGCTCTCATAGGTTTTTTTATGGGATGGAAAAGGAATGGAGGTTATTGGCTTTACTTTTTAATCTTGGGGTTGAATGATTCCGTTCTCCAAAAGGTAACCTAAATATTTTACAATGTTTACTATCTTGGCTTTCTTTGGATTTATGTAAAGGCCAGCGTTATGTAATGTAAACAATATTATGGTTGAGTGTGTAATGTGTAATTTTCATGTTTTACTAAAAACGATGTCATTTAACTAAGCAGAGGAGAATGATTGGCAAAGTTCTAATATCTGATTCATGAGATGCTGAAATGTGTTGCGCCCCCTGTAATCCAAAAGAAGAACATTAAAATGGAATAAACATTGGGGTTTTACAAATGCAGTTTTTCATTGTCTTCTGGCACTAATGGGATTTGCCAATATCCCTTAGTTAAGTCAATGGCTGCGATACTTTTAGGGCCAGATGTAGCAAAAAAGCAATTTGCGACTTGCAAATTGCGAGTCCCTGCGACTCGCAATTTGCAAGTCGCAAATTGCTATGCAGTACGGTGTCTCAGACACCGACTGCAACTCGCAATGGGGTCGCAATGACCCACCTCATGAATATTCATGAGGTGGGCCGCAAATTGCGGCCCCATTGTGAGTATAGGCACTCGCTAACATGGAGGCCTGCTGATGTCAGCAGACCTCCATGTTAGCGACCTGCTTTTAAATAAAGCAGTTTTTTTTTTTTGAAGTGTAGCCCGTTTTCCTTAAGGGAAAACGAGCTGCACTTAAAAAAAAAACCGAAACCTTTAGTTTCGGTTTTTTTTCAGGGCAGGGAGTGGTCCCTTGGACCACTCCCTGCCCTGAAAAAATATTTTGGGGTCCAGTCACAAACTGGAAGGGGTCCCATTGGGACCCCTTCCAATTTGCGATTGGGTTACCATCCACTTGAAGAGGATGGTAATTGCGATGCCATTTGCGACCGCATATGCGGTCTCAAATGGTATTGCATCCCAATGCGACTCGCAAATAGGAAGGGAACACCCCTTCCTATTTGCGAGTCGGAAATGCATATTGCGAGTCGGTAATGACTCGCAATATGCATTTCTGATTTGCAAACCCACGTTTGCGAGTCGCAAACGGCGATTTTCGCAGTTTGCGACTCGCAAACGGGTTGCTACATCTGGCCCTTATTCCCCTAAATGCTCAATTCATCTGTATGGGGCAGTGGGTACCCCTGCAAGACTTCTTGGGTGCGTAATGGCACTTGATTATAGGCCTCCCTTTTTTCTCCTCTAGTTGGGCCAATTGGCCCCCTGTCACCCTTCTCTGCTCATGGCCTGGTAGGGCCTGCCTGCTTGCTATTCTTTAGGTGCCCCCTCACTGCCATTGACCATTCATCCCCCGGGGAGAGGCTGTATTCTCTAACGGGGCTGATCCACATCCTACCTGACACCGACGGGGGGCCATTTTCAAACCGTGGTTCATTCGTAGCATGGTGTCCTTGGACTCTTCCCCGAGCTGTGCCCCCCCCCCCACCCTTCATTCAGCTCCCCTAGTCGACAATTGCTTAGTCTGTTGCATCTGGGGTGATAACTGATGTAGCTGTATTGCCAAAAAAAAAAAAGGCTCTTATTGAACCATCTGGCTTGGGAATCAATACAACTGGGAAACACAACTCACTCTGACAAGATTCTAGAACTACCAACACTAACATCTTTTCTACATCTTGCTGTATACCAAGACTGCACCAATAGACAGTGGTGGCGTCACCATCATACACAAAGTATCAATCATCTGCACCACCACCGAAGACGAAAACACGGCGATCATAGAACACCTCAACTTCTAACTTCACACCGATGACAATACAGTCAAAGGCACCCTTGTATACCGATCCCCATGACTTTGAATTGGCAACAACATCACAGAATTCATCTCCCCGCTAGCCTTCGAATACCAACACTACGTCTTCCCCTGAGACCTCAATTTCTACCTGAAAGATCCCACTGACACCAAATCCGCAGACCTCCTGGTATGAACGGAGGAAATCAGCCCCACACAGCTGGTCTCAGACCCCACACACACAGCACACCACATGCTAGACCCTAGCTTCACATCCAGCAACAGTCTGATACAGCCACACCACAGAGCACTCCATCATCCACTTCACCTTTGCCCGCCCTCCCCGTTCCACCCCCAACAACCACAGAGCCTCCTTCTGCAGTTGGGCCAAAGTTACTCTGAACCAATAGACCAATGACCTCAGCATCTCCTCTCCAGATATCTCCACCAACCTGAATAGATCAGTAGAACCATTCAACTAATGGATCATCTGCGCCGACAACAGTCACCCCCACCAAACTGGCCAAAACACACAGACCCACCAGACAAGCCAGCTGGTACACCCCAGAACTCAGAGCACTGAGACGCAGATGCAAACACCTAGCAAGAAGATGGTGCACCAGCAGAAGCAACACTGACCGAGCCACCTTCAAGTCAGCCCTCAACACCTACCACAACCGACTCATAGACACAGAACGGAGGCCCTGGCAAGCCGTATCGGGCCAGCACCAACTAGACCAAGGAACTCTTTACAATCGTCAGAGTTGACCTGCCCATCAGCCATCAAGAACTCGATTCCTGCCTCACAGGAACTCTGCAACGCTCTAGCAGACCTCTTCCACAACAAGATAGCCACCATATACTGAAACTTCGATCCACAGCCCTCTAACCCCCTCAGCCTCCCCACCACTATTCACATAGCTAATAAACACCCGCTCACCACATGGAAACTGCTCAGCATACCGAAAACTATGGTCCTCATGAACTCCATTCATTCAGGAGCACCCTCTGACCCAAGCCCTGACCAACCCTTCAACCTGGGAAGCAACAAGATCAGCCATCAGCTCGCCAGCATCCTCAACGCCTCTATCACCACAGCCACCTTTCCTGCTGCCTGGAAACACTGAAGTCAGACCCCCGTCCTCAAGAGACCCTCCGCAGACCCCAGCAACCTCCAGAACTACCATCCCATCTCGCTGCTCCCGTTTCCCATCAAAGTCCTGAAGAAAGCCATCAACCTCCAACTCACTGAACACCCGAGAGAAACAACCTTCTAGACCCCACCCAATAAGGATTCACAGCCAACCACAGCACTGAGATGACCCTGATTGCCGCGACAGATGACATCCACTTTGTACTGGACAGAGGAGAATCTGCCATCCTTATCCTCTTAGACCTCTGCAGCTTTCGACAGTCTCTCACCACACACTTGTAAGCATACTACACCAGATCGCAATTGAAGATGACGTCTTAGGATGGATTGCATCCTTCCTCACAAGGCGCACCCGGAGAATCCACCTCCCCCTTAACCGCACAACCCAAATGCACTATATGCAGCATCCCTTAGCCCTACCCTCTTCAACATCTACATGCAGGCATCGCCAGAACCCATGACATCAACATTATTTCCTACGCTGACAACACCTAGTTCTGCACCTGAAAGACCGCGCGGCTCACGGGCAGGTTCCCTACTCAACGAAGGAGTGAGAGAATATTACCTCCTTGATTGTGACTAGCGCGGTCCTAGGAAGCTCAAGCTCGAATATGGGATGGGCGATTGATTGACCTACTGACAACTTGTCTGTGGTTTTGTAAGTGACACTCTAGTACTTTTTTATTTAAATAGGAGAAGTAATTTTCCGGGTCCTGGCGAAGCGTCGCAGGATCATTTAGTGACCCATAGAAGACGTGAAACATGTTGACCGAAAATTAGCAGGATTAGGCACTCTACCTTTTCTTCCCCATGGAATTCAGTGGGACATTATCCCCACTAATACTCTGGATTATTTTTTAATCTTGGCCTGCGCCTCTTCCCTGATACATTAACCCCTTCGTTGCCAGGCCTTTTCCCCCCTCCTGTGCCAGGCCTTTTTTTGCCTATTTGGGGCAGTTCGCGCTTAGGCCCTCATAACTTTTTGTCCACATAAGCTAACCAAGCCAAATTTGCGTCCTTTTTTTCCAACATCCTAGGGATTCTAGAGGTACCCAGACTTTGTGGGTTCCCCTGAAGGAGGCCAAGAAATTGGCCAAATACAGGGAAAATTTCGTTTTTTTCAAAAAAATTGGAAACAGTGGCTGCAGAAGAAGGCTTGTGGTTTTTCCCCTGAAAATGGCATCAACAAAGGGTTTGCGGTGCTAAACTCAGCAGCTTCCCAGCTTTCAGGAACAGGCAGACTTGAATCAGAAAACCCACTTTTTCAACACAATTTTGGCATTTTACTGGGACATACCCCATTTTTGCAATTTTTTGTGCTTTCAGCCTCCTTCCAGTCAGTGACAGAAATGGGCATGAAACCAATGCTGGATCCCAGAAACCTAAACATTTCTGAAAAGTAGACAAAATTCTGAATTCAGCAAGGGGTCATTTGTGTAGATCCTACAAGGGTTTCCTACAGAAAATAACAACTGAAAAAGAAAAATATTGAAATTGAGGTGAAAAAAACATCAATTTTTCTCTACGTTTTACTCTGTAACTTTTCCCTGCAATGTCAGATTATCGAAAGCAATATACCGTTACGTCTGCTGGACTCCTCTGGTTGCGGGGATATATAGGGCTTGTAGGTTCATCAAGAACCCGAGGAACCCAGAGCCAATAAATGAGCTGCACCCTGCAGTGCGTTTTCATTCTATACCGGGTATACAGCAATTCATTTGCTGAAATATAAAGAGTAAAAAATTGCTATCAAGAAAACCTTTGTATTTCCAAAAAGGGCACAAGATAAGGTGTTGAGGAGCTGTGGTTATTTGCACGTCTCTGAATTCCGGGGCGACCATACTAGCATGTGAATTACAGGGCATTTCTCAAATAGATGTCTTTTTTACACACTCTCCTATATTTGGAAGGAAAAAATGTAGAGAAAGACAAGGGGCAATAACACTTGTTTTGCTAATCTATGTTCCCCCAAGTCTCCGGATAAAAATGATACCTCACTTGTGTGGGTAGGCCTAGCGCCCGCGAGAGGAAACGCCCCAAAGCGCAACGTGGACACATCCAAATTTTTGGAAGAAAACAATGCCTACCTGTGGATTTTGGCCTGTAGCTCAGCCGGCACCTAGGGAAACCTACCAAACCTGTACATTTCTGAAAACTAGAGACCTAGGGGAATCCAAGATGGGGTGACTTGTGGGGCTCGGACCAGGTTCTGTTACCCAGAATCCTTTGCAAACCTAAAAATTTGGCTAAAAAAACACATGTTCCTCACATTTCAGTGACAGAAAGTTCTGGAATCTGAGAGGAGCAACAAATTTCCTTCCACCCAGCGTTCCCCTAAGTCTCTCGATAAAAATGGTACCTCACTTCTGTGGGTAGGCCTAGCGCCCACAAAAGGAAATGACCCAAAACACAACGTGGACAGAACATATTTTTTCACAGAAAACAGAGGTGTTTTTTGCAAAGTGCCTACCTGTGGAGTTTGGCCTCTAGCTCAGCCGGCCCCGGGAGGGGGGGGGGGGCAGAAATGCCCTAAAATAAATTTGACCCCCCCCAAGCCCCCCCTGCCCGGGAACAACCCCTGCCTATGGGGTCGCTCCCCCTGCATGACATTGGCGCCAAAAAACAAATCCCAGGTGCCTAGTGGTTTCTGCCCCCTTGGGGGCAGATTGACCTAAAATCAGCCAATCTGCCCCCAGGGGGGCAGAAATGGCTTAAATACAATTTGCCCCCCAAGGGGAGCGACCCTTGCCTGATGGGTCGCTCCCCATCTCTAAAAAAACAAACAAACAAACAAAAAAAAAAACCACAAAAAAACAATTTGCCCTGGCACCTAGAGGTTTCTGCCCCCCCGGGGGGGCAGAGATGGCCTAAAATAAATTTGCCCCCCCAGCCCCCCCCCCCCCGGGAGCGACCCTTGCCTATGGGGTCACTCCCCCTGCGTGACATTGGCGCCAAAAAACAAATCCCAGGTGCCTAGTGGTTTCTGCCCCCTTGGGGGCAGATTGACCTAAAATCGGCCAATCTGCCCCCAAGGGGGGCAGAAACGGCCTACATACAATTTGCCCCCCAGGGGAGCGACCCTTGCCTGATGGGTCGCTCCCCATCTCGAAAAAAAATAAAAATAAATAAATAACACAACAAAAAAAATTGCCCTGGTGCCCTGAGGGTTCTGCCCCCCCCCGGGGGCAGTTCGGCCTAATAATAGGCCGATCTGCCCCCAGGGGGGGCAGAAATGGCCTAAAATAAATTTGCCCCCCCAACCCCCACCACCCCGGGAGCGACCCTTGCCTACGGGGTCGCTCCCCCTGTGTTACATTGGCGCCAAAAAACAAATCCCCGGTGCCTAGTGGTTTCTGCCCCCTTGGGGGCAGATTGACCTAAAATCGGCCAATCTGCCCCCAGGGGGGCAGAAATGGTCTAAATACAATTTGCCCCCCCAGGGGAGCGACCCTTGCCTGATGGGTCGCTCCCCATCTCTAAAAAAACCAAAAAAAAAAAAAAAAAACACAACAAAAAAATTTGCCCTGGTGCCCTGAGGGTTCTGCCCCCCCGGGGGCAGATCGGCCTAATATTAGGCCGATCTGCCCCCGGGGGGGCAGAGATGGCCTAAAATAAAGTTGCCCCCCCAGCCCCCCCCCCCCCCCCCGGGAGCGACCCTTGCCTACGGGGTCGCTCCCCCTGTGTTACATTGGCGCCAAAAAACAAATCCCCGGTGCCTAGTGGTTTCTGCCCCCTTGGGGGCAGATTGACCTAAAATCGGCCAATCTGCCCCCAGGGGGGCAGAAATGGCCTAAATACAATTTGCCCCCCAAGGGGAGCGACCCTTGCCTGATGGGTCGCTCCCCATCTCTAAAAGAACAAACAAACAAACAAAAAAAAAATTGCCCTGGCGCCTAGAGGTTTCTGCCCCCTCCCCCGGGGGCAGATCAGCCTAATATTAGGCCGATCTGCCCCCGGGGGGGGCAGAAATGGCCTAAAATAAATTTGCCCCCCCAAAATCCCCCTCCCCCCCCCCCCCCCCCGGCAGCGACCCTTGCCTACGGGGTCGCTCCCCCTGCGTGACATTGGCGCCAAAAAACAAATCCCCAGTGCCTGGTGGTTTCTGCCCCCTTGGGGGCAGATTGACCTAAAATCGGCCAATCTGCCCCCAGGGGGGCAGAAATGGTCTAAATACAATTTGCCCCCCTAGGGGAGCGACCCTTGCCTGATGGGTCACTCCCCATCTCTAAAAAAAGAAAAAAATAAAAAAAAAAAAAAAAAAAAAAAATTGCCCTGGCGCCTAGAGGTTTCTGCCCCCCCTGGGGGCAGATCGGCCTAATAATAGGCCGATCTGCCCCCAGGGGGGGCAGAAATGGCCTAAAATTGCCCTCCCCCCCCCCAGGGAGCGACCCTTGCCTAAGGGGTCGCTCCCTTTGCGTGAAATTCATGCAAAGAAAAAACTCCCTGGTGTCTAGTGGTTTCTACCCCCCTTGGGGGCAGATTGGCCTCATCAAAATAGGCCAATCTGCACCCAAGGGGGGCAGAAATGGCCAAAATATAATTTTCCCCCAAGGGGAGCGACCCTTGCCTAAGGGGTCGCTCCCCACCCAAAAAAAAAAAATGGTCCCTGGTGCCTAGAGGTTTCTGCCCCCCCTGGGGGCAGATCGGCCTAATAATAGGGGGGGCAGAAAAGGCCTTCCCGAAAATATCCCCCCCCTGGGAGCGACCCTTGCCCAAGGGGTCGCTCCCTTTTGTCAATAACAGTAAAAAAAAAAAAAATACCTGGTGTCTAGTGGGGTTTCAAAAGCCGGATTGCAAGCAATCCGGCTTTTGAAACCCTCGGAGAGACTTCAAAGGGAAGGAAATACTTTTCCTTCCCTTTGAAGCCCCTCCGGGCCTCCCCAGTGATTGAAAGAGAAATGCTTTTGCATTTCTCTTCTCTGCTTCCAGTGCGACTAGGGAGGCCCCTGTGACAAATCAGCGCGCGCTCGCGCGCTGAATTTACGGGGGGGGGGGTGGGGGGGTCGGGGGTGGAAGGGGAAGGTCTTCCCCTTCCATCCCCGACTTGGGGGGGGGGGGGAAGGGGGGTGCACGGGGGGTGCGCTAGCACGCCCCCAAGTTCCCCTGTGCCATGGACGAGATGATCTCGTCCAAGGCACAGGGGAACTGTAGCCTTGGACGAGATGATCTCGTCCAAGGCACAGAACAGGTTAAAGTGATGTTAGAGGCACAGAGCTAATTTAAATTCTTTCACTCTCCTACACACTTACACTTTGTCTTCCCACTGAGTTAGTATTCGTTTCAGACCTCCTTCTGGCAAATTGCCTTCGGTTTAGCACCACCCCCATTGCTGGGGAGGTCAGCCAGACATTGCAGCACCGGTCTGACGAGGAGATAGCCCAGTGATGAGACTTGTCACCCCTTGGGTGCTTGAGGGCTCTCCTAATATCATAGATATCCCTGACACGCCCCGCCCCTGCATTTCTTAATTGTTTTTTTCAAACAGTGTACCTTTCTTTATAATAGGTTACTTTGGGAGACCGTACACCGGACCAGTAATCTCCCTGTCCCTTCTTTGTATTGAATGATCCTACAGAAAATAACAGCTAAAATAAAAAAATATTGAAATTGAGGTGAAAAAAACAGCCATTTCTCTCCACGTTCTACTTTTTCTTGCCATGTCAGATTTTCAAAAGCAATATACCGTTATGTCTGCTGGACTCTTATGGTTGCATGTGTATATATAGGGCTTGTAGGTTCATCAAGACCCCTAGGTACCCAGAGCCTATAAAGGAGCTGCACCTTGCAATGAGTTTTCGTTGTATACCAGATATGCAGCAATTCTTTTGGTGAAATATAAAAAGTGACAAATAGGTATCAAGGAAACCTTTATATTTCCAAAATGGGCACAAGACAAGGTGCTGAGAAGCAGTGCTTATTTGCACATCTCTGAATTTCGGGGTCCCCATACTAGCATGTGAATTACAGGGTATTTCTCAAATAGATGTCTTTTTTACATACTGTCTTACATTTGGAAGGAAAAAATTTAGAGAAAGACAAGGGGCAATAACACTTGTTCTTCTATTCTGATTTCCCCCAAGTCTCACAATAAAAATGGTACCTCACTTGCGTGGGTAGGCGTAATGCTAGCGATACAAAATGGACCATGGACACATCACATTTTTACATTGAAATCTGATGTGTTTTTTGGAAAGTGCCTAGCTGTGGATTTTGGCCTCTAGCTCATTCGACACGTAGGAAAACTTACCAAACCTGTGCGTTTGTTAAAGCTAGACACCTAGATGAATCCAAGATGGGGTGACTTGTGGGACTCTCACCAGGTTCTGTTACCCAGAATCCTTTGCAAACCTCACAATTTGAGCTAGACTGTGGAATTCACTACCACTGAATCTACATCAAACCAGCCATGAACTGTCGTTCCAACAGCTATTAAAAACTTGGTTATTTTAGTTTGTGTCCCAAAGCCGTATATTCAAAGGTTTTTCAGTATAGCGCTGGGAGGCCTTCGGGTAGCTATGCGCTCTATAAATGTTCATAACATTTTGGTGACAGAAAGTTCTGGAATCTGAGAGGAGCCACAAATTTCCTTCCACCCAGCGTTCTCCCAAGTCTCCTGATAAAAATGATACCTCACTTGTGTGGGTGGCCCAGGTGCTTGCAACAGAAAAAGACCAAAAACCTGTAGAGATTGAGGGGATACCACAGCGAGTTGATAAGGACATATATATTTTTGTATACATCTTTAGGATGGCTCTGCTTTGAGGACCCACACAAGGTATCATTTTACTTGGTAGTCTGAGGGGAATGCTGGGTGGTAGGAAATTTGTGCTGGAGTGTTGATCCTACAAAGTGAGGAAAATATGCTTTTTTAAAGCAAATGTTGAGGTTTGCAGAGGAGTCTGGGTAAGAAAATGTTGGGGGATCCATGCAAGCTACACCTCCCTGGACTCCTTGGGGTATCTAGTTTTAAAAAATGTCTGGGTTTGGTATGTTTCCCTAGATGATGGCTGCACCCTGGACCAAAAATGGAGGTCCCCCCCCCCCAAACACAGGTAGTTTTGTAATAGATCGGTTTGATGTGTTCACGTACTTCTGTGATGTTCCAAACACTAAAATTGTGAAAAGGAACCCACTTAGGTTATGTTAAAAAGACCTCTCACCCACCAACCAAGTTGGTGGCATGCTTCATCATCGGGGTCCCACCCGAGACACCTAGCGTGTCGCAGGTGTTCTGCGACGCCTGATTACAGCAGATCAGGTTTTGTCATTTTTACCACACATACTGGTTGGATTTGGCACAAGGGTGAGTGATGGTTCAGTAGATCAAATTTTATTAACAAGAGATTTCTCAAAAATGAAATGCACTGTTAATAACAAACGCCAAAAAACTGAACCAATGGCTCCCAGTTCGTGAGCTGTAAAGCCGTGACAGAGCAACAACCGTTTTACAGTCCATTCACACACCTTTCATACATGACATGAAAAAGACCATTCACGCTGCCAGCCACAGGCCCAGCACATTACAACACTCCCATCGACACAGTGCAACTCAAGGGCCCATCACTTTCATACGCCGACATGCCTGATACAGCAATCAAACCAGTTGATGGGAGTGTGTGGACTGGCGTTTGTCTGGCACCGCTAGCCAAGCACCATCCCATGCACACCGCCAGCCAAGCGCCACCCTCCATGCACACCGCCAGCCAAGCGCCACCCTCCATGCACACCGCCAGCCAAGCGCCACCCTCCATGCACACCGCCAGCCAAGCGCCACCCTCCATGCACACCGCCAGCCAAGCGCCACCCTCCATGCACACCGCCAGCCAAACGCCACACTCCACGCACACCGTCAGCCAAGCGCCACTCCAGGCACACCACCATCACTTTTTGTTTTTAAACAACAAAGAAACCACTAACTAATTATAAATAAGTGCAAAACTACAAACACAAAAGCTCTAACTGAATACATGACAGTAATGCCAACAGTGAAACTGAACATGTGAAAAAAAAGAACAGCAGTGTACGCTCACGGTAGTTCCCAGTAATTCTTCTGAGTGTGGTAACTCCTGAAACAGCCTGTCACACACAGCCCAGGCTTTGAAGGACAGTCCGGACAGTACATCCGGCTTGCCCTCCAGATACTTCTTCGGGGACAGACACTACATTTCTTAGCAGGAAAGTCTTTTTAGGAGTGGGAGGAATCTGATCAGGAAAGTGGCGAACTTTAAATCAAGCCACATCCCTCACAACTGCTACTCTAGGAACTCTTGCATGATCCACTGTATCAAGGCTTTCAATCACTGACTCCTGAAATTTAACAAATTTCATCCTTGACTCAGGGGAACAATCCTTAAGCACAATAAAAGCAGTAAAAGTTGCTAGATTGAACAAATGAATAGCCAACTTTTTATACCACACGTAAGACTTAACAGCAGTGAAGGGTCCCAACCTTTGATCTACTCTATCAACATCACCCATGTGCTTATTGTAATCTAAAATGCACACAGGTTTGCGCACTTCAGCAACTTGACCCCAAACAGCCACAGGTGACGTAATCTCATCATGGACGGTAGTTAGCATGTACATATCTCTCCTGTCTACAAATTTCAGAGCTAGCAGCTCTTCATTCCGCAAGGCACTGCACTGTCCCCTCTCAAGTTTTTTACAGACAAGCTCTCTTGGATAGCCTTTCCGGTTAGAGCGGATTGTGCCACAAGCAACAGTGTCCACTCTGAACAACTCCTTGAACAACTGAACTCCAGTGTAGAAGTTATCTACATACAAATGGTGACCTTTGTTAAACAGTTGTATACCAAGTTCCCACACAACTTTCTCACTAACTCCAAAAGTAGGCGGACAACCACAGGGGGTCAATAATAGAATCCCTACCAGTGTAGACCCGGAAACTATAAACATATCCTATACTTATTTCAGACAGCATATACAATTTAATTCCATACCGTGTCCTCTTGCTAGGAATGTGCTGCCTAAAAACCAAAGACCCATGAACAGGACCAAAGACTCATCTGCACTTATTTCTTTGCTTGGCACATAGAACTCTGAAAACCGATCTACAAAATGATCAAGAACAGGCCTAATCTTAAAACGACAGTCACAATCGGGGTGATCTTGTGGCAAGGCTAAAGCATTGTCAACAAAATGCAGCATCCAAAGAAGAAGCAAATACAGATTACGAGTCATTGTTGCAGGAAATATAGCCGTTGCCATCAATGGGACTAGTAGACCAATTACATGCCAGTGACAGTGTACCAGAGGGTCAGTAATAGAGGGACACTCGGATCTTTATATAGTAATTTATTAAGTGAAATACAGGTTTTACAGTCTTTGAATCCTTTATATTCTTGTTCTGTTTTAGGATCTTCGTCTTCATCTTCCCCTTGATCTTCACGCTTTCTCTCTCTTCTTTTGTTCTTCATCCAGATGGAGACTCAGGAGGAGCATGCAAAGAAAGAACACAAAAAGGTTGGTATGTATGTTCCCCACTTTACTTCCCTTCTTTCTCCTCACTGTTTCTGGCTCTCTCTTCCTATCTCTCCGATTTTCCTTTCTTTTCCTGTGTTGTTGTTTTCGCTTTCCTCTCTGACGCTTTTTCTTCTGTCTATCTTTTGGCCTTTCTTTATTTCCTGTTATGTTTCTTCCTCTGTAACTTCCCTTTGTATTTCCCTTTTCTTTCTGCCTTAGTTTTATTTTATTTTCTTTGGTTGGGTTTTCCTTACGTCCTGTTCTACTCCCTGAGCTTTGTTCCCCACAACTGTCAAAATGTCGAAATACACCGAGATAACAAATATATATATGCATGTAAATAATATAGAGAGCATAACCTGCTTTGTTTTTCTTTTTAATGTCTATCTCAATCAAAGATGCACAAAACCAAAGTAATAATAAAGAAAAGAAAACAAGCTTTTGTTTGAGATGGACCTCAATTACTGCTGTTTCAACCCCTTCCCTTTATCAGCGTTTGAATAAAGGAGGGAAAATAAAAAGAAAACAAACGTTCCCTTTCTCGTCTCGTACCTGGTTAGGCCACGCTCTTCCTAGAGCGTGGCCGGCTTCAGTGTCCTGCTGCCTCCTGTTCATCTCCTCCATAGCTTGCTCCTGGTGTCGTCGTCTCTTCCTTCACCGTCACGGTCGGCCCTTCCTTGGTCATCTCGCTAAGCGAATCCGGTGGCATCCTCACATCATGGGTATCAGGGGATTTAAAAACCCCACCTACATTCGGGAATCTGTTGTTCCTCGGGGACCGGGTTCCAGGTTGGAGAGGAAGGGACCGGAAGTACCCCCTGGGCATTTGGCGTCCGCGGACGTACCCCCGGGTACGCTCTGTCACAGATGGCTTCCTTATCAACCCCATCAAAAAAAGTCAAACCCAAGAACTTTCTCATCTCTTCCAAATTTGTGTAAATTAATGGGTAGCTCTAGACTGAGGCCTAAGTCTGGCAGCATCGTCCCTCAAACAATGCTCCGCATACAAATTAGTCTGCTCAATAGTCTCTTCAAAAAATACGCCGTCGATAAACAACTCAAAGAAATTGACAGGCAAAAAGTTTCCCCTATTTACTCTATACCCTGGGAGACTAGTAAAGGCAGGCAACTGTGGCTGCTCCATGTTTGGGGCAACCCAGGTGTCAGGTCTTCCAATGGGAAGCCTTTCAGCCACTGGCCTCCACATCAGAAAACTCCTCTCAGACAGAAAACTCCCTGCCAGAATCTCTCTCTTGCTCCTCTGCCTCAGATGCAGAGTCCGTCTCATAATCATGGTCAAAAGATGACTCAAAAAGCATGCCAACAACCTGTTGAGAGGTCACTCTGAGGCAAGCCATGATCCTTTCTAAGAAGTGTAACGTGACAAATGCACCAACAACAACCAGCACTGTCTAAACTAAGTAATAAATAAGGTGTGGCTTTATCACAAAGAGTTATGTACTCAAAAACTATACCACTCACTTGCCTGAAAAAGCTAGACTCACCAGCAACTAATCTGCACAGACGTAGCAATCACCAATGATATCCCACTAAAAAGAAAAGCTTATTAGACATAAGACAACACAAATATCATTGTGCACAAATCTAAGGACAATCTCACACACAATCCTACATTTAGTACACCACCTACAAACATGTCATTCATGCATGGCAACAATGCTCCTTTGGAGTAAATTTAATTACCAAAAAAACATGCAACTACTCAAACCCCAGGTCAACCACTACCAAAATGAGCCACAGCAAAGGAAGCAAAAGCTTTAAATTAGAAGACAAAAGAGAAATAAACTGTTATAATCACAAATGCAAATACTTTGCCAGTTGAGAAACACCCCGCCACCAAACATTTAGAAATTTTCCCTGGTGTCTAGTGGTCTCTGGGGGCAGATAGGCCTAAAAAAAAATAAATAAAGGCCGATCTGCCCCCAAGGAGGGCAGAACTCCCCCAAAGTGTTTCTCCCCCCTTTTGGGGGCAACCCTTGCCCAAGGGGCTGACCACCCACACAAAAAAAAAAACACACAACATCCCTGGTGCCATCGTGGCTTTTACCCCCCGGGGGCAGATTGGCTTAACAATAATGAGCCGATCTGCCACCAAGGAGGGCAGAAACAGTGTAAAATATTATGCCCCCTTGGGGGAGTGGCCCTTGCACAAGGGGCCATCCCCGCACAAAAATACACACACACACACACAAAGAAAGTCCCTGGTGCCTAGTGGATTCTGCCCCCCATCGGGGCAGATGGGCCAAAAAAAAAGCCGATCTGCCCCCGGGGGAGGGGGGGGGGAGGGGGCAGAACTGCCCTAAAGTGTTTCTCCCCTTTGGCTGGTGACCCTTGCCCAAAGGGCCACACCTCACACAAAAAAAAAAACACAGGACATCCCTGGTGCCATCGTGGCTTCTACACCCCCCTATGGACAGAAAGGCTTAAACATAATGAGCCATCATGCCCCCAAGGGGGGCAGAAACAACGTAAAATATTATGCCCCCTTGGGGGAGCTGCTCCCCCACACAAAAACACACTTGTGCCTAGGGGACATTCCTGCGATCAATCAATCAGTCATTTGTAAAGCGCGCTACTCACCTGCTAGGGTCTCAAGGTGCTGAGGGGTGAGGGAGGGGAGATGAGCTGCTGCTCAAACAGCCAGGTCTTGAGGCGTTTCCTGAAAGTCAGCAGGTCCTGGGTCTGTCAAAGGTGGACGGGGAGAGAGTTCCAGGTCTTGGTGGCGAGGTGGGAGAACAAGGCTGTAGTACAGTGGATGCGAGGAACGGTGGCAAGGGCGAGGTTGGCAGAGCGGAGTTGACGGTTGGGAGTGTAGAAGGTGAGTCGCTCGTTGAGGTAAGCAGGGCCGGCGTTGTGGAGTGCTTTGTGAGTGTGGGTGAGGAGTTTGTAGGTGATCATCTTGTTGATGGGGAGCCAGTGTAGATCTCTCAGGTGGGCTGAGATGTGGTTGGGTGTGGGATGTCGACGATGAGGCGTGCAGAGGCATTCTGTATATGTTGCAGTTTTTTCTGGAGCTTGGCCGTGGTTCCCGCAGAGAGAGCATTGCTGTAGTCCAGTCTGCTGCTGGCGAGGGCATGGATGACCGTCTGTCAACATCAAGACAGTGCGTGCTCTACGGGCGACGTAAATGCAAAAACCCATTCCTTATGCAAAGGCATATTTCATGCATTGTGTTTCTATGCAGTATGTTAACCTTTTGCATTGCAGAGCTTTTACCTTGAAAAATCATTAATGCTGTTTGTAATTGTAAGGAAATGCCTCCTTGGCATGGTTGCCCCCTGACTTTTTGCCTTTGCTGATGCTATGTTTACAATTGAAAGTGTGCTGAGGCCTGCTAACCAGGCCCCAGCACCAGTGTTCTTTCCCTAACCTGTACTTTTGTATCCACAATTGGCAGACCCTGGCATCCAGATAAGTCCCTTGTAACTGGTACTTCTAGTACCAAGGGCCCTGATGCCAAGGAAGGTCTCTAAGGGCTGCAGCATGTCTTATGCCACCCTGGAGACCTCTCACTCAGCACAGACACCCTGCTTGCCAGCTTGTGTGTGCTAGTGAGGACAAAACGAGTAAGTCGACATGGCACTCCCCTCAGGGTGCCATGCCAGCCTCTCACTGCCTATGCAGTATAGGTAAGACACCCCTCTAGCAGGCCTTACAGCCCTAAGGCAGGGTGCACTATACCATAGGTGAGGGTACCAGTGCATGAGCATGGTACCCCTACAGTGTCTAAACAAAACCTTAGACATTGTAAGTGCAGGGTAGCCATAAGAGTATATGGTCTGGGAGTCTGTCAAACACGAACTCCACAGCACCATAATGGCTACACTGAAAACTGGGAAGTTTGGTATCAAACTTCTCAGCACAATAAATGCACACTGATGCCAGTGTACATTTTATTGTAAAATACACCACAGAGGGCACCTTAGAGGTGCCCCCTGAAACTTAACCGACTATCTGTGTAGGCTGACTAGTTTTAGCAGCCTGCCACAAACCGAGACATGTTGCTGGCCCCATGGGGAGAGTGCCTTTGTCACTCTGAGGCCAGTAACAAAGCCTGCACTGGGTGGAGATGCTAACACCTCTCCCAGGCAGGAATTGTCACACCTGGCGGTGAGCCTCAAAGGCTCACCTCCTTTGTGCCAACCCAGCAGGACACTCCAGCTAGTGGAGTTGCCCGCCCCCTCCGGCCAGGCCCCACTTTTGGCGGCAAGGCCGGAGAAAATAATGAGAAAAACAAGGAGGAGTCACTGGCCAGTCAGGACAGCCCCTAAGGTGTCCTGAGCTGAAGTGACTCTAACTTTTAGAAATCCTCCATCTTGCAGATGGAGGATTCCCCCAATAGGGTTAGGATTGTGACCCCCTCCCCTTGGGAGGAGGCACAAAGAGGGTGTACCCACCCTCAGGGCTAGTAGCCATTGGCTACTAACCCCCCAGACCTAAACACGCCCTTAAATTTAGTATTTAAGGGCTACCCTGAACCCTAGAAAATCAGATTCCTGCAACTACAAGAAGAAGGACTGCCTAGCTGAAAACCCCTGCAGCGGAAGACCAGAAGACGACAACTGCCTTGGCTCCAGAAACTCACCGGCCTGTCTCCTGCCTTCCAAAGATCCTGCTCCAGCGACGCCTTCCAAAGGGACCAGCGACCTCGACATCCTCTGAGGACTGCCCCTGCTTCGAAAAGACAAGAAACTCCCGAGGACAGCGGACCTGCTCCAAGAAAAGCTGCAACTTTGTTTCCAGCAGCTTTAAAGAACCCTGCAAGCTCCCCGCAAGAAGCGTGAGACTTGCAACACTGCACCCGGCGACCCCGACTCGGCTGGTGGCGATCCAACACCTCAGGAGGGACCCCAGGACTACTCTAAGACTGTGAGTACAAAAACCTGTCCCCCCTGAGCCCCCACAGCGCCGCCTGCAGAGGGAATCCCGAGGCTTCCCCTGACCGCGACTCTTTGAATCCAAAGTCCCGACACCTGGGAGAGACCCTGCACCCGCAGCCCCCAGGACCTGAAGGACCGGACTTTCACTGGAGGAGTGACCCCCAGGAGTCCCTCTCCCTTGACCAAGTGGAGGTTTCCCCGAGGAACCCCCCCCTTGCCTGCCTGCAGCGCTGAAGAGATCCCTAGATCTCCCATTGACTTCCATTACAAACCCGACGCTGGTTTCTACACTGCACCCGGCCGCCCCCGCGCTGCTGAGGGTGAAATTTCTGTGTGGGCTTGTGTCCCCCCCGGTGCCCTACAAAACCCCCCTGGTCTGCCCTCCGAAGACGCGGGTACTTACCTGCAAGCAGACCGGAACCGGGGCACCCCCTTCTCTCCATTCTAGCCTATGTGTTTTGGGCACCACTTTGAACTCTGCACCTGACCGGCCCTGAGCTGCTGGTGTGGTGACTTTGGGGTTGCTCTGAACCCCCAACGGTGGGCTACCTTGGACCAAGAACTAAGCCCTGTAAGTGTCTTACTTACCTGGTTAACCTAACAAATACTTACCTCCCCTAGGAACTGTGAAAATTGCACTGTGTCCACTTTTAAAACAGCTATTTGTGAATAACTTGAAAAGTATACATGCAATTTTGATGATTTGAAGTTCCTAAAGTACTTACCTGCAATACCTTTCGAATGAGATATTACATGTAGAATTTGAACCTGTGGTTCTTAAAATAAACCAAGAAAAGATATTTTTCTATATAAAAACCTATTGGCTGGATTTGTCTCTGAGTGTGTGTACCTCATTTATTGTCTATGTGTATGTACAACAAATGCTTAACACTACTCCTTGGATAAGCCTATTGCTCGACCACACTACCACAAAATAGAGCATTAGTATTATCTCTTTTTGCCACTATCTTACCTCTAAGGGGAACCCTTGGACTCTGTGCATACTATTCCTTACTTTGAAATAGTGCATACAGAGCCAACTTCCTACATTGGTGGATCAGCGGTGGGGTACAAGACTTTGCATTTGCTGGACTACTCAGCCAATACCTGATCACACAACAAATTCCAAAATTGTCATTAGAAATTCATTTTTGCAATTTGAAATTTTTCTAAATTCTTAAAAGTCCTGCTAGGGCCTTGTGTGTTAAGTCCCTGTTTAGCATTGTCTTTTAGAGTTTAAAAGTTTGTTAAAAGTTTGAAATTAGATTCTAGAAACAGTTTTAGATTCTTTAAAAAGTATTCCAACTCTTAGCAGAATAATGTCTGATACAGAGATGCAGGTGGTGGAACTCGACACCACCCCTTACCTCCATCTTAAGATGAGGGAGCTAAGGTCTCTCTGTAATATCAAAAAAATAACCATTGGCTCCAGACCTACCAAAATTCAGCTCCAGGAGCTGTTGGCAGAGTTTGAAAAAGCCAACCCCTCTGATGATGACCTCACAGAGGAAGAAATTAGTGACTTGGAGGCCAATGTCCCTCCTCCAGTCCTAAATAGGGAGAACAGGACCCCTCAAGTCCTGTCTCCAACTGTGTTAGTCAGAAATAGTGAGTCCCTCACAGGAGGGTCCCACATTTCTGAAATCACTGAGGATGCTCTCAGTGAAGATGACCTCCTGTTAGCCAGGATGGCCAAAAGATTGGCTTTAGAGAGACAGCTCCTAGCCATAGAAAGGGAAAGACAAGAGATGGGCCTAGGACCCATCAATGGTGGCAGCAATATAAATAGGGTCAGAGATTCTCCTGACATGTTAAAAATCCCCAAAGGGATTGTGACAAAATTTGAAGATGGTGATGACATCACCAAATGGTTCACAGCTTTTGAGAGGGCTTGTGTAACCAGAAAAGTGAACAGATCTCACTGGGGTGCTCTCCTTTGGGAAATGTTCACTGGAAAGTGTAGGGATAGACTCCTCACACTCTCTGGAAAAGATGCAGAATCTTATGACCTCATGAAGGGTACCCTGATTGAGGGCTTTGGATTCTCCACTGAGGAGTACAGGATTAGGTTCAGGGGGGCTCAAAAATCCTCGAGCCAGACCTGGGTTGACTTTGTTGACTACTCAGTGAAAACACTAGATGGTTGGATTCAAGGCAGTGGTGTAAGTAATTATGATGGGCTGTACAATTTATTTGTGAAAGAACACCTATTGAGTAATTGTTTCAATGATAAACTGCATCAGCATCTGGTAGACCTAGGACCAATTTCTCCCCAAGAATTGGGAAAGAAGGCAGACCATTGGGTCAAGACAAGGGTGTCCAAGACTTCAACAGGGGGTGACCAAAAGAAAGGGGTCACAAAGACTCCCCAGGGGAAGGGTGATGAGACTACCAAAACTAAAAATAGTAAAGAGTCTTCTACAGGCCCCCAAAAACCTGCACAGGAGGGTGGGCCCAGAGCCTCTTCACAAAACAATGGGTACAAGGGTAAAAACTTTGATCCCAAAAAGGCCTGGTGTCATAGCTGTAAACAGCATGGACACCAAACTGGAGACAAGGCCTGTCCCAAGAAAGGTTCCACTCCAAACTCCCATCCAGGTAACACTGGTATGGCTAGTCTCCAAGTGGGATCAACAGTGTGCCCAGAGCAAATCAGGGTCCACACTGAAGCTATTCTAGTTTCTGAGGGTGGGGTGGATTTAGCCACACTAGCTGTCTGGCCGCCTAACATGCAAAAATACAGACAGCAACTCTTAATTAATGGGACTAGAATAGAGGGCCTGAGGGATACAGGTGCCAGTGTCACCATGGTGACAGAGAAACTGGTTTCCCCTGGCCAATACCTGACTGGAAAAACTTACACAGTCACCAACGCTGACAATCAGAGAAAAGTACATCCCATGGCAATGGTTACTTTAGAATGGGGAGGGGTCAATGGCCTGAAACAGGTGGTGGTCTCCTCAAATATCCCAGTGGACTGTCTGCTTGGAAATGACCTGGAGTCCTCAGCATGGGCTGAGGTAGAACTAAAAACCCATGCAGCAATGCTGGGTATCCCTGAACTGGTGTGTGTGAAAACAAGAGCACAGTGCAAGGCACAGGGTGAACAAGTAGAGCTGGAGTCTGGAAGAATGGCCCAGCCTACCAAGAGAACAGGAAAGTCAGTTGGGAAACCAACTGCAACACAGCAAAAGAAAGGGAACCTCTCTTCTCAGGAAGAAGTTCTGCCCTCTGAGGGAACTGAGCCTTTGGAGCTTGAACCTTATCAGGTTGAGCTCTTAGGCCCAGGGGGACCCTCAAGGGAGGAGCTGTGTAAGGGACAAGAAACCTGTCCCTCTCTTGAAGGCCTTAGGCAGCAAGCTGCTGAAGAGTCCAAAGGCAAGAAAAATGGAACGCATAGGGTCTATTGGGAAGATGGACTCCTGTACACTGAGGCCAGAGACCCCAAACCTGGTGCCACTAGGAGAGTGGTAGTGCCTCAGCTGTTCAGGAAGTTCATCCTAACATTGGCCCATGACATTCCCCTTGCTGGACATTTGGGACAAACCAAGACGTGGGAGAGGTTAGTCAACCACTTCTACTGGCCCAATATGTCCAACATGGTTAAGGAGTTTTGCCTCTCCTGCCCCACCTGTCAAGCCAGTGGTAAGACAGGTGGGCATCCAAAGGCCCCCCTCATTCCACTTCCAGTGGTGGGGGTTCCCTTTGAAAGAGTGGGTGTGGACATAGTTGGTCCACTAGAACCTCCCACAGCCTCAGGAAATATGTATATCCTGGTAGTAGTGGATCATGCTACCAGGTATCCTGAAGCTATTCCCCTTAGGTCGACTACTGCCCCTGCAGTAGCCAAGGCCCTCATTGGTATCTTTACCAGAGTGGGTTTCCCTAAGGAGGTGGTGTCTGACAGAGGTACCAACTTCATGTCAGCATACCTAAAGCACATGTGGAATGAGTGTGGAGTGACTTATAAATTCACTACACCATACCATCCACAAACTAATGGCTTGGTTGAGAGATTCAACAAGACATTAAAAGGCATGATCATGGGGCTCCCAGAAAAACTCAAAAGGAGATGGGATGTCCTCTTGCCATGTCTGCTTTTCGCTTACAGAGAGGTGCCACAGAAGGGAGTAGGATTCTCACCCTTTGAACTTCTGTTTGGTCATCCTGTAAGGGGACCACTTGCTCTTGTTAAAGAAGGCTGGGAGAGACCTCTCCATGAGCCTAAACAGGACATAGTGGACTATGTACTTGGCCTTCGCTCTAGAATGGCAGAGTACATGGAAAAGGCAACCAAAAACCTTGAGGCCAGCCAACAGCTCCAGAAGTTTTGGTATGACCAAAAGGCTGCACTGGTTGAGTTCCAACCAGGGCAGAAAGTCTGGGTTCTGGAGCCTGTGGCTCCCAGGGCACTCCAGGACAAATGGAGTGGCCCTTACCCAGTACTAGAGAGGAAGAGTCAGGTCACCTACTTGGTGGACCTGGGCACAAGCAGGAGCCCCAAGAGGGTGATCCATGTGAACCGCCTTAAGCTCTTCCATGACAGGGCTGATGTGAATCTGTTGATGGTAACAGATGAGGATCAGGAGGCAGAGAGTGAACCTCTCCCTGATCTTCTGTCATCAGACCCAAAAGATGGCACAGTAGATGGAGTGATCTACTCAGACACCCTCTCTGGCCAACAGCAAGCTGATTGTAGGAGAGTCCTACAACAGTTTCCTGAACTCTTCTCCTTAACCCCTGGTCAGACACACCTGTGTACCCATGATGTGGACACAGGAGACAGCATGCCTGTCAAGAACAAAATCTTTAGACAATCTGACCATGTTAAAGAAAGCATCAAGGTGGAAGTCCACAAGATGCTGGAATTGGGAGTAATTGAGCGCTCTGACAGCCCCTGGGCTAGCCCAGTGGTCTTAGTCCCCAAACCTCACACCAAAGATGGAAAGAAAGAGATGAGGTTTTGTGTGGACTACAGAGGGCTCAATTCTGTCACCAAGACAGATGCCCATCCAATTCCAAGGGCTGATGAGCTCATTGATAAATTAGGTGCTGCCAAATTCCTAAGTACCTTTGACTTGACAGCAGGGTACTGGCAAATAAAAATGGCACCTGGAGCAAAAGAAAAGACAGCATTCTCCACACCTGATGGGCATTATCAGTTTACTGTTATGCCCTTTGGTTTAAAGAATGCCCCTGCCACCTTCCAAAGGTTGGTGAATCAAGTCCTTGCTGGTTTGGAGTCCTTTAGCACAGCTTATCTTGATGATATTGCTGTCTTTAGCTCCACCTGGCAGGATCACCTGGTCCACCTGAAGAAGGTTTTGAAGGCTCTGCAATCTGCAGGCCTCTCTATCAAGGCATCCAAATGCCAGATAGGGCAGGGAACTGTGGTTTACTTGGGACACCTTGTAGGTGGAGGCCAAGTTCAGCCACTCCAACCCAAGATCCAGACTATTCTGGACTGGGTAGCTCCAAAAACCCAGACTCAAGTCAGGGCATTCCTTGGCTTGACTGGGTATTACAGGAGGTTTGTGAAGGGATATGGATCCATTGTGACAGCCCTCACTGAACTCACCTCCAAGAAAATGCCCAAGAAAGTGAACTGGACTGTGGAATGCCAACAGGCCTTTGACACCCTGAAACAAGCAATGTGCTCAGCACCAGTTCTAAAAGCTCCAGATTATTCTAAGCAGTTCATTGTGCAGACTGATGCCTCTGAACATGGGATAGGGGCAGTTTTGTCCCAAACAAATGATGATGGCCTTGACCAGCCTGTTGCTTTCATTAGCAGGAGGTTACTCCCCAGGGAGCAGCGTTGGAGTGCCATTGAGAGGGAGGCCTTTGCTGTGGTTTGGTCCCTGAAGAAGCTGAGACCATACCTCTTTGGGACTCACTTCCTAGTTCAAACTGACCACAGACCTCTCAAATGGCTGATGCAAATGAAAGGTGAAAATCCTAAACTGTTGAGGTGGTCCATCTCCCTACAGGAAATGGACTTTATAGTGGAACACAGACCTGGGACTGCCCATGCCAATGCAGATGGCCTTTCCAGGTTCTTCCACTTAGAAAATGAAGACTCTCTTGGGAAAGGTTAGTCTCATCCTCTTTTGTTTGGGGGGGGGTTGTGTAAGGAAATGCCTCCTTGGCATGGTTGCCCCCTGACTTTTTGCCTTTGCTGATGCTATGTTTACAATTGAAAGTGTGCTGAGGCCTGCTAACCAGGCCCCAGCACCAGTGTTCTTTCCCTAACCTGTACTTTTGTATCCACAATTGGCAGACCCTGGCATCCAGATAAGTCCCTTGTAACTGGTACTTCTAGTACCAAGGGCCCTGATGCCAAGGAAGGTCTCTAAGGGCTGCAGCATGTCTTATGCCACCCTGGAGACCTCTCACTCAGCACAGACACCCTGCTTGCCAGCTTGTGTGTGCTAGTGAGGACAAAACGAGTAAGTCGACATGGCACTCCCCTCAGGGTGCCATGCCAGCCTCTCACTGCCTATGCAGTATAGGTAAGACACCCCTCTAGCAGGCCTTACAGCCCTAAGGCAGGGTGCACTATACCATAGGTGAGGGTACCAGTGCATGAGCATGGTACCCCTACAGTGTCTAAACAAAACCTTAGACATTGTAAGTGCAGGGTAGCCATAAGAGTATATGGTCTGGGAGTCTGTCAAACACGAACTCCACAGCACCATAATGGCTACACTGAAAACTGGGAAGTTTGGTATCAAACTTCTCAGCACAATAAATGCACACTGATGCCAGTGTACATTTTATTGTAAAATACACCACAGAGGGCACCTTAGAGGTGCCCCCTGAAACTTAACCGACTATCTGTGTAGGCTGACTAGTTTTAGCAGCCTGCCACAAACCGAGACATGTTGCTGGCCCCATGGGGAGAGTGCCTTTGTCACTCTGAGGCCAGTAACAAAGCCTGCACTGGGTGGAGATGCTAACACCTCTCCCAGGCAGGAATTGTCACACCTGGCAGTGAGCCTCAAAGGCTCACCTCCTTTGTGCCAACCCAGCAGGACACTCCAGCTAGTGGAGTTGCCCGCCCCCTCCGGCCAGGCCCCACTTTTGGCGGCAAGGCCGGAGAAAATAATGAGAAAAACAAGGAGGAGTCACTGGCCAGTCAGGACAGCCCCTAAGGTGTCCTGAGCTGAAGTGACTCTAACTTTTAGAAATCCTCCATCTTGCAGATGGAGGATTCCCCCAATAGGGTTAGGATTGTGACCCCCTCCCCTTGGGAGGAGGCACAAAGAGGGTGTACCCACCCTCAGGGCTAGTAGCCATTGGCTACTAACCCCCCAGACCTAAACACGCCCTTAAATTTAGTATTTAAGGGCTACCCTGAACCCTAGAAAATCAGATTCCTGCAACTACAAGAAGAAGGACTGCCTAGCTGAAAACCCCTGCAGCGGAAGACCAGAAGACGACAACTGCCTTGGCTCCAGAAACTCACCGGCCTGTCTCCTGCCTTCCAAAGATCCTGCTCCAGCGACGCCTTCCAAAGGGACCAGCGACCTCGACATCCTCTGAGGACTGCCCCTGCTTCGAAAAGACAAACTCCAGAGGACAGCGGACCTGCTCCAAGAAAAGCTGCAACTTTGTTTCCAGCAGCTTTAAAGAACCCTGCAAGCTCCCCGCAAGAAGCGTGAGACTTGCAACACTGCACCCGGCGACCCCGACTCGGCTGGTGGCGATCCAACACCTCAGGAGGGACCCCAGGACTACTCTAAGACTGTGAGTACAAAAACCTGTCCCCCCTGAGCCACCACAGCGCCGCCTGCAGAGGGAATCCCGAGGCTTCCCCTGACCGCGACTCTTTGAATCCAAAGTCCCGACACCTGGGAGAGACCCTGCACCCGCAGCCCCCAGGACCTGAAGGACCGGACTTTCACTGGAGGAGTGACCCCCAGGAGTCCCTCTCCCTTGACCAAGTGGAGGTTTCCCCGAGGAACCCCCCCCTTGCCTGCCTGCAGCGCTGAAGAGATCCCTAGATCTCCCATTGACTTCCATTACAAACCCGACGCTGGTTTCTACACTGCACCCGGCCGCCCCCGCGCTGCTGAGGGTGAAATTTCTGTGTGGGCTTGTGTCCCCCCCGGTGCCCTACAAAACCCCCCTGGTCTGCCCTCCGAAGACGCGGGTACTTACCTGCAAGCAGACCGGAACCGGGGCACCCCCTTCTCTCCATTCTAGCCTATGTGTTTTGGGCACCACTTTGAACTCTGCACCTGACCGGCCCTGAGCTGCTGGTGTGGTGACTTTGGGGTTGCTCTGAACCCCCAACGGTGGGCTACCTTGGACCAAGAACTAAGCCCTGTAAGTGTCTTACTTACCTGGTTAACCTAACAAATACTTACCTCCCCTAGGAACTGTGAAAATTGCACTGTGTCCACTTTTAAAACAGCTATTTGTGAATAACTTGAAAAGTATACATGCAATTTTGATGATTTGAAGTTCCTAAAGTACTTACCTGCAATACCTTTCGAATGAGATATTACATGTAGAATTTGAACCTGTGGTTCTTAAAATAAACCAAGAAAAGATATTTTTCTATATAAAAACCTATTGGCTGGATTTGTCTCTGAGTGTGTGTACCTCATTTATTGTCTATGTGTATGTACAACAAATGCTTAACACTACTCCTTGGATAAGCCTATTGCTCGACCACACTACCACAAAATAGAGCATTAGTATTATCTCTTTTTGCCACTATCTTACCTCTAAGGGGAACCCTTGGACTCTGTGCATACTATTCCTTACTTTGAAATAGTGCATACAGAGCCAACTTCCTACAGTAATTCATTGTTCATTTGCAAGGCTTGTTTGCAGGACTACAGGGTGTAGTTCTTTATTCTAAGACTTTCTAGAAGCCTTTCTTGCAGCATGGTTGGGTGTGGCTCGTGGGCAGGGCTTGGCTCTATATAAGGGAGCCAGCTCAGCTCCACATGCTCACTCTTCAGAGGTCTCGGTGCAGAGCAGCAGCATTTTCCAGAGCTCCTGTCCCGGAGGCCTATCCAGGCCTGACCTCATTTATTTGGTGATCTTCAAGCAGGGCGGTAAGGCGGAGGTCGGGTGAGGCCCCGACTCCGTTTCCAGTGACACTCGAGTTTTGGGCCTAAACTTGAAATCGCATGTGCGATTGTTTTCATGGCATTTGAATCGTGAAATCCGAATCGGCAGTGCGCGCGATCATTTCATGGCATTTATATCGTGAATTCCGAATCAGCAACAGTGTGCGCGATTCAATCCTGGCATTTACTTCTTGGCATTCAGATCGGCAGTGCACGCGATCATTTTATGGCATTTGTATCGTGAATTCCGAATCAGCAAGTGTGCGTAATTCATTCCTGGCATTTACTTCTTGGCATTTAGATCGGCAGTGTGCGCGATCATTTCATGGCATTTGGTTCTTGATAATCGAATTGGCAACAGTGTGCGCAATTCATTCCAGGCATTCAACGCTGGAATTACAGATGGGCACTGCGCGCGATCGTTTCATTGCATTTGACTCTAGAGGTCCAAATCGGCAACAGTGTGTGCGATTCGTTTCTGGCGTTTAACTTTTGAAATACAGATCAGCAGAGTGTGCGATCATTTCTAGACATTGAAATGTAGATTTGCAGTTTGATTAAGGTGCATAATATTTCCTGAAAATTTGAGTCTTGGAACTCTTAATCAGAGTGTGATGCAACAGTGTTATTCATGATTCTAGTACAGTTCATTCATTTCAACTGCCTGCCCGCTGTTCCATGGAACCCCATGACACATTTGGAACACGGTGACAACTCAGTTAAAGACACAGCATAAAGAAATACAACTACATCAATACTACAGTATTCTTGAAACCCAGATCCAACAGAGTGTTATTCAGTATTCAGAGCATAAGAGGTTATTCTAAAAAACAGAACGCTCATTTGAAAGTTTGCATAATCCTTCTTGATTTCCAGGTATCCAGATTTCTGAGGCCTAGTCATAGTGAAGCTTTTAGGCCATTCATGTTTTCAGTATAAGTGTTATTTGAAACAAAGCTTATTGAAAGTCATTGTGATTAATCTTACAATTGTGTTGTTTAACTCTTGCTTCCACAGGTCTCATTCCCCGCTGTTCCCAAAACAAAACCCATTCCCCCACTTGGCCATTCTTTAACTCTGTGCTATATAACTAGTGGAGTTTGCAGCTGCCAAGAGGTGGACATGTTGGGAACATGCACAAGCCCCGAGGATCTGGTCTCCTTGACACAGTCCTTCTGGGTTCAGTGGGGATCCACCTTAAGATCCTGCGGAGCATGTGTAGGGTGTTGAATCATGAAGATGAGACTGCGTTGACTTGCTGGGTCATGGTGAGCAATGAGTCCCGGATGAATCCTAGGTTGCTTGCGTGGTTGGTGGGTGTTTGTGCGGTTCCTATGGTGGCCGGCCACCAGGAGTTGTCCCAGGCGGAGGGGTTGGAGCCGAGGATGAGGATCTTCATCTTGTCTGAGTTCAGTTTCAGGCGGCTGCTCTCCATCCAGTTGGCGATGGCCTTTATTCCGTTGTGGAGGTGGATTTTGGCAGTGGTGGGGTCCTTGATGAGTGAGAGGATCAGCTGGGTGTCATCGGTGTAGGAGATGATGTTGAGGTTGTGTGATCGGACAATGTTGGCGACCGGTGCCATGTTGAAGAGGGTCGGGCTGATTGAGGATCCTTGGGGAACGCCGCAGATGGTCTCGGTGGCTTCAGAAAGGAAGGGAGGGAGGCGGATTCTTTGGGTTATGCCGGAGAGGAAGGATGTGATCCAGTCCAGGGCTTTTTGGTGGATCCCTGCATTGTGCGAATGGTATGGTGGCAGATGGTGTCGCAGGCAGCCGAAAGGTCTAGGAGGATAAGGGCCACAGTTTCACCTTTGTCAAGCATGGTCCTGATGTCGTCGGTCGTGGCAATGAGGGCGGTCTTGGTGCTGTGGTTGCTACAGAAACCAGATGGAGAAGTGTCCAGCATGTTGTTGTCTTCAAGGAAGCGTGTCAGTTGGCCATTGACGATCTTCTCAATGACCTTCGCCGGGAAGGGGAGGAGGGATATGGGCCGGTAGTTCTTGAGCTCCCTTGGGTCTGCTTTGGGTTTCTTTAGCAGGGCGTTGACTTCGGCGTACTTCCAGCTTTCCGGGAAGGTGGCGGTCTCAAAGGAACTGTTGATGATCGTTCGGAGTTGGAGGGCGATGATGGAGCTTGCTTTGTTGAAGACATGGTGGGGGCAGGGATCGGAGGGTGTGTCGGAGTGGATGGTGCTCATGGTTTTGATGATATCCTCGTCGTTGATGTGCGTCCAGGAGAGCAGGAGGTTGGAGTGGCTGGGGCCGCTGTTTGTGGTGGCAGCGGCTGTCGCGGGGGTCGAGGAGTTGAAGCTGTTTTGGATGTCTGTGATCTTGCGGTGAAAGAAGGTGGAGAGAGAGTGGCAGAGGTCTTGCAAAGGTGGATCACGTGCTGATGTCATTAGATGGGGGTGGCGGGCGGGAGTGGAAGGGGAAGTGATTCCCCTTCCCGCCCTGCCCTGGAGGGGTGGGAGGGAGGTCCTCGGGTGTGCGCTAGCGCTTCCCCTGAGAGCCGGGTGCAGGATTTAACGGTTACGTCCTGGGCACCCGAGCAGTGCTGCCTAGGACGTAACCGTTATGTCCGAGGCACCCAAGGATTAAACTAATATTATTGGTTGAGTTGTGGTAATTTTCAATAGTCTTTTCTTGGCATTACTATGAATTTATTTGCATGTTATTTTTTCCTCTTATATATTCTGTTAAAAATATTAGATTCTATGTAATGAATGAAAAGATGAGTAGTGGTAAAGTGTGCCGATTAATCTGATTTACAGTGGTAAGCATTGCATAAGTTTACTAAACATAGTCTAGCCATGGAAAAATTATAAAAATTGGAACCAATCTGTTTTATTATTTTTGGGCATGTTTGAACTATTTTATTGTTTTGCAATGCATGCGTGCCTTCAAAATGGACGCTGGCCATCAAATCTATCCGTTTATTAAAAATTTATATTGCTAATAGCTTATGTGGAAGCAGAGGAGCAAGCTTTCAAATTTTTCAGGGGGGTGTGGGGTGGGGGCCAGGGTGTTACTGCGATTCAAGACTTAACCGTTGACCTCTGTGACATCAGCCGAAATGATGAACAGAGTATAGTATCATGGGTAGGTATATGGCACTGAGGCAGCCAATGGACAAGTTCTTGTATCCTTAAGGCAAAAATTAAGGTCATACAACATCACTGTTACAATACAAGCCACAGTTCTAAGCTGCTGGTAATCACTGCCTACAGAATTCCACAACTTATTTGCACCACACATTTCTTCCATCACATTTCTCAAAGTTGTACATGTGCTCAACACAGTGCTGATTATTTTTTTTAAATGCCGACTGTTTGAATTGAAAACTGCTGAAAAATGTATCTAAAATTGTTTAACAAGGAGCTCTTTTTAATGTCAAATTAGTTTCTTAAGCACATGTTTAAGAAGTACTACATAGTGCCACACTTGGCAATAAACAAAAACTTCCATTTGGGAGTACTCCAAACAGGACAAGTGCTCACCAAAAGCCTTCAGCTGTAGGTTTCAAGTGAAAGACAACTTAGTAGCCCTATAAGTGCATTCAGGTCAATGTGGTCCATCTTTGCAAAGTTGCAGTTCTTCCAGTGAGGCAGAGCTTTAACTATGAAATACCTTGAAACAAGTCCTGCCTTTCTTTTCTGTTTTTCTATTATTATTTTTTTTTTACAGGAAAATACCAATGGGAAGAATTGTCTACGTTTGAGAGTACATGCATAGTGAAGTTAAACCTTAATCCAATAGACAGTTATTTATTTACCCTCAGCAAACAAATGACCAAAATCAAATGCACAGCAAAAATCATAGCACTGATATCCCACAGCCCCACTCCCCCACATACTGCCCTGGTGGAGATGCATACAACTATAGGATGCAAACCATGTAAAAAAGACAAGGACACACCAGATGTTGTTGGAGATAACTTGGCTACAGGTTTCGAGCGGTCCAAGAGCGGTCAGCGGATGAGCTACCTATGCTAGTTCACTATTTCTTTTAGGGTTTTCCAAACGTTGGCCCCCTTAGAACAGAACTCATGCAGAGTGGCAAAGAGGTAGAGGGCAAGCCCCCAGTTGCTCAGGTTTACAATTGCCCATGGCACTAATGGGGCACAGTCACGTTCATCCAGAGTCCTGCCCTAAAAACTCCCAGGGAGCTGGCATGGAGCACATACTCTGTGATCCATCCGTGGTTGCTTTCTGCACCAAACTCCTTTGGATCGCCTTGTAACTCTGCCAAGCGACAGAGGTGACCCACCTTCTTGCCTGCTTCACCCACCAACCCTTTACCTGAATTCTGCTGCCTTCAGTACCTCCTGCAAGCCTAAAGGGTATCCGTGCCCATGTCCGAAAAATGAACTCCATCCTCTGGAAAGTAACCCTTGGTATGCACATTGATCAGGTGATGCCTTAAGAAACCACAGCCCCTTTTCTCCATGAGCTTCCGCATGCCACTGTTAATTTGTCTACAAGACAGATCAATTGCCGCATCAGACTTAGCTCCTTTCCAAAGATGGAGAGGGGTGATCTCAGACCGAATTATTTTACAAGACCCAATGAATCTACTGATATCAACCATGGATCCTTCATGGGCTGAACCTGGGGGTGCTCATCTAAAGTGGTTAAGTAATTTCCATCCAAGTGGACCACTAGCATATTGGGGCCCTGTGGTTTGCTATAAAACCTCTGGCACAGCTTGTTTAAAAGGTTTGCCCATTGCATGCCTGGAAAACCTATCCACGTTATCATTGTGGGAAGCCATGGTTCCAGTTCCTTGCCTTAGCCCTTAATCTGCCCTTGCGATGAGAGTGGCTGATGACCCAAACTGTGACCCAAGCAAGAAATAATGCAGAGGGTACTATATCACAATTGTTTATTAAATGGAGGTCATCTTCATTGCATACTTAGAAACATACATTGACCCTTCAACAAAGCTTCTGATGGTTAACAAACAGAAACATGGCTTTGACATGCACAATGCCTATTGTTGCCACAAACATAAAAATCCAATCCTATACACAAAATACAAAGTGTGGGATTGAAGAACAGCGGTCTGAAACATAGAAACAGAATCCCTCCTCATTGCTCATAACAGAACCCTCAGACTTTATGGAGGGGCACCCCAGATGTGATGTTTTCTCAGCAGCAGTGGAAAGGGTAACAATGGAGGTTACCCAACTCAGGGCCTGATATATAGATTATAGCGATCTGACTCCCACCGGCACAGTTTCTTTGATCCTATCAGCAGTGAGGCCTGCCTTGTATGCTGAGGTTACTGCTCCAGTTCTAAAGGAATTTGTGGAGTAATGTTTTGTTGTGCAACCCGCAAGGTGCAGACAGGCCCCCTTTGCATGACAAAACTGGTGACTGGTGAATGCGGAGCGGTTTGCATGGCACAATAGGTAGCCCTCAGCGGGTGGCCGGAGTTCCAAGTATGCTGTAACCAAAGTAACTGGGCAATAAGCAGGTTACCCGACGGGGGGTGCTGAGTTTAATAGGCCTACCCTGCCCTCTTTGGTCTATTTTGGATCTGTGGACCGTCATCTCCAGAGCCCCGTTCGTTAATGTAATTCTATTAAAGGCCAGAGCATGCATGCCGGTATCTTCCTTAGACCTGGCAAATAATTTGCCACACCTGAAAGCCCCAAAGAAGGCTAATGACAAGGTTCCTCAAAAAAAGGACTGCTTCTTAACTGTAGTGGATGGCTATGTGTACCCAGTCTAACATGTCCCTCAAAATATGGAACTCAATGGGGGCTGTGCTATTCACCTCTCTGTGTTCAGACCTCCCCCATCCCTTCAAAGGCAGTCTGAGGGGGAAAGAGGTGGTTGGATCTGGGAAGCCTAGGAGCTTAATGTGGTGGGCCACTGCTGCGAGGTAACTTGTCACCGAAGTGTGTCTTTCCCTCCTCCTCAGCCCATAATACAAAGTCTTGCAATCTTGCTGCCAATGGGAAAGTGCTGCCGGTCCTGGTTGCTGTCATTCTCACAAATGTGTTGACACAATTCCTGTACTTAATCCATTTTCCTGGGGCAAGCAATAGCTCACCTAACCTGGCTAGCCGCAATGCCATAACTGGGATAGGAAAGGTGCCATGAAGGTCTTCACCATTCCTGACGAATACAGCTTCATATGGAGGGACCGGCCCTTCCACCCGGGTGGAGGACTCGCTATTATACACCAGTCCTCACTACGTATCAAGGCCATCCCAGAAGAAAAATGCACCACCATGGAACACCTTCAATTCCTGGTACACTCCAACCACATCTCCTCCATCCGCGGCACCCTGGTGTACAGGCCACCCGGCCCCCACCCAGCTTTCCTAGATGACATTGTAGACATCACTACCCCCTAGGCCCTGGTGTCAGATGACTAACCCCTCCTTGGCGACCTGAATTTCCACCTCAAGGACCATGCCGATCCAAACACCACCACTCTACTCGACGGGCCTCAGACAGCTGGTCTCTGCACCCACACACATTGCAGGACACAGACTTGGCCCCATCTTCACCTCAAGCAATTGGATCACCATCGGGACCATCTCCACCCTAGACTGGACTGACCACCACTGCATACACTTCACAATGACCGCACCCAGCAGCAGCACACGCACCCTGCACCTCCCACAGGAAATAGAATGAAATCACCTACGAGCAGCTCACCTCATCTCTTGAAAAATACGTCCCTCCAATAACGCCAACACAGCAGCACGCAATCTCAACGCATGGATCACCGAATGCACCAACACTCTAGCCCCCCCCCCTCCGGCTGACATTGGACAAATGCGTACCTAAGAAAGCCAGCTGGTTCACCACCGAACTCCAAGAATCAAATCGTACCCGCAGACGTTTAGAGAAAAATGGGGGAACAGCCAAACCAGCAAAGACCTTGCATCCTTCAGAGACGCCGCCCACTGCCGAAAAATCTAGAATGCGAGGAAGGATGCACTCCAGAAGCACATCAACTCCTCCACACACAACTCTAAGGAACTCTTCTCAGTTATTAATAAGTTCACAGATCCCCCAACACCCCCTCCGAAGCCACCAGCATCCTCCCGTCAGAGGACATCTGTGACAAACTCGCCACCTTTTTCCACCGCAAGATCCAGGACATCAACAACTGCTTCCTCCTGGAAAATCCTGGCAGTGAAGCCTGTGACCGACCCACCCAGAACATCCATAGTTGGTCCACGTTCACCATGGAGAAAGCAGTCAGCATCATTAACAGCACCTATTCCAGAACACCCGCAGACCCCTGCTCACACCACATATACATCACAGCCAGCGCATCCATCGCCCCAAGCTTCAGAACACAATCAACTGCTCCATCAACACTGGCACCTTCCCCGAGGACTGGAAACATGCCGAAATATGCCCTCTCCTGAAGAAACCTTTGGCCAACCCATCAGAACTAAAGAATTTCCGGCCATCTCGCTGCTACCCTACCCCGCCAAAGTGCTGGAGAAAACCATCAATGTACAAATACGGAATTTCATCGAGGCCAACAACTCCCTGGGCAGCTCCCAGTCCAGTTTCTGTAGCAACCACAGAACAGAGACAGCCCTCCTAGCAGCCTCCGATGACATCCAATTACTGCTAGACCACAGATCTCATACTCCTCGACCTCTCAGCAGCCTTCGATCCGGTCTCCCACAGCGCTCTATGCACCAGACTCTATGAAAATGGAGTCCGTGGAAGAGCCCTGGAATGGAACCACTCACTCCTCTCTGGGAGGACGCAGATGGTCAGACTCCCACCATACACATCCTGAACCACAGAAGTGAACTAAGGATCCTCACTGAGTCCCACACTACTCAACGTATACACGGTGCCCCTCGCAGCCATCGTCAGAAGCAACGTTACGACCATTGTGTCATATGCCAGGTAAACTCAGTCGCCTCCTCCTGCTGGCACACACTCTGCAAACTTCGGAAGATCTTCAGATGGATCCTAGCAGACTGACCAAGGACAGTCCCCACGCCTTAGTCACAAGCAAGCTCGACTACGGCAACACCCTTTATGCCAGCACCTCAACTAGAAACATAAAAACACTACAACTCATCCAGAATGCCGTCAGACTCATCCTGGACCTCCCACGCCAAGAACACATCTCCCAACACCTGAGGACCCTCCACTGGCTCCAGGTTGAGAAACGAATAACCTTCAAGCTACTCACCCACACGTACAAGGTCATACACAACGCAGGACCAGCATACCTGAACCACTGCGTCTCCTTCCACACCCCTGCTACATCCCTCCGCTCCGCCCAGATGGCCCTGGCCACCATCCTCCGCATCTGCAAACCCACCACCGGAGGATGATCCTTCACCTACATTGCAGCAAAGAGCTGGAACAACCTCCCCCTGCACCTCAGACAAAGCACGTCACTCACCATCTTCAGTAAGAACCTTGAGACCTGTCTCTTCAGATGATGGCCCTCCCCTTCCCTTCTCCCAACCCCAGTGCCTTGAGATCCTCACAGGTGAGTAGCCGCACTTTACAAAAATTGATTGATTGATTTATTGGCCATGCAGCCTGGAAAAGTTGCTACTGGAATCGAAAAAGAGTGTTGGCAGCATTATTCCTGGCCCCTTCTATGTGCCTTACCCTATATTCCTGTACAACCACACTCTCACCAGCTCCCTTAATAGACTCAGTAGTTTTGGGAAGGTGATGGAGTGGGAATAAATGGCCCTCACCACTGCCATGTTGTTTAACCAGAAAAGGACCCTCCTGTCTGCTAGATAGTTCAGCCATAAGTGTAGTAACCACTTTGGGGGACAAGTCCAACACCGCAATATTTGCTGTAACCTTCCTTTTTCACCATGTATGCTACCATTTCTGAGTGCACCTCTACTTCCTGAATACTATGCCAAAGCCTTTCCTGCCCGATGCATCTGTGAATAAGGACAGTTCTGTGCTTGATGCCCAAGACGATCTCCATATTAAGGAGCCATTAAACTGTTTTAGAAACTGAGCCCACATTAGTTGGTCTTGCTTCAGCCCTTTGTTGAGCTTCACAAAATTGTGTTTTTGGATGACCTTTGATGTTACCTGCGCCAATCTACTGACAAAAACCCTCCCAGCTAGGATGGCTGCGAAATTCAGTTTCCTTAGTAAGCTTTGTATGACACCTAACATGTAGCCTTTTCCTTTGTGAAAACAAGCTCAATGTCAGACAATAGCACCTTGACCTCTTCCTCAGCCTTGACATGTCTAACTGTGTCTAATTCTAGTCCTAAAATATGAGCCTTGTGGCCAAGCCCTGTTTTTCCTGGGAAAGTGGGACCCCATCTCCTCAGATAGTTTCTGGAATGAATACAAGAAGGACTTGCAATCCTGTGTGTTAGACCTGCCTACCGTCACCCACACAATCTAGTATTAATGGCTATATTCAGTGTCCATGCCTTCCCTCTCTTGCTGCTATGCGAAGAATTGGAGAAGGATATAACAGCTCAGGAAATCGAAAGTGCTATCAGGGAAGGCAGCCGGGGAGGATGTTAACCCATTGGAATTTTATAAAACATTTTCACACATCATATTTCCCTTATTTGTGGGCGTGGTAGCTAGCATTAAAAAGAGGTGTGAAATCCCAGCTTCCTGGAATCTTAACAATATTATTGTGTTCCTTAAGAAAGAAAAAACACCAGAAGATAAGGGATCTTATCGGCTGATCTCGTTGATTAACTCCGATGCCAACATTTTTGCTAAGGGCTTGATGTTGCACTTTGCACTTCTGATTCACTCTTTAGTTTTGCTGCAACAGCATGGATTTGTGCCTGGCTGAGACACTACTAGACTGGCTGTGACTATTTATGACGTGGATAGGAACACCGGTATCTGGCTTGGTATGATTCTGTTGGATGCCGAGAAGGCTTTTGACAGTGTTGTGGCCCTTCCTCCGGTAGTCTTATTTGCATATGGGATCGGTAGTATTTTTATTGCTTTGGTAAAGTCTCTTAATCAGTGGCCGATGGCTCGGCTTGTTCTTAACTGGTGTTTTTCCTCCTCATTCAGGACTTATCTGGTTACTCATCAAGGATGCCCCCTCTCTCTCTTTTTTACTATTTGCACTTTATATTGAACCTTACTTACAACATCTTAGTAGGAATCGTGTGATCTCTTCTGCAGTATTCAATGGTGTTGAGCTGAAACTCAGTGCATTTACTGATGATATTGCAACCTATTCTACAGATCCCTTGGCAGCAATAGAACAGGTTGCAATGGACGCAGAAAGGTTTGGGGTGGTTTGCTGGTACAAACTCAATTTATCCAAAATGTAGGTGATTTACAACTCCCAGCCTAACCTGTCCATCCCAGCTGTAGTCAGTACTGCTATGTACCCCAGGGTTAAGCCAATGTGATGTGCATTGTTTTGTTGAATTACAAACCTCTTTTAAAATTGGTTATAGTAAAGAAGCAGTCTTGGAACCGCCTTCCAAGTAGTATTCAAGGACACTGAAATATTGTCAAGATGAATATTCTACCCAAATTTCTACCTCTTTAGAGCAATCCCACTGCAAGTTCCATCTCTTTTCTTTCTGCCTCTTGAGGGGTTAATCAGCAGTTTTATTTGGGGGTATCGTAGGGCCAGAAGGACTATTAGTCTTCTAATTCTCCTGCCTAATCAAGGTCTTCCCAATTTGAAGCTATATTTTTGGGCTGCCTTTTGCTCTCATCTTAACAATATTCTTACCCATCACAAGCCCAATGGTTGTGCCGTTGGGTTCCAAGTGGCCCTTGGGCCCAATTTTCGACTTGCTTTGAGCAAATGCAGTGACCCGAGTTATTTTAGGAGGGTGCGGTTCAAGATTCTTAGGGATGCCTTTCGAATACAGGGCATGAAATTAGTGCCATGTATTCTTTGCATGCTATCCACTCACACCAATCTGGGGAATTTCCACTTTTCCTTCTTTCTTTCACGATTCATTGATTTATAAATGGGTCAGTCAAGACATTAAGGGCCTCATTATGACCCTGGCGGGCGGCGGAGGCCGCCCGCCAGGATCCCGCCCTCCAAATTACCGCGCCGCGGTCAAAAGACCGCGGCGGGTATTACGAGTTTTCCCCTGGGCTGGCGGGCGGTTCCAGTTAAACCGCCCGCCAGCCCAGGGGAAAACGACCTTCCCACGAGGATGCCGGCTCGTAATCGAGCCGGCGGAGTGGGAAGGTGCGACGGGTGCTACTGCACCCGTCGCGTATTTCACTGTCTGCAAGGCAGACAGTGAAATACATTTTGGGGCCCTCTTACGGGGGCCCCTGCCGTGCCCATGCCATTGGCATGGGCACGGCAGGGGCCCCCAGGGGCCCCGCGACCCCCCCTACCGCCATCCTGTTCATGGCGGCTTTCCCGCCATGAACTGGATGGCGGTAGGGGGGGGTCAGAATCCTCATGGCTGCGGAGCGCGCTCCGCAGCCATGGAGGATTCCAATGAGCAGCGGAAAGTCAGCGGGAGACCGCTGACTTTCCGCTTCTGACCGCGGCTGAACCGCCGCGGTCAGAATGCTCATTGGAGCACCGCCAGCCTGTCGGCGGTGCTCCCGTGGTCGGTGGCCCTGGCGGCCACCGGCCGCCAGGGTCAGAATGACCCTCATAGACTGCTGGGCAGTTTTTGGATTTGGATGGGGTATGTATTTTTTTCAGTTTTACAAACACTATGGGGGTCATTACAACCTCGGCGGTCTTTTTACAAAACTGCTGAGGGACCGCCGCGCTGATGCCCGCCAGTGGTATTATGACTGTTGGCAGCTCTCCGTCGTTTTTCCGATGGAGAGCCGCCAACAGCCATACTGACGGGCGGCGGGGAAGTGGAGGTTGCTCCACCTCCACTGCCACGCCAACAGAACACCGCCCAGCGAATCACATCCTGTGATTCAGCGCGGCGATGTTCTGTTGGCGGTGTGGTGTCGGCGGAGCTGCTCCCATGGCTCCCGTCCCCTCCCGGAGGATCGACGGAACAGGTAAGTCGATCGTCCGTTAGGGGAGGGGGGGTGTTGTGTGGGTGCATGGGTGTATGTAGAGGGGGTGTGTGAGTGCGTGTATGCTTGCGGGGGTGTTGCGTGTTTTGGGAATGAGTGCGTGTATGTCTGTAGGTATGTCTGTATGGATGTGTGCGTGTATGTTTGAATGTGCGTGTCTGACTTTGTGTGTGGATGTTGGCATGTATGTCGGTGTGTGTGCATGTATGTGTGTTGGTGGTGCCTGCGTGCATGTTGGGTGTGTATGTGTAAGGTAATGTCGGGGGTCGGGGTGGGGAGGGGGGTCCTGCTACCTTTGGGGGGTGGCAGGAGTGGTGGGGGGTGTAGGGGAGGGAGTCGGGGTGGGGGGTAGGGGAGACCCCTATCAGTGCCAGGGAAGGAATTCCCTGTCACTGATAGTGCTTACTGCCATGGATTTCATGGCGGTTCCTACCGCTGGAAATCCACGGCGGTAAGACGGGTCAAAATACTGGCGGCGGTATTGTCACGGGCGCCGGGCTGGAGACCCAGGTCTCCAGCCCAGCGGTCGTCTTCGCCCTGGCGGCTGGAACGGAGAAGCGGCGGATGACCATGGCGGTAACCGCCATAGTCATAATCCTCAAAAAAAGACCGCCAGCCTGTTGGCGGTCTTACCGCCGCTTTAACACCGTCCGCCAGGGTTGTAATGACCCCCTATATGATCTCCCCAGCAGTCTTTTTATAAAAATGTACAAGTCTGGGATTTCTTTTTGCGCAATTCAGTATCTTTGGCTGGGGATGGACAGGATGTTCTGTCTTATCTTTATATAACAGACTGTCAACCTTCATTTAGGATCTTGTATCACATTATGACAGTTGGTAGGGCAGATGACCAGTCTATTCAAGCTATTAAATGGGGTGTCAAGCTCAGTCAGGAAATTTCAGCTGACAAAATTTTGGCTGCATTTGATGTAATTAATCTGTTTGTTCAGTCAGCCTTAAACTGCAACAATTCTGTACACTGTGCATGTCATATTATACCCCAGGTAGGATATATAAATAGTCTAGAAATAATCTGAATTATAATATGCATTGCTCCAAATATGACCGACGTGCTGCCGCTATTCATATGTTTGCTAAATGCCCTGCACTTAAAACATTCTGGTCTGGTGTTGCACAGCAACTGAGCTGCTGCCATCTCTGTGTTGGAGAGCTGAAAAGAACAGTCAGCCTAGGCACCATGAGGACCCTCTGTCTGAGCAGAAACCATGTCTGGACTCAAGTCAAGGAGCAAGCCTCAGAAGCCCCACATGTTTCCCCACTGAGCAAAGGTAGCTGCAGCCACATGTGTTAAGAAACAGAACATGGCTGCATCTGGAACCTTTAAGAAGAAGTTGGAGCCCTTAAGAAGCACAGGGCTGAGGCATGCCTGTGCACTGGTAACATAGTGAAAGCAGTTAATAACCAAATAATTTAATTCAGTCAGATCATTTCACTACCAGTACTCCTGATTGAGCACCATGGCTACCCACACCCACAACTGTCCCTCAGCAGAGAATGACCACCTTTGACTCCCAGACCTAAAGAGAAGGGGACACTCATCTTGAGTCTCAGAACTAGGTTGAGTCGTGTGCAACTGATCACAGACATCTTATGTAACATAATAATACATGTATTGTAATCGTATTTATATAGCGCTTACTACCCCTGATGAGGCGTCAAAGCGCTTTTCGGTGAGTAGCACGCTACTCTGGAACCCAACAAGAATTAGTGATGGATTAGTATCGGGAAATAATGAGTACAGTTTTAGTATTATGAGTTAATTTGAGCTGGGATATGAGAGTTTGTTAGATTGACTGGAGTAATGGAGGGGTGGAGGAGGAAAGAAATCCAGAAGTGTTATTTGGGAGTATATCCTTAATTTACTCAACCCAAATGCTTGGGATGAGTAAAGGGGGGTGGAGGAGGGCAGAGTTATGTGGAAGGGTTAGGGAGAGCATAGTAGCAAGGTGAGATTGATGCGGGAGAATTTAGTAGGGTTGTGTGGGAGGTCACGGTAGTAGAGTGAGGTTTGGTGAGTTAGATGTGGAAGCGGAGGGAAGAGCTTAGGCAGAGGTATTTAGGAGATGAAAGTAGTAGAAAGGATTTGGAATGAGTCAGAGTGAGAATGGAGGATAGTTTGATAGAGACATGACATGATGATGGGTAGATAAGTGTGATAAGATAAGAGCAGGAATTCATAGATATCTAGTATAACAACCCACCCAGGAGCCATGCAATGACCCATGAACATGCCAAGCACAGAAACAACATATTCATATATATATATATATATATATATATATATATATATATACACACACACATATGCACATACAATATATAATTAGAACCATGGGTAAAATATACTTAGTCAAACAGGTTTAAAGAGTGTGTGTGTATTTTATTGTTATGACATAGTAGCAATACATATTTTCTAAAGAAACCATACATAACTAGAAATATACACATAATCTGAAAAAAAATATTTATCAACATAGGCAAATGCAGTTCATAGTTGTTTGAATATGAAGGAAAGAGCCAACTCTTGAGTAGTTTTTGGAAGACAAGAAAGTTATCTGTGGCTCTTATAGTTGGGGGTAATGAATTCCATAGTTTGGCTGCTTGAACGGAGAGCGATGTACCACCTATGGTCTTCTTCTTGTATGGTGGTGTTCTAAGGCGGGATGCCAATGTTGAGTGGAGGTTTCTTTGTTGGATGTATTTGGTAATTTTGTTTCTGATAAAAAGCGGTCCTGTTCTATGTATAGCTTTGTGGGTGATACAAAGCAGCGTGAAAGTGCATCTTCTGGCAACGGGTAACCAGTGTAGTGCTCTCAAGGCAGGGGAGATGTGGGCTTGCGGCTTTACATGTAATAGTAGCCTGGCTGTGGAATTCTGGATAAGTTGTAGTTTTTTCATAACAGATAGAGATGATCCATGGTAGAGGCCATTGGCATAATCGAGTTTGGATAGTACAAGCGAGATAGTAGCTTGCACCTTGTGTGGAAATCCGAGGTGGGGGAAGATGCGTCGTAAAGTCTTCAAGGTGATGAAGCTTGTTCGTGCTAATTTGTCCACTTGGGCATTCATAGTTAACTTGGAATCCATGGTGATTCCTAGGTTTTTAACTTCCTTGGATAATTGAGGAGGTGGTCCGAGATCGTCAGGCCAGACGCACAGAGGGTCATAATTTTTCCAGTCACCACATATGAGTATTTCTGTTTTGGAGGTATTTAGTTTGAGATGGCTCCAGGTCATCCACTGATCAACGGCTCTGAGGCAACTGAAGATTTGTGAGTGTAGACGGGTCCAGGGGGCCCCGTCTCACTCACCTCGAGTCCGCCATCTTTCAGCCGGCTACATGGAATCGGCGCGGCGTTCCCCTGGCAACGGGGAGACGCCACATCGTTACAGCGTCGACGACTTCCGGTTACACGGAGTGAAGAGGGAGGCGGATCCGGAAGGGAAGCGCGCGACGGAGCACCAGGGAGGAGAAGAGCGGAGAGCGACTGGAACGTGAGACGGGGAAGAGACGGGCGGAAAGGAAACCCCGATCGGAGAGAGGAGGACAGACTCGATAGCCATCCCAGCGAGGATCCAGGGAAAAGCCCTCAGAGGAAACAACGTAACGCGGGAGCCAGAGAAGGAAGAGACGCCGGAGAGGCGAGAAAGCCGCCACGACCCAGGAGGGTCGTGGCTTGACAAGGTACGGTCCCTCCTAGGGACGGGAGTATCACGGGGAGGTTCGGTTACGGGGAAAGGCACCAGGGAAGTGGGAGGAAGGACGGGGAGGATGAAGGAGAGACAAGGGAAGGGGCAAGAAGGGATATAAGCACACTATGGACCCCAGCTACCCTAAAGCCCAACCCTGACCACCCCCTCACGAACTTGCCCGCATGCTGCCTTGACCCTCACGAGCACCGTACCCCACCCAGTATCCCAGAAGTACTTACCGATTCCTTTATTTTTGTTTCTTCCATTTTCGCCCGAAACCCGAGAGAGAGACGGCCATCCTCCCCAGACCAAAAGCGACCGGAAAAAGGGGAAAACCTAGGAGCAAGAAAGAAGCCAAGGAAAGCAGAAACTCCAAAGACTTAAAACCCTAAAAGCAACGATTAAAAGAAATAGCCTGTGAATGAACAGAGAATAAAATTCAATTATAAAAATATCCCAACCTTTTGACTCTACTTGATCCGCTCGTAATACAGCCCACCACAGTGGTATCAGAAGTGGGATCCCTTCTCAGGTGGGCTTACGAACGTTTCATCATGAGTGAAGCCCCATCCCTTGAGGACATAATTAAACAACTCGCAGAAGGACAGAGACATCTGCAGTTGGTGTGGGAAGCCCACCAAAGAGAGGCCAAGGAAGACCGGGAGGCCTTACAATCGGCGTTAAAAAGTCAGGCTACAATACTAGCCAATAATCAATTAGTGCATGAGACTGCAATACAAAAACTAACCAGTACCATCGCGGCCAGTAAGGTACACCCAAATGTTCCCAGTTCAGTCCTCCAAAAGTACCAAGAAGGGGAAGACCCAGACTCATTTTTTACGAATTTTGAGAGGGTAGCCTCTTCTGCTCAATGGCCAGAGGATCGCTGGGGTCAGTATGTGGCCCCCTTGCTTACAGGATTCCTACAGACGGCCTACCAATCCGCCAACCCTGATGGTACGACCCCCTATAAAGAGATAAAATAAAGTATCCTGGGGCGGGTTGGGCATGATACGGAATATTACCGGTTACGATTTAGAAAAATAAAATGGAGTGCGAACGAGGACCCTCGCTCCTTCTATTTTCGGGTGAAAGACCTGGCTCAAAAATGGTTAGGACCCATAGGGACCACTCGGGAGGATGTCATTAAGACAATTACTTTAGAACAGTATCTGGATTCACTACCCCTTGGTACCAAGAACTGGATCCGACAACATCCAAACATGAACACGGAGGTTGCGATTGATTTAGCTTGTGCTTTCCATCGTTCCACGGAAAGTAAAACCGTCACCCGAGACCTTTCCAAAAAACCCCCATCCCTCCACTAAAACCAACTCCCAGGTATTTCTCAGAGGAACCGCGGCTCCCTACACCCCTAGAACATCACCCTATGCAGTCCCCACAATGTTTCCACTGTGGAGAATGGGGGCATATAGCCAGAATATGTCCCAGGAAATCTGAAGGACCGGAACCTATGGAAATTGGGGTTACACAACGTAGAGTTCTGTGTACAGGGAAAGGGAATGAGAAATTTAGATACCTGGTCACCATAAATGGACTGATGATTTCGGCACTAATTGATTCAGGGTGTGGCCAATCCGTAATCAGGAAGGATATAATCCCTGTGGATACTTTGGTCACTAACCGCTGGGTCTCCATATGTTGTATACATGGAGACAAAGGAACTTATCCCCTCACCACGGTCAAGATAGAATGGGGCCCCTTTCAGGATATGCTTTCGATAGGAGTCATGGAGCAACTCATCGAGGATTGCATTATCGGGACTGATTATAGTCGATTCTATGACTTATTAGATCAAGTCCGTAAACCTGTTGGGGCTCCCGAGTGGTGGACCGAAGCCCCTTTTTCCCAAAGTCCCCCTAGAAGTACCACCGGACCGGAAGAAACTTACACGAAACGAGAAAAGACGGGAGAAAAGACAGTATCAGGAAACCCGAAAGACAAAGGATGTTCCTAAACTAGTAGCAGAGATTAGTAGCAGACCCATCTCCTTCCAAAGCAGCCAGAGAGAAGATCCTACCCTTTTGCATGCTTGGAACTCGGCCCGAACAGAGATCACTAATGAGGTGGGTCCTTATTTTCTTATCAAGAAACATCTTCTATACCGGATCACTAAAACAGTCAAAGGGGAAACCAAACAACAGTTAGTTGTTCCAGAACCATTTAGAGCTCACGTCCTGTTTTTAGCACACAATCAACCCGGGGGAGGTCATTTTGGTCGGGAAAAAACGGAAGAATACCTAATGCGAAAATTCTATTGGCCCGGAATATACGCTCAGATTCGTAGATACTGTTCCCAATGTCCTCGATGCCAATTAACTGAACCAGGGTTGCCCAGGAAAGCACCATTATACCCCTTACCCATTATTGATACCCCCTTCAAACGGGTGGGCATGGACCTGGTGGGACCCCTCCTTCCCTCTTCTAAAGGGCATACCTACATATTAGTCATAGTTGACTATGCGACTAGATACCCAGAAGCCATACCCCTCGCCAGCATGACCACCAAGACAATAGCCCAAGCCATGATCACAGTGTTTTCCCGAATTGGTTTTCCCCAGGAAATATTGACGGATCAAGGTACACCCTTTATATCAAAACTCATGAAGCAGATATGTCAGTTATTAGGGATCACCCAGCTACGAACCTCGGTCTATCGCCCCCAGACAGATGGGCTGGTAGAACAATATAACCGTACAATAAAGACACTGTTGAGGAAAACTGTGGATGAATCCGGTCAGAACTGGGATCAGAAGCTCCCTCTGGTTCTATATGCTATCCGGACCCACGAACAGTCCTCTACGGGACATAGTCCCTTTGAATTGGTTTTCGGGAGGCAACCTCGCAGCCTTCTGGATATGGCTGCAGAGACCTGGGAGGAAGAACAGGAAGAAGGGAAACCCCTGATGGACTATGTCCATCAACTCAGAGGTCAGTTACAAACCCTCTGGGAAGATGTTCATAGTCACCTAGTCACGGCTCAAAAACAGCAAAAGTCCTACTATGATAAGGGAAGCAAAATCCGTTCCTTCCTTCCTAATGAACAGGTCCTTATTATGCGACCTACATCGGACCATAAACTGATTGCTAAATGGCAAGGACCTTATAGGGTTATTAGATCAGTCTCCCCTGTCACATATCTATTAGAGATAAGTACCCACCCAAGAAAAACACAAATTTACCACATAAATTTGTTAAAACAGTGGAAATCGGCAGAAGAGACTATAGACCCGACAGACATTGGGTGTTCGGTCTCTTATGCCCAAGTACGAGAACTAGAGTTATTCCCTATAAGACGAACCACTCCTGAAGAGAACCCCAATATTAATAGGAAACTAACTGATACTGAAAAAGCCAACTAGACACCCTGATCAACCAACATCCCCATTTCTTCTCCAAGGCACCAGGAAAAACTACATTAACCTACCATCACATCAACACACCTCTAGGACAAGTAGTTCGTCTTCGCCCTTATCGTATCCCCGAAGCTCGGAAGCCTATCATTGAAACGGAAATCGAAGCAATGTTAGCCTTAGGGGTTATTGAACCCTCGAATAGTCCCTGGAATTCCCCCGTAGTGTTGGTTCCTAAACCAGACGGATCGATAAGATTCTGCATTGATTTTCGCAAACTTAACGAGATTTCCCTTTTTGACACCTACCCCATTCCCCGGGTGGATGACATCTTGGAGAAATTAGGGAAGGCTCGTTATTTATCCACCCTGGACTTAACCAAGGGGTATTGGCAGATACCCCTCCATCCCGGTGCCAAGGAAAAGACAGCCTTTTCAACCCCTTCCGGCCTTTACCAATTTACGGTTTTGCCGTTTGGTCTTCACGCGCCCCCGCGACTTTCCAGCGTCTGATGGATCGAATCTTAAAACCATTCCAAACGTTTTCAGCCGCCTACCTAGACGACATAGTCATTTTTAGCGAAACCTGGCAAGAACACTTAGTACATCTAGATACGGTCTTTTCCGCCCTAACGGAAGCCGGTTTAACTGCCAACCCTAAGAAGTGTTTACTAGGAAACACTGAAATCTCCTATTTGGGTTATATCATAGGAAATGGCACTCTACAACCACAGCAAAACAAGGTTGAGGCCATATTACAAACAGCTAAACCTAAAACAAAAAAAGACCTACGGTCGTTCCTGGGTTTAGTAGGATACTACCGCCGGTTTATCCCGAATTATTCCACCGTTGCTGCTCCTTTGACTGACCTCCTGACCAAACAAAACCCCACCAGATTAGCTCCATTTTCGGACCTCCAACAGAGTAGCTTTGAACGATTAAAACAGTCTCTTGTCACGGACCCAATACTGAAATGCCCGGATTTCATGAATACTTTTCACTTATATACTGATGCGTCGGACGTAGGCCTCGGAGCCGTACTTACGCAGCCCGATGAAGAGGGTTTCGACCACCCAGTGGTTTTTCTAAGTAGGAAATTGTTTCCGCGAGAGACCCATTACCCAACGATTGAGAAAGAATGTCTCGCCATTAAATGGGCCGTCGACTCCTTGCAGTATTATCTCTTAGGTAGGTCCTTTGTTTTGTTCACTGACCATGCCCCTCTCACCTGGCTGGCCGCTCACAAAGACTCTAACTCCAGAATCTTGAGATGGTTCCTAGAACTGCAACCCTTTACATTCCAGGTTCGCCATATCCCGGGTTCCCTACAGGGACCCGCCGACTACCTCTCCCGGTTCCCTCCGTCTTCGGACCTCGAACAGCCCCGGTCTAGGGAAGGGGGTTGTAGACGGGTCCAGGGGGCCCCGTCTCACTCACCTCGAGTCTGCCATCTTTCAGCCGGCTACATGGAATCGGCGCGGCGTTCCCCTGGCAACGGGGAGACGCCACGTCGTTACAGCGTCGACGACTTCCGGTTACACGGAGTGAAGAGGGAGGTGGATCCGGAAGGGAAGCGCGCGACGGAGCACCAGGGAGGAGAAGAGCGGAGAGCGACTGGAACGTGAGACGGGGAAGAGACAGGCGGAAAGGAAACCCCGATCGGAGAGAGGAGGACAGACCCGATAGCCATCCCAGCGAGGATCCAGGGAAAAGCCCTCAGAGGAAACAACGTAACGCGGGAGCCGGAGAAGGAAGAGACGCCGGAGAGGCGAGAAAGCCGCCACGACCCAGGAGGGTCGTGGCTTGACAAGGTACGGTCCCTCCTAGGGACGGGAGTATCACGGGGAGGTTCGGTTACGGGGAAAGGCACCAGGGAAGTGGGAGGAAGGACGGGGAGGGTGAAGGAGAGACAAGGGAAGGGGCAAGAAGGGATATAAGCACACTATGGACCCCAGCTACCCTAAAGCCCAACCCTGACCACCCCCTCATGAACTTGCCCGCATGCTGCCTTAACACTCACGAGCACCGTACCCCACCCAGTATCCCAGAAGTACTTACCGATTCCTTTATTTTTGTTTCTTCCATTTTCGGCCGAAACCCGAGAGAGAGACAGCCATCCTCCCCAGACCAAAGGCGACCGGAAAAAGGGGAAAACCTAGGAGCAAGAAAGAAGCCAAGGAAAGCAGAAACTCCAAAGACTTAAAACCCTAAAAGCAATGATTAAAAGAAATAGCCTGTGAATGAACAGAGAATAAAATTCAATTATAAAAATATCCCAACCTTTTGACTCTACTTGATCCGCTCGTAATACAGCCCACCACAGTGAGTTTTCAATGTTTTTGGGGCATTCTAATTTAAGTAGTATTTGTGTGTCATCTGCAAAGTTTTAGCATGTGAGATGGAAATCATTGATCAGTTCTGGTAACGATATCATGTAGATGTTGAAAAGCAAAGGTGAGATGATTGACCCTTGGGGGACCCCTGCTTTTGTTAGGTAGGGTTCGGACGAGAAGGGGGGCGAGTGGATGATATTAGATCTTTTTTTAAGCTAGGAAGTAATCCAGTCAAGAGCAATCCCTTGTATGCCGGCTTTGTGGAGTCTTTGAGTTAGGGTGTCATGGTCAACCATATCAAAGACAGCTGAGAGGTCCAAGAGAAGTAGTGCAGCAACTCCATTTTGGTCAACTGTGTTTTTAAGATCATCACAGATTGCTATGAGTGCTGATTCACGTGATGCTATTTAATGTGTACATCCTGTCAGTCTTAGGGTGATCTTCTTCCAAACGTTTTTTCTACTCAGCTCAATTTTGTTTTCTGAAATTTGTTTTTTGTTGACCTTAAGACTCTGTGCATGTTATTACTGCTAACCAGTGCTAAAGTGCTTGTGCTCACTCCACTAAACATGCCTTGATTGACATACACCTGATTGTTATATCTAATGCATTTAAGTCCCTTATAGAGTGGAATACCATATACACAGGGTGTGTGAATTAAATGCTACTATTGGACCTGCAAAACTTATTGTGCCATCCACTTACATAGCACCTTCAAACATGTCTCAGGCCTGCGATTGCAGCCTGAATGCAGTGTTAAACTGCCAATTTGACTTGTCAATATAATCCCCCTTGTCAAGCTTTAAACCCCTCTTTTATCACAAATAGGTCACCCCTAAGGTAGGCCCTGGATAGCCCATATGGAAGAGTGTGTTGTAATTAAAAGGTTGGACATGTACTTTTAACTTTGTTATGTCTTGGTTGTTTTTCACTACTTTGAGGCATACTCCTCCAACATGATAACATTGGTAACATTGGGAATTCTTTATTATATTTAATTAGTTGTCATTTCCAATTGGGAGCAGATAGCTATATCATGCTTGATATCTATGAAATAGTGATGGCAAACCCTCCTTAATGGTAAAGTTACATTTTTTTAGTACGATTTTGAAAATGCCACTTTAGAAAGTTTGCATTTGCCTGTCCTCAGCCTTTTGTGCCTGCATCCTCTCTTGGGCCACATGACTGGTTATAGCTGACAGACTTTGTGAGTTCCTCTCAGACAGACACACAATAAAGGGATTAGGTGTACCGCAATGGGCCATCTGCTGACAGGATAAGGAGGGCACAGCCCCACATGCAACTGAATAGGGTGTGCCATGCCTCCATACAAAGGACTTAATGCCCCCACATTGTTACTGCAGACTGTCAGGAAATTACCCATTAAATCAAACTTCCACAGGAGCAGATGCCTTTTATCCAATTCCTTCAAACAGATGCGTGCTCAGACTTCAACTGATTATCTGAACCCTGCATCCACTAGGGGGAAAGGGAAAGGGAAAGGGAAAGGGAAAGGGGAAAAGGGAATGGGAACAGAAAAAGAGAGACCGCCTCCAGATCCAGTTCCAACCTGTGTTTCCCACTTGAAGATAGGATATTCAGTGTGTGCTTCTATGACCTGCACCTTTCTTCTTTTTGGGATGTCTTTAAAGGGAAGGGCCTGCAGTGAGGTGATAAGAGCATTGATAAGTACATTCCTACTGCACATTCAACTGTTCATCCATTCACATTCACCCAGTTGTATCGTTCTTCTAACCTGGATCTCTAAGAGAACTATATTTACTTAATATCTTCTTTTTTCCAGGAGTCAGAGGTATCCAAGATTCTCTGGAGAACAGTTCAAAAGTTCACAAATATACAATCTACTAATGTATTTTACAGGAAACAAACTCCTTCTCAAGGTTCAGTTTTCTCAGTCACAGTCTCTAGGAATTAGTCTGAGCACTGAGGTTTGTCTCTAAGACTGGCAAGTCTGCAAGGCGAAGAGTTTTTGAATATATATGTACATATATATATTGGCAAGTTTGGAAATCATACAAAAGGATTCCTTACTGCAGTTGCTTGAAGTTATGTGAAGCCCAAACGAATTCTCATCAGAAGCTGATAGCCAGTTGTTGGAAGAAGGAAGAAATTCACCTTCTCCAGAATGGAAAAGGTAGCTGGTGTGCACACTGTAACAAGAAAAATAATTCATTTACTCTAAACTGGAAGAATTCTCTATGAAACGAAGCGCCTCACAAACACTGCTCATTCTCCTCAAGATAACAGTTGAGGTCTGCAGCTCCCAGCGAGAAACAGCTGGAGGAAGGCTAGAACACGAGACTAAGGTAGAAACACTTAGAGAGCTGACCTCACAAAGATTTGCGGCCACCATCTTGAGTGGTAGTTAAACCTGAAGAGGCTAGTTCTAAGAACAGCTTCCGCAAGAGCAACCGGAAGTGAGGATGCTGCTGCAACCAACATGGGTACAAGGAAAAGGGGAATCTCTTTAGCTGAGGGAAGAACTTAACGGTGGCAATGATTTTCCAGATACAGACAACTTGGAGCCAGGACAGGGAGTCAAGAAATTCCATGAGCTTCAGAGAGCCTTTCCTGAAGCTTCTCCTACCTTCCAGAGGAAGGGCACCAGAATATAAATATAGGAACGTCAGACCTCTCTTCAGTTCACTACTCGACCTCTGGAAGGACTCTGAGAGAAGTGCCTGCTATTCACTCTGCAAGTTTAGTTCTGTACCTGGGAGGACTGGTTTGCTACCTGGAGCCTCCCCTGAACCCTCAGATGCTAGCCTTGCTATTGATTAATGCTTCTTCACATGAACCCAGGACTACCAGAGTAACTCCAAGGGTTTGTTTGCTGGCCTCCTGTTCGGAGCCCCAGGGACACAAAAGGCTCCCACCATTTTGTACCCAAACCTGGACCCACCCTGGTTGAGTCCTGAACCCCCAAGAGGTGACCCACCTATCGTGGTTGTGGTGCCAAAGGCACCCAGATAGCCAAATCCTAAAACTGAAGACTTACAACATTTGTGGTCAAAAACTGCCCTGAGAACCAGGAAGAGAACAACACCAACCTGCTTACCTAGCCGCCCAAGGTGCATCACTGGTTGCATTGAATTTGCAGCTTCTCCTGCTATGTTCTTCTCTGCAGCAGCAAATCAGATATCAGGCCTAGTGGAACTGTCTTCGGCTACAGCCCTCTGCCTTGTTCTGCTGGAGATTTTTGACTTCCATTTCAGAAACCAAGTTTGAATGTAGAAATCTTCACCAAGGCTTCAACCAGAGGCTATCCAATGCTGACAATGCTCCCTCCATGGACAACTCCTGCAGCCTTGGCCCGTTGAACTGAGCCTTCTCAAAACATTTTTCTCAAAGTCTGAAGGTAAGAGCTAACCAGGCTCAATCCACGTCTTGTATCCAAACCATGCTCCATCATAGTCGGCCATGTTTTTCAACTTTGACCTGGTCTCATGCACTAGATGTCTGTAGTTGGCCTTTTGATCTTTTAGGTCCTATGTTTTCCAAAAAACTTTAACAATTCAATACTCCAGTTCTACTGATTGGATTGTCGTTGTACTGTTGTCAACTAATTTATTAAAATGTAGTCTTTCTCTAAATTATCTTGGGAGTTTTCTAGTGTTGTGTTTTTACTTTATTACTGTTTGTGTGCTGCATAAATACTTTACACACTGCCTCTAAGTGCTTTTTGCACCAAGCTACCGAGGGTTAAGCACAGGTTAATGTAGTGATTTTTGTGGTTCAAAAAAGGGATTGTGGCTGTTGCTGGCCCAGGGCTCACACCCCATTCAACCAACAACCCAGTTACTCACAATGTGACATCACACAGGATAATATATAACGTAGTACAAACATTTTGGCTAATGTAGCATCCACATCCTCAATGCATGAAAAATAACAATCACTGAAACATAACAACCAGTTTCTTCAGTTTCTATTGATCTATTGGTTTCATTGCAGTTCCCTCTGTTTTTTTTATATATCTTTGAAGCTTTGTGTCCAAGGGCATTCTACAGCAGGTAGTCTACTTCTGAACTTTGTCCTCTTATACTTTTTCCTTACTAAGAGCTCAGCTTCCATGGCCTCAGGGATTCAAGACCAAACAGAAACCTCCACTCCTAAAACCTTTACCAAATAATGTGAATTTTGTCACAATCCGATCTCGTTTTTGGAGTACTTAAAGGGGATTTTAGAAAGTGAACTCGCATTCGGTTAATCTTCCTAAGTGGCTCATGATACAGTTCCTGCTTCCAGCTAAACACTTTAAGATAACTTAAAACCTAGTATGAGACAAGTTAACACATGATGCACCCAACTTAACATTTAGTGTAACATAACACTTAGCATAGCATTTCATATACCATTTAATATTGCATAATATAGCAGTTACATTTTAATAATAATAATCCATAGAATACAAGTGTAATGTAATTGTAACATAATTTAAGCTAATATCAAATATACAACATATAGCATATAACATATGAGGCATATAGGAAATCACACAAAATATGAAGCATATTATACATGATCATTTAAAAAATGCCACATAACATCTTTTAACATACCATATAACATGATGTATAACATATAGATATATCCTATAGTACATGAAAATACATAATATCATATAATGAAAAACATCCTATGGTATCACATTTAAACTCATATCAATCATCACACATTATGAAACCTAACCGATCATAAAACATCATATTGCACATACCTAATAACATTTAATATACAAGATAACATGAACGTACATCACAATGTAAAAAATATTTTCTTCACTTTTTAACCATGCAGTTCAATATGGTAAGTTCACATCTGACAGGGATCTATGAGACTTATTTCCATAAAATTATACATGTTTAGTATAACATATCAATGTTCTGCATTGGCTAATTTGAGAATAGGGAAGTTAATAAAATAATCAAGAAATAGTTAAGACATAGGGCCTCATTACGAGGCTGGTGGTCTTAAGACCACCAGCGTCGCAATGGCAGTCAGACCGCTGCAGACAGGGCAATCCGACCGCCCCATTATGACCGTGGCAGAGCCGCCATGGTCCAACCGCCAACACCACCAGGCTGCAGTCAGTCTGTAGCCTGGCAATTCCGCTGGTTGTAATCTGGCAGGGCTAGGGATTGCGAGTCCCCATCCGCCAGCCTTTCCGTGGCAGTAAGCACTGCCATGGAAAGGCTGGTGCAACGGGGATGTCGTGGGGCCCCCATGCACAGCCCCATCATGCATTTCACTGCCCAAATTACACCCGACACACCACAACATTGCAGCCAACTCAATCACGAGCCGCCATCAATGTTGTGGTGAGTGTTCCACTGGCCCAGCGGAACACTCCTAATATGGCTGGCAACAGACCTCCAGGACTGACGGTCTTTTGGGTGCAGTGGCTTTGGTGGTCCGATGAAATGAACGCCAAAGTCGTAATGAGGCCTATAATGTCATATTAGAACATTTAATTCTGTGAGTCTACAGTTGTTTTCTCAGGGACAAAATGAACTGGGGATTTTCAATCATTTTGCTGTATGAAAGAAAGGTCACATGCTATCCCTCATTATGACTGAGATAGCACTAGCATGATTTCTTAATAATAGCAAACTATATAGTGAGCTGCAAATCATGATCCTCTGTCTTCTCTATAAATTCCCAGGTAGGTTACATGGACAATATTGTGTAAGGACCTAGAGAGCAAAAATACATACTTTTAGCGAAGGTCTTCTATATCTACCCCTTTGGTGGAATTTAAGTTGCCTTTCCAGGATTGTCTTTTGGTGAGTATCTGTAATAGTTCATGTTAAGGTGGGGCCATCTTGAACTTCTTACCTTTTATGTGCAATTTGTAACAGTGATTTTGAATTCAGCCCAGCAGAATACCTTTGATACCTATCTGAAAATGTAGGAGGAAATTGCTTTGCTCATATTATGGAGAACAAAGGAGAAGTCTACATAGCAGTTAAAAAAAACTTTTTGGGGGGCACAGAGTTAGCCCTGGTGGTATATTTGATGGTGTAATGAATATTCCACGCCAGTCACACCTGTGATAAACTCTATTGTGTTCCCCCAATACTCTGCAATTACTGGGTAAGCCCACACCACATGGAAGAAACCCACTTACAAACATCTCCTTCATGGATAGGAGGCCTTGGAAGCTGGAAAGGTTTACTTGAAGTTCTTGGGCTGAGGTGCATCTTATGCAAAATGGATACGAAAATAATATGACCCAGGTCTTTCTAGAAATATTTAGGCTATAGATTAGTACCAGTTTCCAGTCTTCCTTACTCAGTTCTATACCTCAGTAAGATGACAAATTCTCATTGAGGGCAGTGAATTTGCATTTACACCTTTCTAGAGTCCGATGCAATAATGTTACAGCTTTCCTTCTCAGTCCCAGTGCACAGTAAAAATGTAAAATAAACAATATATTTTTTATAAATACACAATTTGAAAACAGAAAAAGCAAACATTTTAAGGGATTAAGTCATTTAGAGGTGGCTTAGACATCTGGTGTTCAGTAGTAGAGCCTCAGACGGCTTCACTTTCAAAACCTTTAGCTGAAAGACAACCTGTCCACTGTTGATTTCTACATGTATGAAGGCCTGCCCTAGTGAGGGCCTCCAATGCAGATTTCCCCTCCCCTGTCCCCCCCCCAAAGAGGAAGAAAATGGCCCAGCGTGTCAAAGCCATAGCTTAATTCCAGAAACAAATCCCCATTCTGGGAACTTGTTTCTAAAATACAAATAAGTGCAGCCATGTCTTTTTTTTTTAAATATCTTTTTATTTGTATTTATTGAACATTACACACAGGTATAAGCTAAATAGCGAAATTAGAAACAATCTCCATACGCAGTATTAGTAACTTTGGAATAATACACTTATGTATAGCAGCAATATTACAGTCACACCTTTGCGGTCTGCTTTCTTATATTAATGGTTAATTTGGTGTTTGCTGCTAGTATTCACGGAGATCGTTTGAGTGATAGAAGAGAGATAGGAACTAAAGAGAAGAGGTAAGTGTAATAGTGGTAAAGAGCTTGGAAAGGAGCAGATATAAGGAGCCAGGGGGATCGGCTTCATTGTTGTAGCGGTGTTATTCGGTTTCTTTCGATTAGTGGGTGTTCGGGGTGTATTTAGTGTTGTTATTTAGGTTATGCACTGTTTACTATTACTCCTATTGTTTGCTGTTCATTTGAGTGTTTTGTGTTTTTGTGGTCAGGGGGGGCGCTCATCGTCCTTGCTTTCAAGTGTTGTGACAAAGGAGTTCCAGGTTGTAAGGCCCTTCACTTTGATCCCTCTATCCTGTAGCGATTGCAATGTGTATGTCTCTGCTTTTGCCCAGCGCAATAGTTCTGTGTGCCACAGTGTCAGCCCTGGTGCGTTGGGAGCTTTCCAGTGCATAGCTATTAATCGCCTATACAAGACTAACGCTAAGTCTATACATTTGTGTGTTTGCTTTTTGCCTTTAGGTCTTTCTCTTATTCCCAGTAAACATAACGCTGGGCTGAGGGCCAATGGAACTTCGAGCCATGCAGTTATTTGAGTTATTATGTTGCTCCAAGCATTCAAGATCAGGGGACATTCCCATGTCATGTGAAAGAAAGTAGCTTCAATGGTGCCGCATCTTGGGCATTTCTGGGTTGATTGAGGAAACATTCGTGCAAGTCGGTGTGGTGATAAGTATGTCTGATGTAAGTAGTTAAACTGTGTGTATCTTAGCCTAGGGTTACGTGATACTGTGTGTGTCGATGTTATGGCCTGGTTCCACTCGTGTTGTGCTAAAGTGTGAGGGTCTGGTCCCATCTACTTTTAGCTTGTTCTTGGCCTTGTGTGAATTGTGTGGTCAGGGTTCCATATATTCCTGAGATATTCGGTAGGTTTTGCGGGTTATTTAACAATTCGTGTAGGATTGGGGCTACAGTGGGTTCTTTGTTCCCGCATTTCCATGTAGCGCGTATTAATTGTCGCACTGCTCCGAATGTGATGAAATCACCTCGTCCTAGGTTGTGGGTGGCATCTAGTGCCTCATATGTGCTTTAGTTGCCCGTCATTGAATAAGTCGCCCACTGTTTGTATGCCTTTCGCTGGCCAGGTTGATAAATCTAGTTATTATTTCGATTTTGGGTATGTCTAATAGGGGTATCTTGGGGGAGTATTGTGGTGTCCTGTCGCCACACAGCACATATTTGTGCCACATTCGTCGTGCATTATGCAGTAGTATATTTTGCGTATGCCATGTGTCGTCCCTGTCTGATAGGTGGCGTATTATGTTAGTATGTCCTAATTCGCCATATATACTTTGTGCTTCTGTGTTTGCAGGGTCGCGTATCCATTTGAGCACCCACTGCAGTTGGGCGGATGCATAGTATAGGTCTAGTCGTGGTACCCCCATCCCGCCCTGTGCCAGTGGGTAGTGTATTTTGTTTTGGGCCACTCTGCGACGGCTGTTGCCCCAAATTAGGTCTGACAATATGCTGGATAGGGATTTAAAGAAGGAGGCAGGGAGTGTCAGTGGTAGCGCAGAAAAGAAGTATAGCAGGTGTGGTAGGACCACCATCTTTGCAATGGCCACTCTGCCCAGAGGGGAGAGTGGGAGCGAGCACCAGAAGGGTAAGGATCCGCAAAGGGCTCTGATCGCGCGTCCTAGATTACCTTCCTTTAGATCCTGGGGGTCATGGTAAATATTTATGCCCAAGTACTTAAATGTAGTGTAGCACCATTGCAGCTCAGTTGGAGAGTGGACTATGCGGCATGAATCTGGAATCGCACGCATTGGGAATAGACAGGATTTCGACCAGTTGACCTTAAGCCCGGATATAGTACCGAATTGATCTAGCAGCTCTAGCATACCAGGAAGGAAGGTAGCATAGTCACGCAAAAATATTAATGCATCGTCTGCATACAGAGAAACTATACGGTGCTGTGGGCCATATTGAATGCCCCAGTCGGGCGCATACATGTGAAGTCGGGCAGCCAGAGGCTCAATGGCGAGAGCAAACAGCAGTGGAGATAATGGGCATCCCTGCCTTGTTCCTCTTTCCACTTAAACCTCTCATATATAGTTTTGCCTGTTTTAACTCTAGCTGTCGGTTCAGAGTATAGAGTTTTAATCCACCCAACGAATGTCTTGCCAAAGCCCATGAGTTCAAGTGTTTCTAGCAGAAAAGGCCAACCCAGTGTGTCGGACGCTTTTTCAATGTCCAGTGACACCGCTACTCATCCGTATTCATTTTCAGGGGTGTTTGCCATTAATCGTAGTAAATTCCTAATATTGACATGTGTGTTGTGGCCGGATATGAATCCCGATTGGTCGTGGTGCACCAGAGTCGACAGCAGTGGAAGAAGGCGGTTTGCTAGTATTTTGCCTAGTAGTTTGCAATCTGTGTTTAATAGTGACAGAGGTCGGTATGAGCGGACATCTTTTGGGTCTTGGCCTGGCTTGTGCAGCACCACTATTATTGCCTCACGTTGTGATTCGGGTAGTTGACCTCGTTCTAGGGCTTCACCCAGCATTTCAAAGTATGGCGCTAGCGTTTGTGTTTGGAAGGTGTTATAATATTCTATGGGGAGGCCATCACCTCCTGGTGCTTTACCGTGTGTCAACTGACGTAATGCCTGTTGCACTTCCGCGATGTCTATTGGACTATCTAGTTCCTCGGCCTGTATTAGTGTGAGTTGCTTTATTTGTATTCCACTAAGGAACTTACGCAGTTGTTCTTGTGTTGGGTGGGGTGCGCTCTATATAATGTGCTATAATATTCTCTGAAGGCGTCATTTATTTCAGCCTGGGTGTTTACGATTGCTCCCGAGCTTAGCCGTATCGCCCCGATAGGAGCAATATGTCTCTCGTTTTTCAGCAGCGATGCCAGAAGTCTGTCGCCCTCTGAATGCCTACGGGCCATGTGATAATTATAGTCGTATTGTCTCAGTCGGTGGTCTGCATCCTTCCACAATGTGCGCATAGCTGTGAGGCCTGCATTGTCTATTGCTCCCTCTGCGAATATACATTCTGCGGTTCTCACATTTTGCTCGTGCATTCCGATTTCGTTTGTCAATGTTTGTCTTACCCCCTTGGACATTGACATGCATATGCCCCTGACCACCACTTTATGTGCGTCCCATTCATTTGCTCTGGACTTCGTGGTTCATTTATTAAGTGAAAAATATGTGGTAATTTGAGTGGCTATCTCTTTCCTGAAGGGGGGGTCCAGTAAAAGTTGTGGTTGCAAACGCCACGTAGGGATGCGTGTGCGTGGCATGCCCCACTTGATTTGTGCTATGAGCGGACTGTGATCTGAGATCACTCTAGCTGAGTATTCAGCTTTGGTGAATTTGTATGTCAGTTCAAGTGAGCAGAGTATTAGGTCTATGCGGGTGTGTAGGAGATGCACAGGAGAGTGGTAAGAGTATTCCCTGTCCAATGGGTGGAGGTATCTCCACACGTCAATCAATCAGCGCTCGGATATCCAGGATTGCAGTGTTTGTGAGTTTTTCCTTACTGGGGCAGCCACCAGCAGAGGGTGTGATCTGTCCATATCTATTTGTGGCACGCAGTTCATGTCGCCACCCCAAATATTGGGTATGTTTAAGGTGTTTGATAGGTGAGAGATGGTGATTTGTAGAAATTCACTCTGCTTAACGTTAGGAGTGTATAACCCAGTAATCGCTAGTGGCTTTCCATCTAGTGTGCCGATCAACTGGATATACCTGCCTTCTTTATCTGTTGTATTATGTTTTGTAGAGTATGGCACCCCGGTCGCTATCCAAATCATAACCCCCCTCGCGAAAGATGATGTGCCTGCTGTGTATAGTTGTCCCGCCCAGCTTTTTTCCAATGATTTGGCATCTGCTGGAGTGATGTGTGTTTCCTGTAAAATAGCAATGTGTATATGATGGTGTTTTAGGTGTGCCCGTACCCTGGTGCGTTTAACTGCCCCGGCCATGCCTTTTACATTCCATGTTATTATATTGTGTCCTTATGTGTCATTTTACGTTGTGTTGGCTAGGGTCCACCTCAGGGGATAATGTTGGCTCTTTGCGTCGCCCAGCATGGTATCGTCGCACGCTTTGGCCCCCCGTCCGATTACCCTCCCGTATGTGTAGGAGATTAATGGCCCGAGAAATTGGTGTAAGCACCTACTAAGAAAAGTAGAATAGAGGAAAGCAACAGAAACCAATAAAAAGGATATACTGGGCAAAGCCCAACTTTAAGTGTTTTGGCACAACCGGTGCCTAAATCGTGTCCGAAGGGGTACTGTTCCATTCAGGTACTGTGTAGGTAGTGGGGGGCGCGCGTAGATGAAGGCTAGTCTCTCGCCCCTGGTCCGTATTGGTACAGGTTGTTTCCCAGCGCCAGCATGTGAGTTTCCTTATAATTAGGTGTTATTTCAGCTTCAGTGCGCGGCCGCACCGGACCAGCATGAATCCAGTGTACTTTTGTAGTGAGCTTCCCCTCGTGTTATGTCCGTAGACATTTTAGGGCAGGTGTCGTTAGTTTCGGCCCTCTGGGGATCCCAGAGAGTGGTTCTCATATTTCGTCAGCCGCACGTGGGGTGAGGCTCGGCCCCCTTGCCAACGGAGAGAGGGAGGGGCTGGTATCACTGTGTTGCGAGCTACTGTCGATACACTCTGCTTCATTGTTAGTGCTCAATTGTAAACGTGCTAATGTGCTGATCTCTTTTAAGGCTTGCGCCTGGTCATCTGCCATTTGTGTTTTGGTTGGTCTCACCAAGTTGTTTTTCTTTTTTTTCCCGCTATGGGGGTATGGGGTTATCCATTCTTCCTTTGGCTTGTCGTCTTTAGTTGGGTCGACTATGCCTTTCGCGTGTGCCCAGGTCCAGGCATCCTCCGGCATTGGAAATGAGTGTTTTTTCATCTGAAATTATCCGGAGGCGAGCTGGGAACATGAGTGAATAAGTAATTTTATTCTCTCTTAAGACTTGCTTGATTTTGAAGAACGAGGCCCTTTTGTTTTGAACTTCAGTCATATAGTCCGGGTAGGCAGTGATAATGCAATTCTCCATGCTGGCCGTGCCAGAGGTTCTGAAATGCTGTAAGACAAGGTCCCTGTCTCTACAATTTAGAAATCTCGCATCAGTGGGCGGGGTGGGGCGCCCGGGCTAGGAGGTCTGCCTGGGATTCTGTGAGCTCTTTCTATAATTGGAACTTTAGTAGAGTCTTGTATTTTCATTATGTCTTTAAGCCAGTTCTCCAGGAATACTTCAGCGTGTGATGTTTCTGCTCTTTCTGGGATTCCCAAGAATCTGATGTTATTGCGTCTGGACCGGCCCTCTGCCTCCTCAGTTCTTCGCTGTAGTTGTGTGATTTCCGCCTCTAGTTGCTGTATTTTGTTTTTCATGACAGTTACCTCTGTTTCTGTGTCCGCAATCCTATCTGTAAGTTTGTGGTGATCCACTCGAAGAATGGTGATTTCTGAGATTGCAAAGTCAATTTTACTCTCGAGGGAGGTCTTAGTATCCATGACTGCTTGCAGCAGTTTTTCGAATTGTAACGAGTGCGTGCGAAGTGTCTCGTTCACTTGTGATATTGTTGTCCTTTGTGAGTCTGGTGGGGTGCCACAGTCCGAGCTAGGTCCCAATTTGGGTAGCTTTGGTTTGACCATTGTGCCTTCTGTAGTATGCTTGTGGATCAGCCGAGGGTGTTGTGCTTTGCCCACACGGGGTCGATGAGTGCTGCGGTTAAGCGGTGTTGTCTTCCAGCGGGCGGCTTTAAGTGGTAGGCTATGCGAGAGGGCCCACGTTATTTATCTGCTAGAACGGGTTGTCATTGCTTATTTTGCGCACTTGAGCCATGGTATTGTGTTTGTTTTCGGGCGTTCGTGGCGCCGCGGGCATGTTACTGTCCTTCCAATCGTTGGCCACCCCTCCGGCTTCGGGGCCGACACCCTGTGTCCACTGCCCAAGGCGAGCCACGAGCGGCAGCAGGGATCGCCCCTCATGTCCGCTTAAATACTTTTATTCTTCTCGTCTCGGGCCTAGCTCATTCAGGACCGCGAGCACCGCCTGGCCCCGAATCCGCCACTTCTGCAATTTTCGGGCCTACGGGCCGCCAAGCAAAGGGGACCACCCAGCAGGGGATCAGGCCGCCCCACCGTTCATAGCCCCGATCAAGCCGCAATCAGCTTGCAGAAAGCGCTTCCCCGGGATCGCAGTGCATCCTCTGCGCTTCTTACCTCGGGCCGCCGCTCCGGGTTCTGCAACGCTCCGATCCGGCCCATCGTGAGCTACGTGCTCTGCCTCGTCCCGCCGACATTTCTTCTGGTTCCCCGAGCCTTGAGTGTGTGGCCGCGGGGAGCTCCAATCTACATAGCCGCGCTCTGCCGAAGATCCGTTACTTTCGTCCGAAGGGCTCGGCCGCGATCCCAGCCTCGCGAGGTCTTATCGGCCGGGACGCCGATTGATATCCTCTTCGGCTCTGGCCCCATGGGACCGCGCGTCGCACGTTTCTAGTTGTTGCATGTGTTACGGAGCCTAGCAATCCTATGAGAGGACTCAGAGGAGGCTCCGGTTTACAACTTTAGTATTATTTTGGTGCTGGGGTCAGGATCGGTGAAGGATTCTAGTGGGTCCAAGAGCAGAGCTCCTCGTTCAAGCCTCCGCTCCGGCCGCCATCTTGGCCACGCCCCTAAGTGCAGCCATTTCAAGGTGGCCAGCTGGCAGTGTAGCTTGGGTGAAATATTGCTCCTGCCATGCCAGCTTGCATCTGAAAATATCACAAGCAGCACTCCTGGCTGACCTAGACTGGCCTTCCCTGCCTTTGGAGGACTGACCTGGCAGATGCCTAACTGTGAGTAAGATCGTCAGCCTTTGTCATAAGACTAAACATTGCTTGCAGGCCCTGGGTAATGTTTGTTTGAAATTGCACAATTGCTGATGTAGAACTATGGCTATTCACCTAAAGGGGGCACTGGAAAAGCAAATGTGCAATGCCAGTAACCAATTTGCTTTTCTATAAAAAGCTGTTTGTTTCCCAGCATTTTAGCAGCACACATCTCATATTTAAATTCACAGCCATTTCCATGGCAGCCTTGCCTCCATTATAGCAGTATTTCAAGGCACTAAATTCACTACCCATGTTTGCTGATGTGCCACTATTAATGTTACTGCAGATTAGTTGATCAAACCCCCTTCTTGACTTAATAAAACAAAACAAATAACTAACCACATATTTCAATTTACAGAGGCAATAGTCCCTGCTTCCCAAGATAACTCGCCAGGTTTAAGAAGAATACGAATCTCTCACAAATGTGCTGGGGGAAGAAAAACTCAGCAATGTCTCCAAAAGTTTGTGCTTGACTCCTAGGCTTTACATGAACAAAGCAGAAAACACCAAAGCCGGTACATATGGGAAGATTTGGCACTACAGTGGGTTCTAATACATGTAGGAGTTACAATGTGTGAATTTTATCTCTATAAGCCTCTTTACCAGACAGGGCTCAGTGTCAGTGAGGCTTTACCTAGGGCAGCATTTCCCAAACTGTGGATCTGTTGGCCTTCCAAGCCAATTTTTTGGGGTCGGGAAAGTCCAATCAATAGAGATGCCTTTTCATTTTGTGTTTATCTTCTCACTTTTGCCAGGGCTTCAAAGACAGAGGCCAAATGTAAGGCTAGGTCTTTGACAAATTGATGCTTATTCTTTTAACAACGGGCTTGGTGTTCACTTTTCTTTCTCTGACTGTAAAGTGCGAGAAATTTTGTTAAGTGAAATATCTCATAATCTTGCTTAAGGAGTGTCAAGGGAAAGACTGTAGAATGTCAATGAATCAAGTTTTTTTCAATCTGAAGTGTGGTAGAAACGAGGATTTTAATAGGATCAAAACAAATGAAGACAATTTACTGGTGATGCACAAATGATGAATATTCACAGAAACTGAATATTCACAGAAACCCAATTTACACACATTATCATTTGTGCCTTCTATAATTTTACCAATTAAACAGTATGTGCCAATGTAGCACCCATTTTAATAAAAAATGTACTGTCCATAAATGACAATGCACTATCTCACGATGATGTAGTTACATTCAAAGATCGCCTCTCCTCAACCTAGTAGGATTGTAAAAGTTTGTTCTAAAAATTGGTTTGTGGTGCTAAAGGTTTGGGAAGCCCTGCCTTAGGGTACAAGTCACAAAGCTAATGGAGACAAGACCAGACACTCCCCACAAGGCAACCTCTGGAACTTAGAGTCCTCCCATCTCTAATTTTCTTCTTGCATAGCCTGCTCGAGTTATATCTTGCTGTGTTTTGTTTTTTGTGTTGCCATTTTTGGGAGCCTTCATCATGTTAGACATGATGGATAAGACTACTGTATTTCGCAATTTACATTATATTCTTGGCAGGGCAAAGGTGATAGTCTATAGACTAAGACCTTCCGATCTGTCTTCTGGTAGATGTCCCTGAGAATGCGATGGCTGTGCTATGATGAGATTGGCAGATGGTGCAAGGTGTCTTGAAGGTCTTTGTCATCAGCCAAAGTAGGTTTTTTAAGGCATTGTAATGTTGTCTCTGTATTCCAGCGCAAGAATGGTGCAGATCCAATTGGGAATACATAGGCATCACCGAAGACTTGAAAATTAAAACTAATTGGGACAGGCATTGAATTATTTGATGGTTGCCTCAGTTATATAGTGTAATCAGGATCAATATTTCAAGGTCATAGTGTGCCTTTTCTTCACAAAGCTGAATCCAGCCAAAAATCATGAGTACTTGCTGGTTATTCCAATTAACTTATAAATGAGGCACTTGTGGCCAAGACAAGAAGATTGGAAGCTCCAAATCCTTTTCAGGTATTTCCAAATTTGGCCAATGATACTGCATAACACCTATTGCACAAATAAAGCCCCAATACAAAATAAATGGAGAGTTCAATTGCTAAAAAGTTACATTTTGTTGGATCATCTCTATTATGGCCATATATTGAGCATAAAGTAAAGTTATCAGAAATCTACTTGACCTATGCAATCACCCAGCACTATTACAAATCTGCTTCAGTAAGAAGTATCAAAGTATCAAATTTGCCACTTTCAGGGAGAACAGTTCAAGTAGTGGGAGTAGCAAATCAGTACCTGACAAACCCAATTACAAATCCAATACAAGTCGAAATTGGTAACTTTCAAGGGTTACATAAATTTGTGGTGTGTGACTCAAGTCCGATATCCCTATTAAGAAAATATCTATTATGCAAACTAGGATGCTTGATTATGTGCTCACATAATGGAATTAAAATTCAGACAAACAGTGATGAGGAAGAAGGGGACAGTTCAGAAGAAGAAGAAATGGAAACTGTTGATTAAGAGTATCCCCTGATTACGCTTTATCCTATGCTCACTGAAGCAGATATTCCAGCTGATTTACAAGAAACTGTTGAAAAAGAAGTGTGGGATATGACAGGGAAAGAAGTAGGATTGATAAATGGAGCAGAAGCAGTGAAAGTGACTATAAAACCTGCATGTAAATTTTTCTCAGACTCCACAATACCATATGCCACCCTTATGAAAGTCGCCCAACTCATTGACGAATTTGTGAAAAAGGGAGTACTGAAAGAAGTACTGAGTAGTCCATGTAATTCACCAATCATGGGATTAATAAAGCCAAGTGGAAAGGTCCGAATTGTTCAAGACTTGAGAAAAATAAATGACACAATAGTCAAATCCAGCTGTAATAATGTTTACAATTCCCTGTGATGCAGAGTGGTTCACAGTCATTGATTTGTCACAAGCATTCTTTTCTGTGCCTCTTCATGAGGCCAGCCAATTTATCTTTTGTTTCAAATTTTTAGACAGAGTCTACTGTTGGTGTCGAATTCCTCAAGTGTTTTCAGAGTCACCATCTATTTTCAACCAGATTCTGAAGAAAAATGTTGAATCATTGAATTATCTTTTGAATCAACCTTAGTACAATATATTGACGATTTACTGATTGCATCCAAAACAGAAAATGACTGCAAAATTGACACTATTGCCTTACTGAATCATTTGAGAAGGAATGGAAACAAAGTGTCTCCTTCAAAATTGCAATACTGCCAAAAGAAAGTGAAATATTTGGGTCATCAAATTGAAAAAGTGTCGAGTAAAATTATGAAAGAAAGAATAACGACTGTACTTCAAATGAGTCCACCCAAAACAACAAAGGAAGTGAGAAAGTTTTTGGGAATGGTGAGCTACTGTTGCCAATGGATTCCCAATTTCTCAACTCTAGCCAAACCTTTACTGAAACTGACCCAGAAAGATGTGCCGGATGAAATAATGTTGAAGAGAGATGAAATGGATGCCTTTATTGAATTAAAGGAATGCATGTACAGGGCATCGGCCTTAGGTATGCCTGATTACACAAAGCCTTTTACATTGTTTTGTCATGAACGTGATGCATGTTCCTTGTCTGTCTTGACTCAAGCCCATGGTGGAATGAACAGACCAGTAGCATATTTTTCAGCTACTTTGGATCCAGTCGCAGCAGCCTTACCAGGATGCTTGCGTGCTGTAGCAGCAGTTGGTATAAGCCTTAATCAAAGTGAAGGAATGGTGATGGGACATCCTTTAACAGTCATGGTCCCTCACTCAGTTGAAATACTTTTGACACGTTCCCGAACACAGCACATGACTGGTGCTAGGCTTACGAGATATGAAACAATAATTTTGGGATCACCTAACGTGCAATTGAAAAGATTCACTACTTTAAATCCAGCAACTTTGTTTCCCAGTGAAGATGTTGAAATTGAAAATGTTGAAGACACAGAGCATGATTGTCTTCAGGTGACTGAATTTTGTACCAAACCAAGACCTGATATCAAAGATACTCGATTGGAAGAAAAAGATCAGATTATTTTTGTTGATGGTTCATGTTTAAGAGACGCAGCAGGAATATTGAAAGCAGGATATGCTGTATGTACAATAACTGGTGTTCTAGAAGCATCTTGGCTTCAAGGAATCTATTCTGCACAAGTAGCAGAACTAGTAGCTCTCACTAGAGCTTGCCAACTTTCTGCATTAATGAAAGTCACCATTTACACTGACAGTCAGTACGGATTCGGAATAGTGCACAACTTTGGACAATTGTGGTCACAAAGAGGCTTTATGACCTCTTCTGGATCACCAGTGAAAAAATGGTGAAAGAATCAAAGATTTGTTACATGCTATCCAGTTACCAGGAGAAGTAGCAGTGGTAAAATGCAGTGCACACGTGAAATCACAAGACTTTGTTTCTTTGGGAAATGGATATGCAGATCAAGTCGCAAGGTTTTGCGCATTGAACTGTATATTGCTCAGAGACTAATGGAATTTGATAAATGAGCCAGAACTTGAACCAAATAAAGCCTTTGCTCTAAAAGTTGTAGACACACTAGAAGAATTGAAATTTCTACAAAATAATGTTAGTAGAGATGAAAAACTCTCATGGAATAAATTACAATGCGTACGAAAACAAGATGATTTGTGGGTTTCAAATGAAGGGAGAATAGTTTTGCCAGACAGTCTTTTGACGCAAATAGCTAGGCTATATCACGGACAAGCACACATTGGAAGAGATACCATGATTAGATTATTCAAAATTTACTGGATTAATCCTAAATTTCGCCATGTTGCTGAAGCAGTTTGCCATTGTTGCGTCATTTGCCAACAAATGAACGCAGGGAAGGGAACCGTGGTAAATTTGAGCCACATTGGAAGAGCAGGAGATCCATTTAGCAGGATGCAACTGGATTTCGTTGAGATGCCTATGCATGCAGGCTTGAAATATGTGTTGGTGATTGTGTGTATTTTTAGCGACTGGATTGAAGCTTACCCTACACGTAGAAATGACAGTCTCACCGTTGCAAAACTACTGTTGAGAGAACTAATTTCACGTTTTGGATTCCCGATCTCTTTAGAATCAGACAGGGGAAGTCCCTTCAATAACGAAGTAATCAAATTACTATGTGCAGCATTGAACATTGAACAAAAATTGCATTGCAGTTACCGCCCTGAAGCATCAGGACTAGTAGAGCAAACGAATGGCACACTGAAATCAAGAATGGCAAAAATATGTGCATCCACAAACTTGAAATGGCCTGACGGTGTTAATGTCAATGAGAAACACACCTGATAGGAAAACAGGACTATCACCACATGAAATTCTTATGGGTATGGGCAGAGCCATGAAACTTCCAGCAGTTCCTGTAAATGCCCTTGTAAATATTACAGATGATACAGTATTGGACTACTGCAAAGGTCTGGCTGATGTAGTGCGATCTTTTTCTCACCAGGTGGAGGCAACCACCTTGCCAAAGATCCAAGGTCCAGGACCGAAAGCAAAGTGTATCACCAGTGAAATCAAAGACTAAAGAAACATTAAATGGAGACAAATGGCCAGAATCGAAGGAGATAAGAAGTGTCTATCATAACCACATTGAATGAAGAAAAAGAAACTGCCAAAGAACAAGACATAAGCGAAGGAGAATCGAAAGGAGATGCAAAATTGAAAAGGAAAAGAATAGCGAACAGAAGATATTCAGGTCCAGAATGGGCATACACAGCCACTAACACTGGTCAAATGAATTTCTATCTCTTAGTCTTGAAAATGAAGAAGCAGAACAACATTTGGGTACTTGAAAATTGAATTTCATGAACATTACCGGATAAGACATTGATAACCTGATTGACTTTGAAACTGATTTTGAGACAAAGCTGCTAAAACAACCATGTGAACTTGACCTCATTGATCCTTTATATTTAGCTGCAAATTTGATTTGATAAACTATATTCAACTTTCTGATTCTCTATAGATCATGACTGGCAATACTAAACAAGGACGTAGGACGAAATGTTGTAAATACATGTGTATAGGTCTGATAATTGCATGTGTACTAATTATTATGGCACTAATTCTTGGAATGCATGGATGGAATAAAGAGACACGAATGATGCTTCTATCTTTAAACCTACTACTGAATTAACTCCTTTGAAGAAACTCGAACTAGACGAAAAATATTTACATGACGATACTAACACTAAGAAGGAACTTTAATGTTTTCTATCGCTTGCTGAATGAGTATGTTGAGACATGGGACTCGAAGGGCTGTTATGTATGTACACAAATTCCTACATCAGTATTAGAAGGAGTTACATATCATAGCATGCCCCTTACATATGGAATAACATGTAGTTTGTTACTAACCAGATTGTGACGGGTCGGATCGGTCCGACCCGCACACAATTGCGACCAGTGCTGCCACTGCCTGGGATGACCCGGAAGTGACCCCGAGGTAAACCCTTTCTATTGGTTCAGGACTACATCCACGGGACCCTGGGGACTTAAAAGGCCAGGTCCCGGAGTTCGGCGAGAGCGCGGATGGTTGGAGAGGAAACTTCCAGGAGGCGTCAGAGGATCCAACCCGAAGGCTTGTGAGGACCCGGGTGAAGAGGAGACTCCTAGGATCATCTGGAATCCCCGAGGACAGAGCCCGACTGGAACAAAGAACCATCGTGGTCCCAACCTAGGACGAAGACCGCCGGCCCCGGGAAGCAAACTCTTAGGACCCGCCACGCTTCAGGAGAAGCGTGGCCAAGCAAGGTACTGGGCTGGGGACGGGTAGGGTTAGGGAGGACGGGAGGGTGGATGTACATAAAGAGAGAGCACAGGCACAGGGCGGGAGGTACATTGAAAGAGGTGGAAGGTCAAGAACGGGGGAGCAGTGTGAGCATAAAACAAGCGACTATTAGGAAGGAAACAGGGTTCAGATACCGGCAGAAAGATGAAGAGAGAAAAACCCAATTGTAAAGAAGACGACTCAAGAGCCTAAGAGAAAGAGAAAAGAGTATACAGGATAATAAAGAGAGGAAAAATGGCCAGAAGAAAGCTCAAACAGACAGGTCTGAGTAAAGACAGAAGACAGGATAAGAAAGGAAAGAGCAGAATCCAGGGATAAGGAAGAGAGAGAAAGAGCGAGTAAGAGAAGAGAAGAAAAGAGCGAAAGACAGGAAAAGGAAAAGAAAGAGCAGAAATAAAGGACTAAGAGAGAGAGAGAAGAAAGGAAAAGAGAGCTATTTACTCAAACGCTTACTGTGCCTATTCTTCTGTCCCCACATGCTTCCAGAGAGGCCTATGGAGAAAACAGAAAGAAGAAGACGAGATTAGTCCACCAAGATGGGGAGAGACATCTGAAGCCAACTACCACAGACTTACTCACCATAAAGTGCTCTGTAAAACAAAAATAAATCCTACTTACCTATAGACTCAATCAGTATTGTGTGCTTGATATCAGCCAGCCTACGACAAAGTGGTGTCAGAAGTGGGATCACTGGAAGACTCCCATAATGGAGGACAAACCCACCATGGCGGACGTTATAGCACAGTTAGCGGAGGGACAACGTCACCTCCAACTAATGTGGGAACAACAGATGAAGTAAGCAAGAGAAGAACGCGAGGCCCTACAGACAGCACTTATGAGCCAGGCCACAATCATGGCAAACAACCAACTAGTCCATGAAACCGCCCTAGGAAAACTTACTGACACAATAGCCCACACTAAGGTGCATCCTAATGTACCAAGCAGTGTCTTTCAAAAATATCAGAACCAGGTAGATCCAGACTCCTTTTTCCTCAATTTCGAAAGAGTGGCAAGCACGGCTAGTTGGCCAGAGGACAAGTGGGGGCAGTACATCGCCCCTTTACTAACGGGGCATCTCCAAGCAACATAGCAAGCAATCAATCCCAGTGGTACTCTCCCCTATAAAGAAGACCATCCTAGAAAGGGTAGGGCTTGACAGTGAGAGCTACAGGTCCAAATTTCGCCATACGAAGTGGCAACCACAGGAAAACCCTCGTACCCTCTACTACAAGGTACAACATGCTGCTGGTCAATGGTTACATCCCACCGAAAAGACCAGAGAAGTGATGTTTGATGTAATCGTCTTGGAAAAATTTTGGCCCTGCCAAACACAACCCGTAATTGGGTTCGCCAACACCCAGGGTTGACCAATGACACAGCCATTGACCTTGCTTGCGCTTTCCAGAGGAGTCCAGACTATAGAACTACCTCCAGCAGAACCCCAGTCCCTTCCCCTCTGCACCCCACGATAGGAAGAGGAGCAGCCCCAAGAGCACTGGGGATGCAGGATCCAGAGAGGATACGGATACCCCATCCTCCACAAACAACTTTTCCCACTACGGGTCCTCAGTGTTATCACTGCTCGGAGTGGGGTCACATAGCCCGATATTGCCCCCAGAAAAAGGACATGGATGAACCGATGGAGATTGGTGTCGCAAAGGGAAGAGTTTTCTGGGCCGGGGAAACCAAACCTACATACACCCTCCCTATCCTTCTCAATGGCATAGAAAGGGTGGCCCTGGTTGACTCAGGATGCAGCCAGAGTGTCATCCGACAGGAATTGATGGAACCCGGACAAGGGTTAACCCAGGCACAAGTATTGATCGCCTGTGTCCACGGGGATCAGAGGTATTATCCAGTGGTAGTCATCAACTTCCATTGGAGAGGAGAAAAACAAACCCTCAAGGTGGGTGTGCTACCTCACTTGGAGGAGGACATTATCATTGGAACTGACTATGCAGCCTTTTCCCTTTTGTTGACAAAAGCAGGACAAGAACACACTTTGAAAATGTGGTGGAAGGAGGTCCCATATGATGCCGGGGAGGAAGCCAGTCTGAATCCTAGAGAGCATCCAAGCAAACGACAGAAAAGGATACAACGGCAACAATAAGCAAAAAAAGCCTATGAACCCACCAAGATGGATCGAGGAGCCACAGGCAAGGTGTATACGGTGGCAGGAGATTTCAGACAGAGTCAGAGGGACGATCCCTCCTTAAAGAACGCATGGCAGCAGGCCTTGAATCACGAGGAACATGTGGTAGGTCCAAAATTCCTCGTCCAGAACCAACTATTATACAGAATTCCCCAGGCCAATGATGAAAGGCAGAAACAATTGCTAGTCCCCAGTAGTCACAGACAACAAGTCCTGCATCTTGCTCATGGGGACAAGGGGGAAGGGCATCTAGGTAGGGAAAAGACCGAGGAGGCCATACTCCGGGGGTTCTATTGGCCCGGGGTTTTCGGGGATATTTGTAGACATTGTTCGAATTGTCCAAAATGTCAATTATATTATCCCGCTGCACACCCACCTGCTCCATTACAGCCGTTACCGATCATACCGACTCCTTTTTTCCTGCGTGGGCATGGATATCATCGGCCCTCTCAACCCATCCAGTAAGGTCGACAGTATGTCCTGGTGTTGGTGGATTATGCCACCCGGTATCCAGAAGATATTCCCCTCCCCAGCATGCATACGAAAGTAATCGCACAAGCCATCATTGAGTTTTTTTCGAGGGAAGGTTTCCCAAATGAGATCTTAACCGACCAAGGCACACCTTTTATGTCCAGACTCATGGCTTGAAGTAAGCAAGACCTTAGGAGTAAAGCAGATCAGAACATCAGTATATCATCCACAAACTGACGGTCTCGTGGAAAGATATAATCGGACTATTAAGTCCTTACTCAGAAAGAGTATCACCGAAGATGGTAGGGATTGGGAAAATAAATTACCCCTGGTATTGTATGCAATACGCACACATGTTCAGTATTCCCTAGGTCATAGTCCATTTGAATTGTTGTTTGGGCGACCACCCTGAATCCTTCCCGAAATGCTAGCTGAACAATGGGAAGAGACTGACGATGAGATTAAAGACCTCCTCACATATATCAAGGAGTTGAGGGAGAGCCTACATTCAGTATGGGAAAAGGCCCACACTTCCTTACGCAACTCCCAAGAGAAGCAGAAGAAGGGGTATGACACCAGGAGTGTGCTCCGTAGTTTAAACGTAGGGGATAAGGCATTGGTACTCCTTCCCAGCAGTGAGAACAAACTATTGGCTCGGTGGCAGGGACCATACGAGGTGCTTGAACAAATCAACCCCACTACCTATAAACTGGCTCTTCCCCACGGCCACGGTAGGGAACAAATATATCACATAAACATCTCTAAAAAAAATGGCAGGAACCCGTTAGTGTCCAACCAGTCTGCTACATCACAAATAACAGTACAGAGGACATCCCATACCCAGCCCTTTCCTTACCACACTGTCAGGAGGAGCCTAGGCCTCAAACTAATACAACCCTCCCAGATACACAGCTTGTACCCCTATTACACGTTATTGATGCATATCGGGATGTTTTTTCCAAGCAGCCCGGACATACCCAGTTAGTTGAACACATGATTCAAAATAAAAATGAGTCTATATCGAGACAAAGAGCCTATCGTATCCCAGAAGAAAAAAAATCCTAATAGAACAAGAGGTCCAAACCATGTTGAAAGCGGGAATCATAGAACCCTCCAACAGCCCATGGTGTTCTCCGGTAGTACTGGTCCCAAAACCGGATGGGAGTACTTGGTTTTGCGTAGATTATAGGCGGGTCAATGAACTGACTTATTTTGATGCCTACCCCATGCCCCGCATTGATCAACTTCTGGAAAAATTGGGACAAGCCATGTTTATGTCCACCCTGGATCTAACAAATGGGTATTGGCAGATCTCCTTGAAAGCAGCCAATAAGGAAAAGACCGCCTTTGCGGCCCCATCTGGTTTATACCAATTTACTGTTCTCCCCTTTGGGTTGCATGGGGCCCCTGCCACGTTTCAAAGACTCATGGATAAGGTACTACATCCCCATCAGCCATATGCAGCCGCGTATCTAGATGATATGGTGATATACAGCAAGACATGGACAAATCATCTAGAACACTTGGGGGCGATCTTACAGGCATAAGGGAAGCCCATTTAACAGCTCACCCTGAGAAATGTAAGTTAGGGTTTACGACTATCAGGTATCTAGGATATGTATTGGGGGAGGGAATGGTTCGTCCCCAGATAGAAAATGTAGACGCTATCCAACAGATACCCTTACCAAAGTCAAATAAGGACGTACGTGCTTTCCTCGGTCTTGTTGGGTACTACCGGCGGTTCACTCCGCAATTTTCGACAGTGGCAGAACATCTCACCAACTTACTAAAAAATTATACTCCCAAAACCTTCTCCTCGCTTACCGAAGCTGCCTGCCACAGTTTTGACCATCTAAAACACGCCCTATCCACCAACCCGGTATTATGCTGTCCAGATTTTCAAAAACCTTTTTTTCTACGAACGGACGCATCTGATGTAGGACTTGGGGCGGTGTTATCTCAAACTCAGACGGATGGGTCCATTCACCTTCTGCTGTGAATTAGTAGGAAGCTGCTTCCGAGAGAGACACACTACCCCACCATTGAGAAGGAATGTTTGGCTATTAAATGGGCTATTGAGGCATTGCGCTACTATCTCAGTGGGCGAACCTTTACACTTCTTACGGACCATGCGCCTCTCACCTGGCTTGCTCGCAACAAAGACTCGAACGTTCATGTTCTAAGATGGTTTCTCTCTTTGCAACCCTTCTCCTTCCAGATACTGCACTCTCCGGGCCGCCACATGTTGAATGCTGATTACTTATCCCGCTACCCTGCTCCTGAGCGTCATCGGCAGCCGCTCTCTAGGGGGGGGTGTCTGTGACGGGTCGGATCGGTCCGACCCGCACACAATTGCGACCGGTGCTGCCACTGCCTGGGATGACCCGGAAGTGACTCTGAGGTCAACCGTTCCTATTGGTTCAGGACTATATCCGTGGGACCCTGGGGACTTAAAAGGCCAGGTCCTGGAGTTCGGGGAGAGTGCGGATGGTCGTAGAGGAAACTTCCAAGAGGCGTCAGAGGATCCAACCCAAAGGCTCGTGAGGACCCAGGTGAAGAGGAGACTCCTAGGATCGTCGGGAATCCCCGAGGACAGAGCCCGACCGGAACAAAGAACCATTGTGGTCCCAACCTGGTACAAAGACCGCCGGCCCTGGGAAGCAAACTCTTAGGACCCAGGTACGGGGCTGGGGACGGGTAGGGTTAGGGAGGACGGGAGGGTGGATGTACATAAAGAGAGAGCACGGGCACAGGGCGGGAGGTACATTGAAAGAGGTGGAAGGTCAAGAACGGGGAGCACTGTGAGCATAAAACAAGCAACTGTTAGGAAGGAAACAGGGTTCAGATACCGGCAGAAAGACGAAGAGAGAAAAACCCAATTGTAAAGAAGACGATTCAAGAGCCTAAGGAAAAGAGAAAGAGAAAAGAGTATACAGGATAATAAAGAGAGGAAAAACGGCCAGAAGAAAGCTCAAACAGACAGGTCTGAGTAAAGACAGAAGACAGGACAAGAAAGGAAAGAGCAGAACACAGGGATAAGGAAGAGAGAGAGAGAGAGAAAGAGTGAGTAAGAGAAGAGAAGAAAAGAGCGGAAGACAGGAAAAGGAAAAGAAAGAGCAGAAATAAGGGACTAAGAAAGAAAGAGAGAGAGAGAAGAAAGGAAAAGAGAGCTATTTACTCAAACACTTACTGTGCCTATTCTTCTTCTGTCCCCACATGGTTCTCGAGAGGCCTATGGAGAAAACAGAAAGAAGAAGAGATTAGTCCACCAAGACGGGAAGAGACATCTGAAGCCAACTACCACGGACTTACTCACCATAAAGTGCTCTGTAAAACAAAAATAAATCCTACTTACCTATAGACTCAATCAGTCTTGTGTGCTTGATATCGGCCAGCCTACGACACAGATTTTATAACCAGGAGTATATTCAATACTTCTATTCCAATCAGGACGTTGTATTTTCATGTGGCCCCATAATTGAGTATTTGAGTAAAGTAGCAAGAGATTATTATATAAAATTAGTTAGAGGTTTCTTTGAGCCAACCTTGTCTTTTGTCACAGTTTACGCTCATAGAGACAACCTTACATGCTTGCTTTCACCCGTAGAGAAAAGCTTTTTAGATCACACTGAGGATAGAAAAAGATTGCTAAAAGAAAAAGGAAAAAAAGAATTGCAAAAAAGAACATCTGAAGATAACTATGCTTTTGCCGCATTAAAAACATAAGGGAAATTAGTTTTAGATGCATTACATATAGGGAAACTTTGTGTATATAGACCTAAACCATATTATGACAAAATCTTTGTAGGAACGAGTGAATGTAAACACGTGTTTTTGTTCCAGAGTAAATGGACGTTCATGTTAAATGGACAAGACCCAGCTATTCCAGGGGTATATTATATTTGTGGACTTAACGCCTATTATCGTCTTCCTAAAGGATGGTATGGGATATGTTATTTGGGAATAGTATTTCCAAAGATTTATCAACTAGATGACTTAAAGAAATTTCCGAAACTGTCGGAATTACATCGTATTCAGAAAAGAGAGACAGCTTCTGGTGAGATAGGAGACATATTTGGAGCAATAATTCCTTCAGTAGGAGTAATATTGAACTTGATTAAAATACGAAAGTTGTCTACTATTGTGGATAACATGCTGACAAATTTCTCAGGAACAATGATCCTGATGGATACTGAACTTGCTGCAGAAAGAGCTATGACTCTTCAAAATCAGCTTGCTTTAGACATTCTTTTAGCAAAGAATGCTGGCGTTTGCAAAATGCTTAGTGCACGTCATTGTTGTTCATATATACCTGACAACAGTAAACAAATTAGAAATATGCTTACAAATTTAACTAACGATATATAACCGTATTGGCGCGTAGTAATCACACATGAACCGGTTGCTCTATGTACAAGGTGTTTATTAGAGGTATTTTGGGTTAGAGTCAGGGTAGTTTTAGGTCTTTCTTCTTCTGTGTTTCTTTCTTCTGGCTTGTTTAGGTATCGGATTATGCTCTTCACACTTCTCTTTTGACTCCTCGTCTCACAGGTTCCCCGGGAAGCGTATGTGGAGAGAAAGAGAGGAACAGAGGTAAGTGATTGATTTAACCCCTTCGCTGCCAGTCCTTTTCCCCCTCCTGTGCAAGGCCTTTTTTTGCCTATTTGGGGCAGTTCGCGCTTAGGCCCTCATAACTTTTTGTCCACATAAGCTAACCAAGCCAAATTTGTATCCTTTTTTCCAACATCCTAGGGATTCTAGAGGTACCCAGACTTTGTGGGTTCCCCTGAAGGAGGCCAAGAAATTAGCCAAAATACAGTGGAAAATTCTTTTTTTTTCAATAAAATTTGAAAAAGTGGCTGCAGAAGAAGGCTTGTGGTTTTCCCCCTGAAAATAGCATCAACAAAGGGTTTGCGGTGCTAAACTCAGCAGCTTCACAGCTTTCAGGAACAGGCAGACTTGAATCAGAAAACCCAATTTTTCAACACAATTTTGGCATTTTACTGGGACATACCCCATTTTTGAAATTTTTTGTGCTTTCAGCCTCCTTCCAGTCAGTGACAGAAATGGGCATGAAACCAATGCTGGATCCCAGAAAGCTAAACATTTCTGAAAAGTAGACAAAATTCCGAATTCAGCAAGGGGTCATTTGTGTAGATCCTACAAGGGTTTCCTACAGAAAATAACAACTGAAAAAGAAAAATATTGAAATTGAGGTGAAAAAAACATCAATTTTTCTCTACGTTTTACTGTGTAACTTTTCCCTGCCATGTCAGATTATCAAAAGCAATATACCGTTTGCTGGACTCCTCTGGTTGCGGGGATATATAGGGCTTGTAGGTTCATCAAGAACCCGAGGAACCCAGAGCCAATAAATGAGCTGCACCCTGCAGTGCGTTTTCATTCTATACCGGGTATACAGCAATTAATTTGCGGAAATATAAAGAGTAAAAAATTGCTATCAAGAAAACCTTTGTATTTCCAAAGAGGGCACAAGATAAGGTGTTGAGGAGCAGTGGTTATTTGCACATCTCTGAATTCCGGGGTGACCATACTAGCATGTGAATTACAGGGCATTTCTCAAATAGATGTCTTTTTTATACACGCTCCTACATTTGGAAGGAAAAAATGTAGAGAAAGACAAGGGGCAATAACACTTGTTTTGCTAATCTATGTTCCCCCAAGTCTCCCGATAAAAATGATACCTCACTTGTGTGGGTAGGCCTAGCGCCCGCGACAGGAAACGCCCCAAAACGCAACGTGGACACATCCAATTTTTTGAAAGAAAACAGAGGTGTTTTTTGCAAAGTGCCTACCTGTAGATTTTGGCCTCTAGCTCAGCCGGCACCTAGGGAAACCTACCAAACCTGTGCATTTCTGAAAACTAGAGACATAGGGGAATCCAAGATGGGGTGACTTGTGGGGCTCGGACCAGGTTCTGTTACCCAGAATCCTTTGCAAACCTCAAAATTTGACTAAAAAAACACATGTTCCTCACATTTCTGTGGCAGAAAGTTCTGGAATCTGAGAGGAGCCACAAATTTCCTTCCACCCAGCGTTCCCCCAAGTCTCCCGATAAAAATGATACCTCACTTGTGTGGGTAGGCCTAGCGCCCGCGACAGGAACCGCCCCAAAGCGCAACATGGACACATCCAATTTTTTGAAAGAAAACAGAGGTGTTTTTTTGCGAAGTGGCTACCTGTAGATTTTGGCCTCTAGGTCAGCCGGCACCTAGGGACACCTACCAAACCTGTGCTTTTTTGAAAACTAGAGACCTAGGGGAATCCAAGATGGTCTGACTTGTGGGGTTCGGAACAGGTTCTGTTACCCAGAATCCTTTGCAAACCTCAAAATTTGGCTAAAAAAACACATGTTCCTCACATTTCTGTGGCAGAAAGTTCTGGAATCTGAGAGGAGCCACAAATTTTCTTCCACCCAGCGTTCCCCCAAGTCTCCCGATAAAAATGATACCTCACTTGTGTGGGTAGGACTAGCGCCCATGAAAGGAAATGGCCCAAAACACAACGTGGACACATCACATTTTTTAATAGAAAACAGTGCCTACCTGTGGATTTTAGCCTGTAGCTCAGCCGGCACCTGGGGAAACCTAGCAAACCAGCGCATTTTTGAAAACTAGAGACCCAGGGGAATCCAAGATGGGGTGACTTGCGTGGCTCTGACCAGGTTATGTTACCCAGAATCCTTTGCAAACATCAAAATTTGGCCAAAAAAACACTTTTTCCTCTCATTTCGGTGACAGAAAGTTCTGGAATCTGAGAGGAGCCACAAATTTCCTTCCACCCAGCGTTCCCCTAAGTCTCTTGATAAAAATGGTTCCTCACTTCTGTGGGTAGGCCTAGCGCCCACGAAAGGAAATGGCCCAAAACACAACGTGGACACAACATATTTTTTCACAGAAAACAGAGGTGTTTTTTGCAAAGTGCCTACCTGTGCTGCAGTTTGACCCCCAACCCACCCACCATACCCCCCCCCCCCCCCCCCCGGGAGCGACCATTGCCTACAGGGTCACTCCCCATCTCTCAAAAAAAAAAAAAAAAAAAAATATTGCCCTGGTGCCTAGAGGTTTCTGCCCCCCCGGCCCTCCCGAAAAAATGCCCCCCCTGGGAGCGACCCTTGCCCAAGGAGTCGCTCCCTTATGTGAGTTTCACCCCCCAAAAAAAAAAATCCCTGGTGTCTAGTGGGGTTTCAAAACCCGGATTGCAAGCAATCCGGCTTTTGAAACCCTGGGAGAGACTTCAAAGGGAAGGAAATACATTTCCTTCCCTTTGAAGCCCCTCCGGGCCTCCCCCAGTGATTGAAAGAGAAATGCTTTGCATTTCTCTTTCAATCACGCTGGAAGCAGAGCTTCCAGCGCGATGGGGGAGGCCCCTGTGACAAATCAGCACGCGCTCGCGCGCTGACGTCACGGGGGGGTGAGGGGGAGTTAGGGGTGGAAGGGGCACAGGGGAACGGTAGCCTTGGACGAGGTCACCTCGTCCAAGGCACAGAAGCGGTTAAAGACTCTCTGTGCTTTTTCCTCTTTTCTGTCTCCTTTCTTGTCTTTCCTTCCTTTGGTTCCTCTCCACTTTTTGATATCTTTTCGTCTTTATATTCGTTTTCCAACACTCTGTTCTATCTCCTTAGGCTGGGATTCTTCCTAGGTCTATCCTTTTCCCTTTTCTTCCTTTGTAATAAATTATAACAATCTAGTATTCTCCTATTAGCCTACTTGGCTAGTTACTCTCTGTGCGCGGTGCCTTGGTGCTGCCTCTTACTGGTATTGCTTCTATGCTTTGTGCTCCATGTTTCAGTGATTTCATGCGATAGTGCTCTCCCACCTTTTTCCCCTTCGTTCTTTTAGCCTCCGGTTGCCCTTTCTCTTTCTTCTCCCACCCCCATTTCTCTCCTCCCTCCCACTCTACAGGGCAGAGCCCTCACGCACCTGGAACTGACACACTTCTCCGTAAGTGTGGCGGGGTGCAGCGTGTTCCGTCTTCCCGGATTCCTGCTGGCAGGGGTCCCGTCTCTGGTGCCCGGTCCCGTCGCTTGGATGAACACCGCTCTTCCGTCTCCAGACGCCTCTCGCTTCTCCAATCTTCTTTGTCCTTCTCCGCGTCGTCTTCCTCGCCGTCTTCTCCTCCAACTCCGGTTCCGTCTCCTCTGACCCCTTCTTGTTCTGCTACTGGGTCTTTTGACCTCCTGGCTTCCCGCGTCGAAGGTACCGTCAGCCAATCACGGGAAGGGAAGCCAGGGAGGTCCGGAACAGTACAGGCAGCGCCAGCACCAGTCAGTTCTATGTGCGGGCGATCCACAGCTAGCCCGTCACCTACACTCCCCCTAGAGAGCGGCCAGTCTGGATGCTCGGAAACAGGATAACGGGAGAGGAAATCGGCAGCCACCATTTGTTTACCCGGGAGATGTTGAATCTGAAAGGAAAATGGCTGTAAGGAAAGGAACCAGCGCAGAATACGGGAATTTGTGTCCTTATTATGAGTGAGCCAGGTGAGAGGAGCGTGATCGGTAACCAGGGTAAAGGTCCTGCCAGACAGATAATATCTGAGAGATTCAATAGCCCATTTTATCGCCAAGCATTCCTTTTCTATAGTGGGATAATGTTTTTCCCTCAGGAGGAGTTTCCTGCTGATATATAGTATGGGATGTTGTGTTCCATCGTCCTGTGGCTGGGACAGTACAGTCCCAAGACCCACATCTGAGGCGTCGGTCAGTAAAACAAAAGGTTTATGGAAGTCAGGGCAACATAACACTGGTCCTGAAGTGAGGGCAGCCTTTAGTCTGTCAAAGCTGTTTAGCTCAGACAATGTGGGAGGGAGTAGGGTATTAGGACATGATTTCTGTAACAGATTAGTAAGGGGTTCCGCCATAGTGGAGAATTGGGGAATAAATCGTCTCTAATAGCCAATTAATCCCAGGAAGGCCCTATTGTCTTTCTTTTTCTTTGGGAGTGTCATTTTCTTGATGGCCTCTATTTTCTCCACCTGCGGGCTAATGTGACCTCCCCCCACTATGTAACCCAAGTATTTGATAATGGTTTGGCCTAATCAACATTTCTTCGGATTTGCAGTTAACTGGGCTTCCCTTAGGGCCCGCAGAACGTCGTCTAAATGGGACATGTGGTCACCCCATGTTTTGCTATATATAACAATATCATCAAGATATGCCGCTGCGTATTGACTAGACGGCTGTAAGATTTTATCCATGAGTCTTTGAAAGGTGGCAGGGGCCCCGTGGAGCCCAAAGGGGAGGACCGTGAAGTGGTATAGTCCTGAAGGGGTGGCAAAGGCTGTTTTTACTTTGTCTTCCATTCTCATGGGTATTTGCCAATATCCCTTTGTGAGATCAAGGGTGGATAAGTATCTGGCTTGGCCCAATCTCTCAATAAGTTAGTCAATCCGTGGCATGGGATATGCATCAAAGTGGGTTAGTTTATTGACCCCTCTATAGTCCACACAAAACCTGGTACTTCCGTCTGGCTTGGGAACCAGTACAATCGGAGAGCACCAAGGACTGGCTGATGGCTCAATAATGCCAGCTGCTAACATGGACTGGACTTCCTGTTATATGACCCTTTTTTTTAGCCTCCGGAATGCGATATGGCCTCTGCCGGGTAACTTGATCTATTTTGAGCCGAATGGGGTATTGTATTAGGGTGGTTCTTCCCGGAAACTTGGAGAAGACGTCTTGATTTCCATCTATCAATTGGACAAGTTGCCTGTGACATGGTCCTGTGAGAGTGGGATTGATCCATGGTCTGGACATGTCAGAATGGTCTTGGGTAGGGAGGGAGGGATACAGGATTTCTTCGGTAACATCATGGGTGATATAACGGACGGGTTGCCCACAGGTGGGTTCTAGCCATTTTTTAAGGAGATTGATATAGTATATCTGTTCCCTTCCGCTGCCTTGGGCAATGGCCAGTTTATATGTGGTGGGGTTAATTTGTGCAATAACGTCAAATGGTCCCTGCCATCGGGCCAACAGTTTGTTTTCAGTGCTAGGGAGTAGGACCAACGCCTTGTCTCCTACGGTTAAACTACGAACTACACTTCTGGCATCATACACCTGCTTCTGCTTCGTCTGGGCTTCACATAAAGCGGGGTGGGCTTCTTCCCACACTGTATAAAGATTTTCTCTCAAATCTCGTGTATAGGTTAAGAGGTCCTTTTATTTCCTCCTCAGTGTCTTCCCATTGTTCGGCTAACATGTCAAGCAGGGTATGGGGCTGTCGGCCAAACAACATCTCGAAGGGACTATGTCCTAGGGAGGTCTGAACGTGGGTACGAATTGCGTATAATACAAGAGGTCATTTTTTTCCCCAGTCTTTACCAGCCTCTGATATGCTTTTTTTCCGGAGAGTTTTAATGGTCCAATTGTACCTCTCTACTAGCCCGTCTGTTTGTGGGTGATATACAGAGGTCCTGATTTGTTTCACCCCTAGGGATCGGCACACCTCTGTCATTAGTCTGGACATGAAGGGGGTCCCATGGTCAGTCAATATTTCTTTTGGAAAACCCACCCTCGAAAAGAACTATATCATTGCCTGTGAAATGGCTTTTGTGTGTATACTGGGTATGGGAATTGCTTCCGGATATGGGGTGGCATAATCCACTAATACTAAGACATATTGCCGGCCTCGGACTGAAGGTGTGAGAGGTCCAATAATATCCATCTCAACTCTGGTAAACGGGATGTGTATAATGGGAAGGGGTTGGAAGGGAACAGGTTTATGTGGAAAGGAGTTATACAGTTGGCATTTGGGACACTCTGCACAATGTTTACGAATTACCCCAAATACCCCAGGCCAATAGAACCATCTGATAACTGCTTCCTCTGTCTTTTCCCTTCCCAGATGACCTTCCCCGCTATCTCCATGGGCTAGGTGTAACACCTGCTGTCGGTGACTCCTAGGTGCAACCAACTGTAATTCTTTTCCCTCCTTCGTGGTGGGTCTCCTATACAGTAGGTTATTATGGATCAGGAATCTGGGACCTACCCCTTGTTCCTCTGGAGACAATGCTTGCTGCCATGCGTGTTTCAAAGAGGGGTCCTCGTTTTGATTCCGCCGGAAGTCTCCCGTAACCGTACAGACTTTTCTAACAACCTCTGGTCCGTCCCGTGGTAGGGATTGCTGTGAATAATAATGTCGCTGCTCCCGTTTCTGTCTCCTACTGAGGGTAACCCACGCTTCTTTGGGTTCCTCCTTATCCGATCCACTGGGTGCCTCCTCCCACCAGGTTCTCAGGAGATGTTCTTGTCCTGCTTTATCTAACAGAGAGGGGAAATCCTTATAATCGGTTCCAAGGATTATAGCCTCGTCAAGTCGGGGAAGCACCCCCACCTGTAGGGTCTCAGTCTTATCCCTCCACTTCAACCGTATGGTAGCCAGTGGATAATACCGTTGATCGCCATGCACACATGCGATTAGGACCTGGGTTTCGGAATCCTCTTGACCAGGCAGTACTAAATCCCCCCTTATCACGCTCTGACTACACCCTGACTCTATTAAAGCTGTTCTTTCCACCTCATTGATGATGATGGACAGGGAATATTTTGGTTTCTCCCCTCCAGACCATGATACCCTTCCTCTCGTCAATCCAATCTCCATGGGTTCCTCAGCGTCTTTTCTATGGGGGCAATGTCTGGCGATATGACCCCACTCCGAGCAGTTATAACACTGGGGCCCTGTGCCTGGGTAGCCGGGAGCCACCGGGGCAGCTGGTTGTGAACGTTCCAGACCATGGGTTAGTACTGGCCGATGGGTGGTATTCCTAGTCATGATGGGCCTGACAGGAGGGAGAGGTGGTGGTCTGCTAGCTGTAGCACGGAAGTCCGGGCCCCTATGATATGCGCATGCAAGATCCACAGCTGTTTCGTTAGTTAGCCCGGGATGTTGTCTTACCCAGTTTCGTGTGGTAGAAGGCAAAGCATCCAAATACTGTTCCAGGACTATAACGTCAAACATTTCTTCCCTGGTTTTCTCTGTTGGATGTAACCACCTCCCTGCTGGACTCTATAGTATAAAGTGCAAGGGTTCTCCTGATGCTGCCATTTCACTTGTCGGAACCTAGTGCGGTAACTTTGACTATCCAACCCAACCCTTTCCAAAATAGTTTTCTTGATCTCCCTGTAGGGCAGAGTGCCACCGGGATTAATAGCTTGGTAAGATGCCTGCAAGTGGCCTGTGAGTAGTGGGGCTATATACTGGCCCCATTTTTCCTCTAGCCAGTTGGCTGTGCTGGCAACTCTCTCAAAGTTCGTGAAGAGAGAGTCTGGGTCCTCCTGTTCCTGATAGTGCTGCAATACACTACTTGGTACATTAGGGTGTACCTTTGTATGGGCGATGGTGTCTGTAAGCTTCCCCAGGGCTGTTTCATGTACCAGCTGGTTGTTGGCCGTAATTGTTGCTTGGCTCTTGAGAGCTGTCTGCTAAGCCTCACGTTCCTCTTTGGCTTCTTTCATTTGTTGCTTCCAAACCAGCTGGAGGTGTCGCTGCCCCTCTGCCAACTGGGCTATCATGTCTGCCATTGATGCCTTCTCTTCCATGGCGGCGGTCCTCCAAAATCCCACTTCTGACACCACTTGTAACCGTATTGGCGCGTAGTAATCACACAGGAACCGGTTGCTCTATGTTCAAGGTGTTTATTTGAGGTATTGTGGGTTAGAGTTAGGGTAGTTTTAGGTCTTTCTTCTTCTGTGTTTCTTTCTTCCGCCTTGTTTAGGTATCAGATTATGCTCTTCACACTTCTTTTGTCTCCTCATCTCACAGGTTCCCCGGGAAGCGTATGTGGAGAGAAAGAGAGGAACAGAGGTAAGTGATTGATTTAAAGACTCTTTTGGCTTTTTCCTCTTTTCTGTCTCCTTTCTTGTCTTTCCTTCCTTTGGTTCCTCTCCACTTTTTGATATCTTTTCGTCTTTATACTCGTTTTCCAACACTCTGTTCTATCTCCTTGGGCTGGGATTCTTCCTAGATCTATCCTTTTCCCTTTTCTTCCTTTGTAATAAATTATAACAATCTAGTATTCTTCAATTAGCCTACTTGGCTAGTTACTCTCTGTGTGCGGTGCCTTGGTGCTGCCTCTTACTGGTATTGCTTCTATGCTTTGTGCTCCATGTTTCAGTGATTTCATGTGATAGTGCTCTCCCACCTTTTTCCCCTTTGTTCTTTTAGCCTCCGGTTGCCCTTTCTCTTTCTTCTCCCCCCCCCCCCCCTTTCTCTCCTCCCTCCCGCTCCCTCAGGGCAGAGCCCTCATGCACCTGGAACTGCCACACTTCTCTGGAAGCGTGGCAGGGTGCAGCGTTCCGTCTTACCGGATTCCTGCTGGCAGGGTTCCCGTCTGGTGCCCGGTCCCGTCGCTTGGATGAACACCACTCTTCCGTCTCCAGGCGCCTCTCGCTTCTCCAATCTTCTTTGTCCTTCTCTGCGTCGTCTTCCTCGCCGTCTTCTCCTCCAACTCCAGTTCCGTCTCCGCCTCCGACGACATCCTTTCCGTCTCCTCCGACCCCTTCTTGTTCTGCTACTGGGTCTTTTGACCTCCTGGCTTCTCGCGTCGAAGGTACCGTCAGCCAGTCACAGGAAGGAAAGCCGGGGAGGTCCGGAACAGTACAGGCAGCGCCAGCACCAGTCAGTTCTATATGCGGGCGATCCACAGCTAGCCCGTCACACGATAGTACAGATTTGAAAGAATTAAAAGAACCAGGAGTATGGGAAACAGTTGGAAAAGGTTTTGCTTCCGTGGGAAATTGGCTCAGCAACATTTGGAACGGAATATTAATGAAAATAATAAAAGGGATATTAATAATATTAATTTGCTTAATAGGTATATGGGGAGTATGGAAAATTATTAAAATATTGAAATTAAGAAACAAGAGAAGAACTGAAAAGAAAGAACAAAAAGAAATGGTAAAACTATACAGGAAAAATTCAAAGGGAGAAAAATGAAAAAGAGAATTGATTGAAATGCAAGAATATTAAAACAGAATTTTAGATAAAACAAAATTTGTGAAGGAAGATTTAATGTGATGACATGATTAGTCATCAGAGGAGGGATTGATGAAGCGGAAAAAGAAAGACTAACAAACATTTATATATATCATGCAACAAAACCGTATAGACAATGTGCTTTAGCAAAGAAAATTGATGTATGTAGAGAAATGTGCCCATAAAGTAGTTCACCACTAGTTTAAACAAGCTCAATTAATCATGAAAAATCAACAAAATGGACTAATAGGTCATATTTGACGTAATACTTTATGATTTTCTCACTAAAACTGTTACATGCCTAGCTTAAATTTAGCAGAGGCTTTGGCCTAGTTGCCCGGTCTCAATTTTAACTGCGTAGTTTCATTTGTATTAACAAAGACGTGTTTGAATCTTTAAAAACTGTATTTTTCCAGTAGATGACTAATACTTTTATCTCACAAGTTGTGTGTTAGGCAACTTTCATCCTCTTTGAAGCTCAAGGTCATTTTCTGCAGGTGCAGACAATGAAGACACTGATGCAGAATTAATTGGCAACTTTGTTGCTACTTATGTTCCAAAAATCCAAGGACACCTTATGCGTAGATGAGTATTAAGTGACAAGACAACTATTCAATGGTCAAAGAAAAATCACCCCATGGACCCTCAAATGGAAGAACTTGAAGAATTGGAACTGTTCTTACTTAATCCCACCGGACGAAGAGAAGACAGCCATTTTGAAGCCATTTTATTTTGAAGCCATTTTGATGATTCCTTTGCCATTGCCATTCTTACCTTGATGACACCTTGATGCCTTTTTCTCGATCCCAGAGAGAGATTTTGAATAATTCTCACACTAGAGACTTTAACTTCACCCTTTCCTGCCCATACGATAAACTTTTGCCCCCCCATTCTTCTTGCTGCTGCACGGAAAATTTGACTTAAACTTTGCCCCCCTTCGAAGTCTGCCCCATGCTGATCGAACTGGTACCTGAAGGATGAAGACTTACCTCGAATGCTGATTGTATTTGGTAATTATAAAAGGATAAATGTACTATTCATTGTGTTTTCCTTCTTAGGTACCAACTGCTTATTTTACAGAGCCTAAGCTGGAAGTTTTCTAAATTTATGTTGATTAAATTCATTTTGCATGAAGCCCCACATGCCAATGACAATCAGAGGTTAGTTGAGGTATTCTTTTAATGCACCGTGCTGAATTGAAATCTTGTTATGCTGATCAATGTATGCAATTAGTCAATTTCAGTTGCGTTTATTAGTGATTTGCACAGCTATATCTGAGTGTATTATCATTCTAGTTTTGCGTAGATTGCGTTTCTTCCGTTGCTATGGACAGCCAGTAATGTTCGTAAATGTGTATCATTTGATTTTGAGACTTACTTACATCGTGTTAGCTTTGTTAATATAGGGAAATAAACTCATTAGCTTTTAATAAATAGGTGTGGTTATTCATAGCTGAAAGGTCATGGTGTGTCAATTACTGATTCCTATTGACTTCAATTGTTATTTGATTACTAATTGAGTACTCGTTTATTGATCATAAATGATTGATTGCTGATTAGTGGGATCTGACGATTTCTTTGGATGAGAACTCAACCCGGTCAAAAGGTTCACCGACCTCCGCCTTGTCCAAGTATAAGTAATCTAGAAGGACTGGACGCGCTATCATCATCCCAACTGGATAGTATCACCAAGATGGTCTCTACCTCAAAATGAGGGCAATCAAAGAAATCTATACTGGGTATTACTGGTATCCAGATAAGTTCTTAGAACTGCCTTAGTTCAGAATTACCTGAGAAACATGCTAGCGTCTGTCATATCTCCACTTTTGTTTGTGTTTTACTAAGAGCCTTAATTGTTGGCAATAATTGAAGACTATCAACCATGTAGGGTTGAATAGATATTTTATTAACGTTGCTGCCTAGGCAGAAAATGTGGCCATGTTTAGTCCAAATACTGAGAAAGCGCTGCCAGATGCAGGAAATGTTGCTGGACAGTTTAGAACTATTTCTCAGCATCAATCAAATGCTGATTAAAGTAAATGGATAATCAATTATCATATTGTATGGCCTGACACTTGTATTCCCCTGTGTGCATTATATTTAGTGATATCTCAAAATGCTGAGGAGATAATAGAGTGGAATTACGAATCCATGCTAAAGAAATGCTTCATAATTATTTGTAAATGCAATAGATTGCCAGCGTCAATGATGGATCGATGTAACATCATCAAAATGATTATTATTACAAAGTTGTATATGTAGTCCAAAGAGTTTAGCTTATTATTGCCGATACGTTTTCTTCTCGTGCTTTTTTCTATTGGTATTTGTGTACAGGGAGTATAAAGAGCTTGCTGGACCATTACGTGTTTTTAAATTGCCAGTTCTGAAAGGCAGCAGATCTCTCCTTGACTTTTACTTTTGTTACTGGACTGATGTGGGAAAATGATAATACACCCTTGCTGCTTCAACATAAGTATTTTGAATGCATATCAGTTTTTGTCTGGGATCTCAGAAAATAGGATATTTGATCTGGTTTTAGATCCTAATTAATTGAAGAAATGAATTCAAGAAAGTTATTCATTCAGTAATATGACTTTATTTGTCAAAAAAAACACAAATGACAAATACATACTGTGAGAAAACAGGGCTGATTGCAGAGGCCCCATAACTTTTTGCCCCCATTTTCCACCTTTTGCTGGTGTTTTCCTGACTCTGATGGTGCCCTGGGTACTGCTAACCAGTCCCAGGGCCTGTGCTCTGTGTAAAATGGATATGCAAATTAGGCTAATTATAATTGGCTAAGTTAACCTACCTATAAGTCCCTAGTATATGGTAGGGCATGTAGGTTTAGGGACCACAGCATAGGTAGTGCACCCATAGGTGCACTGCTGAGGTGCCCAGTGTCATTTTAAAGGCAGGCCTGCCTTGCTGGCTGCTTTTAAATTAAAGTTATATGCAAATTCGACTTTGGAATTAAAAGTAGTTCCAAAGTCTTAAACTACCTTATTTTTACATATAAGTCACCCCTAAGGTGTGCCCTATGTGCCCCTAGGGCTGGGTGCCATGTAACTATAAGCAGGGACTTTATAAAAATAGATTTATAAACCCTGGTGAGGTAAAAACAGCCAAATTCGTTTTTCCCTCATTGAAGTAAATGGCCTTCATAGGCTAGAATGGGGAGACTTTATTTTAAATTTTAAAGTCTCCTTAAATGTTGCATACCAAGAATTTGGTATCAAATTAATTGTTGTAATAAATCCCACAACTTCTAGTTGTTGGACTTAATATAACTTGTTCAGGTAAAGAGTTTTAGACTTTGCCTAAAAAGTTGCCAATTTCAGCCCTGCATTGTTTTTGCTGCTGTGCTCTGATTTGGCCAGCCTGCAGCAGCTTAGTCAAGCTGCCTTGATGAGGTGTGAAGTGGCCTGGCTTCACACAAAGGAATGTGCTTGTGGGAGAGAATCTCCCCTCAGCAGATGGTGAGGCAGGAAGGGGGAGGGCTGCCAAACTGGTCTTCAAAGGCAGAGAAGGACATTTGGAGCAACCAGCAACACCCCCACATCCTGCAACCCCAGACAACTAGGTGCCCCCTTGATTAGATTAGGAGAGGGCAGGAGAGGGGTGTGTTTATGATTTTTAGCCACACCAGTGGGTGGGCTCAACCAGATGTAACCTCCAAAAATCAGATTCAGCCATGTTGGATTTTTAGAGAATGTTGCCTTTTGGGATGGATTTTTGCCACACTTCCCAGGAAGTAGTCATCACAGGGGGACGACCCTGTACCTGATTGGAGAACCAGGACCCCCCTGCTTTTCACCCAGGAGCAAGGATAAAACTGGCAGACCTGCCCCCACCGCCAGATTTCAAGAAGAAAAGAACTAAAGGAGAAGAAGGACTGCCCTGCTGGACCCCTGGCCTGCACCTGGAACCTGCACTCAGAAGGACTGCACCAGCTGCACACTTGGGCTTCACCACAAGAAGGACTTTGCCTGGCTTTAACTGGTTCAAGGAGGGACTCCCTGTTTGCTACAGGTGAAAAATTGCTATCCAGAGTCCCCTGCACCAACTCCTGAAGAAAGTGACCAGCTGACCACTGTCCAGTGGCCAAAAAGGAGTTTACGCCAGGAGCATTCTGGGAGTTGTAGTCCGCACCCCCCAAGGACCATCACAGAACTTCTGGACCCTTGGGGTGAGCTGTGGACCCCAAAAGAACCTTAAAAGGACATCTGGGTGAAGCCCCAGAAGTTTGGAGAAGATTTGAGAATTTTTGTAAAAAAGCGACATAAAGGGACCGACCCGCCGCGGCAATTCTAGCCGGCTTGCCTCAACCGCGACCCGGCCTGACTTGGTGGTTCGTCCCGGTAAAGAAAAACATCCAAAAAAGAGACTAAGGGCCTGATTCTAACTTTGGAGGACGGTGTTAAACCGTCCCAAAAGTGGCGGATATACCACCTACCGTATTACGAGTTCCATAGGATATAATGGACTCGTAATACGGTAGGTGGTATATCCGCCACTTTTGGGACGGTTTAACGCCGTCCTCCAAAGTTAGAATCAGGCCCTAAGTCTGAAGGTAAAAAGTTGACCGGGTCCTCCCAGCCATCGTATCCGAGAAGGGCTCCACGGACGTCGGATCAAGATCCAGGTTTACCCCGGTCGAAGGATTTTCACCTCGAAAAAACGACTAAGTCCGAAGGTAAAAATCTCCACGAGGAATCCAGCAACGCGTATCCGGACAAGGGCTCCAGGAGGTCGGATTCGACTGGCAGGTTCGTCCCGCTGAAGAAAATCTTCAAAATAAAGACTAAGTCAGAAGGTAACTTTTTAACCGAGGCCTCCCGCGACTTGTAGCCGAGCAGGGCTCCATCGCGGTCGGCCTGAAACTTTGACTTTGCCCCGGTCGTGGTGCAACCAGATGACCCGATTGGCGCTTTTTGTTTCTAAGAGCTAGAAAAAAAATAATTCTTTAAAAATTCATATCTCTGGTTCCCTTTATCCGATTTTATTCGTTTTTTCTGTCATTTTAAAGATAAAAATATAAACTATTTTTATAAATTGGTTTTGGATTTTTAAACTGTTTCCTGTGTTTTATTTAATTACTGTTTTGTGATATTTGAATGCTTTACACACTGTCTCCTAAATTAAGCCTTGACGCTCGTTGCCAAGCTACCAAGGGTTGAGCTGGGATTAATTTACTGAGACCTAACTGGACCTAAGTGGAGGTTAGTGGCTTGTTGCTAGGTGTAGGTACCTACCTTCCCTTACCAATAACCCATTTCCCAACACCTACAATAATAAATACAACCATCAATCAATACATTTCACGAAATAGAATTAACAAAATTAAGTTAAAAGGGGAAAAAATTAAAAACAATTAAAACGTCATAAAATATCAAATGTAAAATACTTCATGACTATCAGTCCGGTGATTTTCTCTGGGAGCCATGCAACCAATGTATAATTATCCACGAATAAACATAATGCTATGGGACCTGCAATGAGTAGGAAGAGTGGATGTAAATAAAACATAGCTTGCTTGTATAGTCCAGAAATGAATTTGTTTTGGAAGTGACTATAAAATATATTACCTAGTACCCAAGTATAGTGTACAAAATGACAAAGGTAAAGGTATAGAATACACTTTGCAGAAAGGACCAACACGGGCACACAGCTGGGCTGAGTCTGGAAGGGCGGCCAAAAAGTGCACAATGCTGGAATCCCAGGAGCCGCTTACTGTGTTAGCCCATCCTATAAATTCCTTGAGTTCAAAAGTAAAAGACGAGCAGGCAAACCTCTATAGTCGACATAACAAACACCTCCAACTAGGGTCCGCTATATTAGTGTGAAATAGTAAATAGCCTGCTACTACAAATTGCAAAAATGAACACGAAAGCTATAAACATCCATAAATCAATCATGACGTAAGAATTTTGCTATACGAGATTCATGTGTTTCCTAATATAAATGGCTCTCCAAAATAAAGGGGCAACTCAGAAGCACGTGCTTGAGTCCTCCAAATAACATGCAAACAAATAAGCTTCCGATGCTTCCTATTTGCTATAAATAGCTGTATAAAAAGTGGTTTGGGACGATCTTCCATCACAAGGGCATTTTACTGCTTGCTCCATCCATTGCTTCATTTTTGAGAAAGCCACCAGTAGGTGTGCTGTGCCCAGGCATAGTCCTGTGAGGACAAAGCGATGTTGGATATTGGATGTAATGGACAGGTCCTGCTGAGGCCCTTCATTTGATGTTTCAAGATACAGAGGGCCTGAGGTAGCCAATGGCACGTCTGGTGCATTTCTTTTTGTTAAGTAGGATAAGCTTCAGTTCCCTCTTACTGAAATGCATTATACAGTCTGGTCTAGCTAGGGACCAAAAATCATTATGTCGGGCCATCTCTCTGGAAATACACGACAGCCACAGAATTATAAGCGTTTTATCCAATCCTAAACAATCTTATAGGATTGATTTCATGAGTCCGGTCTCTTCTTTGTGCCAAACTGACCACCATAACAGATTCAAAATATGACAGGAATGGCGTAATCCACAGATATATGCTGATGGGCCTATATATTTAATTTCCTGTTATTTTTCATGATTCTCTGTCATTCCCATTTCTGGATATGAGACAGGCTTATAAAACTGGGCCAGCTATTTCAGGGTAATACTCTTCACACTTTCAGAGATATTCAAAGTGAATATGTTTTACCTAATGGTGGATTTATCAAGTATGTGCAGAGTAGATTTTTTTTTCCTGACACTAAGCATTAATGACTAGTATGAATAAGATATCTTTAATATAGAGATGGTGGCAAGAGCCAAAAGGAGCTAATAAAATATTACATTCATTATTTGATGAAACTATGGGGAACGCTACTGAAGATTTGTTAACTCTAGTCACAGAAAGTGAATTTGACAGTGCCTGACTTTTTGACAGATAGCATTTGCTATGGTCTGGAGACTCTTGCCCGCCTAATTCAAAACTCCAACAATTCTGAACTGTACAGATTATGTAAACAGACATATAGGAGTAATTCCCAACTGTTTTCAGTGAGGTCAAGTGGAAGCAGGTGATTTACAGTAGAATTTAATTTTGGTACAACATTTTCCCACAAATTAATTTGTATACTGCAAACAGATATTCACTTTAATGTGTCTGCCAATCTTTTTTTTACAATTTTTTATTGGTGTATAGGTGCAACCAGTATAAATTGTATTGATAACCATAATTTGTGGAACATATGAAAAGAGTAATACTAAGGACCAGTTTGTTGACGGCCAGTATGTGCATTGAGGAGGCACCTATACATTTCGTATGTAACAAACCAGTGAACAACCTCCCATATACCCCGCCTGTCCAAACAGGGCTATTTGTGAATGGCAATTATTTATGTGGATAAGTACATGGATATTTTTATGCTGAAATATTGAGGTGAACTAAATGTGCTGCTTCATTTTCTTAATTGTATGTATATGAAGTAAGATAGAATGCCATTAATGGAAATGTATGATATGATGAACGTCCCAAATAAATAAATAAATAAGTGAAACTATTAGGGTCAGTTTGGTGTTAGATGCTGAGAAAGCCTTGGACTGTGTCCACTAGAAATGCCTTCAAGAAGCAATAAAAAGAAGTAATGTTATCTCAAAATTCTGAAGCAATGTCAAAGACTTAAAAAGAAGGATCAATATCTCATATCAACACAAATAGGAATTTAGCAGGGAAAAACAAATAAGTGAAACAATGCAGATATTCCCACTCTCTCCTTTATTGTTTAAATTGACTCTTTAATCCAGAGTTCTTGAAAGGAATTGTTGTGTTAAGAATATTGGAATAAGCTCTGAGATATTCCGGTGTCTTTTTCGCATAGAACATGCTCTTCAATCTGTCCACTCCAAGACAATTTGTTCTTTGATTTCTAGTAGAAACATTTTGCAGCTTTTCAGGGTATTAAGTAGGTTGGATTAATGCCCATTTCAAGGTAGTTGTGTAAAGTAAATGTCTCTCACCCAAGTCAATTCAAATGTATTAATGCATAGTTAGTTAAAATCATTGCATTTTACACATACTTTAAAACAAACAATTAAAATGTCACCATACCACACAATATGACCACTGTAATATATGGATACAAATTTAACAGATTGAGTTAGTTGGATTTTAAAATATACCTCGATTACAAGAAATTCAGATCTAGATTCCAACACAAAGAACCAATGGGTTAATTGCCTAAGCCTAAACAATTCAAGGGAGCAGAGCTAGCTGTTTACTAAAGTGCCAAAGGGAGCAGAAATCAATCATGATTGTTCAAAGCAAGTTCAGAAAACCCTCCTAAGTCCAACCAATTGTGAGAGGAAGTTTTTAACACGCAAGAGGAGGTTGGTAGCTCTAGCCGCTAGCTGAATGTGTGCCATTTTATATAGGAAGCACAATTTGAAACCTTTTTAAAACTAATCTAGAAAAAGTCTGAAAGACTATCAAACAAGCCATTTGTTGTATTCAAGGTCTGCATCTAATTGTGTGGGGTAAGATAAATGTACTAAATATTAGTGTTCTACTAATTCCCTTCCCTCTCCTTTGTGGGCATCAGCTGTAGCTGAGTTTCAAAGCCACACCCATTTAAGAACTGTCTGCAACGTTTGAGGCTTTCATAGCTCCAGCTCTCAAGTGTACAAAAGCCACCCAAATATGAACCTCTCTGCTCGCTTAGAGACTTCTGAACAGAAAATAGTTGCAGCGCATCAGAGTTCAGACCCTAGCACTTCCCTCACACTGATGCTATCTGCTTCTTTGAACTTTGCAGGATCAAGGTGCTGGGGATTCCAGAACCATCCACTGTGTGTATGTGTACTAGTATAGGCTAATGCTCTGTTGAAAGGTTTCATATTTCAGTGGTAGCTTTAACATACCTGTGTTTCCTTGCTTGTATTGCATGCACAAGCAAAAAGAACAGATGATGGACGGAAGGCTGAACAACGCAAATATTCACCCCAAATCATAAAGATATGGGCTCAATCCATAGTTTTTTTTGTCGACCACGCCACCCCAGTTTGGACCCAGCCATATGCAAATCAGTCTTGACCCTATTCCCTATGGGAACAGTCCAGCCCGAACTGCCAAGCCAGGTTTTCCCTGGACCGGAATCAAGCATCCTGGGGCCGGTTTAGGGGTATCACCCCTCATCAGCCATGCTAGCTTGAACCCAGTGGCGTAGCAAGCACTGGACCCACGTCTGGGCATACCCTTCCCACTTACAGCAACAAATCTGACTGCTATGTACCTTTCCATCAACCTTCTCTTGGTTTCATAACATTCATAATAAATAAAAATCTTCAACTATGTAGAACTAATGACAGGATTGGGAAAGGGAACTAACGTTTGCCATCATGTCACCTGCTTGTCAGAAATTCATATTGTCTGGTGAGAAAATTTGCATTAAAATCCAGTTTATTAAACCCACTGCAGCTTTAAGGGGGGTTTTATTGGACACTAAATAATCTCTTTAAACTAAGTCTTGTAGAAAGGTGACTGCATGTGATTCAGCTTACCAGATGCCAATCTAGGGCACACTTTTTCAACTATAGAAAACATACATGTTGGTAGATGGATATGGTGAAAAAATATATTGGAAAAACTTTTTGATTTTGATGTATACATATAAGTTATTCCCTTCAGTTATGTTTGAGAATGGGGCAACTTGTGAAAGCTCAAGTATGGATTCTCAGAAGCCCAATGGTGGTAAAACATGCTAAAAAATTCAAATCTTCCTCTTAATTCAGACTTGAATCCTGGATTATTGACTTGTTACAGCTGATTGTCACATGCAAAACCTGTACAAAATATGATGATACCTAAACTTCAATTTCAGAGTGATCTCCTCGATCTCTAAATAAAATTATCTACTTCATGTTCAGTCTGGCATAAATTACCTTAAAATATTCTATTTTAAAACATTTCATAAAATAGCAATGTGCCTTAGACTGTATTTTTGTACCTAGGGGAGACTTAAAATTATTTGTAGACCTTCTGCCACCTTAACTGTTTAACTTTAAAAAAAACTGTGGTGAGGACTGCTACTTTCTTTCTGTATGTTTCAAAATGTATATTCTAATTTGCAATAAAGAGTGTAATATTGAAAAATAAGGAAATACACTGGATGCCACTAATTTTAAATTGGCTATTATCTACACTCACAAATTTTTCATGATCTTTCATTATTCATTGCTGAGCATGACTGCTCAACATTCCACCTTGCTAGACCAGTGCAGTCTAATAACAGTTTACTGTGAACATTAAAATGTATTTTGACACATGGAGTATAACACACAAAGTGAGTACTTTGAGCACTAAGGGGCTGATAGATTTTGGCAAAAAGGTACTACTTCTGAATAGTGACTTAGTACCAATGACTGAGTACCCTCTCCACCAAACTCTTGGTTTGCCCACCCTATTTAGATGTGAGCGGACCAACTGTATGTCAGTTACTGAGCATACTCTGCTTCTGACATCCTCCTCAGATGGCAGAATAGAGTACATGCCGTCGTAGGTAAGCCATCCCACTGCGTGCTCTTTTTAGAGGGGATAGTTAGATTTTTTTGTTTTGCTGTCAATCACCGTCAGGTAAAACCTGACTTGTAGCACTGACAGGAAATGCTGTGACCAAGGTTCCTGCCACTGTATAAAGATGTCTGCTGGGCTAGAGGAAATCTTTCAATTTGGTGGATAATATGACCATTTGGGCGACTGAGGAAAACGCTCTATTGCTCTGACCGACATTAAATCGCTTGCCAACGTTTAAATCAGGCCCAAAGTTAAGACGGTTGCTCCTGCTGTTTTGGCTTGACTGTTGCCTTAGTTGAAGAAATAGAACAACACTGTTTTACTACCTCAGACAGGTGTAGTGAAGTGCCTCTTATCACAGGAACTTGAAATGTGTTTTCTGCTTTTTGCTGGAAATGTAGCTGTTTTTACTGAAATGTTCAGTTGTTCACTTTTGTTATACAGATGAACATACATAAGGCAATGTAATACCACTAAAGTTTAATAGGGCACTACAAAACAGTCAGAACAGAATGGAACACCGAAACACCACAATGTGACATTGCACAACTGGAGTGTGGTAGGACCCTGCGCTCCCCAAACGTGCACAGACAACACACACGAGTCACAGTGCATGTGGGACTGCCGGGTCAGCAGCCCCTGGTTTAATTTATAGCCTCGGGCACAAGCCCGCCGTCGTGCCCTCCAAGAGCAACAAAGTCTGGGAGAGCCTGGGTGGCTCTCTACCTCCTTCCCATGTTTTAATAAGAAAGAATTAGAACAAGAAAACAAAAGAAAACACACCAGTGAAACAAACTACATAAACAAAAAGCCTCTGTTGAAACAGTCACTTCACCTAGTTTGTTCCATCAGGATGTCCTCCAAAACCAGGAAGTTCCTATTTGCTGTCCTTGACTAGGGTTAACTGGATCGAACAACCTTGGCTCAACAAACAAAATCTTTCAGCCATCTGCTGGGCACAGGATTAGGTCGGAGATGATACCTCACGCCGACCGATCAACACCCTGTCGTCCGTTTCACCTGACCTATTTGCCCCCACTTGGGGCAGTGCCTCTTGTGTGTCGGTTGGTCCATCTGCTCTGTTTTCCGGTGCAACGACACCCTCTTCATCCTTGCATTTGGTTACCAGCACGACACCAGCTCGTTTGAAATGTGATGCATTTCTCGTCACTCGTCGTTCTCCCCGGTGGGTGGTCAGCATGGATCCTTGGACCGTTACCACCTCCCACGCCTCTGGCTCAAATGGTGTCTGAAACTTTCCTCTGGAGCGGCGGTTCTTCACAACCACACAATAGCCCACCTGAAGATCAAAACGACTGGTTCTCCTCCTCTCATTCGCCTTATGATTCATTAGCAGCCGGCCCTTTTGTGTGGCCTCCACGTCCAGCTCTGGCGACTCCCATTGGGGATCAGCCGGGATGCAATCCCGTGGGCCTGTCTTGAACATCAATGCCGCTGGAGCACAGCCAGTCATACTATGAGGTGTCTGCCGATATGCTCTAAGGAACTGGTGCAGACAGTGTTGTCCATCTTTGCTTCGCTCCACCCCTATTCTCAATGCGCAGTTGAGGGTCCTCATGAATTTTTTGACGTCACCATTAGCCTGGGGCCAGTAAGGCATGATCTTGCGGTGACGTATGGCGAGTTTGTCAAGGTATGATTTGAACTCTTGTCCCTGAAAAGGGGGTCCGTTGTCTGTTCTGACTTTGTCGGGAAGCCCAAAGACTGCAAAGGTTTTGTCCAGTACCGGTCTCACATTTTCAAAAGAAATTGATTACATCACCTCCACGACGGGAAACCTGGTGTAAGAGTCAATCATGACCGCTGTCAGCCTTCCATCGGGAACATTTCTGAAGTCCATACTCAGTTTTGACCAAGGTTTCTGACTGGGCGGTTCGGTGACTATTAGACACACAGGTGGTTCCACGGGGATGATTATACACAAGTGGCAGCTCCCAACCAGAGCGTCTACCTTTGTGTCCATGCAAGGGAACCACACCTTGGTTCTGATCCACACTTTCGTCTTGGCAGCTCCCTGGTGACCATGATGAGTGAGCTCCACCACTCGACTCCATAGACAGCGAGGCAGTACAATTCCTCGTCCCCGTAGGACAAGGCCCTCGCTGCCCACTGATAACTCGTCCCTTTCTCTCCACATTCCTTGCATGATAGTTTTTTCCTCAGGATCGTTTGTCCTCACCCCACCTAGGAAGTGCTTTCACTGCCTCCTGCTGAGTGCTTCTTTGATGCGATTGAGCACCTGATCTGCTTCGGCGGCCGCCGCAATGTCTGTCACCGTTGGAACCACGGGAAAGGCTGCTTGGTCCACCATACTCACAAAGTTCTCCGTGCTCTCCTCATCCCCTTCTTGGGAGTCATCAAGTGTACTTGTGGAGGGGTGTCTGGAGAGATAATCAGCCGGGTTGTTCACGCCAGGCCTGTAAATTACTCTGAACTGGTAGGGTTAGAGCAGGACAGCCCAGCATTCGATCCTTGGGGAGCCAGGCGCATGGTCCCTGCAAATAATGAGACCAGTGGCTTGTGATCCGTCACCACTTGGAATTCCTGGCCGTGTAGGTACAGGTGGAAATGCTTGGACTCCCATCGAATCACCAACGCCTCCCTTTCGATCTGAACATAGCAGGTCTCTACAGCCGACAAGGCTCTGCTAGCATATGCCACTGGGGCCCACTTCTGATGAAGCTGCTCCTGCAAAAGAACCGCACCCAGTCCTACCGGACTAGCATCCACCACCACCTCTGTCCACTTCCAGGGGTTGAAGTATGCCATTGTCAATTTATCTAATAGTGATGCCTTCACATCCTGGAATGCCTTGTCTGCTGCAGGGCTCCATTCCCACCGGTGATTCACCTTTGTAAGCTGCCTGAGTGGTACTGCCATTGTGGCTAGCTGAGGTATGAATCGGCCAAAGTATGTTGCCATCCCCAAGAAGCTTCTGACTTCAGTGGCACTCTGGGGAGTCGGGGCCAGGCGGATGGCATATGCTTTTCGTGGGTCCACCTGCAGTCCTTCCTTTGAGAAAATATACCCAAAAAATTCAATGGACGTTTGGTAAAATGCACACTTCCGTTTGTTCAGTGTGAGACCCGCGTCCACGAGTCTCTGCAGAGTGGCTCTCAGTCAGTGATGGTGCTTCTCCCGTGTCTTGGAGTAGATTAAGATGTCATCGTTTAGGTTGATAACCCCGGACAGACCTGACAGCGTTTCCCTGATGGCATTCTGAAACACCTCCGCTGCTGAGGACACCCCAAAGCTCAACCTTTCAACCGGTCTCACATTTTCAAAAGAAATGGATTACATCACCTCCACGACGGGAAACCTGGTGTAAGAGTCAATCATGACCGCTGTCAGCCTTCCATCGGGAACATTTCTGAAGTCCATACTCAGTTTTGACCAAGGTTTCTGACTGGGCGGTTCGGTGACTATTAGACACACAGGTGGTTCCACGGGGATGATTATACACGAGTGGCAGCTCCCAACCAGAGCGTCTACCTTTGTGTCCATGCAAGGGAACCACACCTTGGTTCTGATCCACACTTTCGTCTTGGCAGCTCCCTGGTGACCATGATGAGTGAGCTCCACCACTCGACTCCATAGACAGCGAGGCAGTACAATTCCTCGTCCCCGTAGGACAAGGCCCTCGCTGCCCACTGATAACTCGTCCCTTTCTCTCCACATTCCTTGCATGATAGTTTTTTCCTCAGGATCGTTTGTCCTCACCCCACCTAGGAAGTGCTTTCACTGCCTCCTGCTGAGTGCTTCTTTGATGCGATTGAGCACCTGATCTGCTTCGGCGGCCGCCGCAATGTCTGTCACCGTTGGAACCACGGGAAAGGCTGCTTGGTCCACCATACTCACAAAGTTCTCCGTGCTCTCCTCATCCCCTTCTTGGGAGTCATCAAGTGTACTTGTGGAGGGGTGTCTGGAGAGATAATCAGCCGGGTTGTTCACGCCAGGCCTGTAAATTACTCTGAACTGGTAGGGTTAGAGCAGGACAGCCCAGCATTCGATCCTTGGGGAGCCAGGCGCATGGTCCCTGCAAATAATGAGACCAGTGGCTTGTGATCCGTCACCACTTGGAATTCCTGGCCGTGTAGGTACAGGTGGAAATGCTTGGACTCCCATCGAATCACCAACGCCTCCCTTTCGATCTGAACATAGCAGGTCTCTACAGCCGACAAGGCTCTGCTAGCATATGCCACTGGGGCCCACTTCTGATGAAGCTGCTCCTGCAAAAGAACCGCACCCAGTCCTACCGGACTAGCATCCACCACCACCTCTGTCCACTTCCAGGGGTTGAAGTATGCCATTGTCAATTTATCTAATAGTGATGCCTTCACATCCTGGAATGCCTTGTCTGCTGCAGGGCTCCATTCCCACCGGTGATTCACCTTTGTAAGCTGCCTGAGTGGTACTGCCATTGTGGCTAGCTGAGGTATGAATCGGCCAAAGTATGTTGCCATCCCCAAGAAGCTTCTGACTTCAGTGGCACTCTGGGGAGTCGGGGCCAGGCGGATGGCATATGCTTTTCGTGGGTCCACCTGCAGTCCTTCCTTTGAGAAAATATACCCAAAAAATTCAATGGACGTTTGGTAAAATGCACACTTCCGTTTGTTCAGTGTGAGACCCGCGTCCACGAGTCTCTGCAGAGTGGCTCTCAGTCAGTGATGGTGCTTCTCCCGTGTCTTGGAGTAGATTAAGATGTCATCGTTTAGGTTGATAACCCCGGACAGACCTGACAGCGTTTCCCTGATGGCATTCTGAAACACCTCCGCTGCTGAGGACACCCCAAAGCTCAACCTTTTAAATCGTCTTAGCCCCACATGGGTCGAGAAGGTAGTAATGTTCCTGCTGTCCGGGTCCAGTTCTAGATGGTGGTAACCAGAGTTTAGGTCCTGCTTTGAAAACCACTGTGCGCCATTTAGATCCGCTATTATGTCATCCATGGTAGGTGTGATGTGCCGCTCCCTACGGATGGCACGATTGGGGAGACGCATGTTCATGCAGAGGCATATGGACCCACGTTGTTTGGGCTTAGGTGCGATCACTAATGGCGAGACCCATAGGGTGGGCCCATTGACTTTTTCAATCACCCCTTGCTCTTTCAACAGCTAAAGTTCTCTCTCGACTGCCGGCTGTAGATGAAAAGGCACCCAACGGTGTCTCAGCGCGACTGGCGTTACCTCTGGGTCGATGTGCAACTTAACATGCTTGCCTCTGAGTCTCCCCAATCCTCCAAATAGCTGCGGGAACTCACTGAGAAGGGATTAAATGTGTGATTCATACACCTGACGAGCGCAAAAGACTAGTTCTAGGTCTTCCGCTGTGTGACATCCCAGTAGGGTGCCTTGATCTCCTTTGACCACGTACAATTTTGCGCGAGTAGAGAGTTGTCCATTGGATACAGATACCTTGATCGTGCCTTGCAGAGGAAGCGGGTCATGTCCGCCATACGTGTCAATCTAGGTCTTACTCTGGGTCAGGCATGGTTTAGGACATAGTTGTCAGTACATGGCATCGTCCATCACATTGACCGATGCCCCCGTGTCATTGATCACCATTGCGGGGGAGTCTTTTATCTTCACTGTGCTCATGGGGGATGGTCGCCTCTTGTGCTGCCTCCATCCTGTAAACGAGATGATGAAGATGTCCTCTTCCTCGTCCTCCTCATAGATTGGCATTTTGGTGGGCGTCTGCCCACATGATGCGTTGTCATCAGTGCTTACATTTTTCACTGTGGCCTCTTTCCCCTTGGATTCCCACTATTTGCCTCTTCCTGTCTGGCACATCTTGGCGAAATGGTTGTTCTTGCCACACCTGTTGCATGATTTCCTTCTTGCCAGGCACCCACCTGACGTCTTGTGTCATAGCCACAGCTGCTACATGCCCCCTCTCCCGGTCTTGAGGCGGGCGGACGACGCGCAGAAGGTTGGCGGGGCTGGATGGCGTCCACCTGTTCCTCCTTCACCGGGGATGGGCGCACTGCTGATGCCGTGGACAGGGAGTGCCATCTCAATATGGCCATGGCGTCAACTCGGACGGCAGACAGTTCATGGGAGCGTGCCAGAATTAAGATTTCATCTAGGGAGATACCTGGTTGACGCATGATCAACTTCCAGAGCATGTTGGACCGGCACCCTTGGATGATCTGGGCTCTGATCTCCTAGTTTTGGTTTAGGCCCACACACGTGCTGGCAAGCTTTCTTAGCCAGGCGTAGAACATGTCGACTGACTCAACGTCCGTTTGCGGAGCCTGACACAGTTTGAAACGCTCATAATCGGGGTTCAGCTGAGGATCAAAGTGCTTATTGAACGCTGCCACAGCGGCATCATAATCCATCTTGTCACCCGTGTCGGGGAGCGAGTCAAAAAGTTCACGGAGTTCGTCGCCTCTCATAAGTAGCATCAGAGATCTGCGCACCGCCCCATCTGTCTCTCTCGTAGCGCAACAGTAGTTATCCAAACAGCCTAACCAGAGGAGCCAGCGTGGTGCTGCTGTGGCAGGGTATATTAACTGACTAAACAGGGGTAGTGCAGCTACCGAGGAGTGTGCACTGGGAGGGGCAGGTGCTGGTTGCTGCTCTCGCCCCTGCTGTGGGGCGCTGATACTGCTGTTTTCCGCTTTTGCAATTGCTGGTGTATCTAAGTATATCAATGTATTGTTTTTTTTTTTGTAGGTACTCCGGCTCACCTTCAAGTGGTGGGTGATTGGCAGGGTATACTTCCTCGTTGTGTTTTTTTTTCTTCCACGATTACTTGACCTCAGCTGAGTGGATCAATGCAGGCTGTGTTTGAAGTTCCTGGTTATGGATTCCTCTTTTAAATTTTTTTTATTTTATTTCGTGGGCCTGAACCCAGAATTTCCGTGGAGTTCCTTGCGTATTGCAGTGTGCACGCTTCACCGCCTTGAGCCGGATGGAGCCGTCCAGTGTGCTGCAGGCACAGTGGTAGACGTCCTCCTGGGTCTTCCTGCTCGACCGGGCCATCCGAGCTGGAGTCGCGGCACAGAACACCTTCCACACTGGAGGAAGGTGATGCTGCGCCAGCACTGCGGGCCTGCCGGTTCTTGCCTGAACCATCGAGAGCAAGGATGTTGCTGATTTCGAGGTAAGGCGGCGCGCCGTTCTCTATTTTTTATTAACTGTAGGCTGCCACCAGGTGTGTGGAGCATGCTTCTCCGTGATGCTGGGGGGGGTCGCCGGTGGGCTCGAGGACGTGGGCGCAGGAGTCTACGCAGGGAACTGACTTGTTTTATTTAGATCCGGCCCTCGTCGCCAGTGTGGTAGGGCCCTCCGCTCCCCAAACGTGCACAGACGACACACACACAAGTCACAGTGCATGTGGGACTGCCGGGTCAGCAGTCCCTGGTTTAATTTATAGCCTCGGGCACAAGCCTGCCCTCATGCCCTCCAAGGGCAACAGAGTATGGGAGAGCCCGGGTGGCTCTCTACATGGAGCAGAAAAATAGCGGCGCAGACATAATAGAACACCTCACCTCTACAACAAAATACCACTCATCATGCTCACATACTCCCAGGATCACACTTGGATGATATGGTGGTAAAAGGTATTTGCACAAAGCACACACTTCAGTTACCATCAGGGATATGAAACTGCACCAGTTAAAAGTATTTTGTGATCCAGCCCTATGTCTCAGGATTTTCATTTAACTGTTTTCCTAGTCATTGGTGACTTATGTAAAGGTGGTGTTTAAAAATGGTGTTTAAAGTAGAGAAGGTTGACTAGGACAGTTAATCAATAATGGCGGAGTTTTAAGAAAACACATAGGTAAAGATAATGTTGATGATGAACACTTGTGATACCTGAATCTTTGAGCTGTTTAAGCGAACTGCATGATAAAAGATAACTTATAGTTGATGTTAGTTTATGGCCTTGTTTGGCAGATAACCAGTGCTTCATAAGATTGCTGCAAAATATTTGGTAATGTTTCTTTAAAATGCAATTGACATTGAAAAAAAAAAATCTTGTTGTACCTACCACTCTTCTGACCACTTAGCTATCACCTGCCTTGAAGGGTTGGCTTCCCACACTTCCTCCGACTCGGGAGCTGTTTGCAGAAAACACTGTTTTTGCAGACATTGTGCTGGTGCTTTTGATATTCTTTAATGTCCTCCCAGCTATTCTTGACATATCTCGCTCTCAGGGGATGATTCTTGTTGTAATGCTCCAAAGACATGGAAAATAAAAATTCTGAAAACACCTGTATTGTAAACAGGCATGCTCCTCTGCCCTGAGGACCTGAAACTGGTATCCTGTCCTTTATGTTGGTCCTGATGTCACCTTAATCTAGCATTTTCAGAGCATTATGTCTGTCTCTGAAAATGAGGTCCACGGCATGCCCTTGGCCTTGAGGTGTGCAGCAAGCAAGCTTGTCGTTTGCAATGGACTACTGTCCTTGCCAGGGGTACATCACTTAAAGCGGTGGTGCCAGCCTACGATATTTTTTGAAATTGTACTGTTATTGACCCTTTTCTTTCGTTGAGTGTGTGATCTACTGACTCTCTTATAGCAATGAACCATTTACAACTCTGGCCAAGGCCCCAAACAGCTGCTCCTATTACAAGTACCACTTTATTGCACACACTCTGGTGCTCATTGATCCGGGAGGTCAGCCAGTTCACCCTCCCTATTGAATTTGGTTTTAGTTCGCCCTATGTCTTAGGATCTGTACATTGGCCATTCAACACATTACTATATCCCATACCTGTTCATGGCACATCATCACAGTACCCAAACAGTATAAAAAAAGTATTACATGTTATCTCCTTAATGTAATGTAAGTTGGTTGAGCTAAAATGATATACAGTGTGAACAATATGAGTCCTGGTGTCTATTCAGTAAATGAGTGTTTAATATGTTCCTACATTATTTTAAAGTATATATTGTATTTATATAATATAATGTTGTTTGTTTTTATTTTTGTAGCCCTGATGAAGTTCGTGTTGGACAAAACGAGTTGGCTATGCTTGTGATCCTCGACTGTTCACATATAGGATTTGAGCTTTAAGAATTCATCTGACAATAAAGGAAATTTTGGGAAATTCATGGACTGAAAAACATTTTACGGAAGGGACTGGATCCAATAACAACTTTTTATCATGAGTGCTGGATCCTTATTTAATGATCTCTCTTATGTTCTGCCGGGATGTGAAGCCCAGATCCTTGTGCTGACAAAGTATATGTATGTCCAGAGTGTTCATGTGTGTCACATATATTGTAGTAGGAAAGTAGACCTGTGTTGTATGAATATGAGTACTAAGACAACTGGAATCTATTTTGAATGCTCCTGTTTTAGCTTTGCTCAAGAGGGAGGGTGAGGATAACTTCCTTTCATAGAGGGGAAGGTGTTATCTGTTGCGAAGTGCCACACTCAATGTAACTCCATAGACACAGTTCACCAGGATCAATGTACAATTTAAGGCTGATGATGATGAATCCAGGGTTGGATCAACAAAAGTGGGTTAGTCAAGGATAAAGTCAGGAAGTCCAAATCTTTGAAAATGTCCCACTTCAGACATTTTCGTTGCCACTTTTTTGAACAAAACTTGTGACATTTCTTTTAATTCCCAATGCAACATGAAGCTTTGACATTTTGTGAGAAGAAAAATCTTTGTTTGGGATTCTGCTGAAACTGTTGCTGGTGCCGTGGAACGGAAGGCCAGATACCTGACGCAGTTTGATCCCACTGGCACTCAGAAAACTTTCAGCGAGAAGCCCAAAAGCTTTAAAGTCTAAGCTCAGAAAAGGTTCAGATACCTTTTCTGGAGGAAATGTTTACAAACTTTCTTATGGTGCCCAAACAATCATTGGAGTACACTTTTAACCCCCACTGAATCTTAGGGGAAGAGACATAGAGACTCCCAGGCAGGGAGAGGCCAACATCAAAGTCCAGTCGCAATTCAGTTGCCACTGGTTCACTGGGATTCTAAAGAGGAATGTTCTATGTATACTATGGAAATGACAAGTGTCGTCCCACAACTAACACTAAAATCCAGTTTGAATCAGGCCCTGGACAGCGGTCTGCTAAGACAGAGCAGGGGCCTTCAGTAACTAGACAGGGGATACACAGGAATTGTGATCTGGGCCACTTTGATACCTTTCAAATGTGTAAATGTTTTACATGTGCCTCAGACAGTCCCTTCATACGGGATTTGACACTGTTGTGCCAACAGGAGGGGAAGTATTCCTGAACCCAAATATTCTGATGGGTCATCTCTGCCTGTTCAGGTGACTTGTTAATCAAATTGGTCCATTGTGTGGCTTCTAGAAGGAATTTCACACCTCATTACAAGGAGGGTAGGCTGGTCAGCAGCTGCATACCGGGGCTAAATAGCCTACTTTGGCTTAGGCCAGATGATGATCTACCTCCGCCCACCAACCATGCACCTTTCACCTTCAACATACAGAAAAGAAAGCAACTCCACACCACTCTTCAAATCCTTGCATTCCCTTGTCCATTAAACAACAATGCTACCTTCCAAAAGCATATGCAATCCAAAAAAACTGTCAATGCCAAGGTGTCCGCACATCCAAAAGTAACCACAAGTATAGGGTAACGCATAAGAAATAAGTCCTGTAGATAGGTATAGTAGATAGAGGTGCAAATCTGGTAACAATCACCTGTCAATGCTCTGGCGAACCAGGTCGGAAAACTAATTTTTGCACACACCAGAGCACACTGAAAAATTATTTTAAAAAGTCAATTGTTCATGGTTGATTATAAGTGTTGTTGTTAAGATGTTTCACAAAGCGTACCATATCCTCATCATTGCCAGACAAAAACATGATAACGTCATCAATGTATCGACCCCAATATACAATGTGTACTGTTAGTTCTGCATGGCAAACAGACAAAGTGTGATTTGTTTTTCAAGCAATCCCATATAAAAAGTTGGCAGAAGATGATGAAAATGTTGCTCCCCTAGCCACACCTTAAGTCTGTAGATGCCACATGCCATTGTGGGAAAATACGTTACTATCCAAGACAATATTAATGAAATCCAGTAACATAAGTGTGTTTTCAAACAGGGTAGTGTTCCTACTCTCTAAAAAGTAGTGGACTACAGAAATACCTTTGACTTTCGGGATACGTGTGTAGAGTGAATTAACGTCAAACGTGATCAATAGGTTTCCTTCCATTTACTTGAAATCCAAGATTTTGCTGAGCAAATCCTTAGTATCTTTAATGTATGAGGGCAGATTCTGTACAAATGGTTGTAAATATAAGTCAATATATCCAGATATCCTTTCCGTCGGGATCCAATATCAGAAATGATAGGTCTCCCCAGAGGAAAACCGTGTCCCTGTTTGTGAATCTTAGGAAGAATGTACATATATGGTATTCTAGGTGTAGAATTATACAGATAACATTTCATCTCAAAATTGGACAGTATTCCTTCCAACTGTTAATTCTGTGCCCTACAGTCTTAATAATGTCAGCCCTGGGATTGTGGGTAAGTTCCTGGTACGCCCTATCATTTCAGAATTGCTTGTCAATCTCGGCGGTATAGTCAGTGAGGTTCATGACAACAATGTTCCCACCTTTGTCTGATTCTTTAATAACAATATTCTTGTTGTTACTAAGTCCCAATAGTCCAGTAAATCTGGATCGAGGTTTTTGACCTCTGTCTAAGTCAAGATTAGGATCTATATTGAGGTCCTCAAGAATATTTCAAAGAAGTTGTACTATCATGTGCTTCCTCAAATGATAGTAGAATCTGAATGTCTTTAGATGTGTTGTATCCCAAATTCCCAACAGTAGGTAACATTTCTGTAACATTTTTGCTATGAAAGAACCTTTTTAGTTTTAGTTTGCGCACAAACTTAAAACAATCAATGTGTAAATTGACAAAATCTGGTAAGCTAGTTAGACAAAAACTCTGGCCTTTGTTCAGAACTTTAATTTCATATGTATTCAATACATAGTCAGATAAGTTGGTAATAGTAATATTCCTTTCGAGTACAATGCTCTAATATGCCCCTAATGTCTCTTACTTCTGTTGGTTCCACGAAACCGACCTCGTGGTCGCCCCTTCCCTCATTGTCTTATCTTTCCTGGTGTTTTGATTTCCCCTTCCTGGTGTTTTTTGTGCCAGTATCCTGTCTCGTAAAATTCTGTCTCGTACCTTTCCAATATCTTTCTAGTCCCACTAAAAAGGATTAGCTATGGTGGTTGCTGTTGCTCCTGCAGTTGTCAAGGAGCTTCTACTAGTGTGGCTGGCGAAAATGAAAATATCAGACTCGCTATTGGAAGTTGGCGGACCCTGTTTGTCCTCAGTTGGGTTTGATGGACCAGATTAGGACCGAGTTTTAATATTGTAAATTTTCGGAGCATGTGTAAACTCTCTTCCGTTTTTATAATCATTCTCATCCCTGTGTAGTTAAGGCATCTTTTTGTCTTTGATGTAGAGCTGGTGTTTGTGCAGAGCCTCTTTAAGAATGACATAGTTCTTGTCTTTTCTTTCTGGTAAGTTTGTCTCTTATCTTGTGCTCCAGAAGCTGGATCTGTGCTAATCATTTTTCTCTCTTGCCAAAAGCATCTCTAACGTGTTTGCCCATCAATTTAGTAGAAGTTGAAAGTAAGAGCTGTTCTCATTAATTGAGTAAATAGTTACTAAGATCCCCAAATGATGGGAAAATGACCACCCTTAAGCTCTTCGGTATCTGTTTGATGTCAGTGTATTTTTGCAAAATAGTTTAGTCCCTTTAGCAGGTCAATTCCTGCTTTTTAAGTCATTCTAATCTAATATACTTATGTTTGAGCCCTTCCTGATGACTGGTATTAGATCTGACTTCAAGTGCCTTTTTTAGTACTAGTTTTGAAAAGGTCCTCTACAATTGTATCTCTATCATCATCAAATGTCAACACCCTATCACACTTTGTATATGATGTACCCAAGAAAATAGTAGAAACCTTCAAAGGCAAGAAGTGCTTGGCGGCATGTGTAGCAAATACTATCCAAAAAAAGTGGCAATGCCAAGGTGCCCACACATCCAAATGTAGTCGCAAGTATAGGTTAAAGCATAGGAAATAAGTCCTATAGATACATAGAGATACAGAAGATACAGGTGCCAATCTGGTAACAATCGCCCTGCCACATACGGTGAGAAAAATCTGGCCTGCCAAACCAGGTCGAATAACTAATATTTACACACAACAGAGCACTGAATAAAATATTAAGACAAGTCCAACAGTCAATTGCTCATGGTTGATTGAAGTGCTGATTTATTATTCAGATGAAGGTTTGACAATATCTTCTTTTTGTCAGAGTTGAGGTTGTGAAGTTCCCTAAATACCATGGAGGGGCAAATGGAAGTGCAGTAAAAGTGAAGGTTTGAGCATCTATGTCTTGCATTGGGACTCTGGTTCTACTACTCATATTGTCCTTTTTTCACTTCTCATGTGATGCCCAATCATTTCTATTTCACACTTTTTGTTTGCTTGGCATGCCCCTACACTGGTGAACCTTCACTTTTAATGCACTTCGGCTTGCCCCCTCTATGGTTTTCATGGAATGTCACAACTGCAACTCTGACAAAAAGGGTGTGCCTTTTTTGTTGATTTATTATTGACTATATAATAGTATAGCAGCTGTTTTACATATGTCATTTACAGCTTTGAGAAAGTCCTGAGGACGAAACACGTCCGCTGCTGTTTTGTTGAAGCTATTGTCAAACTTTCATCTAAATAATAAATCAGCACTTCAATCAACCATGAAAATTGACTGTTGGACTTATCTTAATGCTTATTTAGTGATCTCTGGTTTGTGAAAATACCTTTCAAAAGCACGTCAACAGTCAATCATCTCAATCTCTCTCTGCACTATACAGACACACATACCGAACAAAAGCCTGTTGGACGAAGCCAATGACGCCCATGAACACATTTTCTGGTCTGCTACAGTTAACGCCATCACCAATATCACATCTCATACAACTTCAAAGGATAATTCTCATTCTCCTGTACCACAAAGTCACACCACATCCAATATACTTTCTTTAAACTACCCAATCAATGCTTGATTCATTTCTAAAAACAAGTACTACCTCTTTCACCTATTGACAGATATAAAACCTGACTTATCATAACTGAACCATAGCTGGGGGTAGACCCGGCACTAGTATTGCATAAAGCTGTTCCACCAGGCTAACATACTGTGACACAAAATCCCACAGACAAAAGACGTGGCGACTCAGCCATAATATATATTATGAAGCAACAAATCTCACCAAAGTTGAGGATGTTTCTTTACAAAAGGTTGAGAGGCACTCCTTGTCAGATGCAACCCTAGCCCCAATGTTTTCTTGTAACTGCAATACAACATTCCCAGACACTTTTCTAGACAGGTTCAAAACTTCTTACACTATATTCAAACCTATACATCCCTGGCAACCTGATCTTAGGGTTTAACAAACCGAATATGCCCTACCTTAAAATTATCCTTACTGGCCTAGACAAGCTTAACCTCTATTAGCTCATTACCAAACCCACACACATTCAGGAGCCAATCTTGCATATCATTTTCAGCAACTCAGACTTTGTCATGTTCTAAAGCATTACTCCAGTCATATGGTACGATGCCACTTGGTGACCTTCCAACACAAGGGACCACAACTGACGCCATCTAACCTCTTCTTACCTGCAACTACATATCGATCTTGGTACAAACTGAATTTTTAGGATCTAGAAACCCAGCTTATGCCCAACACAGATCTCCACTCATATTCAGTTAAAAAACTGTCTGGATGGCTCAATGAAACTTTAGTGGTAATGAGATATCAAAACATCTAAACAGGGTAAAAGAAAAAAAAGCCCTTTGGATGAATGTAGAATCAAAAAAACTAAAACAATTGCTAAACGTCTATGCATCTGACTAATAAAAAAACAACTCGCAAGACAAAATCCGATTACACAGACAAAGCACAATATGGAAGTCAATGATCAAAAAAGCTAAAAAACAAAACAAACAAACACAATGCAAAATTTGTCAGTATAGAATTTTATAAAATACTCAGTTTTGTAAACCAAAATTTATAGAAGTAATTGGTCCCAGTTATAAAGGTTTTGTAAACTGGCAAATCATTACACAACCAAAGCAAACCTGTTGGATTCTTATTTAACATAAAGAAAACCAATAGCACCAACTTACTTTAACAAAACCCTCTAGGGATAGGTTAACACAGTCTCTCCACTGCCTGAAAGAATGATTTTCTGGATATTGTTAAAGTGAGCAAGCCTGCCAGTTGCTTATCTGACCCTTGTCTTCCATAAATCCTTAAAAACTTATTTTAACAACTTCAGTTGCTACCCCAGTCAGTACACTGGTAAACAGTTCCTTAGCTACAGTAGGTTTTCTAGAAGACTTAGAAAAGACATTATTAAAGAAAACCACCCTGGACCAACAATTACTGACCTATAGTATATGGACCATTCCTAGACAATCTTATAGAAAGAGCAGCCTTTGCGTAGATGTCAAAATTAATTGAGGATAACTCACTACTTTCCAACTTCCAAACATGATTCCTTGCAGGAAGAGGCACTGAATCTGCCCTTATCACCATCAGTGATGGCCTTAAAAACACAGTAGACCAGGATGGGGGTTGCTGCTTACTTCTTGGATCTTTTGTCTGCCTTTGACACAGTCTATCATAACACTAAAAGCACAGCAAAGCAGTTATATAGGGTACCACTCTTCCTTGGATCACATCTTACCTACAAAAAAGAACAAATGTGATCCATATTCCTCCTTTTTCATCCACACCCTATAGCATAGACACATCTACATGAAATCATTGCCATGAATAATTAATGATTTTCATTTCACCTGCTATATCTATGCAGATGACACATAGATACTGTCAGGAACATTATTGCAGGACCAAGGACTCACCTGTTCAGAAGTCCAGTACACCAGAGACTGACAAGAGCCCGACGATATCCCCATTGCAGGTGTTGAATGCCATCTGCAAAACTTCTGTTGACTGCCATTCTTCATGTGTTCATAACACGCTGCAACTTGGGAAATTCCAAGATGGCAGACGCTTCAAGGAAGTCAGCAGTCTAGTGTTTTGAGCATGAGCTGGATTCAGCATGTGAACCGGGTGCTCGCCTTGGAAGGCGGCGCACTTCAACTGATCCTTTTGGAGACGATGGTAGTGTCTCTTCAGCACGCATGTATTTCCTCACAGAACAAAAACTTCCATCAGTCGAAGCACTTCTGGGCATGTCCTGGCTTGTACTTCTAGACTTCAGAAGCAGTGTCTCAGAACTTCGTATCACAAGTATTGTTTGTATCTCAATGTTCACAGTTCGTGGAGAGTTTGAGTCTCAGTCAGTAAATTAGAAGTTCAAGACGTAATTTCCTTTTTTTTAATTAAAAGACATTCAATCAAAGATAACAATTACCAGCAGCATTGATATTTTTCACAGAAAAAACTTTGCAGACCGTTTATCCCGGTGAATATTCGATTACTCAAAAAACTTAAAATATTATTCAACATTGTATAGCAATACAGAAAAGAAAGATCTAACTTACAAATGAGTCCTCATATCGGACATACCACTCACTCAAATAATACAATCTATAATATCATTCTGTCAGAGGGTTGTTACCCTCTTTATGTTAGCTGTGATATTTAATTGAAGTGACAGAAAGCTACATGAGAGCGAGGAGTGCTAGTCTTGCTAAATGGGGGTATGAGTTACTGCAGTATACCAAACATGAGAAGCGTTTACCCAGACATTAGCATATCTGTTAAAATGTAAATGTTTTGTTTGTGTTTGCCTTCCTTTACACGTAGCTGTTACATATAGCACCAGAGCAACAACCAGCTAAGGATTCCCCTGCGAGGCAGACTCTCTTGTTTATCCACTTCCTCTTTCCCCCTCGTTGATGTCTCATGCTGACTGTATTATAAGTTGTTGTGGATATTGGTGCGGAGGTGTTGGGTCCAGCTTCTGTTCCTGAGAAACTCAGCTATTTGGTCCTGACAGATACTTAATAAACTGGAGAGCCCCAAGGACATTGGAAACTCAAATATTTTCAGTTGCCTCCGTGCCGTTGATTAGTGGATGACATGGAGCCACCTCAAATTGAATGCATCCAAAACTGAAATACTCAGTGTGAAAACTCTGCACCTGGCCTGAAGATCTGGGACCACCACTACAAATATTCAAGGAGGGAAGAAATCTCAGCATTATCATAGACTCCAAGCTGTCATGAATGCCCAAGTCGATAAGGTAGCCAGATCAAACTTTCTTTCAATGAAATCCTTGGGATGCATCTTCACAAACCTACAATTCACCCACAAGATCCAATCAACTATCTCTTTTGTCCTATCAACATTTGATTAAACAGATATCCTATATCATGGCACAACAAATTTAGGTCTGTACTTTGTATATGGATTGTACTGTTCCCTATATGTATATGTGAACATACATGGATACTATTAATCCATTTCTTTCAATACAGTAAATGATTGAGATCTCTATGAGCACTAACTCAACACACTTACAACAACTAATTCAGAATGAAACCAAAAACATTTTTTACTAATCTTCTACCTTCTTACCTCCAACCTTGGGATCGGTGGTAGCTTTACTCACAGCAAAGCACTTCAATGCCTCGTCAAAGGTACTCAGTGGTACATAAATGCAATTTTCAATTAATTTTTTTCTGTGGCAGTTTCCTAGTGGATTATGCAGAAATAGTGATTTTCTCTGCTTTATCAGTATTTCCTGTGGGAACAGCTAAATCCAATGCAGTGAAAATAGTCATTGGTGATTTAGGGCCTGATTTAGATCTTGGCAGAGGCAAATACTTTGTTACAAACGTTAGGGGTATCCTGTCCACTGTATTAAAATCCTATTATATCCTATGGGGATCATAATACGGTGGACAGGATTTTGGGCACGTTTGTGATGCAGTATTCCATTTGCTGAGCTCTAAATCAGGCCCTTAGTCACTACAGGCACATGCTAACTTTAAATTAGGCATGTTCCACTTCTAGGTACTCTGTACCCTACCTTATGTGCAATAAGCATGTTTTTAGGCCAGTAAAAGTTTATTTTTACAGGTTTGTCTGCAAAACCTGAGTCTGCAGGTTGCTGGTCACCAAGCTACTGTAGAGGCATGCTATGTTTTCTAAGCCACAAATTGGATGGTACAAAATACTGCTTCAATCCACACATGATAAATAATTTTGCATGCCATAGATGTAGTCTTTAGAACATATACAATGACCTTATATTATTTGGCCATTGCAGCCCTGTCCCTGAGAACCATGAAAAGACACCACAATCAGTTTTTGATTAACACCCAAAATAAGTACGCAACCATTCACAAAATTTTGCTTTGTTAGTTTTAAGGGTCTAATTTTTTGAGTTATGTGTGGTAAGTTAAGAATCTTAAAGCTTGTATGGTTAGGAACATGGATCAAGCCTGGAAACATTGCAGGTATAAAAACGGAATACGTACTTGCAGATTAATGCCTTGTCCAAGGTAGTGAAAGATCCACTCCCAATCTCCTCTGTCCGTAGCAGAGATTACCATCCCCCGACCCCCAATAGTATCAGGAATCAGGTTGGCATTGGAACCTCTTTCTCCCAAAGTAGTATCACGTTAATACGTGATGCGACACAAATGTCACAAGGTCACTCCCACCCATCGCCTTTCTAAATGGCATCCTGCACTACACCCAGACTACCGCATTGTGTCACAAGCCGGGGCACAGCGGACCCAAATAAGTGGTAGAGCCAGCGTGCTTCCCTTGACAAAGTAAGTACGGAGACACTCTTCTCCTTAAAACAGAGGAATTTGCGTCCCCTTTATTAATGGTGTTCTGCTCGTTGCTCCTTTTTAGACTCCGCAAGAGGCAAAACAGAAGATGGGGTGCACATTTGAACTAACAGGGCAGTTAATACTTACCTTTTCCTAGTGTGTGACTACAGGGGCTTGCTCTCAGACTCCCCCTGAGAAGCGCAGTGATTACCCAAAACAGGTAAGTGTTTACATATTGTGTATATATGACACAGGACACCAATTTCATTTTCAGTTTGTGTTTCCACTATCGGTGTTTGCCTTTTGAGAAAAACAGGAGGCGTGTGAATTGGCACACATACTGACTACTGGATTTGACTTCACGTTGCATACACTTGTGTTCATGATACATGTAAAAGTTATGAGCACTTGTGTTTTTTCAATACCCTCAGTAGCCCACCATGAGTGTACCTTGATTCTACTAATTGCCTTTATTTTATTTTATTTTTCATACTACTAAGGATACAGTATCTTTTAGTTTTTCCTTCTGATTATAGGAACCAGGGCTGAGCTTCCTTTGACCAGGAAGTTACTAGGGGCTCTACATGCGTGTGTATACTCTTTCTGTTTGTTGACAAATGACATGGTGAATAGGTCATGGACTGGGTTACTATTAAAATTTTCATCCTGATGAAATCCCAGGACCATACTGGCCATTGTTAAGGGCCGAAACATGTGGACTATATTTGAATGAGGGTCATAGGACCATAATATCTTAGCATACCCTCAATTGTAATATGAATTTTAACCATACCCACTATCACAAATATTAAAGGGACACCTTTGTAAATAGTTAGATACTTTCAATCTTTAGAGCCCCAGCAGGTTATTCTTAAGTTCTCCCGAAAATTTGGTTGAGCCGATCTTGGCTTTTAGGGGCCGAGGTGGACCCTATGATGAAGCATGCCACTATTAAAGTGGGTGAGGGTCATTTAAAGGAAATAAATTATTTTCTTTGCTGAGATAAAGTAGGGTCGGACTCCAACCTAGCTCTTTCTGCATTAGGACTAGCAATACTAAATGATAAAGGGACTCTCACAGACCCTGGAGCAAAGAAAAGAAATGTCACTTAACTTAATCTTACAAAACCTTCTAATAAAAAACATAATTTAGTCTCTGAAATTCAAGACTTTTATGTAAAAGTATTTAGCTTTTCTCCAACACATTCATTTGGCTTATTTTCATAAGGCTATAGTGGATTTGAAATTTCTGAGCATCCTGTTCCTGTCCTGATTTGCCTAAGCAAGGCCTCTATATGGACTTTAATGACCGATATAAGAAACAGTCAGGACTTAAGACTATCAATGAAAAAAATGGGATATTTAAATACAGCACATCACAATTTGTGTATTTTTTTTAACCTGAATTGTAGTAGCATGTGTCTCTCTGTAGGGCTAGAAGGACTCCAAATGAAATGTATAATTTCCTTACCCAGATTCACTGGAAAAGGCTGATAGAAGCAGACCCTTTGGGAATAAAGAAAGACAATAATTGCCTACTTTTCTCCTGCAGACAATAAACCTAAAAAAAACAAATGATGTACTCTAGGTCACCTGCTGGGGCTGGTCTTTGCTTGGAAGTGTTGCCTTTGTCCTAGAAGATCTCTTCAGTGCTAGAGTGATTATGAAATTTCTGTAAATACTTTTCATGCCCTGCTTCAGTTGGGAGAGGTATATTTGAACAGAGCCTGTAATGACAGAGAAAATAATTAAGATATTAATTAACAAAATGTTAAACCCTTAAAAACAAAACAAAAACCTCATCCTTAACAATTTGATATTTTATACACTAGTGTATCTCCATAGGGTTACATCATATTTAAAACTTTTTTTCCAAGACCATCTCCGTGTGAACAAGTGCATGACCAACATTGTAACTGAAATGAAAAAAAAAATAATAATACTTGCTTGGGACCTACCAAAATTATCCTCAAAAAGCCCAGGGCAAGGCAAATGTACATACTTTGCAATTTGTGAACTTTTTCCTGAATCTATGAATCTTTTTCTCCGAAGTCCCTACTAGGATATCCCTGGATGATTAGTGTGACACTGAAACAATGACATTTCTTTTACTTCTCTTATCATCTAAAGCACTCCTCATAAATCCAATATTATTACCTGTAATTGTAAACAATATTTATTTTCTCTTTACACATCTAACGTGGAACAAAAAAACTAACAAAAGAACCGTAAAATTGATAAAAAATTAACTCCTTCGTTTTATGTGGTCTTTTACCTGAAAGCATGTATCATATAGACAAATTCTTTGCAAGGTTTTCTCCATGGGGTCTGGTAATCTGAAGTGCTTGTGGCTGATCTTGTTTCACAAAGGAGGAGTTGGTGGTCTGACGTAAAGAATGCTAAAACATATTTCCTGTACCATATAGCAGTAATTATGCCAACCACTGACCCACAGCCAGCAGTTAATCCCCACTTACAATTGTTTGCCACTGCTTCTGCCTTAAATTGTTGTGTGGATAGATTAAGAATTACTCGAGTTCCTGCATCAATGCAGTTTTTGAACATTTTTTTGCAACTATGTTAGAATTTGGGTCTCTAGTTAGCGGAGGTATGCACCCTGTTCAAGTATGGACCACAATCCTAGTCAGATACACACCCTAAATTATCATTTGCTCACCCTCTGGTGGCTTGTCACAGTCAGGCTTAACGTAAATGTGTAAAGTATCTGTGCCACTGTGAAATTGCATTAACACAGTGAAAACATCATAAAAAGACTCCACACCAGTTTGGAAAAATAAAGCTTACTTACCTGGATAAAACAACTTAAAAACAACAAAATTCAATAGGTAGAACTCAAGGTTCGAACTTTTAAAGAATATATGCAATGTAGTGCTTAGAAGACAAAAATGCTAAAAGATTACTTGAGATCGCTTTAGATCAGGATGATTCCAAAGTTTGGGTTAACAGCGATGGAGGTCAGGCCAGCTACAGGACCCCAGTAAAACAGCTGCAGCATCCACTCAAGGTACAGCACTGGATTGACACCGCTTGGCAGGACTCACAGTGGTACAGCCCATCAGCTGAAGCAGAGTTGAGGGGAAGTCTTTGATGGCCATGAGACTTCTAGAACAGGAGGCAAGCCAGCAAGCCCCTTGGAGTAAATGTGTTCTGTAGAGGATATAGAATGTTATGTCCAGTCCTTCTCGCTCCCATGCAAGAGGCAGCAAGCCAACATAGCAGTGGCAGTCCCTCCTGGCAGCACAGCAGTCATTCTTCCTGGCAGAATGTCCTCAGATCCAGAAGTGTACTGATTTGGTGGGGTCTGGGGTCCAGTTTCTATCTTGCCCCATTTGGAAAATACACTTAAAGGCTGCTTCAAGGTAATCCTGATGTTAACCTGTGGGAGAGATTGGCTTTATAGTAGTGAAAAACACATTTAATAGTTCTACACTACCAGGACATATTAAACTTAATAGTACAAGTCCAACCTTTTACATGCACAGCACCCTGCACTTGGGGCTAACCAGGGCCTATCTTAGGGGTGACTTATATGTAATAAAAGGAAGGTTTTGGCCTGGCAAGAAGGCACACTTGCTATGTCAAAATGGCAGATTAAAACTGCAAACACAGGCTCTGCATTGGCAGGCCTGAGACATGTGTAGGGGGCTAATGTAGTGGGTGGCACTATCAGTGCTGAAGGCCAACCAGTAGCATTGAATGTACACTCCCTGGGCACACATACTGCACTTTACTAGGAACTTACAAGTACATTAAATATGTCAATTCTGGATAAGCCAATATCACCATGGTTTAGAGTACAGAGCACCTGCACTTTATCACTGGTTAGCAGTGGTAAAGTGCACAGAATCCTAAAGCCAGCAAAATTGAAGTCAGAAAAACAGGAGGTCAGAAGGCAAAAAGTCAGGGGAAACCACGCCAAGGATGCCAAGTTTAACAATGGCTTGTTGCTTATCCAAGGCATATATTTATGAGACACATTTCCTTCAAGAAGTGTATTTCTGCCTCTGGGTGATAGCTCTTTTCTTCCAATCCATTTGTTGGTCTATTCTGCCAATTTCATTGAAGTGGAGTGCACCCCATCAAAAGTTTAGGAATCTGCAGCAAAGGCTTTTGTAGTGACTGACACAATTGTATTTGCTTGCTGGATATCCATTCCACTTGTCTTGAGATAACTAATTTCAAAGTTGAGACAAAACTGAAATGCACAACTGTTATTAAGAGTGTTTGAAATTCACATAGCACGTGTGCAAAATGTAAGGCTTGGGGCTAAAGCATTTGAAATAAACTTAAGTTTGTCAAAGATAAAATTACAGAGGACTTCAATCAGATTAATGAACATACTGCTGGAAGGGATATTAATGAGCCGAAGATTGTTGAGCAGAATCTTTTGCCCACTGCTGTGTGGTTCTCCTATAATGTGAACCATGTGGTTATCCTATGGCAGCTCACTCTATGCAACCATCCTTCTGTACAACTCCTGGAGAAAGACTGCACAACAATTTAGTATCCCAAATAGAGTACCAGCTGTAGTAGATGTATACAAATTGGTGATTCTTTGCTTAGACACTTAGGTCAGTGTATTGGCCCTGCATATTGGAAGCAAAGTCAGTATCACCAATGTGCAAGTTGATTTTCCTGAATTGTAGTTTCCACCAACCCAAACAATCCTTTTTCTGTGGACAAAGTACACTTTTTGGTAGGTGTTCATGTGTAGTGTTGTACTGGGTAACAGGTGAACACAGGTCATTGTTACATCTTGTTTTGAGTCTATCTGGATTGTAAACATATCTGCTTCTTGTATTGTCTTTGCTTTCGCTATTGTTTCCATAACATAGAAATAGGGGTATGGTGCATCGATTATTGGCTGTTGTGCTTGTGAAGTGTGCCTCAATGTTGTCTAAAGGGTTGATCATACTTAGAAAGTAGAATTTTTTTCAAGAAAGTTTCCATGATCCAGCTCATTATCCAGCCTAACTTTCATTTTGATTCTCTGAATTTCCCAAATATACTTCTATTTCTCTTTTTATGATGTCTACTACACATGCTGTTTTTTTCAGAGAAAACATACTGCTTATGTCAACACCTGGCATGGTCATCATTGTACGAGTAGTGCATCGCTTGTGAAATTGGGACGTCTCATGCTTTATAATCATTTTATACACATCCAAATATTTCATCCCATGCATAAAAAACAGGTCATCCCATTTGCTAAATTCAGAGCAAACTGTGCAAAAGAAATGCTTGATTTCATATAAGCGTAACCATTGTTGTCTACTCCAGTCATTTCTAAGCAACTCAATGTGTCCATTAAATAGCCTACTTCTGGAAGACTGAATCATGTGGTACTGAAAGAACTGAGACAGTTGATCAGTTTGTGGATGGTAAATAAAAAAAAAATGAACTGTTTATGCTTTGTCTGTGTCCAGCATGTCCTCCATGTTCCAGATCCTTGAGTCTTTTAAAGTCAGCAAAGTGGATGAAGAGATATCGGACAAACCATTTTAAGCTGGCTTCTCTTTTGTGGCATCTTTAGCTCTGGACTCTGCTGTGTCTTCTACAGTGACACATTCAATAACTTCCACATGTGATAGTGATACTACTTCTATAGTGATTTGTTTTGCTCTGGATTTTACAGTTTTCTTAACAGTAGTCTGAAGTGCCCAATGGATACAGATTCCTGTTGCCTTTTTAATCCACTGTGCCGTCTTCAATAGCTTCTATACGTATGTCTGTTGCTTTCACTCTGGTGACATTTGCGGCTCTTTCAGAATCACTTGTTACTTTCACTTGCTTGCTGGAAGAGTCTTCATTTTTTAAAGATTGTTTTATTAAAGTAATGGGCATAACATCTGAGTATGAAGATGTGACCCTCTGCTGTCGCATTTGCCTTTTCATGCAAATATTTGGCCTGAATTCTAAACATCTCAAGAATTTTTTGGTTTCTCTCAGTTCAAGATGCTTTTTTTCTCTCTGTTTTTCAGACCTGGCATCCTTGGTGTTGTCTCCCCTAACTTTTTGCCTCTGCTTCCCAGGTTTGTCATGCAGACTGATGCTTCAGAGCAGGGTGTAGGAGCAGTGTTGTCACAGCTAAATGAAGAGGGCATAGACCAACCTGTAGCCTTCATCAGTAGGAGGTTACTCCCCAGGGAACGTAGGTAGAGAGCAATTGAGCGTGAAGCTTTTGCTGTGGTCTGGGCACTGAAGAAGTTAAGACCCTACTTGTTTGGGACTCACTTCAGTGTTCAGACAGACCACAGGCCCCTCAGATGGTTATTGCAGATGAGGGGTAAGAATCCAAAACTGTTGAGGTGGTCCATTTCCTTACAGGGGATGGACTTTACGGTGGAACACCGCCCTGGAACAGAACACACCAATGCTAATGGTCTGTCCAGATTCTTCCACCTTATTGAAGAGAACTCCCATGAGGTTGGGTAGTTCTCTCCACTTTCACTTGGGGGGACATGTGTTAGACCTGGCATCCTTGGCGTGGTCTGCCCTAACTTTTTGTCTCTGTTTCCCAGGTTGTTGCTGTGTGCTGGACTCTGTTTTTGCTGTTTTTGTTACTCTGGGCACTTTGTCACTGCTGACCAGGGCTAAAGTGCAAATGCTCCCTATGTAAAATGATATGTGTAGTTGGCTTTTCCATAATTGGCATATTTGATTTACTAGTAAGTTCCTAGTAAACTGCACTAGAGGTGCCTGGGGCCTGTAAATCAAATGCTACTAGTGGGCCTGAAGCACTGATTGTGCCTCCCACATGAGGAGCCCTGTAAACATGGCTCACACCTGCCACTGCAGTGTCTGTGTGTGTGTAGTTTTAAACTGGCAATTCGACTTGGCCAGTGTACCCACGTGCCAAACCTATACCTTCCCTTTTTATACATGTAAGGCACCCCTAAGGTAGGCTCTAGGTAGCGCCATGGGCAGGGTGCAGTGTATTTTAAAGGTGGAATATGTACTGATGTGTTTTACATGCCCTAAAAATGAAATGCTGCCAAATGTGATTTTCACTGTTGCAAGGCCTATCTCTCTCATAGGTTAACATGGGGGCTGCACCTAAATTTCCTGTGCAGTTTCCCTTTTGAGAGCAGATAGAAATTAAGAGTTTGGGTGTCTGAACTCACAATATAAAAATACATATTTCTGTGAAGTTGGTTTTTAGATTATTAGTTTGAAAATGCCACTTTTTAGAAAGTAGGCATTTTCGTGCTTTAACCATTCTGTGACTGCCTGTTTGTGGATTCCATGTCTGGATCAGACTGACAGTTGGGCTGTTTGTGAATCTCCTCTAGACAGTGACACAAAGGGAGCTGGGGTGTAGCTTGCATATTCTGATGAGCCATCTGGGCTAGAGTGGAGGGAGGAGAGGTCGCTTACGCCTGAATGGGCTATGCCTGCCCTCACACAATGCCGTCTCCAACCCCCTGGTGTGTATCTGGGGGCAGGCCTGGGCAAGGCAGGTTCCTGTAAACAACAGAGACTTTGCTTTGAAGTTGGGCAACTTCCAAGGCAGAAAGGGGTATAAGTAGTGGACCCAAAACCCCAGACTTTAGATTGCTTCAAGATTTGCTTCTGGAACCAAGAGTAACCTCTGCCAAGGAGAAGAGCTGAGAAGTGCTGCCCCTGGCTGTGACTGTGCTTTGTTGGGCTATCCTGCAGTTGCTTCGTCTGTCTGTGAAAGGGGACAAAGACTGGACTTTATGGTATATTCCTGCTTCAGAAGAATCTCCAAGGGCTTGGACTGAGCTTGTCCCCTGTTCTGAAGTCTCAGGAGCATCAAAGATTTCCTCTGCTAGCACCCGGACTCTCTGATGAGATGCCCGCCCTGCCAAGTGGTGCCTAATCCAGTCCCTGAGCCCTTGAAAGGAGAAGCTGGTGGAAAACCAAATGAACCAACTTTGAACTACTCTGGACTGACACCGCTGCTGAATCCCGTGAAGCCACCTGCAATCAAAGCTGTGGTCCTCGCAGGAGTGCGATGACCCCGCAGGCCCGACGCCGATGAAGTCTGTGACTCCATGGTAGGCGCTGCATCACATCGTGACCGCTGGATACCGACTCTGCCGGAAGTGCGCAGATCCAACGCTTCACACCAGCGCCACCTCACCTCCACCGCTCTGCAACAGGGACCCAGCGCCTCTTTGTGACGACTCTGCTCTGCAGCATTGGAACCGATGCCACCTCAGATACAAAGATGCTGTGATCCCCGACTCCATGCACCGGCTTGTTTACTCATTTCCACATGGTACTGTACCTGGGGGTCCATGTGACTCTGTGACCGGTGCCATTGGCGTTGGGTTGTTGGGAACGACTCCGTTACGATGCCGTGATATCACCTCATCAAAGCATTTGTGTTTGTAAGTGCTATTTTTGAGTTTAATCTTAAAAAATTCGTAACTTTGCTTGTATGTTGGATTTTTGTCGTTTCGGTCTTGTTTTGTTTAGATCAATATTGGGAATTTTCTAAACTAGTGTGGTGTCCATTTTGTAGTATTTCACTGGATTACTGTGTGTGTTGGTACTTTACACATTGTGTCTGGGTTAAGCCTTACTGCTAGTGCTGAGCGGGGGTTAACAAGATGTGTTTCTCCTTTTCCCTGACTAGAGTTAGGGTCCTTGCTTGGACAGGGGGTAACCTGACTGCCAACCAAAGACCCCGTTTCTAACAACCCCCTTTTCCTTTTGTTTCATTTTTACCTCAAAAAGACATAAAAGAACAAACCCTGTAAATTAGTATCCTGTGCATGTTTGGTTGATTAGAGGAGCTAGAAGCACCATACTAGGTATAAGCATCCCAGCCAATGATCCTTTGGTCCTCAAGCTTGCACTTTTTGGCTTGGACTGTATAACAGGGCATACTAATCTTTGTCTCTCAAAGAGTTCTCAACTTAAAGTTTAGTATAACTCAAATGAAACAAACATGATGTAAACACATGTAAAACTAAAAAGCGTATTTACTGTTGTATGCAGAAAGAAGCTGGTGCATAAGTTCTAAAACGAGGCATATTCTGAAACAATGCAAAAAGCAGAATGGTTCTGTAAATGTTAAAAACATGAGACCTGGCAGTAGATTTTTCCCATGTGGCAACCACACTCTGGAATATCTTATCCTCTTTTATTCAAAATATCAAAAGAGTCTTTGTCTTTTTGATGTCAATTGAAAGCTGTATTTTCAGCCCAACTGCTCCATACAGACTCTGTTTCAATGTTGTTTTTCTAATAAAAGCAATTAAATATGTTTAAAAAAAAAAAACTTATTACCATCACACGTATTTCAGATGTGCTTTCCTGACCCATGTCCAGCTTGTTTCTAGCCTACTCAGTCAGGTAAAATAGCAAGAAGTTCTGAGGCACGCTTGCTCACACTCTAGAGCTCAAACTCCTACCACAAGACTCCCTGCATGTAGGAGACTGGCCTGGTTTGTAGTGGGTACATTGGGTACTTACACCTTACACCAGGTCCAGTTACCCCTTATTATTGAAATGTAGTAGTATTTTAGCAGCTTAGGCTGATAGAGGTAGCTATATTAGAGCAGCTTAGGCTGAACTAGGAGACATGCAAAGCTCATGCAATACCACTTATAGTTACACAGTACTTACACACAAGTAAAGAAAATACTCAGTGTTACCAAAAATAAAGGTAGTTTATTTGGGGGACACAAGGCCAAAAATATCTTAGAGGCAATACTCCTTCTGGAGGTAAGTATTATACACAATATGTACACTAGACACCAAAATAAGGTACGTAATTACACACAGGATAGTGCAAACAATAGGAAATGCTATAGAATGCAATGGGAGAAAATAGGTCTAGGGGCAACACAAACCATATACTAAGAAAGTGGAATGCGAATCACAAATTCCCCCATAGACAAGTGTAGTGTGTAGAGAATCACTGTGAGAGTAAAAATACAGCAAAGGTAAGTAAAATACCCCACCCCAGAGCCCAGGAAAGTAGGAGTAAATTACTGCAAGTTTCCTTAGGACACACTACAAGTCGTGATTAGAGTTATTGCAAGAATTAAGCAAGACTGCAAACGGTGGATTCATGGACCTGAAGACCTGCAAATGAAGGAGACCAAGTCCAGAAGTCAGAAGAAGTTCCAGGAGGGACAGGAGCCCCTGTCAACCCAGAAGAGGGTGCAAAAGAAGAGTCCACAGTTGGACGTAGACTGCAGATATCCACCCAAGGAAGATGTGAGCGGTTTCCTGCATGATGTAATGAATGTCCCATGAAGAGATGTTGGAAGCAGGTGAATTTTGGTGTTGGATTTGTTCAACAAGCCTTGGTTCCAGCAAAGTCATGTTTGCATCAAAGTGGCGCTGTCTGGACCCAGGAGGGACAGGAACAGGAGGAGGGACAGGAACAGGAGGAGGGACAGGAACAGGAGGAGGAGGATGAGGGACAGGAGGAGGAGGAGGAGGTCAGCACTTCAGGAGGAGGTCCAACGGGAGTCCCATGCCGCTGGAGGTCAACTCAACGAGTTGAGCATTGCACAATAGAGTGCTGGGGACCTGGGCCAGTCTGCGCATGAAGGAGTTTAGCAAATAGTGCACAGAGGCCTCAGGAGCTGAAGAAGATGTGGTGCAAAGGGGTACTGTCATACGCTGAGAAGGCAAGCTCTTACCTTCTCCAAATTGGGACAGCAGGACAGTATGTGTTGAAAGGGTCCACCACCTGTGTTCCAAGGAACATGCTCATCACCAGGAGAGGAGTCCAAGAGAACCGGTCATCGACTTAGAAGGTGCCTCCAGGGGAGTGACTCTGTCGCTTCACAGGAGATTTCTTCAGTCCTTCTGGTGCAGGGTGAATACAGGGAGTACCCAGATCGTGCACACCACGGAAACTGTTGCAGTTGCTGGCTGGAGCTGAAGTTGCAGAGGAAAAGTAGCCCTTCTGGATACTTTGTTGCTGTTACAGTGGTTCCTGGAGCAGTCTGCGGTCGATCCGAGGTCAGAGGATGAAGTAATAGTTGCAGAGGATTCCTGCTGGAAACTTGCAAGTAGAATCTGATACGAAACGCACAGGAGAGACCCTAAATAGCCCTGAGAGGGGGATTGGCTACCTTATCAGGTATGGACCTATCAGGAGGGGTCTCGGACGTCACCTGCTGGCAATGACCACTCAGAGGCCTCCAGAGTGTCGCCACACCGTGGAAAACAAGATGGCTGAAGTCTGGGACACACTGGAGGAGCTATGGGCGCCACCCCCAGGGTGGTGATGGACAGGGGAGTGGTCACTCACCTTTCCTTTGTCCAGTTTTGCGCCAGAGCAGGGACTGGGGGTTCTGAACCGGTGTAGACTGGCTTATGCAAGGAGAGCACCATCTGTGCCCTTCAAAGCATTTCCAGAGGAGGTTACCCCTCCCCATCCTGTAACACCTATTTCCAAAGGGAAAAAGTGTAACACCCTGCTCCCAAAGGAAATGCTTTGTTCGGCCTTCCTGGGACTGAGCTGCTCAGACCCCAGGAGGGCAGAAACTTGTATGTGAGCTGGCAGCAGCTGTAGCTGCATTGCACGCCTCAGAGAGCTGGTTTGGCAGTACTGGGGGTCCATGGTGGAGCCCCAAGGATGCATGGAATTGGCTCCCCAATACCAGATTTGGAAGGGGGGGATTCCATGATCTAAGACACCTTACATGGCCATATAACAAGTTACCACTGTGAAGCTACATATAGGTATTGACCTATATGTAGTGCACGCATATAATGGGGTCCCTGCACTCACAAAGTCCTGGGAATTGGCCCTGAACTATGTGGGGGCACCTTTGTTAGTGCAAGGGTGCCCTCACACTTAGTAACTTTGCACCTAACCTTCAGCAAGTCAAGATTAGACATATAGGTGACTTATAAGTTACTTAAGTGCAGTGAAAATGGCTGTGAAATAACATGTGCACTATTTCACGCAGGCTGCAATGGCAGTCCTGTGAAAGGGTTTGTCTGAGCTCCTTGTGGGTGGCAAAAGAAATTCTGCAGCCCATAAGGATCTCCTGGAACCCCAATTCGCTGGGTACCTAGGTACCATATACTAGGGACTCATAAGGGGGGGTCCAGTGTGCCAATTTAAATTGGTAAATAAAGTCACTAGCCTATAGTGACAAATTTAAAAGCAGAGAGAGCATAAGCACTGAGGTTCTGGTTAGCAGAGCCTCAGTGACACAGTTAAGCACTACTGACAACACACACATTAGGCCACAAACTATGAGCACTGAGGTCCTGGCTAGCAGGATCTCAGTGCCACAGTAAAAAAACACTGACACACACTCCCAAACGGGCCAAAAGTGGGGGTAACCATGCTAGAAAGAGGTTACTTTCTCACACTGAGGGCATGATTTTTCTTTTACCCCCATCAGAGAGTGCATGTACTTCTATACAAATATGTTCATAATTTGGTGCTCATGTTTCAATCACAGGACCAAAACTCAATGAGTTAATGTGCTGCGGCTGAGATCTGTGTGCAGCTTTTTTTTCACTAGTTTAGATATCTTTAAAATACCTCAGTGTATTAATGCATGTTCTGAATAGATGTGGTAGACTGCAGGTTTAATTTCAGTTGGACTTGTTAGTGAGTTAGTATGCCAGTTGGCTGCGTGTAAACCTCAAGTCACAGGTTTCAATACTGCCAAAACTGACCCAGCATTTAAACTTCTTGAAGTTGATGAAAGAAAAACCACTGTGTTTGGTAAAATGCAATCGGTTATGTGATCACCAAGACACAACATAGTTTGCGTCTACATTTTCCTACTCACTTCCTCTAAACGTCTGGTGTTAGGTAGCTGAAGGTATATAAATGAAAATAGCTGAAATGTGGAATGTGTGTGTAAGTGCTGGCAATGTACATAAGAATAAATAACAGTGAGTGCCTAACTAAGTAACTAAGCTAGAATGGGTGAGAATAAGTCAGACTGCTTTACAATTAATAGGAATGAATAAGAGTGTGAGTAGGGTATAGAGGAAAGGAAGATAATGGTGGTGACATATTAGACCTAATTCTAGGCATACCGGACACCCAAAGCCAAATACTCGTGCTGGCATACTGGATGCAATACTTGTATGACAAAATGCTGGCATTGGAACATTGGATGCATACATGTAAATAGCCATGTATCACCCATAGGATGACTATCTGATGCAAAGTAAGATAAATTCACGCAAAACCCTATTTTCTGATACGTTTAGGTGAAAGTAAATAAATCAACACTTGCTAATTTGTGTCACTTCGCTCTACACTAATACAAAGTGTTGCTAAATCTGACCTCTCATCCTCCCGTGCTATATGTTTGTGAACAAGAGTTTAAAATTTAGCCCTTAAAATGTATAATTTGTTATCTAAATATGACAACATTATTTCACCAAAAACTGCGAAGGTGGCTTGACGAGTAAAAGCTTTTCCAAGTTGAAAATGGCAGTTATTTCACTGTACAATTAAATCAACATAATCACAGAAATAAAAAAATAAAGAAATACATTGTTCTGTGTGCAACAATACTATTCCCCATGAACATCTTTAAACAGGGGCGGCTCCTAGGCTATGGCAGAGGAGTGTCGCCCCCTCCGGCCATAAGGGTGACGAGCATGTATATTTCGGGCCTGCCAAACACACATGCACACAAGGGTTCTCTCCATCCTGGCACTGTGCTGCCAGATTGGAGAGAGCAAGCCCAGGCTCCTAGTCTGCCTGGGAGCACCCTGGCTGGGCGCTCCAGCTAATCGTAATGCTGCTTTGAGCAGTGTCATGATTGGCTGCAGGGCAGGCTGGGAGCCTGTGTCTGCAGTGAGGCAGAAAGCGGCGGTGCGGACGTGCGCTTATGGTACGTTTTTATTTATTTATTATTTTTCTTTTATTGCCCGCCACATTGTCCTGTCACCTGCCACACTACAAAAAAACTCACTCAGCAGAACTCCGAGAACGGGAAGGAAAATTCTCGTCCGGCTCTTTGCGCTGTTTTTTTTTTTTTTTTTTTTAACACTTAGTAGCACATTTCACACTGAATCAGCATGAATGACACCACGCACTGCGCATGGGTGCGGCGAGTTAGTTTTACCTTCTTTCTGCTATTCTGTTTGGTGCATGCTACTGGGCTTATTTTGGAATCTGTGCCAGTCCTGCCCATCACACTGATCCACCCCTCATTTACTTACTTGTGTTCCACTTCCTTCAATTCTTCCTTTCTGCTATACTATTGTGTTGTCCTACTTCTTTTTTTTTTCACCCAGCCCCATGGCAGAAGCAGGCAGCGTCGCCACTGCCACTCGCACAACCTGTGGGCACAGCATCATTCAAGGGTGCAGCGCCACCTCCCTTCAATGCAGGCGGCAGACCTGGGAGTGTGTGCCCTGCGGGAGCATCGGCTGCTGTGGGTGAGAGTGCATAGGTGTGTGTGCTGCGGCACAGGGGTGCAGCACACCACACAGCAGCTAATGCACCTCTAGGTTGACCTTATCACTAGGGGACAGGACCTGCTAGATATGCTGGGTGTCAAGGTTGTAGTCTGGATGAGGAACTAATAATTATTTTTGTTCTCTAAAAATGCACATTTTTTCCAAATAGCATGGTGCTCACACTCAGAGGTGAGTTACATTTACTTTACGAATAATATCTGATCAAGCTGGAGCTAGCCAGATGCTCAGAGCTACATACTCAGCGCTCGCTAGGGCTGATTATTTAGGAAGTGATGTAGACTACTCTGTCCTGTCACTAAGGTAGTAATATATCAGGAAGCTAGCATTCCCTCTGCCTTTCATTATGTAGATCATACGGTCCCAGTCTCCCAGTGATGTGTAGTATACATTGAAAAGGGAGCCTGAGTTGGCCCATCAAAAGAGGTTGCGACGCAAAGGTCATTCGATGCAATGCATTGGTAGTTCAAAATGTAGTTTAGGTTTAGTAGAATAAAAGCATGGCAATAGGCTATCTGGTTTATAAAAGTTCAATGTTACTGCATCTGCCTGTCAATATTTTTAGAGATTAACTGTAGCACTAATCTTCTTTTATCATCTTTATTGCAAGAGGGCCTCATCAGAGCAGAGCAAAGTGGTGGATGGAACCATTACCAGCTCCACAGCAGATGGCTCTGCTCGCCCCAATAATTCCTGTTATTATTTACCTAACTTTAACCTCTCCCCACTAGTAAGTTAATTTTTTCCTTGTTTATTTTTTTTAATACGATCTATTTTTTTCAGCTCCTCTAATGTTTGTTAAATTCTTGTTATCCCTGCATTATCATTTTCTTCTATATTTCCTGATTCTGTAGCTGACCTCCTTTCTTTAGTTTTCTTCTTCTTTTAGTAAGTTTTCCTCTCCCCCTATATGTCTTGTAGTACTGTACGACTAAGAAAATAGATTTTTGGTACTGTGGACACTGCAGGCCCTGCTAAGCTATTATTCACCACATGTTTGTTGAGAATGCTTGTATGCTCATGCTCGAATAGTCAAAATGAGAGAGTGGCCATGCTGATGCCCCCACCCACCATTGATGTGTTATCATCCATTTATACAGTATACCACATCGGTTTTTCAGACAGTGCCACATAGCAGTAAAGTAATGAGATGCCATTGACTTTGCCAACAAAGACCATATGTCCTTCACTGGCCATTCTACCCTTCCATTGCGCTTAAATTATTCATCATAGCTTTTACTCTCCATTACAAGAATGTTTTTGGTTGGCCTGTGAAAGCTTTTTCAACATGTCGACCAACAAACTCTCTAAGTGATAGTTTTGATAGAAGATACTGCTAACCGAACTGTAGTGAGGTATTGCTGTTGCACTTTCTTCAAACTAATGATAATTACTCAGGAGGCAAATCTGGTAGGTAAATTGGGTAATTTATTTTTCAACCCGCACAGACCACCAGTGCCGGAGGTAGCAGCAGCGAAAGTGTAACGGACGAGGCCCAAGCGGTCAGAGGGGGAGGAGTCCAAGTGGTGGTAGGGACCAGTGATGGTAAGTCACATTGCTTGCTTATGGACAAATTGAGTATCTTGTATTTGTTAAACGCAGCAGATAACCCACCCACCCATCATCATCATTATCTCCATGCCCATGGCATTTTGCCACCTGCAGCATGGTTCAATTCAGCACTGCAATGTTAGCTGTGCAGTGTGCATCTGCATCAGTTAATGCAGCATTACAAAGTTTTCGATGCATTACAAACCGAAAACAAAATGCTATTCCCAGTGCCAACTCAGTTACCTCCTACTAGTACTTCACTCCATTATTATTTCCTAAGTTCTGTCCCAGCCTACCAAAAAAATAAAAAAATTCAATTTTGGCATGTGCCACATTTTTCTGGCCAAGAGATTTATGTATATATACTTTATCGCTTCCATGGCGGATTTACCTGTTAAAATGTTTCCCTTTTGTCGTTCGTTAACTACAATGACTAAGGAAAAGCTTAGTACATGATGATCTGTGACACTCCACTATTCTATTGCAAAACCTCTACTTAGCGTAATCCCTCTAACTTAGCTTGCAGTACAGTAACTTTCCTTGCTGTCAAGTGGAAGTATTTGTTGAAAATAATTTGTGGTGGAGGGCAAGGCCAGAGAATAAAGTGGAAGTGCCTGATTTAGAGCTTGATAAATGAGATACTCTGTGATGAACATGGCAACTAAAATATATATCTTGTTCCCTTCCCTGTACTGCAGTGCATAATGTTTTCTACTGTCTACTTATGGCAGACAGGATATCTGTGTTATACATAACATGTGTGATGTATTATTATTCATCTGCCTCTTTGGAATCAGGGTAGAACTGAGAGACGGTCAGAGAAGAGCAGGGCCATTGGAATTAAAGTAAAATAATAACTTTTCCATTACGGCTGCCTCAAAAAGATGCTGTAGACTGCAGAGAGTAGCAGACCCGATGCTAGCATTCCTGCATTAATGTTGCACAAAAAGAATACTATTAATTGTGTGCATATATGCCTTACTCATTAATGAGAGGTTCTTTTTATATACGTGCCTGTTTAGTTTTTCTATGAAATCCTTTAAATGAAAAAATGTTTAGTCTGGTGGTATTCTGGCTTCATTACTTGCAGTCAGTACTATTTTTTTATGTGATGCATGTGTGGGCAAAACTTGACTCTGTGACTAATCACATCAAAAATTCCAATTTGCCCTAGTGGACCGGCAATGTTAAGGTAATGTGCCACTATATAAACAAGTGTTTGCACTGAGCATTACAATTTGTGTTTTTTATGTTTTTTCTTTCTTGATACATCTACTCCTGATGGTCCACCAACACTGCAGGAGATAGCCACCTGGCTGTGGTGCCACCGGATGGAATTCATCTAGGCCGAATATTGTCAGCTGGTGGCTTTGGACAAGGCAGAGGAACGTGCCACTGCCCCAGTCCTCCGACTAGCTACTGGTGCCGCCATCCCAGCCACACCATCACCACCACTGCTTGCAGCCGGGATCCCCCACTGTTGCCCCCTCCTAATTATCCACAGATCCGGGCGTCACAGAGGAGATGGCGCTCCTTCTCCAAGATGTGGCATACATTAATGGCTGGCTAGATGCCCTCTAAAGCCCTTTTTTTAAAATACTAACTTTGGTGTGAGGCACTTTTGTTTGGCTGTAGAGGTTGAGAAATAGGAAGGGCGGTTGGGTCAAGGACTTTGTACTAGTTACTCTGGACACTGGGACCATCTACTTGTTTGGGAAGAGGGGTGGGCCTGTTGTGGGTGGAGAGGGTGGGTTTTTATTAGTAAAAAAAGAAAATGGCTAGTTTGTTTTTCCATATGACAGCAATCTGTTTGTCTTTGCACTGCTTTTAGAGCAGCCTGTTTTTTATTTTATTTTTAAATTGACAGTCTTCCCTCTGATCAGTCACATATTGTACATTGACTTTTCCCCCTAGACTTTCCCTAGCAGATTCAGAAGTCCCTTGCCATATAAAATGGTGTGCTAGATTACTTACTTTTCTTACACCCAATCAGTACTCCGCTACAAGAGTGGGAACAAAAGAGAATAGAGCTGTCTTATTGCTGAAGGATGTTACATTTTTCCACTTTTGCAGTACCCAGCCACTTCTCAAAGTGCATACTGGTTAGTTATACCCTTGTCCTACTACCTCTTTTAACTATATTGACCACTAGGGGGGTATGCCTATGCCTATTGCCTACATCATACATATAAAAAAAATCTTAATCTTCAGTAGAAGTTACTGACTAAACTAGTACACTACTTAGTTCTCTTACCTGAATAGATGAAGCAATGGCTGCTACCTCTCTCAATCTTCAAAAACCTTATTTCAGGGTTCCCCAAGATGCCTTGTTAATGGTGATGGTAGAAGTGTCATTGTAGCGCGCCAACAGGGAAGACATCACAAGCAAGGTCCTACCCCCACCTAGGTGAACTCCAACTGTAGGATTATTCAGAATGGCTATCTATCACAGACAACTAGATTGAAAGAGATCTAGGAATTCGTGAGATACTTATATTATAATTTATCATAGACTGAGACCAAACTACCACCACAACACAAAGACTTGACAGTTTTACAAAAACTAGCGATAGTAACTTCATCTGAGCAATGAGGAGCTTAAGAAGTCCTCGAGTCAGGAGAAGTAGACTCATGAAAAGGTTAAACACTTAAGGCTAAATGATGATGTTGATGAATGATGTTATATATTTATCCCTTTTATGTGTGGGTGGGTGAGGCTGGCATGGACTATTTATCAGGTAAAAGAAAATTCAGCAGTGAGTTGGTGTCATGTTCACAATACCCACCCTGCCAGGTGTCTGATCTATTTATGGTGTAAATTCATAAGTCAAACCTCAATATATTACACAGCGTGGGGGAAATGTGCTAGGAGTTTGATGAAGGGATGGGAACGGGTAGTTGGGGAAAGGTGCGACAAAGACAAACCATTCACAACAACAATATTTATCAGGTCAATGAGCAGAACATCATCATCAAATCTGTTGTGGAAGGAAATGAAGGACTAACAGTTCAATAAAATGCATTGCAAACAGTCTTTCAGCCCCAGAGACCAAAGTATTATATATCTAAATGTTCTGTCATCTCGGTCTGCAAAACACAAATTATGGTGGAGTGAACTCACACAGTTGTAAAAATGATGATTATTAAAAAAAAATGATGCTGTATATAAATTCCAAATTGAGCGGTGCATCTGAATTCTTCTTGGAATGTCTGTTTGGTGGGCCTGGCTGAATTATGGACATTTCACCTTCCGTGCAGTAGAAGGCCTGTGGATTGTAAAACAGTAACAATATTGTAAAGTCAAGAGAAGGTCAGAGAAGGTAAGCTTCATGAGGAGTGGTCCAAGAGGCAGAGCAAGATCACAGGCTGCTGTATTCATTCATTATGACTCATTTGCGATTAACTGAGAAGTGAGAGCATTTTACAACCATTCCCGGACAAGTAAGTAGCTGCATATATCTGACTGATCAATCTCACGACTGTCATAACTTTTAGCCAAGTGTGTCAATCATTTGATGACCTGACATTGCCTGTCTCCAGTTACAAACCCCCTGATCACAATCATGAGAGTAATTTGACATTTAAGGCAGCAGGCTACTCAGCATTTCTCAAATCACCACACCTCTCTCCAGTCCAGAGAACTTAGAAGGCCTCTTTGTCATCATCATGTTGGTTTCCCTTTGAAGGAGATAACTTGCTTCTTCTGGCTGTTGAGGTAGTCCTGCCCTGAGTCCTGACTCAGAGTACCAAATTGGTCCAACTCCTAACTCAAATGAGATTGAGAGAGGTAGACCTATAGTGCACTGTTGTTGATGAACAAGAAGAGCAAAAGAATTTGAGCATTTTGTGTAGATTTGTGTGTGTTAACTAAACAGACTGTTCTGGTTTCTGAAGAACCAGAAATAAAGTACAGCAAGGAGTCAAACATGCAAGTAAATAGAGCCAAGTGCGAATGGGTCAATCACCTTCAGGCAAAATCACACATCAGCCTCCATACAATGCAAATCACCAAAATCAAGTTTACAATTAATTTGACCACCCTCATTGTCTGCCACCAAATGAATCATCACACACCCGCTCAATATAATATATCACTCATTGGTGCAGCTGTTCCCACCCCCCATGGCAGTACACAATTGTCGTATTGTATCTCCTCTTTTCCCATGGAAGCAACACATTATCAGTCTAGTAAATTAATCATCTTTACTGGGGCAGCCCTAGTACAGAACTAAAGGATAGGCATAGGACAAGGGCAGGCATTGTCTCCAAAGTACTTGAAGGGAATGGGGAGGCTTCCTCAGTTTATACTGGTCAAACTCCAATCTGGCCATACATGTGAACAAATGGTGGGGCTGCATAAATCAGACACAAAATATATAATTTCCTCTAGGGAGCCTTTTTTTTTTTTTTTTTCAAAGCAGTTCAACGATAATCTGACTCATTCTCCTCTGGTATTTCAGTAACAGTGTTATTGTGCGGTTTCAAGTGTTGGATTGTTTTAATCCTGGACAAACTCTACACATTTTGAGGAGACAAACTGGTCCTTCTGACTGTGCCAGCTGCACTGAACACACGTTCAGAAGTCACCGTGGCTAATGAACAAGGCAGATAATTTCTGTAAAGCCTGCTGAGCTTTGGCCATCAGCTCATTTCCCCGTATCAACAGACCAATGAGTTTTGGTCCTCATAGACCTCTTTTGGGTCATCCAGATAGTCAATCAATCAGGGCTTATCAAGCGCAGCTACTCACTCGTAAGGGTCTCAAGGTGCTGGGGAAGGTGGGGCCGTGTAGCATTTATCAGTGAGGTGGTTCTCCAAAAAGCCATGTCTTCAGCTTCTTCGTGAAGTTGAGGACGAGGGTAGTCTGTCTGAGGTGCAGCGTGAGGGCCTTCAAGGCTGTGGCTGCAATGTTGGATAAAGAGCGTCCCCCTGTTCTTGTTTTCCTGACACAGGGTACGTGGAAGTTAAGTCGACTGCTCAGGTAAGCTGGTCCGATGTCATGGAGGGCTTTGTGTGCGTGGATGAGGATCTTGAAGGTGAATCTTTTTTTCTATTGGAAACCAGTGAAGTGTTTGCAGGAGCTGAGAGATGTGGCAGTGTCTGGGCAGATTGAGGACCAGTCTGGTAGCGGCGTTCTGGATGTTCTGTAGTTTTCGGATGAATTTCTTGTTGATCCCGGCGTAGAGTGCATTGCTGTACTCCAGTCTGCTGGTGATAAGGGTGTGTGTGACAGTCTTTCTGTGTTATAGGGGGATCCATTTGAAGGTCTTGCATAGAAGTCAGAGGGTGTGGAAGCAGGTGGATGTGACTGAGCTGATTTGGCGGTCCATGTTGAGTCTGGAGTCCAGGATGATCCCGTGGTTTCGGGCTTGGTTCGTGGGTGTGGGCGGCCACCATGAGTCATTCCACGTGTCAGGTTGGGGATCCATGATGAGAACTTCTGTCTTGTTCGCGTTTGAGGCAGCTGTTTTTCATCCAGTTGGCTACTGCTCCCATGCCTTCGCGGAAGTTGTGTCTGGCTGTGTTGGGTTCGTTGGATAGGGAGAGGATGAGTTGGGTGTCATCGGCGTAGGAGAGGATGTTGAAACCGTAGCTCCTAACGATGGCGGCCAGCGGGGCCATGTAGATGTTGAACAGGTTAGGGCTGAGGGAGGATCCCTAGGAAATGCCACAGGTGGTAGGAGTGGGGTCTGAGAGGAAGGGGATGAGTCTCATTCGTTGGGTTCTGACGGAGAGGAAGGAATGGATCCAGTCGAGGGCCTTGACTCTGATGCTGGCTTCATGATGTCTGCATATCAGGGTGTGGTGGGAGACTGTGTCGAAGGTCGCCGATAGGTCTAGCAGGATGAGTGCCACTGTATCTCCCTTGTCCAGCAGGGAGCGGATGTCGTCGGTTGCGGCCAAGAGGGCTGTTTTGGTGCTATGAGTTTTTCTGAATCCGTATTGGGATGCGTCGAGGATGTGGTGGTCTTCGATGAAAGTGGCGAGTTCGCTATTGATGGCTTTCTCAATTACCTTTGCTGGAAAAGGGTGCAGAGAGATGGGCATGAAGTTTTTGAGGTCAGTGGGGTCTGCCGAAGGTTTCTTGAGGAGGGGGTTGATCTCTGCATGTTTCCAGTCATCGGGGAAGGAGGCGTCAGCTAGGGAGCGGTTGATGGTGAGGTGGAGCTTGGGGGCGATGGTGTCAGCAGCTCTGTTGAAGATGTGGTGGGGGCATGGGTCCGGGGGGGCCCCTGGAGTGTATAGACTTCATTGTCTTCAGAGTAGCTTCGGTGGTGAGGGGGTCCAGTTGGTGATTGTTGGTTTGGTGGTTCCGGTGGGGGGTAGGGGGGGGGGGGTTCTGCGCTAAGGTTGTCCTTGTTGAAGCTGTCATAGATGGTCTTGATTTTGTGGTAGTAGTAAGTGTTGAGTCAGAGGTTCTGTGAGGGTGGGATGTCTGTTGTCTCACTGTTGGGTTGGTGATGCTGAAGAGTTCCTTGCTGTTGTGTCTGGATTCCCTGAGTTCTTCGGTGAACCAGCAGGTTTTTTTGGCGTGGGTGCTGTTGTTTTTCTTGAGGGTGGCTATGTTGTTGGCGTAGTCGGTGATCCATTTGTGAAAGGTGCGTGCTGTGGTGTTCGCATCGTCCTTGTGTGTGATGGAGGGGGTGGAATTAGCGAGGGTGGTGGTGAGCTGGTTGTCAGTGATTCTTGCCCAGCTTCTGTGAGATGGTTGGTGCTGGGGTCTGAGGACGTTGGGTGTGTTGAAGGTGAAGTGGATGCATCAGTGGTCCGTCCATGGAACTCGGAGGTGTGGCTGAAGGTGACTGATGTTCCTGTTGTGAAGATGGGGTCGAGGGTGTGTCCTGATGAGTGTGTTGGTTCTGTCACGATCTGTCAGAGCCCTATGCTGTGGATGTTGTCTAAGAGGGATTTGGTGTTGGGGTCTTGTAGGTTGTCGAGGTGGAAGTTGAGGTCTCCTAGCAGGGTGTAGTTGGTGGCTGCGATGGCTTGTGCGGTGATGCAGTCAGTGATGGATTCAGAGAAGGGTGTGTGGGGTCCCGGTGGGCGGTAGATGAGGGTTCCTCTGAGGGTGGATGTCGGACTGGTCTGTAGTTTGAAATTAAGGTGTTCCATCAGGCTTGTGGGGTCTTTGGAGTGTGTGCTCAGACGGATGTTGGATTTGTGGTGATGGTGATGTCCCCCCCCCCTTCCGGGGCAGCTGGGGCAGTCTTCCTGGGTGATCTTGTATCCTTGGGGAATGGCAATGGTGATGTCTGGGCCTGAGTTGTTGTTGGTCCAGGTTTCGGTTTAGGTCTCGGTGATAGTCCCGGTCTCGGTGATAGTCCCGGTCTCGGTGATAGTCCCGGTCTCGGTGGTAGTCCCGGTCTCGGTGGTAGTCCCGGTGTCGGTGGTAGTCCCGGTCTCGGTGGTAGTCCCGGTCTCGGTGGTAGTCCCGGTCTCGGTGGTAGTCCCGGTCTCGGTGGTAGTCCAGGTTTTGGTGATAGTCTTGGACCATCCTCTGAATCGACCTCGGTTGCCTTTGCCTCTGTACTCTATTTAAGACCTGCCACTTGAAACCAAGTAATTGCAGAGGTTGGATTGGATTCTTCTGTTTCTGGTGTTGTTGTTTCCGGTGTTGTTGTTGCTAATGTTGGCTGCTGGCAAACAACAGCACTGCCCTCTCTGGAGGTTGAAGACTGCATGCCGGAACTTCTGTTTGGGACAGCCGTTCTTCTTCCAGGTATCTCGCTTGCTCAACAATCCACATCTTCTATAGTGAAACATTCCCTTCTGATGAAGAAATGAAAGTGACCAATAATTTTTTGTACGTGGGTCAAGTATTGTGGCACGGAGGTACTCTTTGGAGGAGGTAATCTCTCTTTGAAGCCTTGGATGAACAGCCAAGCAAAGGATTAAGCTCTCAATCAATTTATGCACTTCTGCTTTGCCGTTCACATTGGCAAACATTTGCAACACCTTTTTTAACGAGCCCTGCAGCCGGTGTAACAACAGGATAGCTTGGCTCATTGTATTGGTTTCCTTGCTGACTTGCCATGTGAAAACCTCAAAAGGAAGTAGCATTTGTGTCAGGCATTTGACTAGGCTCCATTTGTCGATCTCAGGGTTATGCTTTTCCCAGTTGCATCCCATCCTCTTTGAAGGACATAGTTGGTGATCGGTCTTTACTGCTCAAACTAATGTTACAACATGTTGTAGGTAGAGTTTTAACATTTTGCCACTGCCTGTATGAGGGCTTTAACTGGTACTCTATTAGCACACTAAGGCCCTCATTCCAACCCTGGCGGTCGGTGTTAAAGCGGCGGCCAACCCGCCAACAGGCTGGCGGTCCAAAAAATGGAATTCCGACCCTGGCGGGACTTGCCAACACAGCCCGCCACTTTAACACTCCGACCGCCATGGCGGGACAAGCAAACAGCGCGGCGGTCACTGCCAACAGACAGGCGGCAGCCAATGTACCGCCCACACTATCACGACCCACCAATCCGCCACCTTTTCCGGGGCGGTTGCCCCACCGATAAAAGCACGGCGGAAACAGACTTTTCTAACGGAAAACGCTCACCTCTACACACTCCACGAGGAATCTGGACAGCATGAAACCGGAACTACACATCCTCCCAGCCATTGTCTTCCTGCTCCTCTACCAGGAGCACGAACGCCGGCGCAGACGACAACGGTGAGTACTGCACCTATGACACAGGGGAGGCAAAAAATTACGGGGACACACATACGCCACACACGCACCCCCACCCTCACCCACTACAACACACACATCAATGCAGAGCAACAAGTCAGAGTGACACCCCCAAACCCCCCGGAAGAATGCAAAGACAAAATAAAATGATCATTAAAAATTAAGTATATTATAGCATAATTGAAGTTAAGTGAAATATGAAATAAATAAATAAAATATATTACATCATGAACAATATATACATAGGTCAAAAGTCCGGCCCATATTGGCTATCATCCATTGTTCGTGGGCCAATGGGCCTAAACACATGGGCAAAGCCCACACACGAGACCCGATTCCATTGGAGAGAACACTGCAGGGGCATCAGATAGTAAAACTACAGGCACCTCAGGAGGAAGGGAAGGGGGGCCACCTCAGCCAGTTGAGTCCACGACGCCAGATCCACGAGGGGCCTCCATGCCCACTGTACCATCCTGGGGAGTGCAAAGCCACAGTCTCACAAGTCTCTACAGTGGGTGGGTTGCCCACTGTACCATCCTGGGGAGTGCAAAGCCACAGTCTCTCAAGTCTCTACAGTGGGTGGCTTGCCCACTGATCCATCCTGGGGAGTGCAAAGCCACAGTCCATCAAGTGGATTACAGACTCCACTGGTTCTGGAGGAGGCATGGTGCCCAGAGTGCTTCATGAAGCCCTGGCCGACACAGATCCGGCCCTGCCAATGGGCCAGCGGTGCTTGAGATGAAGGGCCCAGCGGAGCGGTGCTTGAGATGAAGGGCCCAGCGGAGCGGTGCTTGAGATGAAGGGCCCAGCGGAGCGGTGCTTGAGATGAAGGGCCCAGCGGAGCGGTGCTTGAGATGAAGGGCCCAGCGGAGCGGTGCTTGAGATGAAGGGCCCAGCGGAGCGGTGCTTGAGATGAAGGGCCCAGCGGAGCGGTGCTTGAGATGAAGGGCCCAGCGGAGCGGTGCTTGAGATGAAGGGCCCAGCGGAGCGGTGCTTGAGATGAAGGGCCCAGCGGAGCAGTTCAGAGACGGCGGTGCCCAGCGGAGCGGTGCTTGAGATGAAGGGCCCAGCGGAGCGGTGCTTGAGATGAAGGGCCCAGCGGAGCGGTGCTTGAGATGAAGGGCCCAGCGGAGCGGTGCTTGAGATGAAGGGCCCAGCGGAGCGGTGCTTGAGATGAAGGGCCCAGCGGAGCGGTGCTTGACAGGAAGGGCCCAGTGGAGCGGTGCTTGACAGGAAGGGCCCAGTGGAGCGGTGCTTGACAGGAAGGGCCCAGTGGAGCGGTGCTTGACAGGAAGGGCCCAGCGGAGCGGTGCTTGAGAGGAAGGGCCCAGCGGAGCGGTGCTTGAGAGGAAGGGCCCAGCGGAGCGGTGCTTGAGAGGAAGGGCCCAGCGGAGCGGTGCTTGAGAGGAAGGGCCCAGCGGAGCGGTGCTTGAGAGGAAGGGCCCAGCGGAGCGGTGCTTGAGAGGAAGGGCCCAGCGGAGCGGTGCTTGAGAGGAAGGGCCCAGCGGAGCGGTGCTTGACGGGAAGGGCCCAGCGGAGCAGTTCAGAGATGGCGGGGCCCAGCGGAGCGGTGCTTGACAGGAAGGGCCCAGCGGAGCGGTGCTTGACAGGAAGGGCCCAGCGGAGCGGTGCTTGACAGGAAGGGCCCAGCGGAGCAGTTCAGAGACGGCGGTGGCCAGCGGAGCGGTGCTTGAGATGAAGGGCCCAGCGGAGCGGTGCTTGAGATGAAGGGCCCAGCGGAGCGGTGCTTGAGATGAAGGGCCCAGCGGAGCGGTGCTTGAGATGAAGAGCCCAGCGGAGCGGTGCTTGACAGGAAGGGCCCAGCGGAGCGGTGCTTGACAGGAAGGGCCCAGCGGAGCGGTGCTTGAGATGAAGGGCCCAGCGGAGCGGTGCTTGAGATGAAGGGCCCAGCGGAGCGGTACTTGAGATGAAGGGCCCAGCGGAGCGGTGCTTGAGATGAAGGGCCCAGCGGAGCGGTGCTTGAGATGAAGGGCCCAGCGGAGCGGTGCTTGAGATGAAGGGCCCAGCGGAGCGGTGCTTGACAGGAAGGGCCCAGCGGAGCGGTGCTTGACAGGAAGGGCCCAGCGGAGCGGTGCTTGACAGGAAGGGCCCAGCGGAGCGGTGCTTGACAGGAAGGGCCCAGCGGAGCAGTTCAGAGATGGCGGTGCCCAGCGTAGCAGTGCTTGACAGGAAGGGCCCAGCGGAACGGTGCTTGACAGGAAGGGCCCAGCGGAACGGTGCTTGACAGGAAGGGCCCAGCGGAACGGTGCTTGACAGGAAGGGCCCAGCGGAGCGGTGCTTGAGATGAAGCGCCCAGCGGAGCGGTGCTTGAGATGAAGGGCCCAGCGGAGCGGTGCTTGAGATGAAGGGCCCAGCGGAGCGGTGCTTGAGATGAAGGGCCCAGCGGAGCGGTGCTTGAGATGAAGGGCCCAGCGGAGCGGTGCTTGAGATGAAGGGCCCAGCGGAGCGGTGCTTAAGATGAAGGGCCCAGCGGAGCGGTGCTTGACAGGAAGAGCCCAGCGGAGCGGTGCTTGACAGGAAGGGCCCAGCGGAGCGGTGCTTGACAGGAAGGGCCCAGCGGAGCGGTGCTTGACAGGAAGGGCCCAGCGGAGCGGTGCTTGACATGAAGGGCCCAGCGGAGCGGTGCTTGACAGGAAGGGCCCAGCGGAGCGGTGCTTGACAGGAAGGGCCCAGCGGAGCGGTGCTTGACAGGAAGGGCCCAGCGGAGCGGTGCTTGACAGGAAGGGCCCAGCGGAGCGGTGCTTGACAGGAAGGGCCCAGCGGAGCGGTGCTTGAGATGAAGGGCCCAGCGGAGCGGTGCTTGAGATGAAGGGCCCAGCGGAGCGGTGCTTGAGATGAAGGGCCCAGCGGAGCGGTGCTTGAGATGAAGGGCCCAGCGGAGCGGTGCTTGAGATGAAGGGCCCAGCGGAGCGGTGCTTGAGATGAAGGGCCCAGCGGAGCGGTGCTTGAGATGAAGGGCCCAGCGGAGCGGTGCTTGAGATGAAGGGCCCAGCGGAGCGGTGCTTGAGATGAAGGGCCCAGCGGAGCGGTGCTTGAGAGGAAGGGCCCAGCGGAGCGGTGCTTGAGAGGAAGGGCCCAGGGGAGCGGTGCTTGAGAGGAAGGGCCCAGGGGAGCGGTGCTTGAGAGGAAGGGCCCAGGGGAGCGGTGCTTGAGAGGAAGGGCCCAGGGGAGCGGTGCTTGAGAGGAAGGGCCCAGCGGAGCGGTGCTTGAGAGGAAGGGCCCAGCGGAGCGGTGCTTGAGAGGAAGGGCCCAGCGGAGCGGTGCTTGAGAGGAAGGGCCCAGCGGAGCAGTTCAGAGACGGCGGTGCCCAGCGGAGCGGTGTTTGACAGGAAGGGCCCAGCGGAGCGGTGCTTGACAGGAAGGGCCCTGTTCGGCGGTGCTTGTCACGGCGGGCCCTGTTCGGCGGTGCTTGTCACGGCGGGCCCTGTTCGGCGGTGCTTGTCACGGCGGGCCCTGTTCGGCGGTGCTTGTCTTGAAGGGCCCTGTTCAGCGGTGCTTGTCTTGAAGGGCCCTGTTCAGCGGTGCTTGTCACGGCGGGGCCCTGTTCAGCGGTGCTTGTCACGGCGGGGCCCTGTTCAGCGGTGCTTGTCACGGCGGGGCCCTGCCCTGTTCAGCGGTGCTTGTCACGGCGGGGCCCTGCCCTGTTCAGCGGTGCTTGTCACGGCGGGGCCCTGTTCAGCGGTGCTTGTCACGGCGGGGCCCTGTTCAGCGGTGCTTGTCACGGCGGGGCCCTGTTCAACGGTGCTTGTCACGGCGGGGCCCTGTTCAGCGGTGCTTGTCACGGCGGGGCCCTGTTCAGCGGTGCTTGTCACGGCGGGGCCCTGTTCAGCGGTGCTTGACATGTGTTCCCAGGGAACCAGATCGGGCCAATATTTTCCGCTCAGTCGCCATCCGACCTTTCACTTGCGGGGCCCTCCTGTGCTGGAGTCCTAGGCCCGTGGGTGTCCTCCTTCACACCCGAAATGGGGCTGGTGGGGCCCTCCTGGGCAGCTCGCCTGCTGCCGGACTTGTCCGCCCTGCTGCCCTTGCCCCCCTTCGCCGATTCTCTGGGGCCCTTGCCTCCCTTTGTGGATGTGCCAGGGTAGTGCCTTTGGGGGCTGCCATCTCTGGCCTCTCGCGCCGGCCCTTCCCTTTTTTAGTTTTTTTCCCAGGGGGTGGGCTGGCTGTCCCCTTGCTGCTGGCCGATGTTGCTGCCCGCCGATGTTGCTGCCCTAGAAGCTGGTGGACTCCAATAGCCCTGGACTATGGTCCTTGTAGGTGCAGGGCTTGTGGTGGCTGAGGTGCTGTTTGGACCCTTACGAGATGGAGGGGTGGGTCAGGTGATGCAAAGAGGTTAATTTTGGAGAGGAAAAACTTTTTAGGAGCAGTGGGAAGGGTAGGTGCAGTGGGTATGGGAGTGGAGGAAAAGGATGTGGTTGTAGGAGAGTCAAGTGTGGTGTCTTTGGGTGCAGGTGCTTGTGACGGAGGCTGTCATGAGGTGGATGGCTGTTGGGTGGGTGGCTGCCTGCGTTTGTGTGGTTTGGAAGAGGGGGTGACAGACACACTGGGAGAGGACACAGGGGACGTGTAAATGGCAGTGGGGGTGGTGACTGCACGTGTGCGGAGTGTTCTGGTGGGTGTGCTGGTGATGGACGTACTGGCTGATGGTGGTGTGCATGCAGGTGTGAGTGGAGACGTCACAGGGAGGGAGGAGGGAGACGAGGAGGAGGGGGACACAGAGGAGGCAGTGGCTGTTGGCATGTCTGCATGTGGATGTTGCATGTGTGAATGCTTGTGTGATCTGTGGTGCTTATGTCTGGATGAGCTGCCCTTGGGTGTTGAGGTGTGTGCAGGCTGGCCTGTAGGTGTGGCTGGGATAGGCAGAGGAACAGGGGAGTGGGACTGGGATGAGGATATTGGAGGGGGGAGGCAGGAGACAGGGACAATGGCTGCCGTCAGTGCTGAGGCCAGAGCATTGAACGATCGCTGATGGGCAGCCTAACCCGAATGAATGCCCTCCAGGTATGCATTGCTCCGGTGCACCTCCCTTTCTACACCCTGGATGGCATTCAAAAGGGTACACTGCCCAACAATGAGCGTCTGGAGGAGGTCAATGATCTCCTCACTGAGGGCAGCAGGGGTAACTGGGGCAGGGCCTGAGGTGCCTGGGGCGAAGGAGATGCCCGCCTTCCTGGCCGAGCGGGCACGGGGCGAACGTTGAGGGGCTGCTTGGAGGGCAGAGCTGGTGCGCTGGGTGGCGGCTGTACCTGTTGTAGCGGTGGGCACGGATGTTGCTGCCACCACAAGGGAGCTCCCTTCCGAGGATGTGTCTGTGTCGCTGACGTCTCCACGGGTCCCCGTTGTGGAGCTCCCCTCGCCCTCCGTCTCACCGGTGAACTCGGAGTCGGTTGCATGGCCCTCCGGGGCCATGTGAGATGCAGCTGCCACTTCTCCTCCGCCTGATGATGCTAATGCACACATGAACAGGAAGACCACAAAAAAGGGGGGGGGGAGAAAGAAAGACATGTTGAGTGCATGCATTGGCGATACCGTTGGCGGAGAGGACAGACACAGAAGCCCCCTGCACTACGCCGCGCACTCGGTGTACACTACTCAATTATTGTGACTTGGCCTACAAGCCTATGGACGACAACTGCACACATAGGTGACCCAGGGCCATGGATAGCTGTACTTAGCACCCTACAGAGGTGGGGGACGGGGGCACAGGGCCATGCCTTACGGAGGGGCCTAGCCTACAGAAATCGCCCTGGCCTAGAGATACCCACAGCCCTCCTCCCCCACCCAGACACCTCCACTGTGCGCTAATATAGCAGAATGTGCTGGTACTCACCCCCTTGTGTCTGCTGTGATTTCCTCACGCGCCCATCCAAATCGGGGTAGGCCACCGCCAGGATCCGGGACATCAGGGGGGTCAATTGCCATGTGGCACCCCTCCTAGGTTGGGAGGCCATCCCCAGCAGAGTCTCCGCGGTCTTTCTGCTCCCGCGGCGGATGTCCTCCCACCTCTTTCGGCAGTGGGTGCCCCGCCTGTTGTGGACCCCCAGGGTCCGGACGTCCTTGGCGATGGCACGCCAAATGTCGATCTTCTGATGGGCGCTGACCTATGTGACATGGACAGGGTGGGAAAATAAATATCATCATTTTCTGCATGGTCGATGTGAGTGGCGCCCTCCCCCAACCTTGCCATATGGCACATGCTCTCATCTGTTGTGCGATGCATGCCTCATTCGCTCCCCTCCCCACCATCTTTCATCCACCCCACTCAACACAGGCATTGCCCACAAAGCATGTTCCCAGTGTACTTACCTGTTGGTCTGGAGGACCGTAGAGTAGCGCATACTGGGGGAGGACCCCATCCACGAGTTTGTCCAATTCTTCAGAAGTGAAGGCAGGGGCCCTTTCCGACAGTCGCAGCAGCCATTGTCTCTTCCAGACCGAGGTCACAGCAGCACTTGCAGTATAGGTCCTCTCCTGTGGATGATCAGGTATCGAGTGATTAAGCAGAAATGAAATGGCAGTCACGCACGCGGCGGTGCGTACCGCGACCGCCGGCGCACATCGTCATTGGCTCCTGAAACACATAGGGTTCAATGTTAACCGCCTACCGCCACAGTGTGTCACGCCAGCGCATTGACCTCACATCCCATTGTCGCACTTCACAGGCAAGGCAGCCGCCATTTCAATGTGCCCACATGGCTTAATTTCTACTGCGTCACACAGGCCTAGGCCTTGCATTGCCACTCATACAAGCCATTCAATGCATAGAGAATCGTGTAGTGTGCAAGCTGTGTGAACGTACCTGTGGGTTGCTTGACTCTGTGCTCCATGTTGTCCTTCCTAGGCACCGTCCGCTGGGACTTGCGAGGAGATGGAGGAATGTTCCCGTGTACAGACCGCTGGTGGACCTGTCGACAATGGAAGAAAGACATGTCATACTGACATACAGACTTGACCGTGCCACTATACAGGAACTGTGTGCCCAGCTGGAGCCAGACCTGATGTCACCCATCCGCCAACCCACAGGGATCCCCCCTCTAGTGCAGGTTCTGTCAGTGCTCCATTTTTTGGCAAGTGGGTCATTTCAATCAACAGTGGCCATTTCCTCAGGGATGTCCCAGCCTATGTTTTCAAAGGTGTTGTCCAGAGTGTTGTCTGCCCTGATGAAATACATGCGGAGCTACATTGTTTTCTCTGAGGTGGGGGATTTGGCTACAGTGAAGGGTGATTTCTATGCCCTTGGACATATTCCCAACATCATTGGTGCCATTGATGGGACCCATGTGGCTTTGGTTCCCCCCAGAGAAAGTGAACAGGTGTACAGGAACCGAAAAAATTATCATTCGATGAATGTCCAGGTGGTCTGTTTGGCTGACCAGTACATCTCCCATGTTAATGCCAAGTTCCCTGGGTCAGTGCATGACGCGTACATCATGCGAAATAGCAGCATCCCTTATGTGATGGAACAGCTACAGAGACACCGTGTGTGGCTAATTGGTGACTCTGGTTACCCCAACCTGTCGTGGCTACTGACCCCAGTGAGGAATCCCAGGACCAGGGCAGAGGAACGGTACAATGAGGCCCATGGGCGTACTAGGAGGGTGATCGAGCGGACCTTCGGCCTCCTGAAGGCCAGGTTTAGGTGCCTGCATATGACAGGTGGATCCCTAATGTACTCACCAAAGAAGGTGTGTCATATCATCGTGGCCTGCTGTATACTTCACAACCTGGCTTTGCGACACCAGGTGCCTTTCCTGCAGGAGGCTGCTCCAGATGGTGGTGTTGTGGCAGCGGTGGAACCTGTGGAGAGTGAAGAGGACGAAGACGACGGGGACGACACAGACAACAGGGACAGAGTGATACTACAGTATTTTCAATAACACACAGGTAAGATTCAACACCGGCATTTTACAATTACTTACAGTCTCCTGCCTCTCTACTGTCTGGCCTATTCCCCCAGTGTATGTTAACTGAGTTGTGACTTTCCCTTCAATTTTCAGAGATGTGGCCCCCACTGCGTGACCTCTGCTTTGTTTACCCATGGACTACAGCTGTGTGACAGTGGTATGTTCTCATCACTGTGTAACTGGACATTTTGGCAGCGTTATGTTTAATACATTTGTTCACAATACAGGCAGATTCCAGATTGTTTTTGTGCAATAAGTGTTTTTATTAAAGTGTTGAATTTCGGGACATGTTGGAAAATCGGTGATGGGTGATGGTGGAGGAATGTCCATGGCAGGGTCCAGCTTTTCAGTCTCACAGGTGCATTGTCCATATGCCTGTGGAAGGTGCAGCTGGGGCAGTTTCAGGTTGGACAGGGTGACAATGTGGGACAGTGGGATGACATCAGGGGGTATCCTTTGCTGGCGGGGGTCTTGGCATCCTACTCTGTCTTCTTACGAGATCTCAGGCCCCGCTTGCGGGGTGGTTCTTCTTCTGCAGGAGGTGGGGTTCTGGTGGCCTGTTGTTGTGTGGGGGCCTCGTGTCCACTAGCGCCGGCGGAGGTGGTAGCCTGTTCTTGGTCCATGCTAGTGACAGGGGCCCTTTGTGGTGCCACATGGTCCCGCAATGTGGCGACAATCTGGTTGAGTGCCCCGACGATGGTGCCCATTGCGGAACTGATGCTTCGAAGTTCTTCCCTGAACCCCATGTACTGTTGCTCCTGCCTGACCTGGATCTCCTGGAACCTGGCCAGTACCGTCGCCATCGTCTCCTGGGAGTGGTGGTATGCTCCCATGATGGAGGAGAGAGCCTCGTGGAGAGTGGGTTCCCTGGGCCTGTCCCCCCCCTGTCGCACAGCAGCCCTCCCAGTTCCCCTGTTTCCCTGGGCCTCTGTCCCCTGGACGGTGTGCCCACTACCACTGCCCCCAGGTCCCTGTTGTTGTTGGGGTGGTGGGTTAACCTGGGTGCCCTGTAGTGGTGGACACACCGCTGATTGACGTGTCCTGGAGACAGAGGCATGGGCCCGCTGGGTGGGAGCTGTGCTGGTGTTCCCAGAGGGGGTTAGGTCTGCTGTGGCCTGTGGCCTGTGGCTGTGTGAGGGGAACCGACTGTCCCGAGGTCCCCGATGGGCCGGGCTGGTCATCTGGGTCCAGGGAGACAGAGCTGCTGTCATCACTGGTAGCCTCTTCTGGGGGTGGGATGGACATTTCTGGACCCTCCTGGGCGGTGTGGTGGCGTTCGGGTCCTGCAGGGGTATAGAGGTATGGTTATTGCTTCAGTGTGTGCCATATCGTGCAATGGGTGGGTGCCCGTGTACCCCAGGGCTGGCATTCCTGTGTGGGGGCTTTTGTGAGGGTGGCTTGTGGGGGAGATGTGTATGTGCAGTGGGCATGCTTTGGTGATGGGTGTCCATGCTTTGTGGACGCATGCAGGGCTAGGTGTTGGGATGGGTGGGTTGTGATGGTGAGACATTTGCAGGGAGTAGGTGTGATGGGGGTGGGGGTATGATTTGTGATGCAGGTGGGGTGGGGGGGGTGAAGTAGTTAAGATTTGACTTACCAGAGTCCATTCCTCCAGCTACTCCTGCGAGGCCTTCAGGATGCAGGATGTGCAAGACTTCCTCCTCCTATGCTGTGAATTCTGGGGGAGTAGGTGGGGGTCCGCCGCCAGTCTTCTGCACCGCAATGTTATGCCTTGATACCATGGAACGCACCTTCCCCCGTAGGTCGTTCCACTGCTTCCTGATGTCATCCTGATTTTGTGGATGCTGTCCCACAGCGTTGACCCTGTCGACTATTCTTTGCCATAGCTCCATCTTCCTGGCAATGCTGGTGTGCTGCACCTGTGTCCCGAAGAGCTGGGGCTCTACCCGAACTATTTCCTCCACCATGACCCGGAGTTCAGCGTCTGAAAAATGGGGGTGTCTTTGGGGTGCCATGGGGTGGTGTGGATGAGGTGTGGGGTGGTGTATGTGTTGTAGAGTGTGGTGAGTGTGGTGATGTGTGGTGTTTTGTGCGTGGATATTGTGTGGGTGATGGTGTGGTTTGCCTCTGTGTGATGGTGTTCTCTATTCTGTGCTGTCTGTCTCTGGCTTTCTGTCTGATTTTTTGGTCGTGAGGGTTTGTGGGTGATGTGGGTGTGTGTTTTATATTGTATTGGGTGTGTGGGGGTGGTGTGGGTATGTGTATCAGGTGTGTGTATTTGGAATTGTCCAATGTGGTTGTGTTTTGTAAGTGTGTGTGTATTTCGACCGCGGCGGTGTGTACCGCCAATGGAATATCGCGGTTGAAAGACCGCCGCGTGGATTCATGGGTCGGAATGGCATGGGCGTATTTCTGTTGGCGTGACGGTGGAGGTTTGGTCATCGCCAGTTTCCCGCTGACCTTTGGTGTGGCGGACGTTTGTGGATGTCGGGTTTTTGGCGGTTTGCCAGTTGCGGGTCAGAATGACCGTGGCGGTTTACCGCGCCCGCAGCGGTGGTATGGCGGTCTTCTGACCGGCGGTGAGCGCCTTTTACCACCGAGGTCAGAATGACCCCCTAAATGATCCTCATCTGCTTCTGAGCTTTAAAAATGGCGGAAATGAGTGGAGTCTTCTGCAGGTGGCCAGTATATTGCTGACTGTTTTCTTTTTTTTAGAAAGTCCTGCACAATCAAGTTGATGTAATGTATCAAGCACAGGACCATGAAATATCCACCAACTGCCATGGTCTTGAATATATTACTGCCATTGTCCATGGCAACAGATCCAATTCTGAGACTTCTGGGTCACAGCCATTGAAACACCTTGTTGTTAAAGTCTTCCAAGATGTTTGCAGATGTATTGTATTTCTCCTTGGTGAACATTGCTACTGTTGCATGCCCCCGAATGCTGTTAAAGGTTTCTTTAGCACCTGCAAACAGCTGTTGCCTATCCTCCACAAAAGAGATTGTGTGCAGGGATACACATGTAATCGTTTTTTGACAACTGGTCTACATATCTGTTGTCAGGTGAATAGTGTGAACATCATACTGCTGCAAAGCTTGTTCAACCAATTGCAGCAAATCATGATGGAGCCCTGGAACAGCAACTCTGACATAATAGGTATGGCTGGCAACCTTCCATTTCGGGCAGATGGCCACCACAAATTCGAAAAATCCCACTCCTTCCAAAAAAGAAAAAGCGAGGTGGTGCAGCACTTACATTTTAGCCAGCTTCCTGTTGTGCACACATGCCATTGAGGGGTTTACTTTTTGAGGGCCCCTCCTGCTTAGACTTGCCCGTAATAGTAGCTTAGATTTATTTCTTCTGTGGTAGTGTGAATGACGCAGGCAATTTGCAGAGAGAACTATGAGGTTGTAGACTCAATGAGCGTCTTGTGGTAGTCACTGTATGTGGTGGTGTCTCCATCTGATTCTTGTGCGATTCCGAGGTTGTTGCTAAGGGTGATGCTGCTGGCACACTGCTGGAGACAGGGCTGCTTTGGGTAAAGCTGTCACCCTCTTCTTGGTCATCACCTTAATGTCCCACTGTGATCAGCGCTGATTCTCCTCTCTCATCAAACCTACCACTTGCAGCAATTTGTAAGGTGTTCCACCCACCCGATTGCGTGGTATTTTTTCATATGGGTCTTTTGGCCTCCAGTGATTTAGGACCTGATGTAGATGTTGGTGGTAACAGTCCCGCTGTCGACTTTTCGAATGAAAACCCATCCTCCACCATGACGATCCGCCTGCCGTATTTAGATGTTGGCAGTCCCATAGTCGAAAGCCTGCATTCGAACTGCTGACTGCCAATAAACACCGCCCAGGTCAGTGGAGGGAGAGGGAAAAGTGGATGCCAGCAGAAACCTTGCCATGCTTCCTGTTGTGGAGATTTGGATGTGCCTTACCACCAAGCAAAAAGTGGCAGTCTGACTTGCACTTCTGAGTTGGCGGATTGGGGGGATAGGAGGTGAAAATTCAACTTTTTTCCCCATTCCACCTCTGTCTACGACTGGAATGATTGGACAACACATGTCTTCACGGCTACTACCATCCCATGGAGAAAACACTCCCATCCCCCCACACCCCCATTACCGGACTCGCAGGTAAGGATGCCGCATTGCCAGGGTACGTTGGGTGGACACTGCACGGGAAGTCAGGACCACTGCAGGACTACATTTGTCATATGTAATGTGTAATATTTCTAAATCAATGTGACATGCATATGTTGGGGACACGAGTGGGGTCAGACATGGCTGGGGACAGACTGGTACACAACACACATTGTACACACACACACACACACACGTCATTGTGGTGTCATTATTCATTGCCAAATGAATGCTGGCACCATAATGACGGCACACTCATATTTGACAATGGTGTCCATGTGTGTGCATTGCCAGGGGACCTGTACTGGTGGGGTTTGTGCGGTCTGTTGTGTATGTGAGTAAGTAAATGTATGTGTATGTGGGGGGAAGGGTGTGTGTGTGTGTGCAGATTGGCTAGATGAGGTGGAGAGAGCTGGTTTAGGTAATGTGGTTGTGTCTGTATGGGTGCCACTTTCATTTGACATCGATTTTGTGGTGTATGTTGTGTTGCAGTGACACATTCAGGTGAGTGAGGTGTGGCAGACATTGTTGTGTTGTATGTAGTTGGGCTTGTGTGAGAGTTTGTGTATCTGAGTGTGTAGTTGTGTTGGTTGTTGAGGCTGTGTTGTGTGTGGGTGCAGTATCAGTGGTGTGTGTGTTGTGTTATGGATGGATGTCAATGTGTGTTTTCAGCATGTATGGGCTCTGTTGTGTTGGACTTGAATAGATGATGTTGTGTATGTGGTGTGTTGTATAGTGTAGGGGTACACCTATGGCTAAGGGACAGTGTGTGTGTCACCTAACTCTATTCAATAGCCCTTGCCATTGTACGAAATCCATTGGTCCCACCGCTGTCTTCCTCTGTCAGCAATCCATCACCAGTTCTCCACTTGCAGAGCTGTAACATCAAAATAAGGCGGGCAGAACATCATCATCTTGATTGTCTTTTCAGGACTGCCGCAGACGCGGCTTGAAGGTAACACCGTCAAGATCTAAATCAGGCCCATAGTGTGAATCAGGCTTACCTTGACAAGCATTCGCATGGCAAATGGAGCATATTGCAATAGTATCCTCCTGCTTCCTAATCCTAAAGAAGTCCCAAACTAAGGAGGAGAACTTTTTTTTAGTCTTCCACTGATGCCACTGCTAATTCCTGAAGAACTGGAGGTAGGTGGGTGTGTCTATGATTGCCTCTCTGCAGTGCTGATTTAGACTGAGGTAGTGGTCAATGCAGGTGTCAGCGGTGGCCTTAAAAATATGGAAGGTGGTGGTGGAACCAGTGCCACATACCTCTGAGCAGGTTGATTAGGAGGGGTAATGTCTTTCTCCTCTGAGTCAGCTTCCATGACAATGACAGGCTCATGCTCCTCTTCCCCTTTCATAATTCTAAGCTTTCGGGAGCTTTTATTTTCCCTTGTCTCTCCTGGCGGGTCTCAGACTCACATGGGTCCAATCCATGGGTAAATCATCAGAAGGGGAGCTTAGAGAAGATGGTGGAGTACCCTTTTTTTCTTGCTGGAGATCAGGAAGTCAATGGTTAAAGAAGAAGTACATCATGTTCAGCAAAACGCTTAACTTCCTGTTCTGCTCCTACTTCAGGAAGAACTATTGCTTGTTCTGGCTGCGGCTTCTGTTTTCCACTTTGCTCAGTTTCCTGCAACAATTGGGCACTAGTTTACAGGTGAGACAAATCCAATTCAGACTCTGCTTGTAGCCATGATTGCAGTGGCTGCCTCACTGAGAGACATGGGCTTAGGCTTCGTTTGGGATGGTGATGTCATTGGTGCTGCTTCCAGATTGGTCCCAAGCATACTCCCAGCTTGCTACCTGACTAACGATGTGGAAGGCACACAACGTTTTTCCTAAAAATGGAGGAGGATGGCATGCCAGTGGTGGCAATCTGCTTCTCCTCCTCCTCACTGGCCACTATATTTGCAGGAACACTTTTTCTTTGGGGCCATCTTCAAGCTTGGTCAATTGGCACTTAGCTGCATAAGTAGAAACAGGCAGAGGAGGAGTGAGGTGGTGTGATGTGCAGTCACTTTATATTGGCTGCCTGTCTGGAAGTACTGTGGTGATGTCTCTTGTGCACCTAAAAGAAACAAGAAAAATGTTTAGTGAAACAAGGCATTTTGCAGTTTGAATTATTCAAAGCACAACCCATATAATTTAGTGAGGTTATCCCAAATAATTAACAAAAATAATGTAACTGTTTGCTTTATGTGCATCTAAAGGTAGGCACGTGTGGCAGGCAGGGGTGTGTGGAAAATGGAATAATCCTTAAAAAGATGAATGCTGGTGTGTGTCTATGATCTAAGACAATAAGACTTATGGTAGGCAAGGGGTAAGATGAAAATGGACAAATAAAAATAATAATAATTGCTGGTTTATCACTAGGGGCTGTGAGGAATCCATTGGGGGGCAAGGTTGTGCCAAGATGGAATAAAATGCATATACTATTATAAAGTATGTTTATACATTTAATACAATGATCCTCAAGCACATTAAACTGATATCAGGAAAAAAGTTTTAAAAAATGGCATTAACCTCTTCTATCAATGTCCCTAGAAAATGGCTTTGAAAACTGGAAAAATGAAACTAATACACTAGGTGGCTGGCTGAAAATGGCCACCGGCCACATGGTCAAACAGCAAGCAAGGAGGCATGGGGAACAAAGAACACTTGTAGGCTTATGGCAAAAGCACACTGGTTGCATACACCAAATTCCCACCGACCACATGTTCAAACAAAAAGCATGGTGGCACAGACAACAAAGAAAACATACTGGCCTATGGCAATAGCACACTGGCTACACCAAATAGCCATCTGCCACATTTTCAAACAAACATGAAAGCATGGACAACATAAGTACACATGCAGGCCTAGGGCAACTTCACACTGACTTGCTGCACAAAATGGCCACAGGCCACATGATCAAACAACCAGCGAGGAGGCATGGACAACAAAGAACGCATACAGGCCTAAAGACACTGACTACACAAAATGGTCCCCCGGCCACATGGCATGGACAACAAAGACAAAATGTTGGCCTATCGCTCTCTCTCTCTATCTCTCTCTCTATCTCTCTCTCTCTCTCTTACGCACACACACACACACACACACACACCCTCTCCCTCTCCCCAAAAAATTAAGTCAGCTATGAAAAGTTTTACAACAACAAACATCCTCCCAAGGCATGATATTATTATCCCACCCAAATAAATGTTTTGCAAAAAAAAGTGAAATACAAAAAAACACATTTCTCATTTAGTCCAATGCCACCCCTGTTCTAAATCATAGATGTTTTAAAACAACAGATACCACAGAACCTCTTGTTTCATATACCCAATGACTAGTACTGGCTGGATGTCCAGTGGCCAGACTAGGCCACATGGTAAAATATATGAATAATGCAAATTTAACAAACATGGAGAATATATGCAACCTTTATCCCTTATAAAAAATTAAATGGCAAAAGATACTGGGCCCCTACAGCAACTCTAAGTTACCCACCACAAACACAATCAAATTAAAAAATTGGATAAAAGTACACATAACAATACTGGAGCATGCCCTCTATAAAACACCTTTATACAAATATTTTCAAACTTACTAGTTGTGATGTCACAAGAACAGTCCTTAAAATCCAATATTATATATACAACAGGAATTGCAGACAGTCCTTTCACCTTGAAATCCAAATGAAAAGTGACTAGGAGATGGACAAAGCACTGGGATACACTGTCTGTTCTGGAAGAGGAAGTTGGAGTCTCTGGGGGACCTTCCTACATAGTTTGTTTATTCACTTGGTTTTAAAACTGATTCCACCATATTGCACTAGTACACAGATCACCATGGAGCAATACCCTGTGAGGAAAGTGCACCAACACCCATGTGTTAACTATCCAGCCACTATCCAGAATTAACCTACTTGTGATGCACCTCATGCATAAATTTGAGCCAAAGCTACCACATCCTTTATATATTTAAGGACTCACGAAACATCATGTTCTAAATTTCCTGTATCTGGCATATCAGGTAAGCTTCTGTTTCAGCTTTGGGGCTGGTAAGACGTTCCCTATGGGCTCCTGAGGTTTCTCTGACCCCTGAGATGCCTTTGAGTGGTGGTCAGTAGCCCCAATTGCTTTGCACCTTACTCCCACTCTATCTCCCACCAGTTCAGTGTGGTATCCGGTGTCTGGTTCTTCAACCCAGGGTCTGTAGCCTGAGGCTGAGCAGGAGATAGAGGTGAGTCCTCCCTCACCCTGTAACTCCACCCAATCTCCTGTATCCTCTGTTTGGGAGTGCTACCCCCCAGAAAACTGAACTGTCAAGGCGGCATGGGCACTGCCCCTCTCAGCTCTCCTGCTACTGAGGGCAACTGATTCCTCGGAATGTAGTTTATTGGCACCTGGGAACCAATTATGGCCCTCCTCTGGATCACCACCCTACCCCACTCCAGAGACACCAGGGCCATAATGCGGAAAAAGTCCTGCCCATTGTCCTGAATCAGCCTACACATATGGCTGGTGTACTGCTCTAGGAAGGCTAGCCTTTCCACTATTTTGGTCTGGCTAGCCCTGGTATCTCTGAGCAGTGACTGGGACCCCACTGACTTCCACCTGGTGGAAGTGATGACTCCCACCCTTAAGGATCACTAGTTCACCCTCTGAACATCTCCCAACTAAGGGAGATCATCGCATGGTCTATGACTTACCCAGGGGACTATGTACTTGTAATGCCACATTGGCCATCCCAGTAGAGGTCCCACCAGTGGGTGGTTTCTTTGGACAGACCAAGTCCCCCTGCTTGTGTTCTAACTGGGAATACTCAAAGCAGTGGGGTAGGAAAAGGGGTGCCCTGGGCCACCGCCCACAGGAACGCCCCCCCCTGTTTCTCAGATACGGCATGGAACCCCTTTCTTCCACCCCTTACTCTGGGATTTCTCTGGGTCATTTTTACCCCCCCTCACTCTACTGGGGGAACATGAACTACCCTTCCTAGGGTCACTCCCTGATACCTTCTTGGACACTGGTGCTAACCCAGGGCTCTGCCTCCTCAGTAAGATTCCTGGGGTCAGTCAGATTACTCTAAACTAGGTGCTGGTGCAACTCTGTAAAACAGACACTGAGCATCTGCTCTCATGATTACACTGTACAGCCGAACAAAATCCTTAACTTCGCTGACCCACACTTAACCCTTCAGTGCCTTGCTGGAGTAATCCACAAAATCTACCCAGGACTGGTTAGGGAGCTTCTGGCTGTTCCTAAACATTTGGTGGTACCTCTCAGGGGACAGCCCAAACTTTGGAAGTAAAATGTCTTTCATCGGAGTGTACTTGGCTTTGTCCCCCACTTCTGGTGTTGTGTCCCTCCCCCCAAGTAGGCATGTGGTTTTACACCCACTGCCCTCAGGACACTTTAGGTACCTTGTGAACCCTCTGTATAACCTTATAAGCACAAAGCACTTTGCCTATGTTATCTCTATTACATAACTAAGGGCCAGATGTAGAAAGATTCCAAATTGCGATTTGCAATTTGCGAGTCCCTGCGACTCGCAAATTGCAAGTCGCAATTTGGAATGCAGAAAGGTGTCTCAGACACCTTCTGCAACTCGCTATGGGGTTGCAAAGACCCACCTCATAAATATTTATGAGGTGGGTGGCAGTTTGCGACCCCATAGCGAGTCTAGGCACTCACGGGGATGGTGGCCTGCTGGAGACAGCAGACCACCATCTCCGTGACTGCTTTTAAATAAAGCAGTTTTTTTTTTTCTCTTTGCAGCCTGTTTTCCTTAAAGGAAAACGAGCTGCAAATAGAAAAAAATACCGAAACCTTTTGTTTCGGTTTTTTTCAGAGTAGGCAGTGGTCCATAGGACCACTGCCTGCTCTGAAAAAATAATTTTGTGAGCATTCACAAAGGGGAAGGGGTCCCGTGGTCTTGATATCCAGCTCCCGAGCTAGTAAAATTGTCGTCTGTGCTAAGACTCTGCCTTTTTCTCCTATGCCTCCAATTAACCTATCTGCAGCTTGAATTCCCACTCCTCCCTCCTCTCTGCCAGTTCCTCTTGGAAGAGGCCATGGGAAGAAATCCTGCTTCATGCCCTGGCAGTGAGCTCCAATTTGGGTGTCAGCTCCTGCCCTTCTACTGCAGGTAGTTCCTCTGAAGGGTCCTCCTCAGATCCCTCCATCTCATCCCTCAATCTCATCATCCTCTTCTGAAGTTATACCCAGTGCTGAGCGAGCTTCTGCTCAGGCCCTTTTGCAACTCCACCTTCCTGGTGGTGCTCTTGGCAGGAATTCCAAACTGCAGAAACCCTTGAATTATGCCACAATCTAGACATCCATGTTGGCCAGCTCAAATTCCATTTTTGTAGGTGAGCATGTAATCCAGTAGAGAGAGTCATGTTTTTGGAAAAAAATCCCAAATGCTGATCAGGGAATTTTTTTTAATTCAAATTGGTTTTAAGTATGGAATTGTAGTGTACACCAAATCACTGTATGGCACTGCACAAGCACAAGCCCTATCATCACTGCTGATCACCAATGTTAGAAATCGGGATGTTTGTTGACTGGGGTGAAAGTCCTGGTTAAGCAGTGACCACACTCCTACTCAGGCTAAGCTACAAACTGGTAGCTTGGCACAAAGCAGTCAGGCTTAATTTCGGATGCAATTTGTAAAGTATTTGTGCAAAACTTCAAGGAGTAACAATGTTGGAAACACACAAAAAGATTCCATACCAGCTTAGAAAAATAGATCTGAATTTAATAAATAAAACAAAATCAACACAACAAAACTCCAATAAGTAGAACTGGAGATATTGAATTTCAATAACTAGGAAGTGCTATTTGGGGATATCTGGTCGCAATGGACTGGGTCAAAGTCAAAAGTTCAGGCCAACTGCGATGGAGCATGGGCCAGCTACAGGAACCCAGTTAGGCCTGCTGAACCAAAGTACCTTAAATCTTGGTTGAGCAGGGTTGCTTGGATCCGTATGGAAAATGCGTTGCTCAGCCAAGGTGATGAGTCAGTTCCAAGATACAGCGAGGCTGTGGTGCAAGGTCTTGTTGTCAATGTTGAGGATCCTTTGACGGGGCATGCGATGTGAAGGCCGGTGCTGAGGATTCATTGTGCAGTTAAGGCAATGAGTCAGTTCCCGACGAGTGGTGAAGTTGCAATGCACAGTTTCATCGCCATCATCAAGGGTGCTGGGGATGGGAGATACAAGGATCTTACACTGGAAAGCGTCACTCAGTGGCAGTTCTGAAGGGGATACGTTGAACCCAAGATGCAGGATGCAGCAATGATGCAAGTCTTTTGTAACAGGTCCAATCCATCAGCTGCGGCAATGCCTCAGTTCGGCTTGGAGTGCACTGACTGTGGAGGAGATCTATTGGTTATGCTCAAGGATGTGCTAATCAGCAGAGATGATGCATGAGTTCTGAAAGTAAACACCTTAGGAACACTTCCAAGGGTCCAGGTTAGGGTGGCACCAACTGACAGAATAGACTCTCAGATGGCGGAGTCCCCATGCAGAAGCTAAGTGGTTGGAAGTCTTTTATGTCCCTGACACTTCAGATCAGGAGGCCAGCCAACTAGCCCTTAGAGTCACTCTGGGTTCAATTGATGCAGGTCCAGTCCTTTTCACCCAGGCAGAGGGCAGCACAGCAAAGGAGGAGGCTAGCAGAATAGCAGTACTTCAGCAGCACAGCAGCCTTTTTTCCTGGCCGTTTCTCCACAGGTATAGAAGTGTACTGAAGTGGTGGTGTCTGAGGTCCAGTACTTATACCCAGTGGTGCCCTTGAAATGGGGGAGACTACAAAGACATGCCTTTGAGGTGCAAAGATGTCCTCTCTTCCTGCCCTATCACCAGACTCACGACAGGGGTGTGTGCAGCCCTTTGTGTGGGGACAGGACAATAGCCTATTCAGGTGTGAGGCTGGGTCCAGGTTCTACCTCCCATCCTGCCAGGATGGCCCATCAAGTCAAACATAAGCTCCCATTGTGTGTGGCTGTCTAGGAGGAATACACAAAGCACACCTGCCACCCACCCCAGACATGTGATCGGAGACAGACAGCAGGCACCTCATGCCTGAAGTATGAAAATGCAAACTTTCTAAAAGTGACATTTTCAGAAGTGCAATTTAAAATCCAACTTCACTAAAAAAAAGGGATTTAAAATTGTGATTCCAGAGACACCAAACTTGAAAGAATAACCTTGTCCCATTGGAAATGACACTTTAGCTCTGGTTAGCATTGGTAAAGTGCACAGAGTCCTGAGGTCAAGAAAAACAAACTAAACCAAGATAGGAGGAGGAAGGCAAAAGGTCTGGTGGTGTCTCTCCAGAAAGGGCAAGGTCCAACAAACAGCAGAATAAGGCGCAGGTGTGTACGCGTCTCATTCCCAATGTCATGTATATATGTGAGCCTGAAAGTTACACCATCTTGGACTAGTGCCTATATGTTCCATAACAAGCTACACTGGGCGTACTTTATGCCTCCAACCAAAGTCAAACAGCTAAATACAATGGACCAGCATATATGAAAATGTGCTGCGGGCTCATGTCAACTTTAATAAGCAGAAAGTGTATACTTGCTTAACATCAACTTACTTTTTAAATGAGAAATAATTTGCTAGATCGTTCCGCCATCTTAGGTTGGACCAATCCACTGTGAATAAGAACCTTAATAGGAAAGAGTTGTATGTGTGCTTAACAATGGCTTGCTTGTAGATGGTATAATAGAGTAAAAAGGCTCCACCTTCTTAAAGTAATTCTGCCCACTATACAGAGTAACTTAACTCAATGCATTATGTGGTATAACATCGAAATTAACACCCAAAAGACACAGTGAGATAACTATAACTAGCTGTCTTAATCCTGACCACCATTTATGTAACATGATAAAATGATGTTGCCATCGACAAGTACATCTTGAAAAGGTGGGTCAACACCACAGTGTCCAAAGTGACTCTCACTACTCTTCTACAAATAACATCATTTATCCCTACTTATTTGCCTGTGTGTAGAAAGTACATGACTATCTAGCCTCAATTTGTATGTGAGAGAGCGTAATTTATATAATCTATATTAACATGAAATGTTTATGAAATAATGTGTGATAATGCAGCATAGAAACTGAATTAATGTGATTTGCTTAAAATGTCTATTTGAAATGTGACCACGGGGAGTGGCCGCCAATTTATACGAGGACTAATAGAAATAACTAATGCTTGTGTATTCTGATATTGAAGTATGGTTTTGCACTAATTATTAATGATTATGTTTTATGTTATTATAGTTATGCTAAATGAATCTTGTAGGCCTTAAGTTAGCATGAGCCGAAGCTTAGCTGCCTGGCTCTCATATTAAATGTGTTTGTTTTTTAACTAAGCGTGCAGTGTGCTGACTCGCAAAAGGACATGACCTCTTGTTTTCTTCAACTAGAAGCTGAATAGTGGATCCGTTCTCATGAAATTCATATTGCTTGTAGAAAATGTTATAACCAAAATGTAACAGTGTAGATTAATATAATGTACAAGGTTGTTCTAACCGGTGAAGACAACCACGCCCGATTGACCTATTAAACCGCACAAATTACAACATAAACCCAAGTGTCTCCTACACTTTATCAATATACTCCGGAGTCTTAGACCACGACGGGTCCGTACATTACATTGGGGCTCCTTTGGAGGCAATGAGACAAGTAGGGTCAAGTGTGCTAGCCCCACAGACGATGGGTGTGGATACGTCACAAACACCCTTGATGCAGTCAGGAAATATCTTGTTGCAAGGCTTTTCCGTGCAGCAGCTAAACAAATGGCTGGGAAATAACAAAACCTCACAACCCGCTATAGTGACAGCAGAGAAATCTGAAAGAGACGAGTACCTAAACTTTGTGAGACTGGGTGTGGAAGCTGCTGAACTAGTGGAAGGGAAAATAGGGGTAAACAGATTAGAATCATACACAGAAGCAGAATTGAGATACTTGTACCCCAAAATCACTAAAGAAGTGGGCAAGGTGCATCAGAGTTTGGTGAACCTGGCAGACAAATACAATATTGACATTGAGAATACTAAACATTTGAAAAAGAGTTACAGACTAGACTTCGATTCTAAAGATTTTGATCACATGAGGTCAGCTGGAATAAAAGCGCATCTTAAGAAATATTGCAGAGTGCGCAGATCTGGGGAGCCTTAAAAAAGTGGGAAGGCAGATGGGCAAAGAAAAGAGATAAGGAGAAAGGTGACAGTCCGGGATTGAGTCCGACTAAAGCTTCACCGGACACTGGGACAGTAAAAATATTACCATTGAGAGAAACAGCTGGAGGGGGTTCTATTCCATGTATCATAGTCTAGGGGAGACATCCTGTCTTTTACAAATGATTATCCCAGGTTGGGGGAAAAACCAATAGAGTGGTATCCGCAGACGGACAGGTTTTTGAAGCTTGCGTAGTGTCTCTGGGAAGACTTGAATACCTTGTTTGAGATTATTGTTCCACCTGACTTATGGCTTGAGTGCAAGAGAGGTGTAGACTGTCCGACGCAGGAACCGGCAAGGGGTAAGGTGACTGGAGCACCATCTGAGGAGGTGATGAAGTACTATCATAAAGCGATTGAGTTTTTGAAGCAGAAAGTGTTGCCGAAAGTGACTGATTGGCAGAAAATTGACCGGACCTCACAGGAGGTCAAAGAATCAATCCATGCTTACTATGAGAGGTTGTTAAAAGCGTTCAAGCATTACAGTGGTACTGAGACTATAGAGCTGAAAGACATGAACCATCTTGTGTTCAGATTTCTTGAAGGGCTGAGACCAGAGGTCAGCCAGATGATTAAGAATCATTTGATTTGTTGGCAAGCTAAGCCAATTGATGAGGTGTTGCAGTATGCAAAGTACTGTAGTGACGAGATTGAACTGAAGCAGAGAAAGTTGAAGGAGAAAGTGATGGTGATGCAGCTAAAGGCAGCGCAGGCAGGTATGCAAGGGAATTGAATCCAGCAGATGGTACAATAGCAACCGCAAGGGAATAGCGTGTTTCAGGTACAACCGAGAGGCTGAGGTCGAGGTTTTGTGAATCGCGGTCCAGACTTGAATACTGTTGTGGTTCAAAATGATGCACAAGGGATAAAAAAAGATGTCCCCATGTCACACGTGCGGGGGCGTGGGGCATTGGAAGCGGGAGTGCCCAAATGTGATGCATGATGGTGTCGTTCAACAAAGCACTGATGTCGGTACATTTCAAAATGTGAGGGGTCCAAAATTGAGAGGTCCATATCAGAACTCCCAGAATAAAATGGTACAGATGAGGGGTTACAACCCATGCAGCAAATGCAAATGCTGTGCGTTCAACCAGCAAAAATGCAGCAAGTACAACAGCAGGTTTCCATGGTACCTAGACAGCAAATGCAATTACCATTAGCTACAATGGGACAGCAACAGGTGATGCTTCCTTAGCAGGTTACAAGCCAAATGATGAGTCAAAATAACACAGTACAGCAGTTCCCATTGCGTGGTGAAGATGAAATGAATGATGAATGGTCCGATGACAGTTCAGACAATGAAGAGTGCAGGCTTGCAGCGTCCCTAGAAGTAGATCAAAGGGGACCCTATGTAGAGGGAAAGGTGATGGGTCACAAGGTATAATTCCTGGTTGATACGGGAGCTGCACACTCTACAGTCAGAAGTACAGAGGTCCCGAAGCTGCCACTTTCAGGGCATACTATAGGAGTAGAAGGGGTAGCAAATCAGTATTTGACAAATCCAATTACCGATCCGGTTCAAGTTGAGATTGGCAACTTCCAGGGACTGCATAAGTTTGTAGTTTGCGATTCGAGTCCTGTGTCCCTACTGGGAAGAGACTTACTGTGCAAGACGAAATGTTTGATTACCTGTTCTAATGATGGAATTGAGGTGCAGACAAACAGTGATGATGAGGGGGATGATGCGCAATTTGCAGAATCGGAAACAGAGACTGCAAATGAAGATTACCCTTTGATAACTTTGTTCCCGATGCTTACTGTGACTGACTTGCCAGCCGAAATGCAAGGAACGGTGACAGAAAGGGTGTACGAGGACTAATAGGAATAACTAATGCTTGTGTATTCGGATATTAAAGTATGGTTTTGTACTAATTATTAATGATTATGTTATAGTTATGCTAAATGAATCTTGTAGGCCTTAAGTTAGCCTGAGCCGAAGCTTAGCTGCCTGGCTCTCATATTAAAGGTTTTTTTTTTTTTCCTAAATGTGCAGTGTGCTGACTCGCAAAAGGACATGACCTCTTGTTTTCTTCACCTAGAAGCTGAATGTAACCATAGTTGATCTGTTCTCATGAAATTCATATTGCTTGTAGAAAATGTTATAACCAAAATGCAACAGTGTAGATTAATATAATGTACAAGGTCGTTCTAACCGGTGAAGACAATGGAGCTACTGACCAAAAAAATGTGCAAAGAATTACAGAAGGATGAAATCATACCGGACGTGCTACCTCTGAAGACGTCAATCACATGGACCAATAAAATGTCTGTAAAATAATATGGGGTGAAAGATTAATGATAATCTGTTTTCTAATAGGGTAAAGATAGTGGGGTATAACCATGGACCAATGAATTTTTAGGGGAATGTACTACAAAAAAGGGATAAAAAACCCCTGTCACTAGGAACTGACGAGAACTAAAGTGGGTTAGGGAATGCTATTGATTTTATCCAGAAACTGTTACTCTGTTTGGTGACTTATTGGTTTATTAAAACCATCCTCGTTCTTACTCTGACCATTTTACACTTTGCCCCCTTATGAGGGAAGTGCCCCTTTGTTCCCCAGGGCTGAGTTTTGACTGATGCCGAATCAACTGATGTCCTGAAGATGAAGGCTGAACCTGAGTGCTGACCTAAACCTTGGAGGGTAACTATGACACTGAAATTGTGATTTGTCTGTTTGCTTTTCCTTTCTAGGTACCAACTGCTTACTTTTGACAGAGACCATAGCTAGATGTTTTCCAAAGTGGTGTTCTAAATTGTTTTACATGAAGCCCAACATGCTAATGCTAATCAGTGGTTAGGACAGGTGTTCACTAAACTCACGCAAATAGACAAATGACTGAATCTATGCTTTGTTGAACAGACGCGTTAATGATACTCTGCTGAACTTGATCTATGTTCATGCCGTGTAATGTCTTGATGTTTGTGATTCCTGCCTTAATGAAATCTTACCAGAGTTGCCATATTGTGACTATGCTCTTTTGTTTCTTGGTTTTGAGATTAACTCATTTGCTCTTAGAATTGTAACTAATAGGGAATAAAACTCATAAAATTCTACTAAAATGGTGTGGTTATTCATGACTGCCAGGTCATGGTGGTGCCTTGAATAGATTGATGTCTTTGACTAAGGTAAAATGCATTATGGTAATTAATATTGATGACATTATTGATGTATTGATTGACATATTGACTAGCTATCGCGTCCTAAGGTGTCTCTCAACTGGGTCAAAAGATTCATTGACCTAAAAAAAGTCCTGATGTGTTATAAATTATCATAAAGGGACGCGTTACCATATGCGTGAGGCCCAAATTGTCTTATCAACATATAACCTCCAGAGATTACATCTTTATCTGACCACTTTACTATTACTATCCACAGAGTTCTGCAATATGTTGTCTAATGTCAAATTGCAGAATCTTGCCTACTAACACATGGAACAACAGGGCTGAGACACCAGTACCATGAAGAAGGAATACACTCTTACAGTTGGTCTAGGTATCTAAATTTGTGTTAAAAATTATATGGGTCAAATTCCCATCAATGTAATATCTTTGTTACGGCCCATTGCATTAGGCTTAAGGGCAAAGAGCCCAAACATTTCCCTTTCCTTACACTTGATGGTCTCTGACTGGTGGCCAAGGGTTTTAATTTTCTCAAGAATCAACCATTTCAATGTTGATTCATGATGTCCCTTTTTCTGGCAGTATCCAACCAAAGGTGCCTGCACCTTTCTTGTGTGCACTGTCAACTTGTGTTCTCCAAATCTTATCCTAAATTCCCTGCCTGTCTCTCTAACATATCCCAACCCATATGGGCATAAAACGAGGAACACAACGTTTTGACTCCTACAGTTAGTCATCTCTTTTAGGGTAATCCTGTGCCCTTGATGCTCCAATCTGTCTGTTAAAAAAAAGCCACCCCACAGGCATGACACGTGCCACATTGATGGTTACCCTTCACTGGGGTATTTCCTTCAATAGATCTTTGTACCTATCCCAATTGCTGCTTCCTTTCTATCATGAACCAATTAATCCTTTAAATTTAAATTTCTCCTAAACACATGCAGAAGTTTCTCAATGGGAACATCTCCTTCATAGGTTTTTAAAATATTCAAGTTAGAGTCAAATATTTTCCTTGACTTGTTATTGATATTTGTGAGATTGGTTATACATACCAACCTGTTGTCCTTGGGTAAGAGTTACTTACTAAGTGTTTGGGATATCCTCTTTGCTATTGTTGTCCTTTCAGTTTTTCCCCATTTCTTATTTAGGGCCTGATTCTAACTTTGGAGGACGGTGTTAAACCGTCCCAAAAGTAGCGGATATACCACCTACCGTATTACGAGTTCCATAGGATATAATGGACTCGTAATACGGTAGGTGGTATATCCGCCACTTTTGGGACGGTTTAACACCGTCCTCCAAAGTTAGAATCAGGCCCTTAATCCTCCATTTTCAAACAGTTCCTCCTAATCCTAAGTAACTTGCCAAATAAAACTGAGGGCCTGATTGCGACCTTGCAGATGGGATACTCTGTCACAAACACAACAGATATCCCGTCCACAGTATTTCAAGTTCAATTATATTCTGTGGAGCTTGTAAAATGGTGGTGTGACAGAGTATCCCATCCGCCAAGGTCGTAATCAGGCCCTGAGTCTTTTTGACTGTTGGCATGGAAACTAGAAAAATGAAGAAGTATATTCCTCACAGTGGGATATCTATACAAACCTACTTCTAGTCAACCACTGGAGCCTGCAATCCAAATATCAAGGAATTCTACCTTCCCTCTGTTGGAAGGTCCTGTAAATCTGAGGTTCTGAAGGCTTGAGTTGAGCTACAAATGAAAAAGATGTCTATAAAATGTTCCCAATTAACATGTTCGAAGAGCAGAGATACCTCATTGAAGATGTGTTGTTCCTCATATAATCCCATATAGATATTAGCGATGCTGGGAGTACATGATGCTCCCATGCTTGTCCCTTTGATCTGCTGGAATATACACCATTAAACAAAAAAAATATGTAGAATAACACAATCTCCAAACATTCCAGAATAAATTCCACAGGTCTCTCTCCAGGTGTATTCATTAACAATTCCTTAATCTCCAACGCTTCTTTCTGGGGTATATTTGTATATTGTGCTTCAATGTCCAAAGTCCCTAATATCTCATGCTCTCCACAGAATGGAAGATTTTCATTTTTCTTGATCATATTCCCTGTGTCACTCTCTGCTAGGGGGCATAAAAAAGTATCTATGTATTTAGATAGGGGTTCCATTGTTGCATTGATAGCAGAATTAATAGGTCGCACAGGAGAATATTTTACATTTTTGTGAGCCTAAGAGACTCCGTAAAAAGCTGGAGTGACTGGATACATTTTGCTAAGAAATTCAAATTCCTTCTTGCAGATCCAACTCTTCTCTAGGCCCATGGTTGTCAAATTGCTAATTTTGGTATTAAGTTTAGTGAGTTCCTCCATATTCACTCTTCCTTAATCTTAAAGGACTGCCAAAATCTGATCAACCTTAAATACTTATGTCCATTAAAACAATACCGCCACCTTTGTCACAAGGTTTTATTGATATCTTAGAATTTTCCTGCAGTCTCTGGAGTTAGTTTTGTTTATCTATCACCAGATTTGATGGAACCAATGGCAGGAACGTAGCCATTTTTTCGAGCCCTTTTATGTCACTTTTTCAAAAACCGCCACTTCTGGCCCTAGCATATACAGTGTAGGTGGGAATTTGGATCTAGGTTTGCAACCTTAGATGTTTTCCTCTCTTTGAGTGTATGTGTCTCGATGCAGAAAGAATTTCCTTAATCTGGTCTTCCTAAAGAAGGCATATACATCCTTATTAAGCTGAAAAACATTGCTTCTCCTACTCTAGAAAAAATGAACGGCCACTCGAAAGGACACTACTGCCTGTAAAACTAAACTGATGATGATTGAATATAGGAATAGTACTGCCCTCCATTAAAGAGCCAGTGGTCTCTGTAAGGTCTCCAATACTGTTGCATGCATGTCTTCAAATAATGCTGTTGAGGATCCTTTTGGTAACCCCTCCCTCTGCCCTGGTATTGGAATTTGTTCCAGCCCCTGACAAAATTAAAAAAAGGAGATGTTTAGTGGTGGGTACCTCTGTAACGCAACATGCCCCACCCCGTCCCCTGATCTTTCATTTGGGTAACCAGAGTCACCTGAACACTCTGAGTCTGAAAAAAATGTATCTGAGAAAGTTACCAGCTTTCTCCATTTTCATTGGTTGGTTTCTGTTCCTTCATTTTCCTGTTTCATATTTTAGTAATAATTCTTCTTCAAATATATACTTTTTCTTGTGCATAACATTTTGCCTGTTTTCAATTTATTAGTTTTCTCCTCCAACAGATACTCTTCAAAACGTTTCAATTCCAAATGTACCTCTTCTTCAAGCTGTTTGTTTGCTCCTTCTGCTGCATTTAAATTCTTTAATTTTTCTTCCAATTCAAATGTTCTTATTTAATATAACTAAATCTTCCCTCATCTCCACAAATAGGGCTGGTATATTCCTTAATCTTGATCCTGAAGGGATCACTCCTACTCTCAAATACTCTAGCATAAACTGTGTATGGAATTCTGTCCTTTTTCCCAGATAGGGAGGGACAGTGCATTCAAGTCTGGGCTTACTGCCTTGGTTGGTGGGGTTTCTGTAGGCTTTACCAACTCTTGGTTTTCATGTGCTTTTTAAAGTACTTAATCTCAGAGTGTCCCTGGAGGCTGATGGAAGAGCAACGGTGTCTGAATCTGTGTGTATCTCCTTTGGGGAACTACTTCCTATTGTATTGATAGCAGGAACTTTTCCTGCACCTCTTCACCTCCTCTCCTCCCTCCTTCCTTCCCTTAAATGCCCAAAAGCCTGGTCGCAATTCAGGCCACATTAAATCACATGTGCTCCAAATTTATATCCCATAAATGCCATGCAATATTGAGCTGGACTGCCTTCAGCTGCCTAAATTTCATGTTGCACTGGTACCGGGCTATGCCCAGAAAATCAACTGTCGCAATGCAGATTAACCCACCAGCTGATGGGCCACAACTGTGAACTGCTCTCTCAGGACCTTCTGCCCACTATAAATGGTAAATTCTGTTGTCCAGTTTCTCATCGAACTATACATCCAAATTTTCTTTGGCCTATACCCTTCCGTTCCAAAGTGTCCCTTCTCCATGCACACTCCTGCCATGATTAGCTCAGAAACATTGCAAAACTCTCCCTTAAAAATTACATCCTTTGCTTCCTGTGGCACATGCCAAACCATGAGCGTCAAAGGGATTGACTGCTGGGGAGTTGCTGTCGAAGCGTTGTGAGTATGTAGGAATGATAGCCCCTGAGTTACAGTGGCAAATTTGGTCAGTGGCCATTTTTAGCTAGGCTGGTCTGCTGAGACTGCAAAACATTGCTCTGTATCTTGAGTCAGGGACTCTCCAAAAGTTTGTAGGTACTGTTGCTTTAGAGGTTACATTGCTTCCTTAGTAAGTTTTCAAGGCCTATACCTGGGCTACTGAATTAACTGCATTGGACCTTTATGTCTCCTTTCAGCAGATGAGGTCACAGACCAACCACAGCACAGCAAATGCCCCCTAGATTAGATCTTTGGTCCATTACCTGAGTGCCTTGACACTGAGCTGAGTCATTTTGAGACCTGGTTTTAATAGAGGTGGCATGGCACCCCTTGATGAACACCCAACCTTCAGGGCTGTGGTTGGCAAAGCAGGTGCAGCTGGCTTAGTTGCCTCCCAACCAATGAGTTGGAGGACTGTTTCTGAAATGGGCTGGGCTCTCCGTTGCCTCTTTAGTGGTTTTGTGGGTGCTTACCTGTTGGCTAATGATTGTGCGCTGGTGCTCATTGTCCTTACAGCCCAGTGGATACCATGGTGCTGTGCTTGTTGCAACCCATAGCTTCATAAAAGGGTTGACTTGTTCAACTCTGGGGGCTGACAATGCCATGATGAGGGCTTGTTTAGAACAAAAACTAGTCAATTGTGAGTGTGAATAAAAGAAGTTATAAAAGGAGGGGATAACCATCAATAATAGCTCCATGGACATTCTCTGGTGGTTACCCTACTCCTGACAAAAGAGCCAAATGTCCTAGGTTCAATAGCCTTTCCCACTTTAATACAGCCACACAACCCCTCTCTCCATGTCATATGCTCCAGTCACCTTCGGTGCACATGTTAGGGATTCCACTCTCACACAATGCCCCTGCCTCATCCAGATCTCTTACCTTAAGATCCAATATAGATTCATCCCCACTGAAAATGGAAAATGCTGCTCTTGGTTGGAGTAAGGAAGGATTCACAGGACTAGAATGGGAAAGAAATGTTGTTAGCAGCTATACTGCATTCTGGATCAGCAGCTGTAGGAAAGTGCCCCTTTTTGACATGGTCATCCTCACTTTTTGTTGATATTCGATTTTGACTGAAAGTACACTGGGCTCCTGCTAACCAGGTCCCCAGTGCCAGATCTCTTTCCCTAAAACTGTGCGATTGTTCCCTAATTGGCTATACCTTTGACCCCCCTGTAAGTCCCTAGTAAATGGTACTCCTGCTACCTAGAGCCTGGGTACCAAAGTGGGACCCCAGGGCTGCAACATGTATTGTGCTACCCTCAGAGACCCCTCACCTAACACAGACAGATTGCCATTACAGGCTGCATGTCATGGTGCAGCTAAAAGTGAAAACATGACATGACAAAACCGGTTTGCCATATCCCCTAATGCTGCATGCATTATATGTACGTCACCCCTACAGCAGGCTTTACAGCCCTAATGGCGGGGTCATTATATTACATGTTTAAGGGCAGATATGCCGCTACTATGTCTTTGTCGATTCTTAGCCATAGTAAGTGAACAGGGAAGCCATTTTAAGTTTTAAGTACATGTGCTGGACACTGGTCACTACGAGTTCCCCAGCCACATGATGGCTTCATTGAAAATAGGGATGCTTGGTATCAAGCATCTCATATTAAATTCATCACTGGCATCAGTGAGGGTATATTATTAATACGTACACCTATAGGGCACCTTAGAGATGCCCCCTGAAAACCTACCATCTACTTGTGTCGGACTGACCAGTTTCAGCCAGCCTGCGGTCATAAACTAAGCCTGCTCTGGGAGAGGTGTTTACTCCCTCCACTCCAACAGGATCATCTGTGGACCTGCATTCCAAGGCAGGGGGCTTCAGAGAAGACCACTGCACTTGGTATGCAGATCTGGCTTCATTCATAGGAGAGATACCGACCCACCTTCCCCAGGACCCACTTGGCACAAGGACAAGTGGGAGATTTAGTATTCAGAGAGGTGTGTCCACCCCTCAGGTCAGTCCCACCCCTAAGGTGAGCTGCCTGATGTGGACACAACATTTAGAAATCTGCCATTTTGGTGTCTGTAGATTTAAGAAACTCTTGAACAGGGTTATGCCCACTTCCCAATTTGAGTGTCTTGTGAATGCACTCTTGGTTTAAATGGTGGTCCCATCTTGGTAACTGGGTTAACAGTTTTCTCCATACATGAAGGTGGCAGGGCATTGTTCAGTGTTCTGAGTCAGGTGTTGCAATAGGCTCCAAGGATCGCATTTAGAGCTAGTTATAGCAGCATGTGATCAAGTTCGGCTTATGACCCTAAGTAGTCTATTGCAATGGCATGCCAGACATTTTCCTGTAACAAGGACCTTACAATACCAATACAATTGTGTTTTTTTATCTCTCATATACCCATTTATATTCCTATTAGAACCACTGTGCTTCAGAAAATACGATTGCCACTATGGTGCATGTCCAATTCAAAGTTCCTTTTAGGTGGATGAGAACCAGTGACCTAAGGAGCTCTGCTTCCCAACAATTTCTCTACCAAGAGAGCCTTTGAGGTAGCCTCCATACCCAATTTGCTTTAGGAACCCATCAATCTAAACCCTGCCACGGGACCACCTCTGCTAGCAAGACACTTTTCTGATTGCCCAGTGTGCTACAGAGTGCGTGCCCAGGCCAATATGCTCTGTCATCTGAAACTTTGCCTTTCTTATGTGGCCTCTCTAGGACTATAGGCTCAAAAGCTTGTAAGCACGCTACAGTAAGTGTAAATATAATTCTAAAGTAGTGCATTGGGCATAAGACAGGACCACAGAAAATATGCTACACCGAGGGTTCTCTTCCATCCTTGGCTCACCTGCTGAACAGATACCACCACAGTGCTGGAAGTAGTACAGTGTACTTTGTTGGCTTTGGAAGCAGGTTTCAGAATTGCCACCATTGAGGTGAAAGTCATGGGAGAAACATACAGAAAGGAACCCAGAAAAGATGGAGAGTCATGTAGTGAAGAGTATTTACACCTCCTGCTTCCAAAACCTTCCCTTATGAACACTTCCGGTCATGGGCCTGATGATGTGCTCTTCTTCCTCACCAGCACAAGCCAGCATGTTACCTTTATTCTACAACTTACCGAGATGGATTGACTAATGTTGCCACAATTGCAGGAGGAGCAGGGGTGGTTAGAGAGGGCTGGCTTAAACACCCAAAAGGACAGTTCCCTATTTGGAACATGAGTTAAACTGATCACATGCACCAGGTTTTGAAAGTATACAGTCCCAAAAGTCGAAGGACATGGCTCTAGCAAACCCGTACACTGGCTCAGCTACACGTATAGACTTGTTCAACTTAAAGCATTCAGCATCTAGGGACATTAAAGGCCCCGGTGTGCAGTAGAAGTGCAAGATATAACATACATCTTAATAATTTTTCTGCTGTTTTTTTGTATTTGCTTTTAACATGGGCCATTTTAGTGGGGCTGAGGAAACAAAATAAAAAGGTTTTATATTATTGGACAGTATTTCACAGAGAGAGAGTCTTTTATAATAAGATAATAATTTGAGTGAACTATTGACTCCAGCAAGGGTACCCCACCAAATGGCGCATTTTATAGGTAAGTAGGGAAATCAGTCCTTATAAAAGCAAGCAGGCATTTATTAAATATAAGATATTTACGGAATTACTTCTTCTAAAACTGAGGTATTTTAGCTTGGGTTCTAAATGGAGGGTTTTGTACACTGTAAAGTGGTGTGACTGTAGTTGAAGAAGGCTTCTCTGAAAGCTCCAAATTCTTCCCCACTGAGTGAAGGTTTTTAAGACTGTATTCTCGAACAATTGATGTAAACAAGCAAAAGCAGTCCAATATCTCTTTCAAAGATCATTGCTAAATGATGCCAGGTCAGATGTTTATCCCATGCCGCCCACACCCGTTCTAAATTTTGCACCTGATATAATTGGCGAATATCAACAAGTCTGAAAGATATTTTAAAATTGTATTTGAACTGTCTCCGAGTACCGAATATTAGCAAGGTGCCCCATTTCCCTATCACAAAGAGGTCCTTGACGCTGGTATTGGGCAGTCAAACAATCTATTGCGTTAAGGCTAACAGTCTTGTTACAGAAAGACTTGCATGCTTTTCAGAACACTTTTGATACAGTTGATTGAAATGGCTTAGAATGAGAGTATCTATTTACTTTTTATATGTTTAAACATTTTATCTAAGAAATGAAAAAATCAAGATATTCATGGCTTTTACTATGACGAACAACATGTCAAATTAGCAGTATATGCTGATATACTATTTTTATCAAAACCGCAAACTTCTATACAAGCTTTTTTTTTTAAACTGTCTATTCTTATTGATTTATATATGGGTATGTCCTGATAAATATGCGATTTTACCCCTAAATTAATTTACTTCTAAACAGAATTTCTTAAGCTAATATTTTTTCATGGAACACTTCTAAAATATATGGGTTTATCGTTTACTCGGTACATTAAAGATTTCATCTCACTGAACATAGACTGCATCGTTAAACCTAACAATACTCCTTAATGGATGAAACCGTTACACCTTTCTCAGTGGCGGCATTTAGAATCTCTCAAAACAATGCTATTCTCTATTTTATACACCATAAACAATATTTCATTAAATATCCCTTCCATGTTTTCTAAAACAAAAAGTAATTCCAATCTTTCCTTTTTGTTTTGCAACAAGAAAAAGTCCTGTATGTCTTCAATTAAATTTAAAAAAATAAGATGGTGCTGTGGATTTTTTAAAATATCACATAGCCTTTTTTGTTAAAACAATATGTATACTGTATTTTAGAGTCTTCTGATTACTTTCCTTTATGGTCCTTTATAGGCAGTCTTCGAATATTTCTCTTCTTTCTTTCCAAGAATACTTGAAATTTTCACAAAAACCAAACATCTCTTCTCCAATTTTTAAACATATATGCAAATTGCTAGAACCCATAATGGTGTATATTCCCATAGATCAGAGAACATTTCAGAACCCAAGCATTTGGCACAGCAAATTGATTAAAAATATTAATAAATAATTTCTTTGGAAGGTATGGAGAAAGAAATGTTTAATCTGGGTTCATCAGCTATTATCTAATAACTCTTTATTCTACTTTTCACAAGCACATTCTTTTGGACATTCTAGCGTCTTTTAGAAATAAATTCAATTTATTAACAAATACCATATTTATGAACAAATTCCATATTAGTTATTTACATTCAACTGCAAAATAAGGATTCGCCATTGGATATACTCTTGTGTGATATTTTAGAAACCAATCCTTAGGCTTTTATTATATACAAGCATTGTAATTGTATTCATATATTTGTATTTTATAGCGCTTACTACCCCTGACTAGGCATTTAAGCGCATTTCGGTGAGTAGCATGCTACTCCGGAACCCAAAAGGGTTAGTGGTAGATCAGTATAGGGAAATATGAGTATAATATTAGTATTAGTACTAGTATGGGGAGGAATGAGTTAATTTGAGCGGAGGACGTGTGAGTGTTAATTGGAAGATCACAGTAGTAAACTGAGGTCTGGGGTGAGCCAGGAGGGGTAGAGGAGGGAAGATTCTAGGAAGGGTTATTTTGGAGATCCTAATAGTAGAATGATGTTTGGGTGAGTCAAAGAGTGGATATAGAAGATAGATTGATAGAGGAACAGTTTGAGACAGAGTAATGCATCAGAGAGAGCTTTTAAAATGTTGTTTTACCTTTTTTTTTCTATTGTACAGTAGGACTAAAGTAATAAATACATCGATGCATGATTACATAGTAAGGGAATATATGTGTAAGGAATATCATATATTGAGATTTAAAGTTGTATCATATAAACACAATCTTTCAAGGGTTGCCGTATTTGAATTTAATTTATTTGTATACTTTTATAACATTATTTTGAGTTTTCCTCAATATTTCAATAGTGAAATGCTTGTGGCAAAATATAGATAATAGCATATTGTGATAGATAAACAGAGACGCATAAGCATCTAATCAAACAACTGAAATAGAAACTAACATGTTCATAGGTCATTGCATAGTGTAGAATAATATTTATCTCTCTCTCTATATATATATACATACATTTGTTAAGCTGGCGTAAAGAGTAAGAATATAGTTTAAGAAAAATGTGTTATTATACATATTTGAAGAAAGAAATACCCATATCTAGTAGGGGTGTGCGGTAAACTCCGCTCCACTCACAGAGTTTGCTAAAGTTTTTCCACTCTGCGTTCCACTTAGAGAGCAGAGTTGTGAAAAACTCCACATAGACCAGCAGAGTTTTTTCCTCACTCTTGCCAAGGTGAGAGAGAAAAATCTTACTCCACACCACCTTCCAATGAGATTTCTCAATGCGGGCAGTCATGGATGGTCGCTATTGCTCATGTTGAGAAACCTTCGTTTGCATTGAGGTAGCTGCCACTCAAGTTGAAAATCTACTCGATGGCAGAAACAAATCACTGCGAACGGCGTGAACTAACGCACTTCGCACTTGTGGAACTCCGCATAGCGCACAGAGTTTTTTGGTCAATTCACAGAACTCCGCCCAGTCCTAATATATAGATATTATCAAATTATAAGTCTTTAAATACAGAGAGATATGCAGTACATTGCTGTTTGAGTATGTGGATATGTAGGAAAGAGACAACTCTTAGATACGATAATTACCTGTGGATCTTATATTTGAGGGTAATGAATTCTATATTTTGGATGCCTGAACAGAGAAAGATCTACCACCTATTATCTTTTTCTTCTACAGTGGGATTCTTAGGAGGCAGAGCCAATCTTGAGCAGAGGTTCCTTTATTGAATGTATTTGATGATTTTTTCTTCCTGATGAAAAGTGGGCCGTGCCCATGTATTGCTTTGTGGGTGAATTAAAGCAGCTTGAAGGTGGATCTTCTGGCAACTGCTAACCAATGTAGGGCCCTCAAGGCAGGGGATATGTGGGCTTGTGGCTTTACATGTAGGAGTAGTCTGGCAGCAGAGTTCTGAATCCATTGCAGACTTTTCATAGTTGAGAGAGATGATCCGTGGTAGAGGCCATTAGCGTACTTCTGTTCAGATAGTACAAGAGAGATAGTAGGCTGGTCCTTGTTTGGAAATCCGAGGTGGGGAAGATGTGTCACAAAGTTTTCATGGTGATGAAGCTTGATTGTGCTATTTTGTCCATTCGAGTATTCATTCTTAAGCTGAGGTCCATTGTAATTCCAAGGTTTCTAGCTTCCCTAGATACTTTAGGAGGTGGTCCCAGATCTTTAGGCCAGGTGCAGAGCGGGTCATACTTTTTCCATATGTGAGCATTTCATTTTTGGGAGCATTCAGTTTGTGATGGCTCCATGTCATTCACTGATCAACTGCGCGGAGGCCACTGAAGATTTTTGAGTTTCCAATTTCTTTAGGGCATTCCACTTTAAGGAGTATTTGTGTGCAATCTGCATAGTTGTAGCTTGTGAGTTGAAATTAATTGATCATTGCTGACAATTACTTCATGAAGATTTTGAAAAGCATGGATGAGATTATTGAGCCTTGTGGGATCCCTGCTTTTGTGAAGTATGGTTTGGATGAGAAAGGGGGAGTATGGATGACATGTTCTGTTTTGAAGGTAGGAAGTGATCAAGTTGAGGGCAGTCCCCTCTATGCTGTATTTGTAGAGTCTTTGTCTTACAGTGTAATGGTCAACTGTGTCAAATGCAGCTCAGAGATCCAAAAGAAGCAGTGATGCATTCTACTGTGTGTTTAAGGTCATCCCAAATGGTGATTAGGGAAGATTCTGTGCCGCTTCCTAGGTTGAATCCAGTTTGGTAGTCTGAAAGTATTGAGTTATCTTCAATGAATTGTGACATTTGGGCAAATGCTGCTCTTTTTATAAGTCTGCCCTTGAAAGGTTCATTTGTTATTGCTCTGTAGTTGTTCAGGTTTGTTTTCTTTAATAATGGGCATATGTATACCTTTTTTAGGTCTTCAGGAAAGATTCCTGTAGTTAAATAATTATTGATGATTCTTCTTACTGGTCTGACAGCAGAGGTAGATAAAATAATTTTCTTGAAAATGTGTGGTATCCAAGGATCTGAAAGGCAGCCAGAAGGCCTGCTTTCTGTGACCACAGCCATACATTAACTTTGTGATATTTGTTTGAAGGAATGCAGAGACTGGATTGGCTTAAGTTTGGAGTGGGTTTTTGGCAGTGGGTTGGTGCTGGTGGTTTTCCGTTGGTTTAAAATAGGAGTCCAATATGTCTTGCCTTGGTTGTGTAATAATTAGCCAGTTTGTCTGTGAATTCTTGAGTAATGGGATGAGTTCCTTCCTTCGAAATTTGGTGAGAATTTTTAATAAAATTCTTCATTTGCAGATTTAGCATTTTTACTTATGTCTTAATAGTACTTTGTTAGTTTTCTTGATTGTTAATTTGTATATTTTGTTAAGTTTGTGTAGGTAAAGTTTGTCTTGAATGCAGTTTGTTTTGAACCAGGTTTAGGTGCAGCCTTCTGATTTGCTGTTTAATCTTCCTTAGTTATGTATTTCTCCAAGGTGCTTGTTTTCTTTTGTCCTGCTTTGTTGTTCTGAGTGGTATTAGGATGTTGAAAGCTTCCTGTAGCCACTCAAAGTTTTTGAACAGAATTTATTGTGTCCAGATCTGTGTTGGCTGTTAGTTGTGTTTCTAAGTATTCAAAATTGAGTTTGTTCCATGGTCGAAAGGTGGATGCATGTAAGGTCATCTTAGGAGTGCTGATCTGTGGTGTTTTATGTTGGAGAGCTGCCAAAAGGTGATCTGACCATGTGACTGGTGTGATGTTTTGAAAGGTAACTAGTTATGGGTTTGCAAAAATGACATCTAGGATGTGTCCAGTGATGTGTGTGGGATTGTGTATGATCTAATGTAGGTTTAGTGTGATTAAGCCAATGATGATAGGTTTTGGATGGGGCATATTAGGGTTGTCAAACCACATGATAATGTCCCCAAAAATGCATAGTTTGGAATATGGTTTTATAAGGTTGGAAGTTGTTTCTAGAAGTGTGCCTAGGAACATTGCATTATTAGGTGGTGGTCTGCAAAGGAGGAGGAAGCGAGAAAGTTGGTATAGGGTTGCATCTGGTGATGAGGGCCTCAACCTTGTATGGAAATGTCTGTTTTGCTGAAATTCATTGTTTGCTTAAAAATAAAAGCTGTTTGATTTCTTCTTTTGCCTATACCTTTTTGTGTGATGGTTTGATGAGGAACGGCTTTATGTGACACTGGAGCCATGTCATCCCCCAACCATGATTCAGTTATGAAGAGTAAGTCCGGATGTGTCAGTGATTAGGTGGCAGAGGTGGTGCTTGTTTTTTTAGAGAGTGATCGAGCATTTATCACAAGGCAGTTTAGAGACTGTGCAGATAAATTTAAATCATACATTGAATTACATTTAGAACATAATATACATGTAGTTTGGTCACTCTCAAGTGGGAAAAGATATAGATGAAGATCAGAAAATCTTTATTTGTGGCAAACACTACTCAGACTAATTTCCATATATGTAATTGACTCTTATTATCTTTTTCAATTCAACATAAAATGTATTCAGAGACTGCTGATACTTGTAAATACGGGTAGGTCCTGCAACACACACAATGCTGATTTAAACCATTAATTTCTTTCATGTCAATTGATTCAAAGCTTCTAGTTAAAAGTTTGGAAGAAAATTAATTAGATTTTTCAATCTACTGTTATTTTTTACAAACGTGAATGTCTTATTAAAGCATTTATTGGTCAAATGTTTGTCAATGTGAAAATAATTGACATATTTCTAGTGGTTGCACTCCAACAGATAACAATATTTGAAAGACTACACTCAACAATCTTTTCATATATTGTGATATGCTATTTGCCATACCTAAAAATAAAATAGAGCATATGTTCATCCTGTTTCACTTTTTGTAAATCATTATGCCTTAATGTCCCCAGTAACAAATTGATAGATCGGCGAGTCATTTGCATCAACCCAATATTGAAAAACTTCTCAAACCTCCTTAACTGACTTAGGGCCTCATTATGAGTTCGGCGGGCAGTGGAGGCTGCCCACCAAACTCTTTGGGCTGGAAAACCGCCACTCTGGTTTTGTGCCCGCTGGCCCTAAATTAGTTTCCCTCTGGGCCAGTAGAAAATTCACAACAACATTGACACCGGCTCCTAATCGAGCCGGCGGCAATGTTGCGGTGCATCGGTTGCGACAGCACCCATCGTGCTTTTGTGAAATAAATTTACAAGTCTCTTCTATATATCTCAGAATCAAAAAGTTCAGGAGAAGATTTGTCAGTGTGTTCTTCTGGTGTCCTAATTTCACCATTTAAAATCACTTCCCCATTCCCAAAAGGAACTTGGTACGGAATGTGCTCAGTCTCGGTATCTGGGCAATTGTCTGATACCCACTGGTCATAAGGTAAGGGCAAAGTGCACTTTTTTACATGTGATGCATGAATCCAGTTCTTCTTCCTTTCACATTTCACAGCAGTCTGGGTGGCCAGGAGAACTTGCAGGGGCCCCTTCCACCTGGGTTCAAGGCTCCTTTTCTTTTGGAAATTCCTTACAAAGATCCAATCTCCTGGCTTGATGGAGTGTCCAGAGGCCTCAGGGGCAGTGCCTCCTTGACCTGTTCATGGATAGAACCCAATTTTTCAGTTAACTACACGAGGTACATATTACCACCAGCATATACCTTTTCTTGTTCACTGGTTCCATTTCTACAAAATCCATTCACAGGACTTCGAATGGCAAGTCCGGTGATGCAAAATGTCCTTTAGGGACAAGTGTGCCATTTCCTACATTGTATGTCTGGCATATGATGCACCTTTGTACATGAGAATGTGCATATTTTGGTATGTTCTTGTTATGCAATACTTGATCCAAGGTATCCACTATTCATCGGGTGCTAATGTGTGCAGGTACATGTGCTGAGGAAACTATGGCATTCACATAACATTATTTAAAATCCATCTCCTTTTCTTCGTCTTGTCTACCCAACATCCTTCACTATCTAAGGTGGCACAAATGTACCACTCAGCAAGTTCCTCCGGAGTAGCTGCGTCCTGAATATCCTTTACACAATCTATTGTCTGGTTCATCATGCCAACTTCTGGTAACCATCTAGCTGTCCCTGTCACATACATAGTACTGTCCCAGCTTGTGCAGTATTTTTCGCTGTCCTATCTGCAAATGCATTTCCTTTTCCTACATCATTCTCAATTTTCTTGTGAACTGAACATTTTACCACAGCCAATTTCTCAGGTAACGTTAAAGCTTTAAACAACCTTACAATTAGTTCACAATGACGTATTTGTGTTCCATGAGAAGTCATAAACTCCCTCTTCTTTCACAATCTGGCAAAAGAATGTACTACGCCAAAAGCATATTATCTGTCAGTGTACACATTAACCTTTAAACCATCACTCAATTCACCTGCTTGCATCAAAGTTAGCTATTCTGCGGCCTGAGCAGAGTTGTAAATTATCTTCTTGTATTAACAGCATAGGCTGCAATTGTGGTCCCATCAGATAATTTTGAGCAGGAACCATCAACGTACAATTCACCATCCCACTCTTCCAATGGCCTGTCAGTGAGGTCCACTCTACCTTTGGTCTCTTGTTCTGTTCTGATAATACAGTCATGTATTTCTTCTGGTAACACTTCATTAAGTAAAAGTAACATAGTTGCCGGGTTCAAAACATTTCATCTCCGTATTGTGATATGCGGAGAAAACAAAGTGAGTTCGTAGCCTGTCAACCTAGCATTTGTCAAATGTTGTGTCTGTTTTATTCAGTAGGACAACTACAGCATAGGGTACCATTACTGTTAATGGATGCCCAAGCACATATCCTTCACTCTTTTACTGCTGCCGCTTCTACAGTCCTGAGACAACGTGGCAATGCTCGTGTTACTGGGTCTAAGGTGGATGAAAATAAGCACATGGTCTGTTTTTATCTCCATGTGATTGTGTCAATAATACAAGACTGCAACCTTCGGTTTCATGTACTAATAGAGTAAATGGTTTCTGATAATCTGGGGTGGCTAACACATGTGCATTACACAAAGCCTTCTTTAATTCACAGAAGGCTCTTTCACCTTCATCATTCCAAGTGGTTGGTACATGTAAATTATGATTATGAAACCCAAATCTTTATATCTTTTTCCTGCAGCTATAAGAGACAGATCTATATGTGACAACTGTTGGGATAAATTAGATGCGAAAAGAAAAAGGTAACTCTTTGAAATGGAAGTATTAACAATTGTCACAGATATATGTAAAAAGGCCAGGGCACACCGAAAACAGTTCTGTGTAGTTGATCCAAGTGGTCATTCAATCAGAGTCGAAGTCCAAAGCACGAATGAAACTATACATTTATTAACCGATGAAAGGGTGTGGTCATTATTCAAGTCAAAGACCACATGTGTCACAATCAATCCAGAATGCAGCCAGCAGCCGACACGTGTTTTGTCTCCTAGACTTTATCAAGGCTGTGGGATAGATGGACAATATATAAATATTGGTATATGGGAAAATGACTAGTTATATAGGTACAATCATGATCTATCAATGCTAAAAACTAGAACAAATACCCAGGTGTAACTACATCACCGGCATGACCAACGTCTGTGAATATATATGCAAAATTGCTGATAATTTATCCAATTAAAGGGATGCGTACTGTATGTAAAACAGCAAAATGCACAAAGAATAATAAATGGTGTGTGAGACCAAGAAAAAGTGCAATCACACTAATGATACACCAACCTGATGTAGTATAATGAGTGTGAACTAGTATGACCAAGAGGAGGTGACAGGTCCAGCAAGCAACTCATACGTGGGAAAGAACACCAGAGAGTGAGTGAGCAATTATGTGGACCCATGGAGCCATATAATGTGAAGATGTGTATAAAGTCGAAGCAAACGGTAAATCATGTACCTTCAAATGTGAGAGGATGAATAAGCGTAGGTATTGCGAAAGGTAGTTCCTTACAGGGCGTGCATGGTTTTCGGCCTCAAAGGTGGCCAATGACATCCAAAATTTGGAAGTGAAGACTGGCCCTGATAAGCCTAAAGGGGAAGTATAAACAACAAAAAATACGGGAATGACGAATATATATAGTCCAAGCATAATGAAAAACAGCACAAAACGTGGGGGTGGGGAGTGAATGCCAAACACCCTAAGCAAAATATACATTACCGGTAGGGTAATCGTATATATGAAACCACCAGAAACTCTATACATAATTAGATTTCATGGTGAATAAGTAGCGCCAGGGTTAGGAGGTGGGATTTTTTTTTTAAATGACATGGGACCATGTCCAAGACTGAGGATTAAGTGCCTGTCAGAATACTAATAGCAACAAACCGCATTGTGTGATGGGGGGAAAAAATATATACTAAAACACCGCTTGGTGTATACACCAAAGTGCGGAGAAACCAAAGATATACACAACGCGAGTTAAAGAAACAAAAGTGGACCGCTCCAGTAAGGAAGGACATGCTTGTGTCCTGCATAATGTCGATAACAGTAAATGGTGACGCGTATGCCAAGCCAAAGTATATTACGCCGCTAAACCCAGCGTTACGTGGGGCAGTAATGCTTGTATCGAAAGTAAATCCATTGAGTTTGTAGCGCGGCAAAAACTACGAAACGAAGGATAAATAAAGGCATAACAAAAATAGTAGGTCAATAAATAATAGCGCGGCACACGGGAAACGGGGAAAAGGCTGCGAATTCATTCTTACCAGATGCTGGGGAGTAATACCGTGCCAAACGCGCCAGTGAGCAGAATGAAGACCACTCGTTTGCTGTTAGTTCTATAAACAGCAAACGAGCATGGAAATAGAAAGAGGACTACCACAAAGAGGGAAATGTGCATCTAAAATGTTAATACCCTCCTCCACTGCTCTTAGTCTAATAACCCAACTACTATCCAAACGTCTTAGCATGAGGGTCCTGTTGCCCCCTCAGGGTAATGGATTGACTACATCAATCCCATGTGCGGTGATGCCTAAAATTTCCCGCTGCCCGTGATTGGTGTTATAATATACCGCAAAAGGGTAGTTAACATTGTTGTTGCGAATAGCCCTAATGTGGTCCTGCAGTCTCTCCTTAAGCGGTCGAATGGTACTACCAACATAAATGCAATTGCAGATGCAGACCAGACAATATACAACAAATTTTGTATTACAATTAATAAACTTGTCAATTTTGTATGTGACTGACGTGTGATATTGAAAGTTCACCATTTTATCTTTGATGTAACAGCAAATGTTGCAATGTCCACATTTATATGATCCCCGCGGTAGTGTGGGTAACCAGGTGTCTTTAAGGTCTGGTGGTAGACAACTGTGGCAAAGGTACTTACGTAGGGCAGGTCCCCTACTGTAGGTAATACTAGGTTTCGATGTGAGATTCTTGTTCAGATGCCCATCTGCTAACAAGAAAGGCCAGTGTCTCTGAAGGATTTTGTATATCTGGGAGCTCAGTTCATTATGAGGAGTGATTAGAGCAAGTGGCCTGTGTGTCTTTTTCTTAATGGATGAAACTACAAGATCTGATCTATTGACATGGCTGATTCTATTATTTGCTTGAAGCAAAATATTACGGGGGTACCCCCTTCCGGTGAAGCGGGTATTCATTTGTTTCAGTTCTTCCCGGAAAATAGTGTCTTCACTGCAAATCCTCCTAATCCTGGTGAGTTCCCCGAAGGGTATTGCATTAACTTGTGAGGCAGGGTGAGAACTATTGGCATGTAAAATGGAGTTGCATGCTGTTGGTTTTCTATACAACTTCGAGCAAATTTTGTTCCCTTTGATGTATAGGGTGAGATCTAGAAAGTTTACTTGGGACATACTATGTTCTCCAGAAAGCGTGATGTTAAAATTATTGGTGTTGAGATGATATAAGAAACGACAAAGTAGATCTAAACTACTTGACCAAAATAATTGTACATCATCTATATTTCTGCCCCAATAAAGGATGTGTTGGGTCTAATCTGGTGAACATTCCTTCCATATATGCGACAGTTCGAAAAAGCCCATATATAAGTTGGCAAAAGATGGGGCAAATTTTGCCTCCATGGCAACTCCTTGGATTTGTCTATACCATGTTCCGTTGTTGACAAAAATGTTATTATCGAGCACCAATTTAATTAGGTCAATGAGCATGTTAGAGTGTTCAAACAGAGTGGCATCACGAGTATCCAAAAAATGTTGAATAGCAATCAGGCCAATATCTCTCGGTATGCACGTGTAAAGTGAGGTAACATCTATGGTAACTATAAAATGTCCCTCAGTCCACTCGAAGTCACTCAATTTGCTGAGAAGGTCTTTGGTGTCTCTAATGTATGAGGGAAGATTGATAACAAAGGGTTGTAAAAATAAGTCTGTGTACTCCGAAATTCTCTCCGTGGGTGAGCCTATACCCGAAATGATGGGTCTGCCAGGTGGAAAAAGACATGATTTATGTATTTTGGGTAGAATATAAATACACGGGGCAGTGGGAGTGGGGTTGAACATGTATTTGTATTACAAGTCTGTAATGAGACATCTGTCCCTCCAAAAAATTAGTCTCTGTTGTGTAAGTTCATTGACATCCCTCAGTGGGTTGTGTGATAAAGCCAAATATGCATTGGTGTCATTGAGTTGACGATCTGTTTCGCCGATATAGTCCAGTTTATTCATAAGGACAATATTGCCCCCTTTATCGGCTTCCTTAATGACTATATTATTCATGTTGGTGAGGGAGTGAAGGGCTTTTCTTTCAAGACCAGTAATGTTATGCACAATATTTTTACAGCCCGCACGATATTGATCTTCTAACCGGTCAGATGTAACACGTTTATAGAAGATATCGATAACATTATCACTCGGTAAACTGGGTGTGAATTTTGAAGAGGTTTTAAGTTAAGACCACTGTCAATCGTCGGATACAGGTCAATGTCCAGGTCAGCCAAAATATCCATCAGAGAGGCAAATGGCAAATTACTGACTGGTAATGGGGACGGTGTGTGGGAATCAGTCGAAACCATTTTACCTTCAAAAAATTTACAAAGTTTACATTTGCGAATGAATTTAAACAGTTTGACATGTAATTCAGTGAAGTTCGGTAATGATGAAGGCACGAAACCCAAACCTTTGCTCAGGATTTTTATTTGTTGTTCACTAAGTTTGACATCTGTTAAGTTCACAATTGCAATATCATTGTTCATATCCGAGTCTCCTGATTGGTCAGTATAAGTTATTGCTGGTTGCGGGAGGTGGATCTCGTGACCATCCCCTCTCGTTCTTTTATTAAGTCTGTGCGTTTTCTTCCTGCCTCTCCTGGTGGGTTTGTGTAGGCCTCTTCCCTTTTGTGATTTAGTATTTGTCCCTTCCTGTACCTCTCTAGTTCCAATAAAAAAGGAGATCTGTGACTAGTGGAAATCATGGATTGGTGTGCTGTGTTACTGGTATCACTGTCACTTGCACTAGGTGCACTGTAGAGGTCGGTCTCGCTTGTAGAAGCAACAGAGGTTGCGTCCACAGTGGACATGTGCGGAATTCCCTCATGTTTGTCCAATTTAATATTATCAAATTTGCGTGCATATGTGAAGACCCTCCCGTTTTTGTAATCACTATCGCCTCTTCTGAGTTTACGTATTTTTTTGTCTTTGATGTATTCCTGGTGTTTATGTATGACTTCTTTAAGTAACCTATAATTTTTCTCTTTAGCTTCTGGAAGGTTAATTTCCTTGATTTCCTTTTCTAGTATTGAGATATCTTCTAGAAGTTTATCTCTTTTAGCCTGTGCATCTCGAATGAGAATGTCCATCATGCCGAAGGAGGAAGTAACTAGAAGGTGTTCTCACTCCTTAAGAAGTTCGGGACTCAGGTCCTCAAATGAGGGGACTAAAATGATGCGTAGGTCCCTAGGGATTTGTTTATTGTCTATGTGTAGGAGGCTGGCCTGGCTTATAGTGGGTACCCTGTGGTACTTACACCCTGTGCCAGGTCCAGTTATCCCTTATTAGTAGAATAGAGGTGTTTCTAGCAGCTTAGGCTGATAGAAGGTAGCTATGGCAAAGCAGCTTAGGCTGAACTAGGAGACATGCAAAGCTTCTACTATACCACATATATATCATATGCACAATATCATAAGAAAACACAATACACAGAGTTACTACAAATAAAGGTACTTTATTTTTATGACAATCTGCCACAAGTATCTCAGTGAGTACCCTCAGTAAGAAGTTAAGTAATATACACAAGTTATATGTACACAAACCCAAAACAGGTAAGTAAGAGTCAGAAAAGTAATGCAAACAGTGTATAATTACAATAGCTTGCAATAGGTGAACATAGGTCTAGGGGCAACACAAACCATATACTCCAAAAGTGGAATGCAAATCACGAATGGACCCCAGACCTATGGGAGCTTGTAGAAGGTCGCTGGGACTGTAAGAAAACAGTCAGGGTGTCCAAGATACCCCACTCAAGACCCTGAAAAGTAGGAGTAAAGTACACCTACTACCCCAAAAGAGCACAATAGTCGTGATAGGGGGATTCTGCAAGAACAACAAACACCAGCAAGGCACTGAAGGTGGATTCCTGGACCTGAGGACCTGCAAGGCAAGGGGACCAAGTCCAAGAGTCGCGATAGTATCCAGGGGGGGCAGGAGCCAAGAAAACCCCGGATGAAGGTGTAAGGAAGCTGCCTCTGGGAGGAAGAATCTTGGAGTTCTGCAACAACGAAGAGGATTAGGAACTTCTTCTTTGGATGAAAGATGTCCCACATGGCGATAAAGGTTGCAGAAGTGTTCCCACACAGAAATACTGCAAACAAGCCTTGCTAGCTGCAACTCAAAGAGCCCCCACAGAAGCAGGCAGCACCCGCATAAGTACCCAAACAGGCACTTAGAAGATTTGTGAACCGGAGCTGGCTTAGAGTCACAAAGGAGGGTCCCACGATGCCGGAGAACAACTCAGAGGGTTGACCACTGCAGGATGGAGTGCTGGGGACCCAGGCTAGGCTGTGCATGAAGGAAATCCTGGAAGAGTGCACAGGAGCCGGAGCAGTTGCAAATCACCAGTACATAGGTTTGCAGTCTAGCGTGGGGATGTAAGAACTTACCTCCACCAAACTTGGACTGAAGGATCACTGGACTGTGGGAGTCACTTGGATAGAGTTTCTGTGTTCCAGGGACCATGTTCGTCAGGATCAGAGGGGACCCGGAGGACCAGTGAGGCAGTCTTTTGGTGCCTGCCTTGGCAGGGGGAAGAGTCTGTCGACCCACCGGAGATTTCTTCTTGGCTTCCAGTGCAGGGTGAAGGCAGATGAACCCCAGAGCATGCACCACCAGGAAACAGTGGAGAAAGCCGGCAGGATGAGGCGCTACAATGTTGCTGGTAGTCGTCTTGCTACTTTGTTGTGGTTTTGCAGGTGTCCTGGAGCAGTCAGCGGTCGATCCTTGGCAGAAGTCAAAGAGGGAGATGCAGAGAAACTCTGGTGAGCTCTTGCATTCATTATCTGAAGAATTCCCCAGAGGAGAGACCCTAAATAGCCAGAAAAGGAGGTTTGGCTACCAAGAAAGGAGGATTGGCTACCAAGAAAGGTAAGAGCCTATCAGAGGGGTTGTCTGACGCGACCTGCTGGCACTGGCCACTCAGAGCAGTCCAGTGTACCCCCAACACCTCTGTTTCCAAGATGGCAGAGGTCCGGGACACACTGGAGGAGCTCTGGGCACCTCCCCTGGGAGGTCCTGGTCAGGGGAGTGGTTAATCCCCTTTCCTTTGTCCAGTTTCGCGTCAGAGCAGGGCTGGGGGATCCCTGAACCGATGTAGACTGGCCTATGCAGAGATGGGCACCATCTGTGCCCATCAAAGCATTTCCAGAGGCTGGGGGAGGCTACTCCTCCCCAGCCCTTCACACCTATTTCCAAAGGGAGAGGGTGTAAAACCCTCTCTCAGAGGAAATCCTTTGTTCTGCCTTCCTGGGCCAGGGCTGCCTGGACCCCAGGAGGGCAGAAACTTGTCTGAGGGGTTGGCAGCAGCTGCAGTGGAATCCCCGGAAAAGCAGTTTGGCAGCACCCAGGTTTTGTGCTAGAGACCCAGGGGATCATGGAATTGTCCCCCCAATAGCAGAATGGTATTGGGGTGACAATTCCATGATCTTAGACATGTTACATGGCCATGTTCGGAGTTACCATTGTGACACTATACATAGGTAGTGACCTATGTATAGTACACGTGTGAAATGGTGTCCCCTCACTCACAAAAGTCCGTGGAATTTGCCTTGAACGATGTGGGGGCACCTTGGCTAGTGCCAGGGTGCCCACACACTAAGTAACTTGGCACCCAACCTTCACCAGGTGAGGGTTAGACATATAGGTAACTTATAAGTTACTTATGTGCAGTGAAAAATGGCTGTGAAATAACGTGGACGTTTTTTCACTCAGTCTGCAGTGGCAGGCCTGTGTAAGAATTGTCAGAGCTCCCTATGGGTGGCAAAATAAATGCTGCAGCCCATAGGGATCTCCTGGAACCCCAATACCCTGGGTACCTAAGTACCATATACAAGGGGATTATATGGGTGTACCAATGTGCCAATGAGAATTGGTAAATTTAGTCACTAGCCTGCAGTGACAAATTTAGAAAGCAGAGAGAGCATAAACACTGAGATTCTGGTTAGCAGAGCCTCAGTGATACAGTTAGGCACCACACAGGGAACACATACAGGGCACATACTGTAAGCACTGGGGTCCTGCCTAGCAGGATCCCAGTGACACAGGGGCTAGAACATAGATACATACAGTGAAAATGGGGGTAACATGCAAGGCAAGATGGTACTTTCCTACACAACCCCCCCCCCCCCACCAAACGAAGGGCAATAAGACTAGCCGTGTCCTGATGAGGCTTCATTGTCTAAGTGGAAATATCTGGAGAGTCCATCTGCATTGGAGTGGGTACTCCCAGGTCTATGTTCCACTGTATAGTCCATTCCCTGTAGAGATATGGACCACCTCAACAATTTTGGATTTTCACCTTTCATTTGTTATAGCCAAAGTAGAGGATTGTGGTCTGTCTGAACAATAAAGTGAGTGCCAAACAGATATGGCCTCAACTTTTTCAGTGCTCAGACCATAGCAAAGGCCTCCCTTTCTATGGCAGACCAACGCTTTTCTCTAGGGGTCAACCTTCTGCTGATAACAGCAACTGGTTGATCCTGGCCTTCAGAATTCAGTTGTGATAAGACTGCCCCTACCCCTAATTTAGATGCATCAGTTTGAACAATGAATTTCTTGGACTAACATCGGCTTTTTAGGACAGGTGCAGAGCACACGGCCTGTTTGAGCTCCTCAAAAGCTTTCTGACAGCTAGCTGTCCATAATACCTTCTTAGGCATTTTCTTGCTTGTGAGATCATTAAGAGGGGCTGCTATGGATCCATAATTCTTGATGAATCTCCTGCAAAACCCTGTGAGGCCTAAAAAGGCTCTTACCTGGGTCTGAGTTGTAGGGGGAGCCCAATCCATGATAGTTTGGATTTCCCCCTGTAGTGGTGCAATCTGTTCTTCACCTACCAGGTGGCCCAGATAAACCACTTTCCCCTGCCCTATCTGGCACTTTGAGGCCTTGATAGTGGACCAGGTACTCATCCCAGGTTGAGCTAAAGATAGCAATATCATCAAGATATGCTGCACAGAAAGCCTCCAACCCTTGTAGGACTGTGTTCACCAACCTCTGAAAAGTGGCAGGTGCATTTTTCAAACCAAAGGGCATTACTGTGAATTGGTAGTGCCCTCCTGTAGTAGAAAGTGCAGTCTTTGGTTTAGCATCTTCTGCCAATACCCTCCAGTCAGATCAAAAGTGCTAAGATACTTGGCAGAAGCCAGTGTATCAATGAGCTCATCCGCCCTGGGTATATGGTGAGCATCAGTTTTTGTTACCTGACTGAGCCCTCTGTAATCTACACAAAACCTCATCTCCCTCTTTCCATCTTTGGTGTGAGGTTTTGGTACAAGCACCACTGGGCTAGCCCATGGGCTTTCAGAAGGTTCAATCACCCCCAAATCCAACATTTTCTGCACCTCTTGCTTAACACAGTCTCTGACATGGTCAGGCTGCCTATAAATTTTACTTTTGACAGGCAGGCTGTCTCCATTGTCAATTGTGTGTTCACACCAGGATGTTGTACCTGGTACAAGTGAAACGAGGTCTGAAAATTGGCTTAGGAGATTGATGCAGTTGTCTTTCTGTTCTGCAGTCAGACAATCTGCTAAAACTACTCCCTCCATTAAGGCATCTGCTTCAGTGGTGGAGAAGAGATCAGGGAGAGGGTCACTTTCTTCTTCCTGTCCCTCATCTGTTGCCATGAGCAGGGTAAGATCAGCCCTGTCATAGTAGGGTTTTAGGCGGTTGACATGAATGACCCTAAGGGGACTCCTGGCAGTGCCCAGGTCTACCAAATAGGTAACCTCACCCTTTTTCTCAACAATTAGATGGGGTCCACTCCATTTGTCTTGGAGTGCTCTTGGGGCCACAGGCTCCAATACCCACACCGTCTGTCCTGGTTGGTACTGGATCAGAACAGCCTTCTGGTCATGCCATTGCTTTTGCATCTCCTGGCTGGCCTGAAGGTTTTTACTGGCCTTTTTCATGTACTCAGCCATTCTGGATCTTAGGCCACGTACATAATCCACTATGTCCTGTTTAGGAGCTTTTAAAGGTTGTTCCCAACCCTCCTTTACAAGAGTAAGTGGACCTCTTACACGGTGCCCAAAGAGGAGTTCAAAGGGGCTAAAGCCCACTCCTTTTCGGGGTACCTCCCTGTAAGCAAACAGGAGGCAAGGTAACAGGACATCCCATCTCCTCCTGAGTTTTTCAGGGAGTCCCATTATCATTCCTTTGAGAGTTTTATTAAACCTCTCAACCAGACCATTTGCTTGTGGATGGTAAGGGGTGGTGAACTTGTAGGTAACACCACACTCCTTCCACATTGCTTTCAATTGTGCAGACATGAAGTTGTTACCTCTGTCTGATACTAACTCTTCAGGAAAACCCACCATGGAAAAGACTCCCAGGAAGGCCTTTGCCACTGCAGGAGCTCTAGTGGTCCTTCAATGTATGGCTTCAGGATATCATGTGGCACGGTCCACTACCACCAAGATGAATCTATTGCCTGAAGCAGTAGGAGGGTCAAGGGGGCCAACTATGGAAACCCATACCCTTTCAAAGGGCACCCCAACCACTGGGAGTGGAATTAGAGGGGCCTTTGGAGTGCCACCAGTTTTGCCACTGGCTTGGCAGGTCACACAAGACTTGCAAAAATCGTTGGTGTCCTCTAACATATGAGGCCAGTGAAACAAGGGGACAAGTCTTTCCCAGGTTTTCGTCTGGCCCAAATGCCCAGCCAAAGGAATGTAATGTGCTAGAGTGAGAAGAAACTCTCTGTACTGCAGGGGAATTACCAATCTCCTGGCTGCTCCAGGTGTTGGGTCCCTTGACTCTGTGTACAAGAGGTTATCTTCCCAGTATACTCTGACTGTCACAGACATCCCCATTTTGCTGCTTGACAGCTTGCTGTCTGAGACCTTCTAATGAGGGACAGGTTTGCTGTGCCACACACAGCTCTTTCCTGGCAGGATCCCCTCCACCCAAAAGCTCAGCAGTGTCTGCTGTCAGCTCCTCTGGTGTAGGTTCTGCACAAGGAGGACATTTCTCTTCCTCAGAAGGGGAATCATCTGTAGGGGGAGGGATAATGGGTAGGGATTCACCCTTGTTACCTCTAGCTTTAGGGAGCACTTGGTCCATTGTTTCAGGATCCAAGTTACCCTGTCCTTTTTGCTTTTTGGCCTGAGCCTTGGTTAAAGCAAAAATGTGCCCAGGAATGCCCAGCATTGCTGCATGGGCCTCCAACTCCACTTCTGCCCAAGCTGATGTCTCTAAATCATTCCCTAGTAGACAGTCTACAGGTAAATCTGAGGCAACCACAACTTTCTTTGGACCAGTAAACCAAGTTGAGATTCACAACAGCCATGGGGTGGCTAAGAGTGTTGTTATGAGCGTCTGTCACTTGGTACTGCTGACCAAGTAGGTGTTGTTCAGGGTGGACCAGTTTTTCTATCACCATAGTTACACTGGCTCCTGTGTCCCTGTAGGCCTGAACCTCAACACCATTTATTAGGGGAAGTTGCTTGTACTTATCCATGTTAAAAGGACAAGCAACTAAGGTGGCAAAATCAATGCCACCATCAGAGACTAAAATAGCCTCTGTGGTCTCCCTAACAAGACCAACCCCCAACTACATTGCCAATAGTGAGCACAGCTACACCCTTGGATTGGCTCTTAGTAGTAGATTTCCCACCACCACTGCTATTACTAGGGGCACTAGAATTTGCAGCAGGGGTTGTGGTGGTGGGAGGTTTGGTGTTTTTCTTTGGACAACTGGAATCAGTGGCCCAATGGCCTTTGACTTTACACAAATAACACCAAGGCTTTTTAGGTTGATTATTAGAAGAGGATTTGGACCCAACTCCCCCAGAGGATTTTTGTGGGCCTGATGAAGACTCAGAATGTTTACTTTTGTCCCCACCCTTCTCAGAAAACTTACCATCCTTGTCAGCCCTGTATTAACTTTTCTGTTCACCCTTGTTCTGACCCACTTGTCTGCCTTATTTCCCAATTCTTGGGGAGAGGTCAGATCTGAGTCCACTAGGTATTGGTGCAACAAGTCAGACACACAGTTGTTCAGAATATGCTCTCTTAGAATAAGATTGTACAGGCTTTCATAGTCGGATACCTTACTGCCATGTAACCACCCTTCCAAGGCCTTCACTGAACAGTCCACAAAATCTGTCCAGTCTTGAAGACTCTTTTCAGGTGTCTCTGAACTTAATCCTGTATTGTTCAGTGGTTAAGCCAAATCCATCCAAGTGTGCATCTTTCAAAACTTTGTAGTTGTTGGCTTCACTTTCTCTAACAGTAAGGAGCTTATCCCTACCCTTTCCAGTGAAAGATAGCCACAAAATAGCAGCCCACTGCCTTTGAGGGACCAACTGTACCATACAGGCCCTCTCAAGTGCAGCAAACCACTTGTTAATGGCATCCCCCTCCTTGTAAGGGGGACTATCTTGTGCAGATTCCTGGAATCGTGCTCTCTAACAGGATTGCTATCAGGAATACTACTGCTGCCACCATGGGGAACTAACCCCAAACTCTGTCTTTCCCACTCTATGTCTAGGGATTCCCCGTCTAAGGCCAGCTGCTGCTGTTTAAGCTTCAGTCTGGTCTCTTCAACCCTCAACTTTTTGAGTTCCCTATCTAACAAGTTATCCTCAATGCTTTGACACAGATGAAATCTGGGAAGTTACAGAGGGGGACCTGTCCCTAACTGTCTGGACCCTGGTAACCTGGCCTCTAGGGATAAAGGATGCCCTACTGTGATGGGAACCTTTCTCACTGCCAGCATCACTAGGTACCCTGCTAGGGGGCAGACCCTTGTCAGAACCCTCCCCAGCTTCTTCAGGGGACTCCTCTGAATCAGACTGGGAAGTTCTCCCTTTTCTAATCTTTCATTTGATGGTCCAGACTGGTTCTGCTCATCCACAATAAGCATATTAAAGAAAAACTCTTTTGTAGGGTTCTTTCCTATACTTAAACCTCTATCCAGGCAGAGACCCCTTAAACTTTTGTAGTTCAAACTCTCATATGTTGCATTAACAGTCTTGAGAGTGGAATCTACAACAGACATGATAGTAAAGGTTTAAGGATAGTGAGAAGAGAGATCAAGTTTTAGAACTTTTGAAAGCACAGAGAAAAAAACTTTTTCTAACTTTTAGAAAACTTTTAGTAGTTTTAAGAAACTTTTCAGAACTTTGTAAAATGTTTTAGGATAGAAAAGCAAACTTTTTGGGTTAAGTGTAAATACACTGAACTGTTTGGTATATGATTCTCTTATGAAAAGTACAATATGACAAAGTGGTAAAGCAGTTTAAGTATTTATCCCACAGCTGCACTACCAATGTAGGAGGCTGGCCTGGCTTATAGTAGGTACCCTATGGTACTTACACCCCGTGCCAGGTCCAGTTATCCCTTATTTGTAGAATAGAGGTGTTTCTAGCAGCTTAGGCTGATAGAAGGTAGCTATGGCAAAGCAGCTTAGGCTGAACTAGGAGACATGCAAAGCTCCTACTATACCACTTCTATCATATGCACAATATCATAAGAAAACACAATACACAGAGTTACTAAAAATAAAGGTACTTTATTTTTATGACAATATGCCACAAGTATCTCAGTGAGTACCCTCAGTAAGAAGGTAAGTAATATACACAAGTTATATGTACACAAACCCAAAACAGGTAAGTAAGAGTCAGAAAAGTAATGCAAACAGTGTAGAATTACAATAGGTTGCAATAGGTGAACATAGGTCTAGGGGCAACACAAACCATATACTCTAAAAGTGGAATGCGAATCACGAATGGACCCCAGACCTATGGGAGCTTGTAGAGGGTCGCTGGGAGTGTAAGAAAACACTCAGGGTGTCCAAGATACCCCACCCCAAGACCCTGAAAAGTAGGAGTAAAGTACACCTACTACCCCAAAAGAGCACAATAGTCGTGATAGGGAGATTCTGCAAGAACAACAAACAGCAGCAAAGCACTGAAGGTGGATTCCTGGACCTGAGGACCTGCAAGGCAAAGGGGACCAAGTCCAAGAGTCGCGATAGTGTCCAGGGGGGGCAGGAGCCCAGAAAACCCCGGATGAAGGTGTAAGGAAGCTGCCTCTGGGAGGAAGAATCTTGGAGTTCTGCAACAACGAAGAGGATTAGGAACTTCTTCTTTGGATGAAAGATGTCCCACATGGCGATAAAGGTTGCAGAAGTGTTCCCATGCAGAAATACTGCAAACAAGCCTTGCTAGCTGCAAGGGTTGCAGTAGAGGTTTTTAGGTGCTGCTGGGGACCAGGAAGGACCAGGATGTTGCCCCTTGGAGGAGGAGACAGAGGGGGCACTCAGCAACTCAGAGAGCCCCCACAGAACCAGACAGCACCCGAATAAGTACCCAAACAGGCACTTAAAAGATTTGTGAACCAGAGCTGGCTTAGCGTCACAAAGGAGGGTCCCACGATGCCAGAGGCCAACTCAGAGGGTTGAGCACTGCAGGATGGAGTTCTGGGGACCCAGGCTAGGCTGTGCATGAAGGAAATCCTGGAAGAGTGCACAGAAGCCGGAGCAGCTGCAAATCACGCAGTACACAGGTTTGCAGTCTAGGTTGGGGAGGCAAGGACTTACCTCCACCAAACTTGGACTGAAGGATCACTGGACTGTGGGAGTCACTTGGATAGAGCTCCTGTGTTCCAGGGACCACGCTTGTTAGGATCAGAGGGGACCAGGAGGACCAGTGATGCAGTCTTTTGGTGCCTGCCTTGGCAGGGGGAAGAGTCTGTCGACCCACCGGAGATTTCTTCTTGGCTTCCAGTGCAGGGTGAAGGCAGATGAACCCCAGAGCATGCACCACCAGGAAACAGTGGAGAAAGCCGGCAGGATGAGGCGCTACAATGTTGCTGGTAGTCGTCTTGCTACTTTGTTGTGGTTTTGCAGGTGTCCTGGAGCAGTCAGCGGTCGATCCTTGGCAGAAGTCAAAGAGGGAGATGCAGAGAAACTCTGGTGAGCTCTTGCATTCATTATCTGAAGAATTCCCCAGAGGAGAGACCCTAAATAGCCAGAAAAGGAGGTTTGGCTACCAAGAAAGGAGGATTGGCTACCAAGAAAGGTAAGAGCCTGTCAGAGGGGGTCTCTGACATCACCTGCTGGCACTTGCCACTCAGAGCAATTCAGTGTGCCCCCAACACCTCTGTTTCCAAGATGGCAGAGGTCTGGGACACACTGGAGGAGCTCTGGGCACCTCCCCTGGAAGGTACTGGTCAGGGGAGTGGTCACTCCCCTTTCCTTTGTCCAGTTTTGTGCCAGAGCAGGGATGGGGGATCCCTGAACCGGTGTAGACTGGCTTATGCAGAGATGAGCACCATCTGTGCCCATCAAAGCATTTCCAGAGGCTGGGGGAGGCTACTCCTCCCCAGCCCTTCACACCTATTTCCAAAGGGAGAGGGTGTAACACCCTTTCTCAGAGGAAATCCTTTGTTCTGCCTTCCTGGGCCAGGGCTGCCTGGACCCCAGGAGGGCAGAAACCTGTCTGAGGGGTTGGCAGGAGCTGCAGTGGAAACCCCGGAAAGGCAGTTTGGCAGCACTCGGGTTCTGTGCTATAGTCCCAGGGGATCATGGAATTGTTCCATGATCTTAGACATGTTACATGGCCATGTTCGGAGTTACCATTGTGACGCTATACATAGGTAGTGACCTATGTATAGTGCACGCGTGAAATGGTGTCCCTGCACTCACAAAGTCCGGGGAATTTGCCCTGAACGATGTGGGGGCACCTTGGCTAGTGCCAGGGTGCCCACACACTAAGTAACTTGGCACCCAACCTTCACCAGGTGAAGGTTAGACATATAGGTGACTTATAATTTACTTATGTGCAGTGAAAAATGGCTGTGAAATAACGTGGACGTTATTTCACTCAGTCTGCAGTGGCAGGCCTGTGTAAGAATTGTCAGAGCTCCCTATGGGTGGCAAAATAAATGCTGCAGCCCATAGGGATCTCCTGGAATCCCAATACCCTGGGTACCTAAGTACCATATACAAGGGGATTATATGGGTGTACCAGTGTGCCAATGAGAATTGGTAAATTTAGTCACTAGCCTGCGGTGACAAATTTAGAAAACAGAGAGCATAAAAACTAAGGTTCTGGTTAGCAGAGCCTCAGTGATATAGTTAGGCACCACACAGGGAACACATACAGGGCACATACTATGAGCACTGGGGTCCTGCCTAGCAGGATCCCAGTGACACAGGGGCTAAAACATACATACATACATACATACATACATACATGCATACATACAGTGAAAATGGGGGTAACATGCCAGGCAATATGGTACTTTCCTACACTATGTACTTTTGTAAGATGGTGTAGTCCCACCACCTAGATAGCTCTTATTTTTTCAAGCATTCTAGTTTAACAAATTTCATTCTTAAACCTTCTTGTTTAGTGGGCAGTGAATATGTAGTTGATAAACTAGTACCAGCTTGGAAGATCTCTAGTACCGCATCCCTATTATCAAATGTATCCATATTCAATTAAACAATTGTAAATATTATGTAAAAAACCCTCAGTACATATGTAAGACAAAATAGTCAAGACAAATCAAACAGAATATGAGTGCAGAGCAGGCATTACAAAGTTAAAGCACAAGAAAAGAAAGGTGGAGAATGCCACAATGCTCGCACATCAGCACATATATTAATGCAAATGTCCATACATAGCAGTCCTTTAGCACATCAAGTGATGGAAATGCAATGGGTGCCAACCCGGCCGGGCACCTACCACCCAAGGTGTCCAAGAAACCGCTGACTGGGGAATAGTCAGTGGCCATGTAGAATATATGAAAAAAGGCCAGGGCACACCGAAAACAGTTCTGTGTAGTTGATCCAAGTGGTCATTCAATCAGAGTCGAAGTCCAAAGCACGAATGAAACTATACATTTATTAACCGATGAAAGGGTGTGGTCATTATTCAGGTCAAAGACCACATGTGTCACAATCAATCCAGAATGCAGCCAGCACGTGTTTCGTCTCCTAGACTTTATCAAGGCTGTGGGATAGATGGACAATATATACATATTGGTATATGGGAAAATGACTAGTTATATATGTACAATCATGATCTATCAATGCTAAAAACTAGTACAAATTCCCAGGTGTAACTACATCACCGGCATGACCAACTTCTGTGAATATATATGCAAAATTGCTGATAATTTATAAAATTAAAGGGATGCGTACCAGCAAAATGCACAAAGAATAATAAATGGTGTGTGAGACCAAGAAAAAGTGCAATCACACTAATGATACACCAACCTGATGTAGTATAATGAGTGTGAACTAGTATGACCAAGAGGAGGTGACAAGTCCAGCAAGAAACTCGTACGTGAGAAAGAACACCAGAGAGTGAGTGAGCAATTGTGTGTACCCAGGGAGCCATATAATGTGAAGATGTGGATAAAGTCGAAACAAACAGTAAATCATGTACCTTCAAATGTGAGAGGACGAATAAGCATAGGTATTGCGAAAGGGAGTTCCTTACATGGCGTGCATGGTTTTCGGCCTCAAAGGTGGCTAATGACATCCACAGATACTCCATCAGGGGAACAAGAAATATGAGCATGCACTTTCTTTAACAAACCCAACACTAACAAATTTTCATCACAGGCTTCAGTGAAAATGAATGAATGGGGAAAACTGTAAGGTCCAATAGTAACATCCAAATGCTTTGGTATGGGGCTTCGTACGGGCATTCCAGCAAATCCAATAGAAATATTATTAGACCCAGAGAGGGGAGCCCGAGGAAAATGGCTGTGGATGGCAGAGGTGCGGGTAACTCCAGTTTCCACCAAAAGGCTGCTCACACCTGCATGTCTACATACGGTCCCAGCTGATCTACTGGAATTACCAATGTCCCTTCTCCCTCTCATGGGCATCCCTAGCCCATATTGTCAATTTGGACATTTACCACATATGATCTGTCCATGTGTGTTTTATCAAAGTAATTAGAGTGCATCTGTTGTTGAGAATGTGCAGCAAAATCTTGTCTAGATCGTTCACCTCTTCCTCCCCATTTTCTCCTATTTCCCATTCCTCTCTGCATTCCCTGGCCAAAGTTTTGTAGTTCTGGACAATTGTCTTTCCGATGCCCTTCTTATTTACAATATGCATAGGTATTATATCCTATGACTCTCATTCCCTGTTGCGCAAGAGTATTTGTATGTCCTCTGCCAACCCACCGTCCACATCCTCTTGCCCTCGCCATCTGTCCTGTACCATGGGCCTGATTAGAGAAGCCTGTGGCATTAACACTTTTGTTTTGTAATCCTTTTTTTTTCTTATCAAAAACCTCTTTATTGTTTTTGAACACATTTTCATACTATGTGGCCATAACTAGGAATGCTGACGGACTCCTAGTTGGCCATGTATTGTCAGTATATTAAATAATCACAGAGGTCCTTTTGCATGTTATTAATGAATTTATCTGCAAACATTTGTTGGCAAGTCTGCTCCTCGACTGCCTTTAATCTGTCAACAGGGGCCATGTTAAACATTCCCCCTTGACCCATTTAGACATCAAGTACAAAAGACAATGTTGCTGAAAATCATCATACTTTCAAATTCATGCAAAATGATGGCTGAATTTGTATATGGAGCATCCGTCATACACCCGTTTACAATGACCGGCAAGGCCAGTCCATTTGTTCGAGATCTACTTATTCTTTCTCCTTCAAAGAGGAGACCATCTTGCAAACTAATGCGAGAAAACCTCACCGTGGGGTCCTTCCGAACACTACATGGAGTGGTGTCTGAAGTGTGTCACACAGAGGAGGGCCTGTGTCTCTGCTTGTATTTCTTATATTAAACATTGTTACTAATGTATGGTGACTGTTGTGGAGTATAAGGAATAGTTGCTTGTTGCATGTTAGAGTAAATCTGTGGAGTCAAAATTATACTTTGAGTACTATTCAATTGAGTTATTCCTCCCATTGTAGTGTTTAGTATTGCAGCATTTTGTGTAGTGTGTATGGGGACTGGGTTGGGAGTAATATTTATAGTCTGGGCTGGATTAAATATTTGAGGGCCAAGAACCTGATGGTCAACATTGGGGACATTAGGGACAGATCCAGGGGGAGGAGGAATAGTAACATCAGGAAAGGGATTAGGGACATTAACGTTAACATTTTTCACTGGAGCATTGGGCTGGACGGGAACATAAGGCAAAATCCTATCCAAAATATTCTCCAACAATTCGACTATGTAGTCCCTTGTCGTATGTCATTTTCTGACTGATACATTTTATTTGTAGTCATTCTAAATTCCCTGTCTCCCTCTTTTAACGTCATTATATTCTTTCAGTTTCAAGGCTGACTTTTTTTGTTTTTTTTCTTGTTTCTGGCCCCTCTCATGGCTCTTTTTCTAGACTCTTTTACACAGGCCTAATAACTGTCCCACATTGTCTGTCTAACATTTTCCTAAATAATGTCTGTTGTAAAAAATTTAATTTGTCATCGTCAAAGGATCCATTTAATGGCCACTGCCTGTTTCCCCCTTTCTTTGTATACTTGTGCCAAACTGGGCCCCAGAGGGTTGGGCCCACACCATATTTTTTCATTACTATCCAGGCTGGACTACCCTCGGCTGGCACGGGTTTAGACTCGTCCAGACGAGGGGTCCAGAAACAACAACAACATTTAGAAATGCATTTCTTGAACTTACTCAAATACCAAGATGAATATGACGTCAATTCCAGGATAAAATGTTAAATTTTTGCAAGTTACAAGTGACATAGAACAGTCTCACCAAATATGTCGGGTCCGGATCCTCGTATTCTTGAGGTTAAATGTCTCCTCGGCCTCCTACTGGAACTCAGTGGGAGAAATTCTTTACAGGGGATGGAAGTTGGGGATGTCAGATGGCAGCTGCAAGAAACTTGTCTCTTAGCAGGGACCCCCACAATCCGCGGTCTCCAGTCTCCCTCCTCTGTCACAGGCTTTTAGTCTGTTGAATTTCTCTCCATGAGTCCCCGTTGGGCCACCAAGTTTGTGAAATAAATTTACAAGTCTCTTCTTGTAAGAGGCTGATTTTCTACAAGATAGAATACTAGGATTATGATTATGCTTCAAGATATCATTTTATTGACTACAGTGGGTCACCTGCCAAAGGAGTGTCAAAAAGGACACAGTTTGACCAAAACAACTGGCCTTTCCCTCAGCCTTTGATGTCTTTTATTGCAAAACACCCCCCCCCCACTTTACCACACTATACATGCGTCACAATTTCCAGACGCCTTCAAGCAAACATTTCCTGTAGCACCTTTAAACCACAAGAACAGGATGTTCAAATACAGAGAATATTTCTAGAGCATAGGGCGGTTTAAACAATTTACAAAGTTTCAAAAGCAACTCTAAGTAACCAGCACATTTGCAACAAATGAAATTAAACAGGTGATGAAAACATACAATTCTGTTTGTAGCTCAGAGCAAATGGAACTGAAATGTTAGACAAAATGGAGCCCTCACGCCAAGCTAAGAAATAAATTTTTCACTCTTTACACTGCCTGTAGTTCAGGCAGTGAAAAGCGCAACAGGGCTGTCCATGGGGGTGCAGAGGCCATCATGGGGCCCCCGGTACCCCATTTCCTGCCTGCCTTTGCATTGCAGTGGAACCGCCATGGAAAAGCTGCCGGACACAGAGGTCGTAATCCCCAGGGCAGCGCTGCTAGCAGAGCTGCCCTGGCAGGTTAGGACCACCGGCACCGCCAGGACATCGGCAGTCTGACCGTGGCGATTTCGCCACAGTCGTAATGTGGAAGTCGGACAGCCACTTTGGCGACGGTCTGACCGCCACCGCGAGTGTGGCGGTCTTAAGACCGCCCCACTTTTAATGAGGGCCTTATTGTTACAAAAGTTATTTCATTCTTAATTTCTTAACATTGTTATTGTATTTCATATGAAAACATTGGAATGTAGAGTGCTCCATTGAAAACAATAGAGTAGCTCTGAGCATATAACGGCTAGTATAAGCCCAAAGCTACAACATTCCAATGTTTGTTTTCAAGTTTCTCCCATTTTAATTTAGAACATTCTATCATTAATGGTTGGAATGTTATCACAGCCTTATAGCCCTTCTGTCTCAGGCCATACCTGTTGCTTAAGGCCCTCCCCCTTATTATAGGCTCTCGCCTGCGGCTCGAGTCTATACCTCAAGTTCAGGGCCATTAACAACTGGTATAGCCCTCGGCAATAAGCTATAAGGCTATATTATAAGACTTTTCTTGTTACAATAAAAATCGTGTGTGAGGTATAAGTTCTTACCCTTCCTTTTGTCCCTGTCTCCTTTTGGCTAATCTCTGAATTGGTATCATTTTATGTCAGCAGTTACATTTTAGGGTTGAGCGCGCAAGAGCTCTTTCCCTGTTGTAATCTCTCTGTGGGCTTTTAACCACGCCCATGTCACACCCATCAATTTCCTTGGTTCATGGGCTTGCCTTTTAAAATTTGTTTGATTTCATTAGTGAAAGGCATGCCTTTTCCGGTGTTTAGCCCTCCTCAAGTGCACCGGCCAACTAATGGAAACATACGAGGCTCCATGTTTTCCGTATGGTTTATTAACTACTTTTTTTTCTTTATTTCGTAGGCAATGCAATCTTGCTGGGCAGTAATAAAGTGCTTTTCATGACTACCAGTTTAATTCTATTGTTTATCCTAGCGCTCGTTCGCGAATTCAAGGTTTTACTCAGCGCAATGAAGCTCGTGTCTTCTTTTTTTTACTGTGTAAAGGCGAAACCCGACTGGTCTTTTTGTTCTGATTAATCACCTTCACACTTATGGCATGGCGCTTTAAATCGGCTGCCTTATGTGAAATTGTATTACTTTTCATTATCAGTTTATGTGGCAAAAAAAGTTCAGTTAGGAGTTTACAATGCTAATAGCTCTAACTCAAGCAAACACAAAACCCATTGCATTGCAAATGCTCGTTTATATTTATCAATGCTGTAGTAGATGAATGTTTTTACTTTAAGATAATAAAATGACTTTTAACAAAAAAAATATTCATTGTACCTGTTAGAAATGGGGTCTTTGGTTGACAGTCAGGTTACCCCCTGTTCAAGCAAGGACCCTCACTCAAGTCAAGGAAAACAGTGAGGAAAACTGCCCGAACACGTGGCGACAGTCACCTTGCTGCTCCTCAGTCAGGGAGGCGGAGAGGATCACTCCCTCCACTGACCCATCTTTTTCTCCTGCAGACAGGAGGTCAGGAAGAGACTCACTCTCCTCCTCCACCCCATTATCTGTCGCAAGGAGCATTGACAGCTCAGTACGCTCAAAGTGTGGCTTGAGGCAGTTGACATGCAGGACCCTTAAAGGGTTCCTTGGGGACCGCAAGTCCACCAGGTAGGTGACTTCGCTCTTGCGTTCCACCACCTCAAATGGCCCAGTCCACTTATCTTGGAGCGCCCTAGGCTCCACTGGCGCCATCACCCACACTTTCTGACCAGGTTGAAACTCGACCAGAGTGGCATTCCGGTCGTACCACTGTTTCATATCCTCCTGGCTTGCTTCTAGGTCTCCTGAGCGAGACTCCTGAAGCGGGCAGTCTGGTTTCTTAAAGCCAGCATGTAGCTAAATACATCCTGGGGTGGTTTACTAGGAGCTTTATCCAAAGCTTCCTTCATCAGACTCAATGGTCCCCTCACAGGGTGGCCATAGATGAGCTCAAAGGGGTTAAAGCCAAGTCCCTTTTGAGGCACCTCCCTGTAAGCGAACAGAAGGCATGGCAAGAGGACATCCCACTTTCGCCTCAGGGCCTCTGGCAGGCCCATGATCATGCCTTTGAAGGTGCGGTTGAATCTCTCAACCAGACCATTACCTTGGGGGTGGTAAGGGGTGGTGAACTTGTAGGTTACCCCACACACCTTCCACAGAGACTTCATATATGTAGATATGAAGTTGGCACCCCTATCAGATACCACTTCCTTCGGGAACCCCATGCGGGTAAAAACTCCCATCAAGGCACGATATACCAAGAGGGGCAGTGACGGTCCTTAGAGGAATGGCTTCTGAATACTGGGTGGCATGGTCCACCAAGACCAGGGTGAACCTGCTGCCCATGACTGTCTTGGGATCCAGAGGCCCCACAATGTCAATACAAACCCTTTCAAAGGGGGTACTAACTACAGGGAAAGGTTGGAGGGGCGCCTTACATTTCCCCCCAATCTTGCCACTTGCTGACAAGTTTGGCAAGTTCTACAGTAGGTATCAGAGTGCTTTCGCATTTGGGGCCAATGAAAGTGGGTAACAAGACTGTCAAAGGTCTTGCCCTGCCCCAACTGTCCAGCTAAAGGCACATCATGAGCCAGACCCAGTAGGAAGGCCCTAAAGCACTGGGGTACCACCAGCACACAGGCTGACCCAGTCTCAGGAACCTTAGGCTCGCTATACAAGAGGCCATCCTCCCAGTAGATTAGGTGTGATACTGGCTCCTCACCAGCCGCCTGGGATGAAGCCTGCTGCCGCAGCCCCTCTAGAGTAGGGCATACCTTCAGTGCCTCACAGAATGCCTCTCTGGTGGGCCCCCTTCCTGCTGCCACTGCGATAGCTCAGGGACCTCCCCCTGTTCAGCCACCTGTTCCACTGTAGGCTCCAGGGCGTCACCCTCAGGCTCCGCCTCCTCTCGGGCCGTGGGAACATCGGGCCAGTTTCCCACGTCCCCTGCCCTTCCTCTTCTTGGCGGTCCCCTGGGCCACTGTTTCAGGCTCCAGGGGCTCTTGATCACCCTGACGGGCTGCCATTGACCGGGTGGATACGCATTCCCACCCAGGCAGACCCAACATCTCCAGTGAGACCTGTGTTCCACCTCCTTCAAAGGGGAATCCTCCAGGTCATTGCCTAGCAAACAATCAACAGACATGGTTGCACTCACAGCTACCTTCAAGGAACCTGAGTCCCCCTCCCCCCCATTCAAAGGGAACCTGCGCCACTCTGCACAGGCGCTCTGAGTTGTCCACTGCAACTACTTGGTAGCTGGGGATCTATCTGCTCTTCAGACACCAGCTTGCTCCTCACTGTAGTCACACTGGCTCCTGTGGCTCTCAGAGCCTCCACCCTCTGTCCATTGATGGTCAACCACTGCCTGTACTTCTTAGTGTTTTCAGGCACTAAGGTTCTATGGACCATCTCACTGTCCCCTAGTGAGACAAGGGTTATTTTAGCTGGTTCCCACCCACCTGAAACCAACTCCTCCCCAAGCGCTACACTGGATAAACCCTGGGACAGCGCACCAGTGGGTGCCGGTGTACTTTTGGGGCATTTGAGGTCCCCCCTCACATGACCCACCTGGTCACATGCATAGCACTTATGTGGGGGACCACCTGCCACTGGCTTCCCTTTGGAGAACCGTGGCTTCTTCTCACTAGGGGGTTGGGAATCCTTACCCTGGGAATCAGTTTGGGGCCCTTTAGAGAACTCCCCCCTATTTAACCTTACCCCCCTTTCTTCTGGGAGGGACCCTGCCCACCCTTGGCGTGGTCTTTCCCAGACCTCTTTTGGACCCTGGTGTTCTCCCAGCGGTCCACTTCCTGGGATCAGTCAGCTTGCTGTCAATCAGGTGCTGGCGCAGCTCTGGAAAACATAAACTGTACAAGTGCTCCCAAGCAATCATATTGTAAAGCCCCTCATACGTAGTTACTTTACTGCCCTTCACCCAACCATCCAGTGACCTGCAGAAAGAATCTATACATTCCAACCATGTTTGGGATTCCTTCTTCTTGTAGGATCTAAAATTATCCTTATACTGCTCAGGGGTGAGGCCATACCTTGTGAGTAGGGCATCCTTCATGATAGTGTAGGTGAGATTCTGAGCATCCCCTAAGGCTGTCAGTTTATCCCTCCCCTCTAGCTGAAAGTGCTTCCACAGACCCGCCCCCCAATGAGCTTCAGGGACCAGATTCATGTGGAGAGCAGACTCATACCCCTTGAACCACTAGTATATGCCATCCTCCCTCTTGTAATCCTTCACAAGATCCTTTGGTATGTGTACTCTTCTTTCAGGCTGCACTGTAGTAATGCTACCACCTTCTCTACTAGACTGGCTCCTCTGATCTAACTCCTTTAAGTTAAGCTTGTGAGCCAGCTGCATCTTCTTTTCCTCAAGGGCTGCTCTCCTCTCCTACCTCTCCCTCTCTCTTTCCCACTCCATCTTTAGACTGAGCATTTTCAGCTCCAACTGGTACTCCCTCTCTGCCTGTCTGTCCTGTAACTCTTCAGGGGACAGATCCTTGGAGGACACACTGCTACCTGCCCTAGAGACTCTCTCCCTGGGTATAACAGGTCCACCCACTATACCATTGTGAATGGAGTGCCCCTCTCCCTCCTCATCCTCCTCATCCTCTGTGTGCTCCTCAGCTTCTGTGGGTGTCACCCAGGCCCTCAGCGCCTTTTGCAGCTCCTCCTTCTTGGATGAGCTCTTAATGGGATGGTCAAAACTTTTACAAAACTGTTTCAACTGAGCCTTTGTATAGCTCTCTAGTTTCTCTAGGTCAAAAGCAGCTTCAACTGATGCATCTCCATATTGAGATATGATGAGAAGTTTAAGCGCAAACATCCAAAGGCAGAAAAACAAGTTCCCAAATGAAGTTAAAGAAAAGTCAATCAAGAGATCAGCAAAAATGGAAGTAGAACAAAAACAGTCCCAAAGAGAAAAAGCAAAAAACACAAGACAAGTAGTATGTGGTCACGTAGTGGTCTGCACTCAAAATAGTAGTGTACACTTAATCACTGTATGTCAAGTACAAATACAAGTCCAAATCCCAACTGCTGATCACCAATGTTAGAAATGGGGTCTTTGGTTAACAGTCAGGTTACCCCCTGTTCAAGCAAGGACCCTCACTCTAGACAGGGTAAAAGAGAATCACCCTCAGCTAACCCCTGCTTTTCCCCCTTGGTAGCTTGGCAGAGCAATAGGCTTTACTTCAGAGTGCTAGGTGTAAAGTATTTGTACCAACACACACAGTAACTTAATGAAAACACTACAAGATGACACAACACCAGTTTAGAAAAATAGGAGATATTTATCTAAACAAAGCAAGACCAAAACAACACAAATCCACCATACACAAGTCAGGTTATGAATTTTTAAAGATTAAATCCAAAAATAGCAATTAGAAACACAAAATGCTTTGATGAGATGTTAACACGGCGTCGTGCGGGCGTTCCCAACAATCCGACACCAGTGGCACCGGACACGGAGTCGCGTAGACCCCCAAGTACAGTACCTTTGGTGAAGAGTGAAAACAAGCCGATGCCGGGGATCGTGGCGTCTGTGCGAAACATTGAATCCGTGCACTTCGAGTGGCATCGATCACGACGTGGTGCGGCAACATCCATGGAGTTGCAGACTTCAGCGAAGCTGGAGCGGTGTCGGGCCTGCGAAGGTCGTCACGGAGTCAGTTGCAGGCGGCATCACCGGATTCAGTAGCAGAGTCGGTCCGTAGTCATCCGAAGTCGATTTCCTTTGGATTTCCACCAGCTTTCCTTTCAAGGGCCCAGGGACTGGATAGGGTACCACTTGTCAGAGCAGGAGTCTCTCCAGAGACTCCAGGTGCTGGCAGAGAGAAGTCTTTGCTCTCCCTGAGATTTCAAACAACAGGAGGCAAGCTCTAAATCAAGCCCTTTGTGTGCCTTCCACCTTGTGAAGAAATCTCCAAGGCCAGTCTTTGCCCTCTTACTCTGGCAGAAGCAGCAACTGCAGGATAGCTCCACAAAGCACAGTCACAGGCAGGGCAACACTTCTCCTCAGCTCTTCAGCGCTTCTACAGGCAGAGATTCCTCTTGATGTCCAGAAGTGATCTTAAGGCTGTGGTTTTGGGTGCCCTTCTTATGCCCAATTTCTCATTTGAAGTAGGCCTACTTCAAAATAAAGTCTCTTTTGAATGGGAAAACCTGCCTTTCCTAGGCCCCAGACGCTCACCAGGGGGTCGGAGACAGCATTGAATTAGGACAGGCACAGCCCTTTCAGATGTAAGTGACCGCCTCCTCCCCTCCCTCCTAGCACAGATTGCTCATCAGGAAATGCAGACTACACCCCAGCGCCCTTTTGTGTCACACTCTAGTGTGAGGTGCAGCCAGCCCAACTGGCAAACTGACCCAGACAGGGAATTCACAAACAGGCAGAGTCACAGAAACGGTATAGGCAAGAAAATGCTCACTTCCTAAAAGTGGCATTTTCAAGCGCACAATCTCAAAATCAACTTTACTAAAAGATGTATTTTTAGATTGTGAGCTCAGGGACCCCAAACTCCAAATGTCCATCTGCTCCCAAAGGGAATCTACCCTTTAATCAGATTTAAAGGTAGCCCCCATGTTAACCTGAGAGGGACAGTCCTTGCAACAGTGAAAAACGAATTTAGCAATATTTCACTGTCAGGACCTATAAAACACATTACCATATGTCCTACCTTAGCCATGCACTGCACCCTGCCCTTGGGGCTACCTATGGCCTACCTTAGGGGTGCCTTACATGTAAGAAAAGGGAAGGTTTGGGCCTGGCAAGTGGGTACACTTGCCAAGTCAAATTTACAGTTAAAACTGCACACACAGACACTGCAGTGGCAGGTCTGAGACATGATTACAGAGCTACTCATGTGGGTGGCACAACCAGTGCTGTAGGCCCACTAGTAGCATTTGATTTACAGGCCCTGGCACCACTAGTGCACTTTACTAGGATCTTACTAGTAAACCAAATATGCCAATCATGGGTAAGCCAATTACATACACATTTTGTAAAGGAGCACTTGCATTTTAGCACTGGTTAACAGCGGTTAAGTGCCCGGAGTAACAAAAACAGCAAAATCAGAGTCCAGCACACATCAACAGCCTGGGGAACAGAGGCAAAAAGTTAAGGGAGACCACGCCAAGGATGAAAAAGTCTAACAGTACCACAGCTGTGGCACTCTGTGTCATACATTAATGATTACAAACGCATGTCACATGTGTTTTTAGCAGTGACAGGCTCTATGGGAATAAAGGGTAAAACTCCTGTTTGCCACATGGCACAAGGCCATATACTTTTATATAATTAAAGCAGTGCTATTGATCTGCGTGGGGTAATTTGTTTATGACGGATCACTTCCATTGCAACACAGATTGGCATTCTAGTTGCATCATTTTTTATTTTATTTGTAAGAATAATCCAAAAATACATGCGATTCTCCCCAATTTTCATCCCAAAAAAATAATTCGATCTGTACACCATTTCATCCTGCATGGCACGTTCTCATGCGCCTGCATGGCAGCTTTTCAAGTAAACCACTACTATGTCTTAAGATTTAGGCCAGAGATCACGTTATGCATAACTGGGGTATTGTTTCCACCGCAGGTGTTTAACAAGTGGCTTAATCTAACACATTATCTACAATTTTTAAGAACCATCAGAATAAAACACAGGTTATGATGTTTTTATATTGTTCTCATAAACCGCACTACTCTCATGGGTCACTAATTGGCATTTATTTACCTGCAAACCCATTATAACAAGAAGCGTGTATGAGTAGCCCTCAATTTATCTTCCATGTGCTGTCAATAAAACCACTTGTTTTACTGCAATGAATTCACAAATGTGGTTTCTGTGTTTAATTCTCTTTACACAATTTGCACCAATGAATCCCCTTCCATTCGCGAGCTCTTGGGGAAAGCAGAGGTAGTTTGTGAAAGGTAAATCATTTTAGCTTCCGGTCCTGTAGAATCTTGTTCGTCACTGCCTTGTTTTCATCAGATGCTTCCATGCCTCTCCTCCAGATTGTGAATGTGCACCATATGGCGCCTGCGAGCAAGAGCTTTTGTCTGGCGCATCTCGTGCAGCAGTGAGCTAAGCTTGCTCGCTCTCTGAAGGCGAACTCCAGACGCTGCCATTTTCTAAACCTGACAAGTAACCCTTGGACTTTGTGACATTTGTTTCATCCATTTTATTTCCGGAGACTATGCAACTACTAGAAATACCAACTGTAACTGATGTTTGTAGCATATCTTTCCGTTTCAGATCATATGTATGAAGCGTAAACTTCACATGACAAACTTATGTTTATCCAAAGAACCCTTCTAAATATATATGTTGTATCAAAAATGTAACACAACATTAGCTGTTAGATGTTCATGGCCAGCGATTCTTGCGTAGAAATGCGGTCTATAGCCCTGCTTTACATCTTCACAGTACATCAATATGCACAGAGAAAATTAAAACTTGTCTATGCGTCTTTTCAGCATACTTTGCCAGATAATACAAGTTCGATGTTATCCTCCCTTGCAGTAGTCTACAGCAAGAAACTTCGAACGCACTCTTTTTATGTGCCCTTAAATCCACCCCCACCCTTGAAGCCTTATCTCCCACATGCCCTTGAAGCGTCTTTCAACGGAGCGTCCCTTCCAATTCTCACTCATCATGATAATCAGTGGCACAGGAGCATTAAAAACATTTTAGTGTGTTCAGTGGTGTCAGTAGAAGGAGCCATAAATATGTCATACAAAAAAACACGAAATGTCACGCTCTGACACCTGCTCCATCAGAGCAAAGGCTGGAAAGAAAATTAGTAAATGTTTGAGAAATGATAAGCCCTATCATTCATCAACTCAACACCCTCCACTGCTGGTTCAAAAAGGAGGCCACTAGAGTTATTTTGCTTACAGCGTGTTTGAGAAGCTTGACTGCATGCACTGCTTCTGAAAGTATTTTCCCCTCCATTGAAAGTGGTCGCCATGCATCATTGCCGCTTATTTCACGCGGCTGTAGGCAGGGCAATGTCCGCAAGTTCCATTCCCTTTCATGCTACATGGAGCCGGGTAACCCCACAACTCATCAACATACTATAGAAAAAGTTGTCAATAGAACATTGTAGATTTGTGTTGTACAGTTCACCCCAAGCGCGGTTGGAGAGAGATGGCTCAAAACATCCCAAAAAGGAGTTGGAGAGAAGTAAATGAGGACAGTGCTATTAATTATATGGAAGACCAAAGCTGTAATGTATTTAATCATACAAAGTTAGAAATATTACAAGCATAAATCTCCTTATTTAGTCATTTTTAGGTCTGGCGTGACAGCATTTCTGTCTTATAGCCTATTGTTACCAATTCTTATAAATATACCTCACGTGCACTTTGGTTATGCCCAAAGGCATCTTCTTTCATCTTAAGGTATTGACTGTTTGGTGTTGCATTCTGCCTCTAAAGGAGTGCTTGATTTCAATGGACGATGGAATATACTACATCTCAAAAGTACTCTAAATCATCACATTAAATTATTTGATATAAGTGCATTTAATACATAAAAAGTTTTTAATTTTCTTTTTTTGCACAGGAACAACCGTTTTTTAAATGCATTTGTTAAGTCAGGACTCAAAATGCAAGCCAGACCTATTGGTTTTGCCAATGCTTCTCATTGTAGTGATTTTTACTAGGTAATTACTACAGGATGTTTTTTTAGGTATACTCGTCACCTGACCCACACACCATAAGTAAGATCGTTCTTATGACAAGACCTCTAGAATTCACCCATACTAGTCCCTTTATGAACCTACATTCACACCGTGAAAGTAAATTTCGTATGGGGTCAAAGTTTCTTGTTTTTTCTCTGAGAACATGGGGGTAGCCTCTTACTGCTTTTAGGCCCCAACTCACTACCTTGTCTGTCCATTTTGTCCCCTGCCATCCTGTGGGATTGGCCTGCGAGTGCTGTGCTCCACTTAATCCCCCCTTTTTGCTTACTCAACCTACCGTAAGTCATCCCCAGGTAAGTAGCCTTCCTCTGGCACACCACCTTGCTGCTGTGCCTCCTTTACCAATCAATGTACCCCTTTTATCTTCCACGCCAAGTGAGGCTCATGTCTCCAGACAACTCCCCCTGGCTAATGTCATGGCTGTCCACAGGTTGGCCCAGAAATCTTATTCCTTCTTCTGACAGGTGCACCCCCTCATTGGCGTATAGTTTCACATGCCTTGGGCTGATCAGGTCATGGCTGATGCTCTCAAAGCCATTTGTTTTGCAGTATTTGCTGACCACAGTATTTAATTCCTTCTGGAGTTATCCATTGTGCCATTTGACATGGCCCCTCGCCATGATAACCTGGGGGATGACTGCTGACCTGATGATGATGATGATGATGATGATGGTGATGATGGTGACGATGATGATGATGGTGCTGTCAAACAATTTTGCTGCTTCAGGTAACCTTAGGTGTATGTTGTGAGGAGATCTTTCCTCTCTAGCTACGGGAGGTCATTGCCACCCAGGTGGATCCCCAATACGTCAGGGTCCCAGGCGGGTGCCACCTGCAGTTTTCCCAAGATCCCCGACAGTTGTTCCCATCTCACCCGTGAGTTGCCATACCACCTAATGAATGTGGCTTCTGGCCTACCCGTTTGGCCTTGGCCACCACGCATCCACCATGTCTGCATCCAGTGGCCAAAAAGAGACGAACACCCAAACCAATCTGGGCCAAGTCCCTGCTGAGGGAACAAGCACAGTGCCAGTTTTGTCTTGATCAGTGGTGCTTCCTGTGATCATACCAACTGAGGCCTCACATATGTCTTATATGCAATGGAGCACCACATGCCTCTACCGCCTTAATTCCAGCCTGTGGCATCCCATGTTGTGCTGCAGTAGTTGCTTCCCCATCCAGAAAATGTGTGTTCCAAAGGAGGGGAATGGGAAGCCTGCCTTGCTCAGGGCTTTGCTCATGACAACTGAGAGCTGAAACTTGCTCAACAGATCCATGTTTCTGTGTTGAATAATGGACATTCTCCTGCTGGCCTTATTGCCAAGTAGGTGAACAGACAGCAAACTTCAAGATTATCTGGGTCCTTCTATGCAGTGCAACTTTATTCAGGACCTCTTGCCCGCCTGGTCTGTTTCTTACCTTCTCAGAGTAGCTCCAGCCTTGTTACTCCTGGCTTGACATCTGATGGCTGGAAGCATATAGTGCCTCCACCTTTTTTTGCTTGGGCCACAAGCTCACTAACCTTGAATGCCCCAAAAATGCAGATGAAAAGGCTGCTTTGAATAGGGACACCTTGAGCGGGCCCTTTGCCACCCCATCTTGTGGGTCCATTAACTGGGTCAGCTTCCTGAACTCGGTAGGTCACCAAGGGTCCTGTTTTCTCCCTTCCAGGTGCTTCCAGCCCTTCATGGCTGCCTTGATATCGTGGGAAGCTGTGGGGTCTTTCTTGTGATGAGAATTAAGAAGTGCTTACTAGCAAAGGGGGAATTTAGGATTCTTGGCACTCACTTTACAGTTAACACTTTATCCTACAAGCCACTCAGTAAAAAGTGCTTAAAAGGGAGAATGTCCACCAAGCATCCTCCTACAAACCAAAAAGGTTTAAATCAACATTTACACAGCCTCAAATACACACCCAAATATAGAGACAGTCTTGGTGATAATTCCTCAGTCGTTGAGTTTCAATCTTGAAAATTCTTGTAGATTTATTATTCTTAGTCGCTTTAGCCAACATGTGTTCCGTCCTAATCAAGACTTCATCAGGGCTAACAGTTCAGCAAAACAGCCTCTGAATTACACAGGCCATACAGTATGCCCACTGCGTAAAAAACAGACTTCACCCTGTGACATCAGCCTTGTGATGCATAGTACAAATGAGCAGTGAGGCAATCATGGAAACCCATGCATAATGTCAACACAACATCAGAACTCATGTAACTCATTACACCATTACAATATGAAACAACTATTAGTTATTCATGCAAATGTGGTAAGGTAAAGTAGCATGTATTTAAATAGTTCATTGTACATGATATTTTAAATTTGTGCCATGTGCAAATTGCCACTATCACAAAGTGTACCACATACATTTGTAATATTACAATCCCAGGGATAAACCATGTATTACCATCCCATGGTATAAATGTCCACCTCCGAACACCCACCACATCAGAAGATAATTTCTGTTATTGCCCATCTCAACCCACTAAATACATCTATATAAGAAGTATCTGTCATATATCTGGATAATATCCACTAATTCTGCAAGCAAAGAAAATCAAACTCAAAATTCAAACAAGCCTCATCATACAGTCCTGTATATTGCTCCAATTAGTGTTTCCTACCAGTCAACCAGATTACTGCCCTCGTTCGGTAATGTAAAGCCCAATATATGTTGTTACGGCAATATCTAAAACAAAAAGGAATACCACTGTAAGGCAAAACTACCTGTGCTGTCAATATCCCATGTCTGACAACAAACTCATGTCATAACCTAGATCACATTTAACTCAGATATGGAATCTTGATTTGTTATCATGTGGTTTAAAAATCACTCGCATTAGCACCCCGAGTATTCAAAAGCGCTATGTCTGAAAGTACAATTCAAAAAGCCCTGCGTTAGTCACCTGTATAAGCGGGTGCTATAAACTCAAAATGCCCCCCCCCCCAACCCATGGTACACTCCCCTTATTCCAGCAATAATCTCTAGAAGAAATATAAGAAATAATCGAGTCAGTGGTGAGTGAGACCCAGAGCTAAGGTGTCCCATGTAGGTGCCATCTTTAACCCCTTGGCTGCCAGGCCTTTTCCCCCTCCTGTGCCAGGCCTTTTTTTGGCTATTTGGGACAGTTCGCGCTTAGGCCCTCATAACTTTTTGTCTACATAAGCTAGCCAAGACAAATTTGTGCCCTTTTTTTTTCCAACATCCTAGGGATTCTAGAGGTACCTAGACTTTGTGGGTTCCCCTGAAGGACGCCAAGAAATTAGCCAAAATACAGTGAAAATTTCGTTGTTTTTTTTTAAATGGGAAAAAGGGGCTGCAGAAGAAGGCTTGTGTTTTTTTCCCCTGAAAATGGCATCAACAAAGGGTTTGCGGTGCTAAAATCACCAACTTTCAGGAACAGGCAGACTTTAATCAGAAAACCAATTTTTTTTCAACCCAATTTTGGCATTTTACTGGGACATACCCCATTTTTATGATTTTTTTGTGCTTTCAGCCTACTTCCAGTCAGTGACAGAAATGGGCGTGAAACCAATGCTGGTCCCAGAAACCTAAACATTTCTGAAAAGTAGACACAATTCTGAATTCAGCAAGGGGTAATTTGTGTAGATCCTACAAGGGTTTCCTAAAGAAAATAACAACTGAAAAAAAAATATTGAAATTGAGGTAACAAAACAGCTATTTTTTTCTACGTTTTACTCTGTAACTTTTTCCTGCAATGTCAGATTTTTAAAAGCAATATACTGTTCCCGATAAAATTGATACCTCACTTGTGTGGATAGGCCTAGCCCCCGCAACAGGAAATGTTGACACATCCCATTTTTTGACAGAAAACAGAGGTGTTTTTTGCAAAGTGCCTACCTGTAGATTTTGGCCTCTAGCTCAGCCGGCACCTAGGAAAACCTACCAAACCTGTGCATTTTTCAAAACTAGAGACCTAGGGGAATCCAAGATGGGGTGATTTGTGGGGGTCTGACCAGGTTCTGTTACCCAGAATACTTTGCAAACCTCATAAGTTGGCTAAAAAAACACATTTTCCTCAAATTTCGGTGACGGAAAGTTCTGGAATCTGAGAGGAGCCACAAATTTCCTTCCACCCAGCGTTTCCCCCAAGTGTCCCGATAAAAATGATACCTCACTTGTGTGGGTGGGCCAGGTGCCTGCATCAGAATAAGGCCAAAAACTTGTAGAGATAGAGTGGATAGCACAGCGAGTTGATAATGACATAGGCCCAGATGTAGCAAAGGTTTTTACCCATTCTGTGTCTATGGGAAAAAGTGTTCGTACATATGGCCCATAGTCTTCTTTTATACATCTTTAGGCTGACTCTGCTTTGGGGACCCACAGAAGTGAGGGGTAATTTTACTTGGGAGACTGAGGGGAACGCTGGGGAGTAGGAATTTTGTGCTAGAGCTGTGATTGTGCAAACAAAAGTCAAGAAAATATGCTTTTTTTTAAGCACATTTTGAGGTTTGCAGAGGAGTCTGGGTGAGAAAATGTTGGGGGATCCACGCAAGCCACACCTCCCTGGACTCCTTGGGGTGTCTAGTTTAAAAAAATGTCTGGGTTTGGTAGGTTTCCCTAGATGAAGGCCGCACCCAGGACCAAAAACATAGGTCCCCCCCCCCAAACACAGGTAGTTTTGTAATATATCATTTTGATGTGTCCACATACGTTTGTGATGTGCCAAACACTAAAATTGTGAAAAGAAGCACACTTAGGTTATGTGAAAAAGACCCCTCACCCACCAACCAAGTTGGTGGCATACTTCATCATCGGGGTCCCACCTGAGACACCTAGCTTGTCTCAAGTATGCTGCGACGCCTGATTACAGCAGAGCAGGTTTTGTCATTTGTACCACACATACTGGTTGGATTTGGCATGAGGGTGAGTGATGGCTCATTAGATCAAATTTTATTAACAAGAGATTTCACAAAAGTGAAATGCACTGGTAATAACTGAAAGGCCAAAAAACTGAACCAATGACTCACAGCTAGTGAGCTGTAAAGCCGCGTCAAGGCACCAACCGCTTTACAGTCCATTCACACACCTTTCATACATGACATTCACAAGACCATTCACGCTGCCAACCACGGGCCCAGCACATTACAACACTCGTATCGACAGACAGCGCCAGTCAAGGGCCCATCACTTTCATACGCCCACATGCCTGATACAGCAATCACACCAGCTGATGAGTGTGTGGACTGGTGTTTGGCTGGCACCGCCAGCCAAGCGCCACCCCACCCATAACGCCAGCCAAGCGCCACCCCACCCATACCGCCAGCCAAGCGCCACCCCACCCATACCGGCAGCCAAGCGTCATCCCACCCATACCGCCAGCCAAGCGCCACCCCACCCATACCGCCAGCCAAGCGCCACCCCACCAATATCGCCAGCCAAGCGCCACCCCACCCATATCGCCAGCCAAGCACCACCCCAAGCACACCGCCAGCCAAGCGCCACCCCACCCATACCGCCAGCCAAGCGCCACCCCACGCACACCGCCATCACTTTTTTTTTCTTTATAAACAACAAAGAAACCAATAAATAATTATAAAATAAGTACAAAACTAGAACACAAAAGCTCTAACTATATACATGACAGTAATGCCAACCGTGAAACCGAACATATAAAAATATAAAATAGGCAGTTTACGCTCACGGTATTTCCCAAAAGTTTTTCCTTGTGTGGTAACTTCTAAAACAGCCGGGCACACACAGCCCAGGCTTTGAAGGGCATTCGGAGCAGTACATCCAGCTCTCCCTCAGGATTCATCTCCGGGCACATGCTATACATTTCTTCGTGGGCAAGTCTTTTTTGGGAGTGGGAGGAATATGATCTGGAAAGTGCCGATCTTTCAATCTAGCCACATCCTCCACCACTTCTACTCTAGGAACTCTTGCCTGTTCCACCACAATAAGACTTTCTATCACTGACTCCTGAAATGTAACAAATGTCATCCTTGACTCAGGTGAACAATCCTTGAACACAATAAAAGCATTAAAAGTTGCCAAATGAAATAAATGGAGGGCCAACTTTTTATACCACACGTAAGACTTACGAAGAGCAGTGTAAGGTTCCAACCTCTGATCTACTCTTTCAACACCACCCATGTGCCTATTGTAGTCCAAAATGCACGCAGGTTTGCGCACTTTCGCAACCTGACCCCAAACAGTCACAGGGGAAGTAATCTCATCATGGATGGTAGGTAGCATGTACACATCCCTCCTATCTGAAAATTTCAGAGCTAGCAGCTCATTATTCCACAAGGCACTGCACTGTCCCCTCTCAAGTTTTTTTTACAGACAAGCTCTCTTGGATAGCCTTTCCGGTTAGAACGGATTGTGCCACAAGCAACAGTGTCCACTCTAAACAACTCCTTGAAAAACTGCACTCCAGTGTAGAAATTATCTACGTACAAATGGTGACCTTTGTTAAACAGTTGTCTACCAAGTTCCCACACAATTTATTCGCTAACTCCAAAAGTGGCTGGACAACCAGGAGTGTCAATACTGGAATCCCTACCAGTGTATACCTGGAAATTATACACATATCCTGTACTGCTTTCTGACAGCATATACAATTTAATCCCATACCATGCCCTCTTACTAGGAATGTGCTGCTTAAAAACTAAACGCCCCTTGAAAAGGACCAAAGGGTCGTCCACACTTAACTCTTTGCCTGGAACATAGACCTCTGAAAACCGATCTACAAAATGATCAAGGACAGGCCTAATCTTAAAAAGATGGTCACAATCAGGGTGATCTCGTGGCAAGGCTAAAGCATTGTCTACAAAATGCAGCATACGAAGAAGAAGCAAATAGCGATTACGTGTCATATTTGCAGGAAATATAGCCGTTGCCATCAAGGGACTAGTAGACCAATAAGAAGCCAGTGACGGCTTCCTGATCAAGCCCATCAAAAAAGTCAAACCTAAAATCTTTTTCATCTCTTCCAGATATGTGGGAACCCACTGAGTAGCTCTAGACTGAGGCTTAAGTCTGGCAGCGTTGTCCCGCAAATATTGCTCTGCATACCAATTAGTCTGCTCCACAATCTCTTCCAAAAATACATCGTCCATAAACAAGTGAAAGAAATGGACAGGAAAAAGTTTTCCGTATTGACTCTACACCCTGGGAGACCAGTAAATGCAGGTAACTGGCTGCTCCATGTTTAGTGCAATCCAGGTTTCAGGTCTTCTAATGGGAAACCCTTCAGCCCCAGGCTGCTGCACTCTTGGCACATCAATGTCCTCCTCTACAACAGGCCCTTCATCTGCACTGAGAGTAGCTTCCTTATCAGAAGAATACTCTCGGACAGAAAACTCACTGCCAGAATCTCTCACCTCCTCCTCTGCCTCAGATGCAGAGTCAGTCTCGTAATCATGGTCTGAAGACGACTCAAAGAGCATGCCAACAACCTGCTGAGCAGTCACTCTGCAGCCAGCCATGATCCTCACTAACAACAAATGGATTGCCAACAACTAGCACTAAAATAAGTAATAAACAAAGTGTAGCTTTATCACAAAGAGTTATGTACTAAAGAACTACACCTCTCACTTGCCTGAAAAAGCTAATCACCAGCAACTACTCTGCACAGACACAGCAACCACCAATGATATCCCACTAAAAAGAAAAAAGAAAATTAGACATATGACAACACAAATATCATTGTGCTCAAATCTAAGGACAATTTCACACACAATATTGCATTTAGTACACCTCCTACAAACATGTCATTCATGCATGTCAACAATACACCTTTGGAGTAAATTGCTTTCACTTACCTAAAACATGCATCTATGCAAACCGAAGGACAACTACTGCCAAATCCGCAAGGATCCACAGCAAAGGAAGCAAAAGCTTTGAACTAGAACAAAAAGAAGAAATAAACTGTTATAATCACAAATACAAATACTTCGCCAGTTGACATACACCCCACCACCAAGAACTTGGAAATTGTCCCTGGTGCCTAAGTGGCTTCTGCCCCACTAGGAGGCAGATGGGCCTAAAACAAAATAGCCTGATCTGCCTCCAAGGTGGGCAGAAATGGCCATCACTAACGTGCCCCCTTTGGGGGGGGCGAACCTTGCCAAAGGTGCCGCCGCCCCCCACACAACACACACACACACAGGATCCCAGGTGCCTAAGTGGATTCTGCCCCCCCGGGGGCAGATGACCGTAAAAAAATTGGCCGATCTGCCCCCAAGGAGGGCAGAAATGGCCAACAGCTCTGTGCCCACTTTAGGGGGCGATCCTTGCCAAAGGGGGCAAATGGGGGGCACCCCCAGCACTAAACAAAAAAAGGGGAACCAAAAAAAAATATCCTTGCCTTATTGGTGGTTTCTGCCCTTCTTGGGGGCAGATGGGCCTACAAAAATAGGCTCCCCTGCCCCCAAGGGGGGCAGAGATAGCCAATACGAAATTTCCCCCCTTTGGGGGGCGACCCTTGTCTAAGGGGTGCCCCCAAACACACAAAACACATACACACCTCACAATCCCTGGCGCCCAGTGGGTTTCGACCCCCCCCGGGGGCCAGATCGGCCAAAAACATGGCCTATCTAGCCATAGGGCGGGCCAAAACATATAAAAAATTATTGCCCCCGGGGCAGCGACCCTTGCCTAAGGGGTCACTGCCCTAAAACAAAGAAAATAATTTCCCTGGTGTCTAGTGGTTTTTGCCACCCCTGCCCCCAGGTGGGGCGTAATAAGAAAAAAAATTAACCCCCAATGGGAGCGACCCTTGACCAAGGGGTTGCTCCCAAAAGATATGCAAAATAATAATATCCCTACTGTCCAGTGGTTTCTCGGCCCCCCCTGAGGGCAGATCGGCTGAAAATTCGGCCGATCTGCCCCCGGGGGGGGGGAGGGGGCGAAAAAGGAAAATAATGCCCCCCAATGGGAGCGACCCTTGCCCAAGGGGTCGCTCCCAAAATATTAGCAAAATCATAATATCCCTGGTGTCCAGTGGTTTTTCGGCCCCTCCTGGGGGCAGAAAAAGGAAAATAATGCCCCCCAATGGGAGCGACTCTTGCCCAAGGGGTTGTCCCCCAAAACTACCAAAAAAGGAAATCCCTGGTGCCTAGTGGGGATTCCTGCTCCACGATCGCAGGCCTGCGATCGTGGAGCAGGAATCCACTGAAAACAGGCACAGGGGGAAAGGAAAAACCCTTTCCTTTCCCCCGTGTCTGTTTCCACCCCAACCCGCAAATGGCTTCCAGCGCGTCCCTCGGCAATATTTGATGCCGTTGCACGCTGACGTCATCGGATTGCCGAGGGGGGGGCTTCCCCTTCCATCCACGACCAGGGGGTGTGGGTGGGAAGCCCAAGGGGGAGCGCTAGCGCTCCCCCCAATTCCCGGGTGCAGGAGGAGGTAATCTCGTCCAAGGCACCCGGGAACCGGTGCCTTGGACGAGATAACCTTGTCCAAGGCACCAAGCGGTTAAATGTCCTTTTATTTATATTGGCAAAGTCAATCGTGAAAATGGACTAGTCTGTTTAGAGGCATCGACATGGAAAAAAGATTCCACTATTACAGTGTCACACCGTCATCTTTAAATAGTCGAATCGTGATTGTTGTACTTATCTTGCTATTTTTTATCAGTCAACTAACAATTTCCTTACACAAATATCAAAACGTGCAGACTCGCATTTCTTCACTGCCACTAATAATATCCAACCTTATTCTATGACACCCATCTCAAGGTGTTCTGTATAATGTGCTTTTATTTATATCGGTAGAGTTAGAAATTAAGAGCAGACTAGGTCATTTAGACACATTAATGTAGCAAAAAGATTCCACTAATACAGTTTCACTCTACCATCTTTAAGTAATAAAATTATGAATAAATGGAAACTTTTCTTGTTTTTTTTTCATATCAGTCAACAAAGATTGTTTTATTTATATCTGCCTTCACACAAGTATCAATGCGTGACGACTCATTTCATCACCGGCACTAAACATATACAACCTTGCCCTGTGACTCCCAACTCAAGGAGTTCCGTATAGGTCCCATCCTTTACATTACTACCCATATCAACAATCATGGTTATCACAACCAATCATTCAACTATGAGTACCACAAGTAGGCTAGCCTGTATTTCTTTCCTAGCCCCTACAAAGGGCTCGATTTACATTTGCCTTTTGGTTAAATTCTGACTTAAGGTCCCCTAGGCAATTCTCTTCTATATATACTATATACATCTCAGTAGGTTATGACATTAATTAGGCTTTCCAAACTTAATACTCTACCCCTTCGGGTAAGATAGATCAACTCACTAGATTATCCAATTCCAAAAACATCATGCTGGGACAATTTACCCCACAAACAATATGTATAAGGATGTGAATCTTGTGATGGGATGGCGGTTGTGTAAATACATACATTCAATCCCCCAGAAAACTGTAATTCATTGTCACTTTTTAAAACCTTGTCAACCGTCAATGTCCACAGAGCTTCTCTATGCCTGAGACGCAACTCTCTGTTCACACCTCAGGGGTCCCTGATAACATGCTCTAATCCAAAGAACTGAAAATTTGTATACTGAGAAGTTTTGAGAAGTGGGTCAGAGCCCATCATTTTTACTTTCTATAGGTATACCCATTCAATGGAGCACTCCACTGCCTTGTCTGTGCTTCCTGGCTCCCCCAGATTTAGTAGCCCCCCTCCTGCATCACGGTGCACAAGTATTTTCAATAACATCTTGCTGTGCAGGGCATGATTGGATGCTTGACTAGGGCTGACAGGTCTGCTCTGCTCTGCCTGCTCCCAAAATCCTCCAGGTGAGGAGTCATCCTCTATTTTGCCTCTGGAGCAAGCCTTCTGAACTTGCTCATCTGCAAGCAAGAGAACGCATCTGCAAGTGAGTTCTCAACCTTGTGGGAAAGTCGTGCCTTCATTTCTAGGTTTTCCTCTAGCTGCCATTTCCCCATGCGCCGCATTAGCCTCAATATGTCTGGGCACCTTGTTGTACCATTATTAATGGCCTGGACTACTCCCTGGTTGGCTGACCTTGGTGTCAGTTTCATATCTCTCAAGCTCTCTTTCCAAATAGTCAATGCCACTACCATGGGAAAATGCTCAAGGAAAGTGATGTTCTTGGTGATGCCCAAATCCTGGCATCTCCTGTGGCGTAGCCCTGTGCACTACTCCCTTCCTAGTTTTGCCCCCAATCCCTGGCTGCTGGTCATGTCCATTAGTAGGGCTATCTTTTTGGATATCTCCCATCCTTCTCTCCATATGAAGAGCCCATCAAACTCTGCAAAGAATGAGTCCCACATGATCAGGTTTACTTTCACTTCTGGCCCCAGCCTAGCATTGTGGTGCTTTTCTTTTAGCCCTATTTTCAGCAGTGTTAGGCGCCTCCCAAATACCTGCCCTTCTGGGATGATTCTTGCAGTGAAATTGAGCTTACCAATAGCCTTTGTAGTTTATGGAGTGTCACTTACCCCTTGCTGCACATTGCCGTTCTCTTTTCTCTTATTTCAGTTACCTTGTATTCTGACAACCTGGATGTTCCTGCCAGTGACTCTAGCTCTGTTCTGAGGAATTCCAGCCTTGCTGCTGGGACCACTGTTTTTCCTAATGCTAGAGGCACATCCAGGCCCCTGGTCAGACCTTGAAAAGCCCTTAGTTTGTCATTATACTTCTCTGTCACTGCATGCCCCATGAACAAGAAATCATCAAGGTAGTGTAGTTTGCCTCCCTGTGGGTGTCTGTCGTGCAGTGCCCATTCCAAGGAAGTACTAAAATGCTCAAAGTATGAGCAGGACAGTGAGCAACCCATTGGCATTGCCTTGTCAAAGAATGTCGACCCGTCACACTGAAAGCCTAACAGATGAAAGCTATTGGGGTGAACAGGGAGAAAGCAGAAAGTGGACTTGATATTTGCCTTTGCCATGGGGGACCTCTTTTCAATTGTCCTTACTAAGTCAATTGCATCATCCGCTTTAGCGTACCCCATTGAGCATGCTTCTGGGCTGATCCCATTATTTATTGAAATTCCTTCCGGAGGGAAAGGTGGTGGATGAGCCTGTACTGCCCCACCACTTTTTTGGGTACCACTCCTAGGGGTGAGACCATCAGCCCTTTGGGAAGTGGGGCCCTCTATCCTCCCCAACTCTTTCTCCTTCTTAATTTTGCTTTGCTGCACTATCTCTGGGTGGCCATGGGCAGATGTAAGGTTCTTCACCTTGCCCATAGGGGTGGAAACCTCACATGGAATTACAAAATACTCTTCAAACTCCTCAACCAATAGGGCAGCGTCTTTCTTGTTATACCTGTTGGATAGTTTCCTGAGCTGGTGGGTGTTGATGCCGGATCTGGCTAGCTGAAAAACTGCCTTGTGAATGCTGGCCTCATAGAGCCAGATGTCAGCTGCACAGTATGGGAACCTCTGAAAATAAATGTGCGCCATTATTCTGAATGTGTCATGCCAGTTTTGGAAGTTCCTTTCTTTTCTCACCGTTTTCTCTCCCTCCTGTCTTCCTCTTTTTTTGTGACATACTGTTACATCTAACCCTTCTAACTGTATTTCTAACAGTGAAATAAATGTCAATTAACTCATTCCTCGAGGTCCTTTTTTTTACAACTAGAGGGATGAGACTTGCTAGCCCGGTCGCTGCTAGGATCATAGATGGCTGCCCTGGTTGAGGGCCTTGCGTATGCCTCATTAGCTTGTCCCACCAGTGCTGGGTTTCGGGCTCTTCCTTTGCTGCCCCAGGTTGCCATGCAATACAAATTCCCTTTTGTAACCCTGCATTGGAACTTGACCATCTGGGGGCCCTTACATGATGTCTTCCCCAGCTGAGAGGCCACACTGCCACTATGAGAGCCCAAGACAGTATTCCCTGGGTACATCAGGTGCCATGGGAGCCCAGACAACCCCTCCTCCTGTGCCAGTGCATTTGTTATGCCCTGCCATTGTGCTGTGCCTATGCCATTGAACAGCAAGGGTGCAAATGACTTTAAACACTCATGCATAATTTTGCTGTTATGCTCACCACCTGCCATCTTACTGTTGGTTGTTCTGATGGATCCCATCATCTCTGAAATGGCTACCGGTGATGGGTCCATATGCCCAAGACCTTTCCTCACCTCCACTCTCTTTGGTGCTTTAGTCGTGGTTCTCTGGTGCTTCCTGGATCTCTGCCCTTTAACCGGCTCGATGCTTGCATCTTGGGTGTCTCCCATGGTGCCAGATTATCTGCCATCCTAGTGGCTGCTTGATCCCTCATCCGGGTTTACGCCCAAGTGTTGACAGAGCCAATATTTTCTGTGCTTCTTCAACACTGAAAGTTTCAGCTGCAGTAGTTTCTCATCTTCACATGGCTGTTTCCCTGCCCCTTGATTCTCCATGCCTCCAACTTGAGCTGCTGGGCTGGTCACGTTGCCTGCGTTGGAGGGGAAGAGGAAATCTTGTGTTAATTAGGGCCTGGGTTGCATCGCCTTTGGTGACCTGTCCCCAGTCCTTCCTGCCTGTGCTCTTGTGCTGCTGTCACAAATGAACAGGGTCTTGTCGCTGGCCACTAGCTATCCCCTGTTTTCAAAAGCACCAAGCATTCAAAAGCAATCTTGTGGAGTGGATTCAATGCTGTAAGCCTGGTGCAGCTGCTTTGTATTTGTTTTTGCACCAAGTATCTCTGCAAATATTACAGGTTTATTGGCTTTGGGACCCTCTCATAGCCTTTTACATTAAGCGGGGTGCTGCCACTTTAAATTACTCCCTGCACCAAGCATCCTTACTTGTTTGACACTGCTCTGTGTAGTTAAGTCTGCTACACTGTTTGCTACGAGGGCGGGGTCAACAGCCCTCTTCCCAGGTGAGGCAGGCGCAGCCTGGAGATGTGACAGTTAAGTGTTTTTGCCCCGACTCACAGAATGATTTAGCTGACACAGACTTGAATCTGGCTCTCTGGTTCAAAGTTGGCAGTTCCACCCATAAGGCCACCCCCTCATCACACTGCTCCGGGCGGCAACTTGATTAATAGGCAGATGGTGACTTCTGCTCAGTCACAATGCTGCTCGGTGAAGTGGTCCTCTGCCGGTCATGGGGCGTGCCTCGGCTGCCTTTCAAAATGTTGGGTAAGAAAGTACACAGGTCCCGTGAGGGCTAATGACTAAAGCACTACAGAGGCGCTAGATCCGGGCTGTGGATGTGCAGTGAAGTTATGCTCGGGAGGGGAACTTGTGCTTTTTCCAGGGCCGCAGCAGTTCACTGAAGTCAGCCAAGCAAGGCACAACCCCTGAAGATGTGGAAAAAGCCCCCCATCTCCAATGGTAAAAGTGATGTTGCAGCAAAAGCCCGATCTCCAGCGGCAAAGGATCTCCAACTGTAAAGGTAATCCAGTATTTCTCAAATTGTAGAGTTGCGTGTTGCCCCTGCTTTCTGAACGTAGCCTGTGCAGGGGCAGCGTGGCCCTTGGGGTCCTTCCCATTGGTGGGGTTCTAAAAATTACCTGGGCACCTATTAGCCCAGTTTTTTCATGCGTACTTTAGTGCATAAACTTGGCCTGTGTTGAGCTGAGACAACCCCCCACTTGTTGTTGGGCCTGTTATACAGCCCTAACCATACTTTTTGGGTCCAGGTGGCAGCCGTGGTACCAGCCCATGAGGCCCCCATTCGGGGTGGCCTCTGCTGTATCTGTGTTTACACAGCTTTTTGATTAGTAGAAGATGATCTGCTGGTTGTGAATCTCCCTCCAGTGGGAGTCCGTAGAGCTGGACTGCAGATTCCAGTGTCACTTAGGCTCTAATTATCCTAATGAGACTATTGGATTTGGGTGGGACAAACACTTGCACTGTGTGGGACTGAGTCTGAACCCAATACAGATGACAGCTGTCGGCCTAATCCGGATTTTAATCTAGCTAACTAGCAGTGCCTTATCTCCACCCAAGATCAGGGATGATTGGGCAGCCGAGCGCATGACACAATTGATTACTCAGGGAAATCATGGTCACTTAGATCACATCCGTTTCTCCCAGTTACATTAGTCTCACATATACAAGGACAATCAGAGGCAGAATATATTTCAATAAGGTTTTATTGCAGCAACTGCATCTTTGAAAATTAAGCATGTACTGCAATAACTAGGATGATAAAGCATGACAGGATTAAAATTGTGACAAGGAGAGTAAAGCATAAAAATGCGATATTGTCACTAGAATAGTTACAATAATTCCTACCTAGGCTATGTTAGAACACAGCATGTTAAGTTTTAGTTCTGCCCTTCAGGTTCCCGTTGGAAGACATCATCCCTCATACCTGAGCAAGAGGCCTGTAGTCTACATAAGCAGATGTAGCGAAGCACTCAGCAATCAGCATACAGTTGTGGCCATCTGGCTGGAATCTCCCTCTAATGTACATGGGTCAAAGTAGTGTTTTTTTATAATAAAACAGCTGATGTTCCAAGAAAGGATCCTTACGTAGGAGTGTGTATGTTTCTATGAACACTAGAGACAAAGCGTTACCATGTTTACTGGCAACCTATCTTACTGCAGCCTTGAGAAAAGCACAGAGTGAAAGAACTGTCTTGTTTAAGAACGCAGTGCTGGCCCAGGCAAAGAACAGCTTGATATAGAAAATAAATCAAGGCTGCAAATGTGGCTATTGTTAAAATAATAAACCAAGCTGAATAAAATCTATCTAGGTTAAAGTGCACAGCCGCAGGCCTGGTTCACTAAAATAACGTGTATGAAGCTGTAACTATAATGGCTACACAACACCAGGAAGTGGGACCGAAGGGATGTGAATCTATTGGACAGGGGACTACTGTCAACAGTGCCTAGTTTGAGCAGGTGGTTGCAGTGGGGGGCACAAGCACAAATTTTGGGGGACCAGCACTTATTTTAAGGCATCAGACATTTACAAGAGCAAGAGAGGGAAAACAGATGAAAAGGAAATATGGAAATATAACGAGCTAGACGGAAAAAAATCCCCAAAAAAAGGAAGCAGGAACAGAGGGCCAGATGTATGAAGGTTTGCATTTGCGAATACCAAATCGCGTTTTTTACCAATTCGCTAACTGGGATTCGCAAATGTGATGTAATAACACCATCACAGAATTTTTTGTGATTTCTTAAAGTTCGCAATTGCAAATAGCGAGCACCAAATAGCGAATCGGTATTTGGAAATCGCAAATTGTGATTTTAGTATTCTGGAGCAGCTTGAGGACATCACAAACAGGAAGTGAGTCAGTGCATGCTATTACCAGAAGCCTGTGCCACAGGAGCAGGCAGAGAGTCCCAGCACAGCACCAGGGAGGCACTCAGGAGTCAGCCAGGACCAGGAGAACAAAATGGCGAATGATGGGAATGGCAGGGACACAGGAGGGAGAAAAAGAAAACCTAAAATCAGTGGACAGGAGTTGGAGGTGCTCACATAAGAGGTGGTCAGGAACCATGACCAGTTATTTGGCAAACACTCACTACAGATTCCAAATAGTGAGAAGAGGAAAATGTGGACTGATATCCAGACCAAAATTTGCACAGTGGGTGTTGCACAGCGTTCAATTGAGGAGATATGCAAGCGCTGGTACGACTTGCGATCAAGTGCCAAAGAGAGGGTAGCAAGCGGCTGAAGAAAGCAAGGAGCACTGGTGGTGGACTACCCATCCAGACACAGTCCACCCCCTTGGAAGATATGGTGGAGTCAACACTGCTGCCTGAAGTAATAGGTGGTGTCACTGACATAGACACCTCAGGCATACCTGGCACCAGCAAAGGTAAGGATAGTGATGATTTGAATCACCATGTGCATGTACAAATGTCCCTTAGAAAATTGCAATGGCACTAAGCACTCTGATTAATAGTCCAAGCCACATATTCCATTCAAAACAACAATGCCTTATGGGTGTGGTAGTCAATACCCCAAAAGTGCATCTACTACATAAATAGCATTATATTGTAAAACTAAACAGAGAAACAACATAACAGACAATTGGAGACTCTATGCTGGGGGAAATGTTTATCATGAAAGTAAATAAGATTACAAATGCAAGGTGAACACCATGAATGACATGCTGCACATTGTTGTTGCAGATGTTCCAGGCCCTGACGTAGCAGAAAGTGGAAAAGGGAGGAATGACGAAAGTCAGCCACAGTCAGATTCAAACACCAGTGAGCCCATCATACCAGCACCAACCAGACACAGGGCAAGAGTGCAACCCCTCCCTGAGTTCACTCTGGACTCCGATGAATTGCACGAAGATGTACCCACACCACCTTTAGAGGGTAGAAGCACCCACAGACAGCAGTCCCTATTCCAGTGTCACTCTACTCCCCTCAGGAGACCTCGTGAAGAAGTTGGTGTCTCTCAATCACAACATGTGCAAGCTGCATTAGGGACAGCAAGCTACAGCAGAACAAGTAAGGGAGATGACAAATGCCATTAATGAACTTTGCACTGTAATGCAGCAGGAGCATGTCACCCACTGTAGCTGGCATCACCAACTGATGGGTAGGTTGGATGGGTTCAGCAGATCTGTCAACCGGCTCACTAACACAACTGCTTTGCTGTCACGATGTGCTGTGGGCATGCAAGTGCAAATGGCATATTGCAGTCAGGACGTTGCATGAGGATTGGTGCAAGTAATTAATCTGTTGCAGACAATGCAGACAGCCCGGAGTGCTGCAAACAGCAATCTGGGTGGTGGGGATAGTGAGGAGCTCTCTAGCCTCAGCAGTGCCACAGACCCTGGGATGGATCCTAGGCTTCACACTCCTGAAACAGTTATGTCTCTTAACCCGCAACAAGAGGTGCCACAGAGCCTACTGAGCATTCAAGTGGAGTGCGTGGGTGTAAAAAGTAATGTTGAGAAGCTCGGGACCTTGCAAATTATGTAGCAATGCATTGACTCTATGATGTCAATAGTATTACACTGTAATTGGGACGTGATTGTGTCTTTTGAACACCCCTTTGTCCTATTCACACATATATGTCCTAAAGTCAAGGCATGTGATACCTACACCGAAAAATGAAAGTAGGCGTGGTGTTGTCATTACTTACATCAGAAATAGTTGCGCATAATCTCAGCACGTGGTTCCCTGCCCTCTGCTGCTCTGGTTCTGTCTGCTGGGGCAAGGGATCATCATCATCGGCATCCATCTCTTTGGGTTTGACTGGTATGCCTCTTGTTGTTGCAATGTTATTCAACATTCCACATGTGGCCACTATTTTGCAGGCGGTTTCCGGACTGTATTGCAGTGCGACCCCACTCTTATGCAGGCATCGGAAATGACTCTTCAGCAGGCCGAAGGTCCTCACAATCACACTTTGTGTCCTCCAGTGTGCTGCATTGTATCTCCATTCACTTGGTGTGGCAGGATTGAGGTATGGTGTCAAGATGAAGGACCGCATTGCATATGCACTGTCTCCTAGAATAACAGGAGTGTAAAATGAGTGTTTGTTATCTGTGACATACGTCAGGCAACATTGTTCACTGTTACATTAGCAAGTAGGTATCCTTCGCCAAACTCCCCAGCAAGAAGTCTTGTGTGTATTCCACTGTGCCTGAAGATGTATAAATCATGTGTGCTTCCAGGGTATCTTACGACAAGATCAGTTACTATGTTGGAGGCATTGCATATGACCTGGATGATCATAGAATGTGTACTTTACCTATTCCTATATACATACTCTGTTGCAGATGGTAGACAGATTGCTACATGGTCCCATCAATGCAGCCAATAACGTATGGAAATTTGGCTTCCTGGCAGAAATCTAATTTAGTTGTTTGCAAATCCTGTGGGGTGTTGGGAAATTTTATGTGCAGATGAAGTTTTGTTAACATAGCATTTAGGAATGCATTAAAGAAGCGTGAAAGCGGACTTTGAGATAAACCTCTAGCTGCTGCTATGACCCATTGATAGCTTCCTGAGGCTCAGAGGTCTAGGGAGCATAACACCTGCACATGGGTGGGTATGGCATTGGTTCTGTGTGTGTGTCACTGCAGTAGGGGTTGTTTATCAGCTATTAAGTCAAGTATAATGGCAGAGTGCAACCTGTACTTGTCATAAATCTCCTCCTCTGATCAAATAGGGTAATGTGCACTCTGAAAATGCGCTCCTGTCTCCTCCTCCTTCTCCTCAAACCCGCCAGGATCTTCACCCTCCTCGCCATGACGTAGAGTGCAGCCATTGTTTAAAAGGGATGATGCATTCTGGGCCTCTTTATATTGGGTTCACCTGTTTACCACCTAATTTCAATTTGTGGTAAATTGCACATGCAAAAACCCATTTTGCAGCTAATTGCAATTGGCAAATGTTTGATACATTGTATTGTGATTTGTTATTTCCAAATTGCAGACTGGGATTTGCAAAATCTAGTCTCAATTTTAAGGAATCACTATTTTAGTGATTCCTCAAAAGTGCACTACAAATTCCTTTCATGCATCGTGAAAAGCTGTTTTGCATTCGCAAACTGTGCAATTTATTGATTTGCAGCATTTGCAAATGCAAAATCCTTCGATATATCTGGCCCAGAGTGTGTTAGGGGATTAAATAGATATGAGGTGCATTTAGGACTACATAGCTTTGGTATGCGGTGTACTGACATTCGACTGCACTGGCTGCGAGCTTCTGAGCAGAGCTCTGTCACCATCACGCTTTCTTTTAAGAGTTAACGACTGGCTACTGTACACAATAGGGTAGCAGCAAACTGTTTCCCAGGCTAGTGCGCTATTTCTCTGTTACCTCCTTGCCTAGTGCCTGAGCTCAAGGCAGGCCTTCAATATCATAGAGTGTTTGCCTGCTTAACCAGGTACGAATTTGTCTCTGCCCTACGACTCAACACAGTTTCCCAGCTACAGAGTATGAAACTCTACTCATTTCAGATTATTTGGCCCCTTAGTCCTTGACTCCATATATCCCTTGACCCCTAAACCCACTTAGATTTCACTTCTTTCTGCAAATGTCTGTTTTTTTGCAGTTTTACATAGCATGACCACAACTTGAGCGCTAGTTTCAGTACACAAGAGAAGTGTTTTTTATTTTTTTTAGACACCAGGACATTAAGTTTTTTGCCCAGAATCACAGGCGCCGAGACTCTAGCCTGAGTCCCTACTTTCAATGTCATTAGCTTTGGCCATAACTCCACATCCTCTTCCAAGAGAGGGTGCATCCTTGTGTTTTTTTCTTCAGTGTCTGGCTATATGCCTGTCTTCCCCCACTGTATGTGTATAGGTTCAGCTGCCCCAGTCTGGGCGTGTTCGCTACCTCCCTTTCGCTAGATCCATTCATATGTCACTGACCGAGTCCCTGTTAACAAAATCTCTTACAGGTATAACTCATAAATATGCAGATACAAATTAAAGAAACATGCATGGAGGGCTGGGTAGCTCTCTACAAATGGTATAATTTCAAAGTTAAGTATGCAGAGCTGCCCTGTACGACCGAGGAGCTTACACAAAGTGTGCCGAACTCTTGCAGTTATTGATGAGTAGAAGTGGGTGGTCCCGGGTGAGTATGAGGTGTGGCCCCGGACAGCCTAGGCAAATGAGACCACAGGCATGGTTTTATGGATATTCACAACGTTTTCCATTTCCCGTATGTAGCTGCAACCTGGTGCAAGATACGCAAAAAGTATTGGGAACTGCAGGAAAATCCACCAGGTTCACACTGTCTACACACGGGTAAGAATGCAAGAATTTAGGTACCATAATAAAAATAATAAAGGGATTGAATGTCATTTTAAAGTGGGATAATTTTCCGAACCTTACATATGCAGACTCTTTGAAAAGGCAAATAGATATTCTAGAAATGTGTGTGACTGCTTTAAATTTCAAATATCCCTTATAAGACCATATATTACCAATTAATACACATAATTATAATAAATCCTATGTTAACAAATTAATAATCACTAATAATATTTAGTTAAGCTTATAAATGCACATTCATTTAAACATAATCACAAGAAAAATACTTTCCAAACAGGCTGTTTTTCAACCAAAAACCATATTGCATCCAAAAAGGTGTTTCAAAAGTTAGAAAGTAATCACAATTGTGACATAACGAATTGCACAGGTTGTTTGAGTAAAGACACGACAATATATCATAAATAGTGTCAATAAAGTAGTACCATTGCTCATACAAAGGAACTGATATAGAGAGTCAAGGTACAATTGTTGTCAACATATCGTTTCGATCCCCAAACCATAATGATCGGGATCATCATCAGGACGGAAAGAATTCAACCTGAATGTGGATATTCAAAATACATGCCTGCTTAGAAAAAAGAACAGAAAAAAGTGGGGGTGAAAAAAACAGAAATTAGGGATTGGGGACAGAGAAAAAAAGATGGGTAAAACAGGGACAGAGAGAATTAGGCAATGATTTAAATAAATCAAAACACTTAATAAAATATGCCCAGTCCAAGTGAGTGAATAGGAGCCAAGTGGAACAAAACCATTCTCTCACCTCAGAAAAAAGGATGTGAAAGATACCCAAAGCGTGAGAGTAGAAGAAAATTCTAGCTATTAATAATCTTCCAACACAATTAATGAGACCAATAGTAGAAACTGCGACCATAAAGAAGGAGGACACGAAGCCAGAAATAAGTACGAGACACCCTAAACAGTCTAATTATCATGAAACAACGCGGCGTGGCACCGCAACTTTGTCCGTCGCCTGGTGGTTGGTCACAATTTAACAATCTAAAAAATTACAAAGTGTAAGTAAAAAAAAAACGACAGTCGTGCAATACTGCCATCTAGTCCTCCCTCAGACCGCATTAAACTATTATGAAAACTTACCATTAGTAAAAGGAGCCATAACGCTTTAATTTCCTGAAAAGTCACGCTCATCCGCCATTTAACACACTTGAAACTCCAGTGTATTATGCACTCTAAAAGGGCCCAAAAATAGCGAATGAACTGACATTCATATGGGGCAGCCCTACTGAAAAAATAGTAAAATCAAGCGATGTACCTGTGAGTCGGATTAGCCAGAAGTCGAGTCGTCATCTTGGAGTGGAGGACACTCGTATGAAATAATAAAGCCCAAGGCACCCCTCTCTGATGGGAAAAATCACTTAGAAAAGTATGAGGTGGCCCTATGGAAAATAATCATGAAAATAAAACAATAGCCATGGTCAAATTTGTAAAAATAAGGCAGCCATCTAGGTATCATGGAACCGCAAATAACCGAAATAATAGAAAAAAAAGAATAGAGAGACCAATCATTACTAAGATAAGTGAATACCATAAATTAACCAGAAATGCGTGCAGAATGATCAGGGCTGTCCTCAAATAGACTTATCAACTGAGCAGCATCACCATACTTGCCACACATTATAATGAAATTATTACCCGTGGTTGTAGGAGCTTTACCAGTGAGACCTATGGCATGAATAAAAATCCAAAAGAAACACACAAATATACAAAGAATCACATATACTAAACGCGAAGCTGAAGAATAAAGAGACAAGGAAAGAGTAAAGGCTCACAGCCATATGTTGTCAAACAATAAAATCACTTGTGACAGGCCAGCATTTGGCAGTAGGACTCTCAATCCTACAGTGTTCTTTGAGAACTGTGCCCAGAAATGTAATAGTCACACCAAAGCAGTCCAATCTTCCAGTTGGTTTATGCCATCATGTGAGCTTTTGGTACGAAGTATCCGTTTAAATTCCTCTCTGTTCAATAACATGTTAATGTCCCCTCCTCTTGGAGGTAATTTGATGACTGAAATAACTTGCCAACGAAGATCGTTTTCTGTGTGACCTTTAGAGATGGAGTGGTCCATAAGTGGGGCATTCATTACTTGGCACTAAAGTTGCCAAATTCGTATCCGGATTCTCTGTGTTTTCTGACCAATATAGATCAAATTGCAGGGACCAAAAAAACTAAAATACACAACATTGCCAACTTCCCTCTTGTATTAGAGTGTGTGGATGGGACACATGCACCCATCTGTCCTCCTCCACATCTTGAATGTGTGTTCCGCAGTAGGAAAAGTACTCATTCACTGAACATCCAGGAGAAATGCGATTGCCACAATATCATCACAGATGTAGCGGTAAAATACCCAGGGAGCATCATGAAGTTTATATTTTCAGGCACAGAGGAATACACCAAAGCCTAGAATGTGGAGGAGTTTGGTGATGGATATATACAAGGTGACATGTATTTGTAAACCTAAATTGCAGATATGTGTCATTGCATAACCAGATTATGTCATGCTCACAATTGCATTTTTGTTACACAGGTGATAGTGCATATGTGTTGAGACCATGGATACTGACCCCATACCTATCCCCCACAAATCAGAATGAGAGGTGCTACAACATAGCACATCGGCACACCAGAGCTGCCACAGGAAAGACCCATGGCATGCTGAAAATCACATTTTTTATACCGGCACAAAAGTGGAGTTGCACTCCACTTTGCATGCAAAATTGTGGCTACATGTGCCATCTTACATGTCCATTGGAATCAGGCGTGGGCTACATCTCAACAGAGATGACACTGATTCTGAGGATGAGGAGTAGGAGCCATCACTACCAAAGCCTGCGGAAGGTAGCATAGTAGTGGAGGGTAGACTGCGATGGGATCACATTGCAACCCATTACTTTATGAGGTAAGTGACGACTGACGCTGCCCTCACAAATATCAAACACACATAGCCAAGTTGTCCAAATCAAACATCCCTTAATATCAGGATGACCTTTTATGAATAAAGTACCATGTACAATTATTGCAAAAGAAATGGGGTTACATCACCTAACACAATCTAGCCATGTGCATTAACAAAAACAAAAGTTAGACCATCATCTCCCCCTCCTCCACCACCGCTACGACCACCATGGCCTGTGCCTGGTTGGTCTACAGATGTGTGGTGGGCACTGCTATGCCACAGGATGAAGGCATTGGAGGGTATAATGCTACTTAGACTGGAAATCTCTTCACTGTCCTGATAAGTGTCACCAAGGCCCCGTGCTGCACTCATGGTGCTGTACATGGGCACAGTGTGCCACCATTTCCCTGCATAGGTCATTGATGGCAGTGGTGAGGCTGACCATGTTGCCATTAATGGTGGCCAATTGTGTCACCAGACTCCCAAAGCCCTGTGTTAGGGTCTGCTGCATGTGATGCAGACTCCTGTTCCTCACAAGCAACTATTTGTTTTACTGGAGTTAATTGCTGAGTAGGGATGTCTCGAGACCCAGGAACAGTTGTGTTCTGCCTACCTCCTCACCTGCATCTTGCACCAGATGACGCCTTCTGCACTCACGGCATGCATTTTTCAGTGAGTGGCTCTCACCTATCTGTGTGTGTGGACTACAAGGCAGGATTACATCCTCGTTTTCCATTTTTGTGTCCTCTATGAGTTCTAAGTCAGTGCAAATTTGGGTTGATGGGTTGCACGCCTATCTAGCAATGTTGACTGCCTCCTCTGCTGAAATGTTGGAATCATCACCTCCCTCTGCACTGGTGTCATCAATGGATACCTGAGGGAAATCTGTGGGACACAGGGGATACATTTTCAATACCTATTTGATGTGTGGTTCATTAAAATTACATTTCATCCCTAAGTTGACTACGGGACTACACTACCCTTAATGCACTATACTTGCACTGGACTTTAAGGCATGGAATTTTCTGACTGATGCATGCTTTTGTGAACTGTGGTTGTGCGCATGGTGCCCTGAGAAGTGTAAAGTAAATCTGCCCCACCTACTTTTGGAAGTTCTTGGTGCTGAACTGTCCAGGTCCCCAAAACCCAAGTGTCCAGTGTCCAGTGTCCAGTGTCAGGAAAACTATTGCAAGTGTTGTGAAGTTCTTCCCTCAGCAAAAATGATTCCACTTTTCCTTGTACCCAAGTTGGTTGCAGCGGCGTCCTCACTCCTGGTGGCTTTTACTGAGGCTGTTCTTAGAACTAGCTTCTTCTGGTTTAAAGGCTATTCAAGATGGTGGCCACAAATCTTTGTGAGGTCAGCACTTTAGTGTTTCTACCATAATCTTGTGCTGAGGCCGCCCTCCAGCTGTTTCTCTCTGGGAACTGTCCACTTCAACTGTCATCCTGAGGAGAATGAGCAGTGTTCCTGATGTGCTTCGTTTCATACAGAATTCTTCCAGTTTTGAGTAATTAATTCTTTTTCTTGCTACGGTGTGCACACCAGCTACCTTTTCCCTTCTGGAGAAGCTGAATTTCTTCCTTCTTCCAACAACTGTGTTGGCTTTCTGAGGGGAATTCGTTTTGGATTAACCAAACTTCAAGCAACTGCAGTAAGGAATCCTTTTGTATGATTTCCAGACTTATCAATATACATATATATATATATGTGTACATACATATTAAAGAACTTTTCGCCTTGCAGACTTGCCAGTCTTAGAGACAAACCTCAGTGTTCAGATTAATTCCTAGAGACTGTGATTGAGAAAACAGGACCTTGAGAAGAGTTTTTTGTTTCCTGTAAAAGAAATTAGTAGATTGTATATTTGTAAACCTATGAACTGTTATCCCGTGGATACCTCTGACTCCTGGAGAAAAGAAGATATTAAGGTAACATTGTTTTCTTAGAGAGAGGCTAGTCTCGCAAAAGATCCGGTTAGGAGAACAATAGAATTGGGTGAATGTGAATGGCTGAACAGTTGAATGCACAGTAGGAATGTGCTTATCTATGCTCTTGTCACCCGACTGGAGGTCCCCCCACCCTTTTAAAGAAATCCCAATAAAAAGAAAGGTGCAGGTTACAGAAACACACACAGAATATCCTATCTTCAAGTGGGAAAGACAGGTTGGAACTGGATCTGGAGGCGGTCTCTCTTTTTCTATTCCCATTCCCCTTTCCCCCTAGCGGAAGCAGGGTTCAGATAATCAGTAAAGTCTGAGCACACATCTGTTGGCGGGAGTTGGGTAAAGGCATTTATTCCTGTGGAAGTTTGATTTAATGGGTAATCTCCTGACATCTGGCTCCAGTGATATCTCCAGTATGCTTTCTATTGCTGCGGGTGGTAGTACTGTAGATGGTTGCCACCTGTTCCACATGATTCTTTTATCCGCTCAGGAAGCTTTTCTTTGGTCCTTGACCTGAGATCATACCAGCTCTTGCGTACTTCATCAGTTGAGTGGTGGCTGACTCCAATGGCATTTATTTTTGACTGTGTTTCCAGCCATATTTTTTTTCTGGGAGTAAGGTACAGTTATTGCTGCCCTCCCAAACACATCATGATGCAGACAGCACTCTTCAGTGAGGACTTCCAACTCTTTTTAAAAATCTTTTAACTTCTCCTTCCTTGTGGGTTTGTGTCCTTTGTTTGGCTGGCCATGGCTGCAGTTGCTCCTCTCTGCTTGGTGAGCTTCTGATGTGTGTGCTAGGTAAACTCCTACCACACTCATGGAAGTCACATCCTGGATCAGGGTTCATCACTCAGCATCAGGAAGTGTAGTTTCCCTGTTTTTGGCTCCCATTCACTATTTGTGACTTGCAGTCACAAGTTGCGATTCTGGGTCACAATTTGCGATTCGGTAACCAGACCATTTGCAATTTAGGTAATCACAATTAGTGATTACGCAAATTGTGATGACTCTTTATCGAAAGGCAAAAGGCGGTCCCTGCCTACGTACATTCCAAATTGCAATTCGGTATTTGCGATTCGCATGGATTTGCAATTACTGACTCACAATTTTTGGATTTCGTACTTTTGGCCCTTAGTGCATAAATGCACATCTACCAAAGTGGAGCGGTAGGGAATGTAACTGACAGAATAGAGCTTGTGCTGGAGTGAAAGCAAGCCACTTTGCACATGTGCAAATTGTGCCCTTGTTGGATCATCGTAATGGCTTGCATTTACCCAAATTTTGAGACCTTCAGTTCATGTCTGTCTACTGTTGTTCCTTAGGGCCCATCTCTTGCCACTTCTTTTGTATATGTATGTTACTGGAAGGACCTACTTGCTTGAGTCCGTGAGTCCATGTTTTTATATGCCTATGACTCTCAGATTCTACTCAAGGTGAGGGTAGGGGCCAGACTGTAAGTGGGATGAAAAAACTGTGGGGGGGCTCTAGAAAGGGCATGGCCAACCTAGTTAGAGCCATAGTCTAAATCTTGAGAACTAGAACTGTGTGCTTAAGAAAATAATAAAGTTCAATTCAGTAAAAGATAATACAGTAGCAAAAAGTTATGTTTATTAACTATAAGCAATAAAAACAACAAACACTTTAGAAAACCCATACAAATGATTTACATTACTTATACAGCCATTGCAGGATTTCTCAGACCCCTTGAAGATATTCACTGTGTCTTTTTTAATGTGGTTTCTCACAACATTTGTCATCATTAGACCGATCTTTTGTCTTTTTGTCAGTCACCTCTTTAAATACAGCTTTGCATCAAATGTTTCAAGTGAAGGACTGCTGTGTTTCATCCATAAGCCTGAAGAAATGGTATCTGCTCGAATACAGGCCTTTCTTGGAGAGGCAATCAAGTCCATAGCACTGAAACCTCTCTTGCAGTCTGCATTACTTGCTGGCAGGGTTCCCATGCAAGCAACAGATTTATTTTACTACTTTAGGGGTTTTCTTCCTACCAAAATGTTTGAGCAGTCCAAAAGCTTAGATAGGCTCTCTTGTTGGCAGCGGAATATCTGAGCACAGCTTCTGCGGTTTCTGGATTTCTTTTTCATCCTAGCACACTGAAGCTTACTATAAATTATTTCTCTGAATCTGGGCCACACTTTATTAATGTTCACAGAGAGACTTTGGTGAAGCTGCCTATCATTATATGTAACAGAGTTACCTCCTCCCGGGAAAAAGGAATATTCTTGAGTTTGCCCTCAACTGTTCTGTGTCGCAAGAGCAAACTCACTCAGTGAGTCTTTCATTGCTGTGAATATATGTACTTGACTGACCAGAAGTCCACAGATGAGGGACATTACAATTGCAAATGTAATTAAAGAGTTATATGTCTTTGGGTTCCTGGGGTGCATCACATATTACCCCCAATTCGCTAACAAAAGGAAAAGATGTAAATGTCTTTAAGACACCTTCATAATTACTCGGGTGTCTTATGTGTCTGGATTTGGCTTTGGAGGCAGCCTTAAAATTATTGCACTAGGCATGAAAGCAGTTTCAAACAGCGTTCACAAATCTGTAACTGGATGGTACTCATCTAGTATTAAGTATGTTTCCAATCATTAGAAGCTGTAAGCACAGCTTGCAGGTAGACAGATACAGCTCCCTTTTTTTGGTGGCATGTATGTGGCATACAATGAGTCCATGACAATCTTTAAGTAATTGACCCCCTCCCCGAAACCCCCACCACAAGCTCATCAATTATCTGTCACAGCACGTTCTAGTCTGTGAGCCAAACAGTGGCAACACAGTACAAGATTTGGAAATTCCGATTTCAGCAATGCTCCTACTCCTCCCTTTTTCACCAATATTACTGTTGTTCCGTCGGAACATATCGCAATCAAGATATCATTTAACATATTTTTTGTGATACCAACTTTCGTTTAAACTGATTAGGAGAACTGTGCTTATGGCAAGGGAAATATATGTTTGCCAGCTCCAGAAGACCAAAAAATATTCTCAGTGGGGTGCTTTCATTTCCAGAAATGCCACAAAGTAGATGATTGAGGTAGAAGCATTGATAAGAGTTGTGCTCTCATCAATGAATACTGTGATCTTTGGTTTGTTTTGTCCTGTGTAATAGACCAACATTTGTTGCATTGCCAGTGCAATATGTTTGATTATTTCAGTTGCTGTCACATTGCACTGCTATTCTTTCTCAGGAGGAGTATTAAATCATGGTGGACTCTGAATGGGCAATTTGTTTTTTTGCCAAGTAGTGAGCAATGTCAAATACCCTGCATGTGCTCTCCAGCTTGTATTTTCACCACCAGTGTATTGTTCTGCTTAGCTTAAGAAATATATTCAGCTGCCAAATGAGCAGCATTCTTGAGCTGGTTCTGCCTGAAAGCTCTTCCATCACTGGAAGGACCAACCTTGCTGTCTGCCAGCTTTGGCTTATGCCCATGCCATGGGAGATATTGTGCACTAAAAGACCTGTTGATTTAGCCTGTTTGCAGGAAGGAAAACCAATATAGCCTGACTTCAGATACAACCAATCATATTTCTCTTCGAAGTAATACCACTGTTTAGTGGGTCAGCAGTCGGGAGTTTAACAATTTCTGTCTATGGCACATGTTGAATTGCTTGTAAAGATGGACAGTCCTTGGCAAACTTTTGCAGAGTTTTATTAGCCTTGTCACAAAAGTTGGTTGATCTGGAAAAGCCTCCTCTGTAATATGCTGACGCTTCAGTGATGATAGGAACCTAACCATTGAAGATTACAAGATTACTGCTTCATAGCAGACAAGTCACTTGTAGACATGTTCAATTTAGAACTTCCTTCTTGAAGATAAGACTGATGTAATTGTAAAAGAGAATACGCTCTTCCACTGCTGTTTTGGGATTCTGGTGATTAGGCTTCGTGTCATTCAACAAGAACATTTAGCTTCTTCTACCACAAAAATGGAATATTTGTCTGCAGTGATCAATTAAACGTTCAAGTACCATCTGTCAAGCAGATGTTCCTCTTCATTTTGTGCTGCTCCTGGAAGGATCCCCATTGTGTAGTGGAGTTTCTTACACCATTATGTCAACAGTTCAATATATCAGTTTTGAATCCGTCACAAGCAGCTGGATTTAGGAAACATTTGTCAACATCAGAAAATTATGCCTCAACTCTTCCAAGTAATTAATACCGCTGTAATAGTGCTTGTAGAAAGCACACAGAGTTAGAAATTTGTTTCTGTTTAGAGTCCTTGGGCCATATGTACGAACAATTTTTCCCATAGACACAGAATGGGAAAAACCTTTGCTACATCTGGCCCCTTGTTCCTTCATCAAATTAAGATAATGCTTCATCCTAAAACCCAAGAAGCAGGCATCTCTTTTTTTTTCTTACAATTTGTTTATCAAGTGTGTGATTTGTTTTGCAATGTCTAAGGCATTTGCATGCAGCTTTTCTATTTTCTTTATTGTGTCACTTAAGAGACAGTTAGTTGCACATAAATCAGACGTCAGCAAAAGGGTTTTAAAAAAACATGACAATTGCTGTTGGGGTGTTTGCTTGGGACAAAAAATAGCACAGGGCTGGCAACACCCTGTCATTTGCAGGAGGTAAGAAAACCCAGCGGGCATTGTTAGTATTTAGGAGTAGCTGATAATTTACGTCAACAAACTCACAAAATTCTTTGAAGTTGTTGAATTAGGAGAATGTGGATGTAGTAGTATTTGTACAATTTTATCACAAACATTTTTATTTTCAAAATACCTGTAAAGAAGCTCCAGGTGCCATACAATGGATGTGAGCCCAAAACATTTACAAGGACAAGTGGAAACTGCAGTTTGAATCTTTTTTATAGTTCATTTTTGTTTGAGGAATCTCAGGCAGCTTCAGCTTTTTTGTTTTTGAGTGACTAAATTACCAAAAGCTTAATGTAATTCAATATTGTTTGGCATCATAAGGACTTGAGATAGCTGAAACTAAGCTTTCCATGAAATGAAGGCCCCAAATGTCTTGGCCCGAGCTCCAAAAGTCCTTAAGATGGCACTGGGACATGTAACTAGACATGTTACACAATGGCAGTCAGAACCCGTAAACATGTTTAATTTTGTAACTGTGAGAACTGTCTAATGGGCATGTGAAAGCACATTCCCCATGTTCTGTGTTTTTGGTGGGCGTTGAGGTCAGGCTCCGCTCCACTGGCAGAGTTAACAGAGTTTTTTTTTGCACTCTGTGCTCCACTTGTAGCACAGAGTTTGGCCCAAAACTCTGCTAGCCTGGCAGTGGAGTGGAGCTCACCAGCATGAGCTCTGCAGCCCAGTTATGGGCCACACAGCGCAAACGCAGACAGTTTAAGCTTGCGCTGTGTGGCTCATAACTGGGCTGCAGTTTACACTCAGAGCTGCTGCAAACCGCTGCTGAGGGGCTGCACTGATGCCAATATCCTCAGCAGCACGAGAGCAGGGGGAAAAGGGAGTCAGAGAGCCAAGCAACAGGGACCCTTCTGGAGAAAGGTGAGACCCTTGTTTAGCTTTCTCTTCAATGTGGACATGGGGCCTGGCACTGTGCATGGACAGAATTTGCATATGGGGGGGTCTGTCCTTGAAAAAAGGAAACGTACTGTCAGAGCTCCACTTGAAAAATACCTGTCTATCCAGACTCCTTGAGAAAGGAACTGGTGTTATGGGGTGTGGTGCTGAGGCCAGAAGGGAGAGCTGGACACCAGGTGAGCATCAGCTGCTGAGTGGTAGACCAGCAGCCCCCATCACATAGAGATGTGTGTGGTCTGAGAGAGTATTTTAAAGTCCAGTGGCAAGCCAAGCCAGGCTGCTGGTGGTGAGCTGGCTTGCTGCTGCTATTGCTGGGACCCAAAGAAAGGGCAGTCTGAGGCTGTATGTAAGTGCAGAGGAAGCAATTGCAAGGCTGGTGCAAGACGGGGGTACGCTTGGCCCTCCGTAGCAAGTCTGTGAAGGACTTTAATTGGTGAAGGGAAGTGTGCAGGTGTGGAGAGCAGCAGGCTCCAAGCACTAGAGGCCTGAAATGGCTGCATTCACTGCCTATGACATACCACCCTGGCATCTTGGAAGCGCTAAGCAGGGTTGGGCCGCCTGCCCATGCTTATGGCTTCCGAGATCAGGTGCATTCAGGCCAGGGTAGTAGGGCAGGCGGTACTCCGCCACACGTCCAACTCCGTGGAATTACTCCGAGTTTTTAGCCAACTCCATGGAATTCTGAGGAGTAGAACTCTGTGAGCTCCCCCTGTCCCTATACTCTTCCTGAAGGAAGTGTAAAAATCAGTCTTTCCCAAACTGTGGGTCACAACTACATTTTTTGGTTTGGTCTTTTAAAGACCAAGCAATTAATAAAAATGCCTTAAATTCTGTATTTTTCTTGCCACATTTGCTGCTCTTCAAAGACAGAGGAAAAGTGTCAGGGTATGTCTTCTGACAAATCGTTGCTTGTCATTTTAACATGGGGACTGATGTTGACAAACTCCTCTCATTTTGCAATAAGAGAAAAGAAAAGTAAATTATGTGACAATCTTGGTCGGGTTCACAGTGTTTGTGTTAACAATAATTTACATCCTTCAGATTTTCCTATCAATTACATGTAAATACCTGCAAATGAACTATACATATTCAGTTTTTAGGAAAGCAAAAATGAAGCACATTTTTATATAATTCTGAAGTGTGATGGAAACAAATACTTTAATAGGATCAACACACTACACAAATTATAAATATTCACTGAAACCAGATTTCCACATATTTGTATTTGTGTGCTTCATATTTTATCAGGCAAACAATGCCTGTGCGAATTTAGTAGGCATTTCAATGTAAATGTCTGTAAATGACAGTATGCTACCACATGGTGCTTTAGTTGCATTAAAATATTTGCCTGCACCCTGTCCATTACAGTGAGGAGGGTCACACATGTTTTCCATTCTAAAAATTGGGTGATGGTTTTAAAACGTTTTAAAAGCACTAACCTAAATAATTTCCAAACTATGATTGAAGAAAACCGGGGATTGTTGTTGTGTAGCATAAGCAGTGGCAGCATAAATGAGGGTTGATCCTGAGTCCCACTAAAACACAATTTAGTTGTTTCTCGGCCTTTTCTATCTTCACTTCTGCAGACGAAATGCTAAATTACTAGGGCCCTCACGAAGTTCAGTAGAGCATAAACTGTGCATGCTGAATGAGCTACTACAGAATAAGCATTCTCAAAGCAAGATGGTGTGATCAGTCTCAATTTGCATAACAAGTGGTTGCCAGTGGGGCGCACCAGCACTAATTTTTGGAGACCAGCACTTATTTTAAAGCATCAGACATTTAAAAGAAGGAGAGAGGGAAAACCAGGGAAAAAGGAAAGACTGAGGGTAAGTTAAATGGAAAAAAATGCCACAAAAGGAAAAGCAGGAACCAGCAGGTGTGATATTAAGAAAGGGTCATTATGGACCTTGCAGTCCTGCCCCGCCACGCTGTCGGTGGCAGCCAGACCACCGACGGCGTGGCGGTTCAGGACTGCCAAATTATCACAAGGGAAGTGAACTGGCCGCAATGCAGCCAGTTCACCACCTGTACCACCAGGGGGTAGGACCGCCTGGCCAAAGGTTTACTACCTTCAGCCCGGCAGTCCACCTAACACCGCCTGTGGTATTTTGAGTATCCTTACCGCCAGGGATTCTGTGGTGGCAGCCTCGCCATGAAATCTCAGGCGGTAAGGATACTGGCAACAGGAATACTAATTCCTGTCGTCACTACAGGACTCCCCAACACCCCTCTCCCTGTAGGAGCCCCCCCCCCCACCCGACCCCATCAGGAACCCCCCCACTGGCTCAAGCAGCGACGCCCCCATCCTCCGATCCCCGAACCGACCCCCTGATCCCCATAAAAATCCCCCGATCCCCGTCGATCCCCGATCCATTAATACGTACACGCACACACATCCACGCTCACTCATTTACACACATACACACACTGCCACAACACTCCTCCTCCCCGGCATACATGCATTCACACAAGAACATAGACGCTTGCACACATATACACACAACACCCCCCCGCCCCCTTCATTCACACACATACATACACACATACTCCAGTACACACACACACACACACACACACACACACACACACACACACACACACACACACACACACACACACACACACACACACACACACACACACACACACACACAACACTCCCCCCCTCCCTTTTTGGTCAATCACCTTACCTTGTGGTCATCCGAAAGGGAATGGGGTACTACCCTGTCACCACAACACCGGCACACCGATTACAAAGTTGTAATACGGCGGGCGGTGTTGTGATGATGTGGCGGTGCCAGCACAGCAAACTCCACGAGACCACCGACCGCTAGTATGGCTGCTGGCGGCTCTCCCCCCAAATTATGGTGGAGAGCTGCCAGGAGTTATGTTAGGGCGGTCTCAAAACCACCATAACTGGGGGTATCCTGGCGGTCTCCTGGTGGGCCAGTGTGTGTTAGGGGTCTAAAGAGGCATGTGGTGCATTTAGGACTACATACCTTTGGTATTGGCTGTGCTGACATTAGATTGCACTGGCTGCGAGCTTCCGAGTAGAGCCCTGGGCACCATCACAATTTCTTTAAAAAGGCAAGAACAGAGTAGCCTGTGGAGATCTTTATGTGCCCAACATTTTTCAGGGGACAATAACGACAAAGTAAGCCTAGTGGTTAATGGATAGATCTGTTATTTGTCCAGTCAGTTTTGAGTCACCATAAAGTAGCATGTAGGGTTAACAGCCTTCCTACTAGGCACATCGTTTCTCATGCACATCACAGAATTAAATTTGATTTAGCTAGATCAGTGGGTTAGAGCTGTTATCACAGAGACCACTTTCTTACCTGCTGTTGGAAAATGGGTTATTGGTAAGGGCAGGTAGGTACCTACACCTAGCAACAAGCCACTAACCTCCACTTAGGTCCAGTTAGGTCTCAGTAAATTAACCCCAGCTCAACCCTTGGTAGCTTGGCAACGAGCGTCAAGGCTTAACTTAGGAGACAGAGTGTAAAGCATTCAAATATCACAAAACAGTAATTAAATAAAACACAGGAAACAGTTTAAAAATCCAAAACCAATTTATAAAAATAGTTTATATTTTTATCTTTAAAATGACACAAAAACGAATAAAATCGGATAAAGGGAACCGGAGATATGAATTTTTAAAGAATTATTATTTTTCTAGCGCTTAGAAACAAAAAGCGGCAATCGAGTCATCTGGTTGCACCTCGACCGGGGCAAAGTCAAAGTTTCAGGCCGACCGCGATGGAGCCCTGCTCGGCTACAGGTCGCGGGAGGCCTCGGTTAAAAAGTTACCTTCTGACTTAGGGCCTGATTCTAACTTTGGAGGACGGTGTTAAACCGTCCCAAAAGTGGCGGATATACCACCTACCGTATTACGAGTTCCATAGGATATAATGGACTCGTAATACGGTAGGTGGTATATCCGCCACTTTTGGGACGGTTTAACACCGTCCTCCAAAGTTGGAATCAGGCCCTTAGTCTTTATTTTGAAGATTTTCTTCACCGGGACGAACCTGCCAGTCCAATCCGACCTCCTGGAGCCCTTCTCCGGATACGCGATGCTGGATTCCTCGGTGGAGATTTTTACCTTCGGACTTAGTCGTTTTTTCGAGGTGAAAATCCTTCGACCGGGGTAAACCTGGATCTTGATCCAACGTCCATGGAGCCCTTCTCGGATACGATGGCTGGAAGGTCCCGGTCAACTTTTTACCTTCGGACTTAGTCTCTTTTTCGGAGATTTTTCTTTACCGGGACGAACCACCAAATCAGGCCGGGTCGCGGTTGGGGCAAGCCGGCTAGAATTGCTGCGGCGGGTCGGTCCCTCTATTGAGCTTTTTTACAAAAATTCTCAAATCTTCTCCAAACTTCTGGGGCTTCACCCAGATGTCCTTTTAAGGTTTTTTTGGGGTCCACAGCTCACCCCAAGGGTCCAGAAGTTCTTTGATGGTCCTTGGGGGGTGCGGACTACAACTCCCAGAATGCTCCTGGCGCAAACTCCTTTTTGGCCACTGGACAGTGGTCAGCTGGTCACTTTCTTCAGGAGTTGGTGCAGGGGACTCTGGATAGCAATTTTTCACCTGTAGCAAACAGGGAGTCCCTCCTTGAACCAGTTGAAGCCAGGCAAAGTCCTTCTTGTGGTGAAGCCCAAGTGTGCAGCTGGTGCAGTCCTTCTGAGTGCAGGTTCCAGGTGCAGGCCAGGGGTCCAGCAGGGCAGTCCTTCTTCTCCTTTAGTTCTTTCTTGTTGAAATCTGGTGGGGATCTGAGGTGTGGGTGCAGGTCTGCCAGTTTTATCCTTGCTCCTGGGTGAAAAGCAGGGGGGTCCTGGTTCTCCATTCAGGTACAGGGTCGTCCCCCTGTGATGACCACTTCCTGGGAAGTGTGGCAAAAATCCATCCCAGAAGGCAACATTCTCTAAAAATCCATCATGGCTGAATCTGATTTTTGGAGGTTACATCTGGCTGAGCCCACCCACTGGTGTGGCTAAAAATCATAAACGCACCCCTCTCCTGCCCTCTCCTAATCTAATCAAGGGGGCACCTAGTTGTCTGGGGTTGCAGGATGTGGGGGTGTTGCTGGGTGCTCCAAATGTCCTTCTCTGCCTTTGAAGACCAGTTTGGCAGCCTTCCCCCTTCCTGCCTCCCCATCTGCTGAGGGGAGATTCTCTCCCACAGACACATTCCTTTGTGTGAAGCCAGGCCACTTCACACCTCATCAAGGCAGCTTGGCTAAGCTGCTACAGGCTGGCCAATCAGAGCACAGCAGCAAAAACAATGCAGGGCTGAAATTGGCAACTTTTTAGGTAAAGTCTAAAACTCTTTACCTGAACAAGTTATATTAAATCCAACAACTGGAAGTTGTGGGATTTATTACAACAATTAATTTGATACCAAATTCTTGGTATGCATCATTTAAGGAGACTTTAAAATTTAAAACAAAGTCTCCCCATTCTAGCCTATGAAGGCCATTTACTTCAATGAGGGAAAAACGAATTTGGCTGTTTTTACCTCACCAGGGCTTATAAATCTATTTTTATAAAGTCCCTGCTTATAGTTACATGGCACCCAGCCCTAGGGGCACATAGGGCACAGCTTAGGGGTGACTTATATGTAAAAATAAGGTAGTTTAAGACTTTGGAACTACTTTTAATTCCAAAGTCGAATTTGCATATAACTTTAATTTAAAAGCAGCCAGCAAGGCAGGCCTGCCTTTAAAATGACACTGGGCACCTCAGCAGTGCACCTATGTGTGCACCACCTATGCTGTGGTCCCTAAACCTACATGCCCTACCATATACTAGGGACTTATAGGTAGGTTAACTTAGCCAATTATAATTAGCCTAATTTGCATATCCATTTTATACAGAGCACAGGCCTTGGGACTGGTTAGCAGTACCCAGGGCACCATCAGAGTCAGGAAAACACAAGCAAAAAGTGGGAAATGGGGGCAAAAAGTTAGGGGGCCTCTGCAATCAGCCCTGTTTTCTCACACCTGCAATTCATAAGGTATAATCTTAATGTACACAATGAACTATGACTCAGCATCAAAGAACTGCAAGCAAACTGCAAGGCACAGGTTTAGAATTGTATTGTATTTTCCCTCAATCTTTATTGTAAGATTGCTAAAGGGGGTTCTTTTAGTTAGTAATAAATTTATATTAGTCTTCACAACTCCAAGCAGTGTTTTATGTTTTAAACCCTGTGTTTGTGGGGCAGATTTACTAAAACTTTGAACCACGCTTGCATCACAATAGTCGCAAATACTTGGTGCAAAGAGTTGTTTTGTGGTTCAGTTTCAAGTGCAAATCCTGGTCTGCATTGTAAAGAAGCCATAAAGTAAAGTGAAGCTAAATGCTGCTTTACATGTAACTGTTATACCGTTCCTACGAATTAAGTAGGACTGTGTACCAGGTCTACATGAACTTCAGGATATAGAGACTCAGTCCATCTACACTATCAGGAAATGTTGGCACAATTCCAAGCTAGCTCACAGTGCTCAATCTGCTCTCCTAACCTTACCAAGGTACGAGATGGTACCTGCAACCTCAATCATGAGCACTTTTATTCCCAAGGAAATCGTGGAAACTGAGCTACCCTTTAGTAGTTACTTTGTATGCCAAAGGTAAACACAAGAAAGATACGACTATGGCTTTTAAAACATTTATTGAAAAAATTGTATTCTTGTATAGGAAGCATGAGCTGCAATTATTAGGCATATGAAACAAAGCTTGGTAACCAGGATTTTAGCTGCTTCCATGTGTCAGATGGCCAGGAGCTGTCCGGCGCTGCAATGCGCATGGCACTTGAAATCCCTCTGGTGTTGGCATCAAATGGATTTCTTTTAGAAAGAAACAATTTTGGGAGATGGGGAAAGCTTCCCCATCTCCTGAGACTGTTGCTTTTGTTTCAGTGAAATGAGCTGATCCACTCATTTCACTTGCACTGCCTCGATGCTCAGAGGGCTACCTCAGCCCCCCTTGCACCAAGGCAGATGGATGATGTATCATTGGAGAGAGGAGAATTTCCCCTTTATAATGATACCCTCCCTAGTGGATCCCTGCTTGGGGGATCGCTGCAGAAGTGGCACCTTGGGCTAGGGAATATGCTTCCTCTCTTTATGTTGGTCATTTCAGTTTTTCTGCCCCCCCCTCTGGGGGCAGATCAGGGGCTATAGTCTTTCTGCTCCCCGGTGGGCAGACAGCCCACTTGAACCCATGGATTTATGTTTTATATACATCTTGGGGTGGCGGGTGCCCTAAATGGGCATTGTAATGCCCCACCCCTCCTAAAAAGTGGCACAGTCTTTCTTCCCCCCGTGGGGCGTTACATGGGACAGTAGCCCCTGATCTGCACCCGGGGGGGGGGGGCAGAAAGCTCACTAGGCACCAGGGATTTTTCTTTTATTCATCTAGGGGTGAGGGCTGCACAGAATAGGCATTCCACTGCCCCCCTAAAAGAAAATCACCGCAATCTTTATCCCCCCCCCCCGGGTGGGCAGATGGGGTGCAATAGGCCCCCATCTGACAACCTGGGGAGGCAGAAAGCCCATCAGGCAGCATGGATTTCTTTTTTTTGGTAGTGTGGGGGCAGATGGGGGAGCAATAGCCCTCATCTGACCCCCACCCCGAGGAGAGGCAGAAAGTCCACTAAGCACCAGGGTTTTTTCCTTTGGTAGTGTAGTTGTAGGGGCACTCCATTGTACCCCATCTCCCCCAAAAAACACTGCCACCTGAAAAACCTATCAGATCCAAAAAATTCTCAGAACTAAACATCTGGGGAATCCAGGGTGGTGTGCTTCACATGCACCCCACACCATTTTTTTACCCATTATGTCCTGCAAAGCTCAAATTTTGCCTGAAATCATGCATATTTCCTACATTTCTGTAATTCGAACATCTGTAATCCACAGGAATCCACAAAATTCCTAACACCCAGCATTGCCACATCTGTAGTGCCCCACTTGGGTGGGTATCCAAAACAGTCAGTGTAAAAATGTATGGAAAAAACTGACCTTTTGGACTCGCTTTTGTTCCCCCTCCGTTTCTACACGTTTTGGACCTTCCCTGTCACAGGAACTTGGCCTACCTACACAAGGGAGTTATCATTTGTATCAGGAGACCCAGGGGAATGCTGAGTGGTAGGAAATGTATGTCTCTCTGCAAATTCCAGAACTTTCCATAACAGAAATGTGAGGAAAATGTGTTTTCTTAGACCAATTTTGAGGTTTGCAAGGGACTCTCAGTAAAACAACCTGGAGAGAAACACACGTCACCTCACCCTGGATTTCTCTAGGGGGTCTAGTTTGCACAAATGTATAGGTTTGCTAGGTTTCCCTGGATGCCAGCTGAAGTAGCGCCCAAAACCCACAGTTACCCACTTTGCAAAATACTGGTCAGTTTTGCATGGAAAGATTTGATCAAACCATTTCCTGGTGTGTGCACACAAGTGGGGTACCATTTTTATTAGGAGACTTAGGGGGACACCGAATAGTAGAATACATGTTATTACCAATTGTCTTTCTCTGTATTTGTGCCTTCCAAATGTAAGACATAAGTCATTTGAGAAATGCCCTTTGAATCACATGCTAGTATGGATAACCCCAAATTGAGAGATGAGCAAATAACCACAGCTTCTAAACTCCATATCTTGTGACTATTTTGGAAATCCATAGGTTTTCTGGATACCAATTTTTCACTCTTTATATTTCACCAAATGAATTACTCTGTACCTGGTACTCAATGAAAAAACATTGCAAGGTGCAGCTCAATTATTGGCTCTGGGTATTTAGGGTTCTTGGTGAACCTACAAGCCTCAAATATCCCCACAACCAGAAGGGTCAAGTGGATGTAACGGTGTACTGCGTTCAAATATTTGCCGTAGTTGGAAGAGTTACAAATGAAAACATACACACAAATGGCAACCTTTTTAAACTTAGTTACAATGTTTATTTTATTTCACCTGTTGCTTTCTTTAAGGAAACCTTGAATGATCTGCACAACTGACCTTTTGCTGAATTTAGAATGTTCTCTATTTTTCAGAAATGTATAGCTTTCCAGGATCCCCCATTGGTTTAACACCCATTTCTACCTCTAACTGGAAGGAGGTTGAAAGCACAAGAAATAGGAAAAATTGTCTTTGTCCCAGTAAAATGCCAAAACTGTGTTGAAAAATGTGGGTTTCTAATTTAAGTCTGCCTGTTTTTGAAAGCTGGGAAGATGGTGAGTTTAACACTGCAGGGAAAAAACAGACACTCTTTTCTGCAGCAGTATTTCCCATTTTTCTAAAAAAAAGTCCCAAATTTAGCTGTATTTTGGCTCATTTCCCAGTCCCCTTTGGGGAAATCCACAAACCCTGTGTACCTTTAGAACACCTAGGATATTGAACAAAAAGGGTGCAAATTTGGCATAGATAGCTTATGTGGAGAACAAGCCAAATAGGCAAAAAAAGGTTTAGATGAAGGGTGTGGGGGGGAGGGCGGGGCAAAGGCTTAGCAGCACAAGGATAAGAGTGATGAAAAAGTTAAACAATTTAACCATGGTATCTTCACTATTGACAGCACCATCCGCCAGATCCATTGGGACATCCTGACCCTCCATACCAGGGTAAGATATAACCGGAAGCCCGTCTGATGTAGAGCAAGCAATCATCCTTCGCAGGATGGAGGTCAGAGCCAGCAAGGCTGCATCTTAGTTACAGTGCACCACATTTCAGGATAATCCCAGAAAAAGTGCTCTTTTGTCGAATGTAGTACACAGGCAGTTTTTTTTTTTTAAACATCTTTTTTTATTATTATTGTTAAAGTTACACAGATGTTCTCAATCATAATCACAATCATAACAAAACATATGCTTTTCTGTGTTGATATCTTACATTTACATTAACTAAAACTAGGGTCTGTTATATCACACAATTTTGTCTTTTGCATAACTGAATCAAACTTTGGATTTGCATAGATCAAGATATGGGTGATATTATGATGTGATGTGAGCGGTGGGTAGGCTATTGTGTTTCGTGTTTGTCTCTATTTGTGTGTAACAGGGTATGAATTGCGTTGTATCTATGTAGAGCAAATATTTTCTTTTTACGTGCTACAACTTTATGAATTACTTATGTTTCTCCTCCTATCTGGTCTAGGTTATGAAGATGTTGTGGGCGTGTGCACGTAAATAGCATATGTGTTTTTTGCCCCCCCCATTGCTCCCATAGATCGACTTTCTTTATGTCTTGTTTAGTACTTGTTTAGTGTATGTTCGCTATGAATATTGTGCATGCCCGTCTTCCTCCCCACTGCGGGCCGTGCATGTATCCTCCCCGTCTCTGGTTCCGAGATTCTATATTTTTTTCACGGCGGGCACTCATCGTTTTTTGCTTCCAATTTGTTGTTAAATGATTCCCAGTCGTCACATCCAGTGTGTGTTTGGCCCTGATCTAGTAGTTTGCGTAGTACCAGATACTCTGTCCGTGACCATCTTAATGTCAGACCTCTCCAAGTTTTCACGTCTGGTGCCTTCTGGGCTTTCCAGTTCATTGCTATCACTCTCTTGTACATTATGAATGCTAGGTCTGCAAACTTATGCACATGTCTGTTTTTTCCCCCTTATTCTTACTCCCAATGGACAGGAACCAGGATCCAACACAAACAGGTGTTCTGTAATCTCTGAGACGTCAGCTACTATTCTCCTCCACTCTTCAACGAGAGGGCCACATTCCCAAACCATGTGATAAAAGTGGGCGGACCCTGCACCACAGCAGGGGCAGACCGGATTCGAGTTTGGAAACATTTGTTTTAACCTAGCGGGTGATAAGTATGTCTGATGGAAATAGTTAAATTGGGTATATCTGAATCTGGGATTCCTGGATACCCTACGTGTAAGTTGCAGGGCTTGTGACCATTCTTCTTGTGTTAACTGGTTCAGCAGTACTATATTCCATCTGTTTCTTGTCCTTTCAAGTCCTGTGTTGGGAGGGTTGTTTAAGGTTCTATATACATTTTTTATTATTTTATCTTGGGTGTCATATGACAACATATGGTGGAATGCGAGAGATATTGTTGGTTCTCGGTCGAGTGACGCACATGCCTTCTTAATTAAGCAGCGTATATTGTAATATGCCATAAATTGGCCAGGGCCCACTGCCGTGAGATCATTCATGGCTTCAAATGACATCAATACTCCTTCATCGAAACAGTCTCCCACTGTTACTATCACTGCCTCTGCCCAGGTGGTAGTTGAGTACATACCAACTGTTTCTCCCAATGCCGGGACCTGTCCCAGTGGGACGAGGGGAGAGTACGGAGGTCCCATGTAGGGTTTATGAATATATCTTGTCCAGCAGGTATGTGCGGCCAGCATCAGTGGATTACCCGAAGATCCCTTCTCCATGGAACGTGTTAACCATGAAATCAGTGGTACTCCCTTGAGCTGTGTTCTAATCCACCTGGATTCTGCCACCTTTGGTCTATGTATCCAGTTTAATATCCATTGTAATTGGGCAGAGGCAAAATATAGTTCAAAATTCGAGGTGCCAAGCCCACCTTCTCTCAGTGGGCGATGTAGGGTAGCTAGTGCCACTCGCCTTCTGCCCGCTCCCCATATGAGCCCTAGTAAGATTGTGTTAAGTTTGCAAAAAAAACTCTTGGGTACCACCACCGGTAGTGCTGCGAAGAAATAGAGAAGACTGGGCAGCAACAGCATGTTCGCCACCGCCACTCTGCCCAACGGAGATAGCTGTAGCTAGCACCAAAAGTGTAGGGATCCCTTCATGGATTTCAGTGCTCGTCCCAAATTACCATCCCGGAGATTCTCTGTCTTGTGGTAAATGTGAACCCCCAAGTACTTAAATGTATCAAAGCACCACTTCAGCTGGCCTATTGGTGCATTCTCCCTGATTACCGTGGGTCAATTTGTTAATGGGACAAGACTTATCCCATTTCACCACTAGGCCCGATATTCTCCCATAGTCCTCCAACAGGGATATCACTAGGGGCATAACTGCACTCCCTTTTCGTACGTATATCAGTGCATCATCTGCATATACTGACACAATGTAGCGAGTTCCTGCACCACGCACCCCCCACTTCTCCACCATCGCCCGTAATTTAGTGGCTAATGGTTCTATGGCTATAGCAAATAATAGAGGGGATAGCGGGCATCCCTGCCTGGTGCCCCTGCCTATTGGAAAACTATTTGATATGATGTTGCCTGTTTTCACTCTAGCCTGGGGTTCCGCATATAGTGTCTGCACCCAGCGTATATAGTTGGGCCCAAATCCCATTTCTTCCATAGTGAGGAACAGATAGTCCCACCCCAATGTGTCGAACGCTTTCTCTGTGTCTAATGACATTGCTATACTTTAATATTCCTCTGTCGGAGTATCTCCCATTATGATTAGCAATCTGCGGATATTTAGAAATGTGTTGCGTTTAGGGATAAAGCCGTTCTGGTCTTCGTGTATTAGGGTATGTATAATGGGGGCCAGCCTATTTGCTAGTATCTTACCTAGGATTTTGCAGTCCAGATTCACAAGCAAGAGTGGTCTATATGATTTAACGTCTGTGGGGTCCCGTCCCTGTTTGGGTAGAACCACTATCAATGCTTCTCTTTGTATAGGTGGGAGTATCTTGTTGGACCATGCTTCCTCAAACACCGCCAGTAGATGTTGTTTTAGGTGCTTAGAGTAGGTGGTGTAGTACTCTATTGGTGGGCCATCTATTCCTGGTGCTTTGTTTCTGGATATCTGGCCCATGGCTGCCTCCACCTCATCAATTTGTATCGGGGCATCTAAGATCTCCTTATCAAATTGTGTTAATTTCGCTAATAACGTTCCTCCCACGAAGGAGCCCAATTGCCGTCTCGTTCCTCCCACGAAGGAGCCCAATTGCCGTCTGCCCCCTATATTAGCCGGTACAGTAGTTCTCAAATGCCTTATTGATTTCTTCCTGGCTGGTGGCTATGGTTCCATCAGCCAAGCTTATGGAGCCTATGGGGGATCGCTGACGGTCCTCACGAAGGACCCATGCCAGCAGTCGCCCCGATCTGTCTCCTTCAGTTTGTAGTCGCGTCAAGTGATAATTGTGATTGTGTCTACGAAGTCTTAAGTCTGCTTCATCGTATTTAATGCGCGCAGCCTTTAATTCTGTGTATGCTGTCCTGTTCTGTGCCACTACCACTTCTAGTTTTCTTACTTCCTTCTCTAAGTGAGTAACCTCAACATGAAGGGAACGCCGCACTCCTCAAATGGCCGACATGCAGTACACTCGTACAACGACCTTATGGGCATCCCATTCCATCGCTCTTGTACCCGCTAAATCCTTATTAACCTCCCAGTATTGTCTGATTGCGGTACTTAGTTCTTCCCTGAATGCTTGATCCTGGAGAGCTTCCACCTGTAAACGCCAGGTGGGGATCACAGAGCGCCTCTTCCCCGACCGTATTATGAGTTTCAGCGGGGAGTGGTCAGATAACGTTTTAGCCAGGTACTCAGTATCTTTTATTAGGGAGCATACATGTATATCAGGAGTCCCCCATATGATATCTATCCTCATGTGCACCTTATGTGGCACAGAGTAAAATGAGTATTCTCTTTTGGTTGAATGACCCATACGCCAGACGTCATGTATCCTCATTACTCCCGCCCATTTCAGCAATTGGCTAGTAGTGTTCCCATGCGGTAGCCCCCTTGGCGGTGGGACTGATCTGTCCAGTTCCATATCCGGTGAGTTGTTAAAATCCCCCCCCCCCCAGATAGCTGGTGCTTTCGGAATAATCAGAAGAGCCGGCGTTAAAGTTAGCAGGAATTCTGATAATGCACTATTTGGGGCATATATCCCAATTATCGTAAACTGTCTACCATTTAGCTTCCCCTCCGTTACCACGTATCGCCCATCTTGATCTATTTTGTGTGCGTGTTGGATATATGGTACCCCTTGCGCAATCCATACCAGGACCCCTCTTGCATAAGCCAAATATGATGTGCCTATAATCTGTCCGTCCCATTGCCCCCTAAGTGCTTTCAGGTCAGACTCCAGTAGGTGTGTTTCTTGTAGGATGGCAATGTGAATTCCCAATCGTTTGAGGCGAGCATGGACACGATATTTCTTACCCTGTGTTACCATCCCTCATACGTTCCACGTGATTATGTGGTATTCATGCATACCGTGAGTTATACATTGCACCATGATTTGTTATGTGGGGTATGCACTGCAACCCATAGTATCGTTTCGCCCCATGGTGGTGCTTTCCTTTACTACCGCTCATTGGTGTGTGACAGCAGTAACAAAATATCACATATTTACGAAGACCCTTAAAACTAACATGAAAACGTTCCCACCTCCCCCCTTCCCCAACTAACTCCAGATAACTATGCTGTACTTGCATTGTTTTCAACATCGTCCATGACAACTCTGTTGTCAACACACTCTCAGTAATAAGAACCTGTATCCATATAGATGTCTTCTGGAGGTACATGGCGGTCCTTGGTGGTGGCTCTTATCATGGGCCCCCACCTTTGGTTTGCACATATTACTTATTCGGCGCCCTCATGTTGCTGGCTCTCCCTTCTTATCTGGGCAAAGATCGTATGTCCCAAGGATATAGTCTGTTATAATCGTCTTATTTGGAATTATTAGGGCGATAAACAGTTCCTTCGGATTAGCAGTCAACTGACATAGTGAATCTGCGCATCTAGGGGTGAACTTCGGCCCCCTAAGGGCTTCCAACACCGTGGAATCGGAGCTGGCTGAATCCGTGTCTGTGTGATCGTCTGCAGCAGTCTGCAGCACACCAAAGGAGTTCTGTGTGTGAAGTGACGCTTCCTTCAGCACCTTAGCTCTCTCCGCTGCCGCTTGTGTTACTGTAGGTTGGGCCTTCGACCTCTTCCTGGGCCTCCTTTTTGATGAATTGATGAGCCATGTTTCTTCCTCTCTTGGACCCTCCAGTGGCTGTGCTAATCCTTTGGTGTGTAGCCACGTCCATGCGTCTTCTGGGGACGCAAAGACATGCGTTTGATCTTCTGTGATAACTTTCAGCTTAGCGGGAAACATCAGGGCATATTTAATGTCATTTTTTCTGAGCCGTTGTTTGACTTTCATGTATGAGTTACACTGTCTATGTATCTCCTGAGTATAGTCCGGGTATGCCGTGACTGATGAGTCCTCATATTGTATGGGGCCCTTATTGCGGAAGTATTGCAGAATTGCGTCCCTGTCCCTAAAGTTTAAAAACCTTGCTATTAGCGGTCTGGGCTGCTGTCCTGGGGCCGGCTGCTTTCCAGGGACTCTGTGCTCTTGTAGTACCTCTTTAATCAACCATTGCTCTAAGAATAGTTCGGAGTTTTGCCCCTCTGATCTTTCGGGGAAACCCAAGAAGCGAACGTTGTTATGTCGGGACCTGCTCTCTGCCTCCTCCGCCCTGCGCCACAGCACTTTCACTTCAGCATCCAGATGATGGATTTGTTTTTGGTTTTCTGTCACCGTAGGGCTTAGTTCATTTAGCGTGTTCTCTGTGGTGCTGACACGTTCCTCAAGATTACGATGATCCACCCTCACTAAATTGAGGTCCTGGGATACTGTGTTAATTCTATTTTCTAGTGAGGATTTGGTGTCCATAATCGCCTGTAGAATTTTCTCAAATTGTGTTGAGTGGGCTTGTAAGGTTTGTCCCAGGGATTGTAAGCTAGGCATTATTTGCTGTTCTCCCGGTGCTTCCGCTGGTGCCGATCTCTCTTGCGCCTTTGCTGACTTAGATTTGCCAGCCATGTCTATTGTGCCCTCAACCCCTTCTACTGCTTGCCAATGTGCTAGTGTTTGCGGCTGGTAGCAAGTTCTCCCACTGTGAGGTTGATCCTGCTGCTCGGTGTGAGGTCTCTCAGACCGGGCTCCCTTGCTCCGTTTTACTCGGGTCGCTGTATGCTCACAGGGAAGGGGAGGGCAACCCCTCTGCGAACATCAAAGTTCACCAAGTGCTGATTCACCAAACCAAACTATACCATTACACTTTCTCCTCTGGTGGTGGACAACATTAGCCCGTACACTTGTTTCTTTGGCTCCCCTGGCTCCAAGTTTCAGCCACTTTTCTTTCTCTGGTTCCATTCGGATACGTGTGGCGTAGGGGGAAGCTCCGGTGCACACGATCCACTGTGGTTGCCTTTGATGCCTGCCCCGCTGTTCCCCCGTTTCTGAGTTTAAATATTGCTTCACTGCCCCCTGCCCCCTGGGAGTTAAATGCGGGTCCTCTGAGGCCTCTCCCGCTATCCCCCCGCTCCGTTGTATAGTCCATTGGCGACGGGGGGAGGGGAGGGGAGAGGTGGAGGAGGGACGGCAGTCAAAGAAAAGGCTGTATAGCCCGTGGTCGTGCCGACAGTTGCCCCAGTAATCACTTACTGTGTTGTAGCGCTGCCGCCTCGGTTCCAGAGAGGCCTGGGACCTCACGTGATGATTCCCGGCACCCGAGGCCCTGTTGATGGTCCTCCGCTGGGTTTTTCACTGGTTTACTGGCTTACGGCCCCTCGACGCGCGTTCCCCACAGTCCGAGAGGCCGCGGTTTCTTGTGGGCCCCTAGTGTCCCCCGGCGCCTGGGATTCCAGTTGCGGTCAATTGCCCCGTTTTTCAAATCTGTGGGGCTGCAGGGAGGCGTTCTTCTCGCTGCGGTCTTGCTGTTGTTTTCTGGGGCACCCCGGTGGGTGCGGCTTCCAGGCTCCTTCACAAATCGAGGTCCCGGCAAGATGTTAGGCCTTTATCACTGTGGTCGACTGTGGAAATACCTCCGCTCCATCTCAGTTTCTCACCGCACTCTCAACAGCGTCCGAAGGGTCTCAGCATTGTGTCCTTGTTCATTTGGGTCTAATGAGGGCGCCGAACAGGATGATTTCTCGGGTCCGGGACGGAGCCTACGATTCAGGCACCCGTCTCGGTCGCCATCTTGGCCACGCCCGCACACAGGCAGTTAATATAATATAAGCACTGTTCATATCTCACTGTGTCAAAGGGGCAAAGCTAAAGTGATGGTTTGTCTGGAGCCTCAGAGCTGTCTCCAATGAACAATCATGACACAAGGACATCATGCTCCTGTGCCTAGCCTTGGACAGAGTGTTCAGACTACATGGCTGTCGACACCAGAGCAGTACGCGCTCGATTGGCGACAAAAATGCAAAAACCCAGCACTCTCAAAACAATGTAATTTATGCATTGTGCTGATATGTTGTGGTTTAACCTTTTGCATTGCAGAGTTCAATCCTGAAAACTTCGTTTTAATATGCTTACAAATACTGTTCCTTTGCAATGTATTGCTGCAGGTTTTCAGAGCGTGTTAGGGTGTGGCCCCTTTCCAGGGCCTTCCAGAGACTTTCCCAGCAACATGCCTGGGTGTGGTTCTGGGCTGGGCCAAGACTCTATAAAAGAGAGCCAGCCCAACTCCCAGTGCTCACTATTCAGAGGTCCCGGTGCAGAGCAGCAGCTTCTTCCTGAGCTCCTGTCCCGGAGGCCTATTTGGATCTTCCAGTCTTCTGCCCTTCATCCTTCATTGGTGATCATTGTTCCAGGCGGTAAGACGGTGGTTGGACTACCCCGAAACCGTTATTGAGAATTTTCATATTCTTGGTTTAATTCTTAAATGAGTAACAGATTACTTGCGCGCTTCCATTTCTTGACATTTATATGGAAGTTTACAAATAGGCAAGACGCGCGATTTGTTTCATAAAGGTTTGACTTTGTTATTCATTGCGTGCTATAATTTCTTGACATTGGCATGGTGGCTTAAGAATCGGCAAGACGCGCAATTTGTTTTATGGTGTTTAAACATTGTTGTCCATTGCGCGCTACTATTTCTTGATATTTACGTGATGTTTTACGAATTGGCAAGACGCGCAGCTCGTTTCATGAGGATTTATCTTTGTTGTTTATTGCGCGCTACCATTTCTTGACATTTACATGGTGGCTTAAGAATCGGCAAAAGAAGCGCGATTCGTTTCATTTTACCTTGATCTTGTTATTTATTGTGAGCTGTTATTTCTTGACACTTACATCGTGTTTTACGAATCGTCAAGACGCGCAATTCGATTAATGATGATTTGACTTTGATATTCATTGTGTGCTACCATTTCTTGGTATTTTACATGGTGACACTCGAATCGGCAAGACGCACGATTCTCTCCTCGAGTTTAATTCATGTTGTTTATTGTGTGCCACTATTCTAAGATATTTATTATGTAATATTTGAGTTGACAAGTTATGTAATTTGTTTCCTGAATCCATATTGTTATTCATGGTGCTCAATCCTTTTATGGTGTTTACTATATATATATATATATATATATATATATATCTGCAATATACACAATTTGTGTTGAAACATTTTAAGAGTACACAGAAGGCCAGAGTTTCTAGATGCAATATTGTATGGTCCTAGTATACATTCTCTAAACAGGATTTATATGACTGGTTTGAAATTTAGTCAGAATGTTTTTCTGATTCTCATGTAAAGGAAAGTACTTGAATAAGAAAGTTTTCATTTAATTCATCTTGATTCCCCTACAGGTATCCGGCCATCTTGAAACTTAGTCATTTTAAACTTAACTCTTAGATTGTTCATGTTTTCAGAGTGACTAGTCTTAGAATCATAGTCTAGTATTTATTTCAGGAGATATAATTTTCTTATTGTGTGTTCTAACCTTTTTCTTACTACAGATCTCCTTCCCAGCTGTTCCCTTCCTAATCCCCTCTTCCCCTCTTGAACTCTCTCAGTCTCTGTGATTTATCTATCAGTCTTGGAGCTGTTCAGTGGTGGACGTGTTGGGAACATGCACAGACCCGAGGATCAGGTGACTCTGACAATGGCAGCATTGCTTACTAGGAATAAGTTGCCTGTATAATGTCTTCTCACTAAATTATTGTATATGTGTAAAAACATGTAAAAAGTCACCATTGGAAAAATGTCAAGCTAAAACATGGAGTCTAATAGGGAAACTCAGCGCAGGCCTTAATGTACTTCACTGCACCCTCCCCTTGGCCATGGGAGACCCAGCACAAACAACAGCAAAAAGCTAGCCTAAAATGTCAAGAAGAATGTAAAATGTACTTTAATAACAAAAGAAGATATAAGCCATTAACTATGTCAATTAAAAGCATGCTACTAATACAAATTAATAAAAATACATTTGTTGTGAAACAAAGGGACTGAATTAAAAGTCTAAGACTCTTCCGAAATGTTTATGATGTTCAAAGAGTCGGAGGAGTCCAGGAAGGAATCCACAGACTACATGTCTACAGTGGCCTGAAGAGTAAGTTCCAAGGAACAAATGTTGTTATATCCAGCCCAATCAGCAGCCGCTGAAGGTGTGCCAGTTGGTAGTGCAGCCTCAGTGTGAGAGCCAGATCCTAGGAATCCAGAAGCCAAAGCATCCATATCAACCAGTAACAATGGCTCATAGTAAGTATCCAGTAGCAATGGCAATATCATAGAACAGCACTGAAGGTGAGCCCTTAACTGACACACTTGCCAATTCATATCCGTAGGTTGAGCCAATTGCGTAGCCAGAAACAAGTATAGTGCATATTCGATAGGGCCCTATAGACAATGGAAAACAGGCTGTACACATTGTAACCACATGGGTCTAAAGGACAAGGACCAGTTGACGTTCAACTGCTGAAGAAAGATACTCCAAAGTATTGTTTCATGTGTTCATGACACAGCAGGAGTGTCAATTCCATCACCATCACCATGTCACCTTGAGGTGGAACATTCACTGCAGAGCAACAAATGACCAGGAATAACACAGGCAGTATGACGCCAAATACACTGGAAACCAAAGAATGCAAAAAGGACTGCATCACTCCAAATATGTGGTCCATATCTGTTTCCAAATCTGGAATGTGCTCACAGAGCCAGAACCAATCACTTAAAAAAAAAAACCACTTCCATGGTATTTAAAGCAGTAAATATTCAGAGAACAAGTTCACCAAAATGTTGCAGCAAGTTTATGATCAATAGCGATTGGACTTCAAGGAAGGAATGGATGGCCACAAGGTACTTCCTTAACCCTCTATGTGGGTAGAAATAGCATACTATTACAGTAAGTTACAACCCTGGAAACCGTCACCGCATATGGAACACCTGATTCATCCCAAAACAAACTAGGGCCCAGATTTAACAAAAATGGTGCACAACTGCAGAGGCCTGCTAAAGGCAGATGGCAATGTAACATAAGCATTGTAAGCAAAGCTGTGCTTTGCTGAACTAGTGCCTTGCTGCACTAGTGCCATCATTCATGGTGCCAATGCATTATAGCACCAAAAAAGTGACAGTATACATTACACTACTGTGGGAATGTTCACCCAGGTGAATAGGCAGGCAAATGATGTGCCACCATGGTGTCAGTGCCAGGGGCAAGGAGCCTGCAAGGAAGTTGGTGGTGTGGGATCAATGCACTAAATACCTTGAAAGGTTGCCCCATGTGTGATGCACAATCAAACACATAATTTACAACTACAACTTGGGGTCTATAACATTTCACTAAGCCTCCAGTAGCAAGTAAATGATGAGCCATGTCAACAGCCACCACAGTCAAAGACTGACATTTCAACAGTCCTGGATTTTACAGATGGTATGGATGACCAGCTGCCGACATCAATGAAGAGACTCTCCAGGATGTCCTAAGTTCCCACCAGACACCACCTCCAGTCACAGGGAGGACACAGCGTTGTGGGGTCTCCACATGAACCACACAGCACCAACCAGTCCTGCCACAGCCCTGGCTTCCAAGGACCCAGACATCACCTTTCAGAGGACAGGAGCAGGAGTCCAGTGGGAGCTGGCCCCAAGCAGGTGCGGGTGAGGATGGAGATCATGACAGGCACCCTAGAGGGAGTGCAGAGGTGCCTCAGTCCAAATAAGAACAACTCAACTGCCATCAGAGGCACCCACTCCCCACTGGGTGTACTCCAGCAGTCTCTGACCGGCATAGCTGCTGTCATGAGGCAAAGGTTTCAACAAATGCCCTCCCAAGTGGCAGCAGCATGATAGACGACAGGCTGGGGGCTATACAGAATACCTGGAGTCCATACAGCAGGAAGTGGTCTCCCTCAGGGAAAACATGGCTGCCTACCATTGTGATATTGAAGCGGTGTTGAGAAATCAGCAGTTCCTCTTTGATGCAGTGATGACCTGTGTGTTCCCACAAATGGCAGCTGCTGGGGCCTTTGACTCCACATCTCTATCACCTGATGTGTGTGTGGCCCCCTCAACAACAGCACCACCCATGGCACAGTAGGCACCACACACATCAGAGGATAAAGATGTGGAAGGAACAACATTCATACGGAAAACCACCCTGTAGCACCATGGACAGTATCTTCCTAGTTCTGTGCTTAAGATCATGCCAGTGTTGTGACAGCTGACAATGTGCCCGCTTCACTCAACCCCTCTTGACTTTTCTGCTACGGACTGTCATTTTCTCAATTCCTACCTATTGCCATTCTGGACACCTCCTCACTAATGCACACTTCTCCTACCTATGTCTCATGACATGTCCCTGACCCTTGGACTCTGAATGTACAACAAATGGATCAGGATCTCTCAAGGGGTCTGTGAACTGAAAATTGTAATGCAGAGGAATATACACTTGCGCAAATAAATAAACATAATCACATGTATCATGTCAACTTTTACAGTGATCCATTAACTCACAAATGTATGCATTGTGTGAAGCTATGTCAATGAGAACTGAACCTATTTACATGTGTGGCTTGCAGTCAGTCAGAAAGCCACACACTAGGACTGGAACATGAAAAAGGTGACTCATGGCGTTGTGGGCTCCATCCAACTTAGACCCTTCAAAACATGTATTGAACAGATATCCATGGAAGTTGACATATGGCATGCATGGGTCAGAAACAAGGGTCAGGAATCTTTCCAGAAAAGAGCACCAGTACAATTAATAATTGTGAAACAGAAGAGGTAAATTTCATCGGTGACGGGCAGCTGTCAGTGTGCCAGGATACATACCCTAAATTAGATGATGTAATATGTGCCACACCTTCCAACATTATTTCTGTTAGACCTCTGCAATAACCGTTGAAGTTCCATACTTACCTGTCAAGGATTCCGTATGCATACACAATGTGAATGTCTGGAACTGGGGATGGCAAATGTTGTGAGTGGCTGATGTCATATTACAGCCAATCTGACAGCTCCTTTGTCATAGGGAATACATATTGTCAAACATGTAAATCAATACAGAAAGCACAGCCTAAGGCATTACTCCAACTTGGCCAGTGCATACAAGAACACCAAGACACTCAATCAACATGGATACATAATTGTCTGAATATAAATGGATCCATTCACACATTAACAGAAAACCTTATCAAATCTAACCTATACGCTACCCTACACTATACTGATCTATATTAACTAATCCTTACGTATCCCTCTATCTATCTATACTAATCTAAACTTATCTTAAACATTTAACGCCACACACTAAGCTTTGTCCCCTTACCCCCTTAAGAGACAAGATATGAGTACGACAAATATATATGTTTTGTTTTTTTAATAGATGTTTTCATGTTTTTTTTATTTATTTTTTATAAACATAGAAACCTATACATAACCCCAACCAAACCCCCTGAAATAAAAAAAAATACTAAAAACCACACCCAGAACTATACTTACACTAACCTACAACTAACCTAAACTATTTAACTACCCTATCACTACCCACCTAAAACTCAATGAAACAGATAACAATAGAAAATGGGAAAGAGATGCAAGTGGCAGGGTCTGCAACAACAAGATGTCAACATCTTCTTCAGCTTTTAAGTTCCTGCTATTGTCCTTCTCCAAACAGTCTGACCTTGCCATCATGGCAGCCATGTCCCTTCTCATGTCCACCTCAAAGGTAGAGGATGCGGCTGTTGCAGTGCCAGAGTGGGGAGAGGTGCAAATGATGTGGAAGGGTAGGACCAGCAGAGGTCCCCTCACCACAGATGTAGTGCCCAATCTGGCCTGCACAATTGTGGCCTGTACAAGAGGTCACCTATATGGAAATGCAAGCCAGGCCCCAGTAGACTTTCTCTCATTGTTACCGCCACATCATTGAGGCGCAGGTACTAAAGGATGGCCAAGAAGTATCAATCTGCCCTCTTTTCAAATGCACGTTTCTTTGCAGTGGTCACAGTGGCAGCTAAAACATGAGGAGATCATGGCATCAAATATAGCATTGGGTTAGAGGTAGAACAAACATGCAACATATTGAGGATCCTCAGGTGACACATGCTGCCCCCCACACATTTCACAACAATGTAAATCTCCAAATCAAGACTAAACCTCCTACCAGCCATCTATGGTATCATGTACATGTCACTGGGTTAACAGTTATCCATTGTTGACCATCAGGGCCCAGAAGTAAGTGGACTACTGCATCCTTGTGCAACATTTGTGTCATCATACTAGTGAGGATGAAGTGGCCCAACAAGTCGCAAATCTCTGTGCCATAGTTAATAAGCAGCACAATGTATGCAATCCACCACTTTGCCACTCTTAGTGCTACATCAAACCTTGGCCAGGCATCATAAATGCAAGTTGGGGGTCATCTGGTAGGGGGACAGGAAAATTGGAACCGGTCATTCTTAGGTTTGCCAATGCATCATTCATGTGGCCTTGGGTTAACACCTGCTCAGAGCACACGTTACAAGGGGGACACACCATTGCTTACAATGGGCCTCTATCTACAGTTCCGGGTTTGTGCCCATATAGTTTGCCCTAAGCCTGAAATGTATATCTAAATTGTCTACAGATTTTGTACCTTTTGCCCCCTACCCTGTGGTATGGTGTGCAAAATGTGTAATGAGGTGCACACATGGTGGCTCTATGGCTGCCCTAAGGGGCACAGGAAGATTGGCACTGCACTGGGTGCAGCTACAGTATTCCAACCTATTGAACTACCTGTGCACATGCATGTCAAACATCTCCTAAGTACCAGGTATACACTCAGCCTTCATATTCTATGCACATTTGATGTGGCCAAGATCACTCACAAATATCATGATGGGTAGACCATGTTGATACATCTGCACACATCTAGTTTGCTACAATCTGTAGACATGTCCCACATCCATCTAGAGCAGAGTTGTATTCTCATTGTGTACTCAACTGACTATTGGCCAGCACAATAAAGCTCCTTCCACGACTGCTGCCTCTGAAGAGTAGTGAGGCACCAGTGGTGCAAGTGTTTCCTATATAAGCCCCCTAGAGACCTCAACATATGTACATCATCTGTACCATTTCCTGAGTAACTGAACGTTATGTGTGGCACACAGTACTGTGAAAAGTGCTGTGAAAAATATATTGACAACAGGCATGCTATTCGGATAAACACCACCTCTGACATATTGTTGACTGACAAACCTGTGTATGTGGGAATGCTTTCCTTTTTGTAACACCCACAATTCCATAGCAGCACACGTTGGCACTTGTGCAAAAAGTTGGCTAATTCTACATTCTCAACATAGCATCAGACATGATCTTCAAATCCTAACTCAGATAAGGTAATCTCATTGGTCACACATTGTTTCATCATTGCATTGTACCTATCATACCCTCTCACACAAGACCCTGGAATGACCCATTGATGCACAAGGTGACACTGGCTGCACTGGGGTTTTCAAATAGGGACAGTTCTCCAATGGTGTAGGGCAGTGGTTCCCAACCTGTGGTCCGGGGACCTCTGGGGTCCGCAAAGCCTCAGGCAGTCCGCGACTGCTTAGAAAATGAAATAATATTAGATTTAGTCCACAGCTTTTAGTAATGACTCAGTGGGGGGTTCCCGGATACCAATAATGATTCAGTCGGGGTCCCTGGGTTCCAGTAATGATAAAGTGGGGGTCCACAGAAGTCACAGGGTTGGGAACCACTGCTGTAGGGTGGAGGCCCACCTGCAAGACATGACGGGAACACATAGCTTAGTGATTTTTGAAGATTTCTGTGCATGGACAACTGTTACACTTTCAACTTGTTAAGCTGAGTAAGTAAGTCAACTTAGTGGTAGGACACAACAACTGCCAATCATTAAAAAGGGCCAGGTTATGAAGGCCATGGCACCACCAAAGTGTCACTTTTCCTGACGCTCCTGTGGTGCATTTCACTGCACCATATGTACAAGGATTTGTTATGCAACCTTTTGTAGTGTAACTCCTCCATGTACTTATGGGGCAGCATGACAATATTCTGCATCAAAGGGGCATGCAGTGGTTGTTGCAGTGGCTGTCCCATTGTAACACCCATTGCCTTTTATGCTTCCCCAGATGTTGAAGACATCTTACTCATGATCAGTGCCAAATTACTAACAACTGTCCGGAGGGGGTGAGCATAACAAAGTGTTGAGGAATGCATTTATACATCCTTGTTTCTTGCTTATGTGTATGCACCATTTGGAGGCACACACAGTAGAGCTAAAATGCCAGGTATGTTTGCTAATGTGCATGTATTGTTCCTGAACAATAACAGATTAACATTACGGATGTCTTGCCACTACTATGTGGGCAGCCATTGTCAACATTGTATACTGTTTATGTCCAGGAAGGGATACCAACATGCACATAGACACTCCCCTCAACACAGGCCCACTTGCATTGTGATCCAAGTATGCCTGCATTGGCGCAGGCTGCTGAGTAATGTGTCAGTGCTGGTGCAGATGCAGGCCTGCCCTGTACTCTTGGTAATATGGGGACAGGCCTGTGGTACAAACTCAGCACATGTGTGTCTATTTGACACTTTATGGGGTGAACGTGATACACAATGAACATAAAGCAGAATGTGCAAGTAGTCTGGCTCCAATGCATAGCTAAGCTCCATTAAATGCCATTACATAAAGACACAAAGGAGCAGATTTAAGAAAAGTGTACCCCTTAGCGCCTTCTACCCCACCATGTGTGCACCATATTCAAAATACAGCACAGCATGGCGCGGGGTAGGTAGCAATGGTGTCATTTTATTTTGACACCATACTCTGCAGGAGTAGCACCAGGAGCAGCACCAAAATATTGGCACAACTCCTGCAGAGTACATAGGGCCCATTATATTTAATGATAAGCCACCTTTTAATGCCTGTTCTGAGCAGGCGTTAAAAGTGCCGAAACAAATGGCACAAGGAAATCTTTAAGATTTCCCTACCCCATTTTTGTGGCCCCCCCTAACAGAGGAATGCACACCCTTGCATACATTATGTCAGGCACAGGCATAATGTTGTGCAAGGGTTAACAAAGTGGTGCTATGCATTCATTGCGCCACTTTGTAAATATGGTGCGGGATATTACCACTGAAGCGCTGCCTTAGCATAAAAAATTATTCCGCTATGGCGGTGCTAAGGTGGCACTAGGGCCTCTTAAATCAGCCCCAAAACTTCCTGTCCTGACCCTTGACAAAACATGCTGCAGTCAATCCTAGGTCTGTCTATCATGCACATTGAAATGAGGATGTTGCAGTGCAAATGAGGACCCTGGTGGTTGAGTAGCTCTTGCTCCCATGCAATGAGGGCCACCCAGTGGTGTTTAATCTGGTGGTCGGTGCTCAAACCTGCGCAGGT